>NC_064621.1:591716382-592966382 GCF_023898315.1 Schistocerca nitens
AACTTCGACTTTTCTCCAGACACCAGCGCCTAACATGACTGCCATCTCTGGTTCCGGCTGTTGACAACTAACCGGCTGCCATTCCTCAGCAGACATTCAGACACATTACTGAAAGCGTCCACAGAAGAGTTAAACAAAATTGTTGAGGCTTTCGTGGCCACTTGTTGACAAACTGCCTATTGGCTTCTGTCTCGGGTTCTTCGGCCGACGTTCATCTAATGATTTTTCTGACGTTTCGCCAGCACGAGTGGCTGGCATTGTCAAAGCTTCACCCTCCATTGCCGGTGGTGAACTGGAGCCGAGCTCGCGGGCGCAGGCTATATGTACCTGGCGCGCCAACGTCCGAGGGCTTCTCCGCGGTCATTTCCGGTGCGGTTCTCCTCTTGCTACCTGCGACGGTCGTTCGCTGCAGTACGGGAAGCCAGCATCCGTTGACCTTGAGGCTTTCTTCTTTCTTGTTCAAACTGTTCGCGTGTTTTTGTATTTCTACAGCTTCTCTGAACAAGCGCGTGTGATAGTGCTTCTCTACAGCCAGAACTTCCGTGTCGGCGAATTTTATTACATGGTCGGTCTCATTCAGTGCGTGCTCTGCCACGGCCGATTTCTCCACCTGCCCCAACCTGCAATGTCGCTTATGCTCTTTGATCCCGGTGTTAATGGATCGTCCAGTCATTCCGACATAAACTTTTCCGCATGTGCATGGTATGCGGTATATTCCCGACATTGCAAGTGGGTCCCTTTTCTCCTTCGCCGATCTAAGACACTCTTTAATCTTCCTTGTCGGTTTGAAAATCGTCTTTACGCCATGTTTGGGCAATATACGGCCGATTCTGTCCGTCACTCTGGGAATGTATGGCAGAAAGGCCGTACCCGACAATTCTTTTTCCAGTTCCTTACTTCGCCGAGGTTTGGGCTCTGTTACACTTCTAATATAATTTGTGGAGTAACCATTGCTCCTCAGGACAGTTTCCAGGTGTTGCATTTCTCGTTTGAGGTGTTGCGGCTCACATATTCGTCCTGCTCTCGTTACGAGCGTACTAATCATGCCTCTTTTCTGGCTCGGGTGGTGGTTTGACAGTTTGTGCAGGTATCGGTCCGTGTGAGTCGGTTTTCGATACACGCTGTGTCCCAGATCTTCGCCGTCCCTTGTGACCAGAACATCTAGAAATGGCAGTTTCTTGTCCTTTTCTACTTCCATGGTAAATGTTATGTTGGCATGGAGGCTGTTCAAGTGTCTTAGGAAGTCACTGAGCTGTTCTTCACCATGGCTCCACACCACGAAAGTATCATCGACGTACCTGTACCACACCTTAGGTTTGCAAGTCGCCGAGTCCAGTGCCTGTGCTTCGAATTGTTCCATGAAGAAGTTGGCCACCACTGGACTGAGAGGACTACCCATGGCGACGCCTTCCAGCTGTTCGTAGAAATCGCCATTCCACGTGAAATAGCTCGTGGTGAGACATGCATGGAAGAGCTTTCTGATGTCTAGCGGAAAAAAGGAACCGATGTGCTCCAGAGCGTCACTGAGTGGCACTTTCGTAAATAACGAAACAACATCAAAGCTCACAGGAGCATGCAGAACGAACTCTAGCGCTGCACCGATCGACAGAAGAAAAAGTTTGAAAGATGCCGGAAGCACACCGACAAGGCGACTCCCGACATGTCACACACAGTGGTCAACCTCACTGAACGACAATTGACCGAAGAGGAAGTGTCTGTTCTTCAAAAAGGAGGGAATTTCGCTATCATCCCGAGAACTATACCTATGGAGGACATCATTGCCAACACCGAAGCAGCCATTCGTACCCTTCCTTGTGAAAGGGCAGAGGAAATACGCACGGAAACAGCCAGGATACTGCGCCGAGCAAAACCACCAGCTTGCAACCTGAAGAAAGAAGAGGTACAAGCCATTAAGAATCTCAACGCCGACAAGAGTATATTGGTACTGCCTGCCGATAAGGGGAATGCGACCGTCGTAATGAAGACCGAAGATTATGAGCAAAAGATCCGAGACCTATTAGATCCGACGACGTACCGAAAACTAAGCGCAGATCCGACGCAACGTATCACACGGAATACGAATCGATTAATCAAGGCGTCTTCTCTGCCGGCGGACATACAGAGAAACCTGCGCAACACAGAAGCCCTAACACCTCGGCTGTATGGATTACCCAAGATCCATAAGAACAACGTTCCACTGAGACCGATCGTTAGCGCTCCTGGATCACCGACATATAAACTGGCAAAACACTTGGCCTCTCTGCTCCAGCCACACGTGGGGAAGACCGACACATACATTAAGGACTCAGGACATTTCATTGAGAAGCTGAAGAAACTGAAACTTGCACCAAACGACATCCTGGTCAGCTTTGATGTTGTTTCGTTATTTACGAAAGTGCCACTCAGTGACGCTCTGGAGCACATCGGTTCCTTTTTTCCGCTAGACATCAGAAAGCTCTTCCATGCATGTCTCACCACGAGCTATTTCACGTGGAATGGCGATTTCTACGAACAGCTGGAAGGCGTCGCCATGGGTAGTCCTCTCAGTCCAGTGGTGGCCAACTTCTTCATGGAACAATTCGAAGCACAGGCACTGGACTCGGCGACTTGCAAACCTAAGGTGTGGTACAGGTACGTCGATGATACTTTCGTGGTGTGGAGCCATGGTGAAGAACAGCTCAGTGACTTCCTAAGACACTTGAACAGCCTCCATGCCAACATAACATTTACCATGGAAGTAGAAAAGGACAAGAAACTGCCATTTCTAGATGTTCTGGTCACAAGGGACGGCGAAGATCTGGGACACAGCGTGTATCGAAAACCGACTCACACGGACCGATACCTGCACAAACTGTCAAACCACCACCCGAGCCAGAAAAGAGGCATGATTAGTACGCTCGTAACGAGAGCAGGACGAATATGTGAGCCGCAACACCTCAAACGAGAAATGCAACACCTGGAAACTGTCCTGAGGAGCAATGGTTACTCCACAAATTATATTAGAAGTGTAACAGAGCCCAAACCTCGGCGAAGTAAGGAACTGGAAAAAGAATTGTCGGGTACGGCCTTTCTGCCATACATTCCCAGAGTGACGGACAGAATCGGCCGTATATTGCCCAAACATGGCGTAAAGACGATTTTCAAACCGACAAGGAAGATTAAAGAGTGTCTTAGATCGGCGAAGGAGAAAAGGGACCCACTTGCAATGTCGGGAATATACCGCATACCATGCACATGCGGAAAAGTTTATGTCGGAATGACTGGACGATCCATTAACACCAGGATCAAAGAGCATAAGCGACATTGCAGGTTGGGGTAGGTGGAGAAATCGGCCGTGGCAGAGCACGCACTGAATGAGACCGACCATGTAATAAAATTCGCCGACACGGAAGTTCTGGCTGTAGAGAAGCACTATCACACGCGCTTGTTCAGAGAAGCTGTAGAAATACAAAAACACGCGAACAGTTTGAACAAGAAAGAAGAAAGCCTTAAGGTCAACGGATCCTGGCTTCCCGTACTGCAGCGAACGACCGTCGCAGGTAGCAAGAGGAGAACCGCACCGGAAATGACCGCGGAGAAGCCCTCGGACGTTGGCGCGCCAGGTACATATAGCCTGCGCCCGCGAGCTCGGCTCCAGTTCACCACCGGCAATGGAGGGTGAAGCTTTGACAATGCCAGCCACTCGTGCTGGCGAAACGTCAGAAAAATCATTAGATGAACGTCGGCCGAAGAACCCGAGACAGAAGCCAATAGGCAGTTTGTCAGAAGAGTTAAGCCGTCATAAATGCTGAAGATGGGCACGCCCTCTCTTAATGCTCACTAATAGATGTCTGGATATTTTTGATCACATTGTGTATATGTCATTGTGTCGGTTATGTAAGATAATGGCAGGCAGAGTTCATTATGATGAAAGTGAGTAAAGCGTTAGGACCAGATTTGCGTCTTCAAATTATTCGCTTCAACACGTCGAACATATAGAACAACACACTAGTGTGTAAATAAATTATACACAACTGCAACCAGTCACTTTTTTCATTAATAATGCTTTATTACATTAACCGGTTTTCGAACCCTTTCAGGTTCATCTTCAGATGATTTCGGGAGAATCCGGGAAGCTACATCATTATTGGTAGTAGCATAATGCTGGGTGCTGGTTTGCGACAGTATAGGCGGCTTTTTTCGTATCTGTCTGCATCCATTTTGAAGTCCAGAACACTTTCACACAAACTATATTAGTTCACACTTTAACAGTGACACTTCACCAGCATCCAGCATGCGCTTTACAACAGTTGTAAAGCGCATGCTGGATGCTGGTGAAGTGTCACTGTTAAAGTGTGAACTAATATAGTTTGTGTGAAAGTGTTCTGGACTTCAAAATGGATGCAGACAGATACGAAAAAAGCCGCCTATACTGTCACAAACCAGCACCCAGCATTATGCTACTACCAATAATGAAGTAGCTTCCCGGATTCTCCCGAAATCATCTGAAGATGAACCTGAAAGGGTTCGAAAACCGGTTAATGTAATAAAGCATTATTAATGAAAAAAGTGACTGGTTGCAGTTGTGTATAATTTATTTACATTAATATACAGTCACGGTTCTAAAATATCCGTAATAGATAAGCATAACACTAGTGTGTGACTGAACAGTGAGTAATTTTTTAAGGAAGGACACACAGGGTTATAAAATCAACCATCACATTAATTTTTCCGAATTATTTTCCTTGCTTTGCGAGACGACAACGTTGCTGTTGTTGTTGTGGTCTTCAGTCCTGAGAGTAGTTTGATGCAGCTCTCCATGCTACTCTATCCTGTGCAAGCATCTTCATCTCCCAGTACTTACTGCAACCTACATCCTTCTGAATCTGCTTTGTGTATTCATCTCTTGGTCTCCCTCTACGATTTTTACCCTCCACGCTGCCCTCCAATGCTAAATTTGTGATCCCTTGATGCCTCAGAACATGTCCTACCAACCGGTCCCTTCTTCTTGTCAAGTTGTGCCATAAACTCCTCTTCTACCCAATTCTATTAAATACCTCCTCATTAGTTATGTGATCTACCCATCTAATCGTCAGCATTCTTCTGTAGCACCACATTTCGAAAGCTTCTATTCTCTTCTTGTCCAAACTATTTATCGTCCATGTTTCACTTCCATACATGTCTACACTCCATACAAATACTTTCAGAAACGACTTCCTGTCACTTAAATCAATACTCGATGTTAACAAATTTCTCTTCTTCAGAAACGCTTTCCTTGCCATTGCCAGTCTACATTTTATATCCTCTCTACTTCGACCATCATCAGTTATTTTGCTCCCCAAATAGCAAAATTCCTTTACTGCTTTAAGTGTCTCGTTTCCTAATCTAATTCCCTCAGCATCACCCGACTTAATTAGACTACATTCGATTATCCTCGTTTTGCTTTTGTTGATGTTCATCTTATATCCTCCTTTCAAGACACTGTCGACGACAAGGTAACAGATTGTGTTATCACATTCTTGTTTAACAAAACATACATCGCGTCTGAAACCTACATCAACTAAGCTTCGGAGCATCCAGTTGGTTTCCTTCAGTGTATCATTCAGTTTACATCATGTGTAAAGCTTAATAATCGGTTTAACATTTGCAAAATGAACAAGAATATTTTAAAGGCTTCTGACCCGCGTTACTGGAAGCCAAACTCCCACACGATGGGCGCACTTCAATTTTTTTTTTATTCACAGGCTATTAACTGCAGCCATAATTAAACGCGTAACTACATAAATGGTCGTTCGTGGCACAAATTATTCTGTGCAAACCGTTTTTTCCCGCCCGCTCTTCATTAACAAAACGAGAGTTTGTACAAGCCATCAGCGTGCGGTGCAGGGCTGCGCTTCGAAAGGTCTCCCCCTCTGGTGCCAGAGGCCTCTATATTTGTGCCCATTGACAAGCGCGCTATAATTAAGACCATTTATCACAGATCATTTCGCCGCAGCAATCTGCACACAGCGCGGCAAAATATCGGCCGCGTGTCCGTGACCAAGACAAATTGCCGAAAATATTAATATAGCGTGTCCGTAATGCGTCCATGTGTGAATAGATTTCCGTTGCCGGCGCTGGGTGGAAAAATCGCGCAACCAAACTCCGCAATTCTGCTTTGATGACGGTTTAATGGAAGTGTGAAAGCTAGCATTAGCGCTGCTGGTGCACTGATTTAAATATTAACAAACTGTTCGCAGTAATGGAGCGTACTCGATGGAACACGCACGTTTGCACAAAGTGACGAAGACAGAGAATATCAGATAGTGTCCATATCACACAGTACAGCAGAGGATTTTGTTTTTGTACGTAAACAAATCATTACAGACGAAAATTACGTCAGCCAAATAGAATCCTTGGAGAAATGCAGGGTACACACTGTGCTGTCTTGTAATATACGAGGGTTTCGATCAGTGATCATTTTCACAGTGAATCAATAATCGAAACAGACTGTGAATAAATATACGAGGGCAGTTCAATAAGTAATGCAACACATTTTTTTCTCGGCCAATTTTGGTTGAAAAAACCGGAAATTTCTTGTGGAATATTTTCAAACATTCCCGCTTCGTCTCGTATAGTTTCATTGACTTCCGACAGGTGGCAGCGCTGTACGGAGCTGTTAAAATGGCGTCTGTAACGGATGTGCGTTGCAAACAATGGGCAGTGATCGAGTTTCTTTTGGCGGAAAACCAGGGCATCTCAGATATTCATAGGCGCTTGCAGAATGTCTACGGTGATCTGGCAGTGGACAAAAGCACGGTGAGTCGTTGGGCAAAGCGTGTGTCATCATCGCCGCAAGGTCAAGCAAGACTGTCTGATCTCCCGCGTGCGGGCCGGCCGTGCACAGCTGTGACTCCTGCAATGGCGGAGCGTGCGAACACACTCGTTCGAGATGATCGACGGATCACCATCAAACAACTCAGTGCTCAACTTGACATCTCTGTTGGTAGTGCTGTCACAATTCTTCACCAGTTGGGATATTCAAAGGTTTGTTCCCGCTGGGTCCCTCGTTGTCTAACCGAACACCATAAAGAGCAAAGGAGAACCATCTGTGCAGAATTGCTTGCTCGTCATGTGGCTGAGGGTGACAATTTCTTGTCAAAGATTGTTACAGGCGATGAAACATGGGTTCATCACTTCGAACCTGAAACAAAAGGGCAATCAATGGAGTGGCGCCACACCCACTCCCCTACCAAGAAAAAGTTTAAAGCCATACCCTCAGCCGGTAAAGTCATGGTTACAGTCTTCTGGGACGCTGAAGGGGTTATTCTGATCGATATCCTTCCCCATGGTCAAACGATCAACTCTGAAGTGTATTGTGCTACTCTTCAGAAATTGAAGAAACGACTTCAGCGTGTTCGTAGGCACAAAAATCAGAACGAACTTCTCCTTCTTCATGACAACGCAAGACCTCACACAAGTCTTCGCACCCGAGAAGAGCTCACAAAACTTCAGTGGACTGTTCTTCCTCATGCACCCTACAGCCCCGATCTCGCACCGTCGGATTTCCATATGTTTGGCCCAATGAAGGACGCAATCCGTGGGACGCACTACGCGGATGATGAAGTTATTGATGCGGTACGACGTTGGCTCCGACATCGACCAGTGGAATGGTACCGTGCAGGCATACAGGCCCTCATTTCAAGGTGGCGTAAGGCCGTAGCATTGAATGGAGATTGCGTTGAAAAATAGTGTTGTGTAGCTAAAAGATTGGGGAATAACCTGGTGTATTTCAATGCTGAATAAAACAACCCCTGTTTCAGAAAAAAAATGTGTTGCATTACTTATTGAACTGCCCTCGTATTATAAAACCTAGCAGTGTTTCCCATGCATTTCTCCAAGTATATCGATGCTGTTGACAGTCGCATGAAAAAAAATCATTATCTGTTACCTTACGGAATGATTTGAAAAGTGTTTTATATGCCGTTGTAGCTGTCAGACTGATACAGTGGTATGCCTTGGGAGCATCACTACTCCGTCTTCTTCTGGATCGACGTTTAAACCAAGCGATATTATAGAAGCACTTGAAGAATTATATTAAGACAATTTACTATTAAAACAATTACATAACCACTTTAATTTACAATCCAAGGAACCACGGAATACTTCAGTAAATAATTTCTTAAGTTCCAACCTACTGGTAGAGGATAGGACAAGCAATGTGGGTAGAAATTTTTTTCTTTATTTTCTTCTAATACCCACCACAGCTGCGAGAACAGTAATTTCCTTGTATTGACTATACAGCGCTGTTTCTTTCCAGTATAACGCACCAGACAAGCAGCGTTGCACAGACCAGCAAAGCCCGAATTTTGTGTGAAAGTAATAATTACTAGTGATGCATAATCAATATTTTATTACATGTACATTGGTAAGACTGTGTGATTACGCTTACATCTGTGGCCATGGTGTGAAAAAAGACCCCATGGTCTCAAACTAATCACCACACAGAAATGAGTGGCATCGAAACCGTGACGGCTACTGGAAAATTTTTTTAAAATATCAGTATATCATGTTTCTTCTGCGAAAGGGATGCTGTTGAAATAATCGATATCAGTATGTGGCTTTGCACCATCATCGTTATTTGAACCCACGTGTTATGTGAGTGACGAAATACTGACTAATTCTACAACTACATCTACATGGGTACCCTGCAAATCACATTAAGTGCCTGGCACACGGTTCATCGAACAACCTTCACAATTCTCTATTATTCCAATCTCGTATAGCGCGCGGAAAGAATGAACACCTATATCTTTCCGTACGAACTCTGATTTCCCTTATTTTATCGCGGAGATCGTTCCGCCCTATATGGGTCGGTGTCAACAAAATATTTTCACATTCGGAGGAGAAAATTGGTGACTGGAATTGCGTGAGAAGATTCCGCCGCAACGAAAAACGACTTTCTTTTAATGATTTCTAGCCGAAATCCTGTATCATTTCTGTGGCACTCTCTCCCATATTTCGCGATAATGCAGAACATGCTGCCTCTCTTTGAACTTTTCCGATGTACTCCGTCAGTCCTATCTGGTAAGGATCCCACAACGGGCAGCAGTATTCTAAAAGAATACTGGAATTTACGGCTTTTAGATTAGACTGATTTATCGTGTAACCGAAGTTTAACGAGTTCCTTTTAGCAATCATGTGGATGACCTCACACTTTCCGTTAATTGGGGTCAACTGCCACTTTTCGCACCATTCACATATTTTTTTCTAAATCGTTATGCAGTTTGTTTTGATCTTCTGATGACTTTATTAGTCGATAAATGACAGCGTCATCTGCAAACAACCGGCTGCTCAGATTGTCTCTCAAACCGTTTATATAGATAAGGAACAGCAAAGGGCCTATAACACTACCTTGGGGAACGCCATAAGTCACTTCTGTTTTACTCGATAACTTTCCGGCAATTACTACGAACCGTGACCTCTCTGATAGGAAATCACAAATCCAGTCACATAACTGAGACGATATTCCAAAATCACGCAATTTCACTACGAGCCGCTTGTGTGGTACAGTGTCAGAAGCCTTCCGGAATTCCAGGAATACGGATACGATCTGAAATCCCTTTTCAATAGCACTCAACACTTCATGTGAAAAAAGAGATAGTTGTGTTTCACAGGAACGATGTTTTTTAAATCCATGTTGAGTGTGTCAATAGATCGTTTCCTTCGAGGTAATTCATAATGATCGAACCCAATATATGTTCTAAAATCCTGCTGCATATCGACGTTAACGATGTGGGCCAGTAATTTAGTCGATTACTCCTACTACTACCTGTCTTGAATATTAGTGTGACCTGTGCAACTTTCCAGTCTTTAGGTACGGATCTTTCGTCGAGCGAACGGTTGTATATGATTGCTAAGTATGGTGCTAATGCATAAGCATACTCCGAAAAAAACCTAATTGGTGTACATTCTGGACCAGAAGACTTGCTTTTATTGATTTGAGTTGCTTCACTACTCCGAGGATATTTACTTCTACGTTACTCATGTTGGTAGCTGTTTTCGATTCGAGTTCTGGAATATTTACTTCGTCTTCTTTTGTGAAGGCATTTCGGAAGACTGTGGCTAGTAAATCTTCTTTGGCAGCACTGTCTTCGATAGTATCTCCATTGTTCTCGCACAGAGAAGGCATTGATTGTTTCTGGCCACTAACATACTTCACATACGACCTGAATTTCTTTGGATTATCTGCCAGGTTTCGAGACAAAGTTTCGTTGTGGAAACTGTTATAGGCGTCTCTCATTAAACTCCGCGCTAAATTTCGAGCTTCTTTAAAGGATCGCCAATATTGGGGATTTTGTGTCTGTTTGAATTTCGCATGATTGTTTCGTTATTTCTGCAACAATGTTCTAACCCGTTTTGTGTACCAGGGAGAATCAGCTCCGTCGTTTGTTAGTTTATTTGGTATAAATCTCTCAATTGCTGCCGATACTATTTCTTTGAATTCAAGCCACATCTGGTCTACACCTGTATTATTAATTTGGTATGAGTGGAGATGGTCTCTCAGGAAGGCGTCAAGTGAATTTTTATCTGCTTTTTTGAATAAGTATATTTTTCGCTTATTTTTCGAGGATTTGGGGACTTCAGTGTTCAATCTCGCAACGACAACTCTGTGTTCACTAAGCCCTAAATCGGTTTTGATGCTGGTTATTAACTCAGGATTATCTGTTGCTAAGGTGTCAAGTGTGTTTCTGCAACCGTTTACTATTCGCGTGGGCTTGTGAATTAACTGCCCGAAATAATTTTCAGACAATGCGTTTAGCACACTTTCGTGTTGATATTTTATGCGTACATGTATTTTCGCCAACATATCTGAACCTTTCAGCAACTATATCATCTGAATTGGGAGGTCGGTAAAAGGATCCAATTACTAATTTATTCCGTTTGCCAACAATGACATCTGCCAATACTAACTCACAGGAAGTATCTACTCCAATTTCGCGACTAGTTCAACGACTTCTGACAGCAACAAACACGCCACCGCCAACCGTGTTAGCCAATCTTTTCGGAACACCGTTAGGTTCTTCGCAAAAATTTCGGCTGAGCTTATATCCGGCTTTAGCCAACTTTCGGTGCCTATAACGATTTGAGCATCAGTGCTTTCTATTAGCGCTTGGAGCTCTGGTACTTTCCCAACTACGACAATTTACAACTGTTATACCAGTGGTTCCTGTATCTATGTTATTTCTGTGTTCAGCCTGCACCCTTTGCGACTGAAGCCCTTCTTGTGTTTTCCCGAGACCCTCTAGCCTAAAAAATCGCCCAGTCCATGCCACACAGCCCTGCTACCCGTGTAGCCGCCTCCTGCGTATAGTGGAGCGGTACCCGAAAGTCAAGGAATCAGCAGCCTACACAGTCGCAGAACCGTCTGTGCCTCTGCTTCAGACCCTCCACTCGGCTCCGTACGAGAGTTCCGCAATCGGTCCTATCGACTATGCTGCAAATCGTCAGCCCTGCTTTCATCTGGCAAGCAGCCTTCACATCCGCAGCTCGTGGTCGTGCGGTAGCGTTCTCGCTTCCCACGCCCGGGTTTCCGGGTTCGATTCCCGGCGGGGTCAGGGATTTTCTCTGCCTCGTGATGACTGGGTGTTGTGTGTGATGTCCTAAGGTTAGTTAGGTTTAAGTAGTTCTAAGTTCTAGGGGACTGATGACCATTGATGTTAAGTCCCATAGTGCTCAGAGCCATTTGAACCATTTTTTGCCGCCTTTACCACCTCTGTTAGCCGCTCGAAACCAGACAGAATCTGATCCAAAGCTACACATATCATTGGTACGGACGTGAGCAACGACCTGAAGTTGGCTGCACTCTGTGCTCTTCATAGTATCCGGGAAGACCCTTTCCACATCTGGAATGACTCCACCAGGTATTGAGACGGAGTGCACATTGGTTTTCTTACCATCCTTGTCAGCCAAGTCCCTAAGGGACCCCATAACGCGCCTAACGTTGAAGCTCCCAACTACCTATAATCCCACCCTCTGCAATTTCCCGGATCTTGCTGGCTGAATGGATTCCTCCGAAACGGGACAGGCGACAGCATCCGGCTCAGCGACAATGGCAGCCACCAGCCACAGACAGCACCTGGATTCTGTCTGTCAGACAACCTGGGGAGACCTTACGTGCGGCAGCCTGGGAAGTCTAGTCATTCGCCGGCTGCTTCGCCCTGGGGCGACCTCCCACTCGACCACAGGTGAAGGGCAGCCTCAGTGCGATCAGTAACTGGGTTGGCTACCGGTGAGGACCGATCGGAGGACTCTGACACGCTGGACGTCCGTTGGATCCCCATAGCCGGCCCACAAGTGGTGCCCATCCACTGCAGCCTCAAGCTTTGTAACGGAAGCCATCGCAGCGTGAAGCTGAGAGCGAAGTGTCACCAACTCGGCTCGCATCCACACACAACAATCGCAGTCCCTGTCCATACTAAAGACCGTGGAAAACTAAACTACGCAGATAAACGGACTATCGGCAATTAATGGTGTATCCACGGTCTTATCTCTATGTACTTCTTCGAAACTGCACCATCTACATCACCACTAAATTCTAAGAAGCTGAGTGGTCGGCGCGACAGAATGTCAATCCTAAGGCCCCGGGTTCGATTCCCGGCTGGGTCGGAGATTTTCTCCGCTCAGGAACTGGGTGTTGTATTGTCCTAGTCGTCATCATTTCATCCCCATCGACGCGCAAGACGCGGAAATGGCGTCAAATCAAAAGACTTGCACCAGGCGAGCGGCATACCCAACAGGAAGCCCTAGTCACACGACACACCAAAACACAGCTGCACAAATTAAGGACATGACAATATACAAATGATTTGACTTAAATAACTGTAAATGCTCTTTGACCGTGAGAATTCAGTACAGTGGTACAGTGTGAAGAAACCGCATGCTAGACTCACACTTTCTAGATGTTGTGGCGTGAAATCAAAGAGGGTCTCGATATGCTGCTGAGGGAAACTGCCACGTAGTTGGTAGAGTGTCCACAAAGCATTGAAAGTACTTGCAGGAGAATCAGAACAGAACAGCTAACCACACCCCAGAAGTATCCCACGGGTGATCTGTCAGGCGAATGTGCAGACCAAAGAGGTAGCGGTACGTATCGTTCTTCAAAGAAAGCTTGCATATTCCTCTCCACATGTGCCTGAGCATTGTCCTCCTGAAATACGGGCCATGGAGGAGAGAGCAGGAGCGGCATTGCCTCGGTCTCCAAGAAGGCTCTGATGTAGAGCTTGTTGCTCAGATGACCCTCAATAATTAGGAGATGAGGTCGTATGTTATAGTCAATGACACATCTAACCATCACATCTGGCTTTTGACAGCTATGACGCTCAATAATGCAGTCTTCCCGATAGCTGTCACCATGGTAGTCTTTAACACAAACGCTGCTATCACTGAAGGACCAGTTTAAGCGAGACTCGTCCGAAAACACTAAATTTGGCCATTCAGCACGCCGTTGACGGCATTAACGTGCTCATAGCTGCCTGAGGCGTTGTTGTTTTCTGGTCAGTGGAAACCGATGCAATGCCATGCATGACGTCAGTCCAGTCTCCAGCCGAAGGTGTCTAGCCGTCGACACAGACATCACGCCATTCACAGTGTTAAAACATCAGATCAACGCTGTGAACGAGGTTGTTCTATGGGGAACGGTTACGCGGACTAGACGGCGGTCACCTCGTGCTGAGGTCACACTATGTGGTTCCGTATCCGGTTGTCGCTGGGCAGGACACACACATCACTGTCACACCTGAGTGCTCTGTACTAGCCGCAATGTCACGGTACGACGAACTCGCTTCCCAGAGACCGCCATTCTGCCACTTTCGAACACACTGGCATGTTGATTTTGCGCCCTTTGTCGTCGATGAGGCAGACCGGCACTTGCTTGCACGTTTCCACTTCGTTTGACTGCTCTGCGCCGCCTGAGGGTGGCGTAACAATGACCTTTGTGGGCATACAAGAGAGGTCGCTGTTGGGCCTACGTGCACGGCATCTCTCTGCAATACTAATCACTTATTGTGGTTCCACTGTTCCAACGCCGAAATATGGATTCATCCACACCGTTGCTTCTGGGCGATCCAATTTTCACAAACACTAGAGTACATGTATAACTACACTCAATAAATAACAATGAATTACGCAGCAGCGTGTTCTTTTTGTCGTAGTATTTGGACCATATATTAATGCCTCTTCCAGTTCCATCGAAGAACTGAGCCTAGAAAGGCTACTTGTACGCACCTATGTGAACTATTAATTACCAGACGTAAACTGTGCGATTGCCATGATCACATACGTAGGTGATTATGTAAATATTCGTAATTTGCTGCCACAAAAGACGGTTCTTAAAACTTTCTGATATGGTTGTCACGAGACGTACGGCGCCTTTCTTCTAGTGTCCCCATTTAAGATGTTTTAACGTTTTTGTTCCACTAACACCGCAATCAAAAAATTCTGTGACTGTTCGCAACGCCTTTATTTGCAAACGCTCGATGTCTCTTGTTATTTCGAAATTATGTAGCACCCAGACACTTGATCAGTATCTAAGAACGGGTACAGGTGTTTTGCATTCACTCCCTATTGTAAACAAATAGAAGTTGCCCAATAACATCCTCTTCCTTTTTCGTCACGGCTTCTGTTGGACCACAGGTAACCCCTCAACGGATTGCTGTTTCTTCTTCTTCTCCCAGAATCTTTTCATCTTTCCTGTTCTTCTCTCTCTCTCTCTCTCTCTCTCTCTCTCCTTCCAAGATCTTCAGCGTCCTTTTGTCGTATCTGTCCCATTATACTTTACCTGAACCACCCTCTGCCATTGATCTGTGGCACATTGGTACATGTGCACTAACTTCCCAGTAATGTAGCAATGAATCGTAGTCTCCTACCTACTTCACCTGCAGCATAGTCTTGTGCCCGTTATATTTACCTATTATTACAACCAATACTATCCACTAAAGCATTAATGTATAACACGAATAGCAATTACTTTCCCCTGGTGCTCACCATATTTAACTTCAGTTGCTGTAAATGAGTTTGTCCAGCATAACGTGGAATTTCCCACCTATGACGAAATTTTAGATAATTTCACAAACAAGATTACAAGTCCCAAAGAATAATATTTCTTGTAGAAGGCGTCGGTGTGGCACTGAACCAAAAGCTCTGATGGCCTGGAAAGCAAATCGCCCTGATTTCCTCTTTGTGCGACGGTGTGCCTATTTTTGACTCAAGTTGTAACTTGCGTTAGCTGAGAACTAAACTGCACTGTACTGGTTTCCTACTCTTATCTTCGTGTGAGTCCGTACTGTGTTTCTGTACAAGTCATGTGGTGTGTGTGGTGTCACCGCCAGACACCACACTTGCTAAGTGGTAGCTTTAAATCGGCCGCGGTCCATTAGTACATTGTCGGACCCGCGTGTCGCCACTGTCAGTGATCGCAGACCGAGCGCCACCACACGGCAGGTCTCGAGAGACGGACTAGCACTCGTCCCAGTTGTACGGACGACTTAGCTAGCGATGCACACTGACGAAGCCTCGCTCATTTGCAGAGCAGATAGTTAGAATAGCCTTCAGCTAAGTCAATGGCTACGACCTAGCAAGACGCCATAGCAATTGGTAGTTATCGTATGAAGCATGTCTCATCAAGAACGATGTATACAAATGATGGATTAAAGTTAAGTATTCCAGAAGCTACGTACTTTTCTTTATGGCATTCATTACGTATCCTGTTTCAGGCCTCACGCCATCCTGCGTGAGCTTATAGCGTGCATTCGGCCTCCTCAACCAAGTAGTGTGCGTAGTGTTGGCTAACTGCTAACACTACAGTGTGATTACTTAAACATTATCTTTTAGAAAGAATCAGCAAATCAATCTGAAACCTTATCACTGTATCGTAAGTATCTTTTACCAATGCAATCAGAAGACATGGAACTGTAAAGTAATTAAACTAACCTGTGGAATTCTGTATCCTGCAGTCCAGTCAATAGCGCTACAATGTGAGAAGTCCAGTACGCAGTTCAGTACGCAGTAGTAACACAGTAAGAATTCTACCAAAAATCACAAACCGAATTTTGAAATATTAAAAGTCCAACATGCTTCTATAATACTGGCCTGTAAATTTAAGTACCAAAACTGACTAAATAGAATTCCAAAAAGAGATGACACATGCGCGAATGTGACCCTCACTGTAAAAATAAGTCAGTCAAACAAAGTAAACGAAATTTGAACTGAACTTTACAGAAAACGTCCTGGTAATAATTTTAAAACTCAAAGTTTGAATGCTAATGATCTTATTGTGCCATGACTGTAACGTTAGACTGGCCCTAACAAATCTACATGGCGTACATGTGACAACGAAAACTCGGTATTACTCTAACGTGATAATACTTAAAATACAGCGCAGTAGCATACCAGCTAAGGACAAGAAAACCGTGCGTATGTGGCAATGTAAGGATGTGCAGCTATGCTGAGCTCATTAAGATTTAATTTTAGCCACTGTGTTTCGCGAATTCTAGTAAGGTAACACACAACTACCAAACAAAATTTGCATGAGTAGACGTGGAAGATATTGCATTTATCGAATGATGATGAAGAGAGTAACATTCGAAAAGTGTATTACGAAGCTCATTCCTTAACATGCACCTAAAGAACTGACTAACTAAAGAACAGCCGGCCGGGGTGGCCGAGCGGTTCTAGGCGCTACAGTCTGGAACCGCGAGACCGCTACGGTCGCAGGTTCGAATCCTGCCTCGGGCATGGATGTGTGTGATGTCCTTAGGTTAGTTAGGTTTAAGTAGTTCTAAGTTCTAGGGGACTGAAGACCTCAGAAGTTAAGTCCCGTAGTGCTCAGAGCCATTTTGAGCCAACTAAAGAACAATAACAAACATCTTTACGAAATTTACTTCTTATTAAGAGAATGTTACTCTGACATGAAATTAGTAAATAGAGTGGTAGAGCAACCCTGAGTGCCTGCCAATTGAACAGATAATATTACTTGATCTTGTATCAGCAATCATACTAAGTGACCCGAACCAATAAAGAGAAAAATCACAGAAAATTTGTCTTTCGCAAACTCGTCATACATAACGTGCGAGCACTTCAGCGACATTATCTGAAAGTTTTTCACTTCCGAAATCAATCTTCACCAAATCATATTTTCAAAATTCAGCATCCTGTGCCTTTGTAGCTCTGCACTCTGCTATATTTCCAGATAGCGCAGTAGCGTGACCAACACCCGACTTTCTCACTTACTTTCACAGCAAGCTACGACAATGCCACTGACAACCAAAGACGACACTGCTTGTACTCAGAACCTGTGTGGCGTAACGTACCGACTACTGAAGGCTTCTGTTTGAAAAATATCCACTGTGCAAATATGAAGTAAGACATAATGAATAAAAATAGAACTCACATCAGTTTCAAGGAATATAAAAAAATATGTTAGTAACCTTTGAAAGTGTAACCGATTTTTCAATACTGAAAACTGCTAGTGAACTGTGACACCGGTACTACGTCTGCATGACTAGAAAGTGATCGTCTAATTAAGACGCAGTGAGGCAGCCTTACAGGGGACATCATCACAACTTATCTGTCGCAATAAAGAGATTCTGCAGAACAGTCACACATGTTATCATTAATGTTAGGGCTTACCAGCATAATTTTTGAAAAGAGTGACTGTCAGCCTAACTGTGGCTATAAGTAGCCAACTAGCAGGCAACATAGCTGAACAGAGCTGTATGTGAATGAAATTTCCTACTAAAATACGAGGGTTGTTCGGAAAGTAAGGAACGATCGGTCACGAAATGGAAACCACAGTGAAAATCCGATGAAGTTTTGCACATGTGTGTAGGGCAGTGTCTCTAGTATGGCCGTCGATCGCGTTACGTCATTCCTTTTAGTTCTGAGCACACAGGGAGCACATAAAGATACCTAGAACAATAGTGTCTTCCACGAAGTACGAGAGCCTCATGAGAAATTTCGCCTGAAGCTATGCAGACGACATTACATAACTGTCGTGCGTTTTGTTCTTTAAGACAATAATATTCTCAGCCGCATTCTGCATGGGCAATAAAGATGCTCCAGCACCGTTTTCAATTCGAAATGTTTGATTATTCACACTATATCCCGTAATAGTCTCCCTCCGAGTTTCATCTCTGCTCACATGAACCACTGGCTATGAAGACAACATTTTGGCACAGACAACGAGCTGTAGGCCAGCGTAGAGAATTGACGGGAAGCACTGGCGGCTGCCTTCTATAACGAGGTTATTGGAAAGTTGGTACTACAGTACGACAAACGTTTAAGTCGGATCGGCGACTATGGAGATAAGTAGCTGGAAGTTGTAGCTAACTGATGCAAATAAAACAGTTTTGATCTTCACTGTAGTTTCCATTTCGCGACCAACCGTTCCTTACTTTCCAAATAGCCCTCGTAATGTATAGACGTTTGGGATAGCATTAAAATCTTTCACTGCTAATGAAATATTATTTCCTTCAGTTATCTATATACGCAAGTTACAACGACGTGCATAACAGTAAGGCTGTAGAATAGACTTTACTTTAAACAGGCAGCTTGTGGCAACAAAACTGGTAGCAGAGAAAACAATACCTTTACCACGCAGTTGTGTCAGCACTGTAGCTGCAGTTGTGTCCTACTCGCACATACGCAGAAGTTTGAAACCATCATAACAGCAATGAATAATCTTAACAAATAATGGCCATTAGCAGCAGTACAGTGCCGCCTTTTTATTTCGCGACTATATAATCTGTTCGGTTCAAAGGAACATAAAATAATATTTTGAAAATATGTCTAGTTTATAGAACTGTTCCTTATAAAAAAATTAATTTTGTATGTTTGAAAAGCAGCTACTGATTTGAACCACTTTCTAAGAAAGGTAAACTACTTCTTCCACTAGTTAAAATAATTTTACAGGAACACATTTTAGATTTTTCATCTGATATTTTACATACCCTGCAAGCCACATTATAGTGTGTGGTGGAGAGGACCTCTGGTACGATTATCATCTCATCCCTTCCCTGTTCTATCTACGACTGATTCGTGGGAACAACGACTTTCGCTGCGCTACCGATAACCTCTAATTCCTCTGATTTTCTCGTCGTGGTCATTGGGCGAAACATAATTGAAAGTATTATAAGGGGAGATGGAGAGCGTTGCTACAACATATATGCAACATAGTGTAACATCGGTGCCGGTATATAAGCACCAACATGTAGGTAGGGAACTAGTCTGGCATTCGTGTCTTTATGATGTGCATGGAGTAAATGCAGAAACGTGAACCATGGCGATGCTGTTACCAAATGGGTCCAAACAGGACCAATGTTCTGTTATTATTTTCTTCACTGCCGAAGGTAAAACATTGGCATATATCCATCGGAGAATGAAGAGTGTGTGTTTGTGGCAGCATGTCCATCGAAAACCACTGTGCCCCAAGTTCACCATTGTGGAATGGTGCACCAAGTTCACCATTGTAGAATGGTGCTCCAAGTTCACCATTGTAGAATGGTGCTCCAAGTTCACCGTTGTGGAATGGTGTTCCAAGTTCACCGTTGAGGAATGGTGCTCCAAGTTCACCACTGTAGAATGGTGCTCCAAGTTCACCATTGTAGAATGGTGCTCCAATTTCACCATTGTAGAATGGTTCTCCAATTTCACCATTGTGGAATGGTGCTCCAAGTTCACCATTGTAGAACGGTGCCCCAAGTTCCGTGTTCGCTGCACTTCGACACAAGACGCTGGTCTTTCTGGAAGGCCAACATCATCCTTTATGCCAGCTGAAGTGGGAGACACACGAGCAACCGCTGTATAGTTCCGATCTCTCCTCATGCGATTACCAAGGCTTCAGTCCCTTAAAAAGAGGCCTTGAGGGATCGACGATTGCTGTCAGACGAGGATGTGCAGTGGGCAGTCACGAACTTCTTCACGCCACAGGATATGGTGTGTTACGAGACGGGTGTCTTCAATCTGGTGTGTCGGTGGGATGATTGCCCCACGGATCACGCCGATTTTGCCAGACTGGGAAACCGTATCTGCATGGCACAGCCTTCGAACCGAAATGATTTGGTCTGAAATGTTGTCCGACTGTTCTTCGAACGTATCCTCCCATAATTTCAACGTAAACACGTTGCATATCACACAACGTCTCTCTTGTAGCAACTACCGCTATAGTTTTTTTAGTATCTCCGTAATGCTCTCGCTCTTCCCAAATGATCCCGTGACGAAACACGCCGCCACTCCTTGGTAACGGTCGTAGGCCGATGAACAGTACACAAGAATCTGTCGAACAAGTGTTTTGCAAGTCACTTTTTCATTGATGACTCGTATTTCGTTAATGTTTCAATGAATCTCAGCCTGGCATCTGCTCTTCCTAATGATAGCTTCATGTGATCACTATGCCTTAGCTTGTTCAGGATTGTTACATCCACGTATTGTACAGTTGTTACTGTTTCCAGTGGTCTCAAACCAATTGCGCCTCCGACTGTCCGAACGTCCTACGTCACGTTTATTCTCTTTCGGAATCAGCACCAATCATCGACCCCCGCACGTCTTCCTGCATTCGCTACTGTCTTCTGGAGTTGCAGCCTTACCGTAGACACCAACATCGCCTGCAGATAGCTTCGTGGCGTTTCCGGCGCTATCCTGCAGATGATTTATACATGTATATTGTAGACAGTATTACCCTATAACGCTCTATTGTGCTGCTCCAGATATTACCTTTTGCATCTGTCGATTTTGTTCCGTTAAGAGCGACGTGTTGAGTTCTACCTGTAAGGACGGAAGTCTTGAACCAGTCACAGATCTCGTCAGATGCTTGGTAATCTTACATTTCTTTAGATAGATGACAGTGCGACAGAGTATTTCAGTACCTTCCGAGTCAAGGAACACGGAATCAAATTGTACGCATTTGTCTACGGCGATTTTAGATTACATGGATGAACCCAGTGCGTTGTATTTCGAAAGATATCTGTTCATAGAGTCCATGATAGTCTTTATGGACGAGGTTTTCGCTTTCCTAAAACATCGTAATGCTTGAGCGCAGAACATTTTCCATAAATTTACAACAGATTGACATCATCAATATAGGCTTTTAATTGAGGCACTTTTCAGAAGAAAGGTATGTATGTGACGTTTTTCGGGAAATTGTTTAAAATTAATCAGTAGGTTACGTAGACCATTCTACCATTCTTTTGTTTCATTATCTCAATCCTAGAGACCTGGGCAGCGTTTTCTTTACGTGTGTGCGCCAAGCTCTTCTCGTTCAGTTTAATGTACTGAGTGCTTATGTTTAAAATTCAGAAGTATTTTGTTCCGAACAACAAAGCGAATGGTTCATTACTAAGCTCACTAATATCATTCCCACCTTTGAAACAGAAATACAGTGATGGAGTACTGAAAAACATGCGACTGTCAACGATGCCTTTTAATCCTGTCAAGCCAGAAAAAGAAGTCAGGAATTTAGTTAAGTACACGGATGATGTAAGTAGCTCGTGGTTACACAGTACGCCAAACTAACAGCCATATAGATGGTATGTGCGAGTGGTACCATCCCAGTGCCCAATTCACATTTAATCAGCTATGTAAACGGAGTTCTTTAGGAAACGAGAGACTTGATGTTTACTTATTGTGACAGGATTTGGCCTATTCTCTAATGCATGGCTTTTCTTTCAACATTTCTTGTCCCAGCACCTCTCCTACTCCACAAGCTTGGAACTACAAGTTCGATTCAAAATTAATTTGTATTTGTCTGATTAAAATTGTGTAGAATAATTTAAATTATAATACTTTTCTGAAGTGCAGGACCATTATGTCGACATAGTATACGGGACAGAAATTTAACTGAAACCAGATACGAATAACAATGAAATTACGAATTCAGAATGGGCTGTACATCGCGGAGACAGGCTAGAGACCAAAGGTGGCGACGTATTTAGTGACCTAACTCGATAACATATAGTGAGGTTATGACAGGAACTGAATGTGACATAATCTTGGGAAATTTGAGAATCAGAAGTGGTTCACAAACAGTAAACGGATAGTTTCATATATCACCTGTCTCAGGAGCTGCAGTGCCGGAGCGCTTCAAAGTTCGTTTTCCGAGAGACTTGAATTTGCCACTTATCATGTTACGAAAATTGGCACTGCAGACAGGTATTCGTGGGAGACTGTTTCAAATACCTTATCTGAGAACTGCTTCGAGCAGATAGAGAACCGATCGTGACGGTAATTTCTTAGATCTCCTAGTTACTAACAGACCCGAGCTAACGCCGAGGAAAGAATCAGTGATTCTAAAGCTGTGATAGAATCAACGACTACAGGCGTTGCAAGAAAAAATTAATAACGGAAGGAAATTATTTTTGTTTAACGAGAGTGATAGAAAACAATCTGAAAGATATCAGTTCTGAAGACGAAGATGAGAAGCAAAACTGGATGAAATTCAGAAGTATGGTAAAATGCGCGTTAGACATGTGCTGCCCAAGTTTGTTAGGAATGGTATAGCATTATCACGGATTTAGCCAAACTCAAATTCTGGCTTACAATTAAAAGCTGAACGAAGCCAATATGATCGTCAGGAGAGATATGCTAGAAGCGTTCAGTGAATTAGATAGTAAGTTATTGAGAATCGCACTCACTAAAAATCCCAAGAGGCTTTTGTATCACTTAAAGTCATTAAATGGTGTTGAAAAGATCTGTTTAGTCACTCAGTGACTACAATGAGACCGAAACGGAAGATGACAGAGACAAGACTAAATTACTGAAAGTATTCTAAATTTATTTCGCCGCGGAAGATCGTAATACGGTTTGTCCTGATCACCGCCCGGACCTCTAAGTGAAAGATATTGAGGTAAGTGATCACGGAGCCGAAAATGAACTAAAATCGCTCAGTACCGGACCAGAGGAGGTTCTACAAAGATTATTCAAAAGAAGTTGCTCTCTTTCCAGCAGTGGTTCGACGTAGCTCGCGGTAACAACGAAGTATACCAAACGAGAAAAAGAAGTTCAGCTTATTTCTGTTTTCAAGAAATCTTCTCAAACGGATGCGCATAATTATACGCAATGAGAAGTTTTAGATACGGTTACTACAGGGTTATAGTGTAAGAGGTCTGCCGGCCGATGTGACCGAGCTGTTCTAGGCGCTTTAGTCTTGAACCGCGCACCCCTTCGGTCGCAGGTTCGAATCCTGCCTCGGAAATGGATGTGTGTGTGTGATGTCCTTAGTTAGGTTTAAGTAGTTCTAAGGTCTTAGGGATTGATGACCTCAGATGTTAAGTCCCCTAGTGCTCAGAGCCATTTGAACCATTTTTCTGACAGGTCTTTACTGAAGACGACTGATTAGATATATTTAGGAAATACCAACTGCAGAAGCCATAGATGTAGAATGGAACAACATCAAACAGTACTTTATAAGATCAGCTACAGAATTAGAAGATAGAATCAAGAAAAACAAGGAAGGCATAACGATATGGAATACAAAAATAACAGAAACATTAAGAGAACAATTGGCTCACAAGAACCAACAGAAAAATAATGTCAACAGAGAGAACATCGAAAAAAGGCAAAAGTAGTAATAAGGAATTCTCATAGGTAAAGTTGAAATAGTTTGTCCAAATAGAATATGGTGCGCATAGACGTATGGACTTCCCTTATGAATTGTTGAAATTGAGTAAGTCAGAGAGAGTTACTATGAAAATCGTTGGAATAGAAACTTCGGACTGGGTCGAACACTAAAAGAAATCTTTGATGCATGCATAATAAGGTTATATAGGAAGAGATGATGATGGAAACAAAGACTCTGATTCCAAAACTATAGAAAAGCTGAAAGGAGCAATAAGGAAAACAAAAAACCGAAAGGTCCAGGATTAAGAAAGAATTACTACGAAACTACTAAAATCGCGAGGAATGCTACTGAAATATCGATATCGGCAACTGCTAAATATGGGCCGGCTTTGAAAAAGAATACCGGATCTGTGGAGGATGGAAAATGTAGTATCATCTTCAACAATGGAGATAGATCCAGCACAAAAATTTCGGACGAGTAAGTATCTCGAAAACAGGATGCGAAATATATACAAAGATATATTGCTCGTTTTCAACACACAGCAGAGACCAAGTTATCTGTGGTTGAAAATGGGTTTAGGAAAGAAAGATCTTGCTCAGGAAATAGAAACATAATAAATAAAATTGGAGAAGCAGAGACAATGTAACCTTGAGACATATATTACTTTCGTCGCGATTGAAAAAGCATTTGACAAGGTAAATAGAAAAATACTATTGCAAATTTTAAAAAGACATCCCCTACACATATTACATCAGCAATAACGAGCCTGTATTTGAACACACATATAGTTCTCCAAAAAGGAAGACAGCAGCAGGTATTTATTATAAGTCAAAGAGTAAGAGAAAGGTGTAGTCTTTCTCTGACACTGATATATACTTTGACGACGCCACTGTTATGTGGAGCAAGTACACTTCCAACACAAGGTATTAATATATGAAAATGCGAATTTATTAATATGCTGCTATTTGCTGACGACCTGCTGCTCACAGATAAGATGGATTCCAAAGAGCATTACATAAGTTACAGCTGTGTTCAACTCAGTGTAATCGAAATGTCTCCAAAAAAGCGATGGCTTTCTCAGAAAGTAATGATTTTTTACCAACTAAATGAATAAGACTCTAGCTACTTTGGATTTAATATGACCTTGACGACAAGAGAGTCATGAACATTAAATAAGTCCCAAATGATATGTTCTACAATGTAATGGCTGACCCTGTGTACTTTAAGGAAGTGATTCATGGAGAGTAAGAGACACAAAAGCGGCATAGAAACAGCAGAATCTAAACTTCTAAGGTCTATAAAAGGATGGTCCAAAACAAATCGGTTAAGAACTGTAGAAATAACAAAAGACTTGCAAGTGTATAACCTAAGCGACAAAATGCAACTACCCAAAAGGAAATGGAAATACCACCAAGAACGGTTTGAATGAAAGAAGTGTATCAAAAGCAGCAAGCAGAAAAAAGACAGTGGGAAGAAGAAATGTGGAAAGACCAAAGGAAAGAAGGGAACAGATCATTTATAGTCGGAACAGGTCACTACGGCTTAACCCCTGTTGGGAAGAAGATAACTGAGGCATTTTCCGGAAGAAAGGCCTGTAAGACAAAATGGTTACTTGAGACAGAACAGTCTAAATACGTTCTTTTAATATATTTGATTAACAACCTGATGCTAATATGCAAGTATATTTTAATCCTACGTGTACTATTATTAAGGAAATCTTTCCAGAATACTATAATAACCTACGTTTGCAATCCGAAAAATCATATTTCTGAGTAATATTTATAGGCACTTTACGATAAGTCATTGTCTGTCGATCGTAATGAGCATCTTTCATTAGATGTTATTTTAAACATCAGAACATAACAGTAATATTATTCTTAATAACACCTGCAATCAGGTTACCCTCAGAAAGATACAAAAATAAAGTAACAAGAAGTAAATTGATATCAAAACACAACTATGCAAATAAAATACCACTTTTGTCCTGTGATCCATACTTATGATGGACAGTTTCGCTGGCACAGTTTCTAGTTACTGAGGAACCTTTTGTTTCTCTTCTTTTCCTTCTTCTTCTTTCTGTCCTGCATAGATGTCTATTTTCTATATAACGCACAAACTAACATCAGCACAATTTCCCCACATAGTAATAATAGACATGCAACACAACAGCTGTTAAGCACTAAGAACAAATAAGCATCGAAGGCTTCTAATTTACCCAAAAATATTACTTAACTAGACAAGGAGCTAGACAAGTTAATTGCCAAACCAACTGACAAATATGTTATTATATTAAAACAAATATAGCACAGCACTTACTTATCGCGATTTGAAGCACTGACTTAAAATTGCTAAAAAATTTATTTTGGTACAAGCTTTTAGAGCAGGATGAGTGCTTAGCAAATGCAAAAGTTTCATTGTGTCCTTCCTCGCTAGTGACGGAATACCGTTCTCGTATACATTAGCCACACTATGAGACCCATCAAAAGCTGAGCGCTTTGCACCCAGTAGGACTAATAACTTGTTTCACGAGCTATCTCTTGAACGGTGCCTTCAACTGGAGGTAAAGAGCGACTGGCAACTGCTTTGCTAAAACTGCGATCAGTTCGCAGGACTGAGCTAAGCTAACACGCGTCGCTTGCAGACACCGCGACAGCAAGTACTTCCACTCAGTTTCACAGGACCCAACGGACACGTACACTCCACACACACCGGCTCTCCATAGGTCGTAGTTGCTCCATGGCTCCACCTTTTACCTACGCGAGGAAGCACTCACTCTGCGGTCTATCTCATTCTCTCTCTCTCTCTCTGTCTCTCTCTGTCTCTGCCTTCTCTCCAGCGCCACCGTGCGCGCCCTTTCAAGACTACCCGTGCCAGAACTTCTCCAACATCCGAGCTGCGATTTGACGTAAGTTATCGAACCCTCGCACCCCAATCAGAGGCGTAAGGTTCAAATGGGTCTGAGCGCTATGGGACTTAACATCTGAGGTCATCAGTCCCCTAGAACTTAGAACTACTTAAGGGGCTCCGGAACGCCCTATACTTGCAATGTTAAAATAACGCTTATAAATTACATCTTTCCTCACAAAGTATTTGAGGTAGGAAGTTGAACTTTTTACAGATTATTTATTGGAATATGGGCTACAACTTAACACAGGGATCTTACAAAATTTTAGTTCAGTTATTAAAGATGATTTTTTTTTCAATTGTAATGAAAATTCACAACATTTTTTTGCAATTTTTTATTTATATATTCAAAAATATACAGTTTTTTGGAAAAAGGCTGTGTTAAATTATGCATAAGATACTGTGTAACATTTACTGAAAGTTTGAAACAAATATGTTTGGAAGATCCTTAGAAAACATGTAATTAGTATGAGAAAATAAAAGTTTTGGGAATCGAGCGACAAAGATTGGATTAACTTTTTAGTGCATTCCAGGTCCATAGGATGGATTATCTTCATCCTGTGCAAACTCCTCCTCCAGCTTCCTCTTGTTCCTCCTCCTGTTTACTCTTGCTTGTATTTCTAGACTCTTTATAGCCCTGTCTGCAGCCCGAAGGCGTTCCTTGTCTAAAGCAAGCATCGCTCGTACCATGTTAGAACCTATCTTCATTCCCATATTTCTAAATACCTTGCACCTTACAATGTTGCCATCATTGAAAGTCGCAACAGCATCATACACACCAAAGTGAAGTGTTTCTATTCCAACAATTAAAGTCTTGGGGATTCTCGACCATATAACACTATTTACACTTTCATTGGGGTTTTGAGTTTTTCCGTGAATACACTTTTTCAACAGTTCAGGTGCTGCTAAGTCTCTGAAAATAGGTTTTATCACCTCCATTATTGCATGAGGCAGACTATGCTTATGAGTGTACACTTCACCAGTTAGCAATCCTTTGTTATATTTACACCAACTGTCTTCTTCTTTGGGACACAAGCTATGTTGGGGATTTTCATCGTCTTTATTGTTTACAGTAATAACACATACCTTTGGCTTTCCAACATTTCTCCTTTTCTTAAAAGCCTTCAGAGGATTTCTAATAACTTTACTTTTACTCATTATTATACTTCAACAAAACAGAGACTCAAGAAACAGAATTAAATACGAATATTTTCGAGATAACGACAGAGTAAATAAACATGAAACAATCGACAATCACACCAGCGATATATATTGAACCATCACAGGTTAGTCACAACACATACTTTATCTCACATCACTAAAATGTACCTGATGAACACGGACGTTAATAATAACAGCATTTGACAGCAGTTTAACAGCGCCACAGTGGGTCACGCCCATGTAGAACACATTTCAAAAAAAATTTAAAAATAGTTGTAGTCTTCGGAATTGAATAAATTATATATCTATTAAAAGGTAATAGTATGCATATTCAGAAAACGCAAAAAAGTAAAAATTGAACTTTTCATGATTTTGAGCCTTTCCGGAGCCCCTTAAAGCTAACTAACCTAAGGTCATGACACACATCCATGCCCGAGGCAGGATTGGAACCTGCGACCGTAGCGGTCAGAGGCGTATGGTCGACCGCCCTATGACTCTGTTATAAACTTAAGTGAGTGATACTTAATCTGAGACTTGGATATCATTTCCTCTGAAACTAATGTGGCTGATCTTTCGACAGTTTTGCTCATGATTATGAGGAGGATAATACACTATTTGATATGCCACCAGCAGAGATGAACAGTGCTATATTATGTGAATGAACATGAAACATGAAAAACGAAAACATGAGAGTCATTGCTAGATGACAAGAAATGAAGTGTGACTGCCTGGCAACGAGAAATGAGGCTAACATTGGATCCACCAATGGGAGGTTCAGAAAGTGTCTAAGTTAGATCACTGTATAAGAAATTTCTCACAGCGGCCGTGAATACCGAGCCCTATAAGTCAGTGGTCAGTGCTGAGCCATGGCTTCACCTTGCGGCTGCCGAGCGGGCGAAGAAAGTAGGGCGGGCGGCGTCCAGCGCGACCGTGGTCAGCGAGTGAGCGGCGGCCGCACGCTGACGGTGTAGCGGATCACGAAGCGTACCGAGCTGGAACCAAGTGGCGGTGGTCGGTGGCAGGTGGCGACTGCTCGGCCTGACGGCGAGGCGACTCGGGAAGGACAGAGTCCTTCGAGGCTGTGATCAGCTGTGCTGACTGTTTGGCTGCTCCTGTGGGCGGCTGTTGTCCAGAACTGGAGCTCGCCGAGATCTCTGCTTGCTTTACGACAGTCGACTGGCTAAATGCACGCCTGGCGGAAGATTACACAATGGGTTTCCACGTGACACGTGACGGGTGTAGGAAAATAGTTGCGAAATGGAAGTGCCGTCAGGAGCGATGCTGCTGAATTTTGCGGAGCTCGCCGTGAGACTGCCGGCATAAATGCTTGTGTTTACCGGCAGTGGAGATGGAGTCTCTAGTGTTCATTACTGACGGTAGAGTCTAAATAGTCGCCGGTAAGCTGAATGTGTAGTATCATAGATCGATGCCACACGCACTGGCGTCTCACAACTGGCAGCGGAAATGCACTTTTCTGACAGACGCCGACAGCGGTCGCACGGTGACCCAGCGGATCCAGTGACGCATCCCTGCTGAGCCACACCTTCAGTGGCTCAGACTACGAGCGCCCTCCGCCCGGCAGTTACATGGCTCATTCTCAGTCGCAGTTTTCGACAGTCTGCAGTCGTGATCACCATTTGACAATTCGCTTGTGCATCAGTAGCAGGAGCCTCACACTGCACCATGCTCAAATGTATGCATATTGCAACAGCTGGACTATATTGCTATTTGTTCTTTTATAAAGGTTCTTTGCAAGGCTTGCAGAAAGCTACAATTTAAGTAAACCTGCTGTTTCCTGCATTTAGATGTTGACTAATCATATCTGGTCCTGTCTGGCTTCCCTTCGACGACAGCTGCCGCACCACCCTGTAGGTCACCTCTCCTTAACGTTGTGTACAAAGCAGTACACAACAGAACGAGTTTCGGTACAGGTGAACATCCAACGCCCACACTAACATGAAAACGAACGCAAGTGCACCGTAGTAGCCGCTTCTTTTGTGTAGTGCATCCCTAAACTTTTGAGACGCCTTCAGTCCTCCACCCAATAGCGGATATCGAGAAATTCGAATCCGATATCGATGCGGAATCATCTGACCATCTGGCGAGGCCTTGTACTCGGCTGCAAACCAAAGGAGCGTGATTGTTTCTGGGTGCGAAGCTACTAACGTTGATCCTCGGCTTCCGCCCTTTGAGCGAGGCTAGCTCTCTTCATCAATTCAGCCCATCACCTACAGGAACCGAGAATGGCCTCAGAACCTAGGTGGCCAATACCATTGGTGTAGACATGAACTATTGTTTTCTGCCAATTGTGAATTCAATAACAGTAGAGACTCCTCTACATCTCGGACAAGACTTGCTGGCAAGCATGCCGAGTGTAAAACGTCGTCCTTTCCCAGTCAGCTTGCTTTATCCTCATTTCAAACTTGAGCACTACTCGTATGAGTGGTTGAGTGCACAATGAAAATTTAATCCCTATCCTGGAATCAGTATGCCATCAAGACGTTGCAGTACCGAAATCAGCTATTCTCCTATGAAGGCTCCTCCGCTCACATACATGTTGGTATCCATCTGGCTGAACCATTTTCGCGTACCAGTGAGCTATTCACGGTGCCCATCGCAGCGTTCTACTAAATTCGGATTACAGGATAGCTGCGGCTGTTACTACACTGCCTTTTTCTTCACAGCTTTACTCTATTGCTCAGTAATCGGCACCAGACCTGCTTGCACGTTGACAATAACTTAAAAAAAGTCAAAAGTGCTACTTGCGCACTCCAACGGGCTATAGAACCATACATAGTTCTCAGTAATGTTAAACATCACATTATTAGCATTTATAAGGACAGTACTATAACCTCATCGTCTACAGTGAAGTACTTAATTACAAAACAAAATGTTTTCATTGAAGGAAACGGAAAGTATGAGAAATATGATTTTGCCCTTCCTGGTGTACCACAGTCATGTAGAACTTCTTGAAAGAAAATTTCGCCATTTGATTGTAGAATTGTGTTCATTTATTTCAGACAGTCATGAGCTTTGTAGCCATTCTCAAGTGCAAATTGAAATCTCAGAAAAAATGTCCGACCTGCCTGAATGACATCTATCTGGTGTTCTAGACCAGTAGTCGTATTAAAGGGTCTGAGTACATGTCAAAGACACATAATAAGACTGATGGATGCAGGTCACAGCAATGTATTGGCTGTTAAATGTGAATTACAGTTCGTTTATGCTCTTTTAAGAAGCACAGTTTCAGCCATACATGTATGTAATCAGAGCCTTTAAAATCACAACTGGTTTATGAGACCAGATAAACGTTATTTCAACGGTGACGTATCATTTACGCACGTCTAACATTTTTAGATAATTCAAATAGCACTTGAAAATGGGTATAAAGCCGAAATCACGACTTTGTGAAATAAATGAATACAAATCTACAGTCAAATGGTGGAAACGTTTTTCAAGAATTATGAGGAATATCAGACACAAAAAAATTATGAGAAATCTGGAACACTATTTCAAGTAAAATAGATCAGAATAAAAATAAAATTACATCTGTAACTGTTGAATTATGACGCTCTAAATATCGTGTGTAAAGAGCGTCAGAATATTGATGTTTACGGAACCAACACTGATTTCCGTTAGTTCTTTACGTTTGAGATGACACTACTCATGCAGAAGCAGCACTCCGTCTTCAGGCCACAAGTTACCCATCGGGACCATCCGACCGCCGTGTCATCCCCAGCTGAGGATGCGGATAAGAGGGGCGTGTGGTCAGCACACCGGTCTCCAGGTCGTTTCGATGGTTTCCTTTGACCGGAGCCGCTACTATTCGGTCGAGTAGCTCCTCAATTGGCATCACGAGGCTGAGTTCACCCCGAAAAATGGCAACAGTGCATGGCGGCCCGGATGGTCACCCATCAATGTGCCGGCCACGCCTGACAGCGCTTAACTTCGGTGATCTGACGGGAACCGGTGTATCCACTGCGGCAAGGCCATCGCCCCGACACTACACACAGGATTCGACTAAAAATACACTGATGGGAAAAAACGTCCCAGCACCAAAGTTAATTAATGCGGAGAAAAGAAAATTCGTGAATACATTTGCCTTCGATACGTATTTAAGTGATTAACATTGCAAGATCATAATTTAATGAAAACACGATATAAGCCATGTAAAATGCTGGCACTTAATAATCGGTGTAACTGCCAGAAAGTTGAATGCAAGCAAACAAACGTGCGTACATTGTGTTGTAGAGGTGCCGGATGTCAGTTTGTGGCGTGGAGTTCCTCGCCTGTTACACTTGGTCTGTCATTACAGGGACTGTTAAAGCTGGTTGTGGATGACGCTGGTATTGTTGCCCGATGATGTCCCGTACGTGCTCAATTGATTATTATGGAGAAGGCCAAGGCAACACGTCGACACTCTGGAGAGCATGCTGAGTTACAACAACGGTACGTGGGCAAGCGTTATCGTGTTAGAAAACAACTTTTAGAATGCTGTTCGTCAATGGCAGTACAACAGGCCGAATCACCAGACTGATGGAAAAACTTGCAGTCAAGCGTGAAGGATAAGCACTATAGCGCTCATGCTGTCATACGAAATTGCTTCCCACACTATAACCCCAGATGTAGGTCCAGTGTGTTTACACCTCAGGCGAGTTGGTTGCAGCCGCTCACCTGGCCTCTTTCTAGCCGACACGCTACCGGCACTGAGGCACGATCAGCTTTTATCAGAAAACACAATAGCCTTCCAACCGTCCTCCAATGAGCTCCCACCACACGACTGCAGTCCCAAATGGTGGTGGTTTGGGGTCAGTGGAATGCTCGCTACACGTCGTCTGGGTCGCCGCTCTCCTTGAACTAACCGGTTTTCAACAGTTCATCGTGTCACTGTGTTGCCAGAAGTTGTTCTAACTGCTGCTGCAGATACAGTACGACGCGCCACAGCCAGACGCAGAACACGACGGCCTTCCCTTTCTGTAGTGCCACTTGGTAATCTGGTGGCCGGTCGTCTTCCGACCGTACCCTCCTGTGACATCGCGACAGCAATCGTGTACAGTGGCTGCATTCCTCCCAAGACTTTCTGCAATATCCTGGAAGGAACAATCAGCTTTCCGTACCTCTGTTACACAACCCCGCCAAAACTCAGTGAGCAGTTGATAGTGACAATCCGTCATCTAAAAAGGGATTCCTGATTAACATCAACTCACCAAGTCCAATATCAAATGTATCTAACACTCAATACCGTTACAGCGTGTAACTAAGCAAACCTCATGGGCACCCTCACAGTGGCACTAATAGCGCCCCTCGTACGCCACTGGCGCGAAATTTGAATAGACGTCAACTTTCTGATTAAGAAATACCCATACCAAGTTTCGTTTACCTCGCACAAGTTCTTCTCGGGGTTGGGACTATTTTCCTTCGGCATACACGGGAGCAATATATGGCGACAGCTGTGTCGATCAACTGTACTTTCTTTTTGTTGATGGATACGAGCTATACCCTAGGCTAATCACTGCAATTTTTTCTCTCTTCAATGGATAAGCGGTGTTTCGCACTTAAAAGTAGAGCTAGTACTTCGGCATATTCTGTATAAAAATATCCAGAATCTCCATCACGCTCTGCCCGCATCTCGTGGTCGTGCGGTAGCGTTCTCGCTTCCCACGCCCGGGTTCCCGGGTTCGATTCGCGGCGGGGTCAGGGATTTTCTCTGCCTCGTGATGGCTGGGTGTTGTGTGCTGTCCTTAGGTTAGTTAGGTTTAAGTGGTTCTAAGTTCTAGGGGACTGATGACCATAGATGTTAAGTCTCATAGTGCTCGGAGCCATTTGAACCAACCATCCATCACGCTCTCGGACCTTATTGAGTTCGATAGGTAGTGACATTAATTACTCTTCAAAAGGCAGTATTGTCCGCTTTCCAGCACGCCGAACGGAAATACAACTGAACGGAGATACTAAAGATAAATAGCTCCCACACCCCGTACGACTAGCAACTGCCCGTGAGCTTCTTGTTATATGGTACTTGAAACTGAAGGCAATGTTAAAGGAAGGGAAGAAAAGGTGGTGCATGAAGATGGAATGGGAGACTTCAAGACGAGTAAGAATTACAAACAATAAGTTTAAGAAGTAAGGGTTACAAAATATCGACATAATTATTTATAGAAGGGTGCAAAATGTGGCAGAAGCCAACCTCGGGGAATATCAGCTTGGGTTCCGGAGAAATACAGCAAAGCGTGAAGCAGTGTTGGCCCAAAGACGTATCATACAAGATAAGTTCTAGAAAAGCAAACCTACATTTATAGTTTCAGCCTGAACTGAAATCAAACTGCTTTTGTAAGAGTCGAAGGACAAGAAAGCGAAGAAATGGTTGAGAAGGAATGTGAAATACCCGTACATGTAACCTACCACCGACGTTATTCAACAACAAATAAAGGTGAAATTTGGAAAGGGAATTAAAGTTGAGGGCGGGAAAGTAAAATCTCTGAGGTTTGAGGTTTCCCGATGACAAGAATATTGCGTCAGAGACTTTAAAGGACACCGAAAAGCAGTTGAACGGAACGGACAGTATCTTGAAAGGATGATTAAGATGAGCACCAAATAAAGAAAAACAAGGTTAATGTAGCGTAGTCGAATTAAATCAAGCGATACTGAGGGAATTAAATTGGGAAACGAGACTCTAAAAATAGTAGATGAGTTTTTCTATTTGGGTGGTAAAATAACTGGTGGTCACCGAAGTAGAGCGTTTATAAAATGTAGAATAGGAATAGCTATAAAAGCTTCTCTGAAAAAGAGAAATTTGTTAATATCAATTACGGACCGAAGTGTCAGGTTGTCTTTTCTTGTGGTATTTGTTTGTAGTTGCTGAATCCTGCCTCGTCGCCGAATATAGGGAGCTAGGAAACCTGCTTTCTCTGAGAGTTAGACAACAATTCAAGCAAATCGTATTAATGAGTTTTATCATACTTCACTTTGAGAATCACACAGACGTGTTGCAAGCAAACGGCGACATCCGAAATAAACAAGCTTCTTCAGTTTAACAATTCTAATACAAGTGAAGTAATACGGTTGACCCTTCCATCCACGTCACTAGTCATGAAGCTTCTGTAGAAATGGGCGCAACCATTCCAGCGCGGCTCTTACGTCCTCTTCGCATAGAGGCCGCCGCTGTCGCGTTGTCCTCCTGGAGAGGGACTGGTCAGAGTGCAGTTGGCTGACGTCTTCTTCAAAGCTCTCTCGTTCCCGTCTGCGGTGCCGGCGCTTGACTTAACACCATAACAGTAGCTTTGCACGGAAGTGAAATTGGACGGCAAGCATTCGCACAAGAAAAGAATAGAAGCTTTCGAAATGCGGTGCTGCAGAGGAATGCCAAAGATCATATGGCTAATTGGAGCAGCTGGTGATGAAGAACTTAATCAAAGTGGTGGGCCGGCCGCTGGTGGCCGAGCGGTTCTGGCGCTACAGTCTGGAACCGCGCGACCGCTACGGTCGCAGGTTCGAATCCTGCCTCGGGCATGGATGTGTGTGTTGTCCTTAGGTTAGTTAGGTTTAAGTAGTTCTCAGTTCTAGGGGACTTATGACCTCAGCAGTTGAGTCCCATAGTGCTAAGAGCCATAATCAAAGTGGTGGAAAAAACAAATTTACAGCATAAAGTGACTAAAGGAAAGGATCAGTTGATCTAACACATCCTTGGGCATCGTGGTACCGTCAGTTTTGCGCCAGAGGGAAGTGTGACGGTAAAATTTAAAGGGGAGACCAAGGAGTGAACGCAGTAAGCAGGCTGAAATGCTTGTGCAGGCCAGTAGTTATATTGAGATGAAAAGGCTTGCACAGTACAAAATAGCGTGGAAAGCTACATCAAACCAGTCTTTGGATGAAGACCACAACAAAAACATATCATCAAGTGATATTTTCATTCCAGTCTTTCTAAAATGTAAAATTTTGTTAGTATTTTATATTTATTGACATTACGCCCGCTCTACAATTTGAAAGTTTGCTAAAAGTAAATGAAGGCTCATTGGTAATATTTTGACTCATCCAAACAGAAATTTGGTTGATACGCTAGGATGAGATACGATGTGATAGTGAAAGTTATAAAGTGGACATCATCACTAATATATGTTTTAAATTACACTCCTGGAAATGGAAAAAAGAACACATTGACACCGGTGTGTCAGACCCACCATACTTGCTCCGGACACTGCGAGAGGGCTGTACAAGCAATGATCACACGCACGACACAGCAGACACACCAGGAACCGCGGTGTTGGCCGTCGAATGGCGCTAGCTGCGCAGCATTTGTGCACCGCCGCCGTCAGTGTCAGCCAGTTTGCCGTGGCATACGGAGCTCCATCGCAGGCTTTAACACTGGTAGCATGCCGCGACAGCGTGGACGTGAACCGTATGTGCAGTTGACGGACTTTGAGCGAGGGCGTATAGTGGGCATGCGGGAGGCCGGGTGGACGTACCGCCGAATTGCTCAACACGTGGGGCGTGAGGTCTCCACAGTACATCGATGTTGTCGCCAGTGGTCGGCGGAAGGTGCACGTGCCCGTCGACCTGGGACCGGACCGCAGCGACGCACGGATGCACGCCAAGACCGTAGGATCCTACGCAGTGCCGTAGGGGACCGCACCGCCACTTCCCAGCAAATTAGGGACACTGTTGCTCCTGGGGTATCGGCGAGGACCATTCGCAACCGTCTCCATGAAGCTGGGCTACGGTCCCGCACACCGTTAGGCCGTCTTCCGCTCACGCCCCAACATCGTGCAGCCCGCCTCCAGTGGTGTCGCGACAGGCGTGAATAGAGGGACGAATGGAGACGTGTCGTCTTCAGCGATAAGAGTCGCTTCTGCCTTGGTGCCAATGATGGTCGTATGCGTGTTTGGCGCCGTGCAGGTGAGCGCCACAATCAGGACTGCATACGACCGAGGCACACAGGGCCAACACCCGGCATCATGGTGTGGGGAGCGATCTCCTACACTGGCCGTACACCACTGGTGATCGTCGAGGGGACACTGAATAGTGCACGGTACATCCAAACCGTCATCGAACCCATCGTTCTACCATTCCTAGACCGGCAAGGGAACTTGCTGTTCCAACAGGACAATGCACGTCCGCATGTACCCCGTGCCACCCAACGTGCTCTAGAAGGTGTAAGTCAACTACCCTGGCCAGCAAGATCTCCGGATCTGTCCCACATTGAGCATGTTTGGGACTGGATGAAGCGTCGTCTCACGCGGTCTGCACGTCCAGCACGAACGCTGGTCCAACTGAGGCGCCAGGTGGAAATGGCATGGCAAGCCGTTCCACAGGACTACATCCGGCATCTCTACGATCGTCTCCATGGGAGAATAGCAGCCTGCATTGCTGCGAAAGGTGGATATACACCGTACTAGTGCCGACATTGTGCATGCTCTGTTGTCTGTGTCTATGTGCCTGTGGTTCTGTCAGTGTGATCATGTGATGTATCTGACCCCAGGAATGTGTCAATAAAGTTTCCCCTTCCTGGGACAATGAATTCACGGTGTTCTTATTTCAATTTCCGGGAGTGTATTTTACTGACAGGTTTGATTAATTAAATTAGAAAATTACGTTACTTGCTGCGAGTGGTAACGCGACGTTATACAGCTTTACTTTATTTATACTAACTCGCTGTGAGATAAGGGACGGTGTAATATTTTGTTGAACAAGTCTTATCTCTGAATACTGTGCCGATATTTTACTTTTAAGACAGTGATTGCATAATCACATTTGAACGAAATACCCTTTATTATGCATTAGATACGTGTACTTATTATCTTTGATTTTTTGGTATGAAACTGGCCGGCCGCGGTGGTCTCGCGGTTCTAGGCGCGCAGTCCGGAACCGTGGGACTGCTACGGTCGCAGGTTCGAATCCTGCCTCGGGCATGGATGTGTGTGATGTCCTTAGGTTAGTTAGGTTTAAGTAGTTCTAAGTTCTAGGGGACTGATAACCACAGCAGTTGAGTCCCATAGTGCTCAGAGCCATTTGAATTTGGTATGAAACTACGGCCCAGTCATATTTTAGAGAGCTTACATCATTTCGATAGTTAATCTAGACCCGAGATGTAGAACAGACTTGCAGCAGATTAAGAACAAAAAAGAATTTCCTCGTACAGGATTCGGATTTGTGGAGCCTACTAAGGTAAGGACTGCAGGTGGAGTTTGCAATGGGAGAAAAGAAGCCATGCTGCTGGATGTTTTGAGAATTTACGTTATTAGTTTAATTACTGTCTTACTCACAAGTAAAACTATTGAATGTTGGCGACCTTCTTTGAGTTTCCTTTCTGAAATAACACTTGAAGACACAGCTCAACAGCTCGGGAAGTCTTGTGATAAATTTTTTAGTTTCTAGTTCGTCCATAATTGACTGCGCCACTGACAGGGTCATCTAGAAAATAAAAACCATTTAGTGATGGAAACTGAGACCCACAATGTTTATTGGAAATAACAATTCCGGTACATACATGAAGTTTCCTTCACATATTTACATAATCACCTTCTCGACTTAAAACACTTCTTGTGTCTGGTCACGAGCTTCAGAATTCCAATGCTGTACTCTGTTGCGGCCCGTTCATTAGTCCATGAAAATGAAGCAAAGAGAAGTACGATAGCGATCAGATGTTCGAATGAAACCGCAGTCGCGTACGCCTATCCGAAGATAATTGCCTGATATGACAATCTTTTTCGCCATTAAGTCGCTATGCACTTGCGGTTTACACTTGAAACGAACCCTTAGTACTACGTTCACAGACTGCACAATGATCCCCTCCCGCATTGTCTTTTTCACGACTGGAGACACAACTGCACTTAGAAGGCGGGTTTGCCTTTACGTTCATTAAACAGGTCGCTGTACTTTGCGACTTTCTGTGCGCAACAGTGTATAGTGAAGAAAGTTTCCTATTAAAACAGTGCAAGTCTTGAAGGTTTATTGGGGCTGGCTATTAAAAAGCTGAGGTCATCAGTCCCCTAGAGCTTAGAACTACTTAAACCTAACTAACCTAAGGACGTCACACACATCCATTCCCGAGGCAGGATGCGAACCTGCGACCGTAGAGGTCGCGCAGTTCCAGACTGAAGCGCCTAGAACCGCTCGGCCACCCCGTCCGGCTAATTTGATTAGGAATGTTGTTGTTGGTACTCTTAAAGACAACATTAAAGTTTAAAATGTCGAATCAAAACATCTTCATGTGTGTAAATTTCCAGTTGTTGTTTTATTGAGCAACCAGTTTCAGCACTACATTACCCCATCTTCAGGCCCCCTAACGGATGTGTAGGACCAATCCCAACTCTCGTCAGTCAAAATAGGGGTAAGGATTCAGTGACTGGTATCTGTAGATTTTTGACACAGCGATCTTTTCGATCATGACTTGCTGACCCACTACGTCAATGCAGTATTTTCAACCACAAATATTTCAGCTGTGGGTTTTCCGACAGTCAAAGGAAGCGATGGGGAAGGCTCTGCAGACCGTTTTTATGTAAGAACATCTCTTCATATTTTATCTATGCTTATGAATGTTTAAATATTTTTTATTTTTTATTAGTCTTTCCTTTTTTCCTTTTCTAGAAAGTTTATGCAGCAAATGATTAAAATTCTGTCTTATTTTATAAATTTTAAATCCTCACTCAATTTTTCGTAAGAAAGCCAGGAATTTTAAATGTCATCTCAAATTCCCAGATTCGTTATATATTCCTGCAATGTCTTTTAATCTTCTGTCAAGATCTATGTATCTCTTCCCACTTTTTTTGTAAAGGCCGGCTTATGGAAATATAATATAACCTGCTACCTCCTTCAGCTTATTTATAAGAAAGTATATGTGATTTGTTGAAGATTTTAGTTTGCTGTGTCAGCCTTCGACTGTGTTCGTGGTCCTATGCCGCTGCTGAAAAGCATTCCACATTTCAATTGGCACCTAGGATTTTCCATCCATTGATTGACCACATACTGCGTGAATTTTTGATCTTCTCCACTGGGCACTTCCACCATTATTACCAACATCGCATCATCAACAGTGTATGTAGCACACACCCGGCCAAACAATCGGACTTCGTCTGTGTCCCCGTATTCCTCCATTTTCAATAGTCAGTACGTTCCGTCAGAGAGACTGTAAGTACAAGCAATGTGATCTTTGGTTGCCAGTAGCATTGTCGTTGCTGTGACATTATAAGAGAAGCAAGTGAGTGAGACAGGTGTTGGCCATGCTACTGAGTGGTCTGGAAATACCTTGCAGAGCACAGAGATAAACTTAGAGAAGAATTTTGGAACTATGATTTCGAAATGATTAATTTGAGAAGGAAGATTTCCACGTTCTGTTGTTGCTGCACTGCATTCTTGAGCGTAATTGGATAAGAGGGAGTTGTAGTAGAATTTGTCTTTATTCGTATGGGTCAGTTATTTCATCACTGAGACGTAATTAAGCAAGTTACCTACTGAGATGATATGCACTCAGCGCTTCTAGATTTACCACTCGTTTAACAATTCAAAAACAAATTTTATGGCAGAGTAATATTTGATACGAAAAGTACTCTTTGTGAATATCATTGTAATTATCAAAAAATGAGTTTCATTTTTCACAATAGAGTGATTTAAAAGTCAGATTCCTTTCAGTCACTTAGCAAGTTCAAATTCGACCACTTTCCTCACGAAAGAATTTCATTTTTCTGTCGCCGCATTGCACTCTGCGGAATACAGTGGCTAAAGTCAAAGCATGGTCTACTTAGAACAAAAGCACGTCCTTGCACTGCACTACCCAAGGCTCTCTTTCCGTTTGGCCGGCTTGCTGCTGTGCTGTATTCTTATGTTCATCACTCCTATCAGTTCGGAGTTTCCGTTGCCACAGGTAAGTGATGGAAACTTGTTGGGGTCAGTTTAATAACAGTCAAGAGAGTGAGATCATTTGAAATTAAGGTGTATCTTTTCACAGTTACTATCAGGTACAGCTGAGGGACACTTCAGTTTAGAGTCCATTCCTTTATGCAGACAGTCTTATTCTTGGAGTGCACTGGTACATTTGTCTGAGTATTATTCAGTGTTTGGATTTTTTTTAGTCAGATCGTCTATGTAAATACATAGTGCACTTATTAGAGAACCATTTTGATTATTTATTCTTTCAAAACACAATCTGTAATCTCATGAAGCACTTTTATTCTGTTAGTTTTGTGTGGTGAAACTGCAAATCGTGTTCTGTGACATCACGTGCTGTAGTACTCCTCACTGCACTACACAATACAGAAATTCGGCACAGCCTTCTTATTATACAGTTTCATGTTTTGATAGAAGTTAGTAAAATACAGTTATACACATTCAGATAGTTCTAGTGACTCATTTAATCAGATAGCGTTTCCGTAATGACACCACTTCCGTTGTTCAGGACGAGAACATAGACAGACGAGGTTTAAGAAAGGAAACCAGTCCAAGTGAAGTTCACAACAAATAAACAAATTTTATTCAGAAAATCTGCAACAAAGCGGCATAATTTTGAATTAACTTACTGGAATGCAGCCGGGTGACGTCGTCGACAGCTGCCGATATTTCAACAGGAACACACCCATCGGTTTTCAAGGCAAAACTGGCGCAAGCAAACGCTGTGCTAGCCCACTTAACACCTTGGTTTTCAGAGAAACTCCGTTATGATAACACACTTACACACACACAAACACACACACACACACACACACACACACACACCGTAACCACTAGCGCCATCTCAAACCGGAAATAAGTGACGTGAGGAGTTATCGACAGTGAAAAAAAAAAAATGTTCAAATGTGTGTGAAATCTTATGGGACTTAACTGCTAAGGTCATCAGTCCCTAAGCTTACACACTACTTAACCTAAATTATAGCCGGCCGCGGTGGTCTCGCGGTTCTAGGCGCGCAGTCCGGAACCGTGCGACTGCTACGGTCGCAGGTTCGAATCCTGCCTCGGGCATGGATGTGTGTGATGTCCTTAGGTTAGTTAGGTTTAAGTAGTTCTAAGTTCTAGGGGACTAATGACCACAGCAGTTGAGTCCCATAGTGCTCAGAGCCATTTGAACCATTTGAACCTAAATTATACTAAGGACAAACACACACATCCATGCCCGAGGAAGGACTCGAACCTCCGCCGGGATCAGCCGCACAGTCCATGACTGCAGCGCCATAGACCGCTCGGCTAATCCCGCGCGGCTATCGACAGTGAAATTAATAAACAACGAGTGAGGTAGGATAAACCCCGTCCCTCTGTTTTTTGACAAATGGGAGATCAGGATTCCACTTCGAATTTAAACAAAAATCACCATCTCTATTTGTAAGGTATCCTAATAAATAAGAGGACAGGATTCCATGCAGAAGTCAAACAAAAACCACCATCGCTGTAAATAAGGCAATCTTATAAATGGAGATGGTGGTTTCTGATTGAATTCTGCATGGAATGCTGATCTCTCACTTGTCAAACAAAGAGGGACAGAGTTTATGCTACCTCAGCAGTTAATTATTAATTTCATTATCGATAATTTCAAATGCCGGCCATCGTTGGTTTGTGATAGTATTAGTGCTTACAGTGTGTATGTGTGCGAGTGCACGCATTCGCACGCTTGTGTGTGTGTGTGTGTGATTGTGTTATCTTTACTGAGTTTCTCCGAAAGCCGAGGTTTTCAGTTCGCTCGTATAACGCTTATTTGCTGCACTTTTGCCTTGAAAATGGCTGGGTGCACTGTCAAAATGCTGGCTGTTGTCGAAGAAGACACTCGGCTGCATTTCCGTAAGTTATTTGAACATTGTATACGCAGGGACAAACTAAGGTCTTCTAAATTAAAATTTTGTTTGCTACCATTTCTGTTGTCGCCAATTTGATGACTGGCAGTGTATTTAGGCTGTCACTCCTTCACAGCGGGTTTCTTCACGACCGCCGCTGTACCGAGTTGTCGGTCGTTCACAGCCTGCCTAGGCGACATCCTCAGCGTAAACGGGTAAGCGAAAAGTTTCATTAAAAACAGTTTCCGAGTCAGCAGCCGCAGCGGTGCATTCTATTTAATTTATGGTAATTGATAGTCGGGCGAGGTATGGATAAGGGCAGAAGACTGCGGGCGACGGCGGACGGCGTGACGAAGCGGTAAAATAAGTAAAGTGAGTTATCTGCGGGATTCGCGCACTCGAGCCATCGTAAAGGGCAGCGGGGGGTAATTTAGAGGGTTACGGGACCATTGGAGCGCGAGTGAATTGCGGACCGTTTCGGTGCGACCCCCGCAGAAGAAGCGGAGGAGGGTAGGGGAGCGGGAGGAGAGGAAGAGAGAAGAAAGAAATGGGATCGGCGGCTGCGGGGCCCCTTTACGCCCCCCATTTATGTCTTATCTTTTCTCCGGTCATTACACCACCCCCGCGCCACCGCCGCCGGCTGCTCTTTTACGATTGCCTGTGGGCATTGGCACTTGAAACTAATGGCTCCGTTTAAACAAGTTAACTTTTCCGGACGCTCCACAGCGAACTAGTTCTCACTTGCTCCCAAGCAGTGGTTCAGCGACAGCAAACAATTGTCGGAGGTGTGACGTTTCGCACCACTCCGAAGAACTCGCTGAGCCTGGAAACTGACTGCAAATAATCTGAGGTAAACGCAGAGCTAGTGTGTTCGAATCGTGAGTTCAAAGAAATTCCAAGACTTGGTGGCAGAAAAACCACAGTCGCCCAGTAATAAATAAAGGGAGGGGTCTATCTCCGGGTCATGTGTGGGGTAGCTGTGTCTCTTCACTTTTACTATCTGTGACCTGCAGTGACATCGTCAGGCCAAAGGGTTACTAGACTGTACAACTGTTCCTAAGTCGAAGACAATGTTATGGAAAGTCAAAGTAAGTAGATCAAGAGAAAGTAGGATATACGAGCACTGAAAGCACATTAGTCGAAACAAGGCTACTGGAGTAGACAACAACCATTCATAATTATTCAGTTCCTTGAGACAGCATACCACAAATAAGCTAATCCATCTGATATGAAACAAACCTGAGACGGCTGAAGTACGCTCATACTTCAATAATAACGTAATAAGGCCAACCCCAGACAAGTCAGATGCGCGAAGGTGCGAAAACGAGGCACGCTCAGAAAACAAGTGTGCTGTGACCATAAAGATCTATGGTATTTGGTTTTTTGAGGGTTGTCTGTTCCCTGATCAGAATGAGCATCACAAGAATACGGTAATACCTAAACTCACTTTGTACTGTCAAGGTTCGTGAAAGATGTCGGTAAGAAATCCCTCCAAATGCGAGCCAAGTGTTGTGATCCGCTTCCTACCCGCGGAAGGGATAACACTTGCCGACCTTTTTTTTCTATCCTTTTGCGAATCAAAACGGTTTACGGTGAAGGCGCTATGAACAGAACGAGTATGTTTAAGCGGTGCAGGGAGAGTAGTGGAGAGAGGCAGAACAAATACTCATGGAGAACAGACGAGTGGAACACGTTCCACATTCACTGATGAGCTGGTGCAAAAAATCGAGGGAACTTTTCGTGAAAACCACCGATTGACAGTGGATAAAATTTCTGCGATGTTTCCACAACTATCCAGAACCCTTTTATATGAGACATTCACAGAAACGCTGAGAAACAGGAAAGTGTGCGCAAGATGGGTCCCAAAACAGCTGACATAGCAGCACATGAAAATCGGGTAAGTAGCGCCCTGATAATTTTTTGATCAACTTGAATCAGAAGGTGAGGGTTTTCTGAGCTCTATTGCGACTGCAGATGAGTGGCCTATTACAGACCTGAGACAAAACGACAGTCGTCTCCACACTATCCACCATCGTGGTATCCGTTTGACCACGGGCGCCTTTTACACCAGCCCGGTTGAAAGTGTATGCTGAAGCTGCTGAGCTACAACTGTCCTATCGCCGCGTCTTTCTCGTCAGTAGGTATGTATGCCGTTTGTCTGAGATGCGTGGCCACCCATCCTATGTCTCCTTCTTTGATGATTCCTCTGATCGCCACTATGGGGCGCCTCGCTCTTCTCTGTTACCTCCTGGAGTCCGCTTTCGGCACTTGCTACGGCGGTTTAGCTTCACGCAACCTGCAACTTTCCCGGCGGGTCTGAACCTTTCACCACCTTGGCTTCATGAAGCGGCCCATGTTAACCTTGGCCTTCATTCGCTTCCTAAGGACACTACTTCAACCTCGGTCTATCGAAATCAGTTTAAAGACCTTCGCATGGAACTTCGCGATAGTACCTTTGTATAAACTGATGGTTCTCTGATTGACCGTGGGGTCGGGTGTGCCTTCGTCATTGGCAACAGTTTCTTTCGAAATCGGGTTCCGGCACACTGCTCAGTTTTTACAGCCGAGCTCTTCGCCCTGTATCAGGCCAAGGAGTACATCCGGCGAAACAGCCTTTTCAATTGTGTCTCAAACGCCCGCTAAATCACGCAGGGCTAACAGGTAAGTAGGGTTGTGGAAAGGGCCAAGGGAACTGCGGTCGGATTCATTTCACAATTGTAATTTATTACTATTTAGTTCACAAATACACTTTTGAAAGAATTAAATTTGGCTCGCGGCTGAAGGTCTCCAAACAGATACTTTAGAGTAAGTTCAATTTTGAAAAGACATGACACACAGGTAAATTTACGAATCAGATAAATCGTATACAAATATGAGATCAGCATGCGGAGCGGCTGAAGGCCGCTGGATTAAATCTTCAAAATTCCAAATTTACTATCTACATCTACATCCATTCTCCGCAAGCCGTCTGACGGTGTGTGGCGGTGGGTACCCTGAGTACCTCTATCGGTTCTCCCTTCTGTTCCAGTCTCGTATTGTTCGTGGAAAGAAGGATTGTCGGTATGCTTCTGCGTGGGCTCTAATCTCTCTGATTTTATCCTCATGGTCTCTTCGCGAGATATACATAGGAGGGAGCAATATACTGCTTGACTCTTCGGTGAAGGTATGTTCTCGAAACTTTAACAAAAGCCCGTACCGAGCTACTGAGCGTCTCTCCTGCAGAGTCTTCCACTGGAGTTTATCTATCATCTCCGTAACGCTTTCGCGATTACTAAATGATCCTGTAACGAAGCGCGCTGCTCTCCGTTGGATCTTCTCTATCTCTTCTATCAACACTATCTGGTACGGATCCCACACTGCTGAGCAGTACTATGATGATTACTGAAGGCAGAAGGCGACAATGTTTTAAGATGCTAAAAGAGCTGATGGCCCGCAAGGTGCACAGAAAGAGGTAAACAAACGCAATAAGATGGCTGAAGGCCGCAAAGTCAAATTCTGAAAATTAAGGAAATATATTTATTGCAACAATCGGAAAAACAATACATTAAGGTTACAAATTTCCTTTCGCAACACAAACGGCGGAAGGCCCACAATAACTTGTAAAATCTTTCAGAGTAAATTACAATAACATTTTAAGAGCAGAAGACAATAATGTTTGGACTTGAAGGAAGCTCTAAGAAAATGTTTCCAGGGGTGAAGGCCCTCAATTAACTTTGGCCGATTGAAAATATTAAATACACTAAAGCCCCAAAACACATTTTAAAATAAATTACAACAACATTAAAACTGCCAAAGAATAATTAAGGAGCCTCCAGGGGATCGGTCTACCCTCCTTCACTTAGGCGAGACAGGCGGTGAGCCCAACTACACTCGATTCGTACGTCCGATACCAACCAAGGGACAGTCACCGAAAAACCGCTTGCTTGGCACGACAGAGTACACGAGAATTCAAGGCCCCAACAAGTTAAAAGTATCACTATCCCCAAACAAACGCGTATGTGAACTGAGATGCCAAAACTACACACCATGTTGGGCAGCAACGACTGGTGAGGAAAAGACACTGCCTAAAAATTACGTTAGCGGCCAGGGCAGGTAACCAGAACACTAACGGCCACAAGGCAGAAAATTCCGCTGGTGCACTTAACTATGGATAAATTAATTCAATTAATTCCACCTGACACCGGCTCTCTCGACCACTTCACTCTTGTTTCTCACAGGAAAACCCCCACAACAGCAACGCCGGAACCAACAACGTAACGCTCAAAGCCACTTAACCTTAAGCCACTTAACCTTCACGTCCTGGGTCGGCGAGCGACGATGCTCGTCCCGAACGGAAAGCTCCAGACAGACTCCGACACTGCGCAGAGACCGCCAGCGGGCCAGTCGACTACGCCGACCAACCAGTAATCCACCAAAATTCAGGCCCGGCTGAAGTGATGCGTGGCGGCAACGGTCAGGCGGGCGATGTCCACGCAGGGCTCACAGCTGCTGCAAGCCGGCGACTGGCTGGCCGGGCTGCGCTCCAGACGCGCTGCAACTGACTGCCAGGGCCCTACTCAGCACCCGAACTGCCGCCGTGAACTCTCCTCCTCGCACGTTCCGACTCACTCCACGACAGATGACAACCGGGAAGTCAGAGCAGCCGAGCAAAGATCTTATCAGAGGGGCTATATCGACATGCGATGCTAGCGCTGATGACGGTCAGGCAAAACAGCAACTCAGTAACGCCAGTAATTTAAATCAACGTGGTGAGATGGAAATACGTTAAAACAGGGTGTAGAATACCAAATGGTGGGACAGCGAGCCACGCACGGCTCAGTGGCCTCTGCTCGGACTCTCTTCGTGTCCTTCAAAGTATATGTGCACTGTACACCGCCCATCCATTAGTGCAGCGGGTCCAGGAAAACTGTCACTTGCTCACTCTTGGTGTAGCCATTGTGATGTTTCTGTGGGTTCCTGGTCATGTTGAGTCTGCCGGGAAACGAGGCTGCTGATGCTGCTGCCAAGACTGCAGTCCTCGTAGTTCAGCCCACGAGTTCCTATATTCCCTCCGAGGGCAGCCGTCTGTCAGAAGGTGGTCTCCCTTTGGCAGCGCCAATGGTCCCCCCTTCATGGGAATAAGCTCCGGCTTATTAAGCCTCTCCCAGCGGCTTGGACGACCTCCTCTCGGGCCTCCCGCATGGAGGAAGTCATTTTCACTAGGCTGCGTATTGGGCACTGCCTTGTTAGCCACCGTCATTTGATAAATGGCGCTACTCCACACTTTATACACAGTGCGCCCAAGTTTTAACTGTCTGCCACTTCCTCATGGAACCCCCATTTTTTAACCTTTTACGTTCCCGCTTGGGTTTTCCGTCTTAGTTACCGGCCGTTTTAGCAAATGACGCGCGGGCTGTCGACCACGTTTTACTTTTGATCCGCCAAAACAATATGGCAAAAGCGATTTAATTTTTATTTTTGGACCTCCGTTTCTGTATGGTGTATTTTTTACCCATTTTTCCGTGTACCTGTTTTAGCTGTCTTCTGTTATGTCAGTTGGTACTGACGTACAGCCGTTTTTCAACTCCCCTCTGTCTTCATGTTCTATAGTTTTGACTTGAGCGCATATGATCCGAGTTGTTTCTTGCGTCCTAAAGCAAAACAAAACAAACAAACCATCAATTCCCCATCTACCAGCCAATTCAAACCCACAATTTCGGGCAAAAAAATCAGGGTGTCAGTATTTTTGGCTCTATTTTGATCGAATTTCTGCCTCAGGGGAAGACTATCAGTGCACAAAAATGTTGTGAAAGAGTAAGAAAACTCCAAAGTAGCGTTCAGAACTGAAAGAGGGTAATGCTGACGAGCTGAGTGTGCTTGTTGCATGGCAACGCGCGTCCTCAAACAGCCTTAAGCTGTCCTCACACGGGACGAGTCAGCTTACGTTCACGTAGGCAACTAATGTTCACGCGGAAGCGACGTGCGACCTGATGGGGAACAGCGCCAGCGGCACACACGACGAACAGATTAACGTGATTTGCGCTCTCTGGTGGCCGTTGTTGGCTTTATGTGGCTCGCAGACCACAGTCTCTTTACGAAAATTGACGTGTGTAAAACAGCTTCATTAACTCTTTTAGCGACTGTCGAAAAACGGCGGAGTAAATCGCGAAGCAGATTCTTGACTTGCCGATGACTTGAACAGCGAGTTGCTGGTACAGCGCTATGAGATACATTCTAGTAGTTCGATAACTCAGCTGAATTTTCATCCCGTTTTCGGTTTTAGATTGAGTATCGTTAAAGTATAACGTCTAACGCCGGTTTGCGCCCCTACCACTACACAGGATCTCATTGCTACACTCCGCACAAAACGCAACACCGCTCCTGTTCACAATCGTGTCACCTACCGCCACCTTAGTGAAGCTCCTGTCTCTTTCCTCTCCACCCTGGCCAGGCTCTACAATGTAGTCCTGTCCACCGGTTACTACACCGACCTGTGGAAAACCTCCCGTATCCTCATGTTCCTTAAACCCGGCAAACCGCCGTCCGCCGTCTCCTCCTACCGTCCCATCAGCCTTACCTCGGTCTTCAGCAAGGTCCTGGAAGCTATCCTCACCCGACGCATCCACCAGCATCTCCGCCAGCACCGCCTCCTTCCCGTTACCCAGTGTGGCTTTCGGCCGTCCTTCTCTTCCGACGACCTCCTTCTTCACCTCACTCATCTCCTTTCCGAACAGCTTAATTCCCGTCGGTCCGCAATCTTCATCTCCCTGGACCTCGAACGTGCATATGACCGTGTATGGCATTCCGGTCTCCTCTTCAAGCTCCAAACCTTCGCCCTTCCCATTAACTACGTCCGTCTGATCGGCTCCTTTCTCTCCCGCCGTCCTTCCTATGTCACCGTCCATAACACAGATTCCTACACCTTTTTCCCCTCTGCCGGTGTGCCCCAAGGCTCCGTCCTCTCCCCCCTTCTGTACCTTTTGTACATGGCGGACATGCCGCCGCCGTCAGCCCCCGTCCACCTTCTCCAGTTTGCCGATGACACCGCCTTCCTTGCCCTTGCCCCCACCCTACAGCGCTCCCAACACCTTCTCCAAGCCCATCTTGACCGGTTCACCGCTTGGTGCAACCAGTGGCTGCTCAAGGTCAATCCCTCCAAAACCCAGGCGATCATTGTAGGCAAAACCACCCCTTCCTTCCTCCTTCTTGATTTCTACATCACCATCTATGGCCATCCTATCGCCCTCACTCCCACCCTTAAGTACCTTGGCGTCACCCTCGACCGTCGCCTCTCCTGGACTCCCCACCTCTGGACAATCCAAGCCAAGGCACGCTCCCGACTCAGTCTCCTCAAGCTCCTCTCCGGCCGTACGTGGGGTCTGGACCCCTCCACCATCCTCCACACCTATAAATCCCTCATCCGCCCTATCCTTTGTTATGCCCATCTGGCTTGGATCTCCACCCCCCTCCCTTTTATAAATCCCTCCAAATCCTTGAACGCCATGCTCTCCGCCTCGCCTATCGCATCCGTCTCCCCTCCCCCACGTGGATCCTGTATGATCTCATCCCCTTCCCCCACCTCCTCCTTTTCCTTGAAAGGATACGGTTCCTGTACACCTCCCATAAACTCGACCCTCCTCACCCGCTCGTCTCCCAGATCCTCACCCACCCCCACCCACTGCCGCGCCTGTATTCCCACGTCCCACCCGGTCTCCATCTCTCAACCCTCCTTACCCTCTCCCAAGGTGGCTTCCGCCAGCTCCCCCTCACTGATGATGTCCTCCTCCCCTGCATCTACCCCTCCTATCAACTTTGATCCTCCCCCCCGACCTCTTGTGTCCTTTCCTTTAGGCACCCTCCCTCCCCCCTTTCCCTTCCCTTCTCTTTCCTTTCCCCCCTCCCTCCTACCCTCTCCCCCGGGCTTCCCCTCCCCCTTCCTCCCTCCCCCTCTCTCCTTTGCCCATGGTATCTCTGCTCTCCCCTCTCCCATTTCCCCTTCCTCCTCCACCACCTCTCTTGGCAGGTCCCCGGACTCGTACACGCTCAGTGAACATTCGCGCGCCGGAGATCATCGCCATCAGTGTCTAGTGTGTGTGCATCGTTTTGTGTTTTGTGCAGTTACAACTCAACTGTTCACATGTGCCGTCGCCGTTCTCCGTATTTTGTGCGCCGTGTCTACCAGTGTTAGTGTTTTTATCGTCCAACGTGAACGGCTTCTTGTTTATTCTTTTTTGTATCTCCATTTTTTGCCCGCCGTTTTTTGTATTGTCTGTATCACCTCTATGTCATGTTATTGTTCCACTTAAGGCTGAAGAGCAGCGTACTATGCTGCTGACAGCCCGCCTGTATAGGTGTTTAAAATTACAATAAAGGGAAAAAAAGCCGGTTTGCGTATGCGTAATGGTACATCGATGTTGTATTGACTACCAACACTCGGATGTAACGTACATCATCAAATACACTTCACGATCGAGATTCGTTTCGTAATTTCACTCGAATGGAAGAGGATATTGTATTAAAGTTTCTCACCATCATTAAAAAACATGTTTACCGGCAAGATACAAACGTGAGCCACTCCATAAGCGCAGAGCCGGATATGTATATTTTACAGAAAGTTTCATAATAGCAAATGAGTGTAATTTGTGTTTATTTTCAGACACAGACTGGCAGTCACGATAAAATTTATGGCCACTGGGGAAACGTTGGTCTTTGCAAGAACAATTGCGGCAAATACATTACGTATAATAAATAACGTCGATTTTTGAGATAATACTTTTATTAAGTGAATAAGAAAGACAGAATCTCTTAGAAAAGAAATGTTTTTGAAATAATACTTCTATTAAATGAATAAGAAGGACCCTGAATCTCTTAGAAAAGAAAAGATAGGGAAAACATTTTTTAAAGAAAAAATCTGCAGGTCCAAACCTCACAAGGCGCTATCAACTCCAATGTTGAGGACTGTATCTCAAAATGTAATTATCTACTATGTAATACTTAAATTCTACCTGAAAGGTGTCCTTTTGATAGATCAACATTTTGCCATAATATTGGAGTGGTATGCTTTTGTACCACATAAATTGTAACGCTAAACACGTCAACTACAAGAAATCTTTACCTAGCGATACGTAGTTTCTTGTCATTTTATTACAACAAATTGTAGCTAAAAGATGCATTTTCGAGAGATTATAAATTTCCTGATACTTTGAAACTGCTTGTATTCATATCATCCACTCTATGAGAAGTAAAACCCAAATACGATGATTGACGCCTTACAATATGCCATTTCCTATCTTCTGCTTGTAAACTAACGGAATGCTGCCTTTCATTGGCCACGTTCGTCCCCAAGAGGCAAGAACCTGACATGCACATTGTTTGTCCGCAGCTCGTGGTCGTGCGGTAGCGTTCTCGCTTCCCACGCCCGGGTTCCCGGGTTCGATTCCCGGCGGGGTCAGAGATTTTCTCTGCCTCGTGATGACTGGGTGTTGTGTGATATCCTTAGGTTAGTTAGGTTTAAATAGTTCTGTTCTAGGGGACTGATGACCATAGATGTTAAGTCCCATAGTGCTCAGAGCCATTTGAACCATTTTGAACCACATTGTTTATTTCATACTCCGCTGCGAAGTGAAACGTGGAATTTTCCGCTGTGACGTCAGTACCACCACGTTCACGTGCGTTATCACGTCCAGAAAGAAGTTGGCTTTAGCCACGAAGACGCTCTTGGACGCCTTTACTTGGGATGTTTTGAACACTCCCGAGTTATCTAACATCGCGCCTTCAGATTATTAACCTTTCACCATCCTGAATGTACACATGAGCAGAATTAAACTTTCAACCGACGAGCAGGCGCACAAAAACGTTCTCAAGTTGGGGAAGAAGCTGGCGGGCTAGTTCTTCGTAATGGGCATAAAGAGGCTTGTGCCACGGCACACTACATGCAATGAATTGGATGGCGATTATGTGGAAAAATAGTCAACAAGCGCATCAACAGTACCTTGTAAATTTTTCCAAATACACTTTTTCTAAGAAAGGCTATAAAAATCTAGCGCACTTACTTTCAGAACATGGTCCGCAGCTCGTAGTCGTACGGTAGCACTCTCGCTTCCCACGCCCGGGTTCCCGGACTCGATTCCCGGCGGGGTCAGGGAGTTTCTCTGCCTCGTGATGACTGGTTATTGTGTGATGTCCTTAGGTTAGTTAGGTTTAAGTAGTTCTAAGTTCTAGGGGACTGATGACCATAGATGTTAAGCCCCATAGCGCTCAGAGCCATTTTTTTCTGAACATGCCTCGCATTACCAAACCATACGTTTGGTAAGTCACAGTGGCAAAACATTGAGGCGAATTATTTACAAACTAATGGAAAGCTGGTGGAAACTAAACTTGAGGTAAGACAGTTTCATTTAAGCAGCAACGTAGTGGCATGTATGGCAATATTTAGCCTACTTAGAAACAGGCCGAGGAAAGGCAAATAAATTTTATAGAAGTTTTAGATTGGTAGAAAGCCTTTGACAACTGTAAAGGAGTGATTTATATTAGCACAGATATCGCAACTGTAGAAGCCACAGTGACTGTCCAGACTACCCCTACCAGAAAGGAAAAGACAGAAATAAAATTAATTCTTCAATTTAGAACATAGATTCAGACTCCTGAGAAAATTCGAGTAAGTTGACACTAAACTCAGACTGGTCACTTGATTAATTAACAAGTCGCCGAACATAGTTATCCGTTTCATAGTATGAAGCTAATTTTCCCGGGCCAGCTGACACCGCCCATGCCCTGTCTATATAGAGGACTTTGGGTTGCAGAGGGCGGAGTATTTTTCACATTCCCTGATTAAAAATAAATCTTTATCCTTAATCTTTTATTATCCTTATAACCCACCACCTTATACAATTTGTGGGTCCTTTAATTGTTACAATGAGTTTTGCACCTAGTTTACAAATGAGCTACAAGTAGTGTTAATTCAATGGGGCAAGGTAATTTGCTATTGATGTTTTTCTACTTACTCTAGTGGTACACTTAAGAACAAAGTCTCTACACTACCTGCAGCGTCGCAGGTGTGCCAGTGGAATATACTCGTATAATCCTACTTTGCACGGCCTTGCCCACCGAGCTAATTTGGTGTCCTTGTACTAAACTCCCCCTAGTCCAGGACGTGGCGCATTTGAACTGTAAGGGCAGTCGACTTATCCACGCCCAGGCAGTATGGGATTGTGGTACTGGGATACATTTTGTTATTCGTCGTTACTTACGGTTGTCCCTCAGATATTCCAAAATAACTTTTCGTGGTACCTCGTTAGCCAGGTTGTTTAGTACAAGCAATGTATTCCCTTGTCGTAGTAGTGTAAAGGTGTCGTGGTTCGGTTATTGCTGTCTTAGCGCAGCTGCTACATCATTGTAAAGGGGGTACTCGTAAACCACGTGGTTGGGAGTACCCTGCGGTATACCACAGTCGCACGAAGGCATAGCCCTTCTCGCAAACCGACACCCGGTCCTCACAGCTTTACTTCTGCCAGTAGTTAAGCGGCAGAAGTAAAGCTGTGAGGACCGGGCTTGAGTCGTGCTTCGGTAGCTCAGATGGTAGAGCACTTGCCCGCGAAAGGCAAAGGTCCCGAGTTCGAGTCTCGGTCGGGCACACAGTTTTAATCTGCCAGGAAGTTTCATATCAGCGCACACTCCGCTGCAGAGTGAAAATCTCATTCTGGACCCGTTATATACTTTGGGAAGCGGTGTTACCAACTGAGGGGCTAGGAGCTGCACAATGTCGTCTAGCCCAGGGGCTTTTCCTCTCTTTAACGGTTTTATTAGGGCAGCCACCTCTTCAGAGAAAGGGTTTAGTGCCCTGTCATTTGTATATCTTACAAGATCATCAGTTCTCATTTGACCCTGGCCCTCGGTTTCCCCAAGCACACTGTCGTCAGTAAACAGGGACCAAAGGACGACCTCAGCAGTTTCCTGCCAGGATTCCGTCATCGTGTCCCCATGCCTGACCCCATGCCTGACTGTGGATATCACCAATGGAGAGCGGATTATCTCTCTCACCAACTTGTAGGGCACTCTCCATGGGTCAGTAGTTAGTTGATTTGTAACATACCTTTTCCATCTTCGAACCCTATCTGCCCGAAGTTCCTTCTGGAATGTTTCCTTTAATTCCCTCTACTGTTTCAACCATCGTTGCCATTCCCAGCAGACGACACTGCGCTGGTAGTGCCTCCTTACTCTTCTGATAGACTGGCGCACATGCTCCAGTTCGGCAGACCATGGTGACGGAGAGGCCGCTATGGCCCCCCTCCTGCTTGGTACGGGTGCTTTCACTGCTCTGGTAATCGCACTCACCAGCTCTTCAGCGTAATTATCCACATTTATATCTTGATATTTGTCACCTTATGTTAACGCAGGAACGTCGCATTTCCTTGTTACGTGTTCCCAGTCTGATGTAATTCATCAGCACCTCCCACCAGATGTTCCAGTGGCATTCTCTGTAGCCTATCGTAAATGTGATCAGATTGTGATCATTTGTGGTGGCATTGTCTTCTACTTTTCAGTTTTTCACAATGCTTACGGCATTAAGTGTGGTAAGTGTCACATCGATGTTTGTGCGTTGTCCCCCTCCCACTATATAGGTGGGAGGGCTACCAGGCTTGTTGGCCACCACAACTTGCAAGGCCACAGTTGATTCTTCTGCATTACCCCGTTTGCGTCTCTTGTGCCACTGAACCTTACGGGGGATTCTGCATTTATGCCAGCAGTCACTATCACTTTTCGGCCCCGCAACACAATGATTACACGAGTAAGATGATTCAGATACTGCTCAATGTCATGTCCATACTGAATGTACATATTGGCGAGAGGTAGTATTCCTGCGGGAGATTATATTTCCATACATTGCAGTGACTGTTTGACAGCTGCTAGAGAACTGTTGACGCAATGATCTGTTCGTTACTATCATCGCCGCTCTCTGGCCATTCCCGCTGCTGACTAGCTGCCATGCTCCTCCATCACGAGTCTGCTACTGAGTGTGTGTAGCTTTCCAATAGATACTGTTGTCATTATGGAAAGTACGTGTGCATGTGATCGTCTGGCAAGCTCTCCGGCCAATCGAAAGGAATGCGCCCATTTGCCAAAACTTATTGTATGTAAATTTCATCGAGATCAAATTCTTCACCTCTTTTTTCGAACAGTTTTTTGACCATATCTCGCAGGGCTGCGAAGTCGGTGGGGAGATGACATTCCCTATTTATGTAGTATAGAACACGCTCAATACGGCGAACTCGAACGATTTTCTCCGTCCGTCATTTCAAATTTAAGTTGAAGCCATGCGGTGGCCGAGATATACCGTTCCGATCCCCCGTTCTCAGAATTCGCGCCCGAATGAGTGAGCCAATTTGGGCCTCCAAGGGACAGTGCCGCCCCGTCATGCCGAGGCTGTGTAAAAGGTCCCGCCTCCAACTCTTATTATGTCGCCTACCGGACACTATTTGCTAACCGCGGACACACACTTCTGTGAGGCGTCCGAGGTTAGAAATAGCACGGAGAGACTCCCTCCTGCTCCTTCGGCTGCTGTCGTTACGGTACGCATCTACGCTGTTGGCGATTCCAAAGACAAGCGAAAGTGTTGGGTTTCTTTTTACTAGGGCGAACTAGAGTCAGTAGTCTGGACAGCCAGACTTAAGTACTGATAGAAAGGAAATACTGCAGGCCAAAGCCCTGTATGCAGACAATCAGCCCGCGCCTGCCGAGGCCAAGGCACAGAGTTTTGGGCCAGGACAAAGAATCGAAAACAAGATTCAAGGCTCGTAGATCACCATTATACAGCGTCAACGGCCAAAATGCCAAACAAGAAACCAGGCGAAAGCCAAAAAACCCGCTACTATGACACAGGATGAATCTCAACAATGGCCTTATATCAACAATCTCACTCCAACCCACCCTCAGATATTCATTGTCAACCTAACGAACAACCGCTAGAGACAGAATCATATGACAGTAATGATTATCAAGGGTTTCAAGTTGCAGGCTCCAGAGGCGACTCTAGACCGAATTCCACCGCATCCACTGAATTCAGCGATAAACCAGTAAAATTTGATCTCAATGTCCAACAAAGAAATGTCATTACCAAAAATCTTGAGCTCAATGAAACTGCCAAAATCTTTATAAGGCACTAAAACAAGTTATTGTATGTTCCTAACATTGCCAGAATGGGGGCGATCTGTAGTACAATGAACTTCGGGAAGACTCCAAATAGGTAACATCTCTAGTAAATGGGACCGATGACCTTTGCAGTTTGGTCCCTTTAATCTTTAAACCAACCAACCATCTCTAGTAAAGTATTTAGGTGTCCGGTTTCGGTAAGACTATGTTACCATCTTCGGATCTGCAAGGACAGATCCAAATTGACAGGATAATAATCTTACAAAAGATGCAACCAAATATAGTCGGCATGACCATACATATGGAAAAGTAACATACCACCATCTTTGGAAATTTGTGGTAAGTACTATGCGACCAAATTGTTGAGGTCGTTGGTCCCCGAGCTCACACACTACTTAATCTAACTTAAACTAACTTACACTAACGACAACACACACACCTATACCCGAAGGAGGACTAGAACCTCCGAAGGGTGGGGGGGGGGGGGGGCGCTAACCGGGACAAGACGCCCTAGACTGTGCGGCTACCCCGTGCGGCCGTCAGCTTTATAATTCATTTAGTCTCCGCCCTCTGCATTATGTATCGTGTCATATGTACTTGTAAGGATCTTGGAACACACTGGATGTCGGCATGTTATAATTAAAATAACTGTATACGCAAAACATAAGATCAATGCGCCGACTGCCAGTGCATACTGCGGATGAACACAAACTACTATGTCCAGTAAAAATACTAATGCTACATAGTAAGCTCGCCAGATGGCACTGCAGTAGTACAGTTTACAGTTTGATTTTACGTAAGGCAAGCCACATTTATACAGCAGTAAGAATCGTTATTGATTAATTAAAAAGTTATAGAATAACAAGAATTTGTTTAAATAACAATTAAAAAAGCTTTCGAAATAGTAGTCATTCTTTTCTTACACCCAGTCCAATCAGGGTCTTAAGCGATATTGACCAAACAACTTATAAAATTATTCTTTCGTGAAAAGGAGCTTTTAAAATAGTCTTAATAACATACAACTGGAAAATCCAACCGTTCTGTGACGCTATATTGTCAGTATTCAAGCTAATCATTTTCTTATACTATTTCATATAAATGGAAATACACAAACTTACATGCAAGGTTTGATCTTCAGCTGAACATTCAGATGTAACTCTGTAAATTATTCAAATTATGTTCACCCACAACCCCCGCCACCTACGCAATGGGGAAAATGCAGTAGCCTTCAGCACACCTCGCAAAACTGTTGGAACCATCCCAAAAGCGGGAGATGTAACGCACCTCACCTGACCTTCAGTTGCGAACTTTAATGTGAAGCACCTTAACGCAGCAATTGCGATGGTACTCACCTCACTAACAACCCAAACTGCTCAGAAAGGCCAAAACAACCGATCTCGGCCGACAGAATGGAAAAAGTCATGTGTATCGATGAACCGACTGCTCCCCTGCAGAAAGTTCCTAAGGCGAGATATTGAAAAACGCATGCCTGGAACAACATTCACTTCTGTATCAGAAAGCCGCCAGATCTATCAGCTTAAGTTTAGCCTGTTGTTACAGCCTACAAACTTTACCAATTCCTTTATGGATAGTTCCTTTATATTCACGCCTAACCGAGGAACTATTGCTATATGCTTCGTTCGTCAACGCAAATGGTCTCTGTGCTAAAAGGAACGCCTTGGAAATATACGAGGGTGGTTTGAGAAGTTCTAGGAACGGAATACAAAAAAGTACTTACATCACTGAAACATTTTTTTATTTTTCAATGTTGTCTCTTTGTAGATTAATGCACCTGGTCCAGCGATATTCCAGTGCCTTGATCCCATCTCGAAAATGTGTTTCCTCCCGGCCTGCAAAATAGTTGTTGAATCTGGCTATCAATTCGTCGTTTGATGTGAATCTTCGTCCACCAAGAAAAATAGTTTTGGGAAGAGATGGAAGTCTGACGGAGCCATATCAGGTGAACAAGGCGGGTTTGGCCACAATTCATACCTTGGGTCGTGTAATTTTGCCATGGCGACGGCACATGTGTGCGGACACGCGTCAAGAGTCACGGAACCCATCTTATAGATAATTTTTTCATTTCTAATTGTTCAGTTAAAATGTGATATACCCTTTCAGATGACATCTGGCAAGCGTGAGTAATTTCACGCACCTTTAATCGGTGATCTTCCGTGACCATTTTGTGCACTTTTGCAATGATTTCTGGAGTAGTGAAACATCTTGGCCGACTACTGCGCGGATCATCATCTAAGCTCTCCCGACCAAATTTAAATTCGCTTCTCCACTTGGCAAAAGCTGACTATAAGGGAACAGAGCTCCCCAGTGTATTCTGGAAATCGTCATGAATGTCCTTTTCTTTCACACCGTTCTTAATGAAGTGCTTAATCACTGCTTGAATCTCGATTTTTTCCTTCTTCGCGAATCATTACGCGGGAACAACAACAGAACCACGTCACTGCCACAGCTCTCTTTAAAGAGCACTCACGTAGCAAGTGTTTACAGGCAGCTGTCCGATGAATATCACGTGAACAATTTGTTGCGCTATCGCTGACCTCTTGTGGTTACGCCGAGGACTTTCAAAACCACCCTCGTAGTGTTCGAACTAAAGTTACGATGATTTGCATTGATGAAATCGGATGCTTCGGAAAGGACAAAAATCTCCTCCATCTTGTCACACACTTGACAACCCAAAGAAGAAGAAAATGTTTACATTAAAGTGTCGCCATTTTTCTCATAAAACAACTGGCAGCTATCCGATTCGGTCTGTTAGAAAACCTGAACACCCACCAAGCTATTGTCCTAAAAACCATCGGTAAACAGAAGAAACCTGTCTTACTTGCAGCTATATACATACCTCCCAGTGAGGGTTTTCCAGTAGATCTCTTCGAATACATTTCCTCACTTAGCCCAGCTATCATCATAGGTGACGTAAATGCCATATCCACTGTTTACAGCGATAAAACTATCAAAAAAGGCGGTCTTCACTTCGAAAATTTAAATGATAACCCGGTCCATCTGGAAAACGACTGGCCTACTTTCATCAACCGCACTGGAAGTACCATCGTTGATCATATTATCTGCACCCCGCAAATCGCTGGAAACGGCAGGTAAGTGGAAATAGGGTGATAGTATTTTCTACGATCATCTACCCTTCATCATAAGAATAGCAGCTGTTACTCATGTCATCAATGACAATACGAAAAGAAAGGCTTTCATCCATTCTAAAAGCCTGAACAGAGTTCTTAAAGACAACGCCCAACACAACAGCCTTTTATACGTTAGAGGCTCTTGATAACAATAATCAGCTACTTGTTCAAACGGTACAGTGCTCCTAACAAAACTTGGTAACACAATGAGAGGCTTCCTACACACATCTTCAATTGAGTGAAAGAAAACAGAAAATTATACAGACAAATCAAACAATAACCTAATGAACAGCCTAATGAGAGCGAACCGTCTCAATAACCAAGTTATAGCTGAATCCCAACAATTCAGAACAAACAGATGGGAACAGAGTCACAATGACTTGACCAAGGAAACCTCCTTCGCTTTAAGAGAACATTCCAGAGAATGTTGGGCCAAGACATCACCTATGAACCGGCTCTACTCAGTGATGATCAATAGAGAAGGTCGAAATGTTTCGCAATGTACTTGCAAAATCTACGATCACTCACAGGATCCCAAATTTGACGATAGCCACAAGGAAATGATTACTCGGGAACTTCCTGTACTACTACAGAGAAACACAATACCAGCCGATCATCCGCTGCTTAAAGAAATTAACTAATATGAGATGGCTTCTGCTATACTAAGTGGCAAAACCACAGATCCTACGAAGGATTGTATTGGACGATTTCATCTACAACTACTTCCACCACAGGAACTTGCTCATATACTAAAACCTCCATTTAATGCAGTCTTGATTCATAAACCTGTCCCATCAAAATGGAAACACGCAAATATTAGAATGATTCTGAGAGCTGGAAAACTGAAAAACAGTCTTTACTCTTATAGTCCCACAACCTTACTCCCAATAACTGATTAAACCTTCAAAACTTCCATTAGCAACAGATTACAGCAGTTTTCAGAAGACGAGAACATTATACTACACGAGCAAGCTGTTTTCAGAAGAAATCATAGCACCGCTGACCCGTAACTATGGCTGACTAGCAAAGCAGCAGAAGCCTGCAAGTTATGACATGCGACTGCTGACCTCTTTTGAATATAGAACGTGCCTTGGACAAGATACGGCACGCTGGACTTTTAAAAAATGTTTAAGTAGCATTTCCCACCTGAAATAGTACTTAATAGCTAATCACACCGGTACTAAAGGTGTCAGTACGAGTTGGAGATCACACCTATATCAGAGGGTTGTCAAGGAGTTGTCATCTCCGCACTGCTATAGGCAATATACACTGACTGATCTGACAGAACGTATGACCACTTACCTAACAGCTGATGTCTACCTTTCCCACGGGTAACAGCGGCGACGCGTCGTGCCATGGAAGCAAGAGATCGCTGGAGGGAGTTGTGGTCGAGCGGTTCTAGGTGCTTGAGTCCGGAACAACGCGGCTGCTACGGTCGCAGGTTCGAATCCTGCCTCGGGCATGAATGTGTGTGATGTCCTTAGGTTAGGTTTACGTATCTCTAAGTCTAGGGGACTTACGACCTCAGATGTTAAGTCCCATAGTGTTTAAAGTCATTTGAACCATTTTACGGAGTTGTCAGCACATCTGCACAAACAGGTCACCTAATTCCAGTAAATTTCGGGTACGGGGAAGATGAGCTCTGATGACACGTTCGATAATATTGAAACGCGTATGTATTCAGTGTATTCATTAACAGCGATGGCGAGGCATGACAGAATCTCTGACCAGAGAGTTTTTTATCGTTGCTAGTCTGCGCTAGACCGCGCGAGAGTTCAGTGCAGTTGGAGAGCTGTAGCGCTAGAGTGCAGTTGCGAGGCAGTTGTTGTACGTAGCGAGTCGCGAGAGCATGTAGTAGCGCGCGAGAGACAGTCGCAGTTGTGTGTGAGGAGTCGGCGGGCGTCGACATGGGGCTCTGGTCAAGGTTCAGGACGAGGTGTATTTTTAAATAAGGTAATGAAGCAGCATTGCTCTCATCTGATAATGTAATGTATCTTAACAGTAATTAATTTGTTCAAGAATCGCCCCAATAATAATTTTGTTCTGAAAGCAATTTTTTAAGAAAATAATCATTACAATTGAAACAATACTTCCTATGATTTTCCTGCCAGAATCAATTTATCAGATTTGCACAGGGCCTAAGGTCAGCGCAGATGACCTTATAAAATTTATCAGGTTGATCATAACGTAAATTTTGTGGGGACTTAGCATTTTTGCACATTTTTGTTATCATTGAGTTTTGTTACTGTGGGAAGATGACATTTGGCTCCTATTTGCATTTTCATTCAATTCATATTATTTAAAAATAATTCCGAGAGGTTACACTTAGCACGAGGTCCATTCACATTTAAAATAGTTTCTTTCATTTTTGCGGGAAGATTACACTTGGTTCTATTCCCATTAACATTTAATTATTGTCTTTTCAAAATTCTCCAAAGAAATTACATTAACATTATATTATTGTCCTTTTTTTAAAATTCTCTGGTGAAATTACACTAATGTCCCCCCTTTTTCAAAATTCTCCGGCGAAATTAAACTAATATATTATCTCTTTTTCAAAAATTCTCTGGGGAGGTCCTTTTTATTTTTTTGTGGGGAGGTTACACTTGGCTCCATTCCCATTAACATTATATTATTGTCATTCACAAAATTCTCTGGGGAGGTTACACTAATGTCCCCCCTTTTTCAAAATTCTCCGGCGAAATTAAACTAATATACTATCTCTTTTTCCAAAAATTCTCTGGGGAGGTTACAATATACCAGACGTGTTCGATTGGGTTCAGATCTGTAGAGTTGGGGACTAGAACATCAATTGGAACTCGCCACTATGGTCATCGAACCACTCTGTCACACTCCTGGCCTTGTGACATAGAGCATTATCTTGATGAAAATTGCATTGCCGTCGCGAAATATGATCGCCACGTAGTCTGCCGCCAGTGTACGATGTTCCTTCGCCGTCATGGTCCTTGCACGAGCCCACGTGAATGTCACCCAGAGTATCATGAAGCCACCGCCAGCTTGTCTCCGTCGTACAGGAGCTGTTCCCCTGGAAGACGACGAATCCGAGCCCTCCCATTGGCATGATGAAGAAGGCATCACGATTCATCAGACCATACGAGGTGTGGCTAGAAAAAAACCGGACTAGTACTGGTGAAACAATAAAACGAATGCAATAAGGCTGAAAGTCGCGTGGCCTGTCACGTGACTCTCGCTCCGCCTATTGCTCGAGTTTCATCTGCCTCCTGCACTCAGTCTGCCCGTGGCGTCTGTTTTAAGTAGTTGACGTTTTGTCTGTGCGTCGGAAAATGTTGAGTGTACAGAAAGAACAGCGTGTTAACATCAAATTTTGTTTCAAACTAGGAAAATCTGCAAGTGAAACGTTTATAATGTTACAACAAGTGTACGGCGATGATTGTTTATCGCGAACACAAGTGTTTGAGTGGTTTAAACGATTTAAAGGTGGCCGCGAAGACACCAGTGATGACACTCGCACTGGCAGACCATTGTCAGCAAAAACTGATGCAAACATTGAAAAAATCGGTAAACTTGTTCGACACTTTCCTTGTCAACTCCTGTTCACTCAGACACTGCTCTGATTGTTAAACGGCGATCTTGTCGAACAAGTTTACCGATTTTTTCAATGTTTGCATCAGTTTTTGCTGACAATGGTCTGCCAGTGCGAGTGTCATCACTGGTGTCTTCGCGGCCATCTTTAAATCGTTTAAACCACTCAAACACTTGTGTTCGCGATAAACAATCATCGCCGTACACTTGTTGTAACATTACAAACGTTTCACTTGCAGATTTTCCTAGTTTGAAACAAAATTTGATGTTAACACGCTGTTCTTTCTGTACACTCAACATTTTCCGACGCACAGACAAAAAGTCAACTACTTAAAACAGACGCCACGGGCAGACTGAGTGCAGGAGGCAGATGAAACTCGAGCAGTAGGCGGAGCGAGAGTCACGTGATAGGCCACGCGACTTTCAACCTTATTGCATTCGTTTTATTGTTTCACCAGTACTAGTCCGGTTTTTTCTTGCCACACCTCATACAGCGCTTTGCCACGGCGCCAACGTCCAGTGCCAATAGTCACATGCCGATTTCAGTAGTAGTATCCGAATTCGTAGTGTTAGCACTATCACATTCATGGGTCGTCAGCTGTGGAGATCCATTTTTAGGAGTGCTTGGTTTACTGTGTGTTCAGACACGCTTGTACAGCATTAAACTCTGATGTTAGTTCTGCCATAGTTCGCCGCCTGTTCCATTTTACCAGTCTGCCCAGTCTAGGACATCCAACATCTGTAATGAGAAGTGTCAGCCCTACCCCACGACCTCTGGACGTGGTTTCACCTTGAGTTCGTCACGTGTTGAAGACACTGACCTCAGCAAGTCGTGCAGTTTCCGAAATGCTCGTGCTCTGGGCCGTCACAGTCTGGCCTCGGTCAAACTTACATAGATCACGCGGCTTCCCCATTCTACACTCGGACGGCACGCTCACTGATACTACATGCATTATGCGTGTGTCTTGGTGGTCATAATGTTCCCGCTGATCAGTGTACACTGCTTACATCCCCATACCGGATGGCGGAATGAAGGCGTAGCTTTATACGCTGATGGTGCCACTTACTGATATCATGAACCAAACTGCAGTACAATCTATGTACCGGCTACAAGCTATCTCAGCAGACAATAAACCTGGCTTGGCAAAAGGAGGATTCTACCGCACTCAGGCAAAGGCAGCCAGTTCTAGCTAGACATAGAGATCTCACCAGTCTTCGGCTACAGAACCGTCACACCGTCAATACTCGAATCTGGGGACAGGAAATTACTTCAAAATCTAATGTAAAATATCTTTGAACCTCCCGAAGCGAACATCTAGAGTGGCAGAAAAACAAGTGCGAAAAAATTAAAGAAGCGGAAAGCAGGCTCAACATAGTGCGACTCATGAAATACAGAACACGTCGATCTGGTCATCCACTGGATCTTCTTACGTATAATATCTTTGTCCGTCCCATTCTTGAATATGGATATCAAATATACACTCCTGGAAATGGAAAAAAGAACACATTGACACCGGTGTGTCAGACCCACGATACTTGCTCCGGACACTGCGAGAGGGCTGTACAAGCAATGATCACACGCACGGCACAGCGGACACACCAGGAACCGCGGTGTTGGCCGTCGAATCGCGCTAGCTGCGCAGCATTTGTGCACCGCAGCCGTCAGTGTCAGCCAGTTTGCCGTGGCATACGGAGCTCCATCGCAGTCTTTAACACTGGTAGCATGCCGCGACAGCGTGGACGTGAACCGTATGTGCAGTTGACGGACTTTGAGCGAGGGCGTATAGTGGGCATGCGGGAGGCCGGGTGGACGTACCGCCGAATTGCTCAACACGTGGGGCGTGAGGTCTCCACAGTACATCTATGTTGTCGCCAGTAATCGGCGGAAGGTGCACGTGCCCGTCGACCTGGGACCGGACCGCAGCGACGCACGGATGCACGCCAAGACCGTAGGATCCTACGCAGTGCCGTAGGGGACCGCACCGCCACTTCCCAGCAAATTAGGGACACTGTTGCTCCTGGGGTATCGGCGAGGACCATTCGCAACCGTCTCCATGAAGCTGGGCTACGGTCCCGCACACCGTTAGGCCGTCTTCCGCTCACGCCCCAACATCGTGCAGCCCGCCTCCAGTGGTGTCGCGACAGGCGTGAATGGAGGGACGTTCCACAGGACTACATCCAGCATCTCTACGATCGTCTCCATGGGAGAATAGCAGCCTGCATTGCTGCGAAAGGTGGATATACACTGTACTAGTGCCGACATTGTGCATGCTCTGTTGCTTGTGTCTATGTGCCTGTAGTTCTGTCAGTGTGATCATGTGATGTATCTGACCCCAGGAATGTGTCAATAAAGTTTCCCCTTCCTGGGACAATGAATTCACGGTGTTCTTATTTCAATTTCCAGGAGTGTAGAACATGTCAACAAGCCAATAAAGGAGATTTACATCTGTTGAGCCGAAGATGCCGCATATTGCTAGAAATCTATGTAATGACTTCCCTACCTACAAATTCTGTACACGAAGCCCTCAACACTAAAAATATACTGGAAATAATCAAAAGAAAAGGTGCCAGATTCGAAAGTAACAGGCTATTTCTCGACTGACTTCTTTAATCTCCAAGCTCTATTACGACTACTAGGACCTCTGCAGGCCGCAGTGCTCCCCACAGACCTGTTACTCGGCAGCAATGGCCACCACTGCGCAGCAAAATTATACTTCGCTGTTGAGATCGTGGACGCTGTTTCCCATGCAGCACCACGTGTAGGGTCAGCTGCGTGAAGTTCTTTTGTCTGCTCTTTCGAATTATGTTTTATTTACTTACAGCAATTGCTCTTATTTTTTTAAAAAAATACACGGATTTGGAAGTAGGAAATTATAATTTGTAGCATATGAGTACATTAAGAAGACAATAAAAAGACGATAGGAAAGAGTAGATATAGATGTCCCTTCACATTGACCACCCAGCGAAGAGGACTTGTCATCGAACTTCAAGTCCAATATCCCCGTGCCGCGCAACACATTTTAGTGATTGGCGACTCCATGAAGTGCTGTGTGCACAACGACCATATATGTTAAATAAAAAGAAGGTCAGTGTTGGCCATAATATTGAAGGTTTATTGATAGCAAAATCGATTTTGAATCACATAGTATTCATCTTTAGTGCTGTGGTGTACAAAAAAAAAGTGTGTGAAATCTTATGGGATTTAACTGCTAAGGTCATCAGTCCCTAAGCTTACATACTACTTAACCTAAATTATCCTAAGGACAAATGCACACACCCATGCCCGAGGGAGGACTCGAACCTCCGCCGGGACCAGCCGCACAGTCCATGACTGCAGCGCCTTAGACCGCTCGGCTAATCCCTCGCGGCCCCTAGACTTACAACTACTTAATCCTAACGACATCACACACACCCATGCCCGAGGCAGGATTCGAACCTGCGACCGCAGCAACAGAAGCTAATCCCGCGCGGCGCTGTTGTGTACAAATTAAACTCTTAGGCGCTGGTATCAAGTTATTATCAGTAACCAAACCTGTGATTGTGATCGTTTCTCAGTTTTGGATTCTGATAATAACTTGATGCCAGTGCCTAAGAGTTTAATTTGTACACCACAGCACCGAAGATGTTCACTATGTGATTTAAAATCGATTTTGCTATCAATAAACCAACAATATTACGACCAACGCTGACCTTCCTTTTAATTTAACATATTTTAGTGCTACCCCCTTGAATATCAGTCGTCGGGAAAACTCTATTTCTTCAGTCCACGTGGATCTAATTTAATGCATGTTGGTGCTGTTTGTTAGCGTCCTGTGTGAATTAGTGTCTGTCGGGTTACCTGATAACTGCTACTACTAAGTTAGTTAGTAAACAAAATTTTGCGTAGCTTTGGGGCAATATCCTCCAGAAAGAAATAACAAGCCATAACTAACCTAATTATCAATCTTGTAAAAATGTATTTGTATAACAAAACTAGTTTGTTTGAGCAATGTTGTTTTATAATTTTGTATATGTTGCGTAATATGCATGATATGACACAGTTGTTTATTAACACTGTTTTAATTACTGCTTACTTATTTCATATTACATTCGTTTCATTACATTTACAATGACGTATTCATTTACATTACTACTTAACATTGATATGTATAGGTTTCACATAGACTCAATAACAATATTTATCCACGGACCATCCCAATTACGAAATTTCTTCTACAACATGATCCTACAACGGTCAACCTTCCAAAATCAAAGTACTCTTTCTCCGTCCCTACATCATTCTAGAGGCCGTATCAGACCAACTTCACCTGATGCCTCTAGATAATCAAGAAACCAATCAAATCATCCCTAGACCAAAACTACCCACAAGGACTTTGTGATGGTTTCGTAGTGAGATCCAGCAAAGTAACTGACTAAGCAATCGTATTTATGACAACGCCTAGAGAATGAGATGAAATTTCGCATTCACTAAATTTTCGGTATTACAATGATAACAAGAAGAAACAAATGCCAGAACATTTAATCTCAGTTTGGGTTTTTCGACCGGGAGGCTTTTTCTTCAGCCCTAAGGCGAATGCCATTATTCGGAATGAAGAAGTTAAGAACATCTTCCATCCATCTGCAACAAAACAAATAGAGATTAAATAGCAATCAAATTCTCCTAAACAAGTTTTACCACCACGGAATAAATTACAAGTACTCTTACAGTCCGCCATCTCCGTCATACATGGAATGAAAGATATAAAAAGAAAAATCTGTTGCCGTTTCACAACGAGTCTACAGCGCGATAATCATCGTGCGTTTTTTTTTTTTTTTTTTTTTTTTTTTTTTTTTTTTTTTGCAAATGTTGTCTTCCAGCACTTTCGGAGTAACATTGTGTTTAGCCATCCGCGATCTGTTCATGAACTGCGCTATCAACCGTGCTGTAAATACTGTGGTTGTGTCTGTGCTTCCGCGACATCTGCATAGCGAGATTTTGGCACTGCTAATCGACATGTCCTAGCGCGTTAAGGTTTGGCGTGTGACCCCTGATAATACTCGTTACCGATGGCTTTCATTATCGTGTTTCAGTGTGATTAACTTCCCACGCTCTCTGTCGGGACTGTTGGTGTAACTATTTATGGTGTTATTTGTAACTTCTGACTTCTCATATAAAACGTCAATTGCTCGTAAAGGGGTTATTATTTGTGAATGACACCTTAAGGAAGACTTGTGACAGAACTACCTCGCATTTGTGGGTTAATATCTAAGTATATGATTTCATTACCAGAATCTTCTGACTTTCATTTGTATGTAAGTTCTCTACTGAACCTGTTTGTTTGATTAATTAATTCTAGGCATCGAAACACATGTAATAAGAGACGAAACCCAACGCCTCGGCAAAACATCCGCATGTGGATGGTCTCTTAGGGAACCATTACAGTTAGTACATCTGCAAAAGCCAGTTATCCCGGCTTTTCCTACTCCTCGTGATAATAGGTCAGGTACACAAAGTTCACCGGGCACACACTGATTAACGTTATCAATGCAGCGGGGACAGACGGTAGGGAGCGAAGGACTATCTGCTAATTGTACAGAAAGCAGAATGCCGTAATAAGAATCGGACAACTCGAAAGAGAATTGGTAGTTGAGAAGGGTGCGACAGGGTTGTAGATTATCCTTAATGTTACGTAAGCTGTACAGGGAGCAGGAATTAAAGGCCCCCAAGCACGGACTTAAACGGCAGAGAAAAGAAAAAAAATCTCTGCAACTCTGTTACAGCCTGCAAACGTTTTGGGGGATCAATTCAATGGAATGAGTATTTTCTTAGGAGGCTGTGAGACAAATATTAATAAAAGTAAAATGGAATATAGTCGAATGAAAACAACAGATTCAGAGGGAATTAGATGAAGAGAAACTAAAAGAAGTAGATGAATTTTGCTGTTAGGGCAGCGAAATAACTGATGAATGTAGAAGTAGAGGGTCATAAAATGTGGGCTGGCAACAGCAATTAAAGTGTTTCTGAAAAAGAGAAATCATTTAACGACAAATATAAACTAAGTGTGAGGAAGTCTTTTCTGAAGATATTTATCTGGACTGTATCCTTGTAAGGAAGTGAAACATGAGTCTTTTCTGAAGATATTTATTTGGACTGCATTCTTGTAAGGAAGTGAAACATGAACGATAAACAGTTCAGACAAGAACAGAGTAGCTTTTCATACGTGAGCCAACATAAGACCTGAAGATTACATCGGGTTGCTAGTGATTACTGAATCGAATTGCGCAGAATAGAAATTTGTCGCACAACTTGACTAAAATTTGGGACCATCTGGTAGAACACATCTTGTGTTTGACATAAATCTCAGCTTGATACCTGTAGCTGGTCATGATAAAACGGGGTCTTCACAGACGGCCATATTTTCTGTCTGCGTTGACTTAGAAGCTCAAATTTTTTACACTGACAAGGGACCATAGACCTTAGTATTTGACACCAATTTCTCCTTATACCTCTAACTGTTCCTGAAGAAAAGGGCTCTTAATGAACAGACAGGCAAGCGGAAAACAAATGACAAAAAAATATTGTTTTATGCGATATAATTACAGGCTAACAATTTTCGAAATTTTTCCTGTGTTTTTACTGTGAAAACATGCGTCTTGTCAAATTTCGTGATTGTAGGTCAACAGGAAGCACACAATAGATTTTGATGAGTGAGTTTGCGAGGTTCGAAATATGTGACATAAGTGGCCGCATATTTTGTTTGCCTGGATTTAGAAGCTTAAATTTTTCACACCGCCAAGTGACCGTAGACCTCAGTATGTGACATAAATTTGTACTTAAGACCTCCACCTATTCCCGAGAGAACAGTCGCACAAGCAGAGGGAGAAATAGTCGGGCAATTAGGCGGTCCTGTAAGTATTCCGTTTCTACCGATTGAGGTATGGAACAATAAATATTTTTCATTTGTGTCAGAAACATTCACACAAGGAGAATCGAAAAAGAAATTACAGACTACATAAAACAGATTACTTGAGTATCCTCTTTCCGGCCGGGCCCACAGCATAGAATACATCATAATTTGACATTTTGTAATGAATAATTCTAGATAAGTTTCAAATAGTTTCGTTAGTAATGCTTCATATTTACTATACGTTTTTTCGACTATAGCGCCATTCTCAAGTAAACCTGTAAGTGTTACATATGGTGAGTCTACTTACGTTTGTAAAAGTAGTACATAAGGGTCAGTTTGCATACATATTTACATCTAGTTGGAATAGATGCGCATATTGCATTAGTGAGTAAAATGTCGACTTTCTATTTATTGCTAGATCGTTATAATCATGTAAGTTTTTTTGTGTAGAACATTTTCGTGTAACACTTTTGATAGCTGGATTGATGCTATGTATGTGTTTACAGTGTAATATTTGCTAGTTAGATATGTTAGTTGTGTTTCACTAGTGTTATAATTTGGGTTATGAAAAATCACGATTTTGGTTTTTTCAGATCATATTTTCGGTTTTACCTCGTTGTCTGTTCGGAAAGCTAGTTTTATAGTTGTTTTGTTTAAGGTTTGGTTTACTTTATTCCATTTTTTCCAAGTATTTTACCGGTCGTATGTTCCTTTTTGTTTAGTTTTGTTTTCTCTAGCTGGCCGCTGTGTCCGAGGGGTTCTAGGCGCTTCAGTCCGGAACCGTGCTGCTGCTATGGTCGCAGGTTCGAATCCTGCCTCGGGCAGGGATGTGTGTGAGGTTCTTAGGTTAATTTGGTTTAAGTAGTTCTAAGTCTAGGGGATTGATGACCTCAGATGTTAAGCCCTATAGTGCTCAGGGCCATTTGTTTTCTCTAATTAATTTTATATGTTCGTTAAATAAAGAAAACAAAAGTAAATAAACAAAAACCCATGTAGCGACGATATTCTTGTTAGAAACATCGAATGAAATAAATCAGATCTTGAACAAAACAAAAATAAAACTAGCTTTATGAACAAATAACAACGTAAAAACGAAAATTTGATCTAGAATAACTAAAATTTGGAGTTTTCTCAGTCAAGGCATAAACAAAATTTCGTGCCACGACTACGCGAAATTCTGTATCGGTCAAACAGGACGAATTATCACGCACGCTCTGTCGTAGGTAAAACAGCTGGCAGACTTCGATTCACTGCTACCATACTGGGAAAATTGCAGTCAGTCTAGGAAGGAGGCTACTCACGAAACACTCGAGTGACCCATCCAAGAATATTGCTCAATAATTACCAAATAGGGCTAGGAAGGGGTACTGAATATGTACAAAGAAAGGAGGCTCGTATTGTCGCAGGTTCCTTTAAGAGACGGGAGAGTGTCAATTACGGAAATACTAAAAAACTGAACTGGCAGGCGCTTGAAGGGTAGCGCCAACTACCCGCGAAAGCCTACTCAAAATGTGTTAACTACTACTGCAGTCTTCTGCGTACTGTTTCCGTAGGGACCACGAACAAAAATTTACATTAACTTGCAGGGGATTTTATGCAGTCTTTCCCCCTGCTCTGCATACACGTAGGGAGGACAATGAGGAAATTTGTGTTTAACGTCCCTTTGACAACGAGGTCATTAGAGACGGAGCACAAACTCGCATTAGGGAAGGATGGGGAAGGAAATCGGCCGTGCCCTTTCAAAGAAGCCATCCTGGCATTTGCCTGAAGCGATTTAGAAAAATGACGGAAAAACCTAAATCAGGATGGCCGGACGAGTGTCTGAACCGTCTTCCTCCCGAATGCAATTTTAGTGTGCTAACCACTGCTTCACCTTGTCAGTGCACTTCAAAGTGGTGTCCTTAGTACTTAATTAACATGCAGGTTTATAGATTACTGCTGGCCCACTGGCAACCGCATGGGTGAGATACAGACAGGTCGAATCTCACAAGTTCATGCCCCAACAGCTAATAGAAATGTGTCTGACACAACTCAAAGGCGACCGAAGCTAACTGACACTTCTGGAGTATTTTAATTGGCCACACTAAACTAGATATGTTATCTCTATTACCGATGAGAACAAAACGTCGTACAAACTAAGCTGCCCTATCAAGAACCGGTTTTATGCGCGACAAATATAGTCAGAAATGTAGCATTATGGATGTTCCACTTTACCAACCTCCGCGAATTTCATAAAACAAAGACTCGTTAGCTGTCACCGGCCCCGGAGAGGGTCTTTTTCATTGCGTTAAGTTTCATCGCCGATACATATACTATTCTTTAGACAACTTCATCAGGCCGTGCGGCAATACGAACAGAAATATATTAATTATAAAAAACTCAATGGACGTCTATGCTGTCCTTTACAACAAATCGTACATCATTACGTGATGTCAAATTTCTTATTAACAGCGGGTAACTATGATTCTTTATTCCACACATCAGTTACATGTGGCGCTGGAGCATGCTATCGAACAGCTCATAAATTATCTGGACATGCAGAATTATACTCCTATCACGCAACACTATATATATATATATATATATATATATATATATATATATATATATAGTCTAATTAAGTCGGGTGATGCTGAGGGAATTAGATTAGGAAATGAGACACTTAAAGTAGTAAAGGAGTTTTGCTATTTGGGGAGCAAAATAACTGATGATGGTCGAAGTAGAGAGGATATAAAATGTAGACTGGCAATGGCAAGGAAAGCGTTTCTGAAGAAGAGAAATTTGTTAACATCGAGTATAGATTTAAGTGTCAGGAAGTCATTTCTGAAAGTATTTGTATGGAGTGTAGCCATGTATGGAACTGAAACATGGACGATAAATAGTTTGGACAAGAAGAGAATAGAAGCTTTCGAAATGTGGTGCTACAGAAGAATGCTGAAGATTAGATGGGTAGCTCACATAACTAATGAGGAAGTATTGAATAGGATTGGGGAGAAGAGAAGTTTGTGGCACAACTTGACCAGAAGAAGGGATCGGTTGGTAGGACATGTTCTGAGGCATCAAGGGATCACCAATTTAGTATTGGAGGGCAGCGTCGAGGGTAAAAATCGTAGAGGGAGACCAAGAGATGAATACACTAAGCAGATTCAGAAGGATGTAGGTTGCAGTAGGTACTGGGAGATGAAAAAGCTTGCACAGGATAGAGTAGCATGGAGAGCTGCATCAAACCAGTCTCAGGACTGAAGACCACAACAACAATATATATATATATATATATATATATATATATATATATATATATATATATATATATATATATAGTGATATGTTACAATACAGCATCACCGTTCTATTGCGGTCTAACTGTGTTGGTGAGGCAGTAAATTTATCCACAGGGCAGTGACTGCATCACTGCAATTCACTTTGGAGGTGTGGCGGTGGGACTTGTAGTCCCGTACCACCCTCTGACGGTGACAGTACTACATGAGAAAAATTTAGCCTAACGTGGGCAGGTAGGGTGGGAAAGTACTGGACGTAGAATGGGGGCTAGTCCCGCCAAAGGATGCGTCCGTGGTGGGCGTGCCAGACCTATCGTTAGCGATGGTCGGAATCCGATTCCTCTAGGATGGTTGGGGGAACCGGATGTCGATGCCAGCGGCGTGGAAGTGTGGTCCCAACGTGGCGTAACTCATGGACAGTGTCCCGCAAGGCATCCACATTCTCATAGAGCCGCCGCGTGTTGTTGCGTATGGTCGTCTTTAGGGGGACGATATCCGCTTCCTCGTGGAGAGTGACAATTCTCGTGAGTGGCGGGGCGTGCAGGCTCCACCTGAGCACCTTGTTCTGCAGGCGCTGCAATGTTCGCATCCTGGTGACACTAATCGTGGCCCATGCAGCAGATCCATAAGTGAGGGCGGGCAGGATAACTGTTCGGTAAATGCGGAGCTTGGTATGCAGGTTAAGTTCCCTACTGCGGAGGAGCGGGTACAAGCCCCTGGTTAGCTTTTGCCCCTTGTTGGTGACGGAAGGGCAGCTTGTGGTCCATCTCGGCCCCGAGACGGGTAGTTGTCGGGGAGCGGGGCACCTGCAATGGAGATATTGCGGCGGAGGACTAGGTGCCGTTTTGTGAAGCAAGCTGCCGTAGTTTTGGCGGCATTGAGGGCTAATTTGTTTGTCCGGCATCAGGTGATAGTGATGTGTACATGTCGCTGGTGCGACGGCGTCAGTGGCTATTATATTGACTTGCAACGAAAATTCAGCTGGGAGAAACCGTTTAGAATATGTTAACAGTACTTCTACTGTGATCTTAAAGACATGCATCTGCTCCAGGATCGCAAATCAAGTCACGCCTTTCGTAACAACAGACAGATACTGGGAGTTATATTAAGTCAGTTTTTGGTATTAACTGTCATTCCGATGTGAATTCACAATTTTCGGTTCTTCGTCACTCTGATGCAATTATGACCAATTCGACCACACGTTCACTCAAGGAATATTTCGCTGGAAGATCCAACATAACTTCTTTCATATCGACTGTCACATCCACATAGTCACTAAAAGCCAAATTCGTTCTACACCTTGGCCATAATGTGAACACGGTTATTTCTTTCACGCAGTCAGTTTTTTCTGTGATGTGCCACTTTCAAGTGCTTTCTCATGTCCCTGTTAATGTTATCCGGTCATCCTATGTGGCTGTATACAACATATGTCTCTCAGTTAGATATATACCTGCTGACGTAGTGCACTGACGAGAGAAATTTGTTAAAATTTTAATAGAATTTAAAGAAACAACCATCGAGTTTATAATAGATGCCCTTTCATGAATGATTTCTGTCGTGCACCTTGATTCTTAGAGACTCTTATATAATCGTGTCTGTCGAGCACAGTGAATATTGGAAGCACTTACATAAATGGTTCCTGTCGATCACAAAGAACCTCACCTTTTATGAGTGTGCAGTCCGGTTTTTCGTTCGCTTAGTTTGACGATTACCCTGGTGATATTACACAGTAGCTTCGAAGTGTAAACGATAACTTCCTCGATACAACTTCTTCAAACATAAATACTTCACTAAATGTCACTTCAGACAAAGTGACCTTCTCTTCTCCACTTACAAACCGAGATTTTGGACAATCTTTACAATATGGAGTGGACTCTAACCTCCTCCCCCATTCACGTGTTTCACAAATCCCTCTCTGACCACTCCCTCTCTCTTTGACCACAGACTAGAGACAACGCGTATATTACAAAATGAGGTACTTATAATCCAGAATGAATTTATAGTATTTTTCCGTACAGTCATATAGTAAATGTCGTCAAATAAATTACAATTTGATTGTAACCTCAAGTTATTTGTCCCACATGCTGTCCCGTTCTTTTCCCCCAAATAAGTTTGTGTGGTGTGTTTTAAAACAGCTTGTGCAGAAAACGAGATAAATTATAGTAAAAATCTAAGCTGAAACAGTCTAGCCGTATAGAACGCAACATATATTGAAGATAATGTGTATGGTTGCAAGAGAATTACAAACACTAAATTGAGCCTGTGATACGGTCGATGCTGTATTTCGATGCTCTCTTCGGTTTAGCGGGGAAATATCAGCAAAAACAGAGCAGCAATTTTCCTCCACAAATCGCCTTCGTTCCATTTGAATCTGAAGCCTTGAAAATACCCACTAAGACAAAAAGAAAAGAAAAAGAACGAGCGCCCACTGGCATAGAAATCGCCAACGTGATGTATGTGTGCAAGCAAACAAATGATCACAAATTCAGAAAAATTTTATGATTTATTCACGAGAAAGAACTTCACAAATCGAGCAAGTCAATAACGCTTTGTTCCACCTACGACCCTTATGCAAGCAGTTTTTCGGCTTGGTACTACTGATTGATAATGTTGTTGGAAGTCTTATTGAGGAATATCGTACCAAATTCTGTCGAACTGGCACGTTACGTCGCCAAAATCCCGAGATGATTGGAGGGCCTTGCCTACAGTGTTCATTTGGGAAGAGATCCGGAGTCCTTCGCTAGCTGACATTGGGTTTGGCAAGCACGAAGATAAGTATTGGAGACTCTCGACGTGCGCGCACGGAAAAGCCTAAATGGCTTGTTTTGAACGGCAGCAAAACGGGGTATAGATTATCGTCGATGTACCACCGTGTTGGAGGGGTGTCGCCGATGACAACCAAAGGGGTGCTGATGTGGAAAGAAGTGACACTCCCGGTTGTCAAGTTGTACCGGGGGCGACAGTCAGGTTGGTATCCAACCACTGTCTGGTGCGTCTCAAGACACGTCTTTGCAGGTCATCGTGGCTCACTTTGAAGCGGGACTCACCACTCAAGACAATTCTTCTCCATTCAGTGTCAATAGGGACCGAAGACGTGTCCGGAGGCGCCGCAGACAGTGGTGGGATACGAACACGACTGTCGCCCACTATACGAGCTAACAACAGGGAGTGATGATCCCGGGTACCATACTGGGACCCCTTCTATTGGCGTGCATGGCACCCTTACAGCACAGCGGTACCTCGACGATATTCTACGCCCCGTTTGGTGGCCCTTCATGGCAAGCCATCCCGGGCTCACATTTCAGCAAGATAATGGCCGCACGCACATGACGATGACTAAGGACTTTATTGCTAGCGCACTCGAGCAGATGTAATTTCGGTTGGTTGCTCACGCGCGCCGCATGCACATGACGATGACTAAGGAATTTATTGCTAACGCACTCGAGCAGATGTAATTTCGGTGGGTTGCTCACGCGCGCCGCACGCACATGACGATGACTAAGGAATTTATTGCTAGCACACTCGAGCAGATATAATTTCGGTGGGTTGCTCACGCGCGCCGCACGCACATGACGATGACTAAGGAATTTATTGCTAGCGCACTCGAGCAGATGTAATTTCGGTGGGTTGCTCACGCGTGCTGCACGCTCATGACGATGGCTAAGGAATTTATTGCTAGCGCACTCGAGCAGATGTAATTTCGGTGGGTTGCTCACGCGCGCCGCGCGCACATGACGATGACTAAAGAATTTATTGCTAGCGCACTCGAGCAGATGTAAATTCGGTGGGTTGCTCACGCGCGCCGCGCGCACATGACGTTGACTAAAGAATTTATTGCTAGCGCACTCGAGCAGATGTAATTTCGGTGGGTTGCTCACGCGCGCCGCACGCACGTGACGATGACTAAGGAATTTATTGCTAGCGCACTCGAGCAGATATAATTTCGGTGGGTTCCTCACGCGCGCCGCACGCACATGACGATGACTAAGGAATTTCTTGCTAGCGCACTCGAGCAGATGTAATTTCGGTGGGTTGCTCACGCGCGCCGCACGCTCATGACGATGGCTAAGGAATTTATTGCTAGCGCACTCGAGCAGATGTAATTTCGGTGGGTTGCTCACGCGCGCCGCACGCACATGACGATGACTAAGGAATTTATTGCTAGCGCACTCGAGCAGATGTAATTTCGGTGGGTTGCTCACGCGCGCCACACGCACACGACGATAACTAAAGAATTTATTGCTAGCGCACTCGAGCAGATGTAATTTCGGTGGGTTGCTCACGCGCGCCGCGCGCACATGACGATGAATAAGGAATTTATTGCTAGCGCACTCGAGCAGATGTAATTTCGGTGGGTTGCTCACGCGCGCCGCACACACATGACGATGACTAAGGAATTTATTGCTAGCGCACTCGAGCAGATGTTATTTCGGTGGGTTGCTCACGCGCGCCGCACGCACATGACGATGACTAAGGAATTTATTGCTAGCACACTCGAGCAGATGTAATTTCGGTGGGTTGCTCACGCGCGCCGCACGTACATGACGATGACTAAAGAATGTATTGCTAGCGCACTCGAGCAGATGTAATTTCGGTGGGTTGCTCACGCGCGCCGCACGCACATGATGATGACTAAAGAATTTATTGCTAGCGCACTCGAGCAGATGTAATTTCCGTGGGTTGCTCATGCGCGCCGCACGCACATGACGATGACTAAGGAATTTATTGCTAGCGCACTCGAGCAGATGTAATTTCGGTGGGTTGCTCACGCGCTGCCTGCGATATGTAAGCTATAATAGAATCGCAGACCAGAGACTAGTGCCGGCTGCTGTAGGAGCAGTGTCGGCAGCAGCAGTGGTGGTAGCTCGCAGTCGGGCGGTTGGGCCGGTCATGCCTGAGTGATGTAGTATAAGGTAAAAACAGCCGCGCGCATATCTAATTTGTTACAACTAAATTTGTACCATTGTTATATCAAGTCCCATGTAAATGTTTTAAAAAATCTTTTAATAATAATCTTTCTTATAAAATTAACTTTTGGCAATCATTCATCTCAATTTAAGGAATTTACTATTTTCTCCAATCCATGGTCATCCCGATTATCGTACAGAAAAATCAGTTGTTTCTTTTTATACATGACAAATCTAGTGGCCAGCATTGCACTGGGCTGTGCCAGAAAAATTTCTTATAGCAGCAGATATATACGCTTTAGCCGGCGTCTTAATTAAGGTAAGAATTTTCAATTTATTCAGAATGATCTTTCAGGGCCATGACGCAGCACTGCTGACGTTCAAATTCACCAGTTTGGATTCACACTCAGTTAATTATTGAAAGGTTAAATATGAGTCACACTTTTTATTGGGAGGTTAGTCACGTTATTATTGCGAGGTTACGGAATAATAAACTGTTGGGAGATTACACTAAATGTGAATGTTATAAGTATAATTATACATTTTTATTTCTGTTGGTAGGTCACAACGAGACTTTCTACTGCTTGTCTTTGTACTTGCCAAACCCTACCTTGGTGAGCAAGGTCGCCTGATCTCTTTCCAATTGAGAACGTTTGGAGCATTATGGGCAGGGCTCTCCAACCATCCCCGGATTTTGACAATCTAAGACGCCAGCTGGACAGAACTTGGCATCATATCCTTCAGGAGGACATCCAAAAACTGTGTCAATGAATCCCAAGCCGAATAACTGCTTGCTTGTGCCAGAGATGGGCCAACGCGTTATTGACTTGCTCAATTTGTGAAGCTCTTTCTCCTGAACACATCATCCAGTTTTTCTGAAACTGTAATCATTTGTTTGTCTGTACACGTACCTCACATGTCACGATGTCCATCCAATCCGAATAATTCCTGTGTGGTGCATCGTTTTCTTTGTGTTAAAGTGTACTATGTGTGTCTTCAAATGAAAAACGAGATGTAATGGACAAAATCTCCTCCAGCAGGCGCACAGTTTTTATCAACAAGAAAGTTTCAGAACAGTGCAGACTGCGCTGTAGAGTGAAAGATTCATTCTGGAAGCAACTTCTGCTACTAATGTTACAATCTCGTTGCTGACGCGAGTGAAAGGACTACGGCACACGAACCTATTTTCTCGCTCCGTATTGGCTCCAATCAACGGCTCCGTGCAGTCCGTCCAACGTGAACAGCAGCGCTTGTGGAGGCGTGCTCGCCTCGAGCGGCTAACCTCGTTTTCCCGAAGCCGCGGGATGAAAGCGCTCAAGGCCCTCTCAGACCACACGTTTTGCTGCCAACAAACGGGCAGGTGTGTCAGCGAAAACGTTGCGGTATTGTAAGGAGGTCGCCGAGCACTTCCTGTTCAGCCGAATTTCTCTTCTCAGCGTTCTAGGGACAGAAAAAAAAGCAGCCTAACATAATAAAGGAATTCAATGGTTATATAAAAAATGTGGTATAGTCTCATGTTTCACATCAAAGACTGGTCAAAGTGCAAGCTCCGCACTTAACGACGGAACAGGACAATGATAACCTTGTCGTTCTTGCTATTGGTCCTTCTTTAATGGGGGGGGGGTCTTATCTGAACATGTGATACCTCATATATTGGTACTCCCATCTTTTAGCAAAATAGTGTACCAAATTCAATCATTTCACCAAACTGCGTATTTTCCATTCTTTCAGTCATTAGTCAAGCCAGAGCAACACTGTGACTTTCTGCTCTGCTGCCACTTTCACTAGATAGTCTGTATCACCACTATTCTTGGTTCAAATGGCTCTGAGCACTATGGGACTTAAGCCGGCCGGTGTGGCCGAGCGGTTCTAGGCGCATCAGTCTGGAACCGCGATACCACAACGGTCGCAGGTTCGAATCCTGCCCCTGGTATGGATGTGTGTGAGGTCCTTAGGTTAATAAGGTTTAATTAGTTCTAAGTTCTAGGGGACTTATGACCTCAGATGTTAAGTCCCATAGTGCTCAAAGCCATTTGAACTGGGACTTAACTTCTGAGGTCATAAGTCCCCTAGAACTTAGAACTACTTAAACATAACTAACCTAAGGACCTCACACACATCCATACCCGAGGCAGGATTCGAACCTGCGACCGTAGTGGTCTTGCGGTTCCAGACTGTAGCGCCTAGAACCGTTCGGCCACACCGGCCGGCTCGCCACTATGCTCCAAACAGCTCACGAACGTCACTGTGAGGCATACTATTTAAAAAAAAAGCGAAAGCAAATTAAATAACCATTTTGAGAACTTAAAGGAAAATGTCACAAAAACATTATTGAATAATAACACTGCATAAAAAACGACTACGTCGGACGAAATAACGTAAATAAGTATTACAAGGCACAGTGTCAACAAACGAACAGTAGCAGAGTTATCGATTGTCGCTAATTCACTCCAATGACACTCAAAACTCGATACCTATCGACATACACGAAATTGTGAGCATCAATGCAGAGGAGCATATGTAGCGTCGAATTCTGTAGGGTGAGCGAAAGTAAACAGAGAATCTACGAATCAGCACTCTTGACACTCTTGACATCCGTAGGGAGCACGATAGATCGTTACCTCGGCTGTCGAATGGTTACGCAGCATACTGTTGGTTCGACTCCCATTCGAATAACTTTGTATCTATTCAGTACGTAATGTTTCAGAAGACGAAATGCAGTCCGATTTCCTGCCATCAGCATACATGATCGCGGTCAAATACTAAACCCTATCAAAGGGAGGAATCACTAATATCAGTGTCCCGCTAGAGTGTTACATTATGGGCTCATACATACATCATAACACAAATAACGTTCAGCACATTGTCGAGCAAAGCACAAAAATGATTCAAACGATTGTACATCAACCTGACAGCCTTGGGAGAGCCAGTACTGACGAAACTCTACCATCTGGTGAGCGAGATGTGTGAGAGAGGCGAAATACCCTCAGACTCCAGGAAGAATATAATAATTCCAATCCTAAAGAAAGCAAGGGTCGACAGATGTGAAAATTACCGAACTATCAGTTTCATAAGTCACAGTTGCAAAATACTAACGCGAATTCTTTACAGACGAATGGAAAAACTGATAGAAGCCGACCTCGGGGGAGATCAGTTTGGAATCCGTAGAAATGTTGGAACACGTGAGGCAATACTGACCCTACGACTTATCTTAGAAGAAAGATTAAGGAAAGGCAAACCTACGTTTCCAGCATTTGTAGACTTAGAGAAAACTTTTGACGATGTTGACTGGAATAATCTCTTTCAAATTCTGAAGGTGGCAGGGGTAAAATACAGGGAGCGAAAGGTTATTCACAATTTGTACAGAAACCATATGGCAGTTATAAGAGTCGAGGGACACGAAAGGGAAGCAGTGGTTGGGAACGGAGTGAGACAGGGTTGTAGCCTCTCCCAGATGTTATTCAATCTGTATATTGAGCAATCAGTAAGAAAAACAAAAGAAATATTCGGAGTAGGTATTAAAATCCATGAAGAAGAAATAAAAACTTTAACATTCGCCGATGACATTGTAATTCTGTCAGAGACAGCAAAGGACTTGGAAGAGCAGCTGAACGGAATGGACAGTGTCGTGAAAGGAGGGTATAAGATAAACATCAACAAAAGCAAAACGAGGATAATGGAATGTAGTCGAATTAAGTCGGGTGATGCTGAGGGAATTAGATTAGGAAATGAGACACTTAAAGTAGTAAAGGAGTTTTGCTATTTGGGGAGCAAAATAACTGATGGTGGTCGAAGTAGAGAGGATATAAAATGTAGAATGGCAATGGCAAGGAAAGAGTTTCTGAAGAAGAAAAATTTGTTCACATCATGTATAGATTGAAGTGCAGGAAGTCGTTTCTGAAAGTATTCGTATGGAGTGTAGCCATGTATGGAAGTGAAACATGGACGATAAATAGTTTAGACAAGAAGAGAATAGAAGCTTTCTAAATGTGGTGCTACAGAAGAATGCTGAAGATTAGATGGGTAGATCACCTAACTAATGAGGAATTGAATAGAATTGGGGAGAAGAGGAGCTTGTGGCACAGCTTGACTAGAAGAAGGGATCGGTTGGTAGGACATGTTCTGAGACATCGAGGGATCACCAATTTAGTATTGGAGGGCAGCGTGGAGGGTAAAAATCGTAGAGGGAGACCAAGAGATGAATACACTAAGCAGATTCAGAAGGATGTAGGCTTCAGTAGGTACTGGGAGATGATGAAGCTTGTACAGGATAGAGTAGCGTGGATAGCTGCATCAAACCAGTCTCAGGACTGAAGCCCACAACAACAACAACATCAACGTAAACAAAAAATTTCAGAAGAACCATACTAAAACTTCACATGTTCTTGGAGCAAAAATGCATATAAAGGGCGATTCATTCTCAAGTATTGTAGCATAACAGTACCGGTCACAAGTCGGGAAACAGTAACTTAAATGACCAAACGTTGAGGAGGTGGTTTGTAGCGTTGTTTTATTTGTTAGTGCAGACAAAAAAGATGGGGTAGGTTTCCTCTTCTTCGCCGCAGTCTTACGATGGAGATGCAGACACATAAATATGCTTTACATGATTCCTGTAACAGCCGTGGTTGAATATGAGGTGTATTACATGTTCCTTAAGCCTCCTGGAGCACTGATGCGTGCGGGTTCTTAGTAATACCCAAACGTTATATTTTGACACAATCTTTCCTTTTGTATTTGGAGATCTCTTGCTGTTCTGTGTTCAATTTCTGTTTGATTATTAATTTGACAATGTTTAAAGGGTCTATAGCTGCCTTTATTTTCGTCATTGGCGGCTGCTTTGCCTTTCTTGTCTACCGTTTCGCAGGCAGCAATGTCACGATGTGAATTTACTCAGCAGATGGTAACTTCCCGATTCCTAGTGGTGATCTCTTTATGAGATTCATTCTGTCATACGCTGCTGGATGCCTGGATCGTCCGAGCGCAAATAGTTGTAGCGCTGACGCGGACTTACATCGCACTTGCTACTCGGCGTATTGAAGGGTTCATAGTATTGCTAAAAGCTCTCATAATCGTTAGTTCCTGCTTGATTTTGACTCCAGTTCGACAGCTGTCATGCCAGTAAGAAGACCAACATACATCTCTATTCTTTAAAGGATTATGTTTGGGGAGGTACTCCATCACAACGCAATTATCTGAATGCCCACCGCCAAAATCGAGGCTCAAAAATGCTTCAAATGGCGCTGAGCACTATGGGACTTAACATCTGAGGTCATCAGTCCCCTAGAACTTAGAACTACTTAAACCTAACTAACCTAAGGACATCACACACATCCATGCCCGAGGCAGGATTCGAACGTGCGACCGTAGTGGTCGCGCGGTTCCAGACTGTAGCGCCGAGTACCGCTCGGCCACCCAGGCCGGCCCAAACTTCAGTGCCCCTTTGTCTGGTGCAGAGTATAACCGAAGAATTTTAAAGTGAAAGTATATCGGAACTATTGTTTTTCAGATACACTGCCTGACAAAAATGCTGTAGCACGAAGAGGGTGACGAGGAAACAAAATGACACTTTACGGACTGAGAGGGTATGTGACGTTATTTCAGTGATTACAAAATGGAGTCAAAATTACAAAGAATTTGACATTAAGAGCAAACTCATCAGTGTGATGCTGCACCACCTCCGTCCAGATTACCAGCGCTGAATCGTCTGAAAAGGATGTCATAAAGTGTGGGATCCTCTCCTGAAACAGGCCGGCATATCGACACTTCACAGCCTGATATTGGCACTGGGGCCGAGTCGACGTCCGTGTTTGTGCCACACGAGTTTCATCGGAGTCAGATACGCGCATCTTGCTGGCCCAGCAGGACCCCAAACATCACGCAGACAGTTGTAGGGTAAGTGGCTTGTGTGTAAGAGCATTGTCCTGTTGAAAATGCCACCACGAACAGTCAGATTCGAGGTAACACACGAGAAAATATGATGTTCGGGATATACCGTTAGGCCATCAAAGTCCCTTCCGCCACTACCAGCTGCCATTTACTATGGTTCCCCACTCACGACACCAGGAGTAAAATCGCTGTGCCCTTCCAGAGCGTCAGAGAAACGAGACCTCTATTAAGCTCTCCGCTGTTCTCGCCGAAAATAACAATCCGCGGTTATGCAGAACCCCATTTCATCTCTGAACACAATGCGACGCCATTCGTCAACATTCCATGCTGTCTGGTCACAATCCCACTCCGAATACAGAAGTTTGTGTTGTGGTGTTAATGACAGGCAACACGTGGGAAATTAATTCCCAAGCCATATGGAGACCTGCAATGACATCTCATTCAAATCCTGACAGTTGTTAATAACGCAGTCGCACACGAACACGTGGCCTCTCTGTGACGTACACAGTGATTATTCGACGTATGACAAGGCTCACGCCCGTTTTGTACGCTACTAGGCCCGGTAATAAGACTAAATAAGAAAGAAAATTATAGACTCTGGTGCCAGTTTTGCACATCTCAAAAAATTGAAATTCCAATCATTTACATACCCGCCGATGAAGCTAGCATGCGACTGTCTGTCCTGGGTGCCTCAGTTCCCTTGTCAGGCAGAGTAATCGTGTGTGTAGCCCAGACATTGTTTGATCCCTCTCCTGTGGGCCACCAGGATGGGCGTCACACTTTGACAAATATTAACGGTGTCGGCGTACTGTAAAACTGTTACATTTTGTGGAAAAATGTCGTGAAGGTCCAACGTAAATACACTGAAAAGCAGGGGAGGCGTAATTGAACCGTGGGGTAGTAGTACGCTTGTCGTCTTCGGTACAGTTATGGTAATATTTTTAATATTAGAAATCAAATTGTCCTCGTTTCTTTCCTCGTCTACAGATTGGATGGACTTAGAGAGCTGCAGAAAATATTAATGAGGCATCATAAACTCTTTCAAATACTGAAGGAAGCAACAATAAGACAAATGCATCGTAACGTTATCTACAACATGTACGGAAATGAGACTACTAATAGAGAGCCGAAGGACAAGAAACAGAAGCAGTTCTCGAGAAGGGAGTACCTATCATCGATTTCATTCAATATGTTGATAAGCAAGCAGTACAAATGAAGACAAATTCTGAAGAGGATTAAAGTTCGTGGACTGTTACACCTCTGGGAAGCAATTCGCCATACATTACACCGTCGATGTTCCACCAGATGCATAGCGTTACGTTTTGTGGATGCACGCGTGTCTTTGTATGGGGAGATGCTACATTGAGCTCAATAGTTCTTTTCTTTTCCTTACGTTAGCGTAAGGACACCATTTCTCGTCACCAGTAACGATACGTGATACGAATGGTTGATGTTGTTCGTGAGACAATTGATGACGAACAAGCACAAAATTTGGAAATTTGTGGTAAGTTCTATGGGACCAAACTGCTGAGGTCATCGGTCCTTAGGCTTACACACTACTTAATCTAACTTAAACTAACTTACACTAAGGACAACACACACACCTATGCACAGGGGAGGACTCGAACCACCGACGCGGGGGTGGGGGTGTGGGGGGGAGACGCGCGAACCGTGACAAGGCGCCTCGGACCGCCCGGCTATCCCGCCTGTCGAACAAGCACAGATGCACAAATGGCCACCTCCTGATTTTTGTGATTTTGGGTCAGAGGATGCGACACCGATACACCTGTTTCTTGAACATTTCCCACGCACGATGGTGGAATGATCAGAGTACATTACATTTTACAATTCACGAGTACTCTTACGTAGATCATTGTGGATTAATGCGTTTAAACAATCTAATGTCAAAACGATCCTCCTTAAAACGAGAAAACCATTTCTTTGCCGGGCTCTGTCCATTGTCCCCATACACAGCGCAAATGTTTCTGGCTGCCTTCGCTACTGTCACCCCTCTACTGAGCGAAACATAAGAATAAATTGGAAATGGTCAGATTCCTCCACTTGGCACTCTATTTTCTAACGACCACAGCTCCACCGCCGGCCGCGGTGGTCTCGCGGTTCTAGGCGCTCAGTCCGGAGCCGCGCAACTGCTACGGTCGCAGGTTCGAATCCTGCCTCGGGCATGGATGTGTGTGATGTCCTTAGGTTAGTTAGGTTTAAGTAGTTCTAAGTTCTAGGGGACTGATGACCACAGATGTTAAGTCCCATAGTGCTCAGAGCCATTTGAACCATTTGAACAGCTCCACTCAATATCTCCAATGACAAACTGCAATACTGAAATTCAAATAGCAACAGTGAGCTACAAATAAAGAATCACAATCGACAAATAAACCCGTAGCAACCGGAATACTATCATGCAACACAAAACCGCGGCGAAAGCATGCACCAGTCTGATAATTGTGTTGGAGGTAGCAACTGAGTGGAAGGGATAGTGAGGTAAAAAGAGATTTTGTGAGAAAATAGTACCGAATAATGTATGTCTGACCGACAAAGAAAACGGAGAAAGAAGTTTATTTTGACCTTAAGTAATTATTAAAAGGCGTTATTACAGCTGATGAGAGGTTTACGTGTGATCTAGAAACCAAATTGCAGTCTGTTAATATAAAATCACTATATTCCTCACAACAGTCGAAACTTGGCAAGGCGAGGGAAGAATGAGTTGGGGGTTGGGCTATTTGGAGGAAGAGACCAAACAGCGGGGTCATCGGTCTCATCGGATTACGTAAGGAAGTCGGCCGTGCCCTTTCAAAGGAACCATCCTGGCATTTGCCTGGGGCGATTTGGGGAAATCACGGAAAACCTAAACCAGGATGGCCGGACGCGGGATTGAACCGTTGTCCTCCCGAATGCTTGTCCAGTGTCCTAACCGCTGGCCACCTCGCTCGGTGAGAAGAATGAAAATAAGGGGGCACTTATTTTGGCTCAGGTACCAAGCGCAGTACCTTCCGAGAAAGTGACGGTCAAAGTTTTGACGCCACTGTCAGGATACTCGCTTGGCGCAAAACTGAGATGGTAGCGCAATGGCTTACGAGCACAATTTAGAAATTTCTCCTCGCTTTCAGTTTTATTTTTATCCTTTTTTTCACGTGTAAGTATGTCAATCAAATGTTCTTTTCTAATGAGATCGTGAAATACAACGGATTTAATACGAAAACAAATAAAGATTTCAAATCTTATCAAACATAGATTTTATCATCACAACCTGCATAGATCATCACCTTCCAGAAAAATGCTACCGACAGCTTTCGATCGTCTCCAAGAAGTAAGCGACATATTTGGTCCTCGAGTCCATCAAGATGTAAACCAATTAAGGGAACGACGCCGAAAGGGGCATGCAACAGGCACAAAATCTGGCAAGCTCAAAAAATACATCTGTCATCTTTTTTCTGGACAAAGTTTTGCTCCCTTACATAGAAATGTGGCCGTTTGTGTAGGTTGTTAAATCAAGGGGTGGACAAAATGATCCCTTCCATTATACGAAGGGCTGTTCGTCGATGAAAACGGAATAAAACATGTTCATGAAAAGTAATTCCACCAAAGAATGTGCCGCTAAGTAAATCCTGCGACGTATGCTTATACTGACAGATGAAGAACTACATTTTCTGATTACAGACACGCCTTACTTTCATCGCATATCAAAGAAAAATCTTCGCCAGAAGTGATGCAATTAAAATACATACCTTGACCCATAATCAACTGCTGGCTCCAGCTCCCGAAAAAAAAAAAAAAATAAAAATAAATAAAAAAAAATCTTGTATTTGCGTGGTTTACCGTGAAATTTTGCCCAGACCACGTAGTTGTTTTCCTAATGATGTTCACACAAACAAATGCGACTGTAGTACACAGCATGTGCCATGGCACGTTTCTCGTAGTACTCCGAATTTTTGTGCTTTTAATGTTTTTATGAATGCACTGGTTCTCCTGAATTAAAATAAAAAGAAAAATTGAAATAATACAGTTATTTTGGTTTTTAATTCATAGCTATTGTTGGTTATACATGATTACATAAGATTCGTGATGATACAATTTAGTTTTAATAAGGTTTAAAAGGATAAATCATTTTTTAAAAGTTCCATTACACTTTAAGGTGTCACAAAAAATGTTGACTCGACGTACTTCTGCGGCAACAAAAGAAACACAAAATATATAACGGATTTGAACACGGGGCCGCACAATTTCTCAACTGTGCTTTCTTGTCACTGCGCTATCAACTCACTTGGTTTTACGACGCGCGACCGGACTGATGTCGTCTCGTCGAAAGTCCAGACTGTATACCGGTTAGGTTCTTTTCAGAGTGTGCTGATGCAATAGTTCCGCAGTTAATCATATATCTACATCTACATCTACATGGTTACTCTGCAATTCACGCTTAAGTGCCTGGCAGAGGGCTCATCGAACCATTTTCACACTACTTCTCTATCATTCCAGTCTCGAACGGCGCGTGGGAAAGAGGAACAACTAAATCTTTCCGTTCGAGCTCTGATTTCTCTTATTTTACTATGATGATCATTTCCCCCTACGTACATGGGCGTCAACAAAGTATTTTCGCATTCGGAAGAGAAAGTTGGCGACTGAAATTTCTTAAATAGATCTCTACGCAAATAAAACCGACTTTGTTTCAGTGACTGCCATCCCAACTCGCGTATCATATCAGTGACACTCTCACCCCTATTGCGCGATAACACGAAACGAGCTGCCATTCTTTGCACTTTATCGATGTCCTCCGTCAATCCTACCTGGTTAGGTTCCCATAGCGCGCAGTAATATTCCAGCAGAGGAAGGACAAGTGAAATGTAGGCTGTCTCTTTAGTGGGTTTGTCGCATGTTCTAAGCGTTCAGCCAACAAAGCGTAGTTTTTGCTTCGCCTTGCCCACACTATTATCTATATAGTCTATCACATTTAAGTTGCTTGTAATTGTAATTCCTAGGTATGGCAGGAGTATATAGAGGGTCTATACAAGGGCTATGTTCTTGAGGACAATATTATGGAAATGGAAGAGAATGTAGATGAAGATGATATAGGAGGTACGATACTGCGTGAAGAGTTTGACAGAGCACTGAAAGACCTAAGCCGAAACAAGGCCCCGGGAGTAGACAACATTCCATTAGAACTAATGACAGCCTAACAAAACTCCACCATCTGGTGAGCAAGACGTATGAGAGAGGCGAAATACCCTCAGACTTCAAGGAGAATATAATAATTCCAATCCCAAAGAAAGCAGGTGTTGACAGATGTGAAAATTATCGAACTATCAGTTTAATAATCCACGGCTGCAAAATACTAACACGAATTCTTTACGCACGAATGGAAAAACTGGTAGAAGCCGACCTCGGGGAAGATCAGTTTGGATTCCGCAGAAATGTTGGAACACGTGAGGCAATACTGACCCTACGACTTATCTTAGAAAATAGATAAAGGAAAGACAAACCTACGTCTCTAGCATTTGTAGACAATGTTGACTGGAATATTCTCTTTCAAATTCTGAAGGTGGCAGCGGTAAAATACAGGGAGCGAAAGGCTATTTACAAATTGTACAGAAACCAGACGGCAGTTATAAAGAGTCCAGGTGCATGTAAGGGAAGCAGTGGTTGGGAAGGGAGTGAGACAGGGTTGTAGCCTCTCCCCGATGTTATTCAATCTGCATATTGAGCAAGCAGTAAAGGAAACAAAAGAAAAATTCGGAGTAGTATTAAAATGCATGGAGAAGAAATATAAACTTTGAGGTTCGCAGATGACATTGTAATTCTGTCAGAGGCATCAAAGGACCTGGAAGAGCAGCTGAACGGAATGGACAGTGTCTTGAAAGGGGGATATAAGATGAACATCAACAAAAGCAAAACGAGGATAATGGAATGCAGTCGAATTAAATCGGGCGATGCTGCGGGAATTAGATTAGGAAATGAGACGCTTATAGTAGTAAACGAGTTTTGCTATTTGAGTAGCAAAATAACTGATGGTGGTCCAAGTAGAAAGGATATTTAATGTAGACTGGCAATGGAAAGGAAAGCGTTTCTGAAGAAGAGAAATTTGTTAACATCGAGTATAGATTTAAGTGTCAGGAATTTCGTATCTGAAAGTATTTGTATGGAGTGTAGCCATGTATGGAAGTGAAACGTGTACGATAAATAGTTTGGACAAGAAGAGAATAGAAGCTTTCGAAATGTGGTGCTACAGAAGAATGCCTAAGAGATCACATAACTTATGAGGAGGTACTGAACAGAATTGGAGAGAAGAGAAATTTGTGGCACAATTTGGTTAGAAGAAGGGATCGGTTGGTAGGGCGTATTCTGAGGCATCAACGGATCACCAATTTAGTACTGGAGGGCAGTGTGGAGGTTAAGAATCGTAGAGGGAGACGAAGAGATGAATACACTAAACAGATTCAGAAGGATGTAGGCTGCAGTAAGTACTGGGAGATGAAGAAGCTTGCACAGGATATAGTAGCATGGAGAGCTACATCAAACCAGTCTCAGGACTGAAGACCACAACAACAACAACAACAACAGGTATTTAGTCGAGTTGAGAGCCCTTAGATTTGTCCGATATATCGTATACCCAAAATTCATCATATTTCTTTTAGTACCGATGTGGATGACGTCGTACGTTTCTTTGTTTAGTGCCAATTACCACTTTTCGTACCATACAGAAATTCTCTCTAGGTCATTTTGTAATTGGAATTGATCGACAGATGGTTTTACTAAACGATAAATTACAGCATCATCTGCAAAAAAATCTAAGGGGGCTGCTCAGATTATCACATAGATCATTATCTAAATCAGGAACAGCAGAGGGCCTATGACACTACCTTCCGGAACGCCAGATATCACTTCTGCTCTACTCGATGATTTGCCGTCTATCACTACGAACTGTGACCTCTCTGAGAGGAAATCACGAATCCAGTCACACAACTGAGATGATAAGCCACATGCACGCAATTTGATTAATAGTCGCTTGTGAGGAACGGTATCAAAAGCCTTCTGGAAATCTAGGAATATGGAATCGATCTGAGATCCCTTGTCGACAGCACTCGTTACTTCATGGGATTAAAGAGCTAGCTGTGTTTGCTATGTTTCAATAAATCATTTTCTTTAAGGTGATTCATAATGTTCGAGTACAGTATATGATCTAAAATACTGCAAATTGAGGTCAGTGATATGGGTCTGTGATTCAATGGGTTACTCCTATTTCCTTTCTTGAATGTTGGTGTGACCTGTGCTACTCTCCAGTCTTTAGGAACAGACCTTTCGTCAAGTGAGCGGTTGTATATGATTGCTAAGAAAGGCGCTATTGTGTCTGCATACTCTGAGAGGAACCTGATTGGTATATCATCTGGACCGGAATACTTGCCTTTCTTAAATGATATGAGTTGTTTCGCAACACCTAAGGTATCTACTTTTATGTCACTCATGCTAACAGCTGTTCTGGTTACGGATTCTGGAATATTTACTTCGTCTTCTTTCGTGAAGGAATTACAGAAAATTGTATGCAGTAACTCCACTTTAGTGGTACCATCATCCGTAACATTTCCATCGCTATCGCGCAGTGACGGTATTGACTGTTTTTTTCCACTGGTGTACTTTACATACGACCAGAATCTCTTTGGCTTTTCTACCATATTTTGAGACAATGTTTCATTGTGGAAACTATTAAAAGCATCTCTCATTGACGTCCGTACTAAATTTCGAGCTTCCGTGAAACTTAGCCAGTCTTGGGGATTTTGCGTTCTTCTGAATTTGGCATGCTTTTTTCGTTGCTTCTACAACAGTGTTCTGACGCGTTTTGTGTACAATGGTGGATCAGTCCCGTCTCTTATAAACTTATGCGGTATGAATCTATCTATTGCTGTCGATAGATGGATTCAACCGCTCGTTCGACAAAAGATCCGTACACAAAGACTGTAAAGTTGCATAGGTCACACCAATAATCAAGAAAGGTAGTAGGAGTAATCCACTAAACTACAGGCGCATATCATTGACGTCGATATATAGCAGAATTTTGGAACATATATTGTGTTGGTACATTAAGAATTATCTTGAGTAGATCGGTCTATTGACGCACAGTCAACACGGATTTAGAAAACATCGTTCTTGTGAAACACAACTAGCTCTTTTCTCACATGAAGCTTTGAGAGCTTTTGACCAGGGATTTCAAATTCATTCCTTATTTCTAGATTTCCACAGAGCTTTTGACACTGTACCACACAAGCGGCTTGTAGTGAAATTGCGTGCTTATGGGATATCGTCTCAGTTATGCGACTGGATTTATGATTTCCTGTCAGAGAGGTCACAGTTTGTTGTAACTGACAGAAAGTCATCGAGTAAAACAGAAGTGATTTCTGCCGTTCCCCAAGGTAGTGTTATAGGCTCTCTGCTGTTCCTTCAGTATATACGCTATTTCGGAGACAATCTAAGCAGCTGTCTTAGGTTTTTTTCAGATGATGCTGTTGGTCATTGTCAAGCAAATTCATCAGAAGATCAAAACACATTGAAAAACAATTTAGAAAAGATATCTGTATATTGCGAAAATTTGCAGTGTGCGGTAATCCACGTGAAAGCTAAAAGGAATCCGTTGAACTTCGGTTACACGACAATCAGTCAAATCTAAATGCCTCAAATTCAACTAAATACCTAGGAATTATAAGTACGAATAACTCACATTGGAATGAACACGTAGAAAATGTTGTGGGGAAGGAGAACCGAAGACTATATTTTATTGGCAGGACACTTAGAAGATGCCACAGATCTACTAAAGAGACTGCCTACACTACGTTTGTCCGTCTTCCTTTAGTGTACTGCTGAGCGGTCTGGGGTCCTTAACAGATAGGATTAATGGAGTACATCGAGAAAGGTCAAATAAGAGCAGCACGATCTGTATTTTCGAGAAATAGGGGAAAGAGTGTCGTTGACATGATACACGATTTGGGGTGGCCATCATTAAAACAAAGGCGTTTTTCGTTGAGGCATAACTTTCTCGCCAGCCGTTGTGGCCGAGCGCTTCTAGGCGCTTCAGGTCCGCAGCTCGTGGTCGTGCGGTAGCGTTCTCGCTTCCCGCGCCCGGGTTCCCGGGTTCGATTCCCAGCGGGGTCAGAGATTTTCTCTGCCTCTTGATGACTGGGTGTTGTGTGCTGTCCTTAGGTTAGTTAGGTTTAAGTAGTTCTAAGTTCTAGGGGACTGATGACCATAGCTGCTAAGTCCCATAGTGCTCAGAGCCATGTGAACCATAACCTTCTCACGAAATTTATACCTCCAACTTTCTCCTCTGAACGCGAAAATATTTTGTTGACGCCGACCTACGTAGAGAGAAACGATCATCATAATTAAATAAGGGAAATCAGAGTTCGCAAGGAAAGATATAAGTGTTCGTTTCTCTCGCGCGCTGTTCGAGATAGGAATAACAGAGAATTATTGTGAATTGGTTCGCTGAACCAATTTGCAGAGCATAGATGGAGATGGAGATGTATATGTACATGCAGAAACCACGTGTTTGCGGCAAGGTACTGGACGTACACGCTTCGTCACAGAGCGTGAGGGTCAGACTTTTGCCCACTCTGTACTTACTCCAATGTGCGGCAGATCTGACGACGGAGTACAATGCTGGTGCAGACAGATGTGTCTCGGGTTACACTGTTCGCCGCACGTTGTTGAACATACGGTTCCGCTGCGTACGACCTCCACCTATTCCAGTGCTGACCCAACAACATCGTGAGCTGCTTTTGGATGGGCTCGAGATCATCGAGGCTGGACATTGGACCAACGAAAACGTATCATCTGATACGATAATTCACTTTCCTTGTTACGCCACGTCGATGGTCGTGCCTGGATGAGGCGTCATCTAGGCGAACGGATGCTCGAAACATGCACCACGCCACAGACGCAGCAGGCGGTGGCAGCATTGATTAAGTTATGGGGAACATTCGTTTGGGCTTTCATGCGACCTATGGTGATAACAGCTTTAAACATTACAGCGCACCACGTACCCCCCTTCATGCTTGCTGCCTTCTCGACGAAGACGGAATGATCCAACAGGATAACTGTCCGTGTCACAATGCCGGATTCGAGCTACAGGGCTGTCAGGAGCATGACAGTGAACTAACGTTGATGTCTAGGCCATCAAATGCGCATATTATAAAGCTGATGGAACACATCTGGCACGCTGTCGGGAGCCAGCTCCACGCCCACAAACTACCATCCTGTACGTTACGGGGACTACGTGACCTGTACGCAGAAATACACTCCTGGAAATGGAAAAAAGAACACATTGACACCGGTGTGTCAGACCCACCATACTTGCTCCGAACACTGCGAGAGGGCTGTACAAGCAATGATCACACGCACGGCACAGCGGACACACCAGGAACCGCGGTGTTGGCCGTCGAATGGCGCTAGCTGCGCAGCATTTGTGCACCGCCGCCGTCAGTGTCAGCCAGTTTGCCGTGGCATACGGAGCTCCATCGCAGTCTTTAACACTGGTAGCATGCCGCGACAGCGTGGACGTGAACCGTATGTGCAGTTGACGGACTTTGAGCGAGGGCGTATAGTGGGCATGCGGGAGGCCGGGTGGACGTACCGCCGAATTGCTCAACACGTGGGGCGTGAGGTCTCCACAGTACATCGATGTTGTCGCCAGTGGTCGGCGGAAGGTGCACGTGCCCGTCCACCTGGCACCGGACCGCAGCGACGCACGGATGCACGCCAAGACCGTAGGATCCTACGCAGTGCCGTAGGGGACCGCACCGCCACTTCCCAGCAAATTAGGGACACTGTTGCTCCTGGGGTATCGGCGAGGACCATTCGCAACCGTTTCCATGAAGCTGGGCTACGGTCCCGCACACCGTTAGGCCGTCTTCCGCTCACGCCCCAACATCGTGCAGCCCGCCTCGAGTGGTGTCGCGACAGGCGTGAATGGAGGGACGAATGGAGACGTGTCGTCTTCAGCGATGAGAGTCGCTTCTGCCTTGGTGCCAATGATGGTCGTATGCGTGTTTGGCGCCGTGCAGGTGAGCGCCACAATCAGGACTGCATACGACCGAGGCACACAGGGCCAACACCCGGCATCATGGTGTGGGGAGCGATCTCCTACACTGGCCGTACACCACTGGTGATCGTCGAGGGGACACTGAATAGTGCACGGTACATCCAAACCGTCATCGAACCCATCGTTCTACCATTCCTAGACCGGCAAGGGAACTTGCTGTTCCAACAGGACAATGTACGTCCGCATGTATCCCGTGCCACCCAACGTGCTCTAGAAGGTGTAAGTCAACTACCCTGGCCAGCAAGATCTCCGGATCTGTCCCCCATTGAGCATGTTTGGGACTGGATGAAGCGTCGTCTCACGCGGTCTGCACGTCCAGCACGAACGCTGGTCCAACTGAGGCGCCAGGTGGAAATGGCATGGCAAGCCGTTCCACAGGACTACATCCAGCATCTCTACGATCGTCTCCATGGGAGAATAGCAGCCTGCATTGCTGCGAAAGGTGGATATACACTGTACTAGTGCCGACATTGTGCATGCTCTGTTGCCTGTGTCTATGTGCCTGTGGTTCTGTCAGTGTGATCATGTGATGTATCTGACCCCAGGAATGTGTCAATAAAGTTTCCCCTTCCTGGGACAATGAATTCACGGTGTTCTTATTTCAATTTCCAGGAGTGTATGTTGCCACGTACGTCTGGAAACATAACAAGGACTTGTCGAGAACGCGGCAGGCATAACCACGGCTGTATTGTGCTCCAAAGGCGCTATAAAGCACTTGGTCACATGTTTTAGCGCATCAGTGCTTTGTTTCTTATTCTTCCGCCACAATTTAAAATTTTCAAGAGCTAAATATATACTTTCAATAAAGAGGCCGCATTTCTTCAGCCTACTTTCAGAAGTTCTCTACACTATTTCCACTTTATGTCTGCTATTCACTGCCTCATTACTTCATCCATCTGTACACCAGAATGCCTCAAAAACCTTCCAATCAATCACATCGATCGAATACAAATAAAATGGTCCAGTATCTTCCCCTATAAAGGTCGGACAACCGTTGGTTGACCTACTTCTATCGTTCACTCTTCACCCACATATGCATCAGACCTCCGTCACGTTCCGTCTCTCCTGTTCTCAACTTTGTTCTTGATGCCTTTTCACCTCACTGCTTGAAAAATCGTGTGCTAAGCTTTCCCTATTGCAAACCTCCAGATTGCCTCCCTCATAATTGTCTTACGAAAATGGTGCATATGTCCTTTGCAAAACATCTGTCTTGTGCCACGCCTTGTAAGTTCCCTTGTTTATGATCATCCGGTCTTGAGATTTCGTAGTAGCAGCACTATGCACATGTTGCAATTAGCGAATTATCCAGGCTACCTGGTACCATTTCAGAGGTCTCCCATCACCACCTAATCTGTCGGCTCATTAATTGACAACTTATGCCGGCAGGAACATCATGAAGCCCGCTAATCAAGTTGTTGGAACAGGAGCTACATGGAAAATGAGGCACCAATTCTTCCAGATGTAATATGCGGTACTGAAAACCACAAAAAAGTTAACAAAAAATGTCGCAGATGATGTTTAGAGCAATTTAGCATGCGTATGACAATACGTGAAGTATCTGACAAGAGAACAGTGCACCCGGCTACATGATTTTTCAATAAACAAACATCGACCACGTGAAACGCAGCTCGCGCTTTTCCCACGTAACGTGGATCATGGCAGTAGACATAGTATTTCTTGGCTTCAGAATATCCGTACGAAACTTACAGTTACTGTCAAAAGTTCGATAGTATACTCTTAAGTACAATCGTATTGTGTATCAAGTGAAATTTGTAATTGGAGTGCGAGTTTGTAGTAGGGAGGGCTCAGCTTGTTATTCTTGAGGGAAATTCATCGAGAAATGTAGAAGAAGTTTCGAGTGTGCCATAGGGAAGTGACTGGGGGGGTCCATCCTCTTAATCGTGTATATTAATGACCTTGCGGATAATAGCAATATACTTTTGGTTTGTGAGTCATCTATAATGAAATAGTTTCTTGAAACAGTTGCGAAAATATTCAGTTGTCCTCCGTAAGATTTTAAAGTGATGTAAAGAGTGGTAACTCACTGGAACAATTTATAGGGATATAAAATTATTGGTAGAGTAATGGGGAAATGTAGTCAGCGTGCAAAAGAGATTGCTTACATAACACTCATGCGACCTATCCTAGAACATTATTCAGGTGTCTGGGGCACGTACCAAGCAGAAACAGCAGAAGATAGGGTATACAAAGGACAGCATGGATGGTCACAGGTTTGCTACGAAGGTGCCAAAAAAGTAAACTAGCAGCCGACCGATGGTAGACGCAAACTTCCCCGTAAAAGCCTACTTATGAAGTTGCAAACCCTAAGAGACGAAACTAGGAATGTACTACGACCTCTCACGTATCGCTCCCAGTGAGACCGCGAGAACAAGATTAGACTAATTACAGCATGTGTGGAGGCGTTCAAACAATATTTTTTCCGTGCTTCATACGTGAATGGAACAGAAAACATGCTGGTACAACGGGGCCTGTCTTTTGCTACGCACTTAAGAGTGATTTGCGTAGTATGGATGTAGAATGGCGAGTAACATCGTCATTACTCATGTGATATAGCACCCGAACGATGTTGGTAATAGGTACTCACTTTGTGAATGTTGAAGAGGTAAAGGCAAAGCTTGAGAAGCTCCAGTACATCTCCACGGAGAACGACAGACAGAAATGTTTTGCTTGGAATGAACAAATGCATACGTGTGTCGACTCAAATGTGTCCTACTTTGTGAGCGAATACCACTAGTTTTATTGAAGTGGTACATACACAGATTTACAGTCTCAGTATCGAGTCATTCTTCAGATGCCTGATATTCCTTACATATACTCGTATATTTTCCTCTGGCCAGAAGAGCTTCTGTGAAATTTGCAACGTAGGAGACGAGGTACTGGCGGAATTGAAGCTGTGAGGACGGGTCATGAGTCATGCTTGGGTAGCTCGGTTGGTAGAGCACTTGCCCGCGAGAGGCAAAGGTCCTGAGTTGGAGCCTCGATCCGGCACACAGTTTTACTCTGCCAAGAAGTTTCATTTCAGCGCACACTTCAAAAATGGTTGAAATGGCTCTGAGCACTATGCGACTTAACTTCTGAGGTCATCTGTCGCCTAGAACTTAGAACTAATTAAACCTAACTAACCTAAGGACATCACACACATCCATGCCCGAGGCAGGATTCGAACCTGCGATCGTAGCGGTCGCTCGGCTCCAGACTGTAGCGCCTAGAACCACACGGCCACTCCGGCCGGCGCGCACACACCGCTGCAGAGTGAAGATCTCATTCTGGAATCATCTCACCATGTCCAGTCTGAAAGGTAACTACCGCTAACGACCATTATAATGTTTATTCAAAGAAAATCTTATTTGCATCCTCGTAACGGCGCTACTAGCGCTATTCTTATGTGGTTGGCGAGAAATTTTAATTGACATTATCTTTCACATCTAGAAACATGCACACTAACTTTCATTTATGTCGCCCATTCCTTCTAGCTGCTGTAATTTTTAGCCGTCATTTTATATGGTTAATACAAGTAAATGAAGCAGGAAGAGTGTGAGGTTTCGTTAGTGGGGAAGTAGTGAACAGAGATTGTGCCCATACCCACAGCTGATGGTTCATCATGAGTGTGTTCACGGAGATGATCAGCTGCAATTTCTAGTGGAGTATAACATGTTTAATTTATTTAAATGATAATCTTCACAGCTTTGTTGTCTAGTACGCACGTGCATTTCAGAGAATATCTAGGTCTTCTCAGAGTTTTTGTAGGATATTTGCGTTCCATATTCATCTGCCGTTGGATAGGGCACGACTCTGCAGCCATCAATGAATAATAGATTTATCGCAGCTTATGACGAACGTAAAAGGCGAGTAAATCTCCTCGGTCGCCGGAGATGGCATTTGAATTTCTTAAAAGGCAATCTCCGTATTAAAAGAACTCCGAGACTGGTGCGTAAGCTGCCCTTCCGTTTGTGGGAACAGAATCAGGTGACGAAGTTAGAGATCTGAAATCCAGTTTGCTGCCACGGTTTGAATTTCAAATCGAAGCAAACGAAGTCTCGTCAAAATCTCGTGAAGGGTAGCGACTGTAGCGAATTAACTGCATCTTCGGGAGAGCTCTAAAACATCACCTGTGGTACTCATCAGAGAGTGCTGCGCATATACTCATTGGTTATCGGCGTGCAAAAACACAAAATACTATAATTTTATTTGGGATACCCCACAGCCATAATTATCGCTTACAGTTTAACAGAATGCTGGTAATTGGCTAATAAAATTGCCAAGTGTTTCTGTCCGTGTAAAGTACAAGGGTTTATATTGTCAGAACTACAGAGACGAGTATTCAGAACATTTTCTCTGCACTAATCGCGTCTGAATAGGTTTCTCTGTCCTCTTGCCTACAGCTTATGAAGGGCTCATTCTATTTTCGATGTTGCACCTCGTCTTATTTCTTAAACCATAAACAGTCACCTCCTTTGTAATATCACCGACTCTTGTTCCCCCACTGAACTATTCAATAAAATACTAGTTCTCGAGTCTGATGCAGTCCTTTTGTCGACTGTGCTAACCTATTTGTCACTTCTCAATCACATACAACAGCTCTTGTTGTGTAACGTAATCTTGGTTTGTGACGTAACTAACCTTTTAGTGTTTCGCATTTGTTTCAGAATTACAGAATGTTTTATGTGAGTGAGTTCTTTTATGTTTGTAAACGATTCGACATCATTTTTTGTTAGTTATTGTAATACAGAAGTCACCCTTGTACGCTGAATATGTACCCGTAAATTGTACGCTGAATATGTATCAGTAAATAGAACTCCACATTTATTAGAACAATGTCAGAGCAAATACACACATCTAAAAAAGTTTTTCTCTAAGAGTTCCGCAACCTGTACAGATAATTGGAATAGAGGTCAACGTAAAACATTTTCGCCGCCGTTTTTATTGCTCATGAAAACCACATATTGCTTGCTGTACCACCATACAGCGAGATCTTCAGAGGTAGTGGTTCAGATTGGTCTACACACCGGTACCTCTAATACCCAGTAGCACGTCCTCTTGCATTGATGCTTGCCTTTATTCGTCGTGGCCTACTATCCACAAGTTCATCAATGCACTGTTGGTCCAGATTGTCCCACTCCTCAACGGTGATTCGGCGTAGATCAGAGTGGTTGGTGGGTCACGTCGTCCATAAACAGCCCTTTTCAGTTTATCCCAGGCACGTTTGATAGGGTTCATGTCTGGAGAACATGCTGGCCACGCTGGTCGAGCGATGTCGTTATCCAGAAGGAAGTCGTTCACAAGATGTGCACGATGGGGGCACGAATAGTCGTCCATGAAGACGAATGCTATGCCAACAAGCTGCCGATGTGGTTGCACTACCGCACGGAGGATGGCATTAACGTATCGTACAGCCGTTACGGCGCCTTCCATGAGCACCAGCGGCGTACGTTGGCCTCAAGTAATGCCACACTAATACAGCAGGGAAACTCCACCTTGCTGCACCGCTGGGCAGTGTGCCTAAGGCGTTCAGCCTGACCGGGTTGTCTCTAAACACGTCTCCGACGATTGTCTGTTTGAAGTCATATGCAACACTCATCGGTGAAGAGAAGGCGATGCCAATCCAGAGCGGTCCATTCGGCATGTTGATAGGCCCATCTGCACCGCGCTGCATGGTGTCCTGGTTGCAAAGATGGACCTCGCCATGAACGTCGGGAGTGAAGTTGTACATCATGCAGCCTATTCCGTACTGTTTGATTCGTCATACTACGTCCTGTGGCTGCACGAAAAGCATTATTCAACATGGTAGCGTTGATGTCAGGATTCCTCGGAGCCACAGTCCGTAGGTAGCGGTCATCCACTGCAGTAGTAGTCCTTGGGTGGCCTGAGGGCGGCATGTCATCGACAGTTCCTTTCTCTTTGTATCTCCTCCATGTCCGAACAACATCGCTTTGATTCACTCCGAGACGCCTGGAGACTTCCATTGTTGAGAGCCATTCCTGGCACAAAGTAACAACGCGGACGCGATCGATCCGCGGTATTGACCGTCTAGGCATGGTTGAACTACAGACAACACGAGCCGTGGTCCTCCTTCCTGGTGGAATGACTGGAACTGATGGGCTGTCGGACCCTCTCCGTCTAATAGGCGCTGCTCATGCTTGGTTGATTACATCTTTGGGTGGCTTTAGTAACATCTCTGAACAGTAAAAGCACTGTGTCTGTACTAAATTTTTTTTTTTTTTTTGGTCATCAGTCTACTGACTGGTTTGATGCGGCCCGCCAAGAATTCCTTTCCTGTGCTAACCTCTTCATCTCAGAGTAGCACTTGCAACCTACGTCCTCAATATTTTGTTTGACGTATTCCAATCTCTGTCTTCCTCTACAGTTTTTACCCTCTACAGCTCCCTCTAGTACCATGGAAGTAATTCCCTGATGTCTTAGCAGATGTCCTATCATCCTGTCCCTTCTCCTTATCAATGTCTTCCACATATTCCTTTCCTCTCCGATTCTGCGTAGAACCTCCTCATTCCTTACCTTATCAGTCCACCTAATTTTCAACGTTCTTCTATAGCACCACATCTCAAATGCTTCGATTCTCTTCTGTTCCGATTTTCCCACAGTCCATGTTTCACTACCATACAATGCTGTACTCCAGACGTACATCCTCCGAAATTTTCTTCCTCTAATTAAGGCCAGTATTTGATATTAGTAGGTTCTCTTGTACAGAAATGCCTTTCTTGCCATAGCGAGTCTGCTTTTGATGTCCTCCTTGCTCCGTCCGTCATTGGTTATTTTACTGCCTTCGTGACCATCAATCCTGATGTTAAGTTTCTCGCTGTTCTCATTTCTACTACTTCTCATTACCTTCGTCTTTCTCCGATTTACTCTCAAACCATACTGTGTACTCACTAGGCTGTTCATTCCGCTCAGCAGATCATTTAATTCTTCTTCACTTTCAGTCAGGATAGCAATGTCATCAGCGAATCGGATCATTGATATCCTTTCACCTTGTATTTTAATTCCACTCCTGAACCTTTCTTTTATTTCCATCATTGCTTCCTCGATGTACAGATTGAAGAGTAGGGGCGAAAGGCTACAGCCTTGTCTTACACCCTTCTTAATACGAGCACATCGTTCTTGATCGTCCACTCTTATTATTCCCTCTTGGTTGTTGTACATATTGTATATGACCCGTCTCTCCCTATAGCTTACCCCTACTTTTTTCAGAATCTAGAACAGCTTGCACCATTTTATATTGTCGAACGCTTTTTCCAGGTTGACAAATCCTATGAAAGTGTCTTGATTTTTCTTTAGCCTTGCTTCCCTTATTAGCCGTAACGTCAGAATTGCCTCTCTCGTCCCTTTACGTTTCCTAAAGCCAAACTGATCGTCACCTAGCGCATTCTCAATTTTCTTTTCCATTCTTCTGTATTTTATTCTTGTAAGCAGCTTCGATGCATGAGCTGTTAAGCTGATTGTGCGATAATTCTCGCACTTGTCAACTCTTGCCGTCTTCAGAATTGTGTGGATGATGCTTTTCAGAAAGTCAGATGGTGTATCGCCAGACTCATATATTCTACACACCAACGTGAATAGTCGTTTTGTTGCCACTTCCCCCAATGATTTTAGAAATTCTGATGGAATGCTATCTATCCCTTCTGCCTTATTTGACCGTAAGTCCTCCAAAGCTCTTTTAAATTCCGATTCTAATACTGGATCCCCTATCTCTTCTAAATCGACTCCTGTTTCTTCTTCTATCACATCAGACAAATCTTCACCCTCATAGAGGCTTTCAATGTATTCTTTCCACCTATCTGCTCTCCCCTCTGCATTTAACAGTGGAGTTCCCGTTGCACTCTTAATGTTACCACCTTTGTTTTTAATTTCACCAAAGGTTGTTTTGACTTTCCTGTATGCTGAGTCTGTCCTTCCGACAATGATATTTTTTTCGATACCTTCACATTTTTCCTGCAGCAATTTCGTCTTAGCTTCCCTGCACTTCCTATTTATTTCATTCCTCAGCGACTTGTATTTGTGTATTCCTGATTTTCCCGGAACATGTTTGTACTTCCTCCTTTCATCAATCAACTGAAGTATTTCTTCTGTTACCCATGGTTTCTTCGCAGCTACCTTCTTTGTACCGATGTTTTCCTTCCCAACTTCTGTGAGGGCCCTTTTTAGAGATGTTCATTCCTTTCAACTGTACTGCCTACTGCGCTATTCCTTATTGCTGTATCTATAGCGTTAGAGAACTTCAAACGTATCTCGTCATTCCTTAGTACTTCCGTATCCCACTTCTTTGCGTATTGATTCTTCCTGACTAACGTCTTGAATTTCAGCCTACTCTTCATCACTACTATATTGTGATCTGAGTCTATATCTGCTCCTGGGTACGCCTTACAATCCAGTATCTGATTTCGTAATCTCTGTCTGACCATGATGTAATCTAATTGAAATCTTCCCGTATCTCCCGGCCTTTTCCAAGTATACCTCCTCCTCTTGTGATTCTTGAACAGGGTATTCGCTAGTACTAGCTGAAACTTGTTGCAGAACTCAATTAGTCTTTCTCCTCTTTCATTCCTTGTCCCAAGCCCATATTATCCTGTAACCTTTTCTTCTACTCCTTCCCCTACAACTGCATTCCAGTCGCCCATGACTATTAGATTTTCGTCTCCCTTTACATACTGCATTACCCTTTCAATATCCTCATACACCTTCTCTATCTGTTCAACTTCAGCTTGCGACGTCGGCATGTATACCTGAACTATCGTTGTCGGTGTTGGTCTGCTGTCGATTCTGATTTGAAAAACCTGGTCACTGAACTGTTCACAGTAACACACCCTCTGCCCTACCTTCCTATTCCTACACCTGTTATACCATTTTCTGCTGCTGTTGATATTACGCGATACTCATCTGACCAGAAGTTCTTGTCTTCTTTCCACTTCACTTCACTGACCCCTACTATATCTAGATTGAGCCTTTGCATTTCCCTTTTCAGATTTTCTAGTTTCCCTACCACGTTCAAGCTTCTGACATTCCACGCCCCGACTCGTAGAACGTTATCCTTTCGTTGATTATTCAATCTTTTTCTCATGGTAACCTCCCCCTTGGCAGTCCCCTTCCGGAGATCCGAATGGGGGACTATTCCGGAATCTTTTGCCAATGGAAGATCATCATGACACTTCTTCAATTATGGGCCACATGTCCTGTGGATACACGTTACGTGTCTTTAATGCAGTGGTTTCCATTGCCTTCTGCATCCTCATGTCGTTGATCATTGCTGATTCTTCCGCCTGTAGGAGCAATTTCCGACTACAATATCCACAGTCAAAGTCTATCTTCAGGAGATCTGGGAACCGGGGTGATGCAAAACATTTTTTGAGTGAGTATAACAAAGTCATTGTGCATAAGCACTTTCAGTCTAAGTAAATAAATGACTAAATGCTCACAAGTTAGAAACCAGTGTACCATATGTATTCGATACGAAATACTCCTTTTACGTTTGTAAATGATTCGACATCATTTTTGTCCGTTACCCTCCAACGCTGAATACGTATCATTAAATAAAACTCCACATTTACATTATTAGAACAATGTCAGAGCAAGTATAACTGAGTCATGTGGAAGAGCACATCCAGCCTAACGAACTAAATGTCTACCTGCTTACACGTTAGAAACTAGCGCAGCATATATATATATATTCGATACAAAATACTTTGAAAATGTCTGTTTCCTTCGTAAATTGTTTTGTCTTGTTAGGAGTTGTTACGTTGAATTTTCTCTGCTGCTATGAAAACAAACATATTCATGTACTTAGGCAGTTCTGAACATAAAATCTTATGATGTGCAGTGTTTCGGTAACGCACCTCGCCATCGTCCTCAGATGCTAACAATATTACTGATATATCAGCAGTTTCGATAAAAACGACTGTCAAACAGCTAGTGTTTCCACAGCTAAAAGGAATGTCAACAGTTAACCAGCTTGTAACCTCCCCCTCTCTTATCGACTTGAACGACAGTGAAAAATTAAACCGCGTGCACCTAATGGAAATCTGGGATAAGCAAACGTCACCGAAGTTAATTTGTCGGTAAAGAGGGCGGAAAGTGTTACATCTTTATGAAAGGAAAAATGCAAATAAGATTGGTGGAAATTAATTTTGAAAAGGGGTAAAGTTAATAAAGAAAGTAGTTGTGCGGTAGTTACGTTAACAATTAATTGGCGTTAATTAGATATTTGAGATTTGGGGAAAATTACGGTCGCCAGTCCCATGGACAAATGGAAGATTAATGTACATATATTTAGCACTAAAAGCGTGGCAACTGAAGGATGACACGTGTTGTGTGAAAACTGTATGTTTGTCAGAAGTAGTAAATTTCGCTACTCTCTGACTTAATTTAGCAAAAGAATTAATAAAACCGGAAAATTGAAAGTTAATTTAGTGATTGAATTTAATAGAGAACTTTGTTTCTGAAGCACTACGAAATTCAATATAATAAGGTTAGTCTTGGGCTACCTCAACGATCATTTCAAAAGCTACTTGAATCTACGCAATTTAGAAATAAGAGGTTTAACTTTGAACTTGAATTAAATGATTCTGAACAATTAACAATAGTAAAATTTAGTACGTACCAAGCTGAGCTGCAGTCACAGGTAAGCTAAAATATGGTAACAAAACTTGCACTCTTAATTTGTGCTTGTGTAATCTAATTATTGTAGCCAGCTATGAATACTTTAACTGAACTTTGAAATTAAAGCAGTGAAATGGAATGATATTACTTTAACCCTAGCATTACCAACGGGGGGGGCCTCGTAGGCCCACTGACTCAGTTTTTCTATGTTGTATCCACACCCTTTGATATATGAACTTGAAAGCAAAGGTAATTGTTCGTTATTGAATGTACTATTGAGTCATTACAGAATTTCGGAATAAAAATGTAATTAAAATTCATTTACTTGATTTAATTCTCTGTGGGCCTTAGAAGCCCACCCGTTGGTAATAGCAAGGAAAGATTTACGAGGTTGAGTCTCTCGTTTCAAATTCTTACCATGAAACGAATTTTGGCATTGTTGCCTTCAGACATATTATTATGAAGCGGACCATTGTTATTTTCAGTGTTTCTGCTGCTGTTGAACCAGCAACATGAGTAGACATCGTTTACGTGATAGTTCCATTGAAAGAGTGCTAGAAGAAGTTTTGAACGAATCAGATTTAGAGGAAAGTGAAGTGGATGATGATGTGGAAGAAATTAGAACTGATTCATCGTCTGAGAATGAAGATGAGGTTGAAGCCAATCCACCAGATGATAATGATACGGAATGTGATAAATTCATTGCAAAAAGTGGACTAGAGTATATTACGAAGCCATCTCGACAATATCGGCGTTCTGTACAAAATATAGTGCGAGAAAGAATGGGGCTAGGACAACAAGGAAGAATTGCGTCTCCGAAAGAGGCTATAGAGCTCTTTTTTACACCTCAAATTATGAATCTAATAAAACTACACTCAAATGAAGAGGCTTCTCGACTAGGTATTCAGCACACAGATGAAGATGAGTTATTTTGTTATATAGGACTCTTGCTAATCATGGGTTCAAATCATGACAATAAGATACCTGTCCAAGATTTATGGTCTTTGCTTCAGGGCCGACAAGTGTACTATGGATCAATGAGTCGGACCCGATTTTTCGAATTGACTAAAATATTGAGGTTTGATGATAAGAACACAAGAGAAATTCGTCGCCAGACTGACAAGTTTGCTCCAATGAGGGAAATTTTTGAAAGCTTCAATTCTTCACTTCCATTGTATTTCATTCCTGGTCTACATACAACAGTGGATGAGATGTTGTCTTTGTTCCGTGGTCGCTGTCCATTCAAGGTGTTTCTAAAAGAAAAACCTGGAAAATACGGCATTCTAATTCGAATGCTGTCTGATTCTGAGACTAGATATGTGATCAGCATGGACATCTATACAGGCAAGTCAGGAAATACACAGCATTCAAATGGACCGATGGAAATTGTAAAGAGACTAATAAAACCTATTGAAAAATCAGGCCGTAATGTTACCACAGATCGGTACTATACTTCAGTGGAGCTTGCTGAGACTCTATGGAATGATTTTCACCTCACACTTGTTGGCACCCTACAGTCTAACAGACGACACATACCTGAAGAGCTGAAGACTACAACTGGCCGCAGTTTACACTCTTCCATCTTTGCTTATACTGACCCTCAGACACAGAGGCCACCAGTTACTCTTGCATCAACGCTAGTCCGCGAGAAGCCAAAACGACTGCTGTTGATGCTTTCAACTTATCACTCAGAAGGGGTGTTGAATGAAGACTCAAAAAAGACTAACATAAATATTTTTTATAATTCTACAAAGGGAGGCGTGGACACCATAGACCAGATGGCAAGACACTACAGCACAAAGAGAGGAACAAGAAGATGGCCTTTGTCCCTCTTCTACACACTCATTGACATAGCAGCAATAAATGCATATTCACTCTTCCTCCTCAACTTTCCGAATTGGAAAAAGAATTTGCTAAACCGCAGAAGACTAACTTAGGTCTCGAACTAATAAGATCTCAAGTAGATAAACGGGCACAAAATTTGTATGGACTTCAGAAGCCAGTAATAATGGCAATGGAAAGCATCACACAACGGAAGCTCAGCTGCTCTGTAGAACCATCATCCTCAACAGCAGAACCAGGAACACGTGGACGGTGCCACCTATGCTGCCAAGAAGCTGCATCTAAAAAGATCAAGTACAACAAGCTGGGAAAGTCAACTGTTACCTGCTCTCAGTGCCACAAACACGTCTGTGGGAAACACTGCAGGAAGACAGTGTTATGTGAAAAATGCGTTGCAGAATGAGACAGTAAATTTTGTTTGCTTCATGTAGTGTATCGAATTAAAAAAGTCGTTTTTATAAGAAAACACTATTTTGAAACATTATTCCAAAAAATATATAAACTGAATCTCGTGATTTGTTCATTATATTCCTATTATAATAACATTTTTAATTATCCAGTATACAAAAACAATGTGTAAGCATTTTGAATTGTTATTAGAGGTATCAGAAGTAAATAAACTTGATTTATGATAAAATTAATTGTGGTATTCTTTATGGGCCTTTGAGGCCCCCCCGTTGGTATTACATGTAACAAAAAATACGTTGGTAATGCTAGGGTTAATGCTGGCGTTTGAATTTCAATGACACTCGGGTTCATTCCGGAAAAGGAATGGACCCTGCTTGGTAATCCAATTGGAACAATGAACAACAAAAGTTCATGATACGTTGCTGTAATTTGGTGACACAAATTGACCAGTTTGAAAAGCTGAGGTCTGCCATACAATTCTAAAACTTTACGTGCTTCCAGTCTTCCTTGTTGGCTGATTGAAGGTTTGCAGTCGTCGATCGGGGAGCTGGCGACAGTCACTCATTGTCGGCCGTCGCTGTTGCAGAAGCTGGATGTTGGCGCGCCTCCTCCTCGACACGGTCACCAGGCGAAACGGGCTCTTGATGTGCGCCAGCTAATGCTTCCCGTCCGCGACACCGTCTCTGAAACTATCAGAGCAAGTCGAGCGCAATTACATGCTGCCAAACCCAGAAAGCCCGGCAACTCGCGGGAGCGTTACACAACACACCTGCTCCACCGCCCTGCTCCCGCCAGACTCTGCCCTGCCCGCGCTCCACGCGGCAGAGTTAACACTACCAAAGATCCTAAACACTTTGGTTCTCCACACGACCTATCGATGTAATCATTCGATAGCATAGTTTTCCCTAGGCAAGACCCCGCGTAAAAATACAAATAGTATTTACAAAACAAACCAATTATACATCGACATATATATAAATATATATATATATATATATATATATATATATATATATATATATATATACATACAAATAGTAAAACAATTACAAAATATAAAGACACAGAAATGGCATATCTTCAGGTAATAAAATAAGGAAAAAAATTTATAGTACAATAGATGGAATTAGGAAGATATGCATTTCCGGCGTTACATGCTATTCGCACTTACCATTTTCTCGTGAAAAGTAGTGTTGTGTCTGGCTGTCCTTGCAGACCGCTTTTATCTACAAAGTCTTCTTCCTGTTTAGCTGTCCATGATTTACATCTGTTCTGGCCATAGAATGAGATGAACTCAAGGCCTTCTTCTGGAATTCGTTCGCTGAGTGCCAGAACCTCAGAGTGGGCAATCTGCAACGATGTGGATGTCTGGTGATTGGGTTTCGCAAGGAAGGCGGGCTGTTAATGGCAGAGCACGATCTGGAGCGCATGGAGTAGCTTCAAGTGCGTCTCATATGTGTTAGTCCACACTCTTGCATTGAACGAAAGAAAGTTATATAGGCCACGATGTCTAGATGAGATAGCATTACAGCTGTTTGTGGCACTGAGTAGAGCGTCTTCATTCTTCCCAGTGCTTTCCGTCACAGTTTGCCGTTCCTGTGTCATGTCAGCCATCGATCTGGTATGATCTCGAGGTACTTGATGGTGGTATTCCACAGAACTGTTAGGCCGATTGTGGGAAAAGTACTTCTAGTGATGACAATGACTAGACTCTTGTTCATTTAGTTGCCCAGGTGGGCAGGTCGTTTGTCGCAGTGTACATGCGTCTTTGAAGTGTGTTCACTTTCATGCTGTGGCTGCACATAGAGGGAATATCTGTTCACAGATCACGTAGAACACTCAGTGCTTAATGTGTTCGTCGTTCAGCGTATACAGAACAGATCTGGATACTAATCCCCGTGGGAAACGGTGGTTTGAAGCTCTCTACATACGTCACTGAAGCGTATTCATCTTCATGCATACATGCACATAGAAGTAATAAGTTAACTGTATACGGATATACGGAACACGTAAAGCACTCTGTGCATAAATTCTTATTTTCCTGCAGGGCATACAGAGTAATTCCGAGAACCGATCACTGCGGGACGATCGTTGGATCGTTAAGGCTCTGAGCACTATGGGACTTAACATCTGAGGTCATCAGTCCCCTAGAACGTAGAACTACTTAAACCTAACTAACCTAAGGACATCACACACATCCATACCCGATGCAGGATTCGAACCTGCGACTGTAGCTGTCATGCGGTTCCAGACTGAAGCGCCTAGAACCGTTCGCCACACCGGCCGGCTCGATCGTTAAGCTTGCACTCTATGTCTCACTGTCTGATAGCACATTGGGGGGGGGGGGGGGGGCAACATGTCACATTGGATGTCCCGTAAAAGTTGCCTGCACAAGATGCCAGCGTGCCACACTCAATCGAATGAATGAAACACTATGAGCAGAAGAGAGTTGATGTAGCCTCGCGAAACAAAGGCCACAACGATTTCTCTGCGAGCCGCAGAATTGATCAGTGCCGCCTTTTCTGAAGCGAAATGCTCGTCTGGTAGCAGGCCTTCCTCTTCAACACGGCGTTTCAGTGACGTAAGACGTGTGTCTTTTTTTATCTCCTTCAATGTAGTTCACATTAGAAATTATACACATATGCCAACGCTTCTTCCAGCCCCAGTAACGCTTCTGGAACTCGATCTTTGTGACAGTACTTTTTCAGCGATGCACTTTTAATCTCATCTAAGCTTTTAAAACGACGACCCTTTTCAGGTTCTCTTCATTTTTGGAAACAGAAGAAAGGGGGCAATATCTGGAGAGTATTGAGGCCGTACGATGATTATAGTGTTGTTTTTCGTCAAACATTCGTGAACAGACAATGAAACATGAGCATTATCGTGGTGCAAAAGCCATAAATTGTTTCACCACAAATGTGGACTGTTTTTTTGTGATTTCTTCCCGCCAACGGCGTTGGACGTGTGGAAAGCACTTCGTACTGACCATCAGAGGTTTTGCCAGGAACCTACGATGCACTAACCGCTTATAATCGAGACATTGAGAAAACAGAGAGCGGAACCTTCACATTCAGGAGCACTTGCAGAGCTTTTTTCGGTCTTGGTGATCCAGAATGCCTCCCTGCAACGACCGGGCTTTTGTTTCGACGCCATATGCAGACATTCAAGTTTCGTCACCTGTTCTGACACGTTTCAGTAGATATGCACTGCTGTTCACTCCATTTACTGACTACTGAGCAACTTCCATGCGCCCCTGCTTTCGCTCGAAATTTAACGCCTTTGCCACAAATTTTTCCCTCACATACTTCAAAACATTCAGAAAGATTTCATGTCTGGAGCCAGATGATATGCGGTCATTATCAACAACTTCTGTAATTGTGATTCGGCAGTCATTCATAATAATTTCTTTCACTTTTTTCACATTTTCATCGGCTGTTGATGTGCAGGGGCATTCAGAACGTTGGCCATTTCAACTTCTTCACAGCCGTTTTGATGACGTTTACATTACTCGTAAAATCTTGTTTTACTCCTAGCAGAGTCACCAAAAACAATATTCAACAAGTCTTCGTTACATTTTAATCAATTTTATGGCAAAATTTAATGCACATTATCTGATTCACTTTTAAAACAATACTCGTCACTCGTAAGCAATCACGTGTAAACTTCTTGACAACTGACGACAGACCAAATATCCAAAATGGCTACCAGTGTACAAATACGTTTCAACATGATTGTCAGTGCAACAACGGCAAATTACGCGGATCGGTCTAATACAATCCGAGAAGATAAAAATTTCCCGTTACTTTTTGAACGCACCATGTATGTAAACTCTACAGCGTCTCGAATTCTTTGGACAGAGCCGGCAGCAATCTTATCCGCTGATACAGTATTTCAACGACTATAGCTCCTAAATATGCTAGATTTTTTAACGGTCAACAAGAGTTGGTCTTCTGCCGAAAACTGCAGCTGCTTCGTCTCTAATTCGAGTTCCTCCCTGTGATTGTTGAGCCAACGTAATTGTTGAAGTATTTCGTCGGTTGATGTTTCTTCTTTCCGCGCTTCGAGGAAACGCACCAGCCGTCCTCCAACGAGGTGACGTTAGATTCGATCGGTATCGCTACTGGAGTGAAATCCGCTGCGAACATATCTGCTAGGGCATTTTGATTCTCTTGCTGATGAACATTTTGTCAACTTTCCGTGGATGAAACGTCGTGCCTTATTCAGTTTGGGGTTCGGCGTGTTCAATCCTCTCGTGACGGAACGTCACTTTTCGTGATCTACACATAATGTAAATGATAATTGTTCACAATTCACAGTGGTGTAGGGGATGTCGAGCTGGATAATTTGATACAAGACACATGTGGTCCATGCAGTTTTACAATTTTTAAGCTGTAGGCCAATTTAAGATTGTTTTCAGGATTAAAAGAGCTCTCACTTAGATGAATGAAGCTTGTTTTATAGTTGGCTGCATTCTACTCTCGGAGTGATGTAACGCAATCAGCCTAGCATGTGCTTAGTTACACTTGACCCATCACAATACTGGAGCATTAATATGTCTCGTTTCTCGGAAATTACAAGAAAACGTGACGGTCCTTCGAAGTATGTGAGGGGGAGTACCTGGAGATGCAACCAACAAGCCAAACAATAATCTTTCAATCCAAGCGCCGAGAACTGAACGGATGCAGGAGGATAGGTCTCGGCTGTTGAGCAATACTTAGAAAGCGAGAAATTTCCGTATGGAAGTCTCGTGATAAGTGAAATATAACTTTTGTTTCGAATATACAAGTGAAGTATGACGGCTCGATGCACTGTATGTTGTCTGACGTCTGGAACAGATGTCTCATACATTTGTTCCGATATCGATTACGAAACTGGTGTCACAAAGGTAAGGGGACTGTCATCTTGACCCATACAGAGAGTATTACAGCTTTCATCCCATCAGTCTTGGATGGTATTGCATTCCTCGAAAATGAGAGTGTTTTGCGTTTCTATTGACTCAAGCTATTATAGTCTTTGTATTTCAAAACAACACATGTGAATCGCTCACCAACTTAACGAGACCTCCGAACATCGATGTTTACTGCTATTTCGTGGAGCATTATTTTGCGTGGTGTGAGGAGCTATTACGCGTATAAAGATCTCCGAATTACAGAGGCATTCATTCGCATTGGAATACTAGTCCTATTCAGTAATAGAAACTTTTAACCAAGGAGATGAGGGTGCCTTTAGATGAAAGCTTATCGAAGATACTGGAAGTTGATAACAATTTTCAGAATGTGTGAAGCTGTTAAGAGCACTTCACGTTCACCGCCAGAGACCAATTCAAGTTAAAGTTAAATTTGTTATGTATGAATTCACGTCATTCAGTTGCAAACGAATACGCACTTCAGTAACATCATCTTCCACTTAACTTGGAATACCTCAAACAAAACATTTCGTGTACTATTTTGTCTAAGAATGTAAGCACTAAGAAACGTGAATGAGTTTTTTGGGGAGGATAATCTCACATTTAATATAACCATTATACCTGTGAATTTTTTAAGTAAAGTATTTTCTATGTAAACTACCGGCCATTAAACGGGTATTCGTTGGACAAATATATTACCCTACAACTGACATCTGATTATATTTTCACGCAATTTGGTTGCATAGACCCTGAGAAATCACTACCCAGAACAACCACCTCTGGCCGTAATAACGGCCTTGATACGCCTGGGCATTGAGTGAAACAGAGCTTGGATGGCGTGTACAGGTACAGCTGCCCATGCAGCTTCAACACGGTACCACATTTCATCAAGAGTAGTGACTGGCGTATTGTGACGAGCCAGTAGCTCGTCTGTATCCAGACGTTTTCAATTGGTGCGAGATCTGCAGAATGCGCTGGCCAGGGCAGCAGTAGAACATTTTCTGTATCCAGAAAGGCCCGTACAGGACCTGCAACAGGCGGTCGTTCATTATCCTGCTGAAATGTAGGGTCTCGCAGGGATCGAATGAAGGGTAGAGCCACGGGTCGTACCACAACTGAAATGTAACGTCTCTGTTCAAAGTGCCGTCAATGCGAACAAGAGGTGACCGAGACGTGTAACCAATGGCACCCAATACCATCACGTCGGGTGATACGCCAGTATGGCGATGACGAATACACGCTTCCAATGTGCGTTCACCGCGATGTCGCCAAACACGGATGCGATCATCATGATGCTGTAAACAGAACCTGGATTCATCATAAAAAAATGACGTTTTGTCATTCGTGCACCCAGGTTCGTCGTAGAGTACACCTTCGCAGGCACTCCTGTCTGTGATGCAGCGTCAAGGGTAACCGCAGCCATGGTCTCCGAGCTGATAGTCCATGCTGCTGCAGACGTCGTCGAACTGTTCGTGCAGATGGTTGTTGTCTTGCAAACGTCCCCATCTGTTGACTCAGGGATCGAGACGTGGCTGCACGATCCATTACAGCCATGCAGATAAGATGCCTGTCATCTCGAGTGCTAGTGATACGAGGCCGTTGGGATCGAGCACGGCGTTCCGCATTACCCTCCTGAACCCACCGATTCCATATTCTGCTAACAGTCATTAGATCTCGACGAACGCGGGCACCAATGTCGCGATACGATAAACCGCAATAGCGATAGGTTACAATCCGGCCTTTAACAAAGTCGGAAACGTGATGGTACGCATTTGTCCTCCTTACACGAGGCATCACAACAACGTTTCACCAGGCAACGGCGGTCAACTGCTGTTTGTGTATGAGAAATCGGTTGGAAACTTTCCTCATGTCAGCACGTTGTAGGTGTCGCCACCGGCGGCAAACTTGTGTGAATGCTCTGAAAAGCTAATCATTTGCACATCACAGCATCTGCTTCCTGTCGGTTAAATTTCGCGGTCCGTAGCACGTCATCTTCGTGATGTAGCAATTTTAATGGCCAGTAGTGTAGTTTTGCATGGAGATTAATTTTCTACACTGGCTATCCGAAAATATTGCAACTGAGTTACAACGCGTACCTCCTTACTTTAGTGATTTGAAATCACTCTAAAAATCTCACAGTACAATATCAAGCTTTTGAAGGTTGAACTCTGTTACTAACAAATATTAATCAGTAGGTTCTTTTATAGCGAATACAGGTTTTTCTGCTGTTCTGCAGTTGTATGAGTAGTCCAACTGTGCATAGCAAACTATACAGTTTGTCTCTCTTAAGAGTTGTCAGACACTTTTTCTCTGGTGTTTCGGCATATATTATCCTCCTGTATCTTCTATACGCTATCATCCAAACGCACCCTTATCTCCTGCAGTTTTTCCAAACAAATACTGCCCATACCGTGACTACCAATGTCGATGGAAATCGTCGGTTTGCTTCGCATTGCAAACAACATTGTTTTTAAAAAGGAATTTTTCATGCCCGGTCGATAGATTGGTTACAGAATGGTCTAGGTCGACATTTGTTTTGACAAAATGTAATAACAGGGATGGTAAACCACGAAGAGTAACCAGTAATCTTGCAGCGGCTGCACCGCCCTGGCCCGCGCTTATTGCTGCTGCTGTACAACAGCAGCGCTACTCAGTCGCTGATGGAATACTGGTTATTTTTCATGTTTTACTGCCCCTGTTAATACATGTCGGTAACGCGACTATCGCAGTAGACTAATTTGGGCCCGTCCTATCGAGTGTGCACGTGAAATTCCAGTTTCAAACCTGTGTTACATGTAACGTGAAACAAACCGAAGCTTTCCGTCCACATTGGACGTCGCATGAAAGGCATGATTATTAGACTCCATCTACACACGGGAAATCCTAAATTGCAAATATCTGCCCAAAGACCAGAAAAAAATACGCCCTACGACTCTCCGGATAGACATCCTGTATACGTACTGTAATATACTATGACGGAACTGACAGGGTAGTATTTGACTACAAAGAACACAAATTTCATACTTTTCTCAATAGCACAAGAGAATAATTCGCGCCCTGTACGAAAACAACTAAATGCAGTGATTAGATCTTGTCTTGGATGGACGAAGTTCACGAAGTTCTTTAATTCTAGCTCATGAATCTGCTAGCATATTGTACAAATAACGTATTATTCTTTCCGTATATGATGTCATGCGCAATTCCTTTCCCACCAGTTGTGCGTGATACATCGTCGGCATGAGGCAGGTTCTTATATTTTACAGCAATGCGTGTCCATTTTTAGTGTGCTCTAATCTTGTTGTTGCCTCACATCTCAAAAAAAAAAAAAAAAAAAACACATTCTTATACAGAACGCACGACACTCTCCATTCGATCGCGATGAACCATTTTTAGCAAAAATTTCATACACTTAGTGCTCTTCATTATCTATCCACAACCGAATGACTTGCTACCACGTAGTGACTGAATTATGAGCACGAATAACGCAAATCATTGTTCATACTAGTACTAGGTGCGCACAGCTCTGCTAACTCTTTGCGAGTCGCTGTCTGTCTGGATAGTGGCTAATACAGCAGTGGAAATCAGTATAAAGGCACGAGTAATAGTAGGAAACATAAATATAGTCGGTTGGAATAGTTGTGCGCATCGCATATGTAGTAGTATGAGATCCACTATAACGACAAATGGAGTCAAATCCATTTCAAAATGCAAATCAACGTTTCAATTAATAGAAGGTGGAATCCAGAATAAAGATCAGTAGCCTCTGTGCTGTGTTAGTTGAGTGCCTACGTGCCTTTACTGCAGATAGGAAACAGACATCATTAGTGACAATGTGTGATGTGTACATAAACGACGTCTGTCACAGTGCCGTGCTGGCCGCTGTGGCCGAGCGGTTCTAGGCGCCTCAGTCCGGAACTGCGCTGCTGTTACGGTCGCAGGTTCGAATCCTGCCTTACGCATGGATGTGTGTGATGTCCTTAGGTTAGTTAAGTTTAAGTAGTTTTGTGTCTAGGGGACTGATGACCTCAGATATTAGGTCCCATACTGCTTAGATCCATGTCACAGTGCCATTCGGAAAACAGTTATCACCTGATGAAAAAGCAAAAATTGATTCGTACGGGTAAATGGGACTCTCTTACCGTCGAATCGCCAAGAAGTGGAACCGTTCAACCGCTTTGATTAACAATTTCGTTAGATTGTGCGCACGATATGGACAGAACGAAAATATGGGCCAAGTAGAAATTTATTTGAGCCTTCTAGATGGTTACTTTTGCGCAAAGTAAGGGCCACAAGCCCTTACTCCTCTCAATGTATTGCTGATTTATAGTTGCTAGTAACTAGCAGATATGTACAACAAATTCTGACGAAAGACAGACACCTAGCGCTCAAAGAACGACTGTAAAAACCTGTTCTAACGCCCAGACGTAAAGATTGGAGAGTGCTGAAAAACATATGTCATGGCCTTCAGAGTGGGCTAAGGTGACCTTCAGTGATGAGAAGAAGTTTAATTTATATGAGCGGATGGGGTTCAGCATAACTTGCGGGAATTGAGAACGGAGCAGCACGTAAGAACGAGCAATAAATTTGGGTTTGGGCAGGCTTCTTGGCTACAGGTAGATCACGCATTCTTTCTGAACACTAGATTGTACTCTTGACATGTACACTGAGATGCTGGAGAACGAACTGATTAGTGTGTCTGAGGACCTGTGCGACGAAAGCCTAATGTTTCAACAAGTTAAGCATGTTTCAACTATTGCCAAAAAGTGCTCTGGAGATAAGGAGTGGTTATCGCAATGGAAGGCAGTTTGAGGCGTATGAGCTGAGAAGAGCGATACAAGAAAAGTGGGCGACATTTCACTGCAAGAACTACAGATTGTAACAAAATAAATGCTTAAGAAAATTTCTGACTTAATTAGGAAGAATAGAGGTCGGACAATGTCCCGACAATTCAATAATACAACAGGTAAGTGAGTGCCTTTATACCAATATCCATCCACGATATGCAAATGCCTTATTTTGTTACTTGTGTTATGAAAGAAAATATCTCTCTACTACTTTCATAATAAATTAAGTATATGTGTGCTTCTTACATTGTACTAACAATGTCATAAGAGCGTGCCTATAATCTGATTTCCGCTACCGCTTATTGCCCTTTGGCAGGCGCGGTAACTTCCTGCTCTTCCACGTCACCGGTGTATCCGATCCAAAGAGAAGTGTTGACACTGTTCAGGTTTTATATAATAGTTCAAATGGTTCAAATGGCTCTGAGCACTATGGGACTTAACATCTATGGTCATGAGTCCCCTACAACTTAGAACTACTTAAACCTAACTAACCTAAGGACATCACACAACACCCAGTCATCACGAGGCAGAGAAAATCCCTGACCCCGCCGGGAATCGAACCCGGGAACCCGGGCGCGGGAAGCGAGAACGCTACCGCACGACCACGAGCTGCGGACTATATAATAGTTTGCTATATTGATTTCCTCCGTACATTTTTACATAACTCTACTATTAAAACTTAAATGAATAAAAACAAATAAAAAACTAACGTTACAGTCCTCTCATGACTTGAATAGTTTTTAATACAAGAACACCATAGTGAACGCATTATTGCAGCCAAGATCGACACGAAGCCCACGCCTACCACAGTAGTACAAGTTTGTATACCAACTAGCTCCGCAGATGACGAAGAGATTGAAGAAATGAATGATGAGATAAAAGAAATTATTCAGGTAGTTAAGGGAGACGAAAATTTAATAGTCATGGGTGACTGGAATTCGATAGTAGGAAAAAGGGAAGAGAAGGAAATGTAGTAGATGAATATTTAATCTGGGTAGGGAATGAAAGAGGAAGCCGTCTGGTAGAATTCTGCACAGAAAATAGCTTAATCATAGATAACACTTGATTTAAGAATCATGAAAGAAGGCTGCGTACGTGGAAGAGGCCTGGAGACACTGTAAAGTTTCAGGTAGATTATATAATGGTAAGACAGAGATTTAGGAACCAGATTTTAAATTGTAAGACATTTCCAGGGGCAGATGTGGACTCTGACCACAATCTATTGGTTATGAACTGTGGATTAAAACTGAAGAAACTGCAAAAAGGTGGGAATTTAAGAAGACTAGACCTGGGTACACTGAAAGAACCAGAGGTTGTACAGAGTTTCAGAGAGAGCATCAGAGAACAATTGACAAATACGGGGGAAAGAAATACAGTAGAAAAAGAATGGGTAACTTTGAGAGAGGAAATACTGAAGACAGCAGAGGGCCAGTTAGGTAAAGAGACGAGGGATAGTAGAAATCCTTGGGTAACAGAAGAAATATTGAATTTAATTGATGAAAGGAGAAATAATAAAAATGCAGTAAATGAAGCAGACAAAAAGGAATACAAAAGTCTCATAAATGATATCGGCAGGAAATGAATTAAAGAAACCTTTGGAGAAAAGAGAACCACTTGTATAAATATCAAGAGCTCAGATGGAAAACCAGTTCTAAGCAAAGAAGGGAAAGAAGAAAGGTGGAATCAGTGTCTAGATGGCGATGTACTTGAGGGCCATATTATGGAAATGGAAGAGAACATAGATGAAGATGAAATGGGAGATATGATACTGCTTGAAGGATTTGACGTAGAACTGAAAGACGTAATTCGAAATAAGGCCCCGGGAGTAGACAACATTCCATTAAGACTACTGATAGCCTTGGGTGAGCCAGCCCTGACGAAACTCTACCATCGGGTTAGCAAGATGTATGAGGCAGGTGAAATACCCACAGACTTCAAGCAGATTGTAATTCCAATCCCAAAGAAAGCAGGTGATGACAGGTGTGAAAATTATCGAACTAACAGTTTAATAAGTGACTGCTGCAAAATATTAACACGAATTCTTTACAGACGAATGGAAAAACTGGTAGAAGCCGACCTTGGGGAAGACCAGTTAGGATTCCGCAGAAATGTTGGAACACGTGAGGCAATACTGACCCTACGAATTATCTAGGAAGAAAAATTAAGGTTCAAATGGTTCTGAGCACTATGGGACAACATCTATGGTCATGAGTCCCCTACAACTTAGAACTACTTAAACCTAACTAACCTAAGGACATCACACAACACCCAGTCATCACGAGGCAGAGAAAATCCCTGACCCCGCCGGGAATCGAACCCGGGACCCGGGCGTGGGAAGCGAGAACGCCACCGCACGACCACGAGCTGCGGACAAATAAAATTAAGGAAAGGCAAACCTACGTTTCTAGCATTTGTAGACTTACACAAAGCTTTTGACTGGAATAATCTCTTTCAGTTTCTGAAGATGGCAGGGGCCAAATACAGGGACCGAAAGGCTATTTACAATTTGTAGAGAAACCAGATGGCAGTTATAAGAGTCGAGGGACATGAAAGGGAAGCAGTGGTTGGGAAGAGAGTAAGACAGGGTTGTAGCCTCTCCCCGATGTTATTCAATCTGTATATTGAGCAAGCAGTAAAGGAAACAAAAGAAAAATTCGGAGTAGGTATTAAAATTCATGGAGAAGAAGTAAAAACTTTGAGGTTCGCCGATGACATTGTAATTCTGTCAGAGACAGCAAAGGACTTGGAATAGCTGTTGAACGGAATATACAGTGTCTTGAAAGGAAGATATAAGATGGTCATCAACAAAAGCAAAACGAGGATAGTGGAATGTAGTCAAATTAAATCAGGTTATACTGAGGGCATTAGATTAGAAAATGAAACACTTAAAGTAGTAAATGAGTTTTGCAACTTGGGAAGCCAAACAACTGATTGTGGTCGAAGTAGGGAAGATATAAAATGTAGACTGGCAATGGCAAGGAAAGCGTTTCTGATGAAGAGAAATTTATTAACATCGAGTATCGATTTAAGTGTCAGTCAGTCTTTTCTGAAAGTATTTGTATGGAGAGTAGCCATGTATGGAAGTGAAACATGGACGATAAATAGACAAGAAGAGGGTAGAAGCTTTCGAAATGTGGTGCTACAGAAGAATGCTGAAGATTAGATGGGTAGATCACGTGACCAATCAGTAGGACCTGAACAGAATTGGGGAGAAGAGGTATTTGTGGCACAACTTGAGTAGAATATGGCATCGGTTGGTAGGGCATGTTCTGAGTCATCAAGAGATCACAAATTCAGTATTGAAGGGCTACGTGAAGGGTAAAATCGTAGAGGGAGACCACGAGATGAATACGGTAAGCAGATTCAGAAGGATGTAGGGTGCAGTAGTTACTTGGAGATGAAAAAGCTTACACAGGACAGCGTAGAATGGAGAGCTACATCAAACCAGTCTCTGGGCTGAACACCACAACAACAGAAGTGTAGTAAAGAGGGAGACCAAGAGATAAATACAATAAGCAGATTTAGAGGGATGTACATTCCAGTAGTTACTCGTAGATGAAGATGCTTGGACAAGACAGAGCAGCCTGCATCAAACCAGTCTTTTGACTGAAGACCACAACAACAACAGTAAACAATTTCAAAAATTTACCAAATATAGACAAAACAAATAGTACAGTATATTGTTTTTGTGCGTACTTGATGAAGACACATTACATGTCGAAGTCTCGTCTTTTCAACGTAAATCTACTTCACCTTGTTTGCTTGATTTCCTTCGATAATTATTGCCCTTCCGCCCTTCCCTCGCTTACGAAATTAACTTTTCTTTTGAAGTCTTGGGACGTGTGCTACCAACACAACTCTTGATTTAGTCAAATTGTGTCTCCTATTTCTGCTCTCCTCGAATATATTTAGTACCTCTTCATTACATTTCCGCGTCTGCATCTGATATTCAGCAGTATTTTGTGACTGCGCTTATCAAAATTATCTATTTCCTTCTGCTCTATAATGTTTGTCACATGTTTCACTTTCATCTAAGGCCATACTCCAAACAAATGCCTTGAGAAACAAATTCCCGGAACTTATAATATTCGTATTCGATGTTATCAAATTTCTCCTTTTCCTGTTTGTTCAGGTGGTTCAAATGGCTCTGAGCACTATATGACTTAACTTCTGAGGTCATCATTCCCCTAGGACTTAGAACTACTTAAACCTAACAAACCTAAGGACATCTCATACTTCCATGCCCGAGGCAGGATTGGAACCTGCGACCGTAGCGGTCGCGCGGTTCCAGACTGCAGCGCCTAGAACCGCTCGGCTAATCCAGCCGGCCTTCCTGTCTGTATTTTATGTACTATCTACTTAGGTCATCGTCAGTTATTTTTCTGCCCCATTAGGAAAAGACGTCTACTACTTCTAGGGTGTCATTTTCTAATCTAATTCCTTAGCATTATCAGATTTAATTCGACTATGTTTCACTATGGTCGTTTAACTTCTACTGATATTCAACTTACAACTTCCTTACGAGACGCTATCCATTGCATGCATTCCGTTCAGCTGATCTTGCAAGTCATTTGTCGTCTCCGTCATGTTTTCAATACAACCTACAATTCTCGACGTTTTTATTTCTTCTCCCTTAATTTCAATTCTCTTCCCATACATATCTTTGGTTTTCTTTACCGCTTGCACAGAGTAAAGATTGAATAATATCGGGTAAATGGTAGAAATCTTTCTCACTCCTGAACTACCACTTCTCTTTCATTTCATCGAACTCTTATAACTGCAGCGTGGTTTCTGTATAATTTTAGGTAACCTGCTTGTTCATGAATTTTACGCTTTATAACATCAGAGTATCACAGAGCGTCATGCCGTAAACTTTGTGGAAGCTTTTCTAAATCTCCAAATGCTACAAATGTAGGTCGATCTTTTTTTCATCTATCTTACTAGTTGTGAGATCAGTATTTCTTCGCGGTTTCCTAGATTTCTCAGGAACCACGACTGATTATCTCACAGCGCTTGGTTATACCAATCACTCCGTTGCTCTGTCGATAATTCGTGTTCGTAATTTTCAAGTTTGACTTATTAAATTGCTGGTTTTGTAAGACACTTGTCAGTACCTGCTATCGATGGTGCTAGAAATAACACATTCATCTTGCAATTTTAGAGCATTACATACGTTTCCTTCATGGCATCTAATTGTTTTATTATGAATGACTCTCACAAAGATCTTAATATTTCTCAGGTTATGTTGTCTGCTTGAAACCTTCCCGTCTCCTCTATATCTCTTTTGTGTTACGCCAGCTTTCCCTTCTACAATAACCTATGATACATTCCCTTAGGATTTCTATCTCTTGCTTAATAACAACAAATGAGACCTTGCCTTTGAAATAAATTCTCTTTCTCAGTCTTCGCATACAAATTTAAATGCTGCTTATTAAAAGTTATTTTCTGATTATTTCGACGAAACATAGAATGCGTCGTCATCGTGGCCCTCAGTCGTTACTTGCAATGTTACTGGATCGCCATCCGACTGCTACATCGAACTGCGACGTCAATATACTTACTCTGTATTACTGCACTCTATTAGCTGCTGGTGGACTTTCATAATAAGTGGCTGTATTTATTACCAAAGCTGACGTTATTCTTTAATAGCAAAGCTGACGTTATTCTGTAATTAATTTGACTGTAGTTACGTAATTCATAGTTAAACTTTTTCTTGACAACAATAAAATTTTGCGAAGTTTTACGTTGATGGTTTTTGAGATGGATTATCATCATAAATGCAATATTGCTGGCAAAAACTAATTATATTCTGAATGAAATGATTTTACAAACGTTCAAATGGGACTTTTTACAATAATCTTACAACTAGCATTGCGCAAACATGCCTTCAGTAGTCTTGAGTTTCTCAAAAAATAATTCAATAATATTAGTTCCTCTTATGATATTAGTTAGCTGATGTCTCTGTACATGCGTTTATAATTTCTTATAAATCATAGCTGGTGCTTGGCAGGCACACCGCTCCTCTCAACCTCTCGCTTCAGACTTGCTACCGACTAGCTTCACTTCTCGCTTACTACTGACTTCTAAGGAATGCTTAAGTGCGGTCTCTCCTGCCAACAATGCTGTCTGGTGCAGACAATCTCTGCTACCACTGCAAAATGTATCAATGCGCGGCCTCTCCCGCTCTTTTCTTAAAATGTATCCATACGCGGTCTCTGGCTCTGAGCACTATGCGACGTAACTTCTGGGGTCATCAGTCATTCGCGGTCTCTCCCGCCCTTTTTAAAATTATTTCAATGTGCGGTCTCTCTTGCCAACAATACTTTGGTGCAGACATTCCCTGCTACCATATTTATTTCCAACATGACAAATATTAATTATTCCTACTTAATCCTATTAATAAAATATAAATATCTTTCATAAATTGTGGTTTGACAATAGACAATATACACAATAGAAACATACACGTCTTACATGCTTCAGGTTGACATAATACCTATTGGCTTCTGACCCGGGTTCTTCGGCCGACGTTTGACCAGTCCACACCAACAATAGACTTAGAATCTGTGACAACGCCAGCCACTCGTGCTGGCGATTGTTATAAAAATCACCAAACAGAAGTCAGCTGAAGAAAGCGAGACATCAGCCAACAGGTAATTTGCCAACAAATGGCCGCGAAAACCTTAAAAATTTGGTGCTGTAGGTTCCTTGTATCGACTGAGGTTTTTTCTATCTGGCCTGTTCGTACTCCACAGCATTGACACAAACACCAATGATAAACGAAGTAGATAAGAGTAGACACAGTACACAGTCATGATTATTGAATAAATTAATTTTAGAAACATTTCTCTTGAATTACTCTGCCTGTTAGTAGAAACCGTTAGAAAATTCCGAAAGTAGTTCCTGAGATTAGCCATAAATTACATAGAGAAAGTTTGACAGTTGCCTGTAATTTATAATATGGACAGATGAAACATTCTGCTTGCGGCTTCTACTGTTCTGAAGAAGTTTATTACTGGCTAAAACTCGGCTTCGAATAAATGTTTTAAAAAATCAAGCGATCGTAAACTCACACAATAACTGTTGACAAAAGTTTAGTGGACACGACAGTACTTCTGAATTCGACGTTCAGGAACTGAGGTATCTTCCGATTGCACGCAGCTGAACTCCAGTTCAGTCTGTGCGATCCTCGGAGACGTAACTGACAGCTTAAATGTCAATTCGGGCTGCTCAAAGGAGGATGCGACTCGCCCGAGACCCGAGGAAATAAAAGAGGCAGAAAAATACGCAGCTTATCCCGTTGTTACGCATCTGAGCAGCGGTGCCCCAGCGCCCCCCCCCCCCCCCTCCACCCCTTCGCCCTATCCCATCCTATTCTATCCCGTCCCGCCCTCGCACAGTTCCGGGGCGCAGCAGCGGCGCTCGCAGATTCAATCAGAGCCTCTCGGAATCCCGCCTCTCCCTCTCCCCCACCCCCCAACCCTTCGCTCGGCACAGCTCCCCGAGGGAGAATTGTGTTCCATTCCGTTGAGAGGGTGGCAAAACAAGCGCAGTTTAATAATGGCCTTATAAATCCCCTCCCAGCCCCTCTGGATCCGCCCCTCCGCGCCGAGCCTGAGTCATCCCCCGTCTATTTCGGCGGCCCTCTTTGTCGGCGTGCTGCGAATGGCTATTCGTTTCCTTGGCTATTAAAAGCCGGTTTCTCTTCTTGCTGCTTTTAGTGTGGCGCCTCGACCCGCGCGAGGATATAGAGACGGCGCCTGCTGCGCGCCTCTACCAGCCACTGTATGAGGGAGCATCTCGGCTCGCGTGGCCGACCGCTGTAATCCCGCGACTTAACGCAAAGTAAGCGAAACGCTCCGCTGCCGTCAGCCGTCTGGACGAGGTAACAACGGAAATGAAACGCGGCGGCCCGCTGCTAAGCTCTTGCACAGTCGAAAACAGCTAGCAGACGTATACAGCACGTCATCTGAAAACTTTTGAGGTCAAAATTTTACTGACAGTAGTGGTTACTAAAGTGAGTACATTTATTAAAACTACTACTGTGCAGAAATGAGTGTTTAGTACCTTCACCTTAAAGAAGTGACATGAATGCAATGGTTCCAAATAAAATTCCTACCATATTAAAACCCTCTACAGGACTGTAATTCGAACCCGGGACCCTTGATTTTCGCAGGCAGATCTACTGAGCGATCCAGAAAAGTAGGAAGGGGCTTATAAAGAATTTGTTCGACCGATTCTTGAGTACTTTCATCTATCTGGAATCCCTACCAGGTAGGACTGACAGAAGAGAGACAGAGAAGATCCAACGAAGACCGTCGCGTTTCGCCACGGGATCGTTTATCCGGTGCGAGAGCGTATCGGAGATACTCAACAAGCTCCATTGTTACAAGAGAGACGTTGTACGTCACGGAGAGATTTACTATTGAACTTTCGACAGAACACTTTACAGGACTGAAATTTCGATAGAGAACTTTCCGAAAAGATTTGGAAAAAATATTACTTCCCACACATATGTCTCACGTAATGACCACGAGGAGAACATTCGAGAAAACAGAGCCAGTGCAGAAGAAGCATGCCGACAATCATTCTTCCCACGCGCTGTTCAAGTGTGGAACAGGATTGGAGGGCTCAGTTAGTGGTACAGAAAGTATCCCTCCAACGCACACCATTACGTGGCTATAGAAGTATTATATAGGTGTAGACGCAAGTCATGACTCGTCCCATGCATATACTGTCTGAACAAAACTGTCCGGACATCAGTTAGTGGACATTAATAAGTCGTGTGTCTATCCTTCGCCTCTATGACGGCTTTAACTCTCCTGAGGACACTTAACGAAGTCTCTGAGTGCTTATGGAAGAATGGAAACCTATTCTTCTTCAACAGTCGAAACTGGAGACGGTGCATATCATGGACGTTGGGATACAGAACAAGTCGGCGTCGTTGTAACTCATCTCAAATGTGTTCCGTTGGGTTCAGATCTGCACCTCGGGTAAGTCAGTCCGTTTCTGGAATGTTGTTGTCCACAAACCGTCACCCCACAGGCGCAGCTTCACTACTGGATCCATTGTTGTGCTGATGCAGACAATCGGAGTCTTCGAATTGTTCCTCTGCAGTACGCAGTAAATAGTCTTGTAAAATTTTTCAAATCTTTCCCCTTTTAAAGTCTTCTTAAGTGCAAGAGGGTGACCATAACCACGAAACACATCTCCATACTGTAACACCATTTCCTTGGTACGTAACTATTGGCATCACACGTGATTACAGGTAACGTTCTCCAGGCACACGCCAAACCGAAACCCGTCCATTCGGTTGCCACCGGTTATAGTGATTCATCCATCAAAATCACCAGTTACCACTCGTTCACTTCCCAGTGGCGTCCCTTTTAACACCGCCTCAAGCGTCGCTTATCACTGACTACAAAACTGAGAAGCTTATGGGATGCTGGTCGACCATTGTACCCCAATATGAGATTTTCACTCTGCAGCGGAGTGTGCGTTGATATGAAACTTCCTGGCAGATTAAAACTGTGTGCCCGACCGAGACTCGAACTCGGGACCTTTGCCTTTCGCGGGCAAGTGCTCTACCATCTGAGCTACCGAAGCACGACTCACGCCCGGTCCTCACAGCTTTACTTCTGCCAGTATCTCGTCTCCTACCTTCCAAACTTTACAGAAGCTCTCCTGCGAACCTTCTTCTGTAAAGTTTGGAAGGTAGGAGACGAGATACTGGCAGAAGTAAAGCTATGAGGACCGGGCGTGAGTCGTGCTTCGGTAGCTCAGATGGTAGAGCACTTGCCCGCGAAAGGCAAAGGTCCCGAGTTCGAGTCTCGGACGGGCACACAGTTTTAATCTGCCAGGAAGTTTCATTGCATCCCAATGTTTTCAACTCTTTTAAGTACAGTCATTGCGCTTAGGGATAGTGATGGTAGCACTTGGAATTGAGGAATGATTCCTTCTGCTGATTCCGTGCTGTATTTTACAACCATTCTTCGCGATGCTCGACAGTATGTGCGTCAGCAGATGAGGTTTTCCTACTCTTGGTTCAGCTGTGATTGCCCCTCGGTGATTCCATTTCGGTGTCACACGACAAACAGTCTACATGAGCAGCTTTAGAAAAGTTGAGATGTCCCTGATGGAGACGTTACTCAGGTACTTCACGTTCCAAGCTACTGAGCTGTCATAACCGACTCATTGCGCTGCCACGGCTTCTCCACTGACAGCACCGTATTTTTCGCCTTCTCATATACTGGCGGATCAGCCTCTCGTGATATACGGTAATTAATTACGCCTTACTTACGGATCCTCCCCTCATGAACGACGGACCATGCCGTTGGTGCGGAGGCTTGCGTGCCTCAACGATACAGATAGCCGTATCGTAGGTGCAACCACAACGGAGGGGTATCTGTTGAGAGGCCAGACAAACGTGTGGTTACTGAAGAGGGGCAGCAGCCTTTTCAGTTGTTGCAGGGGCAACAGTCTGGTTGATTGACTGATCTGGCCTTGTAACACTAACCAAAACGGCCTTGCTGTTGTGGTACTGCGAACGGCTGAAAGCAAGGGGAAACTACAACCGTAATTTTTCCCAAGGGCATGCAGCTTTACGGTATGGTTAAATGAGGATGGCGTCCTCTTGGGTATAATATTCCGGAGGTAAAATAGTCCCCCATACGGATCTCCGGGCGGGGACTACTCAAGAGGACGTCGTTATCAGGAGAAAGAAAACTGGCATTCTACGGATCGGGGCGTGGAATGTCAGATCCCTTAATCGGGCAGGTAGGTTACAAAATTTAAAAGGGGAAATGGATAGGTTAAAGTTAGATATAGTGGGAATTAGTGAAGTTCGGTGGCAGGAGGAACAAGACTTGACGGCCGCGGTGGTCTAGCGGTTCTAAGCGCGCAGTCCGGAATCGCGCGACTACTACGGTCGCAGGTTCGAATCCTCCCTCGGGCATGGATGTGTGTACTGTCCTTAGGTTAGTTAGGTTTAAGTAGTTCTAAGTTCTAGGGGACTGATGACCACAGTAGTTAAGTCCCATAGCGCTCAGAGCCATTTGAACCATTTGAACAAGACTTCTGGTCAGGTGAATACAGGTTTATAAATACAAAATCAAATAGGGGTAGTGCAGGAGCAGGTTTAATAATGAATAAAAAAATAAGAGTGCGGGTAAGCTACTACAAACAGCATAGTGAACGTATTATAGTGGCCAAGATAGACACGAAGCCCATGCCTACTACAGTAGTACAAGTTTATATGCCAACTAGCTCTGCAGATGACGAACAAATTGAAGAAATGTATGATGAGATAAAAGAAATTATTCTGGTACTGAAGGGAGACGAAAATTTAATAGTCATGGGTGACTGGAATTCGACGGTAGGAAAAGGGAGAGAAGGAAACATAGTAGGTGAATATGGATTGGGGCTAAGAAATGAAAGAGGAAGCCGTCTGGTAGAATTTTACACAGAGCATAACTTAATCATTGCTAACACTTGGTTCGAGAATCGTAAAAGAAGGTTGTATACATGGAAGAATCCTGGAGATACTAGAAGGTATCAGATAGATTATATAATGTTAAGACAGAGATTTAGGAACCAAGTTTTAAATTGTAGGACATTTCCAGGGCAGATGTGGACTCTCGCCACAATCTATTGGTTATGAACTGTAGATTAAAACTGAAGAAATTGCAAAAAGGTGGGAATTTAAGGAAAGGAGACCTGGATAAACTGAGTAAACCAGAGGTTGTACAGAGTTTCAGGGACAGCATAAGGGAACAATTGACAGGAATGGGGGATAGAAATACAGTTGAAAACGAATGGGTAGCTCTGAGGGATGAAGTAGTGAAGGCAGCAGAGGATCAAGTAGGTTAAAAGACGAGGGCTAGTAGAAATCCTTGGGTAACAGGAGAAATATTGAATTTAATTGCTGAAAGGAGAAAATATAAAAATGCAGTAAATGAAGCAGGGAAAAAGGAATACAAACGTCTAAAAAATGAGATCGACAGGAAGTGCAAAATGGGTAAGCAGGCGTGGCTAGAGGACTAATGTAAGGATATAGCGGCTTATCTCACTATGGGTAAGATAGATACAGCCTACAGGAAAATTAAAGAGACCATTGGAGAAAAGAGAGCCACTTGTATGAATATCAAGAGCTCAGATGTAAACCCAGTTCTAAGCAAAGAGGGGAAAGCCGAAAGGTGGAAGGAGTATATAGAGGGTCTATACAAGGGCGATGTACTTGAGGACAATATTATCGAAACGGAAGAGGATGTAGATGAAGATGATATAGGAGGTACGATACTGCGTGAAGAGTTTGACAGAGCACTGAAAGACCTAAGTCGAAACAAGGCCCCGGGAATAGACAACATTCCATTGGAACTACTGATGGCCTTGGGAAAGCCAGTCTTGACAAAACTCTACCATCTGGTGAGCAAGATGTACGAGACAGGCGAAATACCCTCAGACTTCAAGAAGACTATAATAATTCCAATCCCAAAAAAGCAGGTGTTGACAGATGTGAAAATTACCGAACTATCAGTTTAATAAGTCACACCTGCAAAATACTAACACGAATTCTTTACAGACGAATGGAAAAACTGGTAGAAGCCGACCTCGGGGAAGATCAGTTTGGATTCTGTAGAAATGTTGGAACACATGAGGCAATACTGACCTTACGACTTATCTTTGAAGAAAGATTTAGGATCGGCAAACCTACGTTTCTAGCATTTGTAGACTTAGAGAAAGCTTTTGACAATGTTGATTGGAATACTCTGTTTCAAATTCTGAAGGTGGCAGGGGTAAAATTCAGGGAGCGAAAGGCTATTTACAATTTGTACAGAAACAAGATGGCAGTTATAAGAGTCGAGGGGCATGAAAGGGAAGCAATGTTTGGGAAGGGAGTGAGACAGGGTTGTAGCCTCTCCCCGATGTTATTCAATGTGTATATTGAGCAAGCAGTAAATTAAACAAAAGAAAAATTTGGAGTAGGTATTAAAATCCAGGGAGAAGAAATAAAAACTTTGAGGTTCGCCGATGACATTGTAATTCTGTCAGAGACAGCAAAGGACTTGGAAGAGCAGTTGAATGGAATGGACAGTGTCTTGAAAGGAGGATATGAACATCAACAAAAGCAAAATGAGGATAATGGAATGTAGTCGTATTAAGACGAGTGATGCTGAGGGAATTAGATTAAGAAATGAGACACTTAAAGTAGTAAAGGAGTTTTGCTATTTGGGGAGCAAAATAACTGATGATGTTCCAAGTAGAGAGGATATAAAATGTAGACTGGCAATGGAAAGGAAAGCGTTTCTGAAGAAGAGAAATTTGTTAACATCGAGTATAGATTTAAGTGTCAGGAATTTAGTATCTGAAAGTATTTGTATGGAGTGTAGCCATGTATGGAAGTGAAACGTGTACGATAAATAGTTTGGACAAGAAGAGAATAGAAGCTTTCGAAATGTGGTACTACAGAAGAATGCCTAAGAGATCACATAACTTATGAGGAGGTACTGAACAGAATTGGAGAGAAGAGAAGTTTGTCGCACAATTTGATTAGAAGAAGGGATCGGTTGGTAGGGCGTATTCTGAGGCATCAAGGGATCACCAATTTACTACTGGAGGGCAGTGTGGAGGTTAAAAATCGTAGAGGGAGACGAAAAGATGCATACACTAAACAGCTTCAGAAGGATGTAGGCTTGAGTAGGTACTGGGAGATGAAGGAGCTTGCGCAGGATAGATTAGCATGGAGAGCTGCATCAAACCAGTCTCAGAACTGAAGACCACAACAACAACAACTTACGGATTTACGAATACTTTTGATCACGTTGATGTAGCACTCCTAGAAGATAGGATACTACGAATGTCACAGCTCAACGGATTTGAACTGATTCCTGGTGGTGAAGCACTGAGTGGAGAATCTCCAGGAAGAGACACAAATGCAAAACAATATCATGCTGGGGATTGATTTAATTTAGTTCATCAATGAAATTATTATGTGTCTGTTCTCATCGTGCAGTTGCACATTTATTCATACAATTAAAAAAACTGGCATAATACTCCATCTGAATAGTTATTTCAGGGGCGATTATCCTCGTTTGGTTTTAAAAAGCGCAGAACAGGAATGTTTCTCGAGCAAGCTGCAGCAACACCCATCCTTGCCCGCAAACAGGTCGTGCCTTGAGTTACAGTGGTGTGCACTAGCGTGGCTCTTACAAATTAAAAAAAAATTCGATTAATTTCTATTGCGCTACCGCCAGCCCTACAGTCGTATGTAAAACTGAGCTCCGTGAAACTTGAGCTACGTACGGTAATGGTTCAGTATCAGCACAGGCCTTCTAAATCGCAAAATGCAGAAAAAGACGCATCAGCCTTCCTAAAAATTACTTCTGCATCATACAAGGTTGTAACCTCCCAACAGAAAAAATAATTATATCATTCACATTTAGTGTAACCTCCGAACAGTTTATTTCCGTAACCTCGGAATAAAAACGTGGCTAACCTCCCAATAAAAAATGTGACTCATATATAACCTTTCAATAATTAACTGACTGTGAATTTAAACCGGTAAATTTGGACGTCAGCAGTGCTGCGTCATGGCCCTGAAAGATCATTCTGAATAAACTGAAAATTCTTACCTCAAAGAAGTTGCCGGATAACGCGCATATATGTGCTCCTATAAGAAATTTTTCTAGCACAGCCCTGTGCAATGCTTGCCGCTAGATTTGTCATGTATGAAAACAAACAACTTATTTTTCTTTACGATACTCGGGATAACCATGGATTACAGCCTACTGTTAAGGGATGTTGTTGTTGTTGTTGTGGTCTTCAGTCCTGAGACTGGTTTGATGCAGCTCTCCATGCTACTCTATCCTGTGCAAGCTTCTTCATCTCCCAGTACCTACTGCAACCTACATACTTCTGAATATGCTTAGTGTATTCATCTCTAGGTCTCCCTCTACGATTTTTACCCTCCACGCTGCCCTCCAATGCTAAATTTGTGACCCTTGATGCCTCAAAACATGTCCTACCAACCGATCCCTTCTTCTAGTCAAGTTGTGCCACAAACTTCTCTTCTCCCCAATCCTATTCAATACCTCCTCATTAGTTACGTGATCTACCCACCTTATCTTCAGCATTCTTCTGTAGCACCACATTTCGAAAGCTTCTATTCTCTTCTTGTCCAAACTGGTTATCGTCCATGTTTCACTTCCATACATGGCTACACTCCATACAAATACTTTCAGAAACGACTTCCTGACACTTAAATCTATACTCGATGTTAACAAATTTCTCTTCTTCAGAAACGATTTCCTTGCCATTGCCAGTCTACATTTTACATCCTCTCTACTTCGACCATCATCAGTTATTTTACTCCCTAAATAGCAAAATTACTTTACTACTTTAAGTGTCTCATTTCCTAATCTAATCCCCTCAGCATCACCCGATTTAATTTGACTACATTCCATTATCCTCGTTTTGCTTTTGTTGATGTTCATCTTATATCCCCCTTTCAAGTCCTTTGCTGTCTCTGACAGAATTACAATGTCATCGGCGAACCTCAAAGTTTTTATTTCTTCTCCCTGGATTTTAATACCTACTCCAAATTTTTCTTTTGTTTAATTTACTGCTTGCTCAATATACACATTGAATAACATCGGGGAGAGGCTACAACCCTGTCTCACTCCCTTCCCAAACATTGCTTCCCTTTCATGCCCCTCGACTCTTATAACTGCCATCTTGTTTCTGTACAAATTGTAAATAGCCTTTCGCTCCCTGAATTTTACCCCTGCCACCTTCAGAATTTGAAACAGAGTATTCCAATCAACATTGTCAAAAGCTTTCTCTAAGTCTACAAATGCTAGAAACGTAGGTTTGCCGATCCTAAATCTTTCTTCTAAGATAAGTCGTAAGGTCAGTATTGCCTCATGTGTTCCAACATTTCTACAGAATCCAAACTGATCTTCCCCGAGGTCCGCTTCTACCAGTTTTTCCATTCGTCTGTAAAGAATTCGCGTTAGTATTTTGCAGCTGTGACTTATTAAACTGATAGTTCGGTAATTTTCATATCTGTCAACACCTGCTTTCTTTGGGATTGGAATTATTATATTCTTCTTGAAGTCTGTGGGTATTTCGCCTGTATCATACATCTTGCTCACCAGATGGTAGATTTTTGTCATGACTGGTTCTCCCAAGGCCATCAGTAGTTCTAATGGAATACTGTCTACTCCCGGGGCCTTGTTTCGACTCAGGTCTTTGAGTGCTCTGTCAAACTCTTCACGCAGTATCTTATCTCCCATTTCATCTTCATCTACATCCTCTTCCATTTCCATAATATTGTCCTCAAGTACATCGCCCTTGTATAGACCCTCTATATACTCCTTCCACCTTTCTGCCTTCCCTTCTTTGCTTAGAACTGGGTTGCCATCTGAGCTCTTGATATTCATACAAGTGGTTCTCTTCTCTCCAAAGCTCTCTTTAATTTTCTTGTAGGCAATATCTATCTTACCCCTAGTGAGACAAGCCTCTACATCCTTACATTTGTCCTCTAGCCATCCCTGCTTAGCCATTTTGCACTTGAGACGTTTGTATTCCTTTTTGCCTGCTTCATTTACTGAATTTTTATATTTTCTTCTTTCATCAATTAAATTCAATATTTCTTCTGTTACCCAAGGATTTCTATTAGCCCTCGTCTTTTTACCTACTTGATCCTCTGCTGCCTTCACTACTTCATCCCTCAGAGCTACCCATTCTTCTTCTACTGTATTTCTTTCCCCCGTTCCTGTCAATTGTTCCCTTTAATACATTCTTTAAATTCAGATGAATGATTGTGAAAAAATTAATTTTATAAAAATATTATTATTGAAAGATTATTTTAAAACATTAACGTGGGACTTGATATAACAATAGTACAAATTTAGATGTAACAAATTAGATATGCCCGCGGCTGTTTTTACCTTATACTACATCGCTCATGCACGACCAGCCCAACCGCCCGACTGCGAGCTACCACCACTACTGCTGCCGACACTGCTCCTACAGCAGTCAACACTGCTCTCTGGTCTGCGATTCTCTTATAGCTTACAATCGCAGGCAGCGTGTGAGCAATCCATCGAAATTACATATGCTTGAGTGCGCTAGCAATAAATTCCTTAGTTATGGATCTCTTGCAAGGTGACTTCATAAATTAATTTACACGTGATTATGACAGGCTGAGTAACCTTTAACTGTGTCTGAAATACACTTCAAAGCGCCAAATGTACATGACACTGTTTTTCAACACAGTTATCAAGTCTCTGTAAACAATAGTCGAACGTTCTACAAGTCATTCAAATCCTCGACTACAGAAATCCACTCGTTGTTCACGGAGCCATTGGAGAACCGCCATGTAACGTCCTCATCAAAGGAACATCTGCGATTGGCGCGAATGAATCCCTCGATTGCCTAGGAATTGTCGTCTGTGACCATTACCGATGCCCGATGGCTTCCATTCGATCAGCATCACCAACTACTGAACGACCTTGGTCAGATTGTTGGCACCATTTATCTTCGGTAGGATGTGAGACTGTATTTGCTTCATGTTCCACGTAAACACAGCCCACCTTGGAGTACGCTTCCAGTTGCCGTACCCTTTCACTCTCGTACTGTGATACATCTGTTATCCGGACCACAGGAGAACTGTGTCTGCAGGAAACTTCTACATCTACTTCATACTCCGTAAGCCAGCTACTGGTGTGTGGCGGTAGGTACTTTCGCTAGCACTATCTGATCCGTGCACCCCGGTACCACTCGCGAATATTGCGTGGGAGGAATGATTATCGGTAAGCCCCTGTTTTGCCTCTAATATCTCGAATTTTATCCTCGTGGTCAATAGGCGTGATGTATGTGGGGCGAAGTAATATGTTGTCCGACTCCTCCTGAAAAGTGCTGTCCCGAAATAATAGTAAATCTCTCCGTGATGAACAACGCCTCTCTTGTAACGTCTGCCCGTGGAGTTTGAAACGTCCGCTAAGAAAAATTAATGTATTACTGTGCTGATAAACCTCTTACATTATTTGATTTTCAAACAGCTGAGCAAAACTGAACGTACGCAGACATTACTCTTGAAACGTCCCCTTTGAAAAATTTATACAAGACTGTGCTTATACTGACACACAGTATTTTTAGCGCAACGCAATCTGACTTTCAAAATTCCCTACAAAAGAATGGCCCTGACTAACATTAAACTATACCTTTCACAAATCACTTACCTCACAAAAATCTTCGCTGCTCAAGCTACTGCAATACAGCGAGCTCCACTACTGCCAGCTAAATAAAAGATTCAAACTATGGAAGGCACTAACTACTGATAGGGATAGTTAGCAAATGAAAGATATTAATAGAGAACAAAGAATGTATTTACCTTGATATCATCATATACACTCCTGGAAATGGAAAAAAGAACACATTGACACCGGTGTGTCAGACCCACCATACTTGCTCCGGACACTGCGAGAGGGCTGTACAAGCAATGATCACACGCACGGCACAGCGGACACACCAGGAACCGCGGTGTTGGCCGTCGAATGGCGCTAGCTGCGCAGCATTTGTGCACCGCCGCCGTCAGTGTCAGCCAGTTTGCCGTGGCATACGGAGCTCCATCGCAGTCTTTAACACTGGTAGCATGCCGCGACAGCGTGGACGTGAACCGTATGTGCAGTTGACGGACTTTGAGCGAGGGCGTATAGTGGGCATGCGGGAGGCCGGGTGGACGTACCGCCGAATTGCTCAACACGTGGGGCGTGAGGTCTCCACAGTACATCGATGTTGTCGCCAGTGGTCGGCGGAAGGTGCACGTGCCCGTCGACCTGGGACCGGACCGCAGCGACGCACGGAGGCACGCCAAGACCGTAGGATCCTACGCAGTGCCGTAGGGGACCGCACCGCCACTTCCCAGCAAATTAGGGACACTGTTGCTCCTGGGGTACCGGCGAGGACCATTCGCAACCGTCTCCATGAAGCTGGGCTACGGTCCCGCACACCGTTAGGCCGTCTTCCGCTCACGCCCCAACATCGTGCAGCCCGCCTCCAGTGGTGTCGCGACAGGCGTGAATGGAGGGACGAATGGAGACGTGTCGTCTTCAGCGATGAGAGTCGCTTCTGCCTTGGTGCCAATGATGGTCGTATGCGTGTTTGGCGCCGTGCAGGTGAGCGCCACAATCAGGACTGCATACTACCGAGGCACACAGGGCCAACACCCGGCATCATGGTGTGGGGAGCGATCTCCTACACTGGTCATACACCACTGGTGATCGTCGAGGGGACACTGAATAGTGCACGGTACATCCAAACCGTCATCGAACCCATCGTTCTACCATTCCTAGACCGGCAAGGGAACTTGCTGTTCCAACAGGACAATGCACGTCCGCATGTATCCCGTGCCACCCAACGTGCTGTAGACGGTGTAAGTCAACTACCCTGGCCAGCAAGATCTCCGGATCTGTCCCCATTGAGCATGTTTGGGACTGGATGAAGCGTCGTCTCACGCGGTCTGCACGTCCAGCACGAACGCTGGTCCTACTGAGGCGCCAGGTGGAAATGGCATGGCAACCCGTTCCACAGGACTACATCCAGCATCTCTACGATCGTCTCCATGGGAGAATAGCAGCCTGCATTGCTGCGAAAGGTGGATATACACTGTACTAGTGCCGACATTGTGCATGCTCTGTTGCCTGTGTCTATGTGCCTGTGGTTCTGTCAGTGTGATCATGTGATGTATCTGACCCCAGGAATGTGTCAATAAAGTTTCCTCTTCCTGGGACAATGAATTCACGGTGTTCTTATTTCAATTTCCAGGAGTGTATATAGCAGTTCATGACAAATTACAAAACTCCGCCATCTCTCTCCCCACATCCACCACTGCTGGCGGCTCACCTCCAACTGCGCAACGCTATGCGCTGTTCACAGCCAGCTGCCTAACACTACAATGGCGAGTATTACAACAATGCAAAGCAGCCACAGACTGCACACAGCACAGCCAGTGATTTTCATACAGAGGTGGCGTTACCAATAAAAAAACCTAAACAGCCTACTTACATTGCCCCCATGCTCCCCACAAAAAATTTTACAAATTGGTGTGGGCAGTGGCCAATACATATTTGTTAAAATTTTTCATAATCGTAATTACAATAACAAAGAAATCAAATGCACACACTTATTGATACAATGTTGGTCAAAAGCTATAATTTTCTCACAGTCCATAAAGACAGTTCTGATCATTCATCACATTGCAGTGTTTTTCTCAAAGTCTGAGCAGTAAAAGAAAATGCACACGGAAGTAGTGGATTTCCATGCAGTCTTGAAGAAGTAGCGTTGTCCTTCCAACGGAAAGACAGTGCTGACTCTTGACATGCTGACAGGTAATGGGCCACAACAAAGCAAACCCACAGCGGAGTCAGTCGAAGTTTTGAAGAGTATTGGTGGGTAGGTCATCACAGAGCAGACCCACTGTAGTCCTGGTAGAGATTACGGTATTGGTGGGCCACCAGAGGTGCAGACCCACTGCAGTCCTTGTAGAAATAATGGTATTGATGGATCATCAAAGATGCAGACCCATTGTAGTCCTTGTAGAGATGGCCAGCAGCCATCCGTTGTGACTGTGCAGGTGCACAATCACCATTGAAGAGTCTTGCGGATAATATAGCAAGTCCATAACCACCACTTGTGCACTCACAAAGTTTTTGGAATTGTCCTTAGAACCAGCAATGCTGTTATCCAGTCCCTTGCTGAATTATTAACACACGTGCAAACACTAACAGTCCCTACTTCTCACATATTGTCCATATACTATGACCAACAGACACGTGTGCAGTGAAAAGATACTTACAAGTTAATAATATGATGAAGTGGTGTCAATTACAATTTTATAACATAAGAATACAATTAAGAAGGTACAAAATACATCATTAAAGAACATAACAATACAGATAACATTTGTAGTAAAACAGGCGTTACAAAAGAATAGAAATAGACATATACGTCAGTGTTACAGGAATTATGACATGAGTACATACATAAAAGATCAGAATAACTTTCGAAACATCAACTTCACACGTGAGCATTAACACAAAACAGAATAAATAATGTCTAAACATCTTTACAAAGTAAATAACATATTATTAATGCAAATTGTATTTGAGGATAACAGTATGCCTCATCATAGTGAATGTAGCTTAGTATTAGAAGAGGAAAAAAGTCTATTAAACTACACAGAGACAGGAAGAAAACAAATACACAAGGGTACACAAACACATAGTGGGATAACACAAAAGGAAAGGACAAGGTTTGTTTTCCGTATAACATTTGGTACTGCAGTCCAACCCAAAACTTCATTCCATAGATCGTTCGTCTTATTTCAACCTTTGCTTCCACCAAAAAAATCCTATCCAAGGATGCTTTCTGTATTTATTGCACATATTTCTTACCTCATTATTTATTTCCAAGAAAATCCTACCTATATCTGTTGTCCCTAAACCCTACTTTTTTGGTTCATATCTTCTTTCAAAATACCTTTTTTTTTGCCAAACCATTTTCTTTAAGCTTCTCAATGCATTTCTTCCAATCCATCGTAGCTAGTTTCTTATATAGTCTACCCCCTCTTAAGCTAACTTAAATCTACTGAGCTCAGATGCTAAACTAAGGGACGAGGGAATGCAGCATCACATAAAACAATTAATATAAACAGCAATGAAAAAAACGCAGATTTGCAAAGCAAGCAGCATTAAGAAATTAGCAAAGCAATTGTAATATTACAACTAATCTAAGGCACTGTGCAGCAACAATAAAAATAAATCATTAGTAAAACTGGCTTAACAGAATAATACAAAGTCAAATTCAATAACACTATGCCTGGCAAACAGCAGCAACTTATACCTAAACATGACATAGCTCAAGCAGAAAAAATATTACAGTAAAAATGGCCATGTATGTCACATCTTAACACTAGAGTGATGCATCACGAGAACTTACACTAGCAGATAAGTTACCAAATCGTAAAGAAATTATTTATGCAATTCCTGTGAAGGGAAATGTCTATTTATGTGCCCTCGTTTTCTTGGAAGTAGATAACAAAACTATTATTTACTGGATCTGTAGACAGAAAATATTTATATTAGTACATCTATAAAATTTTATTTTTACTAATGCTGCAGTGCAGCTAGAAACTAGATATTAAACAAAATGGGCAAAGCAAGGCGTGAAACGTCATTCACTAGCCATATGGCATTTCTCTCAATTAGCACGACAATAGCCATGAAATGTTTCTCATCGTTTTCAAGTTCGACCGTGTCGTTTTTGCGATGCTTTCTACAAAGGAACGTCAATAGCGAGGATAATGGCCTCCCCTTTTTTTTCTACCTGTGCCGCTGGAAGGCTAATGGCTTTTTTTCAGGCGGCTGTCGCCCTGGTGGGTGCCCGCGACGCATTACGTGCAGGTGGTCACTTAACTTTCATACGGAAATATTTACGACAGCAGTTTGCGCTACAGTGGCAGTCTCATATAAAAATATTTCACAGGTCAAGAATTAGCGTTGCAAATCTGTAGAAATAAAATCCTATAAATGTAAGTGTCCAAAAAAAATATTCGTCAGCATTGTGATACATTCACGCATATACACACATTTCATTTCATAACTCTTAAAGTACGATTCTTGGTTTCCAACATACGTCTTCACAAGGCAGAGTTCCTAACCACTACTCATTACTCCTTACCTTATTACACATATATATATTCGTCGATGCTTCTTTAATATTTCATCATATGAAACACGTAGCATAATTAAATTCCTCATATAGCATCAGCTTCGTGACCATAAACATACCTCAGCAGCATAATACACATCGTCGTCGTAAAAATAACATCATAACACCTCAGTCAACTGTCAAAATCGTCGTAGCTTCCTCCAATAGTTTCAAAACCTAAAAAAAATTCTCTGCTCATGTCAAAAGTGTCATCCGCCTCAAACGCACTTCAAAAATCATGATCCCATACCAAATACATCATTCAAAGCTCTCATAGTATCACAATGGTTCCAAAAAAAATATGAACATTTCACGAAGTACAGACAAAATACAATTTCGTAAGTGTGAAGTTATCCACCTGTGTAATTACGTAAACATGTGTCACTGATGCAGTAAAAAAAATGTTTATCTCTCAGTTAAATGATCAGATAGCTGTGTAATTTGTATTAGAGAAATATGGTACCGATGTTTAAAGTTGTATAAGCAAATACCATATTAGCTAGGGTTCCTTGTGGTTGCCACACACATGGTACACAAAGTAAGCGTGTACCCCCCTGAGGATTATCTCTCAGTTAAATGATCAAGATAGCTGTGTAATTTGTGTTAGAGAAATATGGTACCGATGTTTAAAGTTGTATAAGCAAATACCATATTAGCTAGGGTTCCTTGTGGTTGCCACACACATGGTACACAAAGTAAGCGTGTACCACCCTGAGGATTATCTCTCAGTTAAATGATCAAGATAGCTGTGTAATTTGTGTTAGAGAAATATGGTACCGATGTTTAAAGTTGTATAAGCAAATACCATATTAACTAGGGTTCCTTGTGGTTGCCACACACATGGTACACAAAGTAAGCGTGTACCCCCCTGAGGATTAATGTAATTATACCCTCAGGTGTTACAGATTATTGCAATGGAATGAAATGTATCACGGAAAAACTTTGTATCATTGTACTTCAAATATCTTTAAAAATAAATGTTTTGAGTACCAAATTAATCACTCAAATGCGTGTCCTGTAGCGCTAAACTGTGCGTCTCGTCGCAACATAATCTGTGTGGAAGTGTCGTAGTTATCGTCCTCCGAAAGCTAAGTTCTGCAGAAGTCACTGTACTTACCTCATGATAAACAAAAGTGAAATGCTTTGTGTATAGATATCGTATTTATTACGCTTATTGTTGTGATGAAGAAAGTACTGTGCTGTGACATATTGTTGTGCCACGGAAAAGGCTGTCTCATTGTAGCTATACCACAAAAGTTAAATACTAAAACATGTTTTACTTTCCAGAAGAATTCAGAAAACTTGTGCAGATATAAAACAGATACACCAAAAAAGCAACATTGTAAATTGTCACTCATTAGTAGCGTCGTGATAAAATCGTGTAGCTGTCACATAAACTAACCTCTGTGTCATCTGGTATCTCACAGAAAGTACTTTAAATTCAGAATGTATTTTCAAGTAAACCAAAATGTTGCATTACAATCTCATTAGCAGTACCAGTATGTGTCCTAAGTATGTAAGCCTGATAGTCGTTACGTAATCGTGCAACTAACAAGCAAGAATGTACAAATACAACACTGTGTTCACTATAACAATGCATTCGTAATTTCTGTTTAAATAAGTTCTCTTGGTTCTTGACTGGATGTTTAACTTCAAACATTGTTGCATGTTAACAGTTTCTTAAGTCTGACAAGCATACTAGTAATGAAAAGTGAAAAGTTATATGGCGAAGACAAAGTTAAAAAGCAGATTATCTTTCAATAAACGCTTTTACATGTGAAGTGTGGTGAAATCCTTTACACTTCATCGTTTTCAGAGTTTGAACTTGAATGCAATTGTCATGCGGTATACGACGGTAAAGAATACTGGAATTTTTCTCAAGGTTAGAGTCTTACGTTATTTTTCTCGGAGCCAGCGGGCGCACGCAGCTGCCTGCTGTGCGAGTCATTGTCTGTCTCTTTGTTGGCGCGCGCCGTTATTGGGATTAGGAGACCTAACTTCTACAAATTCACCGTGACGAGAGGGCCCTGCCCTGTTTAAATCCCGCCAGTTCTGATGCAATTCAGGTCTGTCGTTACGATCCTATCGTCTGTCGTCATGTCGGTAGTTTACATAGTTTCTTTCTTGTCGGTCATGTGGTGGAGAATTTCTTCCTGAATCGTACCTGCGCTCTGAACTGTTGCGTCTGAAGTTATTCTGCCTCCCTTGATAATAATAATTGTTTTGATTCCCATATTGTCTGTTTCTCTGATTGTCTCTGTGATAGTCATTACCGCGGAGAGGTGATCTTTCCCTGTAATTATTACTACTCTGCCAACGGTTGTCATACGGATGGTGTCTGTTTCGGTCACGATTTGTGTTGTGAGAATAGCCTTGTCGCGTACAGTTATTATTTCTTTCATCGCGGAATTGCGACGGATGTGATCTGTAATTGTCGTGCTCGTGCGTTCCGCGATTGTCAGTGTCAATTTCCAGTTCTTGTAAGAGTCCTTGAAATGCTTCAATGTCGTCTTTGCAACGTCCTGCCAAAATAATATGTCGTAAATGTTCAGGCAGTTTGATTAAGCAAATGCGGATGAGTTCTGAGGGGCTGTATGGGTTTGAAAGATACTGATTCTTACGCAACATGTCTTCAAAATATTTCATAATACTGGAAAATTCAGATTGTTCGAAACGTTTCATCATTATGATGCTATGTTTTACTCGGTCTTGTGTGGCTTGAGACCAATATGCTGAGAGGAAGGCATGATAAAAATCTCCTTCACTGTGACAATCGTGAATGACCGATCGCATTCTTACAGCTGGTTCATTCTCTAAGTAGCCACACATAAATTCTAATCTGTGCTCTAACGACCAGTTGGGAGGAAAACAATGAGAGAATTGATGGAGCCATGCTTGTGGATGAATGTCATTACCAGAATTCTTAAATGTTTTGAATTTACGTGTAGTAATGAACAGCTTATAGTCAAAATCATCGTGTCGGCGAGTCGCATATCGGTCATTGTTACGTTGTTTCTGTGATTCCATCTCAAAATTCGGTGTGCCTTGCCAATTTCTTTCATAATTTCCGAAATGCGCTGTGTTATTATTTTGTGGCTGTTCCGCATTTCTATGTCCCTCTTCCCGTATTGGGGCGCGAGTGTCCTCTGAAATACGTAATTCTTGTATTACTTGTGTCAGCTGATCTTGTACTTCCCGGATTTCTCTTTGGTGTTGCGTATTTATTTCATTCTGATTTTGTTTGAATTTCCTAATTTGTTCGCACTCTTCTGTGTCATTAAAGACTACCGGTTTTGTGTCATTCAGATTATCATCTACCTTCGTAGATAAGTTAGTGAACTGATCCGAAAGTTCGGCTACTTTCTCCGATAGTGAACACATTTCCTCAGTGTGTTTTTCTGAACCAAGTTTCAGAGTGTCCATTTGTGTTGAAATCGAATCTACTGTGTCCTTTAAGTTTTCTTGAGTTTTTGCAAGTTGCGTAACCGAATCGGTAGATGCAACTGAGTCAATTTTAGCCGACAAGGTCTCATGATTTTCATGAACAATGGTTTGCAGTTCTTTTATGGCTGCTTCGTGATTCTGTAATGCATTTTCATGCCGCGAAAAAATAGGTTGAAACTGCTCACAAATTTGTGTTTTTACGTCATTACAGACTTTTTGACATTTCGATTCGATGTTATGTAACTCAGTAGTTAAATCTTCACGTGTTTGTTCAAGCATGGTGTGAAGATTTTGTTCCATTGCGTCTAACTGTTGCTGTGTTTGTCTCTGGTGTTGTTCCATTGTGTCTAACTTTTGAAGATTTTGTCCCATTTGTTTCTGATTTTGTTCAAGCGTTGTGTCTAACTTTTGAAGATTTTGTCCCATTGCGTCTAACTGTTGCTGTTTTTGACTCTGATTTTGTTTCATTTGTCTCTGATTTTGTTCCATTTGTTGCATTAATTGCAATAATAATGTATTAGTGTCTGGAATCTGTTTCTCTATGCTTTTTGGCAGTGCATTTTCACCGGCAACATTCACATTTTGACAAGCAGAAAATGTGTCTTGACTCATTTGAGAAAACGGTGATGACCCAGAACCTGAATCTACAGTATTTGCGAAATTGTGTCCTGTCATTTCGGATTCCTGAGACGAGCTTTTGCCGACCGACCGATCGATAATGCTTCCCTGCTCACTAATTGTTTCACTGTCTAAGCCATTGTTTGCCGCCCGCTCCATTTCCCTATGCACAATTACCAAATTATTACTTTGAACATCAGTTAATTCATTACTCGGTGGCGCTGACACACTGCTTTCGTTTTCACTGTCATTTCTCAGTTTACTTTGGAGCCTAGTATTACGTTTTTCACACGCCATTATTGTCACAGTATTTCACACGACAACACAGAAAAACACAATTTGAAGAGCAAAAATAAGAGAACACATTAACATAACACTGAAAATAATATCTAGTTAATTGTAGCTGCGAAATACTTGGTGCCAATCTACATGCATGCCACAACTGTTATACTGTACAACAATGAAAAACTGCAACTACAAAGGAGATTCTCTCTACAATTACGCACTAGCAATAAACAAAATCTACACTAATTACACAAACTACAAGAAAAAATCAGAAGATTCCAGTGAGGTATCCTCGGCTAAAGGTCGACATATGAAATGTCCCCTTTGAAAAATTTATACAAGACTGTGCTTATACTGACACACAGTATTTTTAGCGCAACGCAATCTGACTTTCAAAATTCCCTACAAAAGAATGGCCCTGACTAACATTAAACTATACCTTTCACAAATCACTTACCTCACAAAAATCTTCGCTGCTCAAGCTACTGCAATACAGCGAGCGCCACTACTGCCAGCTAAATAAAAGATTCAAACTATGGAAGGCACTAACTACTGATAGGGATAGTTAGCAAATGAAAGATATTAATAGAGAACAAACAATGTATTTACCTTGATATCATCATATATATAGCAGTTCATGACAAATTACAAAACTCCGCCATCTCTCTCCCCACATCCACCACTGCTGGCGGCTCACCTCCAACTGCGCAACGCTACGCGCTGTTCACAGCCAGCTGCCTAACACTACAATGGCGAGTATTACAACAATGCAAAGCAGCCACAGACTGCACACAGCACAGCCAGTGATTTTCATACAGAGGTGGCGTTACCAATAAAAAAACCTAAACAGCCTACTTACACTCTCTTTACTTATTCTGATCAACACTAAACTGACACACAATATGTTTTAGCGCAACTCAATCTGACTTTCAATAATCCCTACAAAAGAATGGCCCTGACTAACATTAACCTATACCCTTCACAAATCACTTACCTCACAAAAATTTTCGTTACTCGAACTACTGCAATACAGCGAGCGCCACTACTGCCAGCTAAATAAAAGATTCAAACTACTGAAGGCACTAACTACTGATAGGCATAGTTAGCAAAAGAAAGATTTTGATTGATAACAAATAATGTATTTACCTTAATAGTGTTCAAAAGTCATAATATATACAGCAGTTCATGACATCCATTCTTACAAATGTACTGCTTCTGATACACACGTCCAGATCATCCGCTCTCAAAATTCCGCCATCTCACTTCCCCTCATTCACCACTGCTGGCGGCTCACCTCCAACTGCCCAACGCTACGCGCTGTTAACATCCAGCTGCCCAACACTACAATAGCAAACAACAATGCAAGCCAGCCACAGACTGCACATAGCACAGCCAATGATTTTCATACAGAGCGCTACGTGGCGTTACCAATCAAAAAACCTAAACAGCCTACTTACATAGACTCCATGCTCCCCATAAAAATTTTTACAAATTGTTTTGGGCAGTGGCCAATACAGATTTGAAAAAAATTTTTCATAATTACAATAACAAAGAAATCAAATGCGCACAAATATTGATACAATGTTGGTCAAAAGCTAAAATTTTGTCACAGTCCATAAAGACAGCCCTGATCATTCATAACAGTACAATTGCAGTGTTTCTTTTTCCTCAAAGTCTGAGCAGTAAAAGAGAATGCACACGGAAGTAGTGGATTTCCATGTAGTCTTGCAGAAGTAGTGTTGTCCTTCCAACGGAAAGACAGTGCTGACTCTGGACATGCAGACAGTTAAGGGGCCACAACAGAGAAAACCCACAGCAGAGTCAGTCGAAGTTTTGAAGAATACTGGTAGATAGGTCGTCACAGAGTAGACCCACTGTTGTCCTGGTAGAGATTACGGTATTGGTGGGCCACCAGAGGTGCAGACTCACTGCAGCCCTTGTAGAGACAATGGTATTGGTGAGCCATCAAACGTGCAGACCCACTGTAGTCCTTGTAGAGACGGCCAGCAGCCATCTGTTGCAACTGTACAGGTGCACAATCCCCATTGAAGAGCCTTGCGGACAATATAGCAAGTCCATAAACCACCACTTGTGCACTCACAAAGTTTTTGGAATTGTCTTAGAACCAGCAATGCCGTTAATCAGTCCCTTGCTGAATTATCAACACACGTGCAAGCACTAACAGTCCTCTTTTTTCACATATTGTGCATGTACTATGACCAACAGAAATGTGTGCACTGAAATGAATGCTTACAAGTTACCTAATTTGCTGAACTGGTGTCCATTACAATTTTATAACATGAGAATACAATTACAAAGATACAGAAAACATCATTAAAAACATAATAATACAGATAACATTTGTTGTAATACAGGCTTTACAAAAGAATAGAAATAAACATATGCATCAGTGTTAAGGAATTATGACATAAGTAAATATATAAAATAATGAGAATAGTTTTCGTAACATTAATTTCACACATGAGTATTAAAACAAAACAGAATAAAATAATATCTAAACATCTTTACAAAGTAAATAACATATTAGCAGAAAAATTCTACAATGTAACTCTCATCAAATAAACACATGAAGACAGGAAGAACACAAATAAACAAGGGTACACAAACACATAGTGGGATAACACAAGGAAAGGACAGGGTTTGTTTTACTGCAGTATTTTGCAAACAAAACTTTCTTTACTTCTGGGAGATCTCCCTTCGTTCTTCATTATTTCCAAAAAGTCCAATCTATACCTGCATTATGTACTTTTTTCGTATAACTTCTCAATGCATTTCTTCCAATTCATCGCAACTCATTCTCTTATATAGTCTACCCCCTCTCAAGCAAACTTAAATCTACTGAGCTCAGAACCGAGCTAGGTGGCGCAGTGGTTAGTACACTGGACTCGTATTCGGGAGTACGACAGTTCAATCCCGCGTCCGGCCATCCTGATTTAGGTTTTCCGAGATTTCCCTAAATCGCTTCAGGCGAATGCCGGGATGGTTCCTTAGAAAGGGCGCTGCCGATTTCCTTCCCCATCTTTCCCTAATCCGAGCTTGTGCTCTGTCTCTAATGATCTCGTTGTCGATGGGACGTTAAACAGTAATCTCCTCCTCCTCCTCTGAGCTCAGATGCATAAACTAATGGATGGGGCAGTGCAGCAGCACAATACAATTAATACAAACAGCAATGACAAAAAAATGCAAATTGGCAAAGCAAGCAGCAGTATATCTAAATTAGCAGAGCAAATACAACATTACAACTAATATGAGCCAATGTGCCGAAACAAGAAAAATAAATCAGTAGTAAAACTAGCTTAACAGAGTAATACAAAGTGAAATTTAATAGCACTATGCCTGGCAAGCAGCAGCAGCAGCAAATGCAATAACTTATACCGAAGCATGACAAAGCTCAAGGAGAAAAAATATTACAGAAAAACGGCCATGTTTAATACCTATGTCACATCTTAACACTAGAGTGATGCATCACGAGAACTTACTCTAGCAGACAAGTTACCAAATGGTAAAAAAATTATTTATACAATTCCTGTGAGGGGAAATGTCTATTTGTGTTCCCTTTTTTTTTAACAAAGTAGATCATAATATTATTCTTTACTGGGTCTGTAGACAGAAAACAGTGATATTAGTACATCTATTAAATTTTATTATAACCAATGCTGCAGTGCAACTAGAAACTAGATATTAAACAAAATGAGCAATCTCTCAACTATAAAGACAATAGATGTAAAATGTTTCTTGTCATTTCATTAGGCATTTTAGTAAATATCATAAATTAAGAGATCCATAGTGTAATCATTTGTTTTCAAGTTTGAGTGTGTCGTATTTGCAATGCTTTCTACAAAGAAATGTCAATAGCGAGGATAATGGCCTCTTTTTTTTTTCTCCACCTGTGCCTCTGAAAGGCTCACACTAATGTATTTTTTCCAGGCGACTGTCGCGCACCTGGGTGCTTCCAGTGCATTACGTCTAGGTGACATAACTTTCTTAGCGAAATATTTACGACAGCAGTGACAGTCTCACATAACAAAATTTCACAGCTTGAGAATTTGTGTTACAAACGTGTAGAAACAAAATCCAGTAAATATAACAGTGTCCAAAAAATTTTCGCCGACATTGTGATACATTCACGCATATACACACATTTCATAACTCTTAAAGTACGATTTTTGGTTTCCAACATCCTTTTTCGCAAACCAGAGTCCCTAACCACAACTCATTATTCCTTACCTTATTACACATATACATATTCATCAACACCTCTTCAATATTTCATCATAATAAATACGTAGCATAATAAAATTCCTCATATAGCATCAGCTGATTGATCATAAACATACCTCAACAGCGTAATACACATTGTCATCGTAGTAAGAACATTATAAAAACTCAGTCAAATCTCAAAAACGTCGTAGCTTTCTGCAATAATTTCAAACCCCCCCAAAAAAAATCTCTGCTCATTTCAATAGTGTCATCTACCGCAATCGCACTTTAAAAATCGTGATCCCATACCAAATATATCATTCAAAGCTCTCATAGTATCACAATGGTTCCGAAAAAATATTAACAATTCACGAAGTACAGACAAAATACAATTTCATAAGTGTGAAGTTGTCCAACTGTGTAATTGTGTAAACATGTGTCACTGATGTAGTAAAAAGAATGTTTGTTTCTCTCAGTTAAGTGATCAGATAGCTGTACGATTTATGTGTTAGAGAAATATGGTACCAATCTGTAAAGTTGTATAAGCAAATACCATATTAGCTAGGGCTCCTTGTGCTTGCTACACACATGGTACACAAAGTAGACGTGCACCACCCCCTGAGGATTAATGTAATTATACCCTCAGGTGTTACAGATTACAGCAATGGAATGAAATGTATCACGGAAAACTTTCTTTGTAATTCAAAAATCTTTAAAAATAAATGTTTTTAGTACAAAATTAATCACTCAAATACGTGTACTGTAGCGCTAAACTGTGCGTCTTGTTGTAAGATAATCTCTGTCATTACTTAAGGGTAAAAAATGTGCCAAGTGTCGTAATTATCGTCGTCCGTAAGCAAAGTTCTGTAGAAGTGAATGTACTAACCTCATAATAAACAAAGCTTAATGTTATGAGTGTAGATATCGTAGTTATTACGTACAGTACCGTATCAAGGAAGTACTATACTGTAACGTATTGTTGTGCTACGAAAAAGGCTGTCTCATTGTAGCTATACTACAAAAGTTACTACTAAAACATGTTTTACTTTCCAGAAGAATTCAGAAAAACTGTGCAGATGTAAAACAGATACACCGCAAAAGCAACAATGTAAATTGTGTCACATATTAGTAGCGTCGTGATATAATCGTGTAGCTATCAAAGAAACCAAATGCTAAGTCATCTTTAATCTCACCGAATGTACTTCAAATAAAGAGTATCTTTTCAAGTAAACCAAAATGTTGCATTAAAATCTCATTAGCAGTATATGTTCTAAATATGTAAGCATGACAGTCGTTACGTAATCGCGCAACTAACAAGCAACAATGTACAAATAACAACACTATGTCGTCTGTTCACTATAACAATGGATTCCTAATTTCTGTTAAACTAAGTTCTCTTGGTTCTTGACTGGATATTTAACTTCAAACTTTGTTGCATGGTAACAGTTTCTTAAGTCTGACAAAGCATACTAGAAATGTGAAGTGAAAAGTTATATGGCAAAGATAAAGTTTAAAAGCGGATTATCTTTCAATAAACGGTTTTACATGTAAAATGTGGTGTAACTCTTCACTCTTCCTAGTACGGACTAGTACGCAGAGTTTCAACTTCAACGCAATTATCATGTGGTATACGTCGGATTCTGTAAGGTCCATTGTAAACTAGAAAGAATTTGTGACTCAAGTGTTTCTTCTTATGTGACAATGAATGAGCTTTAATGAGAACTTTCTGACCAATATATAATTTCTTTGCATTTGCTTTACTGTGTAGTTTTCACCTTTTGTCTGCTGCACATTTTATATTTTTAAAAGGCAAATAAATTATGTCTTTGTGTCGAAGTTTACGTGTATTCGCGAAAGGTACAAGCTCTCTGATTCTGTTTGGTGGTTCTTCATTCTTCAGTACAAGAGTAGGTGGTAAAGCAGTGGAGTCATGAGGCATTTCATTCAGCACATTTTGAAATAAGTGTAAATATCTGTCCCAATGCTGATGCTTTCTGTGACAATAAAGTCTGCAAAGCTTACTGATTTCTTTCATAATCCGTTCAGACGGGTTACAATGTAGTGAGTACAATGAAATATAAACAGGCTTGATTTAAGATTCCGAAGCATGCCTGACCAAACAGCAGATCTGAATTGCGGTCCGTTATCTGAAATGACTTTAGCAACGTGGCCAACTTCACGTAAGAAATTTTTAACAAAGGCGTTGGATACAGACCGTCCAGTGGCTTTACGTAACGGAGTGAAGGAAACAAATTTTGAAGTAAGTTCAACAGCGACTAGAACGAACGAAAATCCATTCGATGTTCTGACAACGGGTCCCAAGAGATCAACAGCAGCAAATTCTTTTAATTTAGAAGGAATGATAGGAAACAATGGAGCACGATGTGAGATAGTAAATGGTTTCGCCTTTTGACAAAGTTTACAAATAGACAAGACTCTTCGAATTCTCTTTTCCATATTCTTAAAATAACAAGTCGTTCGAAGAATATGATAACATTTTCGTGGACCAAAATGTGCGTAGCTGAAATGAATGTACCAAATGAGCTTATTAACAAAATCGTCTGGATGCAAAGTACCCATAGATCAAAATTTTGAAGTTCTTCCAACGTTTGCGGCCTGTCTGTTTCAGGAATGATGATAGTATTGATTTGTCTCGATTCTAAGACAAGCCTGATCGATCCATTTTTCTTCTCAACAACATATAATGGGTTGTTGTATGAGGTTATTGCAGGCTCAATAATGCCCTCGTCAAGCATAGATTGTATTTCTGTTCTAACATGGTCCCTATAATGTGCCGGAATTACGTATGGTCTAACACAAAATTTAGTATGCTCACGAACACTAAATTTGTATTGAAATCCCTTGATTGTTCCTGTTTTGTGAGTAAAAACTGTGGAATGTGCTTGTAAAATCTCAAAAAGGTCTTGTCTATCAGTGTTATTACAATTCTCAATTGTTTGAATTTTATTCTGAATTAACTCATTAGTATCAAATGCGCCGTCGATATCATCCCTGTCAGTACCTGCAGAGTGATTGTTAGTGTCACGTTCCGTCAAAAATTCCGAACTGTTGTCTAACAGGAGGTAAAGCCGATTAATTTCTTCGTCATGGGTTGAGAGCCAATCTACAAATTTCAAAGCTATTGACTTACCTTCTTTCCCTAAACTTATTTCAGCATCGTGAAAGTTTAAGATTGCTTTGTATTCATTCAAAAAGTCTACTCCCAATATAATTTCCGTCGACAATAATGGAACAATAAGAAAGTTCATAGAGAAGCTGTGACTTTGACAAAAGAATTCTAAGTTGGTTTGTTGGCATACATCTACACTTTTTCCAAAGATTGCACCTTGTAATTTAATCTTACGTAACGGAAGTGTGGGGCAATCGTTCGATTTGTTGCATTTGCTAAAGGCTGTTTCACTAATTACTGAAATGGGACTGTCAGAATCAAGTACTGCCGTAAATTTTACGTCATTTGCTGTAATGTGAATCACAGGATATGCAATGTTATTACATTTTACGTCGTATTCCTGGAGTAATTACTTCCATTTTTACGTAATTACTAGCTACGGCAGCTGCGTCGTCAGTTTCATAAGTATGTTTTGTGGCTGCCATCGGTATGAGTCATTGCCTATTGTGTCTTTGATAGCGCGCGTCGTTATTGGGATTTGGAGACCCAACTTCTACAAATTCACCTTGTCGAGAGGGCCCTGCCCTGTTTGAATCCCGCCAGTTCTGATGAAATACAGATCTGTCGTTTTGTCGGTAGTTTACATAGTTTCTTTTTTATCGGCCATGTGGTGGAGAATTTCTCCATGAATCGTAACTGCGCGGTGGACGTTGCGTCTGACGCTATTCTGCCTCCCTTGATAATAATTATTTTGGTTCCCTTATTGTCTGTTTCTCTGATTGTCTCTGTAATAGTCACTACCGCCCAGAGGTGATCTTTCCCTGTAATTATTACTACTCTGCCAACGGTTGTCATACGGATGGTGTCTGTTTTGGTCACGATTTGTGTTGTGGGAACAGCCTTGTCGTGTCCAGTTATTATTTCTTTCATCGCGGAACTGCGACGGATGTGACCTGTAATTGTTATGTTCCTGTTTTCGCGTTCCGCGAATGTCAGTGTCAATTTCTAATTCTTGTAAGAGTCCCTGAAAAGCTTCAATGTCGTCTTTGCAACGTCCTGCCAATACAATATGTCGTAAATGTTCAGGTAATTTCATTAAGCAAATGCGGATGTGTTCTGAGGGGCTGTATTGGTTTGACAGGTACTGATTCTTGTGCAACATGTCTTCAAAATATTTCACAGGACTGGAAAATTCAGATTGTTGGAAACGTTTCATCATTATGATGCTATGTTTTACTCGGTCTTGTGTAGCTTGAGACCAATATGCTGAGAGGAAGGCATGATAAAATTCTCCTTCACTGTGACAATCGTGAATGACCGATCGCATTCTTACAGCTGGTTCATTCTGTAAGTAGCCACACATAAATTCTAATCTGTGCTCTAATGACCAGTTGGGAGGAAAACAATGAGGGAATTGATGAAGCCACGCTTGTGGATGAATTTAGATGCCGGAATTCTTAAATGTTTTGAATTTATGTGTAGTAATAAACGGCTTATAGTCAAAATCATCATGTCGTCGAGTCGCATGTCGGTCAGTGTTACGTCATTTCGGCCGTTCCATCTCAGAATTCGGTGTACCTTGCCAATTTCTTTCATAATTTCCGAAATGCGCTGTGTTATTATTTTGTGGCTGTTCCGTATTTCTATGTCCCTCTTCCCGTATTGGAGCGCGAGTGTCCTCTGAAATACGTAATTCTTGTATTACCTGTGTCAGCTGATCTTGTACTTCCCGGATTTCTCTTTGGTGTTGCGTATTAATTTGATTCTGATTTTGTCTGAATTTCCTAATTTGTTCGCACTCTTCTGTGTCATTAAAGACTACCGGTTTTGTGTCATTCAGATTATCATCTACCTTCGTAGATAAATTATTTAACTGATCCGAAAGTTCAACTACTTTCTCTGATAATGAACTAATTTCCTCCATGAGTCTTTCTGAACCAATTTTCAGAGTATCTACTGTGTCGTTTAAGTTTTCCTGAGTATTTGCAAGTTGCGTAGACGAATCGGTAGATGCAACTTAGTCAATTTTAGCTTGCAAGGTCTCATGATTTTCATGAACAATAGTTTGCAGTTCTTTTATCGCTGCTTCGTGATTCTGTAACGCATTTTCATGCCGCGAATAAATAGGTTGAAAATGGTCACAGATTTGTGTTTTTACGTCATTACAGACTTTTTGAGATTTCGATTCAATTTTATGTAACTCAGTAGTTAAATCTTCACGTGTTTGTTCAAGCGTGGTGTCTAACTTCCGAAGATTTTGTTCCATTGTGTCTAACTTTTGAAGCTTTTGCTGTGTTTGTCTCTGATTTTGTTCCATTGTGTCTAACTTTTGAAGCTTTTGCTGTGTTTGTCTCTGATTTTGTTCCATTTTTTGCATTAATTGCAATAATAATGTATTAGTGTCTGGAATCTGTTTCTCTATGCTTTTTGGCAGTGCATTTTCACCGGCAACATTCACGTTTTGACAAGCAGAAAATGTGTCTTGACTCATTTGAGAAAACGGTGAGGACCAAAAACCTGAGTCTACAGTATTTGCAATATTATGTTCTGTCATTTCGAATCCCTGAGGCGAGCTGTTGCTGACCGATCGATCAATAATGCTTCCCTGTTCACTACTTGTTTCATTGTCTACAGCATTATTTGCCGCCCGCTCCATTTCCCTATGCACAATTACCAAATTACTACACTGAATGTCTGTTACTTCATTACACAGTGGTGCTGATACGCTACGCTCGTCGTCACTATTATTTCTCAGTTTACTTTGAGCCTAGTGTTACGTTTTCGCACGCCATTATTGTCACAATATTTCACACGATAACACAGAAAAGCACAATTTGAAGAGCAAAAATAAGAGAACACATTAACATAGCACTGAAAATAATATCTAGTTAATTGCAAGCGCAGCTGCGAAATACTTGGTGCAAATCTACATGCATGCCACAACTGTTTTACTGTACAACAATGAAAGACTGCAACTACAAAGGAGATTCTCTCTACAATTACGCACTAGCAATAAACGAAAGCTACACTAATTACGCAAACTACAAGAAAAAATCAGAAGATTCCAGTGAGGTATCCTCGGCTAAGGGTCGACATATGAAAGGTCCCCTTAGAAAAATTATATATGACTGTGCTTAAACTGACACACATACAAAAGAATGGCCCTGACTAACATTAATCTATACCTTTCACAAATCACTTATCTCACAAAAATCTTCGTTACTCGAACTACTGCAATACAGCGAGCGCCACTACTGCCAGCTAAATAAAAGATTCAAACTACTGAAGGCACTAACTACTGATAGGCATAATCAGCAAAAGAAAGATTTTGATAGATAACAAATAATGTATTTACCTTAATAGTGTTCAAAAGTCATAATATATACAGCAGTTCATGACATCCATTCTTACAAATGTACTGCTTCTGATACACACGTCCAGATCATCCGCTCTCAAAATTCCGCCATCTCACTTCCCCTCATTCACCACTGCTGGCGGCTCACCTCCAACTGCCCAACGCTACGCGCTTTTAACATCCAGCTGCCCAACACTACAATAGCAAACAACAATGCAAGCCAGCCACAGACTGCACATAGCACAGCCAATGATTTTCATACAGAGCGATACGTGGCGTTACCAATAAAAAAAAACCTAAACAGCATACTTACAAGTTTTTTTTCCATCTCCGTAACGCTCTCTCGCCAGCTCCGTAACGCTCTCTCGCCAGCTAAGCGATCCCGTGACGAAACGCGCTGCTTTTCGTTGGATCTTCCACTATCAGTCCTACCTGATAGGGATCCCAGATAGATGAACAGGAATCAGGCGCACAAGCGCCTTATAAGTCACTTATTTCGTGGATCAGTTACATTTCCTTAAGATTCTTCCGATGAATCCTAGTCTGGTATCTGCTTTTTCCACTATCTGTCTTACGTGGTCACTCCACTTACGGTCGTTCTGGGCAGTTATGCCTAGATATTTTACGGCAGACGATCTCTAGCTGTCTGTCATCAGTAGTGTAGCTGTTCAGTAGTGGATTTCTTGTCCTATGTATGCGCAACATGTTACATTTATTTACGTTCAGGATCAACTGCCAGAGTCTCCACCATTCATCAATTCTTACTATCGTCTGGCGTAGCTACTTTGGTACAAACAACTGCATCATCTGTGAATAGCCTTAAAGAGCATCCGACGCTTTCTACTAGATCATTTACACTCCTGGAAATGGAAAAAAGAACACATTGACACCGGTCTGTCAGACCCACCATACTTGCTCTGGACACTGCGAGAGGGCTGTACAAGCATTGATCACACGCACGGCACAGTGGACACACCAGGAACCGCGGTGTTGGCCGTCGAATGGCGCTAGCTGCGCAGCATTTGTGCACCGCCGCCGTCAGTGTCAGCCAGTTGCCGTGGCATACGGAGCTCCATCGCAGTCTTTAACACTGGTAGCATGCCGCGACAGCGTGGACGTGAACCGTATGTGCAGTTGACGGACTTTGAGCGAGGGCGTATAGTGGGCATGCGGGAGGCCGGGTGGACGTACCGCCGAATTGCTCAACACGTGGGGCGTGAGGTCTCCACAGCACATCGATGTTGTCGCCAGTGGTCGGCGGAAGGTGCACGTGCCCGTCGACCTGGGACCGGACCGCAGCGACGCACGGATGCACGCCAAGACCGTAGGATTCTACGCAGTGCCGTAGGGGACCGCACCGCCACTTCCCAGCAAATTAGGGACACTGTTGCTCCTGGGGTATCGGCGAGGACCATTCGCAACCGTCTCCATGAAGCTGGGCTACGGTCCCGCACACCGTTAGGCCGTCTTCCGCTCACGCCCCAACATCGTGCAGCCCGCCTCCAGTGGTGTCGCGACAGGCGTGAATGGAGGGACGAATGGAGACGTGTCGTCTTCAGCGATGAGAGTCGCTTCTGCCTTGGTGCCAATGATGGTCGTATGCGTGTTTGGCGCCGTGCAGGTGAGCGCCACAATCAGGACTGCATACGGCCGAGGCACACAGGGCCAACACCCGGCATCATGGTGTGGGGAGCGATCTCCTACACTGGCCGTACACCACTGGTGATCGTCGAGGGGACACTGAATAATGCACGGTACATCCAAACCGTCATCGAACCCATCGTTCTACCATTCCTAGACCGGCAAGGGAACTTGCTGTTCCAACAGGACAATGCACGTCCGCATGTATCCCGTGCCACCCAACGTGCTCTAGAAGGTGTAAGTCAACTACCCTGGCCAGCAAGATCTCCGGATCTGTCCCCCATTGAGCATGTTTGGGACTGGATGAAGCGTCGTCTCACGCGGTCTGCACGTCCAGCACGAACGCTGGTCCAACTGAGGCGCCAGGTGGAAATGGCATGGCAAGCCGTTCCACAGGACTACATCCAGCATCTCTACGATCGTCTCCATGGGAGAATAGCAGCCTGCATTGCTGCGAAAGGTGGATATACACTGTACTAGTGCCGACATTGTGCATGCTCTGTTGCCTGTGTCTATGTGCATGTGGTTCTGTCAGTGTGATCATGTGATGTATCTGACCCCAGGAATGTGTCAATAAAGTTTCCCCTTCCTGGGACAATGAATTCACGGTGTTCTTATTTCAATTTCCAGGAATGTATATATATTGTGAACAGCATCGGCCCTATCGCATTCCCTGTGGCACTCCGGATGTTACATTTACATCTGTCGAGTTAGTTCCGCTAAGAACGACGTGTTGAGTTCTGTCTGCAAGAAAGTCTTGAATCGCAAGTCTGCTCCGATTCTCCGCAAGCTCATATTTCTTCCATTAAACTGCAATGCGGGGCGGTGTCAAACGCCTTACTGAAATCAAGTAACACGGCATCAGCCTGAGCGCCGTTGTCCACTGCGCTGTGGACCTCGTGGAGGAACAGAGAGAGCTGAGTTTCGCAGGATCTCTGTTTGCGAAATCCACGTTGATTTTTATAGAGGAGATGTTAATTTTCCAAAAACATCATAATTATTGAGCATAAAATATGTTTCATAATTCTAGAACAGACTAACGTCAACGATAAAGGTCTATAATTGTGTGGATCTGTCTTACGGCCATTGTTAAAAACGGGAATGACCTGCGCTGTTTTCCAGTCGCTAGGTACCTTTCATTTCTCAAGCGATCTTCTCAGATGTGCCACTCTTGTACCGCAATGGTCTTAGCGTGGGATGACAGATGTAACTTACATTTTGACGTTCGCTCCTAAATTCATTCATTGCCCGACGTAGACAGACACTGAGATGACAAATGTCATGGAATGCAACCTAACACCGTGTCGGACCTCCTTTTGTTCAGCGTAGTGCAGCAACCCGATGTGTCATGGACTTAACAGTCGTTAGAAGCCATGCTCTACATTCGTCCGCAATGGCGAAAGTGTTGCAGCTGCAGGATTTTGCACACGAACGGACCTCTCGATTGCGTCTCTCAAATGTTCCGCGGGATTCAAGTCGGATGATCTGGGTGGACAAATCATTCGTTCAAACTGTCCATAACGTTCTTCAAATTAGTCACGAGAAATTGTGGCCCAGTGACATGGCGCATTGTCATCCATAAAAATTCCGTCGTTGGCTGGGAACATGGAAGTCCATGAATGGCTGCAAAAGGTCTCCAAGTAGCCGAACATAACCTAAACCAGTCAGTGGATCTAAAATAAGGTGTAGAATAGGCCGCATCGTCCGCACAGTCATTATTGCAACTGTGTGGACGATGCGGCCTATTCTACACGTTATTTTAGATCTATATGACGATGCTATGCTGATTAGGTATTTATATGTTTTGACGATGCCATTATGGCCTTATCACTTTAGGACATGGTGTAAAAAAGATCTGAGGATGGTCATTACGGACTGAAATCGGTCATCGTCGAAAGAATTCATATTGTGATCAAAGACTGGAATGAAAAACATTTGTCTGTTCTGAGGATTAATGATTCGACTTCCACCCGCGAAGGAATGTTCAACAGTCGCAACTCCCATGTATATTCTCGTGAAAATCTTGGAGGTACAGCAGTCCACCATTTTCAAGAACGATCTCTAGTTAACGTTTGGGCTGGAATTATTCACCATCTAGTAGTGGGGCCTTACGTTCGTCCAATCATCAAAATGGTCTTGTTTACCGCGTACTTCTCGATAAAGTACTTCCCGATCTTCTCGAAGATGCACCGCTTCAAACCAGAAAACGAATGTTTTTTCAAGCATGATGGTGCACCTCCCCCTTTCACAAATCGAGTTACAAATTTTTAGACAGACGATATCCTGGACGTTAGAGTGGACGTAACGGACCTCTTCACTGGCTCACAAGGTCCCCGGATCACACAACACTTGATTTTTATCTTTGGAGCCACCTGTTGGCCCTTATGTATCAAACTCCCGTAAACACTGGAAGAACACGTAGTTCGAATTGCTGCTGCTGAAGGAGACGTCCGAGATGATGCCAATGAAACATTGCCCGATGTCCACCGTGTTGTCGCTCGACGGCTTCAGTTATGCCATAGAGCCCATTGCACACACTTCGAGTATTTACTGCAGTAATCACCATGTAATGTGATCTCTCCTCCAGGCGAGGCTAATGGGCTTTGACGCTGTCTAGCGCACTAACCATATGTCAGACACCTCAGTGTTGTATGCTTAAATGTTTGCCTCTATCCAGCCTACCCACCGACAAAAATTCTGTACTTATTATTGAAACACCCGGTTTTGGTACCAATTGACATTAGCCAAGACTACGGCTTTTATCCATGACTACCTCCAATTTGCCACTGCCTCCATGTGCTACTCTGAGTCCTCTTACTAACTAACAAGTCCACGTGCACTAATAGGGAACCCTCAGCAAGAAGAAGAGGAAACTTGAAGCGTGCCAAGGGGTTACATCACATTAACCACTGCACCTGCACTGCCGGACCATCTGTACACTGCACTAGGCAACATTCAGTCGCATGCCATGTGGTGTCGTCCAAACGTTGCAGTGCCACTGCAAAGTTCTCCCTCGGGCATGGGTGTGTGTGTTGTTCTTAGCATAAGTTAGTTAAGTAGTGTGTAAGTCTAGGGACCAATGACCTCAGCAGTTTGGTCCCATAGGAATTCACAGACATTTGAACATCATTAATACCACAGACATTAGCGATGTCTCGCTGCAATCCGCAACGACGAACAGCAGGCGCTACTGAAGGCTCTCTTTTTCTCTCACGGAGGTCGATATAGAGCCGAGCATGGACTCGCTCTGCCACACTTCGTGACCTCTGATGAAGCAGTCAACATCATCTAGTTATGACACCAGTACTATTAGCATCTGAGATTGACCTGTACTTTTCCAAATGTTGTACTTGTTCTTTATGAGAAGAGTTTGTGTGTATTACACAACTGGCCATTAAAATTACTACACCAAGAACAAATTCAGATGATAAACGGCTATTCATTGGACAAATATATTATACTAGAACTGACACGTGATTACATTTCCACGCAATTTCGGTGGATGGATCCTGAGAAATCAGTACCCAGAACAACCACCTCTGGCCGTAATAACGGCCTTGATACGCCTAGCCATTGAGTTAAACAGAGCTTGGATGGCGTATACAGATACAGCTGCCCATGCAGCTTCAACTCGATACCACAGTTCATCAAGAGTAGCGACTGGCATATTGTGACGAGCCAGTTGCTCGGCCACCATTGACAAGACGTTTTCAATTTGTGAGAGATCTGGAGAATGTGCTGGCTAGGGCATTTTCTGTATCCAGAAAGGCCCGTACAGGACCTGCAACGTACGGTCGTGCATTATCCTGCTGCAATGTATGGTTTCGCAGGGATCGAATGAAGGGTAGAGTCACGGGTCATAACACTGTTCAAAGTGCCGTCGATGCGAACTAGAGGTGACCGAGACGTGTAACCAATGGCACCCCATACCATCACGCCGAGTGATACGCCAGTATGGCGATGACGAATATACGCTTCCAATGTGCGTTCACCGCGATGTCGCCAAGCAGGGATGCGACCATCATGATGCTGTAAACAGAACCTGGATTCATCCGAAAAAATGACGTTTAGCCATTCGTGAACACAGGTTCGTCGCTGAGTACACCATCGCAGGCGCTCCTGTTGTGATGCAGCATCAAGGGTAACCGCAGCCACGGTCTCCGACCTGATAGTCAATGCTGCTGCAAACGTCGTCGAACTGTTCGCGCAGATGGTTGTTGTCTTGCAAACGTCCCCATCTGTTGACTGAAGGATCTAGACGTGGCTGCACGATCCGTTACAGCCATGCGGATAAGATGCCTGTAATCTCGACTGCTGGTGATACGAGCCTGTTGGGATTGAGCACGGCGTTCCGTATTACCCTCCTAAACCCACCGATTCCATACCTGCTAACAGTCGTTGGATCTCGACCAACGCGAGCAGCAATGTCGCGATATGATAAACCGTAATCGCGATAGGCTGAAATCCAACCATTATCAAAGTCGAAAACGTGGTAGTACGCATTTATCGTCCTTGCTCGAGGCATCACAACAACGTTTCACCAGGCAACGTCGGTCAGCAGCTGTTTGTGTATGAGAAATCGGTTGGAAACTTTCCTCATATCAGCACGTGGTAGGTGTCGCCACCGGCGCCAACCTTGTGTGACTGCTCTGAAAAGCTAATCATTTGCATATCACAGCATCTTCCTCCCGTCGGTTAAATTTCGCGTCTGTAGCACGTCATCTTCGTGGTGTAGCAATTTTAATGGCCAGTAGTGTAAATTCTGCCTTCCTGTTTAAAGACTGTTGTAAATAGACGACACATTCGTGGGCAATGCATCGCATAAAATTAAGTAAATCTCTTTATCATCCGTACAATGAAGTGAACTAATGTTTGTTATGTTGTAGTTCCAATGGGCCATCTCCAAAACCAATCAAAGATCCCCAATTATGACCGTACAGTTGTAGATTCGTCAGGTCATAACATGTCTCAAGTGGTAGGAGCTGCATCCTCTGGCCATCTGGAAGCTGTACAGTATCGTTAACGCTAATGGTTAAGTGGGCTGTTCTGACGCCTCTTCTGGAGAGCAAGTTCACATTCAACAGTCCGCAACGCTCGCCGAGAGAAAGAGCAAAGTTGGGGCGTTTCGAGGGGTCACATCACATTTACCACTACAACCGCTCAACCGCGCCACCTGTGCGCAGCATTAGGGAGCATTCAGTCAGATGCGACAAGCGATTGCAGGTGCGCTAATGACGGCATGCGCACTACGCATTTGTTTACCGCTCTCGACCACTAGGCAGCATTACGCGTTAAGTGCCGCCACAAAAAATAAACGCAAATGAGAAGTATTTACAGTAAATGTTTTTAACATGTTTTATAATGCTGTGAGGTAAATATGTTTGGACAAATAGTGGCAATTGTCTGAATATGTATAAATTAACAGTAATGCAAGAGAGAGGGTATTGAGTGGTATTATGATCGTGTAAATGAGTTAATGGTTTCTGGTAACGCAGCCAAGGACAACTGACGGATATATATATATATATATATATATATATATATATATATATATATATTTATATTTATATTGGGCGCGGCATCCATAAAATCTCGAACTTACAAGGAAATATGACGTAAGGCATAGTTCTAGAACTGGAGAGATGATACAGCGTTTTCAGTTTTACGTTGTTGTGAAAGAATGGGGTGGGACAATATAAGACAGTCTTAACCTCTAACTGTCTGAACACTGTGAAGTTTAAACGCTGTTGGAAGACGAAGTTATAAAAATGGTAATTTATGGAAGCTGCGTGGCGTGTGTTCGGTTGTTAACCAGCTCGACGAAATGGGTTTAAGAGAATGGTGCCTCTATGTATGGCCTGGCAACAGGTGGTCATGAAGAACTGGGAAAACCACACCTGAAAGCAATAGTCACATAAGTAAGGAGACACAGTTATACTCTGAGGGAAAAAAATCCTAGCCGCATAAAATAATCTATTTAGAGTAATAAAATTTCGGGAATACATTCGTCTAGTATAGATATCTATAGAATACATTTTTAAGTAATTAATATCGCAAGATCACAGGTTAATAAAAGCGCGAGGTAATCGATTCCAGATTAATAACAGGTGCCACTGCCAGAATGTTGAATGATGGACTTCCATGCCTGTCGCACGTGGTCGGTCAAAACAGAGACTCCAAATGCTGTTTGTGGATGACGCTAGTGTTGTCATGCGATGATATCCCACATGTGCTCGCTTGGAGACAGGTGTTGTGATCAAGCAGGACAAGGCAACATGTGGATACTCTGTAGAGCATGTCGGGTTACGGTATCGACAGGTGGGCGAGCGTTAGCCGGTTACAACACAACCTCTGGAACGCTCTTCATGAATGGCTGCGCAACAGATCCTGTCACCAAGCTGACATAAAAATTTTGCAGTCACAGTGCGCGTTGTAGCACGAGAGTGCTCCTAGTACGTAGGAAATCGCGCACCAGACCATAACTCCAGGGGTAGGGCCAGTGTGTCTAGCACACATATAGGTTTGTTACAGGCTCTCAACTGGCCTCATTACGACCAGCACCCGGCCGTCACTAGCACCGTGGAGAACAAGCTTTCATCAGGAAACACAATAGACCTCCACCCTATCCTCCGGTAAGCTCTCGCACTGAAGTCCAAAATGGTGGTAGTTTGGGATCAGTGGAATGCACGCTTTAGAGCATCTGGCTCGGAGCTGTCGTTGGAGGGACGGGTTTGTAACAGTTCGTTGTGTCACTGTGGTGCCAGCTGCAGCTCAGATTGTCGCTGCAGATGCGGTACGATGCGCCAGAGCCATACGCCGAACATAATAGCCTTCGGTCTCGGTTGTGCCACGTAAGCATTCGGAGGTCGGTCTTCTTGCACCCGTACATCCTTGTGACCACCGCTGGCTGCCAGCAGCCATGTAGAGTCGTTACATTCCTGCCAAGTCTTTCTGCGGAAGGAACATACAGCTTCTCGCAGTCCTATTACATGGCCTCGTCCAAACTCACTGGGGTATTGTTAAAAGCGTTTATGTCGCCTTAAAGGCATTCTTGACTAACAAGGGGAGGCCGCCAATTGTGAAATTCAGATTCGGTTCATACTGCGCATAATAAAAGCTCATGGCCAGAGGTGTAATGTGGCAAAGCACCAATTTGTACTTCTCAGCCGTTGTCGAGAAAATCGACAGTTAAACCGTTACGGTGAAATACTCTCTACGATTTATAGTTTCCTACAACGTCGTGGCGCAGGGGTAAGTGCTCGGGTTCGTAATCTGAAGGTCGCCAGATCGAATCTCGCTGCATGCAACCTTTTTTTTTAGTATTTGTTTTTTGTAATTCATATATATATATATATATATATATATATATATATATCGTGGGGTCTCTAATTCGAACGTTTGAAGTACACTATACGTATTCGTTTCGGAATATCGTTTCTACTTCCGTTAACTACACGTGTAAACATTATGAAGACAATTAATAACATTTGTGAAATACAACTTTGTTTGCGGAAAACATAATCATGTTCGAAGTCGCCAGTTTTTCCACGACAAACGACTTATTATATGCATAATTGTTGCAACTGACTGCCGGGGATATATATATACAGGGTGATTCAAAAAGAATACCACAACTTTAAAAATGTGTATTTAATGAAAGAAACATAATATATCCTTCTGTTATACATCATTACAAAGAGTATTTAAAAAGGTTTTTTTTCACTCAAGAACAAGTTCAGATATGTTCAATATAGCCCCTTCCAGACACTCGAGCAATATCAACCCGATACTCCACCTCGTTCCACACTCTCTGTAGCATATCAGGCGTAACAGTTTGGATAGGTGCTGTTATTTCTGGTTTCAAATCATCATTGGTGGCTGCGAGAGATGGCCGAAAGACCATATCCTTAACATACCCCCATACGAAAAAATCGCAGGGGGTAAGATCAGGGCTTCTAGGAGGCCAGTGATGAAGTGCTCTGACACGGGTTGCCTGACGGCCGATCCATCGCCTCGGGTAGTTGACGTTCAGGTAGTTACGGACAGATAAGTGCCAATGTGGTGGCACTCAATCCTGCTGAAATATGAATTGTTGTGCTTCTTGTTCGAGCTGAGGGAACAGCCAATTCTCTAACATCTCCAGATATTGTAGTCCAGTTACAGGAGCACCTTCGAAGAAAAAGGGACCAAAAACTTTATTGGCTGAAATGGGACAGAAAACGTTCACCTTAGGAGAGTCACGTTCATACTGAGTTGTTTCCCGCGGATTCTCAGTGCCCCATATACAGACGTTGTGACGGTTGACTTTCCCATTAGTGTGGAAAGTTGCTTCATCACTAAACACAATCTTTGAAACGAAAGATTCATCTGTTTCCATTTGAGCAAGGATAAAATCACAGAAATCGATTCTTTTAATCTTATCAGCTGCAGACAGTGCTTGAACCAATTTCAGACGATAAGGTTTCATAACTAACCTTTTTCGTAGGACTCTCCATACAGGTGATTGTGGAATTTGCAGCTCTCTGCTAGCTCTGCGAGTCGATTTTCCTGGGCTGCGAACAAATGCTTGCTGGATGCGTGCTACATTTTCATCACTCGTTCTCGGCCGTCCAGAACTTTTCCCTATTCACAAACACCCATTCTCTGTAAACTGTTTATACCAACGTTTAATACACCACCTATCAGGAGGTTTAACACCATACTTCGTTCGAAATGCACGCTGAACAACTGTCGTCGATTCACTTCTGCCGTACTCAATAACACAAAAAGCTTTCTGTTGAGCGGTCGCCATCTTAGCATCAACTGACGCTGACGCCTAGTCAACAGCGCCTCAAGCGAACAAATGTACAACTAAATGAAACTTTATAGCTCCCTTAATTCGCTTATCTCTGCCTTTTGTCGTTGCAGAGTTTTAAATTCCTAAAGTTGTGGTATTCTTTTTGAATCACCCTATATATATATATACTAAAAAAAGTTGCATGGCGCGAGATTCGATCCGGCGACCTTCGGATTACGAACCCGAGCGCTTACCGCTCGTAGAGAGTATTTGACCGCAACGGTTTCTTTTAACTGTCGATTTTCTCGACAACGGCTGAGAAGTGCGTCTTGGTGCTTTGCCACATTACACCTCTGGCCATGAGCTTTTATTATGCGCAGTATGAATCGAATCTGAATTTCACAATTGGCGGCCTCCCCTTGTAAGATCAACTCACTGTGTCCAATTGCAAAGGTAACTAACGCTAACGATCATTAGAGCGTGCATGTAAAGCAAACTTGATTTGTACCGTCATAATGGCGGCACAAGCATCACTCACATGTGACTGGCACTAAATGCGTAAATACATAATCTTTCGGATGTAGGAAAAAGCCTACCAGTTTTCTTTTATGTACTACAACTCCTTCTTAGATTTATGATATTTTTTCTTCAGTGTATTACGCAGCTTATCTGACATAAGAGCAACATTCATTAAATCTCCCTCAGAAGGACTTTTTCAAAGGTAGACAAAAATATAAAGTTGGTACCGTGTGTGGTACATCTTGCTGTAGTAGTAATTAAATGTTCAATAAACGTTGGCTGTGAATCATCTATGGCAGTCACTGTGACAAACTTGCATTTATACAGACTGATGCAGTAAACAGACTGATGCAGGAAACTGGAAGGCAAAAGATGAAGACATTAAAAAGATTGAAACAGAAATTAATGAAGTCCGGGAATTATAAATAATGGGATCCGAAAGACTGTTTCTAATAAATAATGAACAAGTCTGTAAGAATTTCGTGAAATATGTATGAGATAGAGCACATGCTGCCTTATCTAATATAAAGAGCAAGTAGACTACATTATCTACATTAATTAAAAAAGAAATTAATGAGTAATGCAGTGGCAAACGGCTATGAAAATAGAAATTTAAAAGTCAAATTAATAGAATAAGTGTTTATGCTGTAGCCCGAAGCCATAGTTATACAGGGTGAGTCACCTAACATTACCGCTGGATGTATTTTGTAAACCACATCAAATACTGACGAATCGATTCCACACACCGAACGTGAGGAGAGGGGCTAGTGTGATTGGTTAATACAAACCATAAAAAAATGCACGGAAGTATGTTTTTTAACACAAACCTGAGTTTTTTGAAATGGAACCCCGTGGGTTTTGTTAGCACATCTGAATATATAAGCAAATGCGTAATTAGTGCCGCTTGTTGCATTGTAAAATGTTAATTACATGCGGAGATATTGTAACCTAAAGTTGACGCTTGAGTACCACTCCTCCGCTACTCGATCGTGTGTATCGGGGAGCACCGAATTACGTAGCGATCCAAAGGGAACGGTGATGGACCTTAGGTACAGAAGAGACTGGAACAGCACATTACGCCCACATGCTAACACCTTTTTATTGGTCTTTTCACTGACGCACATGTACATTACCATGAGGGGTGACGTACACGTACACACGTGGTTTCCGTTTTCAATTACGGAGTGGAATAGAGTGTGTCCCGACATGTCAGGCCAATAGATGTTCAATGTGGTGGCCATCATTTGCTGCACACAATTGCAATCTCTGGCGTAATGAATGTCGTACACGCCACAGTACATCTGGTGTAATGTCGCCGCAGGCTGCCACAATACGTTGTTTCATATCCTCTGGGGTTGTAGGCACATCACGGTACACATTCTCCTTTAACGTACCCCACAGAAATAAGCCCAGAGGTGTAAGATCAGGAGAACGGGCTGGCCAATTTGTGCGTCCTCCACGTCCTATGAAACGCCCCTCGAACATCCTGTCAAGGGTCAGCCTAGTGTTAATTGCGGAATGTGCAGGTGCACCATCATGCTGATACCACATACATCGACGCGTTTCCAGTGGGACATTTTCGAGTAACGTTGGCAGATCATTCTGTAGAAACGCGATGTATGTTGCAGCTGTTTGGGCCCCTGCAATGAAGTGAGGACCAAAGAGGTGGTCGCCAATGATTCCGCACCATACATTTACAGTCCACGGTTGCTGTCGCTCTACCTGTCTGAGCCAGCGAGGATTGTCCACGGACCAGTAATGCATGTTCCGTAGATTCACTGCCCCGTGGTTTGTGAAACCCGCTTCATCGGTAAACAGGTAGAACTGCAACGCATTCTCTGTTAATGCCCATTGACAGAATTGCACTCGATGATTAAAGTCATCACCATGTAATTGCTGATGTAGCGACACATGAAACGGGTGAAAGCGGTGACGATGCAGTAAGCGCATGACACTACTTTGACTCAGTCCACCGACTCTCGCAATGTCCCGTGTACTCATGTGTGGGTTCATGGCAACAGCAGCTAACACACCAACAGCACCCGCTTCTCCTGTGACGGGCCTGTTACGGACCCGTTTGCGTGCTACGACCTTACCTGTTGCTTACAGTTGGCGGTAGATGTTTTGCAATGTGCGGCACGTCGGATGCTCTCTGTCCGGGTATCGTTCTGCATACACCCTGCAGGCTTCAGCTGCATTTCGTCGACACTCGCCATAGACGTAATTAACATTTTACAATGCAACAAACGGCACTGATTACGTATTTGTTTATATGTTCAGATGTGCTAACAAAACTAACGTGGTTCCATTTAAAAAAACGTAGGTTTGTGTTAAAAAACATACTTTCGTGCATTTTTGTATGGTTTGTGTTAAACAATTACACTAGCCCCTCTCCTCACGTTCGGTCTGTGGAATCGGTTCGTCAGTATTTGATGTGGTTTACTAAATATATCCAGCGGTAACGTTAGGTGACTCACCCTGTATACTTTGAAGCAATGTTTATTCACAATCTTTGTTTGAAAATAATCCATGAATTCTATAGATAAAAGTGAATTTTTCGCCTTTGATAGTAAGACTAAAAAAAGTAAGTCCTGTGCAAACTTTTTAACTTATGAAATGCAATCAGATGATTTACTTGAAGATTTATTTCTAATACATAAGTGAGTTCCTCATGTCAGTGAGTGGAAACTGGAAAATTAATGGTAAATAAATTACTGCGTTAATAAAGTAATTAGAAATCTGAAGAGATTTTAATCCTGAAAGTCACTAAGAATCAAACTTACTGTTCCTAGGAAGATAAAACTACAGAACTCTATGCTATGAACTTCAAATGACAATACCCTACCGAAAATCTTGGCTAAAAAAAAAAAATAAAATGGCCTGATGAAATAACACAGAGATACCTCGGCTGGGTAATCTAACCTTCAGCTGTATATTTTAGAAGGTGTTAAGGAGCTTACGAAATTAATTTTATTTAGTAAATAATAATATGAATCTTTGTGTGTTACACAGATGCTTCAGACCAAAATTATGAAGGCAGTTCAGAATTTTGAATCGCACAAGATAAAGGGACTATTTTCATTATTTCCATGAATTTTTGTATGTATGTATACACCTACTTCTAGTAGTAACTGAATAGTCTCACATCAAAATAGTTATTAAGACATCATCCGACATGTGGGTGCGTGACAGAACAAAATTACGGCTTTAAAATACCAGCTGAAGGTCACCAGATAAATAAAGAATCTTCATTTATACTAAAAATCCAGACTTATTTTCATAGATAAACAAGTAAATAAGATGTGCTATAGTATAAATAAGTAACTAAGTGGTGGCATGTAATTTTACGAACGATTTTCAAACTAATAAATTTTACTACTATTTTATCTTTCCGTAATCTCTGCAGTTGGGGTTTTCATTATGTGTCTCGTCTCATGAGACCAATTTTTGCACGTCCTGGTGCTTCTAACGATTTCGTTCGCATAGCGGCAATTTTTGCTTTCTCTTTTCAGTAAATGAATGAGCGGCAGTGTCTTGCCAACTGTGATTGTCGACAACACTAAGTTGTGTTCCTTTCTGAGCGGATATGAGACACAAAATGTTATCCCATAATCAAATCAAATCATCGCCCCACGCAGAGAAAGATAGTCGTAATTAAATAAAAATCTGTAACCCAGTGTAAAGACATCAGATGAGTGCTTATAAAAAAAAAGTGCGTTTAAAATTAGTAGCAACTTTTGACGTTTGGCTGACCAGAGAGGGACTTGACGCTGTTGCCCAGGTAACACCAACGGGGCGACGGCTTTCCCCACCACGCCGCCAGCGGATCGGCTGGTAACGTGCCCCTGCTGTCAGACCATGAATGAACAGCACGCATTAGATGCATCAACGCTCGTCAGATCTCTTTGTAACGTGTATTGCCTGGCATTGAAGTGTTGTGTCGTCGTCAGATATTGTGAACAAGTTTTTTGTGTTGGCGTTGCATTAATAACAATAGTGCAGTACATGTTAATACGAGATTTTCAATGAAAGTGTCGTCCGGGAACACGTTCATGGGCTGGGAAGAGAAGGTGCTGCGGCAAAACATTTCTCGGAATTCGACAATAGTGATTCACAAAACGCATTACCACTGTTGTGGTGCATAAAGCTCCAACAATGCAGTGACGGAATGCGGATATTTTACGGGCACAAAGAAATGTTCCATGAGATAAAGGTGAACCTAGCATGTATAAGGCGAAGGTAATGGAACCTGTACTGCTGTACAAGCCAAAACATACCCGATCCACGAACTGGCTAACGGTAAAGGGAGTAATTTAATCAGGCTTCCTTCGTATTATGCTCATTTAAATCCGACAAAATATATGGGCCTAGGTCAAAAGTAATGTGGCAAAAAACAAGAAGTTTATGCTCAGTGAGGCTGAAATGCTGACCAAAGGAACCACCGAAATGTTGCACGACAGGAGTGGTCTTCATTTGTTAGCCACACCAAGAAGGCAGTCCAGGAGACATTGATTCGTGAACGACTGTGACGAGTTTTCACGAATACGCAACTTCTCTTGTTGCCGTGTTAAAATCTGCTTCTTTTGTCAAAACACAACACAGTTAACAAATACTCATCTCACTGACACTGGAATGCAGATGAAATTGCGACAGAATCCTGAAATAGTGTATTATTAAACTAGCAACAGAGTGCTACTAAGGACAATAGTTTATGCAACAGCTCATTCATAGTATAAAAATAAACTTGTAATTTCTTCGCCTACATTGTCACAATACCCACAGTAGTTCTCGTTTCACCAGGTATCGATCGCTCTCAATAATCACATTTTTTCATTGAAAAAATCTGTAGTCGTTTTAATATCGCTGTAGATATGGAAGCTTCGCATATCAAACGCATGGCAAAATACCCCCGTCTTTGCGCGCTGTAAATTACCACCATATTGTATGGATACGTCAAACCATTTATGAGATACGAGGAATTTATGAATATTTTATTCTAGTTTTTCAAGTGCCGATGAGTTCGCCACGGAGCGCTTTAAATGCATTAAATTGTCTCGAAATTGGAAACAGACAGCTATATCCTTACAAGTTCAATGGATTATTCAATATAGCAACTACATTAAATACGCAGCAACAGTTATAACCTATCACGCACCAAACACAAATTCATAGCGATTTTTCACTGCAAACTAAGAATTTCTTGCAGTAGTTTACCTACTATCGAAATGTCACAGTGACTATGACCATTAACGAAATAATGGCCGGTTCATCATGACGCTGAATAATTAAACTATAAGATGTGCGGGAATTAGAGGTTATCACGGAATAGTTTCTTTAAAAACGTCTGAGAAAGATCGAAGATCGGTCGGCTTGCATGGCTTTCTGTTAACGCTGTCGAGCAAGCCTGCCAGTTTCCGTGCCGAATATACCCGTCTCACCTTATACTGTGGTCGCTTGCTGGCGCGCCCAACACAGTCTGGCAACTACGCTTCCCTCCACTTACTCCGTACTAAACTGTCAAAAGTCGCAACTTGTTTTAAACACACTATAGTTGAATAGTAAATTAAACTTTCCGTGAATGAAAAATAAGGCATAAAAAGTGCACAGTAAGTAAGACAAAGAGGAAAGAAGAAAGAAGAAACTTACACCCCTGGAAATGGAAAAAAGAACACATTGACACCGGTGTGTCAGACCCACCATACTTGCTCCGGACACTGCGAGAGGGCTGTACAAGCAATGATCACACACACGGCACAGCGGACACACCAGGAACCGCGGTGTTGGCCGTCGAATGGCGCTAGCTGCGCAGCATTTGTGCACCGCCGCCGTCAGTGTCAGCCAGTTTGCCGTGGCATACGGAGCTCCATCGCAGTCTTTAACACTGGTAGCATGCCGCGACAGCGTGGACGTGAACCATATGTGCAGTTGACGGACTTTGAGCGAGGGCGTATAGTGGGCATGCGGGAGGCCGGGTGGACGTACCGCCGAATTGCTCAACACGTGGGACGTGAGGTCTCCACAGTACATCGATGTTGTCGCCAGTGGTCGGCGGAAGGTGCACGTGCCCGTCGACCTAGGGCCGGACCGCAGCGACGCACGGATGCACGCCAAGACCGTAGGATCCTACGCAGTGCCGTAGGGGACCGCACCGCCACTTCCCAGCAAATTAGGGACACTGTTGCTCCTGGGGTATCGGCGAGGACCATTCGCAACCGTCTCCATGAAGCTGGGCTACGGTCCCGCACACCGTTAGGCCGTATTCCGCTCACGCCCCAACATCGTGCAGCCCGCCTCCAGTGGTGTCGCGACAGGCGTGAATGGAGGGACGAATGGAGACGTGTCGTCTTCAGCGATGAGAGTCGCTTCTGCCTTGGTGCCAATGATGGTCGTATGCGTGTTTGGCGCCGTGCAGGTGAGCGCCACAATCAGGACTGCATACGGCCGAGGCACACAGGGCCAACACCCGGCATCATGGTGTGGGGAGCGATCTCCTACACTGGCCGTACACCACTGGTGATCGTCGAGGGGACACTGAATAGTGCACGGTACATCCAAACCGTCATCGAACCCATCGTTCTACTATTCCTAGACCGGCAAGGGAACTTGCTGTTCCAACAGGACAATGCACGTCCGCATGTATCCCGTGCCACCCAACGTGCTCTAGAAGGTGTAAGTCAACTACCCTGGCCAGCAAGATCTCCGGATCTGTCCCCCATTGAGCATGTTTGGGACTGGATGAAGCGTCGTCTCACGCGGTCTGCACGTCCAGCACGAACGCTGGTCCAACTGAGGCGCCAGGCGGAAATGGCATGGCAAGCCGTTCCACAGGACTACATCCAGCATCTCTACGATCGTCTCCATGGGAGAATAGCAGCCTGCATTGCTGCGAAAGGTGGATATACACTGTACTAGTGCCGAAATTGTGCATGCTCTGTTGCCTGTGTCTATGTGCCTGTGGTTCTGTCAGTGTGATCATGTGATGTATCTGACCCCAGGAATGTGTCAATAAAGTTTCCCCTTCCTGGGACAATGAATTCACGGTGTTCTTATTTCAATTTCCAGGAGTGTATTTTATCCAGTTAAGCAGTTATTTGTGATATATGCGTATCGGACTGTTTGTGTTGAATAAAAGGTGAAACAGTAATCGGAGGTGACGCGAAGCGAATGTGTCGCCTACTGATTAAACTATGTGAAAACGAAAGCGCCTTCCACTTACCAGTGCTGATACGCTGTGAAGCCCTACGGCAGTTCCAGTCACAAAAGGAGTCACGGCTTCATGCAGAAAATTGTGCCAAATACTGAAAATTCGCCGATCACACGTTCACTGAATCGACGCTATATGTGAGCATTGGTCACTTTGGCAGTGTGGCGCGATTATAACTGTGGCACGCCTGGTGTTGTTGCCTTACACTCAATTGTTGTCGGTATGCTTCCTCTGACGCCTGCATTCTTAACGTTACGGACCGATAAGAAGTGTTTGAAAGTTGACAAAACGATGCAGACAATGCACAGAGACACTATATACTGTTTCCCTTTGTTTACTTATTCCTAGATGGGTCCGTAACTAATAAAGAAGATTGAAAAACCGTCTACTGTATTCTATAAATAAATTGTGCTGTCATCATCATATTGTAATATGTTATGTTGACGAGAAATTCTTACAAATAACTAATGGTGCAAGTAACAACGATTATTACCAGACGAAGGGAAAATAAATTAACTGTACCATAATATTAAGGTTTTCTTGTTGCACAGGTAGGTATTTTATGTCCTCAGCTATCATACAACGAGTCTGCCCGATTGTTCATGTAATTCACCGAATTAGACGCTGTCCTGGACGACCTCGAGGTATCCTCTCTACTATTTCCAGATAACCATCCTGGATGGTATTAGCCTCGATGACGGGTCCTGGAACGTTACGCCATTGTCTCTGCACTCCTATGCACTTGGGCCATCGTCTGCAATGCCCATGTCACCGGACCCATAAAGATAAAATTCTTAATTAAACGTTTAGAGAATAATATGACTAATCAAATTTTGTCAAAACTTTTTAAAGAAAGGACTATAAACCGAATCAAACCACTTGTGATTTGGTGGCATGCGTTAACTAACCAAGAGAACTAAGTGAAGTGTGCAAATATTCTTTTTTATAATTACCTAACTGCTGTGACTTTGTGATGTCTAAGACTTTTTTATAGACTATTGAACATAACGATTCAAAATAATGAAAGACAGTCTTACCTTTTATGTTTGTGTATCTGAACAAAGTATCTGAACAAAGTAACGAAAGTAGTGAAAAACTTTATTTCTACCAAAGGGTAAGCGTTCACTAGACTTTTGCTCTACTTAAGATGCTAAATATGTATCATTTATAGACATTTTGAATTAGTGAAAGTCTTTCAAGTTTGATTTCGTCAGGTGTATGTCATTTCCTTGCTTCAATCAAAGGGGGCTGTATAATGACAGACAAGTATTTTGCTATGCTAGTAAAACTACTTTTACCATATATAAGTATGCACTGAGTCATGAAATCTATAGCGATTCAAAACGTGGAGGAAGTGATAAAAATACAACCAGAAAGAAATCTGTTCTCAGTTTCTTGTCTCTCTTTTTTGTTGTAGCTTCATCTTTCTTTTTCTGTCTTCTTCGTTACCGTTCTTCTACCTTACCTTTGTCTGTTAAGATGAATGCTTCATTGTAAACACAGACCAGTGGGAATAATTACTTGTTATTGTTGTTGTTGTGGTATGCAGTCCTGAGACTGGTTTGATGCAGCTCTCCATGCTACTCTATCCTGTGCAAGCTTCTTCATCTCCCAGTACTTACTGCAACCTACATCCTTCTGAATTTGATTAGTGTATTCATCTCTTGGTCTCCCTCTACGATTTTTAACCTCCACGCAGCCCTCCAATGCTAAATTTGAGATGCCTTGATGCCTCAGAACATGTCCTACCAACCGGTCCCTTCTTCTTGTCAAGTTGTGCCACAAACTCCTCTTCTCCCCAATCCTATTCAATATCTCCTCATTAGTTACGTGATCCACCCACCTAATATTCAGCATTTTTCTGTATCACCACAATTCGAAAGCTTCTATTCTCTTCTTTCCCGAACTATTTATCGTCCATGTTTCACTTCCATACATGGCTACACTACATACAAATACTTTCAGAAAAGACTTCCTGACACTTAAATCTATACTCGATGTTAACAAATTTCTCTTCCTCAGACACGCTTTCCTTGCCATTGCCAGTCTACATTTTATATCCTCTCTACTTCAATCATCATCAGTTTTTTGCTCTCCAGATAGAAAAACACCTTTACTACTTTAAGTGTCTAATTCCCTCAGCATCACCAGACTTAATTCGACTACTTTCCATTATCCTCGTTTTTCTTTTGTTGATGTTCTTCTTATATCCTCCTTTCAAGACACTGTCCATTCCGTTCAACTGCTCTTCCAAGTCCTTTGCTGTCTCTGACAGAATTACAATGTCATCGGTGAACCTCAACGTTTTTATTTCTTCTCCATGGATTTTAATACCTACTCTGAATTATTCATTTGTTTCCTTTACTGCTTGCTCAATATACAGATTGAATAACATCGGGGAGAGGCTACCACCCTGTCTCACTCCCTTCACAACCACTGCTTCCCTTTCATGCCCCTCGACTGTTATAACTGCCATTTTGTTTCTGTACAAATTGTAAATAGCCTTTCGCTCCCTGTATTTTACCACTGCCACCTTTAGAATTTGAAAGATAGTATTCCAGTCAACATTGTCAAAAGCTTTCTCTAAGTCTACAAATGCTAGAAACGTAGGTTTGCCCTTCCTGAATCTATTTTCTAAGGTAAGTCGTAGGGTCAGTATTGCCTCACGTGTTCCAACATTTCAACGGAATCCAAACTGATCTTCCCCGGCTACTACCAGTTTTTCCATTCGTGTGTAAAGAATTCGCGTTAGTATTTTGCAGTTGTAACTTATTAAACTGATAGTTCGGTAATTTTCACATCTGTCAACACCTGCTTTCTTTGGGATTGGAATTATTATATGCTTCTTGAAGTCTGAGGGCATTTCGCCTGTCTCATACATCTTGCTCACCAGATGGTAGAGTTCTGTCAGGACTGGCTCTCCCAAGGCTGTCAGTAGTTCCAATGGAATGTTGTCTATTCCCGGGGCCTTGTTTCGACTTAGGTCTTTCAGTGCTCTGTGAAACTCTTCTCGCAGTATTGTATCTCCCATTTCATCTTCATCTACATCCTCTTCCATTTCCATAATATTGTCCTCAAGTACATCGCCCTTGTATAGACCCTCTATATACTCCTTCCACCTTCCTGCTTTCACTTCTTTGCTTAGAACTGGGTTCCCATCTGAGCTCTTGATATTCATACAGTTGGCTCTCTTTTCTCCAAAGGTCTCCTTTCCTGTAGGCAGTATCTATCTTACCCCTAGTGAGATAAGCGTCTACATCCTTACATTTGTCCTCTAGCCATCCCTGCTTAGCCATTTTCCACTTCCTGTCGATCTCATTTTTGAGACGTTTGTATTCCTTTTTGCCTGCTTCATTTACTGCACTTTTATATTTCCTCCTTTCATCAATTAAATTCAGTATTTCTTCTGTTACCCAAGGATTTCTACTAGCCCTCGTCTTTTTACCTACTTAATCCTCTGCTGCCCTCACTACTTCATCCCTCAGAGCTACCCATTCTTCTACTGTATTCCTTTCCCCCATTCCTGTCAACTGTTCCCTTATGCTCTCCTTGAAACTCTGTACAACCTCTGGTTTAGTCGGTTTATCCAGGTCCCATCTCCTTAAATTCCACCTTTTTGCAGTTTCTTCAGTTTTAATCTACAGTTCATAACCAATAGATTGTGGTCAGAGTCCACATCTTCCCCTGGAAATGTCTTACAATTTAAAACCTGGTTCCTAAATCTCTGTCTTACCATTATATAATCTATCTGACACCTTTTAGTATCTCCAGGATTCTTCCATGTATACAACCTTCTATTATGATTCTTGAACCAAGTGTTAGCTATGATTGAGTTATGCTCTGTGCAAAATTCTACCAGACGGCTTCCTCTTTCATTTCTCACCCCCAAACCATATTCACCCACAATGTTTCCTTCTCTCCCTTTTCCTACTCTCGAATGCCAGTCACCCATGACTATTAAATTTTCGTCTCCCTTCACTACCTGAATAATTTCTTTTATCTCATCATAGATTTCATCAATTTCTTCATCATCTGCAGAGCTACTTGGCATATAAACTTGTACTACTCTAGTAGGCATGGGCTTCGTGTCTATCATGACCACAATAATGCGTTCACTGTGCTGTTTGTAGTAGCTTACCCACACTCCTATTTTTTTATTCATTATTAAACCTACTCCCGCATTACCCCTATTTGATTTTGTATTGTCGGCGTGAGTGGCCGAGCGATTCTAGGCCCTACAGTCTGGAACTACGGGACCGCTACGGTCGCAGGTTCGAATTCTGTCTCGAGCATGGATGTGTGTGATGTCCTTAGGTTAGTTAGGTTTAAGTAGTTCTAAGTTCTGGGGGACTGATGACCTGAGAAGTTAAGTCCCACAGTGCTCAGAGCAATTTTTTTTTTAATTTTGTATTTATAACCCTGTATTCACCTGACCAAAAGTCTTGTTCCTTCTGCCACCGAACTTCACTAATACCCACTATATCTAACTTTATCCTATCCATATCCCCTTTTAAATTTTCGGAGCTACTTGTCTGGATAAGGGATCTGACATTCCACGTTCCGTTCCGTAGAACGCCTGTTTTCTTTCTCCTGATAGCGACGTCCTCTTAAGTAGTCCCCGCCCGGAGATCCGAATGGTGGACTATTTTACCTCCGGAATATTTTACCCAAGCGGACGCCATCATCTTTTAACGATACAGTAGAGCTTCATGCTCTCGGGAAAAATTACGGATGTAGTTTCCCCCTGCTTTCAGCCGTTCGCAGTACCAGCACAGCAAGGCCGTTTTGATTAGTGTTACAATGCCAAATCAGTCAATCATCCAGATTGTTGCCCCTGAAACTACTGAAAAGGCTGCTGCCCCTCTTCAGGAACCACACGTTTGTCTGGCCTCTCAACAGATACCCCACCGTTGTGGTTGCACCTATGGTACGGCCATCTGTATCGCTGAGACACGCAAGCCTCCGCACCATCGGCAAGGTCCAGGGTTCCTGGGGGGATAATTACTTATTTATTTCAATTAACGATTCTTGTATTATTATTTCTTAATATTAATTTCTTCAATATGTTACCGACAGGTTTCCAAGCGAAAATGTGGGTGAGTCTTATCGGAGGAACGCAAGTAAGCGGTTTGACGAGATTTGTTTAATCGCGATTGTGGTCATCTGCCCAAGATAGCTAAGGACTGTAGTAATTGCTCAGAACTCGATTTAAAAAAATGGCCGATTCCCCGTGTGAATCCAATTAGCGTACATTATTCAACTGTTTCTGTTGATTGACAACATCGATATCCATTATAAGCAGCTATTCAACCGTGCGGGATAATCAACAATTCGATAGTAGCCCATGATCACGTTGTTACTAGCATGTACCTTGTGGACTACATGCAACCGTGCCCGTGTTAAATCCGACTCGCATTCTGAATTACCCCAATGGTGGTTAATAGTCAACCACGCCTATAGGCTGACGTTACTCATGTACGACTCGCAGAGTCGTGACGCACTGCCGGCCGCGTGTGACCGAACGGTTCTAGGTGCTTCTGTCCGGAACCACGCGGCTGCTGCCGTCGCAGGTTCGAATCCTGCCTATGGCACGGATGTGTGTGATGCCCTTAGGTTGGTTAGGTTTAAGTAGTTCTAAGTCTAAGGGACTGATGACGTCAGATGTGAAGTCCCATGGTGCTTAGAAATATTTGACGCACTGTTTCTGGAGTCAGGAGTCAGCTTTTAAAACGTAGGATACTCTCTCTAGATTCGGTCTATGCGAACAGTATCCCACAGCTGGTTCTCCTTGTGACGGGCATTTTTCTGTCTTCAGAATATGCCAGGCCCTTGCTCGGTGCAAGAATCGCAGGACGAACAACCCGCAAGGAATCTGAGATGTGCCACTACACCAGCATATGAGTCTGGCACTCAATGAAACGTATGCTAGCTGATAGCTATAATGTGGACAGACACAAAAGGAACACTGCAGTAATGGTGTGCGGAGAATGTAGACTCATGGATGACTGAATATGAAAGTAGAACAAGAGATTATTGATGATGGATACTCATTTGCCTTCTTTGGTAGCAGAACAGGCGAAGAAAAATGGTGGAGGGAAGATACAGTAGCAAGTACTCACAAAGCAGAAATAAAAAGAAACAATTAATAACATCCAAAAATATGAACACTGCACCTAGAAGATGAAAAGATGTATCTGGAGTAGAGATAAGCATGGAAGCCAAACCTGAGCTATGGGAAAGGACAAATTAAACGCATAATAATATTTCGAATGTGTTGTTAACAGGAGAGTGTTGAGCAGATGGATTGATCGAGAGGGCAAAAAAGGATCTTGAGGAGCATCGGCTACAGAAGTGATAGCCAGTCTTATAACTTGAGACACATTAAGGTCCGCTGGATACTAGAAGGTAAAGAAGATCAACAGAGTTGGAGAAATAAGAAACATTGAGTAAAACAGAAACCCTGGTCACCATCCAGTTCTTAATATGAATCTGTCAATAATGAGTCACTCCTTCTCTCATCATCCGGTAGTAAATACTACCAAAATTGAAACTAAGCCGTGCAATGTTTCTTGATTGTGGGTTGGATACGCACGTGTTTGACCACACACGTCAGCATACCTGTAGAAGTCTTTTCTGCCAAAGTTAGCAATAACAAGGTAACAGTAAAACCACATAAGACAGGAATCACTAGGTGACTAAGAGGCTTCACCAATGGTCAAATGACCCTTTACAAAACATCTCTATGATGAGCAGTTGTGTGCGTACCGCCAATGAACCTCTGCCTCTCAGTATTTCTAAAATACGTAGCCACACCTCAGTGACACTATTGTGAAAATAATATGCACCGGATTTTTAACGTGAATGACAAGAAATGTGGCTTTCTGTAGTGAAATTGAAGAAGGCAAACTATATTTTAATTCCAAGACTACACCTATTATTCCCACATGGTTAACTAAAATTAATAAAGGTGAACAAGATATCATGTGTACTTGAATAACAGATAGAATTCAATATCACGACAGTTTTATTCCTAAAACAAAAAAATGGTTCAAATGGCTCTGAGCACTATGGGACTCAACATCTTAGGTCATAAGTCCCCTAGAACTTAGAACTACTTAAACCTAACTAACCTAAGGACATCACACACACCCATGCCCGAGGCAGGATTCGAACCTGCGACCGTAGCAGTCCCGCGGTTCCGGACTGCAGCGCCAGAACCGCTAGACCACCGCGGCCGGCTATTCCTAAAACACGTGAATTAAATAGAACATAGGGCAACATAACACGTCATTTCTATTCTTCCCATGTTCATAAAGCCACGTGTTCTGATAGACGGTTGACAAAGGTGAACGAAGAGTAGTTTCTTAACTCCAATTCTGACGTTAAAAATGTGAGTAACACGATCTAACTGATTAATTCGAATGAGCGACTGTGAACTGTTTCCAAAATGCGCTTAAATCAGACAGAGACCGCTGTTGCTGCGAGTGCACAATGACGTAATAAAAATTCGCTCTAAAGATTCCTAGTGTCCGTGCCGTGAGATGCTCATCATGCGCATGCAGAAATGTCGAAATGCGGTGCGTGTTCTGCGTTGGCGTTAGGTCAAATGGCCGATCTTCGCTCCTCCGCTCGTTGTGGTTTACCTTCACATCCAAGCACAGAGTCCAAAGACAAATGTCTTCTAGACGATTTCTTCCCCAAACAACCCCACCCTCTTCTAGACGATCGAATCAGCTACTCGCCTCCGCATTTTGGAATCGAATGTCTCAGGTTTCCACAAGCTACACTCAAGTCCACCATGAGCTCTACATGGAGTATGCACAGAAAAGCTAAAACCACCAACTGAAAGCTAGTAAAGCACCCCTGCCCCAGTCGTATATCACTTCGTGTACTGTACAGCCATCCTCCAAAAGAGGGGAAGAAACTATTTCTCAAATCCTAATACAACTAGGACAGACATCAGCTGTTACGTTTTCAGCTGTCGCTCTCTGGATACCAGTCAACACACTGTAATTTTGCATGTGTTTGAAACACGTGGATCGTGCATCGATGTGACGTCAAAAACACGCCGTAGCTCCCTCGGCGACCCAGTCTCTGGCATCGTGTAGCGTCGCCCCATTTTGTCCGTTCCGGCAAAATGTTTTCTGTGTCCTAGGTGGTACCGATCTTACAGGAAGCTTTCCAGGTAACAACACAAGGACCACTGCCAAAATGGCGAAATGCAACATGCCTTGGCCGGGAAGAATTGCCACTCTCTCTGTCTGTCGCACCTCAGCGAAAACAGTTATAAAAAAAAGTTTTGCCTCTGGCCGCAGGTACAGAATGCTGTGATCCCGCTCCAGGATTTTTGTTTCCTATGGCCAACCCCCCATGAACCATGGACCTTGCCGTTGGTGGGGAGGATTGCATGCCTCAGCGATACAGATGGCCGTACCGTAGGTGCAACCACAACGGAGGGGTATCTGTTGAGAGGCCAGACAAACGTGTGGTTCCTGAAGAGGGGTAGCAGCCTTTTAAGTAGTTGCAGGGGCAACAGTCTGGATGATTGACAGATCTGGCCTCGCAACACTAACCAAAACGGCCTTGCCGTGCTGGTACTGCAAACGGCTGAAAGCAAGGGGAAACTACAGCCGTAATTTTTCCCGAGGGCATGCAGCTTTACTGTATTGTTAAATGATGATGGCGTCCTCTTGGGTAAAATATTCCGGAGATAAAATAGTCCCCCAATAGGATCTCCGGGCGGGAACTACTCAAGAGGACGTCGTTATCAGGAGAAAGAAAACTGGCATTCTACGGACCGGAGCGTGGAATGTCAGATCCCTTAATCGGGCAGGTAGGTTACAAAATTTAAAAATGGAAATGGATAGGTTGAAGTTATATATAGTGGGAATTAGTGAAGTTCGGTGGCAGGAGGAACAAGACTTTTGGTCAGGTGAATACAGGGTTATAAATACAAAATCAAATAGGGGTCATGCAGGAGTAGCTTTAATAATGAATAAAAAAGTAGGAGTGCGGGTAAGCTACTACCAACAGCATGGTGAACGCATTATTGTGGCCAAGATAGACACGAAGCCCACGCCTACTACAGTAGTACAAGTTTATGTGCCAACTAGCTCTGCAGATGATGAAGAAATTGATGAAATCTATGATGAGATAAAATAAATTATTAAGGTAGTGAAGGGAGACGAAAATTTAATAGTCATGGGTGACTGGCATTCGAGAGTAGGAAAAGGGAGAGAAGGAAACATAGTGGGTGAATATGGATTGGGGGAGAGAAATGAAAGAGGAAGCCGTCTGGTAGAATTTTGCACAGGGCGTAACTTAATCATAGCTAACACTTGGTTCGAGAATCATAAAAGAAGGTTGTATACATGGAAGAATCCTGGAGATATTAGAAGGTATCAGATAGATTATATAATGGTAAGACAGAGATTTAGGAACCAGGTTTTATATTGTAAGACATTTCCAGGGGCAGATGTGGACTCTGACCACAATCTATTGGTTATGAACTGTACATTAAAACTGAAGAAATTGCAAAAAGGCGGGAATTCAAGGAAATGTGACCTGGATAAACCGACTAAACCAGAGGTTGTACAGAGTTTCAGGGAGAGAATAAGGGAACAATTGACAGGAATGAGGGAAAGAAATACAGTAGAAGAAGATTGGGTAGCTCTGAGGGATGAAGTAGTGAAGGCAGCAGAGGATCAAGTAGGTAAAAAGATGAGGGCTAATAGAAATCCTCGGGTAACGGAAGAAATATTGAATTTAATTGATGAAAGGAGAGAAAATATAAAAACGCAGTAAATGAAGCAGGCAAAAGGGAATACAAACGTCTGAGATCGACAGGAAGTGGAAAATGGCTAAGCAGGGATGGTTAAGGGACAAATGTAAGAATGTAGAGGCTTATCTCACAAGGGGTAAGATAGATACAGCCTACAGGAAAATTAAGGAGACCTTTGGAGAAAAGAGAGCCACTTGTATGAATATCAAGAGCTCAGATGGAAACACAGTTCTAAGCAAAGAAGGGAAAGCAGGAAGGTGGAAGGAGTATATAGAGGGTCTATACAAGGGCGATGTACTTGAGGAAAATATTATGGAAATGGAAGAGGATGTAGATGAAGATGAAATGGGAGATATGATATTGCGTGAAGAGTTTGACAGAGCACTGAAAGACCTGAGTCGAAACAAGGCCCCCGGAGTAGACAAGATTCCATTAGAACTACTGATAGCCTTGGGAGAGCCAGTCTTGACAAAACTCTACCATCTGGCGAGCAAGATGTATGAGACAGGCGAAATACCCTCAGACTTCAAGATGAATATAATAATTCCAATCCCAAAGAAAGCAGGTGTTGACAGATGTGAAAATTACCAAACTATCAGTTTAATAAGTCACAGCTGCAAAATACTAACGCGAATTCTTTACAGACGAATGGAAAAACTAGTAGAAGCCGACCTCGGCGAAGATCAGTTTGGATTCCGCAGAAATGTTGGAACACGTGAGGCAATATTGACCCTACGACTTACCTTAGAAAATAGATTAAGGAAAGGCAAACCTACATTTCTAGCATTTGTAGACTTAGAGAAAGCTTTTGGCAATGTTGACTGGAATACTCTCTTTCAAATTCTAAAGGTGGCAGTGGTAAAATACAGGGAGCGAAAGGCCATTTACAATTTGTGCAGATACCAGATGACAGTTATAAGCTTCTAAGGTCAAAAAGGGAAGCAGTGGTTGGGAAGAGAGTGAGACAGGGTGGTAGCCTCTCCCCGATGTTATTCAATCTGTATATTGAGCAAGCAGTGAAGGAAACAAAAGAAAAATTCGGTGTAGGTATTAAAGTCCATGGAGAAGAAATAAAAACGTTGAGGTTCGACGATGACATTGTAATTCTGTCAGAGACAGCAAAGGAATTGCAAGAGCAGTTGAACGGAATGGACAAAACTTTTTTTTTTAATGTTTCAAACGGCTCTGAGCACTATGGGACTTAACATCTGATGTCATCAGTCCCCTCGGAATGGACAGTGTCTTGAACGGAGGATGTAAGATGAACATCAACAAAAACCAAACGAGGATAATGGAAAGTAGTCGAACTAAGTCGGGTGATGCTGAGGGAATTAGATTAGGAACTGAGACACTTAAAGCAGTAAAGGAGTTTTGCTATTTGGGGAGCAAAATAACTGATGATGGTAGAAGTAGAGAGGATATAAAATGTAGACTGGCAATGGCAAGGAAAGCGTTTCCGAAGAAGAGAAATTTGTTAACATCGAGTATAGATTTAAGTGTCAGGAAGTCGTTTCTGTAAGTATTTGTATGGAGTGTAGCCATGTATGGAAGTGAAACATGGACTACAAATAGTTTGGACAGGAATAGAATAGAAGCTTTCGAAATGTGGTGCTACAGAAGAATGCTGAAGATTAGATTGATAGATCACATAACTAATGAGGAGGTATTGAATAGAATTGGGGAGGAGTTTGTGGCACAACTTGACAAGAAGAAGGGACCAGTTGGTGGGACATGTTATGAGGCATCAAAGGAACATAAATTTAGCATTGGTGGGCAGCGTGGAGGGTAAAAATCGTAGAGGGAGACCAAGAGATGAATACACTAAGCAGATTCAGAAGGATGTAGGTTGCAGTAAGTACTGGGAGATAAGCTTGCACAACAACAACATCATGGCCAATGACCCCATGGCCTAGGCTGAGTCCTCTGCAGTGACTTCTGTTGTGTGAAGGCCTGGTCCACGTCTTCCTTCACTCTCTCTATACCTGCGACTTGCCATATTCTCAGAGCTGGAACCATTAAGTCTCACTTGTCACAGTTACTGTCGTTTAACGAAACAAGCGCTTCGCTCCCCCACCTGTAGTGACTTCATGCATCCAGCTACGATGAAATTCAGCATCTGAGTCACTGTCAACGCTCTCCAATAGTCTCACTGACCATAGAGTCTGTGGTCATCTGTTCGAATGAAAAAAGGCGGATTGAAGGGAGCTGCCATCTTTCAACTTCCATTTCGGCAGCAGTCAGAGACAGTCGCAGGGGCAGCTGGTCTCACACGTAAAGTTTGCTTCATCGTGAGGAGCTGCTATATCTCATCCACATAGAGCACTGAGTATTCATCTGTTTGCAGTATGGCACAAGTGATTTGACTCTACATTTCTTAAAGCTAGCTATGTAGTTAAGTAAATTAATATCGGTAAAAAAAAGTATACGGAAAAGAAAAGGCCTAAAAATTTGTAATGAGACTACAATGAAAGCTGTTGAAGAAAAACAGGATGCATATATAAAATACTGAATAGTATAAGGAGAAAAGAAATAACGCTAAATGCGTAGGAAGGAAAGCACATCAGCAACACTCGGATAGGTTTATTTATAATACCGAACATGATATCCACGGAAGACAACAAATGACATATAAAGTTTAAAAATCTTTAAACACAACAGAAAGAACGAAGCTACAAGTAAATAGTATTGAAGAAGAACAGTGGATAAATCATTACAGCAAATTGTGGTATGATCATACAGCACAAGAAACTGAAATTGAACAACTACACGAGAAAGGATTAGATGAAATACAGTCTGACGAATTAACATCTGCACTAGCATCGTTTAAGAACAGAAAAGCAAGAGGAAAAGACGGCATTCATGCTGAATTATTAAAATATGGGGGAATGATGCTACACCAACGACTGCTACATCTCCTCAACGAATGTTGGAAGAAGACTGGAAAACAGATAGAGTGATATCAGTTTTTGAAAAAGGAGATGAAAGTCTATGCAGTAATTACAGAGGAATAAGTTTATTAGACTCAGCATACAACGTGCATGCTAAGATGATAAATACAAGACTTAAAAACATAGCAGAAGCAGTACTCCATGAGGAACAAATGGGTTTTAGGAAAGGACGCTCCACAATAGATGCAGTTTTTATTCTACAGCAAATAATAGAAAAACGGAGAGAGTATAATAATGAAACACACATTGCTTTTATTGACTTTAAAAAAGCTCTTGACAATGCCAATAGACAGAAACTTTGGGAAATAATGATGAATCGCGGATATCCAAAGCATTTAGTAAATGCGGTAAAAAGTTCATGTCAAGACATAAATATCACTCTAGATCTCAATGGAAAAACAACTAATGAGTTACCAACGAACTAAGGGGTACGACAAGGCTGCTGCATCTCTGCAACTTTGTTCAACAATGAACAATGAAGTAATACCTATATGGAAATCAGAATTTCAGAAAGGCATCTACCTACACAGGAATATTGTTTTAAATATTTTAGTATATGCTGATGATGCAGTGATCCTAGCAGACAAGGAAAATGACCTTCAGAAGGGAATCTACTTGCTAAAACAAATAAGTGCAAAATTTAACATGGAAATTTAAAAAGATAAGAAACTAAAACAATGGCCTTCATGGGAAAGAACCAATCAAAACCAAAATAGTGATAAATCACATGATTTTAGAGCACGTAAACCATTTCAGTTACCTCGGCTGTGAAATTACATATGGCTACAGCAGAGATATTGAAATTAAGCTTAGTAAATACAGCCAGGTATGCGGAACAATTAACGGAAACCTAAAAAACAAAACCAGGAAAGACACTCAAACTAAATTTAACAAAAGTGTTGCAGTTCCCACACTGCTCTATGGAAGTGAGGCCTGGGTGATTACCCAGAAGCAAGAAAGCAGGATTCAGGCACAAGAAATAAAATTCCCTAGAGGTGTTAAAGTGTTGCACAAGAGAAGACAGGCTAAGAAATCAAGATATTAGAGAAGAACTGCAAATCTTTAGCCTCGATGATAAAATTCGAGAGTACAAAAGAAAATGAAACGAATATCTACAAAGAATGGAATGTGAGAGGCTTCCCTTAAAGGCAAGAAATTATACGTGCAATGGGAGAAGAGACAGAGGAAGACCCCGACAGGGATGGGTACCCTAACAAGCAATTCTTGCCTAATAACGGAAGAGAACATAAAGACGATATCGTTTTCATTGCTCACTGAGCAAGGTGTAGGTAGGTCAGCCTGTTCACGTTGTAATAGTAGTAACTGTTTCAAAACTACTTTAATTCACCATCTGAAACCCCTTGGTAGGATTTTGCATAGTAAATTCAGGTACATGTCGATTGAATTAACGGAATTTATGCTAATTTTCTTCGTGTATTGAACCGTATGGCCGCAGTACCATTTGGCAGTATTAGGACATGAGTACAGATGTTGTGATGCTTGTTTGTGCAATGCACACTGTTCAATAAGCATCATTATTTTTCAGCAGCAAGAAAATAGTCGTTTCTCCAAGCTATAGCACTTGATTAAAACGTACTACCAACTATTATATATCAGTTTTCTATTCATATATTAAACGTGCGTGCTGTTACTGTGGAGAGTACTATGTAGACCGATATTTTTACAAATGAGAGAGTGTTTTCTTTCGTTCCGATGCAGAGTGTAGTAGTAATGCATACCAAAAATCATGCAAAAAACAATAAATTTCTGTACCCAACTCTTGAGCGCTGTATTGAACTTGATTCTACAGGGCTGCAGGCATTGATTGGTCTACAAATAAGAGACGGCCTGCATAAGGCACGTGGGAAGCCTTTGGCTGAATTTTGGTCAGAAGAGTATGGCTTATCTATTTTTCGCACCACAATGAGATTTTCAAGATTTTGTGATATTTTGATGTGCCTCTGGTTTGATGATAACCTTATAACAAAACAAAGAAAAGCTGCTGCTGGATCAAAATCTGAACCTATAGGGGCTGTGTTTGAAATGTTCGTTGATGCATGCATTTCGTCTTATGTCCCTGGACTTATACTGCGTTTGATGAGCGTTGTGTACTTTCAGGGGACGGTGTCCTTCGAAACCTGGAAAGTATGGGATAGAAGTGTGGGCTGCTGTAGATTGTGAGACCAATTATGTCATAAACACACAAGTGTATACGTGGAAATCTGCTGAAGGAAGGGAAATAAATCAAGGGAAATGATTGGTACATGATTTAGTTGATCGCCTCAAGGGAAGCGGCAGGAACATTATCACTGACAACTTTTTTACAAGTTTTGATTTCGGAAAAGAACTTCTTGCTAATAAATTGACACTTGTGGGAAGTCTTCAGGCCAACCGAAAAGAGATACCAAAAGAAATGTTGCCATCAAAACACAGGAGTCCATTATGGAGCACTTTTGGGTATGCACAGAACACTCTTTTAGCTTAGTATGTTCCTACAGGAAAGATATCAGTCATTTTGTTGTCTACTCGACACCAAACATCTGATGTAAGTGAGCATGAGCACAAAAAATGAAAAAATAATGTTCTACAACTCAACAAAGTCAGGAGTTGATTAGTTGATAAGATGTCTAGGCATTATTCAGTGAAAGAACGTGGAACGAGAAGGTGACCACTTGCCGTAATTTTTGGTATACTAGATTTCGCTTGCCTCAATGCTTACGTTCTGTATTGTAGATTTTTATATGATATGAGAAGTAGAAATGCAAGACGAGAATTCCTCTCAGAGCTAGGAAGAGAACTAGTTAAACCTCCCATTGAACGACGAATCCTGTCGCCCCAGTGCAGAACACAACACATTCGTTCAGCAATAATATCTTCAGGCTTCAAGGATCTTCTAAAGGAAAAACAACACGATAACCAGGAAAAGAAAACGGTGTGATTTTTGCCCAAGGTCAAAGGACAAGAAAGTGAATCAACAATGTGATGGGTGTCCCAAATTTGTCTGCAAAAGAACATGCTAGGAGAAGTGTGTTGTATAATGATTGTTCGTCACATGAAACAGAGAGCGAGGAGTGTACTTCTAATAAAATTCCATGTAAGTGATACTGCGCATAATATTAATAAATTACAATATTGTTATATAGTGTGTGGGTTATGAATACTTTGTGTTAAAATAATTTTTGGAATAAACAAACTAAACAAAATATGTGTTCTTATTTCAAACAAATGTAGTAAATAATTATAACTTACATCTAACTTAATTGTATTAAGAAAATATAGAGCTGTAATATGAACATCGCGCAAATGTTTCTCAATAAATTATAATTACTTTTGTGGACATATTTAAAATTTTATCGCCTTAAACTTGCTTGAATCACTTTGGGGTCAAAAAGAGACCCCAGGCACACAATATGTTTTTCCAGATCTGATACTATGCGATGAGTAATATAGAAGAGGATGAAACGGAGAGAGAGGATTGTGGGACGCATATCACGGCGCGAGTCGCTGCAAACAGTAGCTGGTGGGATGGTAGCGGGGAAGAATCGCAGATTCAGGCGTCGATGCGAGCACGTAAGCCAGATCGGTGATTATGTGGGGTGCAGCAGTTAAGCTTGAATGAGGCGCATCTACGGCAAGCGATAAGAACAGAGAATTGCATCAGACAGAAGTTAAGGCAGGTGACCGAAACAATAACAAAACAAACAGTCGTCGACAGATAGTTCTTCCACTCTGACGCGTCGTGGAACGATTGCGAGATATATCCTTTACATTAGGAACTATTTCGACGGCCGTCTCTGTTCTTTGACGGGGCCCCGTATGACGAACGACCCAGCGTCAAGTGCTGGTCGATTGCACTGCTATCATCACAGCAGTGAAACGTTTCCCTTGATGTAAGGGTCGGGAAACCAGTTCGCCCTGACGTACCGAGAGAGACGAGCCTTTGATGAGACCGAAATGTTATTCTTTTGCCTGCAATAATTATTAGGCTGGAGTACCGCTGGAGCCGATGCAATTACCTGAGAGACGCCGAGGGAGAAGGGGGAAAAAAGAAAAGAGCTAACCGAGGGCCACGGTGCGAGAAAGACGGCGAACCTGTGGCCCGGAAAGGAAGGGCGCGGAACGGAGTAATGGGCGCAGCAGGGAGTCGTTTTTTCCTCCCCGACTGTGTAAAAATGTTAACGAGAGCCGAAGTTTCCTTTTGTCGCCGATTGAGATGTAAATGCGGGCCGCGAGAGCACTCTCGGCGCCTAATCCACTTGCCGGCGCCGGCGCTGGCGCCACACACACACACACGAGCAGTCTTTCCTACTGGCGCCAGCCGGCGCACGTAGCGCTCCCAGGACGTGCTTCTTCCTCTTTCATTACGTTCCCTCTTCTGCTCTCGACGCGCTCGGTGGGAGTGCAGCGATAACTGGACGCCTCATGCGGGATCTGGTGCAGGCATTGAGCAGTCTGAGGAATCCCTAACATTCCGACCGCGTCCTGAATGTCTTGAGGTCAACCCTTGCGAGGAACTGATATTAGCGGCTGTTCTCGCTGAGGCAATGCCATATGAGATACGAGTCGTTCTACACCACTGGCCATTAAAATTGCTACCCCAAGAAGAAATGCAGATAATAAACGAGTATCCATTGGACAAATATATTATACTAGAACTGACATGCGATTACATTTTCACGCAATTTGGGTGCAAAAATCCTGAGAAATCAGTACCCAGAACAACCATCTCTGGCCGTAATAAGGGCCTTGATACGCCTGGGCATTGAGTCAAACAGAGCTTGATGGCGTGTACAGGTACAGCTGCCCATGCAGCTTCAACACGATACCACAGTTCATCATGAGTAGTGACTGGCGTACTGTGACGAGCCGGTTGCTCGACTACCATTTACCAGAAGTTTTCAGTTGGTGAGAAATCTGGAGAATGTGCTGGCCAGGGCAGCAGTGGGACATTTTCTGTATCCAGAAAGGCCTGCAACATGCGGACGTGCAATATCCTGCTGAAATGTAGGGTTTTGCAGGGAACGAATGAAGGGTAGAGCCACGGGTAGTAACACATCTGAAATGTAACGTCCACTGTTCAAAGTGCCGTCAATGCGAACAAGAGGTGACCGAGAGGTGTAACCAATGGCACCCCATGCCATCACGCCGGCCGATACGCGAGTATGGCGACGAATACAGGCTTCCAATGTACGTTCACTGCGATGTCGTCAGACACGGATGCGACCATCATGATGCTGTAAACAGAACCTGTATTCATCCGAAAAAATTACGTTTTTCTATTCGTGCTCCCAGGTTCGTCGTCGAGTACACCATCGCAGGCGCTCCTGACTGTGATGCAGGGTCAAAGATAACCGCATTCGTGGTCTCCGAGCTGATAGTCCATGCTGCTTAAAATATCGCCGAACTGTTCGTGCAGATGGTTGTTGTGTTAAAAACGTCCCCACCTGTTGACTCAGGGATCGAGACGTGGCTGCACGATCCGTTACAGCCATACGAATAAGATGCCTGTCATCTTGAGTGCTAGTGATACGAGGCCGTTGGGATCCAGCACGGCGTTCCGTATTACCCTCCTGAACCCACCGATTCCATATTCTGCTTACAGTCATTGTATCTCGACCAACGCGAGCGGCAATGTCGCGATACGATAAACCGCAATCGCGATAGGCTACGATCCGACCTTTATCAAAGTCGGAAACGTGGTGCCACGCATTTCTCCTCCTTACACGAGGCATCTTCACCAGGCATCTTCACCAGGCAACGCCGGTCAACTGCTGTTTGTGTGTGAAAAATCGGTTGGAAACTTTCCTCATGTCAGCACGTCGTAGGTGTCGCCACCGGCGCCAACCTTGTGTGAATGCTCTGAAAAGCTAATCATTTGCATATCACAGCATCTTCTTCCTGTCGGTTAAATTTCGCGTTTGTAGCACGTCTTCTTCGTGGTGCAGAAATTTTAATGGCCAGTAGTGTAATAAAGACCGCCCAACATGACTGCGACGAAGCAGGCGGCAATAGCTCCATGTGTCGCGTCGTTGCCGTGACACGTACACTCTAAGACAAAACAAACCACGAATGAATTATTGGAATGTAACGGAAAATGGAAGCTGCAATAAGCATGTACAGACAGACAAATGAACACAATTTTAGAAAAATCTGACGATTCGTTGTTCAAAGAGAGCTGCACAAGTTGATGGAGCTCTTTAGTGTCGTACTCCGGGATATTGTGCCAAATTGTGTCCAATTGACGTGCTGTCGTTAATGGCTGTTGGGCTCAGTCCATAATTCTCCAAACGTTCTCAGCTTGGTGGCAAAGATAGGGTTTAACAGGCACGAAGACAAGCCGTAAAAGCTCTCGCCATGTGCGGTCAGTGTTATCTAGGTGAAATATAAGCGCAAGGGGGTTCTGCTACGAATGACCAACCACACCATCGTTCCCATTTGTCAGTCCATTTGTCGGGCCACAGTTTCGTTGCTATCCCACCGCTGTATGGAGCGTTTCCAGACACGTTTTCGCTGCTCATCGGGGCTCATTTCGAAGCGGTATCACTGAAGACAGCTCTACTCCAGTCGATGAGAATGTGTCTGGAGGCTCCCTGGACGGTGGTGGGATACCAGCGTGACTGTTTCCCACCATACGGTCCGACATCTAGGAGCAATGGTTTCGGAGGCCGTTTCTTTTCATACCAGGACCACTTTGGTTGTCATCTGCGGCACCCTCGCAGCAAAGCGGTACATCGATAGCAGTACACAACACGTTTTGTTGCCGTTAATGGAAAGCCATCTTGGGCTTACATGTCAGCAAGATGATGCCCGAGTGCACACGAAGGGAATTTCTAACGATTGTCTTCGTGCTTGCCAGACCCCACCTTGGCCAGTCAGGTCTCCAGATCTCCCCCCAACTGAGAACATTTGAACGTAGTAGTCAGGGCCCCCAAATCCCACTCGGAATTTTGACGATGTAAAGCGGCAATTACACAGAATTTTCGCGGTATGCCTTAGACGAATATCCAACAACTCTGCCAATCAGTACCAAGCTAAATATCTGCTTGCGTAAGTACAAGAAAGGGGGGGGGGGGGGGGCAACGCTTCTGCAGCTCTTTCTGTTGAGTCAATTTTTCTGAAACTGAAATCATTTTGTTGGCTGTACACGTACCTCGCCTCTACAGATTTCCGAACCATTCTGATAATTTCTTCGTGGTGCGTTACTTTTTTTCCCGTAGAGTGTATTTGCTTGAGCCTGGTAAGAGCTATGGTTCCCTTCAAGAGCCAAAAAAGTCATTATGTTAGCTACATTTGGTACGAAATCACTTCTTTACCAAATTGTTTCCTCAGAATAAGAAAGAACTGCAAATCCCAAAACAATGGTTTTTAACTTTCTACGTGAAGAGTAAAAATCTTACTGAAAAACTCTAACAATGGATCCCTTACGCCTTCCATATCGACCCCCATTTTTTCCTCAGTGATATGAGTTATGCTAAATTGCTTTCTTGCGCCAAGGGTCCACTGCTCCTATGAAGTTTTTAAATGGTCATCTTACTTTCAGCTGTTAGCGTTTTATTTTATGACTGTAATTTCGGTATGAAACCACTTTCATGCATAACATTTTGACATACAGGCTTACGTTATCATTATTTCAACTGTCTTGTGACTTTCATAGGTACTTAATTGCTTGCATATTCAGTCAATAACCGACGGGCTCCTACAGACTGGAATGTCTGCGGTATGTGCAGTATTCTAAACTGAAGTAATGTTTCAGTTAGATTTCGATTGTACGCTGCATAGTTAAAATATCATACCACCTTGCACGGTTGCTATGATTTCAGGTGGGTCGTTAGTTGGGGCGCCTGCTGCTTCACCCCACGTACTACCCTACAGATGCGTCATTTTGTTTTGGCCTCTGCAAAACAACGGATTGAGCCAGAAGAAAATTACTGAAAACGAAACGTATTGACTTCTGGCAACTGTTGAGGGTCGCCACGAAAGTTATCTTGGCCATTGTCCAGCCTGGTTCTGTGGCGGCCGCTTGATAACGGTAGACGCTGACTCGTACGGAATCTGTGCGCTTGCATTGTTCGAGGTCAAAGCAGGGTTAAGATCCCTTTACACCCCAAGATCTCTCGTCTCGTAAGTGTCTGGAAGAGGATGCTTGTGCACCGGATATGGCGTGCCCATTCATGGCCTGTGTGTGAAAACTTTGCACATTTTCCCCACCACTATAATAAATCCTAATTTATTAAAAATATATATGATGAATAAAGAGGAAAAATGCTCCACTTCAATTTCTCTAAACTTGATCAAAAATATGAAATGTGAATGGTTACTCTTACTCTTTAAATATTTGGTTTGAAAGTTCTTTAAGTTTCATACGAAGTTCATACAAGTTGGATTGTACTGCATTGTTACGAGAATGATGTCCATATCACGTAATACACGTAGTTAAAGTGGAACGTGTCGTAATAAATGCTATTTGCTGAAAGATGTGGCTAGCTTCTTAAGAGTGTGACGACGACTATTTTCTTAAGAAACAAATTAAAAAGAACATGAACTATTTTCAGGGTGAGTGTAGTTTCTGCGTGTACGGCTGCTCACGACCTAGAAAACATTTATAGGTAGCTGAAGATGGTAAAAGACAACGGGCTGCGTCTTTGTTTACCAAGCGCAGCTTGCTGCGTCCTGGTGTACCAAAAATAATTAAAAATTCTGACCATATGTGCTTGTATTGCTTGCATGTTTTATTTCTCTTGATTAATGAAGTCAGTTTTTAGCGAATGCCTGGGCGCCATGCCCAGCTTTAGGTGAATTTAGAGAATGTTGGAGCAATGGCTGCCAACAATTAACGTGTCTCTGCTACACTGAAAACGGCAATAGCTCAGAGGAAAGATGCTTTATATACATAGGAACCTTAATTAAAATCAGTTATTTTATGTTAACGAACGATAATTATATTCTACGATAAACGGAAATTACTACAAAACAGACCTTTCCATCCACGTAATTTATTTATTTATTTATTTATTTATTTATTGTTCCGAGGGACCAAATTAAGGAGAAATCTCCATGGTCATGGAACGAGTCAATACATGAAATTATAACACGATATTAGAAACAGATAAAATGAAATATAGAAAAAAAAACATATTCAGGTGACAAGTCATAAGTTTAAATGAAGACAATCAACAACGTAACACTGGAATTTGCTTAATTTTTTAGCTCTTCCAGGAGCTCCTCGACAGAATAGAAGGAGTGAGCCATGAGGAAACTCTTCAGTTTAGACTTAAAAGAGTTTGGGCTACTGCTAAGATTTTTGAGTTCTTGTGGTAGCTTATTGAAAATGGATGCAGCAGAATACTGCACTCCTTTCTGCACAAGAGTCAAGGAACTGCATTCTACATGCAGATTTGATTTCTGCCTAGTATTAACTGAGTGAAAGCTGCTAACTCTTGGGAATAGGCTAATATTGCTAACAACAAACGACAGTAAAGAAAATATATACTGTGAGGGCAATGTCAGAATTCCCAGATTTTTGAATAGGGGTCGACAAGAGGTTCTCGAACTTACACCACATATAGCTCGAACAGCCCGTTTTTGAGCCAAAAATACCCTTTTTGAATCAGAAGAATTACCCCAAAAAATAATACCATACGACATAAGCGTATGAAAATATGCGAAGTAGACTACTTTTCGTGTTGAAGTGTCACTTATTTCAGATACTGTTCTAATGGTAAATAAAGCAGCATTTAGTTTCTGAACAAGATCCTGAACATGGGCTTTCCACAACAGCTTACTATCTATCCGTACGCCTAGGAACTTGAACTGTTCCGTCTCGCTTATAACATGCCCATTCTGTCTGATTAAAATGTCAGTTCTTGTTGAATTGTGAGTTAGAAACTGTAAAAACTGAGTCTTACTGTGATTTAGCATCAAATTATTTTCCACAAGCCACGAACTTATTTCATGAACTAAATTATTTGTTACTGTTTCAATATTACACACAAGATCCTTCACTATCAAGCTGGTGTCATCAGCAAACAGAAATATTTTTGAATCACCTGTAATACTAGAAGGCATATCATTTATATAAATAAGAAACAGCAGTGGCCCCAGCACCGACCCTTGGGGAACGCCCCACTTAACAGTGCCCCATTGGGACTGAACATCACTACCACTCTCAATATTGCGGAGAATTACCCTCTGCTTTCTGTTCTTAAAGTAAGAGGCGAACCAATTGTAAGCTACTCCCCTTACTACATAATGGTTCAACTTCTGCAGTAATATTTTGTGGTCAACACAGTCAAAAGCCTTCGTTAAATCAAAGAAAACACCTAGCGTTCGCAACCTTTTATTTAATCCGTCGAAAACCTCACAGAGAAAAGAGAATATAGCATTTTCAGTTGTTAAACCATTTCTAAAACCAAACTGAACATTTGACAGCAAATTATGTGAATTTAAATGCTCCAGTAACCTTGTATATACAACCTTCTCGATAACTTTAGCAAACACCGATGGCATAGAAATAGGTCTAAAATTGTCAACATTATCAATGTCTCCCTTTTTATAAAGTGGCTTCACTACCGAGTATTTTAATCGATCAGGAAACCGACCACTCCTAAAGGAAAAGTTACAGATATGGCTAAGTACTGGGCTAACATACATAGAACAATACTTCAGTATTCTGCTAGATACCCCGTCATATCCATGAGAGTTCTTGGTCTTTAGTGATTTAATTATTAACTCAATCTCCCTCTTGTCAGTATCATGGAGGAGCATTTCAGGTAACAGTCTCGGAACACTTTTTTCTAAGAGCGCTATATGATTCCCTGTTGGAATTAGGTTTCTATTTAGTTCACCTGCTATATTCAGAAAGTGATTATTAAATACTGTACATATATGCGACTTATCAGTAACACGGACATTCCCACTACGCACTGATTCTATATCCTCGACCTGTCTCTGCAAACCAGCAACTTCCTTTACGACTGACCATATGGTTTTAATTTTATCCTGAGACTTAGCTATTCTATCTGCATACCACATACTTTTTGCCTTCCTAATAACATAAAAATGTTAATATACGAGTTTGCATCTTATTCCTCCAAGGACTCGAACGGAAGTTAGTGTTAATAATTTCAGTCTTTACACAACTAGAGTTACCAATGAACCTTTTATTTCCACTGACTTTGTTGCATCGCTGATACGGCTATCATCCTAGTTTATTGGATTTTATGCTTTTGTCACTTCATCTCCATTCACGTGTTATTAAATATTTATTTAGCGCTTTTTCCATTTCCAGGCGACAAAACACTGGTCTTTGTTCATCCTATACCCGGATCGGAATAATGAAGTGATTGAAGCGAAGCGCAGTTGAGCGTGGAAGGGGGCCGTGTCGTCGGTTTGCTAGTTCGTGCGGCTGTAACAGCTGTGTGGTTCTTACTGGACTAACTTCTCAGGCCGCCTTTTAATGTGCGGTATCGAATTCGCTTTACTGGGTCGTTATGGCCTTGTGGCTTAACAAACGCAATACCTCAATGAAAGCAATAGAAAGAGCACTATTTTTGCAATAATCAGAACGAATCACGTTCAGTTGTATTCGATACGTAAGGGGTGTTAAAATGGATCTGAATCGGTCGTGTAAGTATAATAACTTGCAACATTAAAATAATATAACCTACTTAAGTACTTACCAATTACTGTACCGTCCATGCAGAATGTCATACTTCTGCAGCGAAGTATTCCTTAACTAAGAGATGAGATTCGTTGTGCAACTGCAGTACACGCCATTCGGTCAAAAATACCAAATACAAACACAAAAATAAAGACGAAATTAGGCAAAGCTTAACTGTCACTTCGTTCAGAATCACTTTCTTCCTCGACACTGTTGTTATCTGAGCTTTAGCCCGTGAATGAACCACTGGAGTTGCTCAAGGATATAATTATATTTTCTATATTACTCTCGACACTCACTTCACTTTCCCCGCTTCTTTCACAACCGTTTCAGTGAAGCGTAAAACGTTTCTCCACTTCTCTGGCGTTATTCGTGCCACTGCTCCCACTAACAAATTTCTATCTCAGTGAAGCTTTTGTTATTTGTTGCTACGTATTTTTTAATCTGTGCCCAAATAATTTCGATGGCGTTAAAGTGGCAGTGGTATGGTGGAAGCCTAAGATCATTGTGGCCATGTGCATTAGCCACCTCATCCACAACAAACAAATGTTTCCATGAGCTCTGCCTTACATAAATCGTCCTGAATTTTCACGCTGTGGCGTTTCAACCATTGAACATTAGGACTTTTTTCGTTGCCATGGTTGGAGCTGTATCCATTACTATGGATACCGGTATTACCTAGGCCTATCATAACACGCCCAAAGTACTAAATGGAAGGACTGAACCTTCGGGCCGGCCGGTGTGGCCGAGCGGTTCTAGGCGCTTCAGTCTGTAACCGCGCGACCGCTACTGTCGCAGGTTCGAATCCTGCCTCGGGCATGGCTGTGTGTGATGTCCTTAGGTTAGTTAGGTTTAAGTAGTTCTAAGTTCTAGGGGCTGATGACCTCAGATGTGCTCAGAGCAATTTGTACCATTTTTTTTTAACCTTAGGGCAGGGGGGAGGGGGACATTCACATTTCATTGTTCCCAATATTTATTGAAGTCAATCAACAGAACTAACAATTATCATAAACATCAAGTGAGAGAACATTTGTACATGAACCCCATCAGTTGGCTTTAATTACCAAAGAAAGTATAACAACTTTTCGGATGAAAAGGAAAATACCTTTTTATAAAAAAAATAGAATACACTGAAGGCCTAAGGGACTTCCGTAAGTTCACTTGGAGACAGTTTTAAAACCTTGCCCAAATATATTCGTTTAAAAGAAACAGTTACCTTACATACGGACTCCCAACAAAAAACAGGCAATAACATACCACACTTCCCTTACAAATAGTTGCCAGCTCACAGCATCTGAGCAGCCAACACGAGCCACACCTGATTGTGCGTCTGGGGCCCAATTTATCGGCCCGACCGAGGGCGCGAAGCACAGTAGGTGCGTCCGACTTCACTCTCCGGGTGCCCCTCCCCCCGAATGGTTAACTCAGAGGGCTGTCATTGGGTGCACCTGGGACTTAACGGAACTTTGAATTCTGTCAGATGCAAGAACAAGCGAGAACCCGAAGGTTAGGCCAGAGCCACCACCTAGGCACAGATGTAGAACAAATTGTCAACAATTATAGTCCAACAAATCGCATGTGTTGACGCAGCAACAACACGCTACAACCAAATGTCTCCAATAGTGCTATGTTAACAAAACCAAAATCAACTATACCAGAGAAGTAAAGTTGCTACTCACCATATAGTGGAGATGCTGAGTCGCAATAGGCACAACAAAAAGATTCACCCAATTATACCTTTCGGCCATTAAGGCCTTTGTCAGCTGTAGACACACATACACACACCCATACGCACACTCACGCAAACCAAATTTGCACACAGTGTGGTTTCAGTTCTCGGAGACTGCAGCCGTGTATGCAAATTTCGTTTGCGTGAGTGTGTGGGTGCGTCTGTGTATGTGTGTGTACTACTGACAAAAGCCTTAGTGGTCGAAAGCCATAATTTGGTGAATCTTTTTATTGTCCCTATTGCGACTCAGCATATGCGCTATATGGTGAGTAGCAACTTTCCTTCTCTGGTATTCTTACATTCCATCCTGGATATTCCATTGTTTGATTGAACCAAAATCAATCACTTAAAACAACTTTCAATAAAAAGCCATAGTAGCAGTATCGCGAGAGTTAGAACAAATTGCGAGTGGTAAATTTAGTTTACAAGTAACAATTACACAAGATGCAGGGTTGAGATATTTTAAGTAACCGATTGAGCCCACTTCCACACGTGATGGCCCAAAAAACTAAACGATATTTTATCCTTACGATAATCGAGCCCTTGATGGATGCCAACATTCAAAGCTCGGCACAAGAGTCTCACGGAGTTAGCGTACTTTGGTAGATCATACAGTTCAAGATCCACAATATTGCCTGGAACAAACTGAACACTCAGTTTTGAAACACTATACACAATAAGCCACACGGCTTGGATGATAAGGCAGAATTCTGACGCTACTAGACACCACGCAACAACAGTTCGATCGGAATGATGCAACAAACTGCTTAGCGCCCGATCACAATATGGGTTACTAACAGACTTTCAGAACTGAGCACTCGCTCAGATAAGGTACACTTGCAATATGGAAGGCAGGAAATGCATGGCCGGTGAAAGACATAAATATAATGATGTCACCTTATCAGGTCAGCGAAATAATCGTGCAACAGCATCAGAGAGGTAGGTCACCAGCACAATTTCACAATACAGTGGAGTCGGTTAACGGCCACCAACTGCTGGGCTGCGCAGACATCTCAAGACACAGCCGTTACAACTGTCGCCTGTCCAGTGCCTTTTCAAAACACCTCTTCACCCTCCCCACCTCCAAAAACCCTCTCGCGCTCGCCCGTCGATTCGCCACCTCGCGACCGACTCACAAGCGCCGAAAAGTTAGCATCTCTGAACGAATATCGATAGCTGCAAAGCCGGCATTGTTCGACAATGACAGACGGCCGATTGAAGTTTTCCTATCGTTGCCTCGTGAACCATTACAGAAACTATCGTGCTTCAACTCCTCGTGATAGTCGTCTGTTTTCCTCGATTGGTACATGAGGAGACTGTTAGTTCCAGCATGTAAGACAATAATTCTTGCGCCCTGTCCCACCGGAGCAGCAGATCTCCCACCTATGCTACCATTTGTCCAGTCTCGTCTGACAGAATGACCGCCATAACCTACGTTCCTTCGAGCCACACAATGTCTTCAAATGGCATTTTAACGATAGTTTTTAAAAATCGGGGCAAAGCCGCGCTACGATGTCGCCTCTCTCCATTATAATTTTACGGCCATTAATTTTTTATACCGAAAACCGAGAGCAATGACAAACGTTAACAAAGACATTTCGCTGCCACTGAATAACTGTGCCTCGTGAAGAGTAACTTAGTTATTATTGGTTGTTCTTTCCTCTCTTAATACCCATGTATGTGACGACGAACAGCATCTTGTTGAAAAGTGCCCAAGGTTGCTACACGTGGTTCTGTCCTTTACTTCCCCTTCCGCACAGTACCTCTCCTTACAAATTTTGACGACAGTGCCGGCCGCTGGTGGCCGAGCGGTTCTGGCGCTACAGTCTGGAACCGCGCGAATCCTGCCTCGGGCATGGATGTGTGTGTTGTCCTTAGGTTAGGTTTAAGTAGTTCTAAGTTCTAGGGGACTTATGACCTCAGCAGTTGAGTCCCATAGTGCTCAGAGTCATTTGAACCACTTTTTCTTGACGACAGTATTTTTATGTATCTTCAATGCGTCTTCGTGAGAGGCAATAGAAATCCACCATTGCCTCTCTCTTTCTCGAAATATTCTCGTACCGAGCACACAAACTCAGCCTCACCGCGCATAACATGAGTAGATCTCTGATTTTTCTGTTTACCAGGCACATTTTTTGCACAGTTCCACTACAAGCTTCAGACATTCTGTAGCGCATAATAAACTCTTTGCACAGTGGAAGAAAGCTCACAACGAAACGGACCACAACAGTTTACGTTAGCGGGCGCGAGCGTTGTCTACAACTGGCTATAGTAGCCGCTACCTCCAGTGACAGCGCGATTTGACAACGGTGAACGGAGGAGGAGGTGCGGCCAAGTGCGTTTACTGATTGGCTGTTGCCGTGGCAGCAGCCCTGTTGACAGCTAGACGTCAATCACTGAGTTATTCTGATCCTGGTCTAGTTCTGTGGCGGTCGTTCGACAATGGTAGACGCTGACTCCTACGAAATCAGTGCGCTTGAATTGTTCGAGGTGAAAGCAGGGCTGAGATTCTGTTGCGCCCCGAACTCTTGTTGTCTCGTCGGTGTGTGGAAGGGGTTGCTGTCTGTGCCGGATATGACGTGGTCATTCACGGCCTGCATGTGAAAACTTTACGGGACCAACGACGACGGAAGAGAACCGTTCAATGATTCAGAAGTGTAACCCTTCCTCAAATTGCTGCAGATTTCAATGCTGGGCCATCAACAAGTGTCAACATGCGAACCATTTAACGAAACATCATCGACATGGGCTAACGGAGTCAAAGGCCCATTCATGTAGCCTTAATGACTGCATGACATAGCTTTACGCCCCGCCTGCGCCCGTCAACATCGACGTTGGACTGTCGATGATTGGAAACATGTTGACTGGTCGTACGAGTCTCGTTTCAAATTGTATCGAGAAGATGGACATGTACGGGTATGGAGACAACCTCATGAATCCACGGACCCTGCATGTCAGTAGGGGACGGTTCAAGCAGGTGGAGGCTCTGTAATGATGTGGGGCGTGTGTAGTTGGAATGATATGGAACCCCTGGTACGTGTAGATACGTCTCTGATGGGTGACATGTACATAAGCATCCTGTCTGATCACCTGCATCCATTCATGAGCATTGTGCATTCAGACGGACCTGGGCAATTTCAGCAGGACAATGCGAAACACACGCGTCCAGAATTGCTACAGACTGGCCCGAGGAACACTCTCCTGAGTTTAAATACTTCCCGCTGTCCTCCAAACCCCCCAGACATGAACGTTATTGAACATATCTGGGATGCCTTGCAATGTGCTGTGCAGAAGAGATCTCCACCCCTTCGAACTCTTAAGGATTTATGGACAGCCCTGGAGAATTCATGGTGTCAGTTCCCTCCAGCAGTACTTCAGACATTAGTCGAGTCCACGCCATGTCGCGTCGTGGCACTTCTGCGTGCTCGCGGGGCCCTACACGATATTCGGCAGCTGTACCAGTTTCCTTGGCTCTTCAGTGTACTTCACCTCATGCACCAAACATTGAAATAAGTTGCCTCCTGAACACTCCTTTTATATGTGATGAATGTTCTTTACTGATTATTCGGTCACCATTCAGTCTTGTTAATCAGGGTCCAGCTAGTCTGTGCCCTGAATCCCTGTGCCTTCTTTCTCCAACTTGGCTCAGACTTCACCTCCTTATAGACTGCAGATAAAGGTACTGAAAATTAACCTCTCGTTCTCATTCGCTCCACCACAGAAATAAGAAGTGAGATTCAGTTCACCTTCTTATATTATCTTCAAAATTACAAATCAATACCTGACAAATGAGGACAGCTACCATCTGGTATACTATGTAAGTTTGCAGGCTTTCGTGGCCGTTGTCACTGAAGTTAAAATCGTCTGGGTTATTAGGCTGCGTCATGTTTCTTCTAAAATGATCGACGTTTCGACCCCTCTGCTGGGATCTTCCTCAGGATATTCTGGTGTCCACTACTGCTAGAATAGTGTTCTAGTAGTAGTGGACACCAGAAGACCCCGAGGAAGATCCCAGCAGAGGGGTGTTCTAGCAGTAGTGCACACCAGAAGATCCTGAGGAAGATCCCAGCAGTGGGGTCGAAACGTCGATCATTTTAGAAGAAATATGACGTGGCGTAATAACCCAGAAGATTTTAACTTCAGTTGGTTTACTGCCTGTCTGTAGTACGTACATAACAGATCTGGTATTGAACTTCATAAATGACAAGTACAGCAAACTTATTATCTTTGACATTTCGCGTTCTTAAATTGCACGGAGCTCTTTGTTCCACACCGCCCGCTCCATCGAACTCGTATCTGCACCTCAGCAGTTAGGGTAGTCTGTCTGCTATCCACTTCCGTACATCAGTGGATCGTTAGCTCTGGTATCAGCACCTGCGATTTAAAACGTCTCCAAATTGTGGAGTGCTCTCCACTTATCGACTACTCTCAGTTACGAATATCTTTTCACCCATATCTGAATTTAAGGACGTGACACCTCTCATGCAAGGAAAAGGATGTATCAGTACAGTAGCACAAATATGCAACCTAATAGCTGACAACCCTGCGAGGCGCCTTGTTGGCAAAGACTAACATTTTTCTTATTGAACTACACTACTGGCCATTAAAATTGCTACACCAAGAAGACATGCAGATGATAAACGGGTATTCATTGGACGAATATATTATACTAGAACTGACATTTGATTACATTTTCACGCCATTTGGGTGCATAGATCCTGAGAAATCAGTACCCAGTACCTCTGGCCGTAAAAACGGCCTTGGTACGCCTGAGCATTGAGTCAAACAGAGCTCGGATAGCGTGTACAGGTACAGCTGCCTATGCAGCTTCAACACTATACCACAGTTCATCAAGAGTGGTGACTGCCGTGTTGTGACGAGCCAGTTGCTCGGCCACCATTGACCAGATGTTTTCACTTGGTGAGAAATCTGGAGAATATGCTGGCCAAGGAAGCAGTCGAACATTTTCTGTATCCACAAAGGCCCATTCAGGACCTGCAACATGCGGTCGTGGATTATCCTACTGAAATGTAGGGTTTTGCAGGGATCGAATGAAGGGTAGAGCCACGGGTCGTAAAACATCTGAAATGTAAGGTCCACTGTTCAAAGTGCCGTCAATGGGATCAAGAGGTGACCGAGACGTGTAACCAATGGCACCCCATAGCATCACGCCGGGTGATACGTCAGTATGACGATGACGAATACACGCTTCCAATGTGCGTTCACCGCGATGTCGCCAAACACGGGCGAGACCATCATGATTTTGTAAACAGAACCTGAAATCATCAAAATAAATGAAGTTTTGCCGTGCGTGTACCCAGGTTCGTCGTCGAGTACACCATCGCAGGCGCTCCTGTATGTGATGCAGCGTCAAGGGTAACGGTAGCCATGGTCTCCGAGCTGATAGTCCTTGCTGCTGCAAACGTCATCGAACTGTCCGTGCAGATGGTTGTTGTCTTTCAAACGTCCCTATATGTTGACTCAGGGATGGAGACGTGGCTGCACGATCGGTTACAGCCATGCGGATAAAATGCCTGTCATCTCGACTGCTAGTGATACGAGGCCGTTGGGATCCAGCACGGCGCTCCGTATTACCCTCCTGAACCCACCGATTCCATATTCTGCTAACAGTCATTGGATCTCGACCAACGCGGGCAGGAATGTGGCGATACGATAAACCGCAATCGCGATAGGTTACAATCCGACTTTTATCAAAGTCGGAAAGATGATGGTAGGCGTTTCTCCTCCTTACACGAGGCATCACAACAACGTTTCACCAGGCAACACAGGTCAACTGCTGTTTGTATGTGAAAAATCGGTTGGAAACTTTCCTCATGTCAGCACGTTGTAGGAGTCGCCACCGGCGTCAACCTTGTGTGAAAAGCTAATCATTTGTATATCACAGCATCTTCTCCCTGGCGGTTAAATTTCACGTCTGTAGCTCGTCACCTTCTTGGTGAAGCAGTTTTAATGACCAGTAGTGTATTTACTCTGGCTCGTAATATGGCTAACGCAATCTGAAATCATCTGACACTGAATAGACCTGGATGGATTTGTTCTACACAGACGTTATACTGCGGTGGCGTAGCTGCGAAAGAGTGGCGACACTGTGACCTTGTTTGCTTTAACAAGCCGGCGCAGCCTCAGGTGACGGTCTTGGTTCACGTGTCTGCAGAGCAGCGATGTACGGTGCCTGTAATTCCCTATCGCGGGCACGAAATATGCACAGTCGTGGCTAGCGATCTGTTGGAGGGATTGCAATTACTCTCTAACGGAGCCGTGAAAGCTCAGGTGTTCGTTTATTTCAAGTGTTCGTATATTTTTATCTCATCCTAGCTAAAACGGTTTTAGATAGTCTCATCTGTGTTACAGTTTTAAAGTTTTGTTATGTCCAACATGGAATGGCCATTTCTCTGAAATACTTGCCAGTCGTGGATTGATTACTTTCATCGTGTTGAGGTGTTCTTTAAACCAGGTGTTAAAATTTCTCTCCATTTGGCCTATCTAAAATTTATTGCATCTTCCTCAGTTTATTTTCTAAATGTTGAATTGGCTGAAAGGTGGCTCATTCTATGTATGATATTCAGCCTGATGTTGGTACGGAACCTAACTTCAATGTTAGTCGTGCTGAACAGTCGTGCTATATTGTCTGAAATATTTCAAAAGAATGGCATGACAGTGTACAATAGACTTTCTTTTTTTTTTTTTAAATTCTGAAGCTAGCGTGATTTCATCAGTTTTTACTGTTTAGCCTTCAGCTTCTTCTGGTACATATCGCTACTCATATTTCAATCGTAATCATTATTTGTTGCTATGGCTACTGATAAAAAACATTTAATAAGAGCTCGAAGCATTTGTGTAGCAGTAACGAATAACTGATTTTACTAGTACCGACTGGACGTAGTTTCAAAGACCATTACGTAATATTTTTATTAAGAACCAACGGAAAGTAGGCAGTGCTGTTGTCACGTAACTGTAGCTCCCTCTATTGATAAACTCGACTCTCTGCAAAATGGCATGCTCCGGTACAGTCTTGGTGATGCCTTTCTCCCACGTTGTTTGTAACTGTGTAAGCAATTTATTAACGAATGTCATATGCAAGCATGATGATGTTCAGCAATGTATATTAATTGTTTACTTTTCTTCCGAAATTGTATTTGCAGACATCTGAAAATGGCTAAAAGTTGAAACTGGTCATTAATGTGAAATATATACAAGTTGCAACAAAGGCATCTAGTACTGAAAAACTGGTAGTTTACCGTAGTTCTCAAAGTTATTCCGTCATTTAGGAGCATGTATTTTCAGTCTGGTTAATCTCTGGTCAGTTGGCCATGAGATATCATTGTACATAACCAAGTACGTCCATAGTCTTCTAATGGCTGGGTTGGATACCAATTGTGCTAGATCAACACATCATTGGCTAGATGCAACTGTTGTTAAGTCCGACAGTGTAGCAAGATTAACTGTTATACGACGTAATGCTTTGTTATATGGCCACCACCTTTAACTTTATTGGAATTCACGCTTAGAGCACATACCGTTACGCTATTAAAATTGAGAATTGACGGGTTTCTGTACTCCGACCAAAGCTCGGCCATTTTGGTATACTAAATATTTGCGACTGATCTTTTGTTAACTCTTTACATAACATAGTCTGCAGGGAACGAATGAAGGGTAGAGCCACGGGTAGTAACACATCTCAAATGTAACGTCCACTGTTCAAAGTGCCGTCAATGCGAACAAGAGGTGACCGAGAGGTGTAACCAATGGCACCCCATGCCATCACGCCGGCCGATACGCGAGTATGGCGACGACGAATACAGGCTTCCAATGTACGTTCACTGCGATGTCGTCAAACACGGATGCGACCATCATGATGCTGTAAACAGAACCTGTATTCATCCGAAAAAATGACGTTTTTCCATTGGTGCACCCAGGTTCGTCATTGAGTACACCATCGCAGGCGCTCCTGACTGTGATGCAGGGTCAAAGATAACCGCAGTCGTGGTCTCCGAGCTGATAGTCCATGCTGCTTAAAATATCGCCGAACTGTCCGGTGCAGATGGTTGTTGTGTTATAAACGTCCCCACCTGTTGACTCAGGGATCGGGACGTGGCTGCCCGATCCGTTACAGCCATACGAATAAGATGCCTGTCATCTTGACTGCTAGTGATACGAGGCCGTTGGGATCCAGCACGGCGTTCCGTATTACCCTCCTGAACCCACCGATTCCATATTCTGCTTACAGTCATTGTATCTCGACCAACGCGAGCGGCAATGTCGCGATACGATAAACCGCAATCGCGATAGGCTACGATCCGACCTTTATCAAAGTCGGAAACGTGATGCCACGCATTTCTCCTCCTTACACGAGGCATCTTCACCAGGAAACGCCGGTCAACTGCTCTTTGTGTCTGAAAAATCGGTTGGAAACTTTCCTCATGTGAGCACGTTGTAGGTGTAGCCACCGGCGCCAACCTTGTGTGAATGCTCTGAAAAGCTAATCATTTGCAAATCACAGCATCTTCTTCCTGTCGGTTAAATTTCGCGTTTGTAGCACGTCTTCTTCGTGGTGTAGAAATTTTAATGGCCAGTTGTGCAATAAAGACCGCCCAACATGACTGCGACGAAGCAGGCGGCAATAGCTCCATGTGTCGCGTCGTTGCCATGTCACGTACACTCTAAGACAAAACAAACGACGCACCACGAATGAATTATTGGAATGTAATGGAAAATGGTAGCTGCAATAAGCATGTACAGACAGACAAATGAACACAATTTTAGAAAAATCTGACGATTCGTTGTACAAAGAGAGCTGCACAAGTTGATGGAGCTCTTTAGTGTCTTACTCCGGGATATTGTGCCAAATTGTGTCCAATTGACGTGCTGGCTGTTGGGCTCAGTCCATAATTCTCCAAACGTTCTCAGCTAGGGAGAGACCTGATGACCTTGATGGCAAAGATAGGGTTTAGCAGGCACGAAGACAAGCCGTAAAAGCCCTCGCCATGTGCGGTCAGTGTTGTCTAGGTGAAATATAAGTGCAAGGGGGTCTTGCTACGAATGACAAACCAGACCATCGTTCCCATTTGTCGGCCATATGGCGGGCCACAGTTTCGTTGCCATCCCACCGCTGTATGGAGCGTTTCCAGACACGTTTTCGCTGCTCATCGGGGCTCATTTCGAAGCGGTATCACTGAAGACAGCTCTACTCCAGTCGATGAGAATGTGCCTGGAGGCTCCCTGGACGGTGGTGGGATACTAGCGTGACTGTTTCCCACCATACGGTCCGACATCTAGGAGCAATGGTTTCGGAGGGCATTTCTTTTCATACCAGGACCACTTTGCTTGTCATCTGCGGCACCCTCGCAGCAAAGCGGTACATCGATAGCAGTACTTAAACCTAACTAACCTAAGGACAGCACACAACACCCAGCCATCACGAGGCAGAGAAAATCCCTGACCCCGCCGGGAATCGAACCCGGGAACCCGGGCGTGGGAAGCGAGAACGCTACCGCACGACCACGGGATGCGGGCTACATTTTGTACGAAATCACTTCTTTACCAAATGGTTTCCTCAAAATAGAATATGAAAGAACTGCAAATCCCAAAACAATGGTTTTTAACTTTCTACGTGAAGAGTAAAAATCTTACTGAAAAACTCTAACAATGGATCCCTTACGCCTTCCATATCGACCCCCATTTTTTCCTCAGTGATATGAGTTATGCTAAATTACTTTCTTGCACCAAGGCTCCACTGCTCCTATGAAGTTTTTAAATGGTCATCTTACTTTCAGTTGTTAGCGTTTTATTTTATGACTGTAATTTCGGTATGAAACCACTTTCATGCATAACATTTTGACATACAGGCCTACGTTATCATTATTTCAACTGTCTTGTGACTTTCATAGGTACTTAATAGCTTGCATATTCAGTCAATAACCGACGGGCTCCTACAGACTGGAATGTCTGCGGTATGTACAGTATTCTAAACTGAAGTAATGTTTCAGTTAGATTTCGATTGTACGCTGCATAGTTAAAATATCATACCACCTTGCACGGTTGCTATGATTTCAGGTGGGTCGTTAGTTGGGGCGCCTGCTGCTTCACCCCACGTACTACCCTACAGATCCGTCATTTTGTTTTGGCCTCTGCAAAACAACGGAATGAGCCAGAAGAAAATTACTGAAAATGAAACGTATTGACTTCTGGCAACTGTTAAGGGTCGCCACGAAAGCTATCTTGGCCATTGTCCAGCCAAGTTCTGTGGCGGCCGCTTGATAACGGTAGACGCTGACTCGTACGGAATCTGTGCGCTTGCATTGTTCGAGGTCAAAGCAGGGTTAAGATCCCTTTACACCCCAAGATCTCTCGTCTCGTAAGTGTCTGGAAGAGGATGCTTGTGCACCGGATGTGGCATGCCCATTCATGGCCTGTGTCTGTGAACTTTGCACATTTTCCCCACCACTATAATAAAGCCCAATTTATTAAAAATGTATGTGATGAATAAAGAGGAAAAATGCTCCACTTTAATTTCTCTAAACTTGATCAAAAACATAAAATGTGAACGGTTACTCTTACTCTTTAAATATTTGGTTTGTAAGTTCTTTAAGTTTCATACGAAGTTCATACAAGTTGGATTATACTGCATTTTTACGAGAATGATGTCCATATCACGTAATAGTACACGTAGTTAAAGTGGAACGTGTCGTAATAACTGCCATTTGCTGAAAGATGTGGTTAGCTTCTTAAGGGTGTGACGACGACTACTTTCTTAAGAAACAAATTAAATAGAACATGAACTACACTCCTGGAAATGGAAAAAAGAACACATTGACTCCGGTGTGTCAGACCCACCATACTTGCTCCGGACACTGTGAGAGGGCTGTACAAGCAATGATCACACGCACGGCACAGCGGACACACCAGGAACCGCGGTGTTGGCCGTCGAATGGCGCTAGCTGCGCAGCATTTGTGCACCGCCGCCGTCAGTGTCAGCCGGTTTGCCGTGGCATACGGAGCTCCATCGCAGTCTTTAACACTGGTAGCATGCCGCGACAGCGTGGACGTGAACCGCATGTGCAGTTGACGGACTTCGAACGAGGGCGTATAGTGGGCATGCGGGAGGCCGGGTGGACGTACCGCCGAATTGCTCAACACGTGGGGCGTGAGGTCTCCACAGTACATCGATGTTGTCGCCAGTGGTCGGCGGAAGGTGCACGTGCCCGTCGACCTGGGACCGGACCGCAGCGACGCACGGATGCACGCCAAGACCGTAGGATCCTAGCAGTGCCGTAGGGGACCGCACCGCCACTTCCCAACAAATTAGGGACACTGTTGCTCCTGGGGTATCGGCGAGGACCATTTGCAACCGTCTCCATGAAGCTGGGCTACGGTCCCGCACACCGTTAGGCCGTCTTCCGCTCACGCCCCAACATCGTGCAGCCCGCCTCCAGTGGTGTCGCGACAGGCGTGAATGGAGGGACGATTGGAGACGTGTCGTCTTCAGCGATGCCAATGATGGTCGTATGCGTGTTTGGCGCCGTGCAGGTGAGCGCCACAATCAGGACTGCATACGACCGAGGCACACAGGGCCAACACCCGGCATCATGGTGTGGGGAGCGATCTCCTACACTGGCCGTACACCACTGGTGATCGTCGAGGGGACACTGAATAGTGCACGGTACATCCAAACCGTCATCGAACCCATCGTTCTACCATTCCTAGACCGGCAAGGGAACTTGCTGTTCCAACAGGACAATGCACGTCCGCATGTATCCCGTGCCACCCAACGTGCTCTAGAAGGTGTAAGTCAACTACCCTGGCCAGCAAGATCTCCGGATCTGTCCCCCATTGAACATGTTTGGGACTGAATGAAGCGTCGTCTCAGGCGGTCTGCACGTCCAGCTCGAACGCTGGTCCAACTGAGGCGCCAGGTGGAAATGGCATGGCAAGCCGTTCCACAGGACTACATCCAGCATCTCTAAGATCGTCTCCATGGGAGAATAGCAGCCTGCATTGCTGCGAAAGGTGGATATACACTGTACTAGTGCCGACATTGTGCATGCTCTGTTGCCTGTATCTATGTGCCTGTGGTTCTGTCGGTGTGATCATGTGATGTATCTGACCCCAGGAATGTGTCAATAAAGTTTCCCCTTCCTGGGACAATGAATTCACGGTGTTCTTATTTCAATTTCCATGAGTGTATTTTCAGGGTGAGTGTAGTTTCTGCATGTACGGCTGCTCACGACCTAGAAAACATTTATAGGCAGCTGACGAAAAAAAAGACAATGGTCTGCGTCTTTGTTTACCAAGCGCAGCTTGCTGCGTCCTGGTGTACCAAAAATAATTTAAAATTCTGACCATATGTGTCACGCTTGCTTGCACGTTTTATTTCTCTTGATTAATGAAGCCAGTTTTTAGCGAATGCCTGGGCGCCATGCCCAGCTTTAGGTGAATTTAGAGAATGTTGGAGCAATGGCTGCCAACAATTAACGTGTGTCTGCTACACTGGAAACGGCAATAGCTCAGAGGAAAGTTGCTTTATATACTTAGGAACCTTGATTAAAATCAGTTATTTTATGTTATCGAACGATAGTTATATTCTACGATAAACGGAAATTACTACAAAACAGACCTTTCCATCCACGTAATAAAAATGTTAACATACGAGTTTGCATCTTATTCCTCCAAGGACTCGAACGGAAGTAAGTGTTAATAATTTCAGTCTTTACACAACTAGTGTTAACAATGAACCTTTTATTTTCACTGACTTTGTTGCATTGCTGATACGACTATCATCCCAGTTTATTGGATTTTATGCTTTTGTCACTTCACCTCTATTCACTTGTAAGAAAATATTTATTTTGCACTCTTTCCATTTCCAGGCGACAAAACACTGGTCATTGTTCATCCTATACTCGGATCGGAATAACGAAGTGATTGAAGCGAAGCGCAGTTGAGCGTGGAAGGGGGCCGTGTCGTCGGTTTGCTAGTTCGTGCGGCTGTAACAGCTGTGTGGTTCTTACTGGACTAACTTCTCAGGCCGCCTTTTAATGTGCGGTATCGAATTCGCTTTACTGGGTCGTTATGGCCTTGTGGCTCTCCCGTTTGTAAAATGAAACCTTGTTCCTATTATTGGATATCTCAATGAAAGCAATGGAAAGAGCACTATTTTTGCAATAATCAGAGCGAATCACGTTCAGTTGTATTCGATACGTAAGGGGTGTTAAAATGGATCTGAATCGGTCGTGTAAGTATAATAACTTGCAACATTAAAATAATATAACCTGCTTAAGTACGTACCGTGCATGCAGAATGTCATACTTCTGCAGCGAAGTATTCCTTAACTAAGAGATGAGATTCGTTGTGCAACTGCAGTACACGCCATTCGGTCAAAATACCAAATACAAACACAAAAATTAAGACGAATTAAGGCAAAGCTTAAATGTCACTTCGTTTAGAATCACTTTCTTCCTCGACACTGTTGTTATCTGAGCTTTAGCCCGTGAATGAACCACTGGAGTTGCTCAAGACTATATTTTCTATATTACTCTCGACACTCGCTCCACTTTCCCCGCTTCTTTCACAACCGTTTCAGTGAAGCGTAAAACGTTTCTCCACTTCTCTGGCGTTATTCGTGCCACTGCTTCCTCTAATAGTCTTTGAATTTCTATCTCAGTGAAGCTTTTGTTATTTGTTGCTACGTATTTTTTAATCTGTGCCCAAATAATTTCGTTGGCGTTAAAGTGGCAGTGGTATGGCGGAAGCCTAAGAACCTTGTGGCCATGTGCATTAGCTACCTCATCCACAACATACAAATGTTTCCATGAGCTCTGCCTTACATAAATCGTCCTGAATTTTCACGTTGTGGCGTTTCAACCATTCAACATTAGGACTTTTTTCGTTGCCATGGTTGGAGCTGTATCCATTATCTATTACTATTGATACCGGTATCACCTAGGCCTATCATAACACGCCCAAAGTACTAAATGGAAGGACTGAACCTTCGGGCCTGCCGGTGTGACAGAGCGGTTCTAGGCGCTTCAGTCTGGAACCGCGGGACCGCTACTGTCGCAGGTTCGAATCCTGCCTCGGGCATGGCTGTGTGTGATGTCCTTAGGTTAGTTAGGTTTAAGTAGTTCTAAGTTCTAGGGGCTGATGACCTCAGATGTGCTCAGAGCAATTTGTACCATTTTTTTTTAACCTTAGGGCAGGGGGGAGGGGGACATTCACATTTCATTGTTCCCAATATTTATTGAAGTCAATCAACAGAACTAACAATTATCATAAACATCAAGTGAGAGAACATTTGTACATGAACCCCATCAGTTGGCTTTAATTACCAAAGAAAGTATAACAACTTTTCGGATGAAAAGGAAAATACCTTTTTATAAAAAAAATAGAATACACTGAAGGCCTAAGGGACTTCCGTAAGTTCACTTGGAGACAGTTTTAAAACCTTGCTCAAATATATTCGTTTAAAAGAAACAGTTACCTTACAAACGGACTCCCAACAAAAAACAGGCTATAACATACCACACTTCCCTTACAAATAGTTGCCAGCTCACAGCATCTGAGCAGCCAACACGAGCCACACTTGATTGTGCCTCTGGGGCCCAATTTATCGGCCCGACCGAGGGCGCGAAGCACAGTAGGTGCGTCCGACTTCACTCTCCGGGTGCCCCTCCCCCCGAATGGTTAACTCAGAGGGCTGTCATTGGGTGCACCTGGGACTTAACGGAACTTTGAATTCTGTCAGATGCAAGAACAAGCGAGAACCCGAAGGTTAGGCCAGAGCCACCACCTAGGCACAGATGTAGAACAAATTGTCAACAATTATAGTCCAACAAATCGCATGTGTTGACGCAGCAACAACACGCTACAACCAAATGTCTCCAATAGTGCTATGTTAACAAAACCAAAATCAACTATACCAGAGAAGTAAAGTTGCTACTCACCATATAGTGGAGATGTTGAGTCGCAATAGGCACAACAAAAAGATTCACCCAATTATACCTTTCGGCCATTAAGGCCTTTGTCAGCTGTAGACACACATACACACACCCATACGCACACTCACGCAAACCAAATTTGCACACAGTGTGGTTTCAGTTCTCGGAGACTGCAGCCGTGTATGCAAATTTCGTTTGCGTGAGTGTGTGGGTGCGTCTGTGTATGTGTGTGTACTACTGACAAAAGCCTTAGTGGTCGAAAGCCATAATTTGGTGAATCTTTTTATTGTCCCTATTGCGACTCAGCATATGCGCTATATGGTGAGTAGCAACTTTCCTTCTCTGGTATTCTTACATTCCATCCTGGATATTCCATTGTTTGATTGAACCAAAATCAATCACTTAAAACAACTTTCAATAAAAAGCCATAGTAGCAGTATCGCGAGAGTTAGAACAAATTGCGAGTGGTAAATTTAGTTTACAAGTAACAATTACACAAGATGCAGGGTTGAGATATTTTAAGTAACCGATTGAGCCCACTTCCACACGTGATGGCCCAAAAAACTAAACGATATTTTATCCTTACGATAATCGAGCCCTTGATGGATGCCAACATTCAAAGCTCGGCACAAGAGTCTCACGGAGTTAGCGTACTTTGGTAGATCATACAGTTCAAGATCCACAATATTGCCTGGAACAAACTGAACACTCAGTTTTGAAACACTATACACAATAAGCCACACGGCTTGGATGATAAGGCAGAATTCTGACGCTACTAGACACCACGCAACAACAGTTCGATCGGAATGATGCAACAAACTGCTTAGCGCCCGATCACAATATGGGTTACTAACAGACTTTCAGAACTGAGCACTCGCTCAGATAAGGTACACTTGCAATATGGAAGGCAGGAAATGCATGGCCGGTGAAAGACATAAATATAATGATGTCACCTTATCAGGTCAGCGAAATAATCGTGCAACAGCATCAGAGAGGTAGGTCACCAGCACAATTTCACAATACAGTGGAGTCGGTTAACGGCCACCAACTGCTGGGCTGCGCAGACATCTCAAGACACAGCCGTTACAACTGTCGCCTGTCCAGTGCCTTTTCAAAACACCTCTTCACCCTCCCCACCTCCAAAAACCCTCTCGCGCTCGCCCGTCGATTCGCCACCTCGCGACCGACTCACAAGCGCCGAAAAGTTAGCATCTCTGAACGAATATCGATAGCTGCAAAGCCGGCATTGTTCGACAATGACAGACGGCCGATTGAAGTTTTCCTATCGTTGCCTCGTGAACCATTACAGAAACTATCGTGCTTCAACTCCTCGTGATAGTCGTCTGTTTTCCTCGATTGGTACATGAGGAGACTGTTAGTTCCAGCATGTAAGACAATAATTCTTGCGCCCTGTCCCACCGGAGCAGCAGATCTCCCACCTATGCTACCATTTGTCCAGTCTCGTCTGACAGAATGACCGCCATAATCCACGTTCCTTCGAGCCACACAATGTCTTCAAATGGCATTTTAACGATAGTTTTTAAAAATCGGAGCAACGCCACGCTACGATGTCGCCTCTCTCCATTATAATTTTACGGCCATTAATTTTTTATACCGAAAACCGAGAGCTCTGACAAACGTTAACAAAGACATTTCGCTGCCACTGAATAACTGTGCCTCGTGAAGAGTAACTTAGTTATTATTGGTTGTTCTTTCCTCTCTTAATACCCATGTATGTGACGACGAACAGCATCTTGTTGAAAAGTGCCCAAGGTTGCTACACGTGGTTCTGTCCTTTACTTCCCCTTCCGCACAGTACCTCTCCTTACAAATTTTGACGACAGTGCCGGCCGCTGGTGGCCGAGCGGTTCTGGCGCTACAGTCTGGAACCGCGCGAATCCTGCCTCGGGCATGGATGTGTGTGTTGTCCTTAGGTTAGGTTTAAGTAGTTCTAAGTTCTAGGGGACTTATGACCTCAGCAGTTGAGTCCCATAGTGCTCAGAGTCATTTGAACCACTTTTTCTTGACGACAGTATTTTTATGTATCTTCAATGCGTCTTCGTGAGAGGCAATAGAAATCCACCATTGCCTCTCTCTTTCTCGAAATATTCTCGTACCGAGCACACAAACTCAGCCTCACCGCGCATAACATGAGTAGATCTCTGATTTTTCTGTTTACCAGGCACATTTTTTGCACAGTTCCACTACAAGCTTCAGACATTCTGTAGCGCATAATAAACTCTTTGCACAGTGGAAGAAAGCTCACAACGAAACGGACCACAACAGTTTACGTTAGCGGGCGCGAGCGTTGTCTACAACTGGCTATAGTAGCCGCTACCTCCAGTGACAGCGCGATTTGACAACGGTGAACGGAGGAGGAGGTGCGGCCAAGTGCGTTTACTGATTGGCTGTTGCCGTGGCAGCAGCCCTGTTGACAGCTAGACGTCAATCACTGAGTTATTCTGATCCTGGTCTAGTTCTGTGGCGGTCGTTCGACAATGGTAGACGCTGACTCCTACGAAATCAGTGCGCTTGAATTGTTCGAGGTGAAAGCAGGGCTGAGATTCTGTTGCGCCCCGAACTCTTGTTGTCTCGTCGGTGTGTGGAAGGGGTTGCTGTCTGTGCCGGATATGACGTGGTCATTCACGGCCTGCATGTGAAAACTTTACGGGACCAACGACGACGGAAGAGAACCGTTCAATGATTCAGAAGTGTAACCCTTCCTCAAATTGCTGCAGATTTCAATGCTGGGCCATCAACAAGTGTCAACATGCGAACCATTTAACGAAACATCATCGACATGGGCTAACGGAGTCAAAGGCCCATTCATGTAGCCTTAATGACTGCATGACACAGCTTTACGCTCCGCCTGCGCCCGTCAACATCGACGTTGGACTGTCGATGATTGGAAACATGTTGACTGGTCGTACGAGTCTCGTTTCAAATTGTATCGAGAAGATGGACATGTACGGGTATGGAGACAACCTCATGAATCCACGGACCCTGCATGTCAGTAGGGGACGGTTCAAGCAGGTGGAGGCTCTGTAATGATGTGGGGCGTGTGTAGTTGGAATGATATGGAACCCCTGGTACGTGTAGATACGTCTCTGATGGGTGACATGTACATAAGCATCCTGTCTGATCACCTGCATCCATTCATGAGCATTGTGCATTCAGACGGACCTGGGCAATTTCAGCAGGACAATGCGAAACACACGCGTCCAGAATTGCTACAGACTGGCCCGAGGAACACTCTCCTGAGTTTAAATACTTCCCGCTGTCCTCCAAACCCCCCAGACATGAACGTTATTGAACATATCTGGGATGCCTTGCAATGTGCTGTGCAGAAGAGATCTCCACCCCTTCGAACTCTTAAGGATTTATGGACAGCCCTGGAGAATTCATGGTGTCAGTTCCCTCCAGCAGTACTTCAGACATTAGTCGAGTCCACGCCATGTCGCGTCGTGGCACTTCTGCGTGCTCGCAGGGGCCTACACGATATTCGGCAGCTGTACCAGTTTCCTTGGCTCTTCAGTGTACTTCACCTCATGCACCAAACATTGAAATAAGTTGCCTCCTGAACACTCCTTTTATATGCGATGAATGTTCTTTACTGATTATTCGGTCACCATTGAGTCTTGTTAATCAGGGTCCAGCTAGTCTGTGCCCTGAATCCCTGTGCCTTCTTACTCCAACTTGGCTCAGACTTCACCTCCTTATAGACTGCAGATAAAGGTACTGAAAATTAACCTCTCGTTCTCATTCGCTCCACCACAGAAATAAGAAGTGAGATTCAGTTCACCTTCTTATATTATCTTCAAAATTACAAATCAATACCTGACAAATGAGGACAGCTACCATCTGGTATACTATGTAAGTTTGCAGGCTTTCGTGGCCGTTGTCACTGAAGTTAAAATCTTCTGGGTTATTAGGCTGCGTCATGTTTCTTCTAAAATGATCGACGTTTCGACCCCTCTGCTGGGATCTTCCTCAGGATATTCTGGTGTCCACTACTGCTAGAATAGTGTTCTAGTAGTAGTGGACACCAGAAGACCCTGAGGAAGATCCCAGCAGAGGGGTGTTCTAGCAGTAGTGCACACCAGAAGATCCTGAGGAAGATCCCAGCAGTGGGGTCGAAACGTCGATCATTTTAGAAGAAATATGACATGGCATAATAACCCAGAAGATTTTAACTTCAGTTGGTTTACTGCCTGTCTGTAGTACGTACATAACAGATCTGGTATTGAACTTCATAAATGACAAGTACAGCAAACTTATTATCTTTGACATTTCGCGTTCTTAAATTGCACGGAGCTCTTTGTTCCACACCGCCCGCTCCATCGAACTCGTATCAGCACCTCAGCAGTTAGGGTAGTCTGTCTGCTATCCACTTCCGTACATCAGTGGATCGTTAGCTCTGGTATCAGCACCTGCGATTTAAAACGTCTCCAAATTGTGGAGTGCTCTCCACTTATCGACTACTCTCAGTTACGAATATCTTTTCACCCATATCTGAATTTAAGGACGTGACACCTCTCATGCAAGGAAAAGGATGTATCAGTACAGTAGCACAAATATGCAACCTAATAGCTGACAACCCTGCGAGGCGCCTTGTTGGCAAAGACTAACATTTTTCTTATTGAACTACACTACTGGCCATTAAAATTGCTACACCAAGAAGACATGCAGATGATAAACGGGTATTCATTGGACGAATATATTATACTAGAACTGACATTTGATTACATTTTCACGCCATTTGGGTGCATAGATCCTGAGAAATCAGTACCCAGTACCTCTGGCCGTAAAAACGGCCTTGGTACGCCTGGGCATTGAGTCAAACAGAGCTCGGATAGCGTGTACAGGTACAGCTGCCTATGCAGCTTCAACACCATACCACAGTTCATCAAGAGTGGTGACTGCCGTGTTGTGACGAGCCAGTTGCTCGGCCACCATTGACCAGATGTTTTCACTTGGTGAGAAATCTGGAGAATATGCTGGCCAAGGAAGCAGTCGAACATTTTCTGTATCCACAAAGGCCCATTCAGGACCTGCAACATGCGGTCGTGGATTATCCTACTGAAATGTAGGGTTTTGCAGGGATCGAATGAAGGGTAGAGCCACGGGTCGTAAAACATCTGAAATGTAAGGTCCACTGTTCAAAGTGCCGTCAATGGGATCAAGAGGTGACCGAGACGTGTAACCAATGGCACCCCATAGCATCACGCCGGGTGATACGTCAGTATGACGATGACGAATACACGCTTCCAATGTGCGTTCACCGCGATGTCGCCAAACACGGGCGAGACCATCATGATTTTGTAAACAGAACCTGAAATCATCAAAATAAATGAAGTTTTGCCGTGCGTGTACCCAGGTTCGTCGTCGAGTACACCATCGCAGGCGCTCCTGTATGTGATGCAGCGTCAAGGGTAACGGTAGCCATGGTCTCCGAGCTGATAGTCCTTGCTGCTGCAAACGTCATCGAACTGTCCGTGCAGATGGTTGTTGTCTTTCAAACGTCCCTATATGTTGACTCAGGGATGGAGACGTGGCTGCACGATCGGTTACAGCCATGCGGTAAAATGCCTGTCATCTCGACTGCTAGTGATACGAGGCCGTTGGGATCCAGCACGGCGTTCCGTATTACCCTCCTGAACCCACCGATTCCATATTCTGCTAACAGTCATTGGATCTCGACCAACGCGGGCAGCAATGTGGCGATACGATAAACCGCAATCGCAATAGGTTACAATCCGACTTTTATCAAAGTCGGAAAGATGATGGTAGGCGTTTCTCCTCCTTACACGAGGCATCACAACAACGTTTCACCAGGCAACACAGGTCAACTGCTGTTTGTATGTGAAAAATCGGTTGGAAACTTTCCTCATGTCAGCACGTTGTAGGAGTCGCCACCGGCGTCAACCTTGTGTGAAAAGCTAATCATTTGCATATCACAGCATCTTCTCCCTGTCGGTTAAATTTCACGTCTGTAGCTCGTCACCTGCTTGGTGAAGCAGTTTTAATGACTAGTAGTGTATTTACTCTGGCTCGTAATATGGCTAACGCAATCTGAAATCATCTGACACTGAACAGACCTTGATGGATTTGTTCTACACAGACGTTATACTGCGGTGGCGTAGCTGCGAAGGTGTGCCGACACTGTGACCTTGTTTGCTCTAGCTAGCCGGCGCAGCCTCAGGTGACGGTCTTGGTTCACGTGTCTGCAGAGCAGCGATGTGCGGTGCCTGTAATTCCCTATCGCGGGCACGAAATATGCACAGTCGTGGCTAGAGATCTGTTAGACAGATTGCAATTACTCTCTAACGGAGCCGTGAAAGCTCAGGTGTTCGTTTATTTCAAGCGTTCGTATATTTTTATCTCATCCTAGCTAAAACAGTTTTACCTAGTCTCATCTGTGTTACAGTTTTAAAGTTTTGTTATGTCCAACATGTAATGGCCATTTCTCTGAAATACTTGCCAGTCGTGGATTGATTACTTTCATCGTGTTGAGGTGTTCTTTAAACCGGGTGTTAAAATTTCTCTCCATTTGGCCTATCTAAAATTTATTGCAGCTTCCTCAGTTTGTTTTCTAAATGTTGAATTGGCTGAAAGGTGGCTCATTCTATGTATTATGACGGATGATGATATTCAGCCTGATGTTGGTACTGTAGGGAAGCAGCCTACTCACGCCATAGTAAATTCACATCAGTCTTTGAATTGTGTGCCAGCCCAGTCCGCTGTAACTAGCTCTGACGTCATAAATGTTGCGCAATACTTTAAAAATCTAGCAAATAACCTAAAACATTTCTAGCATGTCAGGAGTAATACTAAAACAACATGTGTTGAATATCAGTTCGATAACTTTAGCCATTTTCGAAATTTTGACATTTTTCTGTAAAAATCATTGGCGCAACAGAAAAGAGCTAGAGAATTAAAAATTGATAATTAGATTCATTTTTCATAATTATTTAATAAAAACAGTCTTCTGGATCTCACAATTTAAGATTTTAGTGGAAATTCATGATTTTTTGGTTTTTGTCTTAAAACTTAAGGAAGCAAGATAGATTAAGTAGGCTAATAAATAAGGCTAGGATGTTTATATTTAAGTAGGTTGGAGATCCGCTATAACTATGAAGATGTGAGAAGTTTCATTTGAATACCTATAAAACTATAGCGATAGCGTACCTCCAAAGGGCCAGTTCAGAGCTCGTCTACTGCGTGCAATGTAATTAAATTAATTCTCTCGCCCAAAATATTTAACTTAGCCACGTCAAAATTTTATTATCAATACTTACCTGCGTGCTGAATGCACATTTAAATTAAGAGTTTCATCGGCCATCAGCAAGAGAAGCTATGATTTATTCAATGACTTAAAGTGGTGCATTACTAGCCCAGCGGCCAGTCGGGAGAGCCGATTTGATCAGGCGTTCCCTTAGCCGTCCGCACCGCTGCTTTATATATAAGAACGCTGCGCGAGGAAGCAAGGCCCCAGTTCTCTCCAGACGCTGAATAGCACGCCATCTGTGTCGGGAGTCGCGTCGCGTCGGTATCATTGCTACAAACAGCCTCGGATGCCGTATTAAGTTACTCGGAATACGCGTAACCATGAAATCATTTTCGAGTGAAGTGTTAATTCTGGGTTGACTTTAATTATCGATCTTCAGTTTGCGTATGTCGTATTTTCACGTGCCGCCGCGGGACAAACATTCTACCATTATTTAGCGTGGCCTCTGATGAACCTAATCATCAAATTATGGCGAGCATTCATTTAAATATTTAACTTCGACAGTTATAGTGGCATCAGAGCATTAGACTCTGAACTGCTCTGTTAGTTAGATTGTGTGGATTCTTTTGTTTTCATCTGTGACTTTCAGAATACAGAACGTTTTTTTTTTTTTTTTTCAAGACCGTTTACGATTATAAATCCCGGACAATCTCCTAATTCCTCAGAGCTATAAGCTGTGCCTATAAGTGTATTCTCAGATGAAGTTGGCACTAGGAATTCTAATTACAGGCTTCACGTTTTGCTAATCACTTTCTGGTAGCCAATATTGTAGTTAGAGAGCCAGTGTTGAGAACGGCGAAAGACAGCATAAATAACATTCTAAATAATAGGAACTGGTTTAAAATTCTACAAACCTAACATTTATAGAAACAACATAAAATTAACATAAATAAATCCACCCGCCGCCCCACAGTACGGAACCTAATTTCAATGTTAGTCGTACTGAACAGTCGTGCTATTTTGTCTGAAATATTTCAAAAGAATGGCATGACAGTGTACATTTGACTTTCTTTTTTTTTTAATTCTGAAGCTAGCGTGATTTCATCAGTTTTTACTGTTTAGCCTTCAGCTTCTTCTGGTACAAATCTCTACTCATATTTCAATCGCAATCATTATTTGTTGCTATGGCTTCTAATAAAATACATTTAATAAGAGCTCGAAGCATTTGTGTAGCAGTAACGAATAACTGATTTTACTAGTAGCGATTGGACGTAGTTTCAAAGTCCATTACGTAATATTTTTATTAAGAACCAAACGAAAGTACGCAGTGCTGTGGTCACGTAACTGTAGCTCCCTCTATTGATAAACTCTACTCTCTGCAAAATGGCATGCTCCGGTACAGTCTTGGTGATGCCTTTCTCCCACGTTGTTTGTAACTGTGTAAGCATTTTATCAACGAATGTCATATGCAAGCATGACGATGTTCAGCAATGTGTATTAATTGTTTACTTTTCTTCCGAAATTGTATTTGCAGACATCTGAAAATGGCTAAAAGTTGAAACTGGTCATTAATGTGAAATATATACAAGTTGCAACAAAGGCATCTAGTACTGAAAAACTGGTAGTTTACCGTAGTTTTCAAAGTTATTCCGTCATTTAGGAGCATGTATTTTCAGTCTGGTTAATCTCTGGTCAGTTGGCCATGAGATATCATTGTACATAACCAAGTACGTCCATAGTCTTGTAATGGCTGGCTTGGATACCAATTGTGCTAGATCAACACATCATTGGCTTGATGCAACTGTTGTTAAGTCCGACAGTGTAGCAAGATTAACTGTTACACGACGTAATGCTTTGTTATATACCCACCACCTTTAACTTTATTGGAATTCACGCTTAGAGCACATATCGTTACGCTATTAAAATTGAGAATTGATGGGTTTCTGTACTCCGACCAAAGCTCGGCCATTTTGGTATACTAAATATTTGCGAGTGATCTTTTGTTAACTCTTTACATAACATAGTCTGCAGTTGTTTTATATTTTAGTGCATTACACTGATATGTATTCTAGACATTAATTTGAAAATGGTATCATACGCGAATTTGTACATTAACGTAAACCAAACAAAAGGAATTTTGAATTTCATCTAATGACAGCGTGGTATAGTGTTACTTAGACTATTTGCGGAATATACTTCCTTTAAACGGCACAATTTTCCAGTTTACAAACCAAACTATAGAGATGTATAACTCAGAGATTTTATTTTTAATGATTTCGCAGTGCATTACTGTGATTTCCAAAATATTTCATTAATTTTTTTGAGGTTGGAACACTCAATAAAGACAGATATGAAGATCTTCCAGAAATCGGTTTCTGAAAGATTAATTTTCGTTACGGAAATAAAAGAGTGGACCAAACAGCACCTATTGCATAAAAATAAGTAATTAAAATTATGTGTGGGAATCACACACATGCATCTTGGAGACCGCAGTTCAAGCAGTTGGAAATACTGGACGCAATCTCATAGTAAATTTACCTGCTCATTAAATTAGTTTTCAACAATCCAGTGAAGTTAGAGAGTGTGCCATTTCATTGGCGCGTTGCGTATCCGGCACTATCGATAGCGACTTGTATTTCCGTTTCCGTCTGGTTCGGCCTGCGCAGGCGCTGAGGCGGCTGCTGCCCTCTGGAGCGTTTCTCGCGGGGGCCGCGCGCGCTCGGCTTTGCAGTTGGATTCGCACCGAGCTGGCGGTATTTTGCCTTCCGCCCCGGCACAGAGGTGGTCTCCTTGTTGGCGGACCTCGTTGATTTGGCCGTTGGGCGGTGTGGCGTGTTGGTGATGTGCTGTACTGGACAACTGATGGATCCCCGCACGCGATCGCTCGAGGTTCTCCGCCTCTGAAAACGGTGGTGCCACAATATCGCTTGGGTTTCCGCTCCCAGGAGTGGTAAGGACTGCAGGGCTGGCCTTCTGTGTGTTTGCTCTGTCCGGTCTGCGTGGCGGGGTTCGTTCCACCTTACTTCAGCTGTTGTTGATATTTTCTGCGTGATTCCGTTTTGGCCGGAGTCTAGGTGTCGAGTTTTCTGCTGGTGTGTACCCGGACGTCGCCCCCGTTTTCCCGCCCGGGGGGCAGCCGTATCTGTTGGTGGGAATTATTTGGCAGTGTGTGTTTTGCGTGGACCCAGTGTGCTCACACGCCCTGATTCTGAGTTGAAATTACTGTGGTCAGGCCTGCTCGGTTGCTGTACTGTGTGTTATTGGTTTTCTGGCTTGCTGGGGACTGCGCGCGCGCCTGTTCCGTTTGTGATGTTGCAGCAGTCTGATATTTCTATGTGTGCTTGTTAAGTTGCTAGCAATTGCTTTTAGCCTTGTGCTTACTTATTATTATTATTATTCGTTACAGTCAACTTTGGACTACGCTAAGCATCAGTCATTTCTTGTGCTTTTTCTTGCGTTCTTCCCAGTACTTCTTCATTTTTTCTGAGTGGGCTTCTTTACGTTCTTGCGACCAGGTTGTTCCCGTCTTCTTTGATTGCGTTCGGTCTTTGAATCCCTGTATTTTGTTGATGGCATTCCTATATTCCATTCTGTTGTAAACTGTCTCTGGTATAATGTTCATTTCTGCAATGTCTTCTTTTACTTCTTTCAGCCAGTTAATTTGTGTCTTTCTGCTTTCCATGTATTCCAGGATTTTCTTTGCCGTTCTTTCTGGTGCCATTCTTTTGACATGCCCATAGAAACTCAGTCTTCTCTTTTTAAAGGATGTTGTCAGTTTTTCAATTTTCTCGTATAACTCTTTACTGGATCGCAATTTATAATCTTGTCCATCCTTTTTAGGTCCTAAGATCTTTCTCAGTATTTTTCTCTCTTTTATTTCCAATTTCTCCAACAGACGTTTTCTGTTCAGTGGGATGCATTCAATCGCATACAAACTTTCTGGTTTTATTACCGCATTGTAGTGCCTGAGCTTGGCATTGATGGAGATCGACTTTTTATTGTATACATTTCGGCATAGCTGGTACGCCGTTTCCATCTTTATTGCTCTTTCCTGTAGTGAAACATTTGGTAACCCTGTCGGTGTAATCCATTCCCCTAGATACTTAAATTTATGAACTCTCTTAATTATTCCATATTTAGTTTGCAATGTCTGTGTTGGGTCTGTTTTGTCCTGTATCATCAGTTCTGTCTTTTCATACGATATTTGTAGACCTGTCTTCTCAGCGATCTCATGCAGCATTTCTATCTGAATCTTTGCTGTTTCGATGTCATCTGCCAATATTGCCATGTCATCAGCAAATGCCAGACATTCAATTTTTGTTTTATTTCTTCCTAACGTTATCCCATTTTTCACTCCAGCTTGTGCTTACTTATTTTTATTTAAATTGCTGGGCACTGTCATTTGTCTTTTCTTCCACCTTTATTTATTTGTAGTGTCAATTAAGCCTAAGACGATGTCCAAGGTGCTAGAAATTGATTTCAGACTCGTGTGTACTTAATTCTATTTAAATTCTTGGGCACTCCCATTTGCTTGTTCTTTTACTCTTATTTATTTGTTGTGATCGTTAGCCCTATGATGTCAGACCTTGGGATCTGTCAACCTTATTTTGGCTACTATCGCTCAGGTGCAATACTGCCGGGCCTATCCCGGATTTTGTCATTAATTGAGATCCTTTTATACTGTATTTTTAGTAGTAGGTTTGGCAAGTGCACTTGCGTATGGTATTTATTATCCCCCCCCCCCCCTCTTCCTCCTTCGTCTAAACTGATTTTGGTAAGATTGCTAGGTGGCCTGTGTTCTTTTATTACCTATGTAAGTTTGCCTGCTGCTGCAGTCGTAACATGTTTTGACCGGCAAGCGGCCCATGTTGGCTAGAGTTTGAATGTGGTCTGCGCTGTTGAAATCAGCAAACTTTCTGTAAGGAAGCAAATTTTGGGCTTTGCCGTACATATTTATTAACTGAGCTAGTCATGTACGTGTTCTTGTGTTAATGGTTTTAGGGCATTTTTAATTGAGAAACCTTTTGGAAATTTTATCACTCTTTTAAAGAAGGTATAGGAAGGAGTAACTTCGACTGAAAATTTAATTGTAAATTATACATTTTTGCTTCACATTATAAAATTTAACTGTATTAGGTGAAAGTATGTTGTTTAATGCACAATGATTATTTGTTAATGTATTAAATTGTAAACAGTTTTGTTTGGCAGTGATTCAAACGACACAAATAAGTTTCTCTGTTCACCTGTGGCATATTTTTATTACCTCATATTGTAAGCAGCTTGATTTGTTTGTGTCACTGTAATTTGTAAGACACAGTGTAATTTATTACAATTAATTAATTGTTTTGGGGAAATAAACCTTGAATTGTATGTCCCCTTTTCATTAACCGAATTCCATCCAAATCGTCCGCTGAGAGAGTAATAGAAATATCCAGTAACGGAATACTAGCTCTGTAGTGTTGGATCCGCATCGGATGCGACGGACGGAGGACGTCGAAAAATTTCAAAGAAGGGCAGCTCATTTTATACTACCGCGAGACAGGGAAGAGAGTGCAACAGACCTTATACGTGACATGGGGTGTCCATTAAAACAAAGTCAGTTTTCGTTGTGGCAGCGTCTTCTCGTGGAAGTTCAATTACTGACGTTTTCCTCCGATTGCCAAAATATTTTGTTGGGCCACCTACATAGGGAGAAATGATCATAACAATAATATGAGAGGAATCAGAAAGATTTTAAGTGCTCTTTGTTCCGCGTGCCATTCGAGAGTGGGACGGTAGAGAAATAGCTTGAAAGTGATTCGCTCGCAGCTCGTGGTCTAGGGGTAAGCGTTGATGCCTCTGGATCACTGGGTCCCGGCTTCGATTCCCGGCCGGGTGGGGAATTTGCTCTGCCTGGAGACTGGGTGTTTGTGCTGTCATTTCATCATCATCATTCGTGAGAGTGACTAGATTGGATTGTGCAAAGAAAATGGACTGTGTAAAAACTGGGGCTTTGTACGGGCGCTGATGACCGCTCAGTTGAGCCGGCCGCTGTGGTCGAGCGGTTCTAGGCGCTTAAGTTCGGAACCGAACTGCTGCTGCGGTCGCAGGTTCGAATCCTGCCTCTGGCATTGATGTGTGTGACGTCCTTAGGTTAGTTAGGTTTAAGTAGTTCTAAATCTACGGGACTGATGACATCACATGTTAAGTCCCATAGTGCTTAGAGCCATTTCATTTCGATCAGTTGAGCGACCCACAAACCAAACATCTTCATCTTGGAGGTGGTTCAGTGAACCTTTCGCTGCTGTGAACTGCAGAGCAACCGTGTAGATATTGATGTAGGTATAGATGTAGAAGGAAAATGGATTCTGAGTTTCACATCATCAAGAGTGAAACACACAGGTATAGAATTCTTCGATGATCTAAAGTGTCTGGCAGCAGAAGTGTGTCGAAATGTAAATTGCAGTTGTTTCCACTTAAAGGTGTCTTATGTAAAAAACCAAAGTCTGTGGCGCAAACCCGTAAGTGGGCTACTAGTCCAGCTGTAGGTGTACAGGCTGTCTTCACCGAGACACTAGATGGGATTGAGATAGTGGGATGGCCGGTTGGTGGGGGTGGGGGTGGGGGGGGGAGATGGCGGAGGAGGATGGCTATTCCATCACCCTGACCGCTTTTTACCGGTCTGTAGTACTTGTTTTGACAACAGACTGAGAAGACCTGGGGCCGTGCAGGAGGGAGTGGAATGAGGAAAAATCCCCACCCCTATCCGGAATTTACCCCAGACCTCAAGGGCTGGAGTATAATGCTCTAATCCAGTTTCCTCAAACTTCTTTACTCAGGAGCTAATACAGTCATTGTGGGACGGCATCTCGGGTTGCAGATATGCCGATGTTTTTATTAATTGCTAACCTTCATAAATTAGTCTCTCTTGGGACCTAAACACACGAGCTACAGTAAGAGCGTCGGCACCTAAGTTCTAATAGATGAAAATCGGTACCATTCGGAACACTTCCTGTCGACCGTTCTGTGTCAGGTTGCTGCCAGCCTAGCAGACCCCAAGGTTCTGGCACTGCAATTTATTGTCAAAGAGTTGTTGTCTTGTTTGTGTAAACGGATGGTTAATTGATTAATAACAGTAGCGGCACTTACATTCAAATGCATAATGCGATATGAGACACAGGTGTTAAATAAACGTTCTAAATCTCAATTTTCTTCTACTCAATGTGGCGTGTTACAACAGCCTTAATTTAGTTTCACGTTCCTTGTGAGAAATAAGTACTGCATTTGAATATGCCGGTCTCTATAGCGTGCAGTCATGAATCGATGTTACTTCCGCGTCCAAATTTATACTATACCAATTGATTGTCACGAGACACACACACGTCCGTGAATTGTTAATACTGGAAGACAGCTCTAAAACATTCCCCCTCTCACCTTTTACCCCCGCAGTGGCCACGCTGCTTACCCCATTGCCCCTAAGGTAACCATCCAACTTTACTTTGCTCTTGGCCGATTTCAGGAACGGGAATTAAAATGAAATGCATCTACATATGTTACTGTCGTAAGAGTTTATTTGCTTGTCAATGAAAAGTATAGTTTCAAGAAGATCTTAACGTAAGTCGACGTTACTCGTTTCTGCTGTTAAGCTGCTAGTTCCATCTGATTAAACTTGCTACACACCCCTACTTCGCAGCGGAAATTAAAGAAGAGCCTTTGCATACTGTCGCGTTTTGGGGGTTCCGTCCTTCAATTGGTAAAAACGCAACTCTTGTCGGATCACATGTTTTCCAGACATGGAGACAAATACAAACAGTACCTGAATGAGATTTTCAGTCTGCAGTGGAGTGTGCACTGACATGAAACTTCCTTGCAGATTAAAACTGTGTGCCGGATCGAAACTCGATCTCGGGACCTTAGCCTTTCGTTAGACTTTGCCTTGCTGATAGTGCACTTGCCGACGAAAGGCAAAGTTTCCGAGTTCGAGTCTTGGTCCGGCACACTGTTTTAATCTACCAGGGAGTTTCAGAAACAGTACCTGTCCAAAGAAGCAAGGCAGTTTCTTTAAGTTTTGTAATAGACGAATCAACATTTGAAAATCCGTATATCCTAACCTAGTTAATTCAACGTTAGTTTGTATTCGTAATGGTAAGACTGCGTCACTTAATTCTTTCACTGACGTTAACTTCCGAAAAAACGTCTGTAACCTAGGCCAAAAAGAAAAAAAAACTAATAGCGCCATCTTTTGGTTCTTTGGTCAACTACTCCATGATGATCGTGTCGTTAAGGCAATCACCCGAACTACAAAGCTGAGCAGATTCGTAAAATTTTAAATTACGATACCTTTTTTTCTACGTAAACCGATTTTGTCGAAATGAAGTCTGCACCTTAGCAGAAGCTACGCTCAAGTTACTTGATAACGTCACTGCCCGTTAATTGAGATTTAATTATTTTACTTGCAATTAATATGGAAAGCAATTCTGAGTTGTGAACTATTTTTATATAAAATGAAAAGGAACAGCGGCAACGTGGAAAGAAACTGGAGACTCTTTCCTGAAATAACTGACTTAATTCAGAACTTTTATGAAAGTTAATTCAATTTCTTCTGAAACTAGCAATGGCCCAACAGTCTTGGCTTGTAGATCAAATATTTTGATAAAATGTATTACTGACCATGAATTTAAACATGTTTCCTTTCATAAATTAGTATTAAACTGATCATATGACTTCGTAATATTGAAATGATTGCAGGTTCTGTTGTATTACACAAACAAAAGACTACGGCGCATGAAATGGCGCACGCAAAGTATAATAACCAAAGGAAAAGTCCCGTATTTAAGAAAACAAGCTAGCCGCGGTGGTCTCGCGGTTCTAGGCGCGCAGTCCGGAACCGTGCGACTGCTACGGTCGCAGGTTCGAATCCTGCCTCGGGCATGGATGTGTGTGATGTCCTTAGGTTAGTTAGGTTTAAGTAGTTCTAAGTTCTAGGGGACTAATGACCACAGCAGTTGAGTCCCATAGTGCTCAGAGCCATTTTTTTAAGAAAACAAACAAAATCATCAATCTGTAAATGAAGGACAGGTTTACAAATGAAATACAGTAAAACTTTAACAGTTTATTTTCAAGAAATAAAAGTGAACTTGCACTATTCCACACAACGTAATATTTAAAACCAAAGACCCTCTACATGAAACGCGCGATAGTCAAACACACGCACCTGGTGTTCTGATATCTAATAACAGTTCCAGCGAGAGAGACAAGCAGAATGACAAAAAGAAAAGAGCAAAATAGCAGAGCAAAAAGAAAAGACATCTGTGCCATTGTTTCACAACTATTTATACGAATTACACATTATGATCTTTGAATACTTATCTATGTGTTATCCAGAGGTGTCTGGCTTAGATACATTACTTTGAATATATTTTGTGCAGAAGTTCGGTACGTTATAAAATGCGCCATAAATATTGAGATCACACTGTTTTGACTGTTGGAAATAAAAATTAGACTAACGAACGTTGTTTGTTGTGTTTGTAGTTCATGAGCAAAAGTTCACAGTTTTACATGTGACGTGCACACCTCTTCTGTCATTTCAGAAAAAGAGCGATTATTTGAGTATATTTACGTCTGCTCCTTACTGCTGCCATTGTTATTTGACTGAGGCCAGTGTTCTAAGTCCATGTCCTACGTGAACGACAGAAGCGACCGACAGCGAGCGACTTCTGGATACGCGACGCTCCAGCGACAAGCAGCAGCACCGGGCGAAAAGCTCACGTGCCGGCGTGCGAGCGACCACGTCGCGCTACAAAACGGCTACTCAGAGCCCACCAGCTGTTTCTATAAAACGGCACCCCCAAACTGTAGAATACTGTAGCTGGAGAGTAAGTCTACAAAATTAGGCTCACTTAAGAAAATAAAGCGAAAAGGAATGCTGCTCATGAAATTTACAAAGGGAGGAATCTCCATGGAGAATTTCATAAATATCATCAACTAGGAATATCACCAGAGAAATTCTTCGAATACATGAAAATGAGCAGAGGAGCATTCGATTACGTCATCAATAAATTAAAGACGAATGTTTTTTTACGTGATCAAGAACTTTTAACAGCCAATAAATGCGGAAGAATAACTGACTACATGACTGACTACACTAACAGTAAATTTAATTTTACATCAATGTATGCAGCTGTTATGTGCGGTGTAATGGTAGCGTGACAGATTGTTGCAGGAAAAGTGGTCGGTTCGATCTCATGTGCATTTTATATTTTAACTGACTCAGTTAGAATTCTACAGGGTGAAAAATATTTAAACCGACAAACTCTGAGAGGTTCTAGGGACAGCAAAACAAATATTTTCCCCTGATGTCGTTTTTCCCTATGAGGAGTATTTAAACCGGTAGAGGAAGATTTCTCTGGCGGCAAATTATTTAAACCAACAAGCACGTTTACATTTTTTATGACCAAGGGACAACTCATTAACACAACCCAATTTCTATTAAAGTAGATTTTCAGAAATGCCTCCATTCTGGGAACCGTCGGTCCAGGAATCGACGCACATGACGACTGAAATGTGCCGGCGTCCCGTCATGTTGGAACCACATGTGTTGTCTTGTAGGGAGCGGGACGTCTTCCAGCAATTCTGGCAATTCTCTGGTGAGAAAATTGTAAAAGTGCCAGCCATTTAATGGCCTAGGTAGCAGAGACGGCCCAATTAAACAGTCCCCAACAACACCGACCCACACATTAACGAAGAACCGCACTTGATGAGCGCTAGTAAGTGTGGCATGTGGGTTATCCTCACTCCAAACATGCGAATTGTGCATGTTGAAGACTCCATCACGCCCGAACGTTGCTTCATCGGTAAACAACACACAGGATGGAAATGTAGGATGCATTTCACACTGTTCCAGGTACCACTACGAAAACTGTGCTCTGGGTGGATAATCAATTGGTTCCAGGTTGTGAACACGTTGTAAGTGATATGGACGTAACAATTGTTCTCGAAGGACTGTTCTTACATTCGTCTGATTCGTCCTAATGTTACGTGCAATTACACGAGTGCTGATGGAAGTGCTACAAGACAGCTTCCTCAAATTGCAGCGTTCTTACCGTGCGACGGCGTCCCTGTCCAGGTAATCTGCTAAATGACCCGGTCTCACGCAGACGTTGGTACTCAGCAGCAAAGGTCGTATGATGCGGGATAAGGCGATTAGGATATTGTCGTTGATAAACCCGCTGTGCAGCTCGTCCGTTGTGGTGCGCTACGTAGTACGTAATACGGCCTCCACCGGTTTAAATAATTCTCATAGGAAAATATGACATTAGGGAAAAATATTTCAAATGGTTCAAATGGCTCTGAGCACTATGGGACTCAACTGCTGTGGTCATAAGTCCCCTAGAACTTAGAACTACTTAAACCTAACTAACCTAAGGACATCACACACATCCATGCCCGAGGCAGGATTCGAACCTGCGACCGTAGCAGTCGCACGGTTCCGGACTGCGCGCCTAGAACCGCGAGACCACCGCGGCCGGCAGGAAAATATTTGTTTTGATGTGCCCTACAACCTCTCAGAGTTTGTCGGTTTATATACTTTTCACCCTGTGTATACTATGGTTTATGTGTACTGTTTACACTGCATCGCTAAGAATATTTTTGAGGCCTTGCCAAAGAACTTGATCTTTTTATGTGTATACACACGTATCCCAGTATATCACACACATTAAATACCTAATAAATTAGAATGAACAATGAAATTTTACAGATGTTTGATGTTGCGAACGTAATTCATCAGCAGTCAATGTTAAGGCCAAGGGTTTCAATTAATCTAAATAATCTGCAAAACTAAATCATACAGAATTTTTGAAAAGAAAGTCAAACGCTTTGTGAAATGATTTGCCTAAAAGTAAGAAATAAATAATATGAGGGAAACTTTTAGTATACCTCATTTTCTGTTCATGATTTCGAACATCATTCAAAGGCACATAGAACGTTTCTCTGGTCTATTTATTTCTTTTACAAATTATCATTTCATAAAATATTTGACCGATTTCTTTCAGTTTTTATTTTCAAATTTTATTCAGGAAGCATGATCTTACAGACTCCTCGTTTGCTTTCCTAACGTTTTCTTTATTCGAAAATCCTAACTTTGGTACTTGATTCGAAGTACGTCTTTTTGACATTTAAATACCGCACCATCTTATGTGCAAAATAGCTAGGCATTAAACACGTGACATTTTTGACACTTCATTTACGTAGCTTGGCAACAGTTTTTCGTGAAATATTTCAATTTTTCCTCAACTCATTAATTAAGTTTTCGTTAATTATCCTGATTATTTGCAAGTAGTTAAATTTTTTCATGCAAAACTAGACCTCACGCTGGTCACTTTGTTACCACGTTTATCTGTCTCTCTCGCGTTTACAAAAACGTATCGGGTGTCACTTGATTCCCGAAGCGTAGAAAAGCTTCGGACACGCCGCGAGCGACCAGTCAGCGAATATAACAAGCAATATCTCTAAAATGAAAAGAGATATTATCCCGGTTTCAGCTTTAAATAGAATTTAGATGTATTGGTAGCATTTTATACGCGATAGTGTATGGCCTAAGTGAACTATATGGAAAGTCTACGTAATGTGATTTTACCTCTACAAATTCTTAAAAATTTCCTGCAGCTATGTACTCAATTTCGTGCAGCACAGTAACTACGCCGAGTAACGAAAATAAATTCAGATATTTATCGAGCAAAGACATCAAGCTATAAGATGCGGAAGAATCAAATTTTTTAGCGAATATTTTTCTTAAAATCGGATGCTAAGTATTTCATTGCTGCCATCGCGTCCGCTTGACTGCTTTTCCAAGATAATACGTGGCAGTCGCTCTCTGTCGCGCATGCTGTAGCGAAAAGATTCAAACTTGTTTGAATTCAAACGTCGCCATTTGCAGCGGAAGAATGGCAGCGACACACATGTCGCTCACGTACGACATTTCCGTAACTATACCAGCGGTTGTGTTTTGTAGCCTGAAGCTGTCGAGCTCTGTTGGTCGCTTGTGTCGCTTAGGGAGGACACGGCCTAACTTGTACCCCACCTGTAATTACTCACCCACCTGTTCGGACGCGGTCCCATGGAAAACGGGGAAAACACCAAGTGATCGACGTACAGTTCTCGGCCTATTTGTTCACTGAAAACTATTTGAATATTTGGATAGCGAAGTACAATAAGGTTCAAAATGGTTCAAATGGCTCTAAGCACTATGGGACTTAACTTATGAGGTCATCAGTCCCCTAGAACTTAGAACTACTTAAACCTAACCCACCTAAGGACATCACACACATCCATGCCCGTGGCAGGATTCGAACCTGCGACCGTAGCGATCGCGCGGTTCCAGACAGAAGCGCCTAGACCCGCTCGACTACTCCGGCCGGCAATAAGATTTTACATGTTACTAAACAGTAAAAATATTTCAGAAACTCATAGGCATTTTGTCAGCTCGTTTTGAAAACACATTAAATTCAAAGGACCATAAAATGTTCGTGATAACACTTGCCAAACAGGATTATTAGATAAAATGTTCCGTTTTTAAACAATTCTTTCGTGTAAAATGCCGTTATCACATTTTTTTGTCGTTTAAAGGTCTCATTATGTGAATCTGTCAAAAACGTCCTTTCTCACAATTACAAAAATGAGTTTGACTGAGAATTTTTCACAGTTTTAGAACGTTGAATACAATGATTTGTAGATACGATGGTATATCTTGCGACAGATTGCAGGAGCGATGGTCCTTGCCGATAGATGGTAGTCGATGCCAGGATCCTCAGGTGCGAACAGAAACATAGGAAGACATGCCAAGATTTGTGGCTGGTTACTGGATACAGGTGAGTAGTTGTTGTTCTTCCAAAGGACAGACATCTCGGGTAAAGGGACACATAGAATACAATCGACTAAGCATTAATATACAAGCATACAACTACGCCGTTTCACTGAAAGAGGTTGTACAGGGTGTTTCAAAAATGACCGGTATATTTGAAACGGCAATAAAAACTAAACGAGCAGCGATAGAAATACACCGTTTGTTGCAATATGCTTGGGACAACAGTACATTTTCAGGCGGACAAACTTTCGAAATTACAGTAGTTACAATTTTCAACAACAGATGGCGCTGCAAGTAATGTGTCGTCTTTCTGCTGTAAGCGTGTGCTGTTCACAATGTGCAAGTGTGCTGTAAACAACATGGTTTATTCCTTAGAACAGAGGATTTTTCTGGTGTTGGACTTCCACCGCCTAGAACACAGTGTTGTTGCAACAAGACGAAGTTTTCAACGGAGGTTTAATGTAACCAAAGGACCGAAAAGCGATACAATAAAGGATCTGTTTGCAAAATTTCAACGGACTGGGAACGTGACGGATGAACGTGCTGGAAAGGTAGGGCGACCGCGTACGTCAACCACAGAGGGCAACGTGCAGCTAGTGCAACAGGTGATCCAACAGCGGCCTCGGGTTTCCGTTCGCCGTGTTGCAGCTGCGGTCCAAATGACGCCAACGTCCACGTATCGTCTCATGCGCCAGAGTTTACACCTCTATCCATACAAAATTCAAACGCGGCAACCCCTCAGCGCCGCTACCATTGCTGCACGAGAGACATTCGCTAACGATATAGTGCACAGGATTGATGACGGCGATATGCATGTGGGCAGCATTTGGTTTACTGACGAAGCTTATTTTTACATGGACGGCTTCGTCAATAAACAGAACTGGCGCATATGGGGAACCGAAAAGCCCCATGTTGCAGTCCCATCGTCCCTGCATCCTCAAAAAGTACTGGTCTGGGCCGCCATTTCTTCCAAAGGAATCATTGGCCCTATTTTCAGATCCGAAACGATTACTCCATCACGCTATCTGGACATTCTTCGTGAATTTGTGGCGGTACAAACTGCCTTAGACGACACTGCCAACACCTCGTGGTTTATGCAAGATGGTGCCCGGCCACATCGCACGGCCGACGTCTTTAATTTCCTGAATGAATATTTCGATGATCGTGTGATTGCTTTGGGCTATCCGAAACATACAGGAGGCGGCGTGGATTGGCCTCCCTATTCGCCAGACATGAACCCCTGTGACTTCTTTCTGTGGGGACACTTGAAAGACCAGGTGTACCGCCAGAATCCAGAAACAATTGAACAGCTGAAGCAGTACATCTCATCTGCATGTGAAGCCATTCCGCCAGACACGTTGTCAAAGGTTTCGGGTAATTTCATTCAGAGACTACGCCATATGATTGCTACGCATGGTGGATATGTGGAAAATATCGTACTATAGAGTTTCCCAGACCGCAGCGCCATCTGTTGTTGAAAATTGTAACTACTGTAATTTCGAAAGTTTGTCTGGCTGAAAATGTACTGTTGTCCCAAGCATATTGCAACAAACGGTGTATTTCTATCGCTGCTCGTTTAGTTTTTATTGCCGTTTCAAATATACCGGTCATTTTTCAAACACCCTGTATTAGTACATATAGTATCATATGTGAGCCGTGGTAAAAATTGCTGTTTTGAAGAGCAGCGCGTTGTGTGAAGCAGTCGCCCTCCGTTTTCTGGCGGTGGCGTCGCTCTGGCAATCGCAGCTTTGGTGTCTGCCTCTGGTGGGAAAGGGGAAAGGTTGTTTGTTCACGTGCATTTAAGGGGCGCTATGAGCTCGCCAGTTGGTCGGTCTGGGGCCAGTCGGTCAGTCTGCATCAGTCTCTCGTCCCCAGCTTGCTAGTCTGTCTCTCGTCCGCATTTGTGAGGCAGTTAGTGTCTGTCTGTTGATCGGATAAACTTTTAAAGCCGGCAAAATGAGAGTATTTCCACTCCGCCAGTGAGAGAACTCAGCGAGTGGTCGCCCGCTCGGGGCTTAGTCTCAGCATCTGAGTCTGCGCGTTAGGCCGCCAGTCTGCTCTAGTTTGCTCAGGCAATGGTCATTGGCGGTTGGATCGACCGTTTGGTCGGTCGCGCACTGAGACACAGGATGACTTGTCCGTCTTGAGCGTCGGCGCATGTGAGGTCCCCACGTGAGTCCAGTGGGCCGCGGCGTATAGCGAGAGATAGTGACAGCGGTCGACAGGAGAGTAACAGGAGTCAACCCACGACATCAGTCTTGCCAATGCGAGCTGCAACGCCGTGGTGTAACTGGTTCTCCGAGCGCTTCTTGGCCCCTTCAGTTACCATCTTGTGGAGCTTGGATCGGTCCTTTCCTGGTGTAGGGATGTCGTTTTGCCAGTGGGCGTGTTTCCTCTGCATGGTTGGGTCAGAGCCAGTATTTGCGCCGTCGTATTCCTGGAAGTGAGTGGGAGACGCACCAGCAGTGCAGTCGCGACGGAGCAGCAGTCGCGGACGGACCAGCGGCCAGTCGGTCGGTTGGTGCGGACCAGGAAAGACGGGAGAGCGGCGCGCCTTCTTGCGTCCGTTGAAGCGGCTGGCAGCGGACGGTTCGGGAGAGCGATTTGGGGGTGCTGCGCCAGATCTTCTCAAGAAATCGCAGATTATTAGAAGTGATTCGTGATATGTTGTGTGATTTACTCTTCTTAAATTTTACTTGTTTTCTTGGTCACTCTCTCGTCCACCAGCTTGCTCGTCTGTCTCTCGTCCGCATTTGTTAGGGAGTTAGTGTCTGTCTGTCGTTCGGAGCAGCCTCTGTCATGTTTGTCGGTTTTGGTGTTCAAACATTTGTTGCTTGGAGTGTAACGGCCTAATGCCTGAAATACACTCCTGGAAATGGAAAAAAGAACACATTGACACCGGTGTGTCAGACCCACCATACTTGCTCCGGACACTGCGAGAGGGCTGTTCAAGCAATGATCACACACACGGCACAGCGGACACACCAGGCACCGCGGTGTTGGCCGTCGAATGGCGCTAGCTGCGCAGCATTTGTGCACCGCCGCCGTCAGTGTCAGCCAGTTTGCCGTGGCATACGGAGCTCCATCGCAGTCTTTAACACTGGTAGCATGCCGCGACAGCGTGGACGTGAACCGTATGTGCAGTTGACGGACTTTGAGCGAGGGCGTATAGTGGGCATGCGGGAGGCCGGGTGGACGTACCGCCGAATTGCTCAACACGTGGGGCGTGAGGTCTCCACAGTGCATCGATGTTGTCGCCAGTGGTCGGCGGAAGGTGCACGTGCCCGTCGACCTGGGACCAGACCGCAGCGACGCACGGATGCACGCCAAGACCGTAGGATCCTACGCAGTGCCGTAGGGGACCGCACCGCCAATTCCCAGCAAATTAGGGACACTGTTGCTCCTGGGGTATCGGCGAGGACCATTCGCAACCGTCTCCATGAAGCTGGGCTACGGTCCCGCATACCGTTAGGCCGTCTTCCGCTCACGCCCCAACATCGTGCAGCCCGCCTCCAGTGGTGTCGCGACAGGCGTGAATGGAGGGACGAATGGAGACGTGTCGTCTTCAGCGACGAGAGTCGCTTCTGCCTTGGTGCCAATGATGGTCGTATGCGTGTTTGGCGCCGTGCAGGTGAGCGCCACAATCAGGACTGCATACGACCGAGGCACACAGGGCCAACACCCGGCATCATGGTGTGGGGAGCGATCTCCTACACTGGCCGTACACCACTGGTGATCGTCGAGGGGACACTGAATAGTGCACGGTACATCCAAACCGTCATCGAACCCATCGTTCTACCATTCCTAGACCGGCAAGGGAACTTGCTGTTCCAACAGGACAATGCACGTCCGCATGTATCCCGTGCCACCCAACGTGCTCTAGAAGGTGTAAGTCAACTACCCTGGCCAGCAAGATCTCCGGATCTGTCCCCCATTGAACATGTTTGGGACTGGATGAAGCGTCGTCTCACGCGGTCTGCACGTCCAGCACGAACGCTGGTCCAACTGAGGCGCCAGGTGGAAATGGCATGGCAAGCCGTTCCACAGGACTACATCCAGCATCTCTACGATCGTCTCCATGGGAGAATAGCAGCCTGCATTGCTGCGAAAGGTGGATATACACTGTACTAGTGCCGACATTGTGCATGCTCTGTTGCCTGTGTTTATGTGCCTGTGGTTCTGTCAGTGTGATCATGTGATGTATCTGACCCCAGGAATGTGTCAATAAAGTTTCCCCTTCCTGGGACAATGAATTCACGGTGTTCTTATTTCAATTTCCAGGAGTGTATATTTTGATCTTTCCTATCATCTTGAGAGGAGGTATCTGTGTACTGTAGAGCATGTTAACTTGTTTTGCCAACCTTGGATAATTTTATATAAGATTGCATTTCATGGGCTATTATTTAAATGGTCATTTTAGTATATAAAGTTGCCATCCTTCCACCGTAAGACTTTTCTTAGAAGTCCAAATCAAATCACACCTTCAGTGGGAAAGTTAATTTTTTAATTTTAGTGTTTTGTACCATTTCCATCCCTCCTACGGGGTGCATAGTTTGTGTGCTTGTGTGAATTGTTAAAACTTTTAGTTTAAAGTAATCCGGTGTGTTTCAGTGGTTGTTGTGAGCGGTCGTAACTACGGCCGTGTCAAAACGGAGCGGCAAGGTTCTCAGCCCGAAAGCTCATACTGTCAAAAATTTGTTTCTTTCTGCCTCTGAATAAATTATAACTTAATATTTAGAGGGTGCTTTCTGATTTCAATTTTAAATCTGTTTCTTTTAAAAAATGCTTTAGGCACCATTCAAGTGAATAAATTACTATTTGTTAAAAAGGAATCTGCTTATAATTTCATCAGTTAATCCCTGGTAACTACTTCCATGCTCACATAGTGTGATTAAATGTGTTAATGTTCTTGATGAATAGCTAGTATACTAAATAAATTCTTAAGAATATTCTTTGAAAATAAATCCATGGTTCAATATGGATGCATATTATAATTCTATATTCTGTTTTTTGTGACAGTTTACATTCTTTTGTTTGCGTTTTGTTTGCCTCGGTGAAGTCTTGCTAACTGTACAGTTCTTCACGTTGCCGTTTCTTTCCGATTGCATCATGACTGTTATTTGTTTGCAATGAGTATTGCAGTTTATTTATTCGCGTATTTCGCTACCAGTATTTCCAATAAAAGAGCGTTCATAGCTTAGCCGTGACAAGTCTCTATTATAATACCATCTATGTGCTTAATTAGTTTACTTTCTTGAATTTCTGCGTGTTAATTTAATTTCTAATAGCCACAGATCTCTCTTTTTCGTTTGCGTCGGGAAGTAAACCGAATTTGTGAGATATTACAAGTTCCTTATCAGGGGCGAATTATTTAGTTTCACCTGAGAGCTTCGGTAGTTCGGTTCTTGAGTCTCTATGTATTAATCTAATTTATTAGACACAGTTCTTGCATTTTCGTCAGGGTCTACAGTAGAGTTGCGCAGAACGAAAAAAATGGTTCAAATGGCTCTGAGCACTATGGGACTTAACATCTGTGGTCATCAGTCCCCTAGAACTTAGAACTACTTAAACCTAACTAACCTAAGGACATCACACACATCCATGCCCGAGGCAGGATTCGAACCTGCGGGCGTAGCGGTCACGCGGTTCCAGACTGTAGCGCCTAGAACCGCACGTCCACACCGGCCGGCTTGCGCAGAACGTACCGGTAGTTCGTTTATCTGCGTAGTTTAGTTTTCCATTGTCTTTAGTGTAGACAGGGACTACGATTGTTGTACGCGGATGCGAGCTGAGTTGGTGACACTTCACTCTCAGCTTCAGGCTGTGATGGCTTCGGTTACACAGCTTGAGACTGCAGTGGATGGGCACCATTTGTGTGGGCCGGCCGTGGGGATGCAACGGACGTCCAGCACGTCAGAGTCCTCCGATCGGTCCTCACCGGTGGCCAGCCAGTTACTGCTCGCACTGAGGTTGACCCCTCACCTGTGGTCGAGTGGGAGGTCGCCCGGGCGTAGCAGGCGGTGAAAGACTTCCCAGGCGGCCGCACGTAAGGCCTCCCCAGTTTGTCTGACAAACAGGTTCCAGGTGCTGTCTGTGGCTGCCACTGTCGCTGAGCCACATGCTGTCGCCTGTCCTGTTTCAGAGGAAACCTCTCAGCCTGCAAGATCCGGACGATAACACAGGGTACGATTATTGATAACTGGGAACTCCAACGTTAGGCGCGTTATGGGGCCCCTCAGGGACACGGCTGCCAAGGAGGGAAAGAAAACCAATGTGTACTCCGTGTGCATACCGGGTGGAGTCACTCCACATGTGGAACTGGTATTCCCGGATGCCATGAAGAACACATGATGCAGCCAACTGTAGGTGGTTGCTCACGTCGGTACCAAAGATGTGTGTCACTTTGGAACATAAGAGATTCTCTCTGGTTTCGAGCTGCTAACAAAAGTGGTAAAGGCCACCAGTCTTGCTTGCGAGATGAAAGCAGAGCTGACCATTTGCCGCATAGTCGACAGGACCGATTGCGGACCTCTGGACAGAGCCGAGTGGAGGGTCTGAATCAGAGACTCAGACGGTTCTGCGCCCGTGTATGCTGCAGATTCCTCGACTTGCGCCAAAGGATGGTTGGGTTTCGGGTTCCGTTGAACAGGTCAGGTGTCCACTATACGCAGGAGGCGGCCATACGGGTAGCAGGGGCTCTGTGGCGTGGACTGGCCTGTTTTTTAGGTTACAGGGTATCGGGAAAACACTAGAAGGGCTTCAGTCACAAAGGGTGCAGGCCGAACACAAGAAGAACGTAGATACGACAACCATCGGTATAACTGTTGTAAATTGTCGTAGCTGAGTTCGGAAAATACCAGAGCTCCAAGGGCTAATAGAAAGCACTGATGCTCAAATAGTTATAGGCGCTGAATGCTGGCTAAAGCCGGATATAAGCCTAGCAGAAATTTTTGCGAAGGACCTAACAGTGTTGCGAATAGAAAGATAGGCTAAATACGGTTGGCGGTGGCGTGTTTGTTGTTGTTAGAAGTAGTTTATCTTGTCCCGAAATTGAAGTAGATAGTTCCTTTGAGTTAGTATTTGCAGAGGACTTTCTTGGCAACCGGAATAAAATAATAATTGGGTCCTTTTACCGACCTCCCAAATTCAGATGATACAGTTGCTTAAAAGTTCAAAATAACTTGAGTTTGATTTCAAACACATACCCGATACATACGATTGTAGTTGGTGGTGACTTTAATGTACCCTTGATATGTTGGCGAAAATACATGTTTCATTCTGGAGGTACGCATGAAACATCATCCGAATTTGTGCTAAAGACATTCTCCGAAAATTATCTTGAGCAGCTAGGTCATGAGTCCACGCGAATAGTAAACGGTTGTGGAAACACACTTGACCTCTTAGCAACTAATATTCCTGAGTTAATAATGAGCATCAAAACCGATTCAGGGATTAGTGAACACAGGGTTGTCGAAGCGGGATTGAATATTGTAATCCCCAAATCCTCCAAAAATAAACGAAAAATATACCTATGCAAAAAAGCAGATAAAAATTCACTTGACGCCTTCCTGAGAGACAATCTCCACTCATTCCAAATTAATAACATTAGTATAGACAAGATGAGGCTTGAATTCAAAGAAATGGTACCGGCAGCAATTGAAAGATTTATACCAAATAAATAATCAAACGACGGAGCTGATCCTCCTTGGTACACAAAAGGGGTCAGAATACTGTTGCAGAAACAACGAAACAAACATCCCAAATTTAAACAGACTCAGAATCCCGAAAATTGTCGATCTTTGACAACAATAGGGATACTGTCGAAGACAGTGCTGCCAAAGCTGAGTTACTAAACACAGCCTTCGGAAATGCCTTCCCAAAAGAAGACAAAGTAAATATTCCAGAATTCGATTCAAGAACAGCTGCCAACATGACTAACGTAGAAGTAAATATCCTGGGAGTAGTGAAGCAACTTAATCACTTTATAAAAGCAAGTCTTCTGATCCAGACTGTATACCAATTAGGATTTTTTGAGAGTATGATGATGCATTAACTCCATAGTTATCAAACATATACAACCGTTAACTCGACGAAAGACCCGTACACAAAATCTGGAAAATTCCACAGGTCACACCGGTAGTCAAGAACGGTAGTGGGGGTAATCCACTTAATTACAGACCCATATCATTAACGCCGATATGCAGCAGAATTTTTCAACATATATAGTGTTCGAACATTGTGAATTACCTAGAAGAACGGTCTATTGACTCACAGTCAATATGGGTTTAGAAAACATCGTTCTTGTGGAACACAACTAGCACTTTATTCGCACGAAGTGTTGAGTGCTATTGCCAAGGGATTTCAGGTAGATTGCGTGTTTCTGGATTTCCGGAAGGCTTTTGACACTGTACCACACAGGCGGCTTGCAGTAAAATTGCGTGCTTATGGAATATCGTCTCAGTTATGCGTCTGGATTTGTCATTTTCTGTCAGAGAGGTCACAGTTCGTAGTAATTGACGGAAAGTCATCTAGTAAAACAGAAGTTCAAAAATGGTTCAAATGGCTCTGAGCACTATGGGACTTAACATCGATTGTCATCAGTCCCCTAGAACTTAGAACTACTTAAACCTAACTAACCTAAGGACATCACACAACACCCAGTCATCACGAGGCAGAGAAAATCCCTGACCCCGCCGGGAATCGAACCCGGGAACCCGGGCGTGGGAAGCGAGAACGCTACCGCACTAAAACAGAAGTGATTGCTGGCGTTCCCCAAGGTAGTGTTATAGGCCCTTTGTTGGTCCTTATCTGTACAACCGATTTGGGATACAATCTGAACAGCCATCTTAGGTTGCTTGCAGATGACGCTGTCGTTTATCGACGAATAAAGACATCTGAAGATCAAAACAAATTGCAAAACGATTTAGAAAAGATATCTGAATGGTGCGAAAATTGGCAGTACACCTTAAATACCGAAATTCGTTAAACTCGGGTTACATGATAAATCAGTCCAATCTAAAGGCCGTAAATTCAAGTTAATACCTAGGAATTACAATTACGAACAACTTAAGTTGGAAGGAACACAAAGAAAATGTTGTGGTTAAGGCTAGCCAAAGGCTGCGTTTTATTGGCAGGAGACTTAGAAAATGTAACAGATCTACTAAAGAGAGTGCCTGTACTAGGCTTGTCCGTCCTCTTCTAGAATACTGCTGCGCGGTGTGGAATCCTTACCAGTTAGGACTGACGGAATACATGGTAAACTTTCAAAGGAGAGCACGTTTTGTATTATCACGAAATATGGGAGATAGTGTCACTGAAATGTTACAGGATTTGGGCTGGACGTCATTAAAAGAAAGGTATTTTTCGTTGCAACGGAATCTCGTCACGAAATTCCGATCACCAACTTTCTCCTTCGAATGCGAAAATATTTTGTTGACACCGACCTACATAGGGAGAAATGATCACCACGATAAAATAGGGAAATTAGAGCTCGTACGGAAAGATATAGGTGTTCATTCTTTCCGCGCGCAATACGAGACTAGAATAATAGAGAATTGTGAAGGTGGTTCGATTAACCCTCTACCAGACACTTAAATGTAATTTGCAGAGTATCCATGTAGATACAGATGTAGATGTAGAAATTAAGCCGATATTGAAGCTATGCGTTAAATACAACGCCCAAATGAGCTTGTGTGTTCGCTGTGTGGAGAATCGTTGGATACATCACCTCACATTATTTGTTTAATACTTACATTAGAACATGGCTGTAGATGACATTAATTATATCAGTTTTTGCAATATCGTTCGTAATTTGTGATGCGAACTGTGTTTGGTCATTATTTTATGCGTTGTGCGACAGTGACTTACATGTATGTGCTTCGTAAGTATTTGGCACTCAGATTATATCTTTGTTCCAAGGCAACCCAGTTCAAGGGCCATTCCCGATCTTGCTCCACACTAATAAGAAATCACGCATAAAGACAACTCTGAAATGCAAAACTAACGTCTGAAGACATCAGTAAGTGCCAAAATAAGCACATAGTTTAATCGCAAGATAGATTACTGAGCCCCTTGCCTCACGGCTAAACCACTGACACTGGACACCATCCTATATAAAATAGTCCTTTAGTATTTATGTACACGAGTACATCTACTATAATTCAAATCCTTCATCTTGAGCTTGTGGGACGTGTACTTCTGACATGAATAGCTACAGTATTTACAACTAGTCAAATATTTTGGAGCCAAAGTGTAAATAAATAATCATAAAAGTAACGCACTATCCACAAATTCCGTCTAGAAAACTATACTGCTATTTACAGTTTATCACATCAGGTGTCTTTATAAGACAGGTTTTGGCTTTACAAGTAAAACCGAGTTTTGCAGTCATTTTTTAGTGTTTTTTGAATGCATTTCCGCTAACCTTTACAATATCCATATAACTGCTTTGAGACTTTTCTTCTCACAACTAGCTGTGCTATGTACATGAAAATAGAAATCAAATATTTACTCATATATATACAACACAAATACTACATTTACGAAATAAATTTATCGAGATTTTTGCGTGGATATAAACCGCTAATTTTATTTGATAGGATATTTCCACTATTCCCCTTTCAAGCATTTTCTTGATTTCTTTGTTTACTGCCTGTCTCTTGGTCCAAGAAATCGTATAGGTTGTGTGACAATACGTTTCATGGGGCTTAACTTGCATGTGATATATGTTTCCTTTTATTATAGCTGGTTTTTCTGCAAAGAGTCGTAGGTATCTATACAAGAGATTACGTAGTTAATTTCTCTGCTGCTCACTTAAGTAATGTGATACCAAAATTTGTTTAAATATATACTAGGAAATAACGTTCGCCGATGCACCGGTGTCAATTATTACTACCGTAGATATTTTACCTGATTCAGCTTCAACTGCAGTCTGTACCACTGTATTGTCTTTTTCTCTGCCGGAATTTTCCTCAGAGAACAATTCGTCACGAATATCAACACCTTTATTATAAAGCACCAGACTGATCTGTTTTAGCGTATTGCCCCTTACACTATCCACAATCGCTATCCGAGGGCTCGATATGATCAAAATTAGTTTATTGGCAGGCCATTTGAAGGTTGATTATTTTCAATCACTTAAATTAGCCTCACGGGTTGGTTTTTTACCCGACAGTTCACAGTACTATTACTGATTAGTTTGGGTTATTATTCTGAATCGAATGATGTTGCCCACTGTTTGGTGATGCAGTATTCATTTGCCAATTTGCTTGTTCGTTCTTTGACCATGTTTGTGGCATTATTTCGTTACCCTGATTATTCTTGTGGTTCTTATTTCGTTAACCGGTATTACACATCATCATCAGCCTTTCCTTTCTTTTCGAAGTTCTGTCGGTTGTTACCTTCCTGTGCATGGTTACTTCCATAACCTTGCTGTGATGTATTTCGGTTATTTCCATTCCCATTACCGACACCGTTACTGGTTTGGTTCCCGTTCTGACTCCCATTACTACTGTTATTGTGGTATGCATTGTCCTTACTATTAGCCTGTCCATTGTCTTGAGTCCATTTCTGTGTGTCCTCGTGTAACAAGTCTATCGAGTCGACAACAGACATGAACTGCTCAATGTCATTTTTAGAAGAATGCAATATCTTTTAAATTAAAAGGTTATTTTGCCTTTAAAATTCGAATAACTTCTTTCAGTGTTATGGGATCATCCCAATATCTTGTGGTGTTGATATATTTCTTGAAACACTTGCTTAGAATACTTTGTTTGCTGTTGTAATCCTCAGGTAAGCACATTTCTTTTCTCAATCTCTCTTGCTTGCCTGGAGACCAGTACTTTCATAAGAAACGCCCTCTCGAATTGTTGATATGCTTCACATTTCTCTAGAATTTCTGATGTCCACAGCGCACCTTCGCCTTGTACACATGAGGCAACAAACTGTATTCTCTGGGTGTCTGTCCAGGATCATGGCAGTATCTCCCTGAAACTCCTTATGAAAACAACGGAGTGTTGACACCCTTTATGTCTGGGTTGTACGTCTGAAACTGACGAGGCTTGAGCAAACTCTCCTGCATCTAGATGTTCGTCAAAGCATTTGCTGCCTCCGTATCACACGATGAATACCACTCATTTGTGCAAATGTTGTACAGTGTTTTTCTGTACGACACATTCGATTGTGGAGACGGTAAATGCATATGCGAATTGTTTGTTGCCAAAGCTGCTGGGCTTACGCCTGCATTATTGCGCGCAACTGACAGTTCATTTTCCAGTTTGCCTAGGTGTTCAAAAATGGTTCAAATGGCTCTGAGCACTATGGGACTCAACTGCTGAGGTCATTAGTCCCCTAGAACTTAGAACTAGTTAAACCTAACTAACCTAAGTACATCACAAACATCCATGCCCGAGGCAGGATTCGAACCTGCGACCGTAGCGGTCTTGCGGTTCCAGACTACAGCGCCTTTAACCGCACGGCCACTTCGGCCGGCAGGTGTTCTTCTACCTCATACTTCCACTGAGGAAAATCACCTTTTAGCATCGTTTTAATTTGCTGTAATTCTATTTTTACATCAATTCAGGCTGATATTCTTGTAGTTCGCTTACTTCCGAGTTCAACTGCCTTACCGACTGGTGTATGTCCTCACATGCAAGTTGTAGGTCAGCCAAGTTATTACTAACAGTTTCTACCTTCGCATCTATTTTTATTGAAACTTCCTGGCAGATTAAAACTGTGTGCCAGACCGAAACTCGAACTCGGGACGTTTGCCTATCGCGGGCAAGTGCTCTACCAACTGAGCTACCCAAGCACGATAGGATCCGAATTAAATGGTGGGAAATGCAGATCATAAAATATGGATATGTTGAAAATGAAAACAGTTTTTAATTATGTGTACAACAAAGCAAAGTAAGTGTTATTAAACAAATTACTTCTTTAGTATACTAATCCATACGATAATTGAACCAAACGAAAGTAAAACTTGCAAAGGTTTCTCAATCTTCTAAGTTAAAGTAACATCTCAAGTAATAAAATAACTCACGAATTACCCTAAAAGTCACTATTTAATTACGTAAAGGTAACTTGAATACATAAAAAGTATGATTTATCAAAGAAAAGGAAAAGCATAAATCCAAAGTTTGTGATTCAGACTGAATTATGTAGTAAAATGTCTCGTTTTTCTCGGATCTAACTTGTTGCTAATTTGCTTCTGACAACATCTGAGTTGTTAGAATGATTGTCAGGAAATAGATTATAAATTGTGCTTTTTTTCGCCCTTAGATGTAGGTTGAGAACAACAGCTTAGGCTATGTTATCTGTTTCTCAGGGACATGGAGGCTGCATGGAAGACTAACTACAAGCTGTAGTGGAATGGACGCAAGCACTACGCGATCTTTACTGAATCATACCCTTTCCTTTTCATAATAAAATAAAATGAAACTGTAAATTCTCCCCCAATATTTCTAATTATTTAGTGAAAGTGTCGTAAGGACGCCCACATTAGTGTCTATGATTGTGATGAAAACTGTGAGTACTGTAAACTTAAAAATTTATGAGTGTTTCTTCTTCAGGTAAAGACTGAAAGATTTATGAAGAAAATGTAATAATTTTTGTAATTATTGAAAATTTTATTTAATGTTTCTACGTAATTTATGTAAATGATTTTGTGAAAGTCTTTTGGTCGTGTTTTCTAAGTGTGTATGTGGTGTCACCGCCAGACACCACACTTGCTAGGTGGTAGCTTTAAATCGGCCGCGGTCCATTAGTACATGTCGGACCCGCTTGTCGCCACTGTCAGTGATCGCAGACCGAGCGCCACCACACGGCAGGTCTCGAGAGACGGACTAGCACTCGCCCCAGTTGTACGGACGACTTAGCTAGCGATGCTACACTGACAAAGCCTCGCTCAATTGCAGAGGAGATAGTTAGAATAGCCTTCAGCTAAGTCAATGGCTACGACCTAGCAAGGCGCCATAGCAATTGATAGTTATCGTATGAAGCATGTCTCATCAAGAACGATGTATACAAATGATGGATTAAAGTTAAGTATTCCAGAAGCTACGTACTTTTCTTTACAGCATTCATTACGTATCCTGTTTCAGACCTCACGCCATCCTGCGTGAGCTTATAGCGTGCATATCGGTCTCCTCAAACCACACTGTTTCGGCACTTCTGTCGACACATCAGTGTATAACCCTGATTATTTAGTATGTGTACCAGTAGAGGTAAGGTGTTTTCTAAAAATTAATTTCATTTTAAAAGAGGTCAGTTAGAATTACATTCCTTGTTTCTAAATATTTAATTTTGTTCAAAAATTTTCACTAAAATGTGTACAGGGTAATGAAGCGAAACAAGCGCTGTACCGTTTGTGAGATACAGAGGCGAGCGAGTGGGCTGGGACTTACCCCAGTTCACTGCTAGTTGAGCCACGTCACGCTAATGCGTCTGTGCGTAGCTCGCAAGTATTGCACCATAATTATGTATAAAATTAAAAGCCAAAATTTCTTTTTCAAACTCTATTAACATATACGTTAATGTAATAACGTTTTAAATGTCAAGTCCTAAAGTAATTAAATCAATAGTTTTCATAAAAATACCCTTTCACGAAAAAATAAGTGGCCCTAAATAATAAAGATATAAAGCCAGAATTTGGTCATAATGTGACAACGCATGTCAAAAGTAAATGGTGCAAGTTTCAACATAATAGAATAAAAATTATAGTCAGAATCCACGTTTTTAAGAATAATATACAGTATGTAATACAATATATATTAGAAATGTAAAAATTTGTATGATGCTTCAGTTCAACTTAAAAATAATAGCAAAGAGATCACGTTAAGCTACCTCTAATAGTTTTCGAGTAATTTAATGACAACCAAATTTGTAACTAAAACATATCCATTTGTAGCTGATTAAGTTACCTGTAATTTTAATGCTAGAAAATTTAGGTTACAGAAGAAGAGAAAACTTATTAAGTAATAGAGCTATAGCAAATTTTAGTACAGAAATATTAATAACAACCAATAAAAGGTGTCTTAAATTTATAGTTCAGAGTTAACGATCTACCGTCAGTTCCACTCTACAAATTCTAGAAGGTAAAGTTTTTATTCAAGCGAGCTGATACTTTTTCAGTGATTTCAACCAACTAACCTGAATGCAGGTAAAAATTAAGAAGATTCTAAATTAATTCATAACATTGTTATTTAAGATTATGTGTCCGAGAAAGCTGTCTTTCAGGGGCTGCTGCTGTGTTTATAAGGCAGACAACAACAGATGTTCCTTCAGCCGTCCGCGGCGGCACATACATAAATACGGCCTGAGAGGCAGGAGGAAGGTTCACTTCGCACTCAGACACTGTATGATCCGCGTCTGTCAAACGCCGGATTGCGCTCTGCCTCGGATGATGTCAGAGACAGGCTGTGACAAAACTTGTATTTTCTGTAATAACTGATAGTGACCTCGCGAGGACCTCAAACCGTCCTTGATAGCTTAGATTTTATTAAAGTATCCGTTAGAGTCCCGTCCGTGAATTCTTCAAATCGGCGTGGCAAGTGGTGACTATTGTTTCCACTTTTGTGGCGAGCATTTATTTCGAACATTTATTTGAGTATTAGCAGTCAGGGCGAAAGACAATTTGGTAGGAACATACCGTAGAGGTCGCCTCTGAACTGATAATAGCGCTGTTTAGGTTAGAAAGATTTACTGTCAATTGAACACAGTGACTTTCAAATAGTTGTACTTAAGATACTTGACTGAATATATGTATGAACTGGAACTCATTACCTTCGTTTTTAACCATAGTCCTGACCCCGCTAAGCAGAAGGAGAATAGAAACATTTCTTTCAGTAGGCTGGACTAGAATGTGGACGTGCAGACTGGCAACTGTGGTCGGTATGTTCGCCATCGCTTTCTGTCTGATCACAAAAATAGTTTACAGGCTTGCGTGAGAAAGAAGACCAACTGCAAACACTAACTACATAAACTAACAACAAGTAGAATTATAAAATAATGTTCCCCACCGCTCCACAAGAGTTGTCTAGCATGGTTATATTACTTTTGATATAATTTCGTGTAAAAGTTCGGAACGTCTTAAACTCCAAAACTTTGTCTAGTAGTTTTGCAGAACAGCGTGTTCTCACAGACAGACACGATGTGTTTATATAAAAGTTTAAATCACGATCCTTTTTTTTTCTCGTGGTATCATTTTGACTAAATAAAGCCCGCACGTTGCCCCAAGCTACGCTCAAGTTACCTGTGAAATTCATCTAGTAGTTTTGAAGATTAGCATGTTGGAAACAGACAGACACGAAGGTTTTACAGCTTTGACATTGGTATAGAAAATACGGATGAGAACCGCGTGCTATACGCCTACTTGATTACGACTACTGCTCTAACCGCTAGACCATCATGCCCGCAAATTCTTCTACCCCACAGACGAATTGCTGAATATGGATAAGCATTGAATTACAAACCAGTAAACTGTCAACGTACGTCCATGTAAGTATTTATTAACAGTCTGAGCGCCCGCATCTCGTGGTCGTGCGGTAGCGTTCTCGCTTCCAACGCCCGGGTTCCCGGGTTCGATTCCCGGCGGGGTCAGGGATTTTCTCTGCCTCGTGATGGCTGGATGTTGTGTGCTGTCCTTAGGTTAGTTAGGTTTAAGTAGTTCTAAGTTCTAGGGGACTGATGACCATAGATGTTAAGTCCCATAGTGCTCAGAGCCATTTGAACCATTTTTTGAACAGTCTGAGCCATCCTTAGGTCAACTCACACATTTCACATCCCGATGTTTATTAGTGAATACGATCTATAGGATATGGAACTGAGTGGCTATATTACAACCGGATGTGTTTCAGTAGTGCTGAAACAATCCAAGGACTAGTCCGAGGGAGCCACAATATTTTTTATCGCTATAGATACTCCAAAGAAATACCTGTCAGAGCGTAAAAAATCAGTTGCTTCTTTGCAGACGTATTCGTCCCGAAAAATTTGGTTCTGCTGCAGCGCTAACCAGCCCTTACTCGTCACGACTGCCGGAGCAGTTTGCGTGTTTAGCCGACAGATTTCTTCATGCGGCTGCCGAGTGTACTTCAAAGTTTGGCAAGTAGCGAGGAGCAATTTCGATACAGAGTTCCGAGCAGAGCTTTAATGGTACTCCGTCACGACGTACCGCGAAGCGCCTCCTGCAGGCATCCTCGAGAGTTCGTCAGTCGCTAATCGTTTTGAAACAACTGCCTGTAAGTCGGGCCGCGCGTGTAATTACATCAGTAGCACTCGATAGGAGGCAGTTCATCGCATATGTATGCATTAAGGCTGCATCTATTCCGGCGTTCTGAAAAAAATTGCAGTATAATATTTTAAGTGAAGATTTGATTATTTCATTATGGGGTGTGCGTACTGTAAGACCTTCGGTACACACAGCATCAGATTATTTGACTTGTCGCTCTAACGAAGTAGGCGAGTGTCAGCAATATGTCTCATGGTCTTATCGTGGCGTGTTTATCTTCTGCATTTATGTCAGACGATAGAAATGCCACTTGCACGCTTAGAGTAGCAGATTGACGGTGACCAACTTTAAACAGAACTTCATTAATTTTCACACATATTTATTAAAATAATAAAAAGCATAGAAATTACTTGATTCTGGATGCTGTTTACAATTGACAATCTGAAGTTCCTTTGGTCTTGGTACGTTAATCTTATTCTCACATATCTCTGATACTTGACAAAGTGCCTATTCATTTATCTGCATGTCTATGTGCAGGAATATGATAATCTTATTAGACGCAGACTGAAACTTGACTACAGACTAATGCAGACAAATGCAGGCTAATGCAGACAAATGCAGACTGACTAATCAAAGGTCTGTACAGTCGTTATAATACCTCTCGCGTTCAGGTATCACTGCGCGAGTGTGATCCGCGAGGAGAAAAGGTTCTACGTTAGCAGCAATCTCATTGGCTGCGTTACAAATTAATACGCGGATCGGCGGAAGCAGAATTTGGTCCGTGTCTAAGACAGCGCCATCTCCTTGTGCGGAGACGGACGCGCGCTGCGCCTGTGCTGTTGTGCTTAGCGGGGCGCGCTCTAGTGGGAAAGTTGTGTACGCGCTGACTACGCGGAACTACACTCCTGGAAATGGAAAAAAGAACACATTGACACCGGTGTGTCAGACCCACCATACTTGCTCCGGACACTGCGAGAGGGCTGTACAAGCAATGATCACACGCACGGCACAGCGGACACACCAGGAACCGCGGTGTTGGCCGTCGAATGGCGCTAGCTGCGCAGCATTTGTGCACCGCCGCCCGTCAGTGTCAGCCAGTTTGCCGTGGCATACGGAGCTCCATCGCAGTCTTTAACACTGGTAGCATGCCGCGACAGCGTGGACGTGAACCGTATGTGCAGTTGACGGACTTTGAGCGAGGGCGTATAGTGGTCATGCGGGAGGCCGGGTGGACGTACCGCCGAATTGCTCAACACGTGGGGTGTGAGGTCTCCACAGTACATCGATGTTGTCGCCAGTGGTCGGCGGAAGGTGCACGTGCCCATCGACCTGGGACCGGACCGCAGCGACGCACGGATGCACGCCAAGACCGTAGGATCCTACGCAGTGCCGTAGGGGACCGCACCGCCACTTCCCAGCAAATTAGGGACACTGTTGCTCCTGGGGTATCGGCGAGGACCATTCGCAACCGTCTCCATGAAGCTGGGCTACGGTCCCGCACACCGTTAGGCCGTCTTCCGCTCACGCCCCAACATCGTGCAGCCCGCCTCCAGTGGTGTCGCGACAGGCGTGAATGGAGGGACGAATGGAGACGTGTCGTCTTCAGCGATGAGAGTCGCTTCTGCCTTGGTGCCAATGATGGTCGTATGCGTGTTTGGCGCCGTGCAGGTGAGCGCCACAATCAGGACTGCATACGACCGAGGCACACAGGGCCAACACCCGGCATCATGGTGTGGGGAGCGATCTTCTACACTGGCCGTACACCACTGGTGATCGTCGAGGGGACACTGAATAGTGCACGGTACATCCAAACCGTCATCGAACCCATCGTTCTACCATTCCTAGACCGGCAAGGGAACTTGCTGTTCCAACAGGACAATGCACGTCCGCATGTATCCCGTGCCACCCAACGTGCTCTAGAAGGTGTAAGTCAACTACCCTGGCCAGCAAGATCTCCGGATCTGTCCCCCATTGAGCATGTTTGGGACTGGATGAAGCGTCGTCTCACGCGGTCTGCACGTCCAGCACGAACGCTGGTCCAACTGAGGCGCCAGGTGGAAATGGCATGGCAAGCCGTTCCACAGGACTACATCCAGCATCTCTACGATCGTCTCCATGGGAGAATAGCAGCCTGCATTGCTGCGAAAGGTGGATATACACTGTACTAGTGCCGACATTGTGCATGCTCTGTTGCCTGTGTCTATGTGCCTGTGGTTCTGTCAGTGTGATCATGTGATGTATCTGACCCTAGGAATGTGTCAATAAAGTTTCCCCTTCCTGGGACAATGAATTCACGGTGTTCTTATTTCAATTTCCAGGAGTGTATTTACACAGCACATTAATCAACGATAAAGTTTCTCTTCTAGCATCGCACATACGTTATTTCAGTTAAAACTCAAACAGCGATGAAAATCAGAGGGAGCGACGTCCGGGATGTATGGAGGATGAAAAAACACTTCACATCGAAAACGCTGCAGGAGTATATTCATTGTCCCTGGAGTGTGCGGCCGAGAATTTTCATGAAGAAGCAAATGCTTTATGTGAGCTAGCACGAAATCAGGCGATATCTCTCGGAGACAACATTTTCTAGGCATCTTTACGTGCTCACTGTGCGCTCAGAACTGCAAAGTGAAACGTGACGCCAACGACTGGTGTAAATCACATTGCCCAACACATCTGTGAAAGGTTCCATTGGATTTTTTCTCCGTGGTCTCCATTTAGCGGCCGATCGGAACTTACTTTCTTGACATCCTTCGTATCTGAAAGCACTTATTTTTCTTCTTCCATTGTTGGTCGGTTGGTTGATTTAGCAGAGGGACCAAACAGCGAGGTCATCGGTTCCATGAGACTAGGGAAGGATGGGGAAGGGAGATGGCCGTGCCATTTCAAAGGTACCATCCATCTTACACTGTCAAAAGCTGTGTACCATAGCGCATGTTGGTTTTACCCTCTCATTTCCGCAAATGGTGTTTACTGAGATGCGTATTTTCCCTTTCATATTATGAATTCCTGCAGGGTTCCTGCACTTAGGATCCACTTAGCAACTAATAAATACACGAAACCCTCTGTTGCCAATTAACCTTTATTGTAATTTTAATTAACGTGGAAGACATACTACCACCAAACATGGAGGAAAAATGTACGCATATAAAATCTACTTAAAAAAGGAATAAAATCGCTTAAATTTGTTTCCACAAGAAGAAAATACAACGTCCCAATTCGGACTTCGCTAACGCTTACATTTTACTGACATCAAATATAACAAGATAAATAACCATACATGTAACGAGAAAAAATGAATAACACTATCAATCTTTACAGATGAGAATACGACTATATCCACAAAGGTTCGCGCCCTGGCAAGGGAGATACTTAACTTCAACATATAAGGTGATTACAGTAAGCCCTAATTCCACTCGACAAACATAGTAACGATACAAGCGAGACAAATGTAGTGAAGGAGGATAGCCGGATGTGCCGTAGTAAGAAGAGCCACTATGAATCCCGTCAGGACGCGACCCCCGTGAACACGTCAGTTTCAGCTACCTGCAACATACACAGAGTCATTTGTAGCTTCTTAAAAAAAATATAATGAATAGGCACAACGTGTAACACACTAATGAAATATAAACTACTACTTCACAGAACTAGCTGCTCTTTAGACAAAGCAAACAGCACCATGTTAAAAAATACTTCTAACCTATAAGAAACTAAGGTACCACGTAATTGAATATCGTCTTGAGCTCATAGAATACTCAGTTTGACTTCCCTGTTTATAGGTCTTACAACACAACAGTGTCAGCTTAAGCAAACCCGCGAATACAAAACTCGAAATATGACAGGAATAATGACTGAAGCCACTGACAATGCTAGGCTGCCACACAGAGGAGACAATAGTAATTTACAGCGGCACACAACCGACCTTACATCACCAATTTAATAAAATCAGAGTAAACAATTTTTTGTATAACAATAGCTTACAGTAGCATGACAACCTCCGAATAACGCTTATTAAAAATGGTTCAAATGGCTCTGAGCACTATGGAACTCAGCATCTTAGGCCATAAGTCCCCTAGAACTTAGAACTACTTAAACCTAACTAACCTAAGGACATCACACACACCCATGCCCGAGGCAGGATTCGAACCTGCGACCGTAGCAGTCCCGCGGTTCCGGACTGCAGCGCCAGAACCGCTAGACCACCGCGGCCGGCTAACGCTTATTACCCAGGGTAGGTGGTGGTATGGAAAGGCACCTTTAGTGTATTCACTTATTGGAAGGGTTTCAACTTTATATCCCTTTCCACGTAGGTCTCTGTTTACACACTTCTATAACTTCTGCAACTAAAGAAGGGCATATAAATGCAAATATAACTGACACAGATTTACGCAGAATAAAACAGTACCTTAGTATGGTGCAAATTGCTTAATTTGCTTTACACGTGGGATATCTTCACCACTCAGTAATTCCTAAATGTATTCAACAACGCGTGAGAGCAACACGTCGCCGTGGTATCAGCTATTTACTTCACATAATTTCCTGCACAGACACGAAGCAGACGAAGCGTTTTCACATGCTACAGCGGCGAGCATTACACATTTCCTCCGTCACGCCATAGACACATCTCAATTTCAATTGCTGGTAACAAGAACCTTTACATGCCCTCGCAGTAGAAAAGCCCCAAAACACAACAGTGCACCACCGCTATACCAAACCCGAGGTCCCATCAAGTCACTGCCGGGATCTCTCGCTGACCCTGCCCATAGCGTACAGGCGTCGTACCACATGCCTCACGGTAAACGTCAACAAGCCACCTCAGACCCTGCGAATAACACTCTGCTGTCTCCTTTCTCTCCCCGTTAACCACCTGACCACTGGCCTGAATCGCGGAAGGCTAAGATGGTGAACCTATAATCGATGGCAGCGACGCCATTGTAAGTGCGAGAACTCTGGCGCTAGTTGTGCCACGGCTCAAATTCTGTTTGTGATCCTAATATGTCCTTCATAACTCACAGAACCACCTTCACAATTCTCTAAACGTTCTTCCAGGAATACTTCGTGTCTTCAGCAGTATCCGGACACCACTTTGTAATGCAGAATTGACTATTAAATGTGACGAGAGGCGGACCAGCTAGTGTAAAAGGACGCGGGGAGTATTGTGCAGTTAGGTTCAAAATGGTTCAAATGGCTCTGAGCACTATGGGACTCAACTGCTGTGGTCATTAGTCCCCTAGAACTTAGAACTACTTAAACCTAACTAACCTAACGACATCACACACATCCATGCCCGAGGCAGGATTCGAACCTGCGATCGTAGCAGTCGCACGGTTCCGGACTGCGCGCCTAGAACCGCGAGACCACCACGGCCGGCTTGTGCAGTTAGGAGAGAAGCAGTAACAGCAATATGTTTCGTTCGGTAGAGCCTAATTAATGACTTCAAACGTTGACCAATCACTGGATGTCACCCGAGCAATAAATTCATCAGGGACATTTCAGCCATTCTAAAGGTGCCCAAGTCGACTGTCGGAGATGAAACAATAACGGGAAATGTGAAGGGAAAACCGCAACTAAACCAAAGACCAGGAAGTCCGCCTGTACTGACGGACAGGGTCCATCGCGCATTGCAAAAAATCGAATAAATTCAGGAGAAACTATCACTTGGAATTCCAAAGCGGCCCAGATACCACACTGAATGGGCATAGGGACTTAGAAAGAACGAGGTACATCGGTCCAGCAGCCCCTCATACGCTACACATCTCTGCAAACAGTGCTAAGCGCTGCTTGGGGCGATTCCAAGATCGACATTACGAGACAGTGGATGACGGATGGCAGGGATATTAGTGATTTGTATTGATTAATCACGCAGTACCCTCTGGTAAACCGATGGAGGGGTTTGTATTTGGCGAATGCCTCTACAACGTACACAAGATCATCTGTAGTACCAATTGTGAAGTATGGAGAAAGTCGGGTTATGGTATGGGGTGTTTATTGTGGTTAAGGTGTGATCTCTTTGTTGTTGTTGTTGTTGTTGTTGTTGTGGTCTTCAGTCCTGAGACTGGTTTGATGCAGCTCTCCATGCTACTCTATCCTGTGCAGGCTGCTTCATCTCCCAGTACGGACTGCAGACTAAATCCTTCTGAATCTGCTTAGCGTATTCATCTCTTCGTCTCCCTCTATGATTTTTACCCTCCACGCTTCCTTCCAATACTAAATTGGTGATCCCTTGATGCCTCAGAACATGTCCTACCAACCGATCCCTTCTTCTAGTCAAGGTGTGCCACAAATATCTCTTCTCGCCAATTCTATACAATACCTCCGCATTAGTTATGTGATCTACCCATGTAATCTTCAGCATTCTTCTGTAGCAACACATTTCAAAAGCTTCTATTCTCTTCTTGTCCAAACTATTTATCGTCCATATTTCACTTCCATACATGGCTACACTCCATACAAATACTCTCAGAAAATACTTCCTGACAAATCTATACTCGATGTTAACAAATTTCTCTTCTTCAGAAACAATTTCCTTGCCATTGCCAGTCTACATTTTATATCCTCTCTATTTCGACCATCATCAGTTATTTTGCTCCCCAAATAACAAACTTCTTTTACTACTTTAAGTGTCTCATTTCCTAATGTAATTCCTTCAGCATCACCCGATTTAATTCGACTACATTCCATTATCCTCGCTTTGCTTTTGTTGATGTTCATCTTATATCCTCCTTTCAAGACACCGTCCGTTCCATTCAACTGCTCTTCCAAGTTCTTTGCTGGCTCTGACAGAATTACAATGTCATCGGCGAACCTCCAACTTGTTACTTCTTCTCCATGGATTTTAATTCCTACTCCAAATTTTTCTTTTGTTTCCTTCACTGCTTGCTCAATATACAGATTGAATAACATCAGGGAGAGGCTACAATCCTGTCTCACTACCTTCCCAACCACTGCTTCCCTTTCATGCCCTCGACTCTTATAACTGCCATCTGCTTTCTGTACAAATTGTAAATAGCCTTTCGCTCCCTGTATTTTACCCCTGCCACCTTCAGAATTTGAAAGACAGTATTCCAGTCAACATTGTCAAAAGCTTTATCTAAGTCTACAAATGCTAGATACGTAGGTTTGCATTTCCTTAATCTATTTTCTAAGATAAGTCGTAGGATCAGTATTGCCTCATGTGTTCCAACAATTCTACGGAATCCAAACTGAACTTCCCCAAGGTCGGCTTCTACCAGTTTTTCCATTCCTCTGTAAAGAATTCACGTTAGTATTTTGCAGCCGTGAATTATTAAACTGATAGTTCGGTAATTTTCACATCTGTCAACACCTGCTTTCTTTGGGATTGGAATTAATATATTCTTCTTGAAGTTTGAGGGTATTAAGCCTATCTCGTACATTTTGCTCACCAGATGGTAGAGTTTTGTCAGGACTGGCACTCCCAAGGCTGTCAGTAGTTCTAATGGAATCTTATCTACTTCCGGGGCCTTGTTTCGACTTAGGTCTTCCGGTGCTCTGTCACACTCTTCACGCAGTATCAAATCTCCCATTTCATCTACATCCTCTTAAATTTCCATAATATTGTCCTCAAGTACATCGCCCTTGTATAGATCCTCTATATACTCCTTCCACCTTTCTGCTTTCCCTTCTTTGCTTAGAACTCTTTATTGCGCTTAATAAAAAGCTAAGTGCGGAAGGAGTTACGGCATTGAGTACTGCGTATACTAAGAGAAGAGTACGGAGACGATGGTTGTTTGTATCAGCACGACCGAGCGCCTGGTCCTTCCTGAGTGGACTGGTCTACCCAGAGTGCTGACTCGGACTCAGCTGAACACCTTTGACTGAGACAGAACGTCGCCTTAGCTTCAGACGCCAGCGCCTAACGCCAGTATCTGCACTTCACGAAGAATTGGCTACCATTCCCCCACAGATTTTCAGACTGCTCACAGAAACTGTCACTAACGGGGTTCAAGCCTTCACAACGGCGATGGGTGGACACACCTCATATTACTGTCCGCTAATACGTGTCCGGTTAATTTTGATCACATAGTTATCAATAGCTTTTTTCTTTCTTGGTTGACGTACTGTGCGACCTTATACAAAAATGAATGTTTGATAACATTACATCAGCAGTTGCGACATTTTGCACTCAACAACGAATGAATGAAAGAAGGAATAGAGGATGAGGAATCTGGTGGCTTTGTTGAAATAATATTGGAAATACTTATCTAGTGATCAATAGTGTGATGGAGAGATGGAAGTCCCCAGGTTCACTTTTTCGGAGTAATAATTGAATGTTAATTCAGTTGGCAGAAACATTGCGAGCAGGTAACGTGTTCTCTTGTAAGCAAATATACACGAGCTTAGGAGAAATTAGCGTGACCGATACGTTGCTTCATAAAAATTACTGAGAAAAAGTTCTCTTAGCTGTTACACTCCTGTTACAAACAAGAGCGCAGCATGGGCGTAACTATGGAGGCTCAACTGGGCATTGCCCAATGGCCGTCGAGGTCGGGGCGCCCATGTCAGCCGAAGAAAGATATGAAGAAAGACAATGAAAAATTAAAATGAAAAGCAAAATGGAGGAATTGGTAAAATCATTCTGTCAAATGAAATACTTACCCCTACGAAAATCAACGTTGGTTTCGGAGGTCATCCTGACACAATGCATGTGAAGCATGAGGTGAAGATGCTGTCTTCGGGTTCTTTGAGTACTAGAGGTAGCGACTTTGATTAATAAACAAAGCGCCATCGGCCCCGTGTTCTAAACTTACCACCGTTTAAATTTTGAATGAAAATCATCATCACAGGTGGCTGAAGACTTCCGACATAAGACGTCACCCTCATTCAGCCAACGGACTTATCAAAGACGCTGTAGGAACGGACATGGGTTCAGGGCACTCTCTTGCCCTTGGGGTGGTAAAACCTCGTAATGGCGAAAGAATCAGTAATAATCAATGGCATGAGGATGAAGAAGGCATTGCAAAGCACTCCATTAAAGACACAATGTGTGTCCACAGAACATGTGGCCTGTAACTGAAAAGTATCATGATGAACTCTACATTCGACAAAGATTCCGGGCTAATCCTCCTTTCGGATCGCCAAGAGGGGACTGCCAATGAGGAGGTGATCACGAGGAAAAAAAACTGAACAGTCAACGAGAGGATAACGTTCTGCGACTCGTGGCCTGGAATGTCAGAAGTTTGAACGTGGTAGGGAAGCTAGAAAATCTTAAAAGGGACATTCTAAGGCCCAATATAGATATGGTGGCGATCAGTGAAGTAAAATGGAAAGAAGACAGGAGTTTCTGGACAGATGAGTATAGGGTAATATCACAAGCAGCAGAAAATGGTATAACTGGAGTAGGATTTGTTATGAATAGTAAGGTAGGGCAGCAAGTGAGTTGCTGTGAACAGTTCAGTGATAGGGTTGTTCTTATCAGAATCGCCAGCAAACCAACACCGACAACGATAGTTCAGGTATATATAACGGTGACGGAAGCAGAGGATTAAGAGATAGAGAAAGTATAACAGGATACTGAACAGATACTTCAGTATGTAAAGGGATATGAAAATCTAACAGTCGTGGGGGACTGGTATGCCGTTGTAGGAGAAGGTGTAAAAGGAAGGGTTACAGGAGAATAAGGGCTTGGGACAAGAAATGACAGAGGGGTAAGACTGTGTTCTGTAATAAATTTCAGCTCAGCTAGTAATAGGGTATATTCTGTTCAAGAATCACAAGAGGAGTAGGTATGCTTGGAAAAAGCTGATAGATATGGAAGATTTCAGTTAGACTACATCCTGGCCAGGTAGAGATTCCGAAATCAGCTACTAGATTGTAAGGCGTACCCAAAAGCTGATATAGACTCAGATTACAATTTAGTAGTGATGAAGAGTAGGCTGAAGTTTAAGAGATTAGTTAGGAAGGGTCATAGCGCAAAGAAGTGGGATACGGAAGTAACTAAGGAATGAAGAGATACGCTTGAAGTTCTCTGAGGCTATAGATACTACTATAACGAATAGCTCTGTAGGTAGTTCTGCTGAACAGGAGTGGACATCTCTAAAAAGTGTTGGTAAGACGGCTGAAGGTACAAAAAAGGTAATTGTGAAGAGACCATGGGTAACAGCTGATCGATGAAAGAAGGAAGTACGAAAACGTTTATGGAAATTCAGAAATACAAGTCACTAAAAAAAGAAAATAAGTAGGAAGAGCAGCGAAGCTAAGGCGAAACGGATGCACAAAAAAGTGAATCGAAGAAGAAATGACTCAGCATGTATAAAAGTGAAAACAGTCTCGGCGAAACTAAAAGTAGTGGTGGTAGCACTAAGAGTGCACTGGGAATTCCACTATTAAATACAGAGGAGAAAGCGGACTGGTGGAAACAGCACATTGAAGGCCTCTATAGAAGGTAGGACTTGTCTACTGATAGAGGGAGGAACAGGAATCTGCAGGGAGGAAATAGGGGATCCACTATTAGAAACAGAATTTAACAGAGCTTTGGAAAACCAGAAGGGATCGATAATATTACACTGAAATTTATAAAGCCATTGGGGGGAGTGGGAAAAAACGACTATAGACGGTGGTGAGTAGAATGTGTGAGTCTGGCGATATACCATGTGATTTACGGAAAAAATATCATCCACACAATTCCAAAGACTGCAAGAGCAGACAAGTGCGAGAATCATAGCACAATCAGCGTAACAGCTCATGCATCTGGAAACGGAAGTTGAGGATATGTTTCATGACGATCAGTTGAGCTTTAGGAAAGGTACAGACACCAGACAGGCAGTTCTGACATTGCGATTTATAACAGAGGCAAGTCTAAAGAAAAATCAAGACACGTTGGTAGGAACTGTCGACCTGGAAAAAGCGTTCGACTATGTCAAATGGTGCAGTTCTGAGAAAAGTAGGTGTAAGTTGTATGAAAAGTCAGGTAATACACAATATGCACAAGAACCAGAAGGGAAAAATAAGAGTAGAAGGGCAAGACGAAGTGCTCAAATTAAAAAGGATGTAAGCCATGGATGGAGTCTTTCGTCCCCTTTGTTCCATTTATACAGAGAAGAAACAGTGATGCAGATAAAAGAAAAGTACAAGAGTGGGCTCAAAATAAAAGGTGAAAGGATACCAGTGGCAAGATTCACTGATGACAGTGAAAGTGAAGAAGAATTACATTATATGTTGAATGGAATCAACAGTCTAAATGACTACAAAATATGGATTGAGAGAAAGAGAAAGTAATGAGAAGTAGCAGAAATGAAAACAGGGAGAAACTTAACTTCAGAATTGGGGGATCACGAAGTAAATGAAGTCAAGAAATTCTGCCACCTAGATAGCAAGATAACCTAGACAGAAAGATGACTTCCACTGTAGTAATGGTAGCTGTAGAGGATGAAAGCAACACGAAGACAAAGACTGGAATACTTACAGCAAATAATTAGGACGTAGACTGCAAGTGCTACTCCGTGATGGAGAGATTGGCACAGGAGAGTAATTCGTTCTCGAGTCGCATAAAACCAGGAAGAAGACTGATGGAAAGAAATTTTAGCTACCGAAAGCAAGTGAAAATCACTCTGGAGCTATGCACAGTCTTCAACTTCAGTAAAAGCAGCTGCTCTAGTCGTCAATTGCTCTTCTTACAGTGAACGGTTAATACCTGCTGTATCAGATCCGGGGCTGCACAATGGCGTAAGAAGTCACATATGTTGCAAATTACTTAGTACCGGAATGAAACACGGAATTAAACAATGACGGTTACAATCCCAGGCCCGTTGCTTACAGTATCATTTTATCGTCAGAGGGGGCAGCGAGAAGAATCAAGTTATTAAATCATCGGTTTTCAGCGACCTCTACTGATTAAGTTCTAGGTAGACGAGAAACCAACACAATGTGGGCCGCGTATTGTACTGCGTCTGAGGACACAAACTGCGCTGGCTTAACGTCGAAAGCTGGCGGACCTTATATGGTTAGCCGTACGTAGAAACAATCATTTGAAATCGCATTTCATTCTGTTTATAACACACCCATGATTTAAAAGGCTTGTTTGCTGACTAAAATGCACCTTAATGTTTGAACTTCTCGTATAATTGTAAGAAATCCGTATAAAAAATGTATTCTTTCTTATGGTACTGCATGAAGATCGTGTGTTTCTGGACTCTATGATGACACACTTTATGAAATTCATGCTTCTCCAACACAAACAGCGTCAGACAAAACTTGATAAACTGTCTGGATGGCTGGTTTAAAAAATCAAATTACGCTGCGTGTAACTGCAGTGTCGATGATCTCCATATTCGTTAAATATACACACCTGTCTGCAGGAAGGTGCCATCGATTTGACGTCTGTGTTTTGAGTGTCACGGTTTGACGGAAAACAAGTGTTCGTTGTTGGCTTACCTTCAAACAGCTGCCATAGCTCCATTTCGCGGTGTTCTTAATATTTTGCTGACTGATTAAGTATAGATGGGATTACTAAATAATGGGATACAGCCCGTCGTCTTTGACCAAAGACGTCAGAAATTACCGTACCACAGATTATGTTTGCACAGATTTATTTGGGGATATAATGTATTTTGGTCCAAAAACTTGATTTTTCAAAAATATTTTTTTCTTGATGTACACAGTTTATGTTGTGTGTGAATTTTATCGCGATAGCAGCTTCAGAAATGCCTCTCAATTGTTAAACTGATTAACTCTTCACTGGCGGCTACTCCCACATTTTCCGACATTTGGGAAACTGCTTGCTTCAGCGGAATTTTTGTCAGTTTGATGGCTATTTTGTTTTGATATCTTTGACTGGCATCTGCATCTGTGGCTGACATCTATGTCTTTGCCTGAAAACTTTCTTTGATGTGGTTTATTTACGTTTTGAAAATACTAACACATATTAATAGGTGGAAGGTTGAATTCGCAAATATTTACGTGGAAGTTAAGATTTATGCATAATGAGTGGTGGAAAAACTGTGTTTAGGAAACGGCGGTTTTATGGAAATCGGTTTCATCATTATCATTATCATAATTTATTGTATTAACGGGCCTTTGAGGCCTACAGCAGAAGTACAATAGGAAAAGGAAACATTAAAAACACAAAAACCCCAATAAAGGGAAGTCTGTGAATCATAAGAGAGGAGATATTTGCTGCAGATTGCACTCCATCTTTTCCGTCTCTAGCATCGTCCTCCAAGATCGCCGGTTCCACTTCTTGAAGGATCGTCGTCACTCGTTCCTTCCATCGCGTTCTTGGGCGTTCCATCGGGCGTTTTCTCGTGGGTTGAGAGTGGAGGACTCTCACAGGAAGGAGTCTGTCCTCTCGTAAGATGTCGTCAAACCTTCGTAGTCGCCTCTGTCCCAATATCCGTCCAATGTGTGGCTTTCTAAACCTTTCATACAGGTATTCCTTCTTTCTTCTTTCCAATCTTTCGAAGTACCTTTCTTTCAAACGCACGTATTGAATCTTCTGACGTCGCTGATGTCGCCCAAGTTTCAAAGCCGTATAAAAGTAATGTCCTCACCAGTGTCGTGTAGAGATGCACTTTATTCTTCTGAGATATCAGACGAGATTTAAAAACATTGTTCAGACTAAAGAACATGCGATAAGCACTTGTTATGCGTTGATGTACTTCTTTCGTCACTTCACTTTTGTTAGTTAATATTGAGCACAGGTACTTGAAGTCAGCAACTCGTTTGAAGGTATCCCCGTTTACAACAAAGGGAGGGGGGAGATCTCGACGACGTGATACTCCAAGATATTTAGTTTTGTCCTCGTTCACCTCCAGCCCAATTTCCTTTGCATTTTGGAGGAATCGGGAAGTATCAGCAGACATTTGCTCTAGAGTGTCGCTAAGGATCACAACACCGTCAGCAAATGCCAGAATTGTGTCTACTCCCACCATCTCCATTTCTCTGGGTCGGCAGGTGTCACGACTTACATTTTCCAAGGCCAAGTTGAATGATATTGGCGCCAGAGCATATCCTTGTCTCAATCCAGTTTGGATAGTGAAAGTTGGTGATAGGTGGTTGCCGATCCGTACTTTAGAAGTTGACTGGGAGTAGCAAGCTGCAATTAGACGGATGAGTTTCTGTGGGAAGCCAAGTTCCTCTAACGTTTCCCATAATGTGACGCGATCGGTGCTGTCATAAGCTTGCCGAAAATCGATAAATATTAGGTGTAGTTCCCGATTGAACCCATAGAAGTTTTCTATCATCTGCCTCAAAGCAAACATGTGGTCAATGGTAGACCGTCCGGGACGATCCCACGTTGATATGTGCCTACAGTTGATCCAGGCAGTGGTTTCATTCGGTTTAGCGGCAGAGTTGAAAAGACTTGTATCCAATTTCAAGAACTGAAATTCCTTGATAGTTGGATACTTGCGTAGTCTCACCCTTCTTGAAGATGGGACACACAATTGCTTCCTGCCATTCTTTAGAAATTATTTCCGCTGCCCAGATGGTGGATATTAACCCTTTCATGCATCCATCAGTGGTCGCCCTCCAAAGTGAAGCATCCCAGCTGTGATACCACCACCTCCCGGGGCCTTGCTGTCCTTGAGCAGTTTTAGGGCAACACTGATTTCTTACTCTGATGGTTCAGAAACTTCTACACTATCAAAGCGGGCTCCCTTCTGATTTGTAACCGATTCAATAGGTTCTCGAAATGTTTTTTTAAACAGGTTTGCCTGCTCTTCTGGCGGTATCACTTCACCCGTCTCATTCGTCTCCGTACTTTGTCCTTAGACACCTCTGGCGAATCTTGAGGCCTGAAAAAACGAGCGTGATGACTTTGCTTCTTCTACTGCTTTCAACAGCCTTTGATGGAGTTCCCGTTTCTTCTTTCTCGTGTGTTTGTCCACGTTACATCCTGCTTCACAGTAGGCTACTCTTGCTTCACCTGAGAGTTTTTCTAACCACTGTGAAACTTGCCCTTTGAATGTAAAGAAAGACTGTGCTGGTAAACTTCTACATTATTTGATACTGAAACAGCTTAGTAAAACTGAACGTACTGTCAGAAGTAAAGCTGTAAGGACGGGCGTGAGTCGTGTTTGGGTAGCTCAGTTGGTCTCACCTGCTCCTCTACTGAACTCAATGATGCCTTCCAATGGATCCACCAGTATGGACGTCTTTCTGGTAGCATTCGTATTGTCCGTAAATCGACTATGATGCACATTTGGCGCGGCCTCCTGGCTATGGTGCCGACCCCACTCCCAGTCAGTACCACCGTTCGTTACTTAGGTATCGAATTTAGAAGCTCCACACACCACACAGTGGCCCTCGCTTACCGGCGGCTTTTGCAGTCGATTCGGCACCATGTCCGCGGTCAAGTGCACCGTGACTTACACCAACTCCAACGTGTGTCCTACAGGGTGTTTCAAAAATGACCGGTATATTTGAAACGGCAATAAAACCTAAAGGAGCAGCGATAGAAATACACCGTTTGTTGTAATATGCTTGGGACAACAGTACATTTTCAGGCGGACAAACTTTCGAAATTACAGTAGTTACAATTGTCAACAACAGATGGCGCTGCAAGTGATGTGAAAGATATAGAAAACGCAGTCTGTGGGTGCGCCATTCTGTACGTCGTCTTTCTGCTGTAAGCGTGTGCTGTTCACAACGTGCACGTGTGCTGTAGACAACATGGTTTATTCCTTAGAACAGAGGATTTTTCTGGTGTTGGAATTCCACCGCCTAGAACACAGTGTTGTTGCAACAACACGAAGTTTTCAACGGAGGTTTAATGTAACCAAAGGACCGAAAAGCGATACAATAAAGGATCTGTTTGAAAAATTTCAACGGACTGGGAACGTGACGGATGAACGTGCTGGAAAGGTAGGGCGACCGCGTACGGCAACCACAGAGGGCAACGCGCAGCTAGTGCAGCAGGTGATCCAACAGCGGCCTCGGGTTTCCGTTCGCCGTGTTGCAGCTGCGGTCCAAATGACGCCAACGTCCACGTATCGTCTCATGCGCCAGAGTTTACACCTCTATCCATACAAAATTCAAACGCGGCAACCCCTCAGCGCCGCTACCATTGCTGCACGAGAGACATTCGCTAACGATATAGTGCACAGGATTGATGACGGCGATATGCATGTCGGCAGCATTTGGTTTACTGACGAAGCTTATTTTTACCTGGACGGCTTCGTCAATAAACAGAACTGGCGCATATGGGGAACCGAAAAGCCCCATGTTGCAGTCCCATCGTCCCTGCATCCTCAAAAAGTACTGGTCTGGGCCGCCATGTCTTCCAAAGGAATCATTGGCCCATTTTTCAGATCCGAAACGATTACTGCATCACGCTATCTGGACATTCTTCGTGAATTTGTGTCGGTACAAACTGCCTTAGACGACACTGCGAACACCTCGTGGTTTATGCAAGATGGTGCCCGGCCACATCGCACGGCCGACGTCTTTAATTTCCTGAATGAATATTTCGATGATCGTGTGATTGCTTTGGGCTATCCGAAACATACAGGAGGCGGCGTGGATTGGCCTCCCTATTCGCCAGACATGAACCCCTGTGACTTCTTTCTGTGGGGACACTTGAAAGACCAGGTGTACCGCCAGAATCCAGAAACAATTGAACAGCTGAAGCAGTACATCTCATCTGCATGTGAAGCCATTCCGCCAGACACGTTGTCAAAGGTTTCGGGTAATTTCATTCAGAGACTACGCCATATTATTGCTACACATTGTGGATATGTGGAAAATATCGTACTATAGAGTTTCCCAGACCGCCGCGCCATCTGTTGTTGAATAATTTCGAAAGTTTGTCTGCCTGAAAATGTACTGTTGTCCCAAGCATATTGCAACAAACGGTGTATGTCTGTCGCTGCTCGTTTAGTTTTTATTGCCGTTTCAAATATACCGGTCATTTTTGAAACACCCTGTATGTCAACATGTATGTCGCCCCTAAACTGTTTCCCGTCGCTCAGATCCTCCCAATGCCGTTACTCCTTGGCCGCCGCATCCAATCAGCCTTTGTATATCTCGTATCAGCAGGGGCACTTTTCAAAGTCCGCTACAACACTCTAACACTGCCTCCTGCAAAAGATGGCCTCCGACTCGTCAACGTGCGGGCACGAACTTCTGCACTCTTTGTCCACACTCTGTTGCGGCACTGGCAGGGGCCGGTCCCGTCCTTAACACGCAGTCTCTTAGATGTCCTCCGACCAGCTTCTCTCGTTCCACCGATCAATGTGACACCTATTTCTCCATTATTGTACCACGTCACCAATTATTTCATAGAACGCAGCTACGTTCGGGCCGATCTTCCAGTCACCCGTGCTCCCTGTACAAAAGATTATTATCGTTTGTTTCTGCTGTCCAACCCTTGCGACCCCATGGTGCTACAGCATCCTGACATTAACTGGCGAACGGTTTGGGGGTGTCTGCATGCACCCTTTTTACCATCGTCTGTGTCTGCACTGTGGTATGTTTTAGTCTATGGCAAATTCCCGACTAATAGTCTACTTTATCGCATAAAACAGGCCAGCTCCCCACTCTGTCTTCACTGTCAGCTCGAAGACACCGACGAGCACCGTCTTAACGTGCACCCTCAAACGAAACGTATGGCTGCTCATCCAATGAATCGTGGGCCTTTACCTCCATGCCCCGCCAACAACGGTAACCCCAGATTTCTTGTTGTTGCCCCAGACATTTCACTACCCTCTTGCTAAGCAACATACACTCTTCTGGTTTCGAGCACAGGATTTAGAATACCTCTTTCAGAGTGGTCCTCATACAGTCCTTGACTTCTGGTACAAAGTTGTGACCGCGCATTGCACCCTCACCCGCAAACCATCTTACCGACCAACTTTTGCCGGTTATCTCCGCAGCGCCTTCCTTGACCCCCCCCCACACCCCCCAAAGTTGGGGTATGCCATAACTACACATCACATAAGGCAACACCCTTATCCACTTTCACATGCATCGACAAAAAAAAGGTAGAAGATAGAATATGTTACATTTTGTTGCATTTAATGTTATTCTAATATCTTTGTTTAACTAACAATCTTTTGTATATGTTTAAATGGTACCTTGAAGAACTGTTGCATTCTATATATATACATATACAGGGTGTTACAAAAAGGTACGGATAAACTTTCAGGAAACATTCCTCACACACAAAGAAAGAAAATATGTTATGTGGACATGTGTCCAGAAACGGTTACTTTCCGTGTTAGAGCTCATTTTATTACTTCTCTTCAAATCACATTAATCATGGAATGGAAACACACAGCAACAGAACGTACCAGCGTGACTTCAAACACTTCGTTACAGGAAATGTTCAAAATGTCCTCCGTTAGCGAGGATACATGCATCCACCCTCCGTCGCATGGAATCCCTGATGCGCTGATGCAGCCCTGGAGAATGGCGTATTGTATCACAGCCGTCCACAATACGAGCACTGAGAGTCTCTACATTTGGTACCAGGGTTGCGTAGACAAGAGCTTTCAAATGCCCCCATAAATGAAATTCAAGAGGGTTGAGGTCAGGAGAGCGTGGAGGCCATGGAATTGTTCCGCCTCTCCCAATCCATCGGTCACCGAATCTGTTGTTGAGAAGCGTACGAACACTTCGACTGAAATGTGCAGGAGCTCCATCGTGAATGAAGCACATGTTGTGTCGTACTTGTAAAGGCACATGTTCTAGCAGCACAGGTAGAGTATCCCGTATGAAATCATGATAACGTGCTCCATTGAGCGTACGTGGACGAAACTAAAATGAGCTCTAACATGGAAACTAAGCGTTTCCGAACTCATATCCACATTACATCTTTTCTTTATTTGTGTGTGAGGAATGTTGTTTCCTGAAAGCTTGGCCGTACATTTTTGTAACACCCTATATATATATATATATATATATATATATATATATATATATATATATATATATATATATATATATATATATATATATATATATATATACTGTTAGCTTGTGCAATAAAGATTATTGCACAGAAAACGGAAGAAGACAGAATATGTTATATTTTATTGTATTTACTGTTATTCTAATATTTTTGTTTAACTAACAATTTTGTATATGTTTAAATGCTACCTTGAAGTAATGTTTCATAGTTTGTTTAATAAAGATTATTGCACAAAAAAACGTTGGTAGAGCAATTGCCCGCGAAAGGCAAAGGCCCCGACTTCGAGTCTCGGTTCGGCACGCGTTTTTAATCTGCCAGGAAGCTTCATATCAGCGCAGACTCCACTGCAGAGTGAAAATCTCATTCTGGAAACATCCCCCATGCTGTGGCTAAGCCAGGTCCCCGCAATATCCTTCCTTTCAGGAGTGCTAATTGTGCAAGGTTCGCAGGAGAGCTTCTGTACAGTTTGGAAGGTAGGAGACGAGATACTGGCAGAGGTAAAGCTGTAAGGAGGGGGCGTGAGTCGTGTTTGGGTAGCTCAGCTGGTAGAGCACTTACCTGTGAAAGTCAAAGGTCCCGGGTTCGAGTCTCAGTCCGGCACACAGTTTTAATCTGCCAGGAAGTTTCAAATGTCTGATGCTATTTTCGATAGTGCGAAAGTTTCTATGAAGAAAGCAGTGGAGCAATTGGTGGAAATAAACTAAAAAGAAACACATCCTGGGGTAGATATTCATGACAGTGAATTTCCTACGAATGTTACTGACCTGTGTGTTCCTGTAGATGGGACCAGGATAACCTACGTAGGTCAAATGAAGTATGTGATACTAATTTTACAGGTGTTGCATTTTTCGCCTCCGCTACAACTAGCATCCTATTCTTCAGATGATACTAGCACTAACGGAGGCGAAAATACCGACATACGTAAATTTTGTATTTCATTCTTCAACTGACCTGTGTAGGTCAGCTGAAGAATAGGATAATAATGCTAGCGAAGACGGAAAAATCGACGTACGTAACATTGGCGTCCCGTACCTCAGTTGAAATACGCGAAGGCGAAAAGAAAATGACATACATAAAAAATTGTCATTGTCGTACTTGCGACGGTGAGAAAACCTACAACAGTAAAATTTATATCCCGTACTTCAGTTGACTTATATAGGTCAACTGAAGAACAGGATACTACCTTCGTAGTTCATCCGAGGTACAGAATGAGCTAGTAGTATCCTACTCTTCAGTTTATCTTGAAACGTTATGAAACGTCCCTTGGAAAAATTATACAAGACTGTGCTTAAACTGACACACAATATTTTTTTGGCGCAACGCAATCTGACTTTCAAAAATCCCTTCAAAAGAATGGCCCTGACTAACATTAACCTATACCTTTCACAAATCACTTCCCTCACAAAAATCTTCGTTAATCCAATTTCTGTAATACAGCGAGCGCCACTACTGCCAGCTAAATAAAAGATCCAAACTATGGAAGGCACTAACTACTGATAGGCATAGTTACCAAATGAAAGATTTTAATAGAGAACAAACAATGTATTTACCTTAATATTCATAATATATATGGCAGTTCATGACATCCATTCGTACAAATGTACTGTTTCTGATGGACACACCTCCAGATTATCCATTCTCAAAAATCCGCCATCTCACTTCCCCACATCCACCACTGCTGGCGGCTCGCCTCCAACTGCGCAACGCTACGCGCTGTTAACAGCCAACTGCCCAACACTACAATAGCAAATTCCAACAACGCCACCCAGCCACAGACTGCACACAGCACAGCCAGTGATTTTCATACAGAGCGCTACGTGGCGTTACCATTAAAAAAACCTAGGGATTTTCATACAGCGCGCTACGTGGCGTTACCATTAAAAAAACCTAAACTGCCTACTTACATAGCCCCCACGCTCCCCACAAAAAATTTTACAAATTGTTTTGGGCAGTGACCAATAGAGATTTGATAAAATTTTTCATAATTACAATAACAAAGAAATCAAATGCACACACTTATCGATACAATGTTGGTCAAAATCTAAAATTTTCTCAAAGTCCATAAAGACAGTCCTGATCATTCATCACAGTAAAATTGCAGTGTTTTCTCAAAGTCTGAGCAGCAAAAAAGAATGCACACGGAAGGAGTGGATTTCCATGCAGTCTTGAAGAAGTAGTATTGTCCTTCCAACGGAAAGACAGTGCTGACTCTTGACATGCAGACAGGTAATGGGCCACAACAGAGCAAACCCACAGCAGAGTCAGTAGAAGTTTTGAAGAATATTGGTAGGTAGGTCATCACAGAGCAGACTCACTGTAGTCCTGGTAGAGAGAATGGTATTGGTGGGCCACCAGAGGTGCAGACCCCCTGCAGTCCTTGTGGAAATAATGGTATTGGTGGGCCATCAAAGGTGCAGACCCACTGTAGACCTTTTAGAGTCCATAAACCACCACTTGTGCACTCACAAAGTTTTTGGATTGTCCTTAGAACCAGCAATGCTGTTAACCAGTCCCTTGCTGAATTATCAACACACATCCAAACACTAAAAGTCCTCTTTTTTTGCACATATTGTGCATATACTATGACCAACAGAAATGTGTGCAGTGAAATTAATGCTTACAAGTTACTTAATTTGATGAACTGGTGTCAATTACAATTTTATAACATAATAATACAATAACAAAGGTACAAAATACTTCATTAAAGAACATAACAATACAGGTAACATTTGTAGTAATACAGGCTTTACAAAAGAATAGAAATATACATATACATCAGTGTTACAGGAATTATGACATAAGTTCATACATAAAAGATCAGAATAACTTTTGAAACATCAACTTCACACTTGAGCATTAAAACAAAATGTAATAAATAATGTCTAAATATCTTTACAAAGTAAATAACATATTATTAATGCAAATTATATTTGAGGATAACAGTATTCCTCATCATAGTGAATGTAGCTAAGTATTAGAAGAGAAAAAATTCTATGAAACAGTACATAGAGACAGGAAGAAAACAAATACACAAGGGTACACAAACTCATAGTGGGATAACACAAAAGGAAAGGACAGGGTTTGTTTTCAGTGTAACATTTGGTACTGCAGTCCAACCCTAAACATCATTCCATAGATCATCCCTCTTATTTCAACATTTGCTCCAGCCAAAAAAAATCCTATCCAAGCATGCTTTTTGTATTCTGTTCACATCCTCTTTCAAAAATAGTTTTTCTCCACTGTACACTACTTTTTTGGCCAAACCATTTTCTTATAGCTTCTCAATGCATTTCTTCCAATTCATCATAGTTAGTTTCTTATACAGTCTACCATCTCTTAAGCTAACGTAAATCTACTGAGCTCAGATTCTAAACTCGTTTGTTTTGCAAGTAGATCAGAAAATTACTGTTTACTGGATCTGTAGCCATAAAATATCTATATTAGTACATCTATTAAATTTTATTTTAACCAATTCTGCAGTGCAGCTAGAAACTAGATATTAAACAAAATGAGCAATCTCTCAACTAGAAAGACAATATATGTAAAATGTTTCTCATCATTTCATTAGGCATTTTAGTAAATATCATAAATTAAGAGCTCCACAGTGTAATCATATGTTTTCAAGTTGGAGCGTGTTGTATTTGCGATGCTTTCCACAAAGGAATGTCAATAGCGAGGATAATGGCCTCCTTTTTTCTCCACATGTGCCTCTGAAAGGCACACAGTAATGGCTTTTTTCCAGGCGACTGTCGCGCAGCTTGGTGCCCATGACGCATTACGTGAAGGTGGTCTCTTAACTTTCTTACCGAAATATTTACACCAGTTAGCACTACAGTGACACTCTCATATAAAAATTTCACAGGTTGAGAATTTGCGTTGCAAATCTGTAGAAACAAAATCCTATAAATATAACAGTGTCCAAAAAAATTTCGCTGGCATTTTGATACATTCACGCATTTACACATATTTCATAACTCTTGAAGTACGATTCTCGGTTTCCATCATCCTTTTTCACAAACCAGAGTCCCTAACCTCTACTCATTATTCGTTGCTTTACTACACATATACATATTCGTAGACACTTATTCAATATTTCATCATAATAAATATGTAGCATAATCAAATCCCTCATATAGCATCAGCTTATTGATCATAAACATACCGCAACAGCCTTAATACACATCGTCATCATAACATCATAAAACCTCAGCCAAATCTCAAAATCGTCGTAGCTTCCTCCAATAATTTCAAAACAAAAAAAAAAAAAAAATTCTCTGCTCATGTCAAATGTTTCATCTACCTCAAACGTACTTTAAAAATCATGATCCCATACCAAATACATCATTCAAAGCTCTCATAGTATCGCAATGGTTCCGAAAAAATATGAACATTTCACAAAGTACAGACAAAATAAAATTGCATAAGTGTGAAGTTATCCAACTGTGTAATTACGTAAACATCTGATGTAGTAAAATAAATATTTGTCTCTCTCAGTTAAATGATCAGATAGCTGTGTTATTCTGTGTTAGAGAAATATGGTACCGATGTGTAAAGTCGTATAAGCAATAGCAAATAGCAATAGGGCTCCCCGTGCTTGCCACACATATGGTAAACAAAGTAAGCGTGTACCCCCCTGAGGATTAATGTAATTATACCCTCAGGTGTTACAGATTACAGCAATGGAATGAAATGTATCACGGAAAACTTTCTTTGCAATTGAAAAATCTTGAAAAATAAATGGTTTAAGTACAAAATTAATCACTCAAATGCGTGTCCTGTAGCGCTAAATATGCGTCTTGCTGTAAGATAATTCTGTGGAAGTGTCGTAGTTATCGTCCTCTGTAAGCAATGTTCTGCTGAAGTCAATGTAGTTACCTCATCATAAACGAAAGTGAAATGCTTTGCGTATAGATATCGTAGTTATTACGTACCTTACCGTGATCAAGAAAGTACTATAATCTAATGTGTTGTTATGCTACGGAAAAGGCAATCTCATTGTAGCTATACCACAAAAGTTACTACTCAAAAAATGTTTTACTTTCCAGAACAATACAGAAAAACTGTGCAGATATAAAACAGATACACCGCAAAAACAACAATGTAAATTGTGTCACATATTAGTAGCGTCGTGATATAATCGTGTAGATGTCAAATAAACAAACCACTGTGTCATCTGGTATCTCTCAGAAAGTACTTTAAATCCAGAATGTAGTTTCAATTAAACCAAAATGTTGCATTAAAATATCATTAGCAATACCGGTACATGTTCTAAGTATGTGAGCCTTATAGTCATTATGTAATCGTGCAACTAACAAGCAAGAATGTACACACACAATAACACTGTGTCGTCTGTTCACTTTAACAATGCACTCGTAAATACTGTCTAAATATGTTCCTTAGATTCTAGACTGGATAGTGAACTTCAAAACATTGTGGCATGTTAACAGTTCCTAAGTCTGACAAAGCATACTAGTAATGTGAAGTGAAAAATTTTGTGGCAAAGACTAAGTTATAAAGCAGATTATCTTTCAATAAACGGTTTTACATGTGAAATGTGGTGCAATCCTTTACTCTTCCTAGTACGCAGCGTTTCAACTTCAACGCAATTATCATGTGGTATATGTCGGATTCTGTAAGGTCCATTGTAAACTAGAAAGAATTTGTGACTCAACTGTTTCTTCTTATGTGACAATGAATAAGATTTAATGAGAACTTTCTGACCAATATATAATTTATTTGCACATGCTTTATCGTGTGGTTTTCTCCTTTTGTCTGCTGCAGATTTTATATTTTTAATAGCTAAACCAATTATGTCTTTGTGTCGAAGTTTACGTGTATTCGGAAAAGGTACAAGCTCTCTGATTCTGTTCCGTGGTTCTTCATTCTTTAGTACAAGAATAGGTGGTAAAGCAGTGGAGTCATGAGGCATTTCATTCAGCACGTTTTGAAATAAGTGTAAATATCTGTCCCAATGCTGATGCTTTCTGTGACAATAAAGTCTGCAAAGCTTATTGATTTCTTTCATAATCCGTTCAGACGGGTTACAGTGTGGTGAGTACAATGAAATAAAAACAGGTTTGATTTTATGGTTCCGAAGCATGCGTGACAAAACAGCAGATCTGAATTGCGGTCCGTTATCTGAAATGACTTTCCTAACGTGTCCAGCTTCACGTAAGAAATATTTAACAAAGGCGTTGGATACAGACCGTCCAGTGGCTTTACGTAACGGAGTGAAAGAAACAAATTTTGAAATAAGTTCAACAGCTACTAGATCGTACGAAAATCCAGTCGATGTTCTGACAAGGGGTCCCAAGAGATTAACAGCAGCAAATTCTTTTAATTTAGAAGGAATGATAGGAAACAACGGAGCACGATGTGAGATACTAGATGGTTTAGCCTTTTGACAAAGTTTACAAATAGACAAGACTCTCGAATTCTCTTTTCCATATTGTTATAATAACAAGTCGTTCGAAGAATATGATAACATTTTCGTGGACCAAAATGTGAGTAGCTGAAATGAATGTACCAAATGAGCTTATTAACGAAATCGTCTGGAATGCAAAGTACCCATAGCTTGTCATGAAACAGTGCAGCGTTTGAACAGTATGTTGTTTCTAACCAGATAATAATGCCGAATCTGTGTATGTGTCTTTTCATGCCATTTACTTTTGATGTCTTTCCAAATCGGATCTTTATCTTGTTCATGAGCAATGTCCTTTAAATATGTGGTGATGAAGTTTTCAAAGGCGACTTTCTGAATGTAAAGAATACTGAAATTTTTCTCGAGGTTGCCTTCTGTGTTCCCTTTCTCAAGCACAGCCGGTGCGTGTGACAGTGCGTCCGCAACAATGTTCTCCTTGCCGGGAATGTAGACTATTGTGAAGTGGAATTCTTGCAGAAACAATGCCCAACCTTTTACCCTGTCATGATTTAATTTTGAAGACATAAGAAATTGTAATGCACGCTGATCACTGTATACTTTTACGTGCTTACCAGAAAGAAAGAAACGGAATTTGTTAAATGCCCAAACGATAGCTAAAGCTTCTAATTCAGTAGCGGAATAATTTTTTTCAGATTTTGTTAGCACTCGGCTAGCAAAAGCAATGGTTTTCTGAACAGTAGTGTCACTTTCTATGGCTTCTTGAAATAAATGGGCACCAAGAGCGACTTTAGAAGAATCCGTGCTAAGGCAGAAATCTTGTGAGAGATGTGGATGAGCTAGTATTGGCGCGTTAAGTAACGCTTCTTTCAAAGAATTGAATTCCAACTGTGCTTGTTCGTCCCAGTTCCAAAAAGTATTTTTTCCAGTGAGAGAACAAAGTTTTGGTGTAACTAGAATTTGCATATTCAGAAAGCGACGGTAAAAATTTACGAGACCTAGAAAACTGCGGACTTGTTTTTTTGTGGATGGAACTGGAATGGCTCTGATTGCTTCTAACCTTTCAGGATCCGGCTGAATGCCTTCAGAAGAAATAATATGTCCCAAAAACTTCACCTTTGTCCTACCGAATTCAGACTTTTCCAAGTTAACTGTAATTCCAGATTCTGCAAAAATACGTAACAAACTGTTGAGGATGCGATTATGTTGTTCCCATGAGGCTTCTGCTATTAGAATATCATCCACATATAAGGTGATGTGACGTTTTAAGAAATCAGGTTATATGGAATTTAGCCCGCGAATGAACGCTGCTGAAGAAATGTTCAAACCAAAAGGAAGTTTCTGAAATTGATAACAAACGCCGAAACAAAGGAAAGCTGTGTATTTTCTAGATTCTGGATGGAGTTCGATCTGATAAAAGCTGGATCTGAGATCAATAGAATACAACACTTTTACACCATTAAAATTTTGAAGAAGTTCTTCCAACGTTTGCGGCCTGTCTGTTTCAGGAATGATGATAGTATTCATTTGTCTCGAATCCAAGACAAGCCTGATCGATCCATTTTTCTTCTCAACAACATGTAATGGATTGTTGTATGAGCCTACTGCAGGCTCACTAATGCCCTCGTCAAGCATAGATTGTATTTCTGTTCTAACACGGTCCCTATAATGTGCCGGAATTACTTATGGTCTAACACAAAATTTAGTATGCTCACGAACTCGAAATTGGCATTTAAATCCCTTGATTGTTCCTGTTTTGTGAGTAAAAACTGTGGAATGTGCTTGTAAAATCTCAAACAGGTCCTGCCTATCAGTGTCATTACAATTCTCAATTGTTTGAATTTTATCCTGAATTAACTCATTAGTATCAAATGCACCGTCGATATCATCCCTGTCAGTACTTGCACAGTGATTGTTAGTGTCAAGTTCCGTAGAAAAATCCGAACTGTTGTCTAACAGGAGGTAAAGCCGATTAATTTCTTCGTCATGGTTAGACAGCCAATCTTCAAATTTCAAAGCTATTGACTTACCTTCCTTCTCTAAACTTATTTCAGCATCGTGAAATTTTAAGATTGCTTTGTATTCATTCAAAAAGTCTACTCCCAATATAATTTCCGTCGACAATATCGAAGAATAAGAAAGTTCATAGAGAAGCTATGACTTTGACAAAAGAATTCTAAGTTGGTTTGTTGGCGTACATCTACACTTTTTCCAAAAAATTGCACCTTGTAATTTAATCTTACGTAAAGGAAGTATGGGGCAATCGTTCGATTTGTTGCATTTGCTAAAGGCTGTTTTACTAATTACGGAAATGGGACTGCCAGGGTCAAGTACTGCCATAAATTTTACGTCATTTACTGTAATGTGAATCACAGGATATGCAATGTTGTTATGTTTTACGTCGTGTTCCTGGAGTAAGATGTCCATAATGCCTTCAATTTTTACGTAATTACTAGCTACAGCAGCTGCGTCGTCAGTTTCATAAGTACGTTTTGTGGCTGCCATCGGTCATTGCCTATTGTGTCTTTGTTGGCGCGCGTCGTTATTGGGATTTGGAGACCCAACTTCTACAAATTCACCTTGTCGAGAGGGCCCTGCCCTGTTTGAATCCCGCCAGTTCCGATGCAATTCAGGTCTGTCGTTACGATCATATCGTCCGTCGTCATGTCGGTAGATTCCATTGTTTCTTTCTTGTCGGTTACGTGGTGGAGAATTTCTCCCTGAATCGTAACTGCGCGCTGAACTGTTGCGTCTGAAGTTCTTCTGTCTCTCTTGATAATAATTATTTTGGTTCCCATATTGTCAGTTTCTATGGTTATCTCTGTCATATTCATTACTACGGAAGTGCGAACTTTCTCTGTAACTATTACTACTCTGCCAACGGTTGTCATATGGGTGGTGTCTGTTTTGGTCACGATTTGTGTTGTGAGAATAGCCTTGTCGTGTCCAGTTATCATTTCTTTCATCGCGGAATTGCGACGGATGTGACCCGTAATTGTTGTGTTCCTGTTTTCGCTTTCCGCGATTGTCAGTGTCAATTTCTAATTCTTGTAAGAGTCCCTGAAAAGCTTCAGTGTCGTCTTTGAAATCGTATCTACTGTGTCCTTTGAGTTTCCTTGAGTTTTTGCAAGTTGCGTAACGGAATCGGTAGATGCAACTCAGTCAATTTAAGCTTGCAAGGTCTCATGATTTTCTTGAATAATAGTTTGCAGTTCTTTTATGGCTGCTTCGTGATTCTGTAAAGCATTTTCATGCCGCGAAAAAATAGGTTGAAAATGCTCACAAATTTGTGTTTTTACGTCATTACAGACTTTTTGACATTTCGATTAAATGTTATGTAACTCAGTAGTTAAATCTACACGTGTTTGTTCAAGCGTGGTGTCTAACTTCCGAAGATTTTGTTCCATTGTGTCTAACTTTTGAAGCTTTTTCTGTGTTTGTCTCTGGTGTTGTTCCATTGTGTCTAACTTTTGAAGATTTTGTTCCATTGCGTCTAACTTTTGAATCTTTTGCTGTGTTTGTCTCTGATTTTGTTCCATCGTGTCTAACTTTTGAAGATTTTGTTCCATTGTGTCTAACTTTCGTAGCCTTTGTCCCATTTGTTGCATTAACTGTAATAACAATGCACTGGTGTCTGAAACAAGTTCCTCAGTGCTATTCGGCAGTGCATTTGAACCGGCAATATTCGCATTTTGAAAAGCAGAAAATGTGTCTTTACTTATTTGAGAAAACGGTGAGGACGCAAAACCTGAATCTACAGTATTTGCAAGATTGTTCCCTGTCATTTCGGATTCCTGAGGCGAGCTGTTGCCGACCGATCGATCGATAGTGCTTCCCTGATCACTATTTGTTTCACTGTCTACGCCATTATTTGCAGCCCGCTCCATTTCCCTATGCACAATTACCAAATCACTACTTTGAACATTAGTTAATTCATTATTCGGCGGCGCTAACACACTGCTTTCGTCTTCACTGTCATTTCTCAGTTTACTTTGGAGCCTAGTATTACGTTTTTCACACGCCATTATTGTCACAATATTTCACACGATAACACAGAAAAGCACAATTTGAAGACCAAAAATAAGAGAACACATTAACATAGCACTGAAAATAATATTTCGTTAATTGCAAGCGTAGCTGCGAAATACTTGGTGAAAATCTACATGCATGCCACAACTGTTTTACTGTACAACAATGAAAGACTGCAACTACAAAGGAGATTCTCTCTAAAATTACGCGCTAGCAATAAACAAAAGCTACACTAATTACACAAACTACAAGAAAAAATCAGAAGATTCCAGTGAGGCATCCTCGGCTAAGGGTCGACATATGAAACGTCTCCTTAGAAAAATTATACAAGACTGTATTTAAACTGACACACAATATATTTTTGGCGCAACGCAAGCTCACTTTCAAAAATCCCTACAAAAGAATGGCCCTGACTAACATTAACCTACACCTTTCACAAATCACTTACCTCACAAAAATCTTCGTTTCTCCAACTACTGCAATACAGCGACCGCCACTACTGCCAGCTAAATAAAAGATTCAAACTACGGAAGGCTAACTACTAACTACTGATAGGCATAGTTACCAAATGAAAGATTTTAATAGAGAACAAACAATGTATTTACCTTAATAGTCATAATATATATGGCAGTTCATGACATCCATTCGTACAAATGTACTGTTTCTGATGGACACACCTCCAGATTATCCATTCTCAAAATTCCGCCATCTCACTTCCCCACATCCACCACTGCTGGCGGCTCGCCTCCAACTGCGCAACGCTGCGCGCTGTTAACAGCCAACTGCCCAACACTACAATGGCAAATTCCAACAATGCCACCCAGCCACAGACTGCACACAGAACAGCCAGTGATTTTCATACAGAGCGCTACGTGGCGTTACCATTAAAAAAACCTAAACAGCCTACTTACAATCTATATAGATCGACTGAAGCACGGGATACAATCTTTTCGTATGTCGGTATTTCGCCTTTGATAGTACTAGCATCGACTGAAAAATACCGTAATAATAGTAGTGCTAACGAAGGCGAAAAAAAGCGACAGCAGTAAAATTTGTATTTCGTAATCCAGTTGACGAACCCTGCTTCAAATCTTCCATACTCACAGTGTCGCAGCAGTACCTGAGTATCAACGTGGTGTAGTGGCTATGACACGAAACTGTTGCATGGAAGGTTCAAAACTGTTCAGAACTGATCTGGACTGTACAATTTTAATTTCTGTATTCGGTTCGAATACATTCTAGAAGTATCCACAAATATCAAGTATCACTGCACTGGAATTTTCTGTAGCTGTATGTATACTGTATGTGTTCTGGCCGGAGGCACCATGCTCAGCGCTCTTGTATGTGCAAGTGCTGAATAAACCTTCGTTAAGTGAAGTTCGTCATTGATCTAATTACACCTTCTTCTATGTGACATTATTGTGGTGGAGGCGCTGGATGTTGGAAGTTGTGGTAGCGCACATTATCGACGACACAGTGGCTCCCAATCAGGCCACGACAGAGCCACCGTTTACGTGGCGAGAAACCCAACTTCGAGCCATGTTCAGCATACCGCAATCTATCGGACACAGAAGAAGAAGAGGACGTTACGATGACAGCAACTGTGTGCCATCATATGTGACACCCTTCCGGGTTCCCTGGTGACAGTGGCAAAAATCCAAACAAGTGGCTGAAGGTATATGAGCATATAGCCAAATTTAACAAATCGGATGACACCGTGTGTTTGGCTAACGTATTTTTCTACTTCGAAGGCACTGCCAAGCAATGGCATGAGAAAAACGAGGAGAAGTTCACAAGCTGGGAAGTATTCCAGGCGGAACTGCGCTAGTATTTCTGTGACACACAACGACATAAGTGCAAGGCTGAAGATAAATTAAGTGTAGGGCACAGCGTCCAGGAGAAATTACAGCATCCTACATTCAAGACATCTTGGAACTGTGTAAAATAGTGTATCCGAGAATGAAGGAGGAAGATAAGGTTGCACATCTCATGAAGGGTGTTGCTGAGGATGTGTATCAAGCCCTACTCCTGAGGGAGTTTTCGACAGCAGACGACTTCATAAAATGGTGCCAGTGTATCGAGACAATGCATCAAAAAATGAATTACCCGCAAGAAGTTTGAACGGCTTCCAAACGGCCCATCGATGTCTGTGATGGAGGAAGCAACTGATTTCACAAGTGGTCTTCGTCAGATAGTGAGAGAGGAAGTTCAGAAGGCACTTGGATTGCACGGCGAGCAAAAAAACCAGACGCTTCAAGAGGTCATAAGGGAAGAAGTGGAACAGACATTGAACCCAGTCTCTCGCCCTTCATTTCCCTTTAAACCGGTGAAAAAGTCGAGACCCAGGCGGAGTTACGTTCCTACAATGCCGCATGAGGAACCTGTTTGAGCACCAAGGGAGACTGACGTCTGGAGGACCCAGGATAACCAAACAGTATGTTTCCACTGTTGTTGACCGGGACATATGGTGCGCTGTTGTCGAGGAAGGCGGCGAATGTTTGATGGAGCCCACGCCGGAACACAGCAGTCAGACCTTAGCTGACGTCAACTCCGGGACGACGAAGATGAACAAGGAGATGTGGGTGCAGGACGACGTAGATCACCATCGCCGCAAGCTAGTCGCTGGAGAGGACGCTCCCCAACACGCCGATCGAGATCTGCATCGCCGTTTAGAAGCTGCAGCCGATCACCTACCCGCCGCAACCTGGAAAACTAAAGAGTGCGACCTTCCTTGGAGGTGATGCCGCTGAAGAGAAAAGTCCTCCGCCGTCGATCACTACAAAAATGATAGGGAACTACATCGATATCCTCATGGATGGCCGACCAGCCCAGGTTCTTGTGATCTCTGGAGCATCATATTCAGTCATTTCGAAGAAGTACCGTCGCCAGTTGCAGGAAACCCTATTCGTCGACAACAAAACATCTCTGCTGAAGGTGGCTAATGGGAAATACGTAAAACCTACAGGAAGAAGTTCCAATCGTGTGGGTAGAAGTGGCCATACACAGCCCTCTGAATTCATCGTCTTACGAGAGTGTAGTCATGACGTCATTCTCGGATGGGAGTTTTTGAAAGCTTCTCAGGCAATTATAGATTGTGGTCGCTCGAAGATTATACTAGACGGGACGAGATACTGTGGACAGGAAGGTGTGCATCCGAGTGTGTGGAGAGTATGTGTGCTGGATGAAGTGATCATTCATGGAGTCAGTGGTGGAAAGGTAACTGTCACGTTTCATACCATGCATCAACCCATGGATCTTGTAGTGGAATATAAGAGAACCATACCACTGAAGAATAACTTGGTCATCCCAGCCTCTGTCGTCTCGTTTGAGAACGGATTCGGTGAGTTGTGAATAGTTAACTGTTGCCGAGAACCACAGGTCCTTCCAAGACGCATGTGCATAGCAAACACTGAGCCGTTAATTCAAGAACAGCTGAGCGTCATAGAATCCTCCAATGCCGAGTCTGTGTGCGAAATTACCGCTACCACTACGAGACAAATCCTTCTAGCTCGATTATCACCAAATCTCTATAAGCAGCAGCAGAAGAAGCTACTTGCCATTCTTCAAGGGTTCTCTGAATGCTTCAATCCACAGGTGAAGAGCAAATTAGACAAATTGACGATGAAGCACCGGATTAGCACTGGAGACCGTCAACCGATAAGCCAGAGAGCATACCGTGTGTCAGCAACGGAACGTCGAATAATTCGCTACGAGGTAGAGAAAATGATGAAGAATGACATCATTCAGCCTTCGCAGAGCCCATGGTCGTCACCAGTGGTCCTCGTCAGGAAGAAAGATGGCAGTTGGCGCTTTTGTGTTTATTACAGGAAGCTTAATGAGATAACTAAATAGGACGTTTCACTCTTCCACGAATTGACGATACACTAGATTTTCTGAAACGGGCTAAGTTTTTCTCAGCCATGTACTTGTACTCGGGATACTGGCAAATCGAAATAGATGCTGATCGTGAGAAAACTGCACTCATCACCCCTGAGGGTCTGTATAAGTTTAAGCTGATGCCGTTTGGTTTGTGTAAGGTTCCAATAACCTTTGAACGGATGATGGATAATCTTCTACGTCACCTGAAGTGGACATTGTATCTTTGTTATTTTGATGACATTATAGTATTCTTAGAGATATTTGCTGAGCATATAAAAAGACTGGTGGCCGTTCTTAAGTGTCTCCAACAAGGCGGACTGAAACATAATCCAAGAAAGTGTCACTTTGGAGCAAAAGAAAATCCTGGAGACCTTGTGTGCGGCCAGACCCAGAAAAGGTGGAGCTATAATTTCCTATTCATAAAAGTATTAGAGATGTGAGAAGCTTTCTCGGATTCTGTTCTTTTTACCGTCGGTTTATCAAAGACTTTTGGATCAAAGCAGACCACTCCAAGAGTTATTAAAAGCTGATGCTATATTTATCTGCGGTGGTGCATAACAAGATTCTTTCGATGTGCTGCGAAACTTTCTGACGACTGACCCTGTACTTGGTCTGTATGATCAGAGAGCACCTACAGAACTACACACAGATGCCAGTGGGTATGGGATCGCAGCTGTACTGGTGCAAAAATCTGGATGGAAAAGAGGTTATAGCCTATGCTTCTAGGACACTTACACAAGCCAAGAGATACTACTCAACTACAAAAGAGAATGTCTTCCTGTGAACTGGGCCACGTGCAAATTTCGGCAGTATCTCTATGGAAGGCCATTCACAGTTGTTACAGACCATCATCATTCAGTTTATTGGTTGACAGGTCTTAAGAATACAACAGGTGGGCAGCACGTCTTCAAGAGTATGACATTACCACAGTGTACAAAACTGGAAAGAAACGCCAAGATGCCTACTGTCTCTCAAGAAATTCTAAGGAATACCATCAAGACTTTGATGACGATAGTGACTGTCTCGCTGCACTCCAGGATCTCTCTGCTCAGCAGAAGAAGAACGCCAAGACATCTCAGATTACGCTTGCCTTAAATCGGTCAGAGGATGTGAAAGTACAATTTAAGGTAGTTAATGGATTATTTTGCAAGAAAAACTTTGAACCGTTTGGGAAGAGGTTGCTACCAGTGATTCCTAAACACATGCGCTTAGATGTTCTACAAAAATATCATGACCCACCTTAGACCAGACATGTAGGATTTATTAAGACATTCGACAGAATCCGCAAGAGATTTTTCTGGCCAGGTTTATTTAGGAGTGTCCGTCACTATGTGTCACACTCTCGATAGTGACAGAGGATAAAGGCAGTTCCTCAGAAACCACCTGTCCGACTCATACCAATTCCACCAGCCGAAACGCCTTTCCAGCGTGCTGGGATTGACCTCCTCGGACGATTCCCAACGTCTGCTAGTGGCAATAGATAGGTTATTGTTTGCACTGATTATCTGACACGCTATGCCATTACAAAAGCCGTGAAAACAGCCCAAGCCTCCAAGGTAGCCAAATTCATCGTGGAAGACATTGTATTAAAACACGGTGCCCCAAGGTCGTTCATTACGGACCGCGGGAAAGTTTTTCAATCGAATTTTGTGACAGAGATAAACCGTCGGTGCAACATTACTCGTCACATGACGACTGCCTACCATCCGAAAACTAACGGGCTTACTGAACGCCGTAGTAAGACCTTGGCCGACATGCCGTCTATGTTCGTCAGTGTTGAACAGAGCAACTGGGATGAGGTGCTACCTTTCGTGAAGTTTGCCTACAACACTGCCAAATAAGACACAATAGGATATCCGCCAGTTTTCCTGGTGCATGTTCTTTAGGCGACTACGACGATGGACACTGTGTTTCCGTTACATCCTGATGACGTGGACGACGACTGCATCGGCCAGGTGTTTACCAGAGCTGAGGAAGCTTGGCAGTTAGCTCGACTCCGCACGCTGCAGGCTCCAGAAAACGATCGCCGAGGGTATGACGCGAACCACCGCCCTTTTGTCTACCAACTTGGTGACCTCGTCTGGATCTTCACTCCTGTTCGGAAGGTTGTCTCTCTGACAAGCTACTAGTGCGCTACTTTGGACCTTGTAAGGTTATAAGACAGTTGTCTGATGTTACTTATGAGGTGGAAGACTTCGATCCCGACACAAGACGACGAAAGATCAGAGATACGGTCCACGTCCTTCGAATGAAGCCCTATAATGATCCTGCAACCCAGGGTAATTTCGAAACTCCTGCCAAAGGCAACAAGCGAAAAGGTGACGAACAGAGTAGTCTGAGAAGAACACCGCCAGGGCGAGCATCAGTCACCGGGAGTCGGAGTATGCAGGACCGATGACTCGTTCCCGGACAAGGAGGACGTAACACCGAGGCGCTCTTCACTTAAGGATGGAGCAATGTCGCAAAAAAAAAAAAAAATTAAAAAAAAGATGAGTAGAACCGTCGTGTAGTGGTTATGATTTGCCGGCACGGTAACTCAGCGTGTTCGGTCAGAGGATTAGCTACCCTCTGTAATAAAAAAAAACTGAGTTAATGGATCAACGAGGAACTGAACCGAGTGTCTTGTGACTTCCGCCCCGAGCACATACAAGGAATAAAAACGAGTAAAATGAGATTAAAAAAAAAAAAGATATGAAACTGTTGCATGGATGGCCGTGAGTTCGAAACTCATCTGGACTGTACAATTTTAATCTCTACATTCGGTTCGAATACATTCTAGATGTATCCACAAATATCAAGAATCATTGTACTGGAATGTTCTGTAGCTGCGTATATACTGTATGTGTTCGCTCCGCGCTCTTGTATGTGGAAGTGTTGAATAAACCTTCGTTAAGTGAAGTTAGTGTTCGTCGTTCATCTAATTACACTTTCTTCATCGTGACAATAGCAAAGTTTAAATCCATATCTACAAACAAAAAGGAAAAAATAACAATTCTCCATAATGAAAAACAATTCTTCTAAAGTATCTCAAACTTAATAAGAATGAAAATAAGGACCGAATGAATTCGTACGAACAAACAATTTAATACAAGCGACAAAAATCGTACACACTGTCTAACCCTGTCTTTAAAAACATGTTCATTTATTTCAGTTTACAATGATGATGCTACGCCACAGAGTATAACCGATTTATTATCGACGGCACGAAAATATAGACATTAATATCCATGAGTAAACTGTGACGTCCTTGGTCAAAGCCAACGTGTTGCATCCCAGTCTTCAATCGACCCAGATACATTCATGTTGCTCGACAGTAGACTAATATGAAATTGACGCTACGCAATGTGAGGTGTCGCTGTAGAGTCCCATGCATTGCTGATAACTGCGTCGCATCACGATATGTTGTTGTTTACTCGAAGAGTATTTTCGGAAAATGTTCATCATACGATTAAGGGAACTATCCAACAGTAGTTACAGGAGCGAACTAGGCGGGATAAATAGGGTAATGCTCCCGAGGATAAGGTACCTCTGAAAGAAAGGATAGGAGTGAAGATAGAAATGGGATAGAAAAATGAATAAATAAGTAAAATCCATCAGTCAACACAAGCCTTTGGCTTTGTTAAAATAATGAAAGATTGTTTTGAAAATTATTGTAATAAAAAAATATTTAATACATTTCCCTCCCTTGACCATATCAAAGATTCGCCTGCGTTAGGTAACCAACATCAGTTACTTGAATATAAAGAACGAAAGGAGCGAGATGTTGTATGTAGGCTGTTTATGTTTTCTTATTGGCAACGTTACGTAGCGCTCTGTATGAAAATCACTGGCTGTGCTGTGTGCAGTCTGTGGCTAGTTTGCATTGTTGTCTGCCATTGTAGTGTTGGGCAGCTGGATGCGAACAGCGTGTAGCGTTGCGCAGTTGGAGGTGAGCCGCCAGCAGTGGTGGATGTGGGGAGAGAGATGGCGGAGTTATGAAATTTGTAAGACTGGTTGTCATGAATTGCTATATATATTATGACTTTTGAACACCACTAAGGTAAATACATTGTTTGCTTTCTATCAAAATCTTTCATTTGCTAACTATGCCTATCAGTAGTTAGTGCCTTCGGTAGTTTGAATCTTTTATTTAGCTGGCAGTAGTGGCGCTCCCTATATTGCTGTAGCTTGAGTAACGAAGATTATTGTGAGGTAAGTGATTTGTGAAAGGTATAGGTTAATGTTAGTCAGGGCCATTCTTTTGTAGGGATTTTTGAAAGTCAGATTGCGTTGCGCTAAAAATATTGTGTGTCAGTTTGAACACAGTCATGTATAATTGTTCAAAGGGGACGTTTCATATGTCGATCCTTAGCCGAGGATACCTCACTGGAATCTTCAGATTTTTTCTTGTAGTTTGTGTAATTAGTGTAGCTTTTGTTTCTGCTAGCGCGTAATTATAGAGAGAATTTCCTTTGTAGTTGTAGTTTTTAATTGTCGTACACAGTTGTGGCATGCATGTAGATTTGCACCAAGTATTTCGCAGCTGCGCTTGCAATTAACTAGATATTATTTTCAATGCTATGTTAATGTTTTTTGTTATTTTACTCTTCAAATTGTCCTTTTCTGTATTGTTGTGTGAAATATTGTGACAATAATAGCGTGTGAAAAACGTAATACTAGGCTTCAAAGTAAACTGAGAAATGACAGTGAAGACGAAAGCAGTGTGTTAGCGCCGCAGAGTAATGAATTAACTAATTTTCAAAGTAGTAATTTGGTAATTGTGCATAGGGAAATGGAGCGGGCTGCAAATAATGGTGTAGGCAGTGAAACAATTAGTGAACAGGGAAGCATTATCGATCGATCGGTCGGCATCAGCTCGCCTCATGAATCCGAAATGACAGAACACAATATTGCAAATACTGTAGATTCAAGTTTTGGGTCCTCACCATTTTCTCAAATGACTCAAGACCCATTTTGTGCTTGTCAAAATGTGAATGTTGCCGGTGAAAATGCACTGCCAAAAAGCATAGAAAAACACATTCCAGACACTACTAGATTATTATTGCAATTAATGCAACAAATGGAACAAAATCAGAGACAAACACAGCAAAAGCTTCAAAAGTTAGACATCACACTTGAACAAACATGTAAAGGTTTAACTACTGAGTTACATAACATTGAATCGAAATGTCAAAAAGTCTGTAATGACGTAAAAACACAAATTTGTGAGCATTTTCAACCTATTTTTTCGCGGTATGAAAATGCTTTACACAATCAAGAAGCAGCCATAAAAGAACTGCAAACTGTTTTTCATGAAACTCATGAGACCTTGCAAGCTCAAATTGACTCAGTTGCATCTACCGATTCCGTTACGCAACTTGCAAAAACTCAAGGAAACTTAAAGGACACAGTAGATACGATTTCAACACAAATGGACACTCTGAAACTTGGTTCAGAGAAACACACAGAGGAAATAATTTCACTATCGGATAAAGTAGCCGAACTTTCAGATCAGTTCACTAATTTATCTACAGAGGTAGATGATAATCTGAATGACACAAAACCAGTGGTCTTTAATGACACAGAAGAGTGCGAAGAAATTAGGAAGTTCAAACAAAATCAGAATCAAATTAATACGCAACACAAAAGAGAAATCCGGGAAGTACAAGATCAGTTGGCACAAGTAATACAAGAATTACATATTTCAGAGGACACTCGCGCTCCAGTATGGGAAGAGGGACATAGAAATACGGAGCAACCACAAAATAAAAACACAGGTCACTTCGGAAATTATGAAAGAAATTGGCAAGGCGCATTGAATTTTGAGATGGAACCGCCGAAACTAAGTAACAATGAGCGATGTGCGACTCGCCGACACGATGATTTTGACTATAAGCTGTTCCTTACCACACGTAAATTCAAAACATTTAAGAATTCTGGCAACGACATTCATCCACGAGTATGGCTTCATCAATTCTCTCATTGTTTTCCTCCCAACTAGTCTTTAGAGCACAGATTAGAATTTATGTGTGGCTATTTAGAGAATGCGATCGGTCATTCACGATTGTCACAATGAAGGAGAATTTTATCATGCTTTCCTCTCAGCATATTGGTCTCAAGCTACACAAGACCGAGTAAAACATAGCATCATGATGATAAAACGCTTTGAACAATCTGAATTTTACAGTCTTGTCACATATTTTGAAGACATGTTGCATAAGAATCAATATCTTTCAAACCCATACAGCCGTTCAGAACTCATCCGCATTTGCTTAATCAAATTGCCTGAACATTTACGACATATTATTTTAGCAGGACGTTGCAAAGACGACATTGAAGCTTTTCAGGGACTGTTACAAGAACTGGAATTTGACACTGACAATCGCGGAAATCGCTGAACGCGAAAACAGGAACACAACAATTACAGGTCAAATCCGTCACAATTCCGCGACGAAAGAAATATTAACTGGACATGACAAGGCTATTCTCACAACACAAATCGTGACCAAAACAGACACCATCCGTATGATAACCGTTGGCAGAATAATAGTTACAGAGAAAGATCGCTTTTCCATAGTAATGAATGTGACAGGGACAACCATAGAAACAGACAATATGGGAACCAAAATAATTATTATCAAGGGAGACGGAATGACTTCAGATGCAACAGTTCAGTGTGCAGTTATGGTTCCAGGAGAAATTCTCTACCACAAGACCGACAAACAAGAAACTATGTAAACTACCGACAAAACGACAGACCTGAATTCCATCAGAACTGGCGAGCTTCAAACAGGGCAGGGCCTTCTCGTCAAGGTGAATCTGTAGAAGTTAGGTCTCCTAATCCCAATAACGATGCGCGCCAACAAAGGAACAGACAATGATTCGCACCGCAGGCAGCCGCGTGCGCCGGCTGGCTCAGAGAAAAATAACATAGACGCTAACCTTGAGAAAAATTTTAGCATTCCTCACCGACGTATACCGCATGATAATTCCGTTCAAGTTGAACCTCTGCGTACTAGGAAAAGTAAAGGTTTACATCACATTTCACATGTAAAACCGTTTATTGAAAGATAATCTACTTTTTAACTTCGTCTTTGCCATAAAACTTTTCACTTCACGCTACTAGTACAATTTGTCACACTGAGAAACTGTTAACATGCAACAATGTTTTGAAGTTAGCTATCCAGTCTAGAACCTAGGGAACATTTGCAAACAGAAATTACGAGTGCATTGTTATAGTGAACAGACGACACAGTTTTGTTATTTGTACATTCCTGCTTGTTACTAGCACGATTACGTAACGACTATCATGCTTACATACTTAGAACATATACTGGTACTGCTAATGAGATTTTAATGCAACATTTTTGTTTTCTGGAAAATACATTCTGGATTTAAAGTACTTTCTGTGAGATACCAGATGACACAGTGGTTAGTTTATGTGACAGCTACACGATTTTATCATGACGCTACTAATGAGTGACAATTTACAATGTTTCTTTTGCAGTGTTTCTGTTTAATATCTGCACAGTTTTTCTGAATTATTCTGGAAAGTAAAACATGTTTTAGTAGTAACTTTTGTGGTATAGCTACAATGTGACAGCCTTTTTCGTAGCACAACAATACGTTACAGTATAGTACTTTCTTGATCACGGTAATGTACGTAATAACTACGATATCTATACGCAAAGCATTTCACTTTTGTTTATCATGAGGTAAGTACATTGACTTCTGCAGAACTTAGCTTTCGGAGGACGATAACTACGACACTTCCACAGAGATTATCTTACAAGACACACAGTTTAGCGCTACAGTACAAGTGTTTGAGTGATTAATTTTGTACTTAAAACATTTATTTTTAAAGATATTTGAAGTACAATGATACAAAGGTTTTCCGTGATACATTTCATTCCATTGCTGTAATCTGTAACACCTGAGGGTATAATTACATTAATCCTCAGGGGGGTACATGCCTACTTTGTGTACCATGTGTTTGGCAAGCACAAGGAGCCCTAGCTAATATGGTATTTGCTTATACAACTTTACACTTCGGTACCATATTTCTCTAACACATAAATTACACAGCTATCTGATCAGTTAACTGAGAGAGACAAATATTTATTTTACTACATCAGTGACAGATGTTTACGTAATTACACAGTTGAGTAACTTCGCACTTATGAAATTGTATTTTGTCTGTACTTTGTGAACTGTTCATATTTTTTTTGGAACCATTGTGATACTACGAGAGCTTTGAATGGTGTATTTGGTATGGGATCATGATTTTTGAAGTGTGTTTGAGGTAGATGACACTATTGACATAAGCAGAGAATTTTTTTAGGTTTTGAAATTATTGCAGAAAGCTACGACGTTTTTGAGATTTGACTGAGGTGTTACGGTGTTATTTTTCCGACAACGATGTGTATTATGCTGCTGAGGTATGTTTATGATCAATAAGCTGATGCTATATGAGGAATTTGATTATGCTACATATTTGTTGTGATGAAATATTGAAGAAGTGTCGACGAATATGTATATGTGTAATAAGGTAAGGAATAATGACTAGTGGTTAGGGACTCTGGTTTGTGATAAAGGTTGTTGGAAACCAAGAATCGTACTTTAAGAGTTATGAAATGTATGTAAATGCATGAATGTATTACAATGCAGACGAAAATTTTTTGGACACTCTTATATTAATAGGATTTGGTTTCTACACATCTGTAATGCAAATTCTTGACCTGTGAAACTTTTTATATGAGAATGCCACTGTAGTGCAAACTGGTGTTGTAAATATTTCGGTAAGAAAGGCAAGTGACCTTGACGTAAGGCATCTTAAGTGGCCAGCTGTGTCAGACGCCTGGAGAAAAAGCCATTAGTGTGTGCCTTTTCAGAGGCACAGGTGGAGAAAAAAAAGGAGAGGCCATTATCCTCGCTATTGACATTTCTTTGTAGAAAGCATCGCAAATACGACACGCTCAAACTTGAAAACATATGATTACACTGTGGAGCAATTAATTTATGATATTTACTAAAATGCCTAATGAAACAATGAGAAACATTTCACGGCTATTGTCTTGCTAGTTGAGAGAAATGCCATATGGCTTGCTTTATGTATTTATTTACTCAGTTTGTTTAATGTCTAGTTTCTAGCTGCACTGCAGCATTGGTTAAAATAAAATTTAATAGATGTACTAATATAGTTATTTTATGCCTACAGATCCAGTCAATAAGAAATTTATGATCTACTTCCAAGAAAACGAGGGCACATAAATAGACATTTCCCTTCACAGGAATTGCATAAATATTTTTTTTACTATTTAGTACCTTATCTGCTAGTGTAAGTTCTCATGATGCGTCACTCTAGTGTTAAGATGTGACATAGGTATTAAACATGGCCATTTTTACTGTAATATTTTTTCTGCTTCAGCTATGTCATGTTTAGATATAAGTTATTACATTTGCTGCTGCTGTTTGCCAGGCATAGTGCTACTAAATTTCACTTTGTATTTCTCTGTTCAGCTAGTTTTGCTACTGATTTATTTTTCTTGTTGCTGCACATTGGCTCATATTAGTTGTAATGTTGCATTGCTTAGTAATTTAGATTTACTGCAGCTTGCTTTGACAATTTCCATTTTTTTCATTGCTGTTTGTATTAATTGTTTTATGCTGCTGCATTGCCTCGTCCCTTAGTTTAACAACTGAGCTCAGTAGGTTTAAGTTAGCTTAAGAGGGGGTAGACTATATAATAAACTAACTATGATGAATTGGAAGAAATGCATTGAGAAGCTGTAAGAAAATGGTTTGGCCAAAAAAAGAATTTTGAAAGAGGATATGAACAAAAAAAGTAGGGTTTAGGGACAACAGGTTTATGTAGGATTTTCTTGGAAATAAATGATGAGGTAAGATAATGGTAAATAAATAATGAGGTAAGAAATGTGTGAACATATGAATACAGAAAGCATGCTTGGATGGAATTTTTTTGGTGGAAACGAATGTTGAAATAAGAGGAAAGATATATGGAATGAACTTTTGGGGTGGACTGCAGTACCAAATGTCACACTGAAAACAAACCCTGTCCTGTATTTTCATGTTATTACACTATGTGAATTTGTGTTTTTCTTGTCTTAATGTGTTTAGCTAATAAGAGTTATGTTGTAGAATTTTTCTGATACTATGTTATTTTCTTCGTAAAGATGTTTAGACATTATTAATTCTGTTCTGTTTCAATGCTCATGTGTGAAATTAATGTTTCGAAAACTATTCTCATTATTTTATATATTTACTTTTTTCTTAATTCCTGTAACACTGATGTATATGTATATTTTTATTCTTTTGTAAAGCTTGTACTACAAATGTTATCTGTATTGTTATGTTCTTTAATGATGTATTTTGTACCTTTGTTATTGTATTCTTATGTTATAAAATTGTAATTGAGACCAGTTCATCAAATTAAGTAACTTGTAAGTTACATTTCATAGCACACGTTTCTGTTGGTCATAGTATATGGACAATATGTGTGAAGTAGGGACTGTTAGTGTTTGCACGTGTGTTAATAATTCTGCAGGGGACTGGATAACAGCATTGCTGGTTCTAAGGACATTTCAAAAAATTTTTTTCAGTGCACAAGTGGTGGTTTATGGACTTGCTATATTCTCCGCAAGACTCTTCGATGGTGATTGTGCACCTGCACGGTCGCAATAGATGGCTGCTGGCCATCTCTACAAGGACTACAGTGGGTCTGCACCTTTGATGACCCACCAATACCATTATTTCTACAAGGACTGCAGTGGGTCTGCACCTATGACGACCCACCAATACCATTATTTCTACAAGGACTGCAGTGGGTCTGTACCTCTGGTGGCGCACCAATACCATACTCTCTACCAGGACTACAGTGGCTCTACTCTGTGATGACCTACCTACCAATATTCTTGGACTGACTCTGCTGTGGGTTTGCTCTGTTGTGGCCCATTACCTGTCTGCATGTCAAGAGTCACTACTGTCTTTCCGTTAGAAGGACAACACTACTTCTTCAAGACTGCATGGAAATCCACTACTACTTCCGTGTGCATTTTCTTTTACTGCTCAGACTTTGAGAAAAACACTGCTAGTTTACTGTGATGAACGATCAGGATTGTCTTTATGGACTGTGAGATAATTTCAGCTTTTGACCAACATTGTATCAATAAGTGTGTGCATTTGATTTCTTTGTTATTGTAATTATGAAAATTTTTTTTCAAATCTGTATTGGCCACTACCCAAAACAATTTGTAAATTTTTTTGTGGGGAGCATGGGGGCTATGTAAGTAGGCTGTTTATCTTTTCTTATTGGCAACGTTACGTAGCGCTCTGTATGAAAATCACTGGCTGTGCTGTGTGCAGTCTGTGGCTAGTTTGCATTGTTGTCTGCCATTGTAGTGTTGGGCAGCTGGATGCGAACAGCGCGTAGCGTTGCGCAGTTGGTTGTGAGCCGCTAGGCAGTGGTGGATGTGGGGAGAGAGATGGAGGAGTTTTGAAATTTGTAAGACTGGTTGTCATGAACTGCTATATATATTATGACTTTTGAACACCACTAAGGTAAATACATTGTTTGTTCTCTATCAAAATCTTTCATTTGCTAACTATGCATATCAGTAGTTAGTGCCTTCGGTAGTTTGAATCTTTTATTTAGCTGGCAGTAGTGGCGCTCGCTGTATTGCTGTAGCTTGAGTAACGAAGATTATTGTGAGGTAAGTGATTTGTGAAAGGTATAGGTTAATGTTAGCCAGGGCCATTCTTTTGTAGGGATTTTTGAGAGTCAGATTGCGTTGCGCTAAAAATGTTGTGTGTCAGTTTAAACACAGTCATGTATAATTTTTCAAAGGCGACGTTTCAATGTGAGCGAGGTTTCTGCTTAGAGTAGGACCGAGCATCCGTCATAAGTAGCCTATACAACTGTGTGCAGAAAGTAATGAGACCAAAATTCAAATTTAGTCGTTAAGGTCACAGTAGCATCTGGGAAGCTAGTCGAGAAACAATCCCCTATTTCGATACTGCTGAGAACATCTCCGTAGGTATCCTCACAGTATTATGCGCTGTTACGTTAAAACCCTTTCCGTGAGCACTTCCAAGGTTACTCTAAACACACCAGGAACGACGCATTTAGCTGGCCGATAAGAAGCCACCAATAAACTTCACAAAGGATTCATTAACGTCCTTAACGCTCTGGCAGACGTAATTCGATAGAGTAATAAATGCAGATTACTGACTGCGTTTGAGCATGAAACTGTTATCTGAGTTTTTATAGCCTCTTGTGATGTCTGAGCGTTGCGAATCGACGCATTAGGCACAGAATAATGCCTTACACCAAGAGAAGTCTTCAGGGATGCTAATGTGGCTTCGTATGCTTGCACTGCGTGATCATTTAAATAGGAGAAGCGTTTAGATCACTAAGCACACACATTTCATTAGTAGGAGGGAGTGCTGAAAATTAATGCCTCCGAATATTTCATTTTCTTCTCATTATCGGTTGAGACATTACATTTCATACGTATTACTCGGTCGATTTTCTCGCTCAGGCGATCATTGTAGGCAAAACCACCCCTTCCTTCCGTCTCCTTGATTTCTATCTCATCATCTATGGCCGTCCTATCGCCCTCACTCCCACCCTTAAGTACCTTGGCGTCATCCTCGACCGTCGCCTCTCCTGGACTCCCCACCTCCGGACAATCCAAGCCAAGGCACACTCCCGACTCAGTCTCCTCAAGCTCCTCTCCGGCCGTACGTGGGGTCTGGACCCCTCCACCATCCTCCACACCTATAAATCCCTCATCCGCCCTATCCTTTGTTATGCCCATCCGGCTTGGATCTCCGCCCTCCTACCTTTTATAAATCCCTCCAAATCCTTGAACGTCATGCTCTCTGCCTCGCCTATCGCATCCGTCTCCCCTCCCCCACGCGGATCCTGTACGATCTCATCCCCTTCCCCCACCTCCTCCTTTTCCTTGAAAGGATACGGATCCTGTACACCTCCCGCAAACTCGATCCTCCTCACCCGCTCGTCTCCTCGATCCTCTCCCACCCCCGCCCGCTGCCGCACCTGTATTCGCATGTCCCACCTGGTTTCCATCTCTCCACCCTCCTTACCCTCTCCCAAGGTGACTTCCGCCGGCTCCCCCTCCCTGATGATGCCCTCCTCCCCTCCATCTACCCCTCCTACCAACTTTGATCCTCCCGTCCTCCTCCTGTGCTTGCTCCTCTGGGCACCCTCCCTCCCTTCTCTCCCTTTACCCTCCCTCCTCCCTTTCTCCCCCCTCCTCCCCTGGGCCTCCCCTCCCCTGTCCCTCTCCTCCTGCCCCCATCTCCTCAGCCATTGGCATCCTTTTTCTCCCCTCTCCCCCACCTCACCCCTGTTCACCTCTTGGCAGGTCCCCGGACTCGCACACACTAAGTGGACATTCGCGCGCCGGAGATCACCGCCATCAGTGTTTCGTGTGTGCCGTCATGTTTAGTGTTCAGTGTTCACCGTCACACTCCATCGTTCACCAGTGCCATCGTCTTCTTCAGTGTTTGTGCGTCGTATCAACAGTTTGCAGTGTGGATTATCGTCGGGTGTGAACGGCTCCGTGTTTGTCTTTATGTGTCTACTGTTTTATTGCCCACCGTTCTGTAACTTATGTGTCTTCTCAGTGTTTCTTCTCTTTGTGTATCCTCTGGCTGAAGAGCGGCGTAGAATGCTGCTGCCAGCCTGCCTGTTGTACAGGTTTAAAATAACAATAAAGTAAAAAAAAAAAAATTCTCGCTTCTCTGACGCAAGTCAGAAACTCTGCCGCAAGAGGGCTCCGAGTTGCAGCATCTAACACGGCGACGTGTGAGAAACAGCGTGCTGCAATAGAGTTTCTAACCGTAGAAAATGAGCCTCCAATTTAAATCCATAGAAGAGTGAAAGCAGTGTACGGTGGTGAGTGTATCGTCGTTGTTCGTGCCCATAATGATGGAAACACTGTTCTAACCTCGACGCGTTTGACAGAGCTTGGAGTGGAGGACGGTACGGCAACCGACGAGACTCGTCAAACCACATTTATGAACTAATAGAAAGTACAGGCACCCACCGAGCACAGAACTTTCTATACAGCAGTTCTGCAGTGATAGTCTGTACGCGCTCTCGTGTTATGCCACATTTAACTGAGAGCCTTGTCTATGTTATCCGACAATTTTCTCTGATGAGTTCATCAACCCGATTCGGGTGACTCTCATCGTTTGTTGTACGCAGTCGTTCACTCCGTGTTCTGTCATGAACGTTGAGGTTAGCACCACCGTTTCCTCCCACTACGAGGACGAACAACGTCGATACAGCCAACACAGCTTTCATTCTCCTGCAGACTTCAACTAGAGGCACGTATTCTGCGGTTAGAAACTCCATTACAGCTGAAAGGTTCGTGTAAGGGGAAAGCCACATATTTTACATGATACAGGAACATTTTATAGACTAATTGGACTCGTATTATAGAAGAATCTTAAAGAAACACGTTGTCTGCTGCTTATTACATGCAGAAATTTTAATTATAAAAATAGTTTGTCAACTATATTTCTAATGAATCGATTTACTGTAATGCATTGATTTACTAAGACATAATTTTCCATACAACGTGTTTATCAGTCATTTGTGCAACGATCGATTCCAAAGACTAACTTCCATTGTCCTATGTGTAAAGCTTGGACACAGGAAAGTATACATTGTTTCTGAGTGTTAAAGAAACCACTGTCTAGTAAAATATAGCGTGGTTGGCAGAATGCAGTAGTCGGGAGGTTTGGTTGCGGTCGAGTCTTGGGCGCGATGTGACGGTGGTCGGTTGGGCTAGCTGAGGAGGTCTGGAGCAGAGCAAGTAGTTCCATTCGAAAATGAGTAATTTTGAAAACCTGAGAATATCTAAGAATTTAATATTATTGGAGGGTTTTTGGAATTTAATTTGCCGCAGGAACGACTGAGCAACTCAAATGTATTTGTCGCATTGCTCCGCGAGCATTTAGTGATTACTGTAGTCTGTTAATTTTCACTACACAGTGATTTCGAATGTATGGTAAAGGAGGCAATTTACTGTCACATGTCCAAGTAGTTAGCAGTTTACATCCACTTCTGTTAGTTAAAACGAGATTTTGGTTCAGTAATTTGAAAGTAAAACTGGTAGCAATTTTATAATTTAGTAATGCTTGGTTTCTGTGACAACGTTAAAAAGAGCAGTTTATGTGTTAGATTTGCAATATTGACAAAAATTAATTAAATTCATATTTCATTTAATTTTTCATTTAATGTCATCGTCTCCCTTTTCTTAGATGACATACAGTTTGAATGCAAAGAGTGCTAAGACCATTGTTACAAATGAACAGAACGATCTGTAGAAAGGGTGTTTCTCTTTCTTGACAAGTGGTAATAACAGCCAGCGCAGCACTTCCCTTTTTCAGGACACCCTCTTTTTCTTTTTACTCACTAGGCTTCTCAAAGTGGTTAGATGCTGCCCGCTAAATTCCTGTCCCGTTCTGTGCGACCCTATTCATTTCAATGTAACGACTGGAACGTACGTCCTCGATGATTTCCAGTACATATCTCGTTTCCGTCTTCCACTACTGTTTTTTACCCTCCGCAGCTCCCTCTAGTATTGTGCAAGTCATTCCTTGATATCTTAACAGACACCCCATCATCCGGTCCCTTCTTCTTGTCAGTGTTTCCCATATATGCCTTTTCTACCCAGTTCTCTGGAGAAGCTCCGCACTCCTTATCTTATCAGTCCAGCTAATTTTCAACATTCTTCTGTAGCACCACACCTCAAATGCTTCGATTCCTTTCCCACAATCCGTGTCTCATTATCATACAATATTGTACACGAGAGATACATTCTCAGAAATCTCTTCCTCATATTAAGACCCGTGTTCGATACCAGCAGATTTCTCTTGGTCAGGAGCGCTCTTCTTACCCGTGCTAGTCTGCATCTTATGTCCTCCTTGCTCCGTCCGCCACGGTTTATTGTACTGTCTAGGTAGAAGAATTCCTCTACTTCATCGACTTGGCGATCCCCAATTCTGATGTTACGTTTCTCACTGTTCTCATTTCTGGTACTTGTAATTACTTTCCTCTTTCTTCGACTTACTCTCAATCCATATTCTATACTTACCAGACAGTTCATTCCATTCAACACATCCTGTAATTCTTCTCCACTTTCACAGAGGATTGCACTGTCATCGTTGAATTTTATCATTGTATCCATTTACCCTGAATTTTAATCCAACTCTTTACCTTTCCTTTATTCCACTCATTGTTTCTTCCATGTATAGACTGGACAAGGCGGAGGAGGGCGGGCGAAAGGCTATACCCCTGCCTTACACCCTTTCTGTTTCAAAATGGTTCAAATGACTCTAAGCACTATGGAACTTAACATTTGAGATCATCAGTCCCCTAGGACTTAGAACTAATTAAAACCTAACTAACCTAAGGACATCACACACATCCACGCCTGAGGCAGGATTTGAACCGGCGACCGTAGCAGCAGCGCGGTTCCGGACTGAAGCGCCTAGAACAGCTCGGTCACAACGGCCCGCTACACCCTTTCTGATTCGAGCACTTCCTTCTTGGCCTTCCTCTCTTATTTTTACGCCTTCTTTCCCCGTAGCTTAACGCTATTTTTCTCAGAATTTCGAACAACTTGCACTATTTGACATTGTGGAATACTTTTTCCAGGTCGACAAATACTGTGAAAGTGTCTTAATATTTCTTCACTCTTGCTTCCACTATTAACCGGAGTGTCAGAACCGTTTCTCTAGTGTCTCTGCCTATCCTAAACCCTAAGTCTTCGCCATCTAACAGATCTTCAAATTTCTTATCCATTGTTCTTTATATATTCGTGTCAGCAACTTGGACGCATGAGCTGCAATGCTGACTGTGCAATAATTCTGGCACTCGACGGCTGTTGGAATCGTTGGAACTTGTTGACATTCTTTCAAAAGTCTGATTGTATATCGCCGGTCTCATACGCTCTACAAACCAACGTGCATTGTCGTTGTGTTTTCATTTCCCGCAATGATTTTAGAAATTCCGATGAAACGTTATCTATCCTTTCTGCCCTATTTGATCTTAAGTTGCCCAAAGTTCTTTTAAATTCTGATTCTAATACTGAATCCCCTACTTCTTCCTTGTCTATTTCTATCAGACAATTCTTACCCTCGTACAGGCCTACAATATGCTCGTATCATCTACTCTTTATTTACTCTGCGTTTAACAGTGGAATTCCCATAGCAACGATAAATGAAAAGCGCTAGTTCGCATATGTTCTACAGTACTGTAGCATAAGAGCAAACTAGCGCTTTTCATTTATTTTAATGTATTTCTACCCAGAACGGGCGGAAAATTTAGTTCGCATTGCACTGTTAATGTTACTGCCCTTGCCTTTAATTTCACCGAAAGTTGTTTTAACTTTTCTGTATGGTGACTCAGTCCTTCCGACCATCATTTGTTTCTCGATTTCTTCACATTTTCCTTGCAGCCATTTGGCCCTAGCTTCCTTGCGCTACCTATTTATTTCATTCGGAAGCGACCTGTATTTCCGTATTTCCCTGAACATTTTGGTACGTCCTTCTCTCGTCGATCGGCTGAAGTATTCCTTTTGTTACCCATAATTTCTTCGCAGCTACCGCCCGTGTAACTACGACTTTTTTCCAACATCTGTGACTGATCTTTTTAGTGATGTCCATTCCACTTCAAGTGAACTTCCTATTGAGCCATTTATTATCGCAGTATCTACTATCAGAGAACTTCAAGTGTGTCTCCTCATTCCTTAGTACTTCTGTATTCCACTTCATTGGCCATTGATTCCTCCTGCCCAGTCTCTTAGACTTCAGTCTACTCTTCATCAGTAGTAAATTGTGATCTGAGTCTATATCTGCTCTTGTGTATGCCTTATGATCCAATACCTGATTTCAGAATCTCTGCCGGGTCGTGATGTAATCTAAATGAAATCGTCCCGTATCCCCCGGCCTTTCCCAAGTATACATCCCCCTCTTGTGATTCTTGGACAGATTTTCGCCGTTACTGGCTGAAATTTATTACAGAACTCAATTACTGTTTCTCTTCTCTCATTCCTCGCTCCAGGCCCATATTCTCCCGTAACCCTTCCTGCTGCTCCCTCCCCTGCAACCGCATTCCCGTCCCCATTGACTCTTAGATTTTCAAATGCCTTTACGTACTTAGTTACACGTTCAAAATCCTCATATACTGTCTGTATCTCTTCAGCCTCTGCTTTCGTTGTCGTCATGTATACATGAACTGTTGCTATCGGCGTTGGTTTACTGTCGATTCTCATGACAACGACCCCGTCTCTGAACTGTTCACGGTAACTAACGCCCTTTTCCCTACCTTCCTATTCATAACGAATCCTACTCTCGTTAGACGATTTCCTGCGGCTTTTGATATTACTCTGTAGCCATCTGGCCAGCTATCTGTGCCTTCTTTCCATTTCACTTCACTAATCCCCCTATATCTAGATTGAGCCTCAGCTTTTCCGTTTCCAGATCTTCTAGCTTCGCAACCACTTTCAAACTTCTGACATTCCCCCCCCCCCCCCCCCCCCGACTCGTAATACGTTATATTTTTGTTGATTACCTAATCTTTTTCTCATGGTCACCCATTGGCAATCCTCTCACTGAAATCTGAATGGGTGACTAGTCCGGAATCTTTTGACGGAGGAGAGATCACGATGAAATTTTTTCAATCACAGGTCACACATTATGTGTCATTGATGCAGTGGTTTCCACAGCCTTCTACATACTCATGCCGTTGACAACCGCTCATTCTTACGGCTTTATGGGCAGTTTCAAACTCCAAGGGCAAGATAGTGCCCTGAATCTCTGTCCGATCCTCCGCCCACTCTGACACGGCCGTTGGCAGAACGAGGGTGACTTCTTATGCTGGAAGTAAATCGGTCGCCATTGCAGTTGATTTTTATTCAAAATTCAAGCGATGGCGCCCTTCGAACCCGGGACAGAGGAGGTTTCGGTTATTAATCATTGTCACTATCCCGTTTTTTAAAAATTTAGTTTATAGACTCGAACTCCGGATCTTTGCCTTTCGCGCGCATTTCTGTGAAATGAAAAAAAAAAAAAAAACTATATTTCAGTCCTCCAACTCTCTCCCCACCTGCTCCTGGTCCCATAACGTGGCGCCTTTTTCATACATTGTTACAGGGAGTGGAGTGGTCGGTTTCGAGTCGGTGGAGACAGGGTGTTCCGCGGTCGAAATCCGAAGCCTGGCCACGAATCCTTCCCTGTCTCGTCGGTGAACCACTCGCCTGTCAATGTTTTTAATTTTAATTTTATTTTTTATGACGGAACAGGAAGCACTTTAAGCAAAGTAGTTTTAATCGTGCAAGTATAAATGTGTCCAGCAAGCACCGCGTCATGAAGGCGCCCCCGTTCCAGTGCTCGTGCGTGGTGTCCAAGTACAAACGGGACGAGCGGAGCCGCACATTGGCAAGGCCGAGGACCCCAGTTTGCGGGGGAAGTGTGGGTGTTCCGTAACGGACCTCGAAGTGCGTACCGGCAGTAGGGACGTACCCGAGAGCGGCGTGGACGGTGCGTCCAGTAGCTCATGGCAGTGGGAGTACCTGTGCGATGTGGACCATTCTGGACGCCACGTGTTGACTGAGGTATTCGACACGTTGTAAAGAATGTGGTCGGCCTAGGAGATTTTGCATCTCTTTCTTTCTTTCGCTACTGCCTTTCTCCCGCATTGTGCACAGGGTCGGCAGGCTTAAGTACGGATTTTGGCATGGCTAATTTTAAGGGGTGGCCCGATGCCCTTCCTGCTGCCACCCCAGACCCTCCGGGACGGAAGTCGTGTACCCCAGCTGTCTGCGCCTAGTCTAAATCGTGAAATAGTGTGAATGTGTTTCAAGTGTCTGCGAGTCGTGGAACTGAGGCGGGACGTGGGGACAAGCCCGGTATTCACCTAGTACGATGTGGAAAACCGCCTAAAAACTACATCCAGGCTGGCCGCACACCGGCCGTCGTCGTTAATCCGCAGGGCAGAGTCGATCCGGGACCGGCGCACCTGCCTGAGTCCAGGAAACAGTGAGTTAGCGCTCTCGGCTATCCTGGCTGGTCGAAAATTTGCATCACTGCCGAACGGATAATTTGGAGAGCACACCGAAAATTGATGGCAGCGGAGCAGCGCACGGTGGTGGCGAAAATGATGCCAAGGTATCGTAGGTTCAGTATGCACTGGAGGGGTGCTAAGTTGTCGTGTGAGAGGCCGCTTCCAATGGGTATCACCGGGGATTTAGCAATATTCACGGCACTGTCCACTGCATGTCCATACGTTGTTATCAGATCGGGTACCATCTGTGTTTCGGTCCGTGATCGGTCTAAGCAGAAGAGGTCGTGCGGCTACTCAGGACAACGAAAATTGTACTTTCGCAAAGTGAGACGAGAAATGTGGGTCGTGAGGCTCCCGATGAGTGGTTTCAATGTTATGGCAAACAGTACCGCCGCAATGCAGAATTAGGGGCCGGTAATACCGGTTCGTCGCTCCCGGTGTCGGTTTGTGGGTGGGTATAATAATTCAAGTGATAATGGCTGGCGGTACGGCATTGTCCGTCATCAACAGTTCATGAAACATGGTCGTCCACCGCGTCACCCCTAGACCATGAATGTATAGCACTTTCAGTTTATGACGTTGCAACAGCATTGTCGTTGGCAGTTTCGCCGATACAGAACAGAACCGAGCGTCCGTGGCAGGTAAGACATTATCAGTACCCATTTACAAAACTCATTCAGAAGCAGATTTCCTGCTTGGGTGCAGTGAAATAAATTAGACCAGAACAAATTGTTGACACGTAGTCTACAGCCACTGTGAATGAGCATTTCCGCAACAAGGTTAGTTCCATTCAATACTGCCAGTGTTCAGAAAGCCTTTGATTAGAAATTTCCGAATTAAATAATTTTCGTTTCGTTAGATATTTTCCGCAATTTCCCATCATTAAATATTTTTCGTTAGATACTACCACAGCGTGCTGTTTCACACACACGGACTTTGTAAAGTTACACACCGCCATGTTACTTTTTACAAATCGGAGACGTCTAACGCCAGAGGGTTGCAACTAGAGTAAGCGTAACGGGATAGTCGAGTACTATGCATGACATGTAGTACTTGATGTTGTGTCGACAAGAGGTGCCGACACAGTGTTTTTGAGGGGGCGGAAATGCACGCTATAAGCGCACGAGGGATGGCGTGAAGTCTGAAACAGGATACGTAATGAATGCTATAAAGAAAAGTACGTAGCTGCAGTAATACTTAACTTTATTCCATCATAGTTGTACATCGCTCTTGAAGATACAAATGCGACTCTGTAGATACATGAAGTTACTAATGGCGCCTTGCTAGGTCGTAGCCATTAACTTAGCTGAAGGCTATTCTAACTGTCTCTCGGCAAATGAGAGAAAGGCTTCGTCAGTGTAGTCGCTAGCAACGTCGTCGTACAACTGGGGCGAGTGCTAGTCAGTCTCTCGAGACCTGCCGTGTGGTGGCGCTCGATCTGCGATCCTGACAGTGGTGACACGCGGGTCCGACATGTACTAATGGACCGCGGCCGATTTAAGCTACCACCTAGCAAGTGTAGTGTCTGGCGGTGACACCACACTTGAAACGATATTTATAACCCAATGAAAAATTCGGAGACAATACTTTTGAGCACGGGCTCTTAGGTTACGCTGTCATTTGGATATTCAAATTTATGCATTCCTTTGAAATTATGCGTTCGTTCTCGCTCCATGTTAGAGTACAGTAGCCGGCCGCGGTGGTCTCGCGGTTCTAGGCGCGCAGTCCGGAACCGTGCGACTGCTACGGTCGCAGGTTCGAATCCTGCCTCGGGCATGGATGTGTGTGATGTCCTTAGGTTAGTTAGGTTTAAGTAGTTCTAAGTTCTAGGGGACTGATGACCACAGCAGTTGAGTCCCATAGTGCTCAGAGCCATTTGAACCATTTTTTTTAGAGTACAGTATTAGTATTTGACCTTCTGTAATATTACTCTGTGTTGTAATTAATTATTTATTAATATTTTTTTAAATTCTGAGTTCAAAAAGGGACCCCACTCCGTGTTCTTTCCCAGGAGTTGACATGACAGTACTTACATCACAGGAGCTTAGCAACAACTGCGACTTCTGTCTCACGTTGCTCTATTTAAGGGCTGTATTGCCAAAAAGGAAGGAAGATTAGAGTTTAACCTTCCGTCGACAGCAACTTTATTAGGAATGGAATACAAGCTCAGATTATGGAAAATGGGGAAGCAAATCGACCGTGCTCTTATCAACGGAACCATCTCGGCATTGGCCCGGAGCGAAATTATGGAAATGGTGGAAAACGTAAATCTGAATTGCTGAACGGGTATTTGAATCGTCGTCCTCACAAATGCGAGCCCAGTGGGCTAACCACTGCGCCACCTCTCTCAGTTACTCTGTTGCTCAAGTGATTAAACATGAGCTCGTTGGGCGTTGAAATTCTCGTTAAGGCTTTTCTCTTGTTTCAGGAACACGTAAATACAGGTACAGGTGACACGTACTAAACTCGCAAAAGCGTTTCAAAATTAATATCAAATTCCTCGAACTACCTCACGAATGACATGCTGTAAAAGCATGAAAAATCATATATGCAAGCCGTCCTGGGCAAATACCTTATATGAAAAGTTTTCTCATCTACAAATGCAGCGTTCCTGAGAATTTGTTCATCCCCGTCTACATATACAACACTGTCGTGAGTAAATGCGCCATGTTTTGGCGTATCATCTGGTTTGACTTCTTATGACAATTGCAGCCTGTAATGAAATAGATGAAGATGCTTTCGTAACGTCGTGAGAGGTTTTCGCAGTTAATTTGATGCCACAGTCCCGGATTATAATGCAGCGGCGCAAAACAGCAGACCGGAGCGTGCTTTGGCCAACGTTGCTTGGCTTCGAGGTATAGTGTATCTGTGTGTGTGTGTGTGTGTGTGTGTGTGTGTGTGTGTGTGTGTGTGTGTGGGCGGGGGCGGGGGGGGAGGGGGTGAAGTTGTGAGGTGAGGGGGCAGGGAACGGTGCGACAAAAAAAAATCCCGTGATTTCATAGTTTTATTCGTCAGCTGTATGATAAACTAATTATCCTTTCATTAATCGTCATAGTCCTTATGACAGTTCAAAAGTAACTAAACTACTGTAATAAATTCGGATAGTAAGCAGTGAAAAATGGAGGCCACTATGAATTTGCATTTGGTGCACAATAGGTCATATGTTGCTGTGCACGGGATGTAGTTAGAACATTAAACTATTCTTTAAACTTGCAATGGGATCTATAACTCGTTTCTAGCGAAAATGTATTGTACATAGCACATTCCGTTCCTGTCGCGTATCCAGATAATTAAGCGAGAATACCCTTATACCCTTATGTCTCATACACGGTTTGTAACATCGAAACAGGGTTTTGGCAAATTAAAGCAATCAACGAGGACAGGAGGTTGCCATATATGTACTGTCCGTAATTCTCTTATCTAGTACAACGAGATACAAGAAACTACAGATTTATTTCAATGGAGTAACGTAATTTTTCTGAAGGTCATCGACAGCTACACTGAAGAGCCAAAAAATCTGGTACACCTGCTTAATATCGTGTAGGGCCCCCGCGAGCACTCAGAAATGCCGCAACACGATATGGCATGGACTCGACTAATGTCTGAAGTAGTGCTGGACGGAATTCACAATATGAATCCTGCAGGGCTGTCCATAAATCCGTAAGAGTACGAGGCGGTGGAGATCTCTTCTGAATGACACGTTGCAAGGCATCCCAGGTACGCTCAATAATGTTTATGTCTAGGGAGTTTGGTGGCCAGCTAAGGTGTTTAAATTCAGAAGAGTGCTCCTGGAGCCACTCTGCAGCAATTCTGGACGTGTGGGGTGTCGCGTTCTCCGTCAGAATGCCCAATGGGCATGAAACGATGCAGGTGATCAGACAGGGACCCATATCACTCCAACTGCTCACGCCCTACACCATTACGGAGTCTCCACCAGCTTGAACATTCCCCTGCTGACATGCAGGGTCCATGGATTCATGCGGTTGTGTTCATGCCCGTACACGACCATTCGCTCGATATAATTTGAAACGACACTCGTCCGGCGAGGCAACATGTTTCCAGTCATCAGCTGTCCAATGTTGGTGTTGACAGCCCAGGCGAGACGTAAAGCTTTGCGTCGTTCAGTCATCAAGGGTACACGAGTGGACTTCCGCTCCTAAAGCCCAAATCGATGATATTTAGTTGAATGGTTCGCACGCTGACACCTGTTGATGAACCAGCACTGAAATCTGCAGCAATTTGCGGAAGGGTTGCACTGTGTAATGTAACGGACTACTGAAACTACCGATACCACCGGCTGGCGAGGTGTGCAGTGCCGTCAATCAACTTGAAGGAGCAAGTGAACTTTAACTACGTAAACATAAACATATTATTATTTTGTTACAAAATTGTTAATATGAGGACGATCATGTGGTATATTGACACAGAACTATATTATAAACACTTTCCATTTTTCATACTACGAGGGCGGTTCAGAAAGTAACCTCCGATTGGTCACAGTGCGGGTTGTGGGGGGAGTAGCGACGCCATCTGTGCGTTCACGCACTCAACAGGTCAGTCGGCATCAAGCCGTGGTCGAGTGAACGTCGTACCTGCGCTAGTTTAGTTTTTGTGGCAGTTTGAAGTGTGTGCTGCAATAGAAAACTCCGCCAAATGTGAAGTGCGTGCTGTCATAAGGTTTTTTACAGCCAAAGGATATTCTGCAGCAGCTATTCATCGTGAGCCATTAATCAAGACGTGTACTGTGAAACAATAAAAAAGTTACGACGGGCTATACAGAACAAACGCCGTGGTATGCTGACTTCCGGTATCGTTTTTTTGCACGATAACGCCCGTCCTCACTCTGCTCGCAGAACAACGGCCCTTCTTGAGTCCTTCAAGTGGGACGTTATCAACCATCCACCTTACAGCCCAGACCTGGCGCCAAGTGAATATCACCTCTTCATGCATTTGAAGAAATGGCTCGGGTCACAGCGGTGTGATGACGACGAAGAGCTCAAAGATGCGGTCACAGGCTGGCTCCAGGCACAAGCGGGTGATTTTTATGCAGAAGGAATTTCAAAGCTTGTGAAGAGATACGATAAGTGCCTCAATCGCTATGGAGACTATGTAGAAAAATAGTGCAAAGATGTAGTTGTAAGATGTATATATAAAAATATTTTTATTTAACTTGGTGTATTTTTTTAAATCAACTGGAGGTTACTTTCTGAACGGTCCTCGTATGTTTTTCATATATGTATACGTACGATGTGTAAAACATCGATATATAACGAAGGTTGGCAGTACTGCACAGTTTGTAAGCTCTGTGAACCGGAGGCGGTGGTTGGCGGGTGTAGAGACAATGGACAGTTGGTGTTGAGACGTCTTGTAATACGCTTGCTTTAAGAAGGTCAAGGATAGAGGGAACGAAATGATGTATTGGAAAAGATATTACATTGAAAATTATTGAATATCGTCACGATCAGCATTTATAAAATAAAAGATGGAAGTTTAAATACGTGTCAGTTCTTACGCAGCAGAATACACACCCTGGACTTCAAATTGATTTAACAAACAGCGGATGGCGAGACTCATCACTGGACCACGAGCATGCAACAACGACCAATAAAGAGAAGAAAGTTATATTACTCTAAATTCAAATTGTGAGGATACCTTCCTTTCTCCATGTCTTCAACCCTGTATGTACTCTGTTGATAGAGTGAACAGCGTGACGGGGACTTGTGGTCGACTAGGCACACCAGGGAGACCACACAGGTATAAAAAGGTAATTTGTAGCTTAATATACTGATAATAATTAATATTTGTCCCCCGGAGAAAGAGGTGCATTACACACTTCTGTCACTTTGGACGTTTCTCTTCAGTCGTCGTTGGTACCGTCCTTGCAGGATCTTTCTCCGGCCCCAGCGATCTCAGAGATTTGATGTTTTAGCGGATTCCTGATATTCACGGTACACTCGTGAAATGGTCGTATGGGAAATTTCCCACTTCATCGCTACCTGGGAGATGCTATGTCTCACCGCTCGTGCGCCGAATGTAACGCCAAGTTCAAACTCACTTAAATCTTGATAACCTACCATTGTAGCAGCAGTAGCCGATCTAACAACTGCGCCAGACACTTGTCTTATAAAGGCGTTGCCCACCGCAGCGCCATATTCTGCCTATATACATACACTCCTGGAAATTGAAATAAGAACACCGTGAACTCATTGTCCCAGGAAGGGGAAACTTTATTGACACATTCCTGGGGTCAGATACATCACATGATCACACTGACAGAACCACAGGCACATAGACACAGGCAACAGAGCATGCACAATGTCGGCACTAGTACAGTGTATATCCACCTTTCGCAGCAATGCAGGCTGCTATTCTCCCATGGAGACGATCGTAGAGATGCTGGATGTAGTCCTGTGGAACGGCTTGCCATGCCATTTACACCTGGCGCCTCAGTTGGACCAGCGTTCGTGCTGGACGTGCAGACCGCGTGAGACGACGCTTCATCCAGTCCCAAACATGCTCAATGGGGGACAGATCCGGAGATCTTGCTGGCCAGGGTAGTTGACTTACACCTTCTAGAGCACGTTGGGTGGCACGGGATACATGCGGACGTGCATTGTCCTGTTGGAACAGCAAGTTCCCTTGCCGGTCTAGGAATGGTAGAACGATGGGTTCGATGACGGTTTGGATGTACCGTGCACTATTCAGTGTCCCCTCGACGATCACTAGTGGTGTACGGCCAGTGTAGGAGATCGCTCCCGACACCATGATGCCGGGTGTTGGCCCTGTGTGCCTCGGTCGTATGCAGTCCTGATTGTGGCGCTCACCTGCACGGCGCCAAACACGCATACGACCATCATTGGCACCAAGGCAGAAGCGACTCTCATCGCTGAAGACGACACGTCTCCATTCGTCCCTCCATTCACGCCTGTCGCGACACCACTGGAGGCGGGCTGCACGATGTTGGGGCGTGAGCGGAAGACGGCCTAACGGTGTGCGGGACCGTAGCCCAGCTTCATGGAGACGGTTGCGAATGGTCCTCGCTGATACCCCAGGAGCAACAGTGTCCCTAATTTGCTGGGAAGTGGCGGTGCGGTCCCCTACGGCACTGCGTAGGATCCTACGGTCTTGGCGTGCATCCGTGCGTCGCTGCGGTCCGGTCCCAGGTCGACGGGCACGTGCACCTTCCGCCGACCACTGGCGACAACATCGATGTACTGTGGAGACCTCACGCCCCACGTGTTGAGCAATGCGGCGGTACGTCCACTCGGCCTCCCGCATGCCCACTATACGCCCTCGCTCAAAGTCCGTCAACTGCACATACGGTTCACGTCCACGCTGTCGCGGCATGCTACCAGTGTTTAAGACTGCGATGGAGCTCCGTATGCCACGGCAAACTGGCTGACACTGACGGCGGCGGTGCACAAATGCTGCGCAGCTAGCGCCATTCGACGGCCAACACCGCGGTTCCTGGTGTGTCCGCTGTGCCGTGCGTGTGATCATTGCTTGTACAACCCTCTCGCAGTGTCCGGAGCAAGTATGGTGGGTCTGACACACCGGTGTCAATGTGTTCTTTTTTCCATTTCCAGGAGTGTATAACACGCATGCCTAAGGCAATTTCTTTGGCGCTTCAGTGCATGAAGCGCAATTTTCCTATGGATGGCAGAGAGGGTGGTGGTTTCTCATATCGCATTCTGAATTTCTCTAAACTTAGGTCTCTCAGTTAGGGTCAATAAACCGATCATACAATGTGTCTTTTCCAGTGCAGACTCCATTCGTCAATTCATTTACCATCCTGCTAGACCAAAGAAGAAACTTTTTTCCATTTGTGCTCCTCTCGTCAGCCGGAAAGGGACTACATTTTTTCATTACCTTGAAAGTTGGTGCATCAGACAAACTTTACTTTTTTTCGCGAAGTTAATTAGAAGTCGACTTATATGCCAATAAAGTTGTAAATTACGTTTTGAGACACCCTGTGCATTATGTTTAGCAAAATATGAAGTTTAAAAACCCGAATTTGATTCATCAAGACTTAAAATACATTTTGATTCACATTTCTGTTCATTTACGACCAGATTTAAATGTAATAAAAAGAGTACATTTAAATTTTGAAACGTGTCTCGAACAGAATATCCATTACACTGGTAAGAAACCAGTTTCTTTTATTATTTTAACTAAAAACTGTTCTCAAAAAGATAACAGGACACACAACAACAGTAATAACGATCATTCCAATAAATGTCAGACTACAACAGTAATTTGCAGACCCACGTAAAATACTTTGTATTTTGTGTGTACGGGCTATTGAGGGGCCTATGACATTAAATAGCTTCCTGTGATGTATGTTCCTGATGTGATAATTGTAACTATAATGATTAGTTAATTATAAATGAAAATACACGATTCTATATGCATTTGACGGCCTATTCCTATAATTTGGCATTCTGTATATTCAACAGATCAATCACTTCGATATAGGTTGAAACCAGAATATTGTAAAACAACCTATCAATATCTTAACGTACTAAGTGTAGGGGATAACTTTTAGATCTCGAACACACAGTCGAACTGTTGTCCTGGGATGTCTTTACATACTTGGAATTACATAATTTTAGAAGCGACATTATACAACAGCATAAGCAACTGTAAATTATTCACTAATGTTTGCCGGCCGGTGTGGCGAACGGTTCTAGGCGTTTCAGTCTGGAACCGCGCGACCGCTACTGTCGCAGATTCGAATCCTGCCTTGGGCATGGATGTGTGTGATGTCCTTAGGATAGTTAGGTTTAAGTAGTTCTAGGGGATTGACGACCTCAGATGTTATGTCCCATAGTGCTCAGAGCCATTTGAATCATCTCTAATGTTTGATTAATTTCGGTCAAAGACCATTATCCAGCAGACTGGGGGGCTAATACCAAGAGTTATGTATACAGGGTGTTGACATCATGATGTTACAAACTTACAGAAAAGATGGAGAAGGGTAAATTTTTCACTCTGAGGTAAGGGACCCTGGTCCGAAAACGACTGAGAGGTACAAGCGAAAGTCCTTGTAATACCTCTTTCAGCTTAACGCATACACTGGTAGTGTTGTTTCTTAGATTATAGGGTAGACAACTTTCAGAAGTGGCAGTGTGGGCTAAAACAAGAAAAAAATAACACGTAAACCAGGGCTCCAAAATGCGTATGTTACCTTAGGCGATATCAATACTCGATCATCTTCGGTACTCTGAAGCACATCTCTTCCACTGTAAGCTCTTTGATTTCCATATTTTTAGAGGATGTAGTACGGACCAAAACAATAAAAAAATGTCCAGTAAATACGGGCTGTAAAATCGATATCTTAAAGAGCTATGAGCACTTGTTCACTAGATGTGTTTCACAGTGGCGAAGACGACCATTTGCTCATAACTCTTAAAGTATGCATTTTAGAGCACATATTTACTGGACATCTTCTTCTTGTTGTGGTCCATCCTACCACCTCTGAATGTTGCTTATCCTAAAATATTAGCAACAACATTAACGGTGCTTGTATTCCACTGCATCAGAACCATTTTCTCTTTTAACTTTCGAGACGGTCGTTTCCGGACCAGAGTAAGTATCTCTAATTGATACATTTACTCTTCTCCATCATTCATTAAAGTTTGTAACATCATCATGCAATCACTGTCTGTACACAAAAAAGATAACAATGCCAAAACATATTTCTGGTTGTTTAAAAAAGTATTCAGTATTTGGACACGTGGTAGTATAGACCAAAGCAAGACAAACATGCACAGCAAGAATCGGCCCTGAACTGCATAGCTTAAGAACTATGAACATTTAGTTCATCTTCGCTGCTGTAAGACACTACTCGTCTACTGCAAGCTCTGTGCTATTACGAACGATTTACAGGATGCAGTAAGTAATGAGAATCCTTCCCTCTTTTATTGGTGATGAGCTCTTTCCTCTCTTACTATCCGTGGATATGGCATGCTGTAAACAACCGTATTCATAGTTCTACGTAAGTGCAGCGTGTAAACTATTTCTAGTTCTACCTGTTTGTGTTTTCATAAGTTTGTGAATTTTTTATTTATTTTGTAGTTGTATGTTTGCGCTTACCAACTTATTATCCGATACACCAAATATGGCAGACATGATCTTTTGTTATGGTGCGACAAATGGAATGAACCGTGGAGCCCTTGCCCTATAAGCTCAAAAATATAAGTGCAGTATACCGCCTGCACAATTATTTAGCCGCATTTTCCAGCTATCAGCAGACTCCTGCTCCAAAGCTCCAATAACGGCGGATGTTAGCAGACGTCACACCATTCGTACACCTGTTGTGGAGGAGCGAGCAATGCAACGAGACAATGAAGACCTTGGAAGCAGTGTATATAGAATTTCAGCATCTACGTGGTTAGCCATCCTCTGGTCGATCCTGCAGGAACAGTGGCTTATAAAAGCCCATTAGTCGCAAGGTCAACCTGCCAGAAAGCCGTCTTCCAAAGGCTGTTGCAAAGATGTGACGAAGATCTACTTTTACTAAAATGTAGACTTTCACGGCCGGAAATATCATGTCCATTATAATTATCCGGGCTGTTATGCCGTGGTCGGTTGATGAATTCTGTGTCGATTCCCAACGTTTCGTCTCCGACTGCGGGAGACATCTTCAAGGGGGTCCGTAGCTCAATGGAAGGTCCAACACACCCACTGGCTCGCTACTGACTGCCGCTAAATTCCGTGTCCGCGCGCTCCCACGCCGTGGCGTGGGAGCGCGCGGAGCATGCTTTCCAGCCAGGGAACCACAATATTCGTTTCGAGGAGACGCAAGTACTAGCGGCCACAAGCGGATATTACGAAAGGCTCTACAGGGAGGCAATCGGAATCGCTAAACACCCAAATAATTTCAACCGTAAGGAGGAGGGTGTGAAATTAAACGGCATATGGATTCCGGTGTTAAAGAAGATGTGTACCCCCCACCCGCCCACTACTGGGTGATGGCAACGGCGATCGACGGCGACGGACAGCGGCCAATTGCACTGACGTTTTCATAACACGTGACGTCACGCCGCGGCGTGGGAGCGCGCGGACACGGAATTTAGCGGCAGTCAGTAGCGAGCCAGTGGGTGTGTTGGACCTTCCATTGAGCTACGGACCCCCTTGAAGATGTCTCCCGCAGTCGGAGACGAAACGTTGGGAATCGATACAGAATTCATCAACCGACCACGGCATAACAGCCCGGATAATTATAATGGACACGAAGATCTACTTTTCACAACAAAGATACTGTTTACATACGAGGCTGCTTTCACGTGAGATAAGATTATCAATTTTTATAACTAACAGGTGGAATGCGATGCAAATCCACACGTAATTGAAGAAGCAATGAATAAACTGCGATTTTCAGTTAATTATTGGCTATAGACTAAATGGACGTTACGCATTACCAAACAGGTATAGTCGTTCCCATCAAACAACTTTCCTCTGTTGTTACGCAAGTTAGCATCCCAAAAACAGCTTCAAACGTGGTTCATGTATGATGAAGCTCCTCATTTCCTTCGAAATGTCCGAGATCTCCCACTCAGACATTTGACGTGTAATGGTTTTTCGGCGAGATCCTCTACATTTGCTAGCTCGATCCCCCGATTATAATATCATGGATTTTTGGTTGTGTGGGCAGTTGAAATCTTTCCCTACATGTAATAAAGTACAAAATGTGGATAACGAAATCTGAATTGAGCTGAGGCTGAGCAGACATTGGCTGTTCAAATCTACAGACGTTTCTCTACATAGGTGCAGCTGACAGCAAGTGGCAATTGAGATCTGTGAGCCCTGACAAGGCCGGAGAAGCAGTACGTTTCCCCGTTTGCTTCGGGCAGCGACGAAACTTGCAGCTGGCAAGATGTGTACGGCGGAGGCGAGACGTGTGGCGGCACCTGTGAATCGATTGCGGTCATGAAAGAAATGCAAAAATCTCACGCTCTAGCGATGAGGCAGACGGATCGCAATTTACTCTCTACCAGAGCCCTGAAATCACGGTAGATTTCAGTATGTGACACACCGATTCGCTGGTCGTACCAAGGATCAATTTGGCTCACTTACACGATAGAGAGCACAAGGATACCAAATGTCCAGACTGGTAAACCAAAAACGAACAAGTGTGCCCTCGGCAAACGAGTAGTCCGAGACGTTTGAAGTCACATTGTCAGTACAGTAAGAACTTCACCACAGGCTGCCCAGTCTAAACTACTCGTAGGACAGGACCAAACCACACATGCCAGAGCATCGACCGGAAGTCCTCTTACTAGACCAAAGTCCAGCAGCCGAGTACTTCCCTCCTCTTTTTTTAAAAAAAAAAAAAAAAAACTTTTCCCGCAAAGTGCGCCAGCGACACCGCCTTCACGCTGTCTTGAGCCAATGACTGGGCTCTAAAGGCGCTAAATCTCCCCTCCCACACGACAGCACAAACTCCTGTCGAAGCAGGGCAAGAGTTAAGAAACCAGCGTCTCTGGAAAAAGAAGAAACCTCCAATTCTTTTTTGTAAGTTTTCGCGGAGGGGGAAGATGTTTTTCTCTGAAGTCGCGTCGCTTCCTGTGGCAATAAGCGAACAGATACAACCCTCAAGATCTTTGTCTAAATCGCCTGTGCCTTGGAGCTTGTTAGTCACAGCTATGAGGTGTAACAAAGATTCTGTCTCCAAACGTTTCTCAGATACAGGAGTTTCCAATACAACCGAGGCAGCAGATGGAAATGGTTCGCAGGCCTATTTGCAGTATCGGCGAACATGAAAACTTTTTTTATTACACATGGCTCTGCACACGGTGGCCGGTTTACAACTCCACTGTGCAGATGAGTTCCTTCAGCCCGTCGACCCCAGCCCAGCCTTCAACTGGTGCCAATGCAGGTATAGCAGCATTGCTCTGCTGGAAACCTGTCTCGCCAAGGGGCTGCTCTGTCTGCCCTGTACGGCTGTGTGCCGGTCTGGCAAGATTTATTGAGGGATGGGCTCGCCGCCAATTGCTTCCAACTCCGAACATGCCGTTTCTAAGAGCTTAGAACTGTAAAATGCCTCATGTTTTAACGCCCTACCAGGCTCCATCAACGTCTACTCAGGCTGTTAACTTCCAAGAGTGTCGCTTAAGGTGCAGCAGGTTGTAACAAAATCTTTAATAATTATCTGTATACGAAAAATAGTTTAGAGGGTAGCTTGTCCTCTCTGAAAGATAAACAGTATATCAAAGTCTAAATTCTACAATGGCCACACAATGAGACTTTATAAGTGCGGCTTGTATCACACCCAACCCGTAAAGTAAAGTTCATCAGATACCAAAAAATATCTTTTTCCGAACGTAGGGACTGTGAATAATAGATACAAGCGAACTAGCGGCTGTTTTACCGTTCTTCGGATAAAACTTTCTCCTAACACTGACTGACACAGTCTGACCGCCTCCAACGTAGTCCAAGACTAGCCTCCCCTACAAATTGGCGCTGTTCATCCAGGAAACCTTGGTCAGGCTCCACTGAAGTCACTTAAACTACTGAACGTTAAAATTGCTGAAATTCGTAATCTTAACATTTTATATACGTTTGGTAGCTACATCAAACCACATGGAAAATTTCCGAGGAATATTGTGCTATTATCAGTTTTCTTTTATCTGCCAAGTTTATTTATAAACAATAATTTCTATGGTTTTCATCCGTTTTGGATTTATAAGCGTAAATATTAAGAAACAATTTAATTTGTATAGTAAATACTTTGCTATATGTCTAATGTTTACGGTACGGATGCTATTTTTAAACTTTCTCTACTTATTTCTACATCTATATCTACATCTACATCTACATGGATACTCTGCAAATCACATTTAAGTGCCTGGCAGAGGTTCATCGAACCACCCTCACAAGTCTCTATTATTCCAATCTCGTATAGCACGCGGAAAGAATGAACAACTATATCTTTCCGTACGAGCTCTGATTTCTCTTATTTTATCGTGGTGATCGTTCCTCCTTATGTAAGTCGGTGTCAACAAAAATTTTTTGCATTTGGAAGAGAAAGTTGCTGACTGGAATTTCATGAGAAGATTCCGTCGCAACGAAAAACGCCTTTCTTTTAATGATTTCCAGCCCAAATCCTGCATCATTCCTGTGACGCTCTCTCCCATATTTTGCGATAATACAAAATGTGCTGCCTTTCTTTGAACTTTTTCGATGTACTCCGTCTGTCCTATCTGGTAAGAATCCCACACCGCGCAGCAGTATTCTAAAAGGTAACGGACAAGCGTGGTGTAGGCAGTCTCCTTAGTAGGTCTGTTACATTTTCTAAGTGTCCGCCAATAAAACGCAGCCTTTGGTTAGCCTTCCCCACAACATTTTCTATGTGTTCTTTCCAATTTAAGTTGTTCGGAATTGTAATACCTAGGTATTTAGCTGAATTTACGGCATTTAGATTAGGCTCATTTATCGTGTAACCGAAGTTTAACGAGTTACTTTTAGCACTCATGTGGATGACCTCACAGTTTTCGTTATTTAGGGTCAACTGCCAGTTTTCGCACCATTCAGATATTTTTTCTAAATCGTTTTGCAGTTTGTTTTGATCTTCTGATGACTTTATTAGTCGATAAACGACAGCGTCATCTACAAACAACCGAAGACGGCTGCCCAGATTGTCTCCCAAATCGTTTGTATAGATAAGGAACAGCAAAGGGCCTATAACACTACCTTGGGGAACGCGTGAAATCACTTCTGTTTCACTCGATGACTTTCCGTCAATTACTGCGAACTGTGACCTCCCTGACAGGAAATCGTAAATCCAGTCACTCTTTAGTAAGAAAAACTATTTTTAATTGCGCGAAATCCACTTTTCGGCCTCTGATTTAAAGATGCGAATAATTTCAGTGAATACAGTCGAATACAGTTCTACGAGCTGTATCCGTACACACTTCGTTTGTTGCAATCGCTTAACGTGTTGCCCAGATATTCACTTTTACAGTTTAGGAATTAACATTTAACTTACAATAATTTATAAACTAATGTGGATGTCGATGGTGCGTCTTCGTCCACCTTTTCCGCTTCAAATGAGCCTCCTGTCTCTTCAGTGACATCTATGGCTCAATATTTATTAACTTTGGGCTATGCTTTAATTTTGCAGTGGGCGCAAAAAGCGGCCATGAGGAAGTAGCAGCCCAACGGAAGGATTTTTTAGGTAACGCGGTCACCATAGCAGCCGGTGAAAGTACAGAGACACGCCCATCTGTGGAGAATTGTGTGAAACCGGCCGTACACTTGCTCCTGTCAAGCTGATTTGAGGTGTCAACACGAATATGACCCAATCCTAGCCGCCACCTGTGCGTCCGCGGTCACGTGCTTGTTTCTGAATCAAGTGTCTCTTCCCTTTACAGATAGCAGTTATAAGAGTCGAGGGGTATGAAAGGGAAGCAGTGGTTGGAAAGGGAGTGAGACAGGGTTGTAGCCTCTCCCCAATGTTATTCAATCTGTATATTGAGCAAGCAATAAAGGAAACAAAAGAAAAGTTCGGAGTAGGTATTAAAATCCACGGAGAAAAAATAAAAACTTTGAGGTTCGCCGGTGACATTGTAATTCTGTCAGACACAGCAAAGGACTTGGAAGATCAGTTGAACGGAATGGACAGTGTCTTCAGAGGAGGGTATAAGATGAACATCAACAAAAGCAAAACGAGGATAATGGAATGTAGTCGAATTAAGTCGGGTGATGTTGAGAGAATTAGATTAGGAAATGAGACACTTAAAGTAATAAAGGAGTTTTGCTATTTGGGGAACAAAATAACTGATGATGGTCGAAGTAGAGAGGATATAAAATGTAGACTGGCAATGGCAAGGAAAGCGTTTCTGAAGAAGAGAAATTTATTAACATCGAGTATAGATTTAAATGTCAGGTAGTCGTTCCTGAAAGTATTTGTATGGAGTATAGCCATGTATGGAAGTGAAACGTGGACGATAAATAGTTTAAACAAGAAGAGACTAGAAGCTTTCGAAATGTGGTGCTACAGAAGAATTCTGAAGATTAGATGGGTAGATCAGATAACTAATGAGGAGGTATTGAATAGAATTAGGCAGAAGAGGAGTTTGTGGCACGACTTGAATAGAAGAAGGGATCGGTTGGTAGGACATGTTCTGAGACATCGAGGGATCACTAATTTAGTACTGGAGGGCAGCGTTGAGGGTAAAAATCGTAGAGGGAGACCAAGAAATGAATACACTGACCAGATTCAGAAGGATGTAGGCTGCAGTAGGTACTGGGAAATGAAGAAGCTTGCACAGGACAGAGTAGCATGGAGAGCTGCATCAAACCAGTCTCAGGACTGAAGACCACAACAACAACAACAACATCCCTTTACAGTAGTCTGTCGTGTTACACATCGCATCCATGGCCAACCTTCAGTTGTTTCTCAGAGACTGTGTGATTCTCTAAGACGTTGGAGACAAGCGTACCTTACTATGAATGGACGTCATGATGAGCACCTCCTTTAGCTCACACGTTCGGTCGTATCTGAGAGAAGGCAGATTACATTAGACGCTCTGGCGTTGCACAGTAACAGAGCAATGTGTTTTCCTCTGCATGGGCCTACTCACGGTTTACTGCGTTTTGTAGGCCGTTCGTAATACCCGGTGTGCAAAATTAAAGGACGGTGGTAGCTTCGGCATAATTTGTCACCGCCAGGTGACATGGCAAGATGAAAGCTGGACCATACATACAAATAACCGAAGGTAACTGAAAGACACGAGCAGCGAGACGTAGAGAAGTGCCAGCTGACTGAAGTCACCGCGATTGATGATGTCTCTTGGACATTACGAAAGGCGGAACACATTCTTAACATACTGTGAGACCGCTTCGGATTGCAATGCATGCTCTGCAAAGTGCTCTCGCAGTGTCCACAAGTTTTGTACGGAGGTCTTTTGGTAAGACGTTCCATTCTTCCACCAGCGCGGTTGACAGCTTCTGGATGAGCTGTGGTGCATGTGTGCGTGCTGGTCTCCCCCAATGCATCCCACACGTGATCGATGGGCAAGCCAGTCCACTCGCCGAATATCCTCTTTTTCCTAGAGTTCCTCAATTTTCGATGCAGTCGCTCTTTGTCACCCATAAAAACGAAGTCGGGGCGGAATCCAGTCCTGAAGAGACGCATTTGGGGAAGGAGTTCAGTGTCTCAATAACTTCGACTATTGATTTGAAAAATTTTAAGGTCAGCAAACCTGTGAAGCCTCATTTAGTGGCAGTACAGAATGGAAATAAGGTTAAGCTCGATACTGGGCGTGCCTTAATGAATGAAAGGGAGCGGATGCGACGCCCGCTGCTTCGGCTGCTAGGAAAGTGGTTGGCTGGATGGCGTTTTCTGATGATGGAGAGGGTGGCTCGGTGACGAGAGTCCTGGGAATGCTGGACACACAGAATCTGTCCCGCTGTCAGAGTCTCTGTGGAACCGTGGCAGCTCTCGGAACTCTGAAGCTGTTTTGCAAACGTAGAACGGAAGTCTCTTGGAAGCTGCCACAAGCGGACACGACGAGGTTGGGCCATTCCTGGAAGTGTTCTTCGCTTTGGAACAGTGGGGGCTGTTTTGCGAATCAGGACTGGAGGTGTGTCAGCGGCTGCCAACTGTTGCTTTCTCGTGGACGATAATAGCTGTGATTCCCAGGCAACCGTTATACCTGGAAATTCATCTGGAAAGAGCAAGGGAGACAGTGGCGTTAGCAGGGAACAGAGTGACTAATCACAGCTCGTTGCTAAGGTTGTTTATGAGACAGCCAATCATAAGAGGGCAGACATCAAGATTTGTGTGTCAGGGTACAGGAGTGAGAAGGGTAGTCGAGGCTGTTGGTCCAGAGTCGGGATCGGTAGTGAAATTGTGAGGTAATGACAGCAGCGTGAGGACTTTGAAGCAGCTTGAAGTTGAAAGGGCTGTTTGGCAAGGACCGGTGGTGAACGGAGCTGCACCGCGCTCACAGTCAAACGTTAAGTGCCATGGTAAACGTTCTGTAGTTAAGTTTATGGGGTGGAGCAAGTAATTCAGATCTATCTGAGGATTGGTAGTTTGCAAGTTTTACTATCTGCCAGGAAGGACTGGAAGTCTGTAAGGATGTAACAGAGGCTAATTCAAACGTCGTTTGTCACACGTAATGAAGGAGCATTTATTGGACCATAAAAATACTGAGGCTACAGGAGACCTTGAAACTTAGTCTTTAACTATTTTTATCATTTGAACACTGACCTACGGAATTTTCCCTGACAAAGAGAACTCAAACTTAACCTACTCATTTATTATCCACAATGTACAAGCCCAACGTAATCTGACTGCCATACAGTGACAACACGACTTCCAATAATTAAAACAAAAGAATGGCCCTGAATGGCAAGAAATCCTAACAATAATAAAATACAAAAAATATGAAATTAAAGAAATATGGGACTACCTCCAACTCTGTTAGTTGCCTAAACTCATTTCAGTCACGAATCCCATTTTTTTATAAGTCACTTACCTCACAGTAAATCTTCGTAACACGAACTACAGCAATTACAGCAAGCAGGAACTACAGCCAGTTAAATGAAAAGATTCTAATTACTGTAGGCTGTAACTGCTACGAGGAAAATGGTTAGAAAAAGAAAGATTAGTTGAAGAGCAAACAACGTGTTTAGAAAAATTTACCTTATTCATGTGACATCCAGTTACCAAAATTATATAGTTGTCAATAATTCCACTGCCAAACATTAACAACAACGTCCATTATCCTACATTTCCTGGCGTCTCACTTTACAATGCATGTCCTCCCAACGCTGAGTCCCCACTAACAAAAAACATGTCCTTACAATTCTCTATCCACTTACTAACTCCTAGTTAGTGCTGTCAGTGATATTAACACAGTCTATACCTCTGCCAACATACAGACAGGCTACTTACACCCGTACTTAACGAACTGTAAAAGATGAAAACAGATATTAAAGGATATGGATAGAAACCCTATTCACTTTTAATTTACATTGCCGTATGCCATTAACAGTTATTCTGTCAACCTACCAGTTTTAAATGTCCTGTGTGAAGTCATTCCTTTGTCAATGTCTGCCGTAATGTTTGTGTGATGATAGGCTAGAGTTGTGTATAATGTCTGTGTTTCGACATTCGTTTCCCTACGGTTGAACGATGTTGTCTCAAGAGGTGAACATTTTGTAGTGAGGCTGGCGACCCAAAGAATTCGAGTGTCGATGCTGGTAGGGTTGGCACTGAAGACTGCCGAGAGAAATTGACTTGAGTTATACATTTAAGGGAGGAAAACCGTTGCACGCCCATGCAAAATGACGCCTTCCCACAGCATAGCACCTGGACCACCAAAACAGCCGCGTTCGACACACATATGTCACACAGGTGAGTTGTCCGAAATCATCGTTTTGGTGGTCCAGGCGCTATGCTGAGTAGAGGTGTAATGTTGATTGAACCATGTTGTGTGGCAATTGGACATCATGTCAAGGTTACTTTGGTCCTCAAGTTTTCCACACTATTGTAGCTAAGAGCTTGATGTAGAGGAGATTTGTTTCAGACTAGTTAAGATGAACATTTGTTCATAGCTCTTACGGTATGCATCATAGAACCCATATTTAGTGGACTACTTCTCCTACTCTTAGTTCACACTTGCACCTCTCAAAATCTATTTTTTTTTATGGTCATCAGTCTACTGACTGGTTTGATGCGGCCCGTCACGAATTCCTTTCCTGTGCTAACCTCTTCATCTCAGAGTAACACTTGCAACCTACGTCCTTAATTATTTGCTCGACGTATTCCAATCTCTGTCTTCCTCTACAGTTTTTGCCCTCTACACCTCCCTCTAGTACCATGGAAGTCATTCCCTCATGTCTTAGCAGATGTCCTATCATCCTGTCCCTTCTCCTTATCAATGTTTTCCACATATTCCTCTCCGACTCTGCATAGAACCTCCTCATTCCTTACCTTATCAGTCCACCTAATTTTCAACATTCGTCTATAGCACCACATCTCAAATGCTCCGATTCTTTTCTGTTCCGGTTTTCCCACAGTCCATGTTTCATTACCTAGCCGGCCGAAGTAGCCGTGCGGTTAAAGGCGCTGCAGTCTGGAACCGCAAGACCGCTACGGTCGCAGGTTCGAATCCTGCCTCGGGCATGGATGTTTGTGATGTCCTTAGGTTAGTTAGGTTTAACTAGTTCTAAGTTCTAGGGGACTAATGACCTCAGCAGTTGAGTCCCATAGTGCTCAGAGCCATTTGAACCTTTTTTGTTTCATTACCATACAATGCTGTACTCCAGACGTACATCATCAGAAATTTCTTCCTCAAATTAAGGCCGGTATTTGATATTAGTAGGCTTCTCTTGGCCAGAAATGCCTTTTTTGCCATAGCGAGTCTGCTTTTGAGGTCCTCCTTGCTCCGTCCGTCAATGGTTATTTTACTGCCTAGGTAGCAGAATTCCTTAACTTCATTGACTTCGTGACCATCAACCCTGATTTTAAGTTTCTCGCTGTTCTCATTTCTACTACTTCTCATTACCTTCGTCTTTCTCCGATTTACTCTCAAACCATACTGTGTACTCATTAGACCACTAAGTTCAGCAGATCATTTAATTCTTCTTCACTTTCACTCAGGATAGCAATGACATCAGCGAATCGTATCATTGATATCCTTTCACCTTGTAATTTAATTACACTCCTGAACCTTTCTTTTATTTCCATCATTGCTTCCTCGACGTACAGATTGAAGAGTAGGGGCGAAAGGCTACACACCCTTCTTAATACGAGCACTTCGTTCTTGATCGTCCACTCTTATTTTTCCCTCTTGGTTGTTGTACATATTGTATATGACCCATCTCTCCCTATAGCTTACCCCTGCTTTCTTCAGAATCTCGAACAGCTTGCACCATTTTATATTGTCGAACGCTTTTCCATGTCGACAAATCCTATGAAAGTGTCTTGATTTTTCTTTAGCCTCGCTTCCATTATTAGCCGTAACGTCAGAATTGGCTCTCTCGTCCCTTTACTTTTCCTAAAGCCAAACTGATCGTCGCCAACGTATTCTCAATTTTCTTTTCCATTCTTCTGTATATTATTCTTGTAAGCAGCTTCGATGCATGAGCTGTTAAGCTGATTGTGCGATAATTCTCGCACTTGTCAGCTCTTGCCGTCTTCGGAATTGTGTGGATGATGCTTTTCCGAAAGTCAGATGGTATATCGCCACTCTCATATATTCTACACACCAACGTGAATAGTCGTTTTGTTGCCACTTCCCCCAATGATTTTAGAAATTCTGATGGAATGTTATCTATCCGTTCTGCCGTATTTGACCGTATGTCCTCCAAAGCTCTTTTAAATTCCGATTCTAATACTGGATCCCCTGTCTCTTCTAAATCGACTCCTGTTTCTTCTTCTATCACATCAGACAAATCTTCACCCTCATAGAGGCTTTCAATGTATTCTTTCCACCTATCTGCTCTCTCCTCTGCATTTAACAGTGGAATTCCCGTTGCACTCTTAATGCTACCACCGTTGCTTTTAATGTCACCAAAGGTTGTTTTGACTTTCCTTCCGACAATCATATCTTTTTCGATATCTTCACAATTTTCCTGCAGCCATTTCGTCTTAGCTTCCCTGCACTTCCTATTTATTTCATTCCTCGGCGACTTGTATTTCCGTATTCCTGATTTTCCCGGAACATGTTTGTACTTCCTCCTTTCATCAATCAACTGAAGTATTTCTTCTGTTACCCATGGTTTCTTCGCAGCTACCTTCTTTGTACCGATGTTTTCCTTCCCAACTTCTGTGATGGCCCTTTTTAGAGATGTCCATTCCTCTTGAACTGTACTGCCTACTGCGCTATTCCTTATTGCTGTATCTATAGCGTTAGAGAACTTCAAACCTATCTCGTCATTCCTTAGTACTTCCGTATCCCACTTCTTTGCGTATTGATTCTTCCTGACTAATGTCTTGAACTTCAGCCTACTCTTCATCACTACTGCCGGCCGCGGTGGTCTCGCGGTTCTAGGCGCTCAGTCCGGAACCGCGCGACTGCTACGGTCGCAGGTTCGAATCCTGCCTCGGGCATGGATGTGTGTGATGTCCTTAGGTTAGTTAGGTTTAATTAGTTCTAAGTTCTAGGGGACTGATGACCTAAGATGTTAAGTCCCATAGTGCTCAGAGCCATTTGAACCATTTTTTTTTCATCACTACTATATTGTGATCTGAGTCTATATCTGCTCCTGGGTACGCCTTACAGTCCAGCATCTGATTTCGGAATCTGTGTCTGACCATGATGTAATCTAATTGAAATCTTCCCGTATCTCCCGGCCTTTTCCAAGTATACCTCCTCGTCTTGTGATTCTTGAACAGGGTATTCGCTATTACTAGCTGAAACTTGTTACAGAACTCAATTAGTCTTTCTCCTCTTTCATTCCTTGTCCCAAGCCGATATTCTCCTTTACCCTTTTCTTCTACTCCTTCCCCTACAACTGCATTCCAGTCGCCCATGACTATTAGATTTTCGTCCCCCTTTACATACTGTATTACCATTTCAATATCCTTATACACTTTCTCTATCTGTTCATCTTCAGCTTGCGACGTCGGCATGTATACCTGAACTATCGTTGTCGGTGTTGGTCTGCTGTCGATTCCGATTAGAACAACCCGGTCACTGAACTGTTCACAGTAACACACCCTCTGCCCTACCTTCCTATTCATAACGAATCCTACACCTGTTATACCATTAACTGCTGCTGTTGATATTACACGATACTCATCTGACCAGAAATCCTTGTCTTCCTTCCACTTCACTTCACTGACCCCTACTATATCTAGATTGAGCCTTTGTATTTCCCTTTTCAGATTTTCTTGTTTCCCTACCATGTTCAAGCTTCTGACATTCCACGACCCGAGTCGTAGAACGTTATCCTTTCGTTGATTATTCAATCTTTTTCTCATGGTAACCTCCCCCTTGGCAGTCCCCTCCCGGAGATCCGACTGGGGGACTATTCCGGAATTTTTTGCCAATGGAGAGATCATCACGACACTTCTTCAATTACAGGCCACATGTCCTGTGGATACACGTTACGTGTCTTTAATGCAGTGGTTTCCATTGCCTTCTGCATCCTCATGTCGTTGATCATTGCTGATTCTTCCGCCTTTAGGGGCAATTTCCCACCCCTAGGACAAGATAGTGCCTTAACCTCTATCCGCTCCTCCGCCCTCTTTGACAAGGCCGTTGGCAGAATGAGGCTGACTTCTTATGCCGGAAGTCTTCGGCCGCCAATGCTGATTTTTATTTATCAAAATTTAGGCAGTGGTGGGGATCGAACCCGGGACCGAGGAAGTTTTGATTATGAATCAAAGACGCTACCCCTAGACCACTGGGCCAATTATACTATATACGTACTAATAGCAAAATTGTAAACCCATCGTGTCTGTCTCTTTGTCTGTTTGAACACACTAATCTCCATAACTACTAGACGAGTTTTCATTGGGTTTCACAGGTAACTTGAGAGTATCTTGGGGCATCATATAGGCTTAGTTTCGTATCGTGATATAAATTTTTCACTAAAACAGTCCTGTCTTTCTGTTTGAACACGCTGATCTCCTTTACCGAGCGAGGTGGCGCAGTGGTTAGCACACTGGACTCGCATTCGGGAGGACGACGGTTCAATCCCGTCTCCGGCCATCCTGATTTAGGTTTTCCCTGATTTCCCTAAATCGTTTCAGGCAAATGCCGGGATGGTTCCTTTGAAAGGGCACGGCCGATTTCCTTCCCAATCCTTCCCTAACCCGAGCTTGCGCTCCGTCTCTAATGACCTCGTTGTCGACGGGACGTTAAACGCTAACAACCACCACCACGCTGATCTCCAAAACTCTTCCACGAATTTTCATGGGATTTTCACAGAAGACTCGAGGGTAATTTAGGGCAACGTATTGGTTTCATTTAATCAAAACCGGAGAACAAAAAAGACAAAAGATGTTGTAATTTAAGTTTTTAGGAGTCTGCTTAATTTGCTTAGTAGTTCATATGTTTATCTTTACGGCAAGGCTGTGTTACTCTACAGTTTTTACCCCTAGAGCTGTCTCTAGTACCATTGAAGTTTCTCCCCGATGTCTTAAAAGATGTTCTATAGTACTGTCCCCTCTTTTTTTGAGTGTCTTCCTTATGTTCTTTTCCTCCCTGATCTTCATCTACACCACATACCTAATCCGCAAGCCACCGTACGGTGCGTGGCGGAGGGTACCCTGTACCACAACTAGTTGTTTCCTTTCCTGTTCCACTCGCACACAGAGCGAGGAAAGAAACGACTGTCTGTATGCCTCCATACTAGCCCCAATTTCTCGTATCTTCGTGGTCTTTGTGGGAAATGCATGCTGGCCGCAGTAGGAACCTTCTACAGTCAACTTCAAATGCCAGTTCTCTAAACTTTCTCAGCAGCGTTCGTCGAAATGAATGTCTTCTTACCTCCAGAGATTCCCACTTGAGTTCCCGAAGCATATCAGTAACACCTGCATTCTGATCGAACTGACTAGCAGCTCGAATCTGAATTGCTTCGATGTATTCTTTCAGTCCGACCTATGTGGATCCCAAACACTCGAGCAATACTCAGGAATAAGTCGCTCTAGCGTCCTATATGCGTTCTCCTTTAGAGATACTTTCCTAAAATTCTCCCAATAAACCGAAGTCGACCATTCGCTATCCCTAACATCATTCCTACTTCCTTCGTTCCATTTCATATCGCTTTGCAACGTTACGCTCAGATGTTTAAATGACGTGACTGTGTCAAGCAGGACACTATTAATGCATTATCCGAATAGTATGGGTTTGTTTTTCCTGCTCATCCGCATTAACTTACGTTTTTCTTCATTAAGAGCGAGCTGCCATTCATCACACCAACTAGAAATTTTGTGTAGGTCATCTTACACGAACCTACAATCGCTTATCTTCGACACCTGCCTATACATCATCAACGGACAAGCGCAGTTTGCTGCCTACCCTGTCTGTCAGATTATTTATGTATATTTATTTTATTTATCGTATGGCATTACAGACACATAATAAAGAAACAGACGAATCACTATTATAACAAACGTTATCATTGAAAAGAAACATCACTAATATAACAAAGTTTAAAGATAACAAACAAACATCAAGTCTATTATGTAATTTATCTACTCTGGAGTTGCGAGCAGAAAGTCGTCGGGGCTCCGATTATAGGCTCTTCTGGAACTCTCTTCAACAATGTTGCTGATGATCTGATTTTATGTATATAGAAAATAGCAACGGCACTATCCCACTACCCTGGAGCATTCCTGATGTTATCCCTGTCTCCGATGAACAATCGCCGTCGGGTTCTCTTAGTGAAGAAGTCTTCGAGCCAGTAACATATCTGGGAGCCTATTCCGTATGCACGTACCTTCGTTTACAGTCTGCAGTGGGTATCGGGTATCGGGTATCGTGTAAAATGCTTTTCAGAAATCTAGAAAGATGTAATCTGCCTGTTGCCCTTCACCCACAGTTTTTAGTGTATCGTGTGAAAAAAGGGCAAACTGATTCTGCAGACACCTCCTCAATGTTTACGTCATCCATCAACCTAATGTTGAACATTCCTCTGTAGTACCACATCTCAAAGGCATCGATTCTCTTCTTTTCTGGTTTTCCCATGGTCCACGTCTCACTTCCATTCAGTGCTGTGTTCCAAACGTATTTCCTTAAATTAAGGCTTATGCTTGATACTACTAAACTTCTCGCTTGCCCATGAATTGTCTTTTGCCTGTACTAGTCTGTTTTTAATGTCCTCCTTGCTCCATCAATAATAGGTTATTTTATTGCCTAAGTAGAAGAATTGCTTAATTTCGGCTACGTCTTGACCCCGGATTCTGATTTTAAGTTTCTCGCTGATCTCATTTCTGCTACTTCAACCGAGCGACGTGGTTAGCACACTGGACTCGCATTCCGAAGGACAGCGCTTCAAACGGCGTCTAGCGATCCATGTTTAGTTTTCCCGTGATTTTCCTAAATCGCTCCAGGCAAATACCAGCATCGTTCCTTTGACAGGGCATGGCCGTCTTCCGTCCCCATCCTTGGCACAATGGACGCTTGTGCTCCGTCACTAATGACCTAGATGTCGACGGGACGTTAAACGTAAACCTCCTTCCTTCCTTTCTGCTACTTCTAAGCGCAGTACACCAAAGAACCAGTAGATGTGTGTGAAATCTTATGGGATTTAATTGCTAAGGTCATCAGTCCCTAAGCTTACATACTACTTAACCTAAATTATCCAAAGGACAAACACAAACACCCATGCCCGAGGGTGTACTCGAACCTCCTCCGGGACCAGCCGCACAGTCCATGACTGCAGCGCTGAGACCGCTCGGCTAATCCCGCGCGGCGATGGCGTTGTTACTTTCGTAGTATGCCAAAGAACCAATTGAAAGCGCTGTTAGTCTCATTACCTCATTGAAAGATGTATTTTCGAAAGTCCACTTCACTGATAGAATTAAGCGCCGCATTCTTTGTCTTTAAGAATACAAACTAGCATCGTACTTACTTGGCTAGGATATAGGGATTCAATGGTTACACTTTGTGTATTGAAAACTTAACGAAATTGATTTCTTTATTTCAATGTTTTTTTTTTTTATTTTACTTCTACACTAGGAAAAACGAATTTATTGGCAATGGTATCCTATAAGGGGTACGTTTTTGCCTGCTGAAGTATGGAATCCTAAAAAGTAACGGTATGCCAAAACCCTTCTTAGGCTTCCGTTGCAGAGCACCGGCATATAGCTAGTATCGAAAACTTTTACTAAGACACTGTATACCTCAAAGAAATTCGAGCCCAGTGTCAAGAATATAATATATGTAACCGTCTTTTGGTTAGGCAAAGGCAGATATATTATGCCGGCACTTTATGTGTATGGAAACTCCGTGCTTCTTCCACGTACAAGTTTAACAACAACCGTGATAAGCACCTACTATGCGTTACACGCTTCTTGACACGGTGAAAGGTCTCTGTTGGATTCCTTTGATATTAATTTCTTAAAACTGTTGTCATTTACGGCATACATTCCACTTCTAAATTTACTGTGGCGTTTCTATCTGGGAGGAGACTGAGCAGTGGAACGTGTTACTTTTACACATAAAAAAGAACGATCTGTCGCACTACTACACTTTAAAACACAGTTTATATGTAACTCATGTCACACAGTCTCATACGGAACCTACATCCGCTTTCTTATATCTGCTGTGTATAATAAGATACTGTCATCCCCCTTCCCTTCTGTGTGAAAGGATGAATGAGCAAATGTGTTTCTAGTTGCATGCATGATGGTAGCAGACAAGCCTGTCTGCTAGAGAACAGTAGGACCAACGTCGGAACAGGTAGCTACGCTTTCTAAAAGCAAAGAGGTTTCTATTGTTAGTATGGTTCTGTCCGCCCCTTGTCATGTCGGTATAGGAAGCTGTCTCTCTGGTCACTTCCGTTTTGTATCTGGAAGCACCCTTGGTAGGGGCCCACGATTATGTCCGCGGAGAGCGTCTGAAGTGGTAAGATCTTCGGCTAAGCGCGTCTCTGCTAAGTCCGTAGGACAATGGATTTCTTAAGTTCAGCCTAACTGAAAATTTAATCACCTTTATTTCAGGTTTAGATCTAAAATATCTAATGTTATCTTAAATTGCAACGCAGTGTAATTCGAGTGTGAAGTTCAGAATGTAGTTGCTTTGTGACTAATTTGTGAGTAAATTGGAACCACGTGTTGATCCGTAACTCTAACTAAGATCATCACTTAAATCCGAATGTGTGTGAGATTATAACGTCTCGTCTTGACAATATTTTTCAATATAGCAACTTTTCTTTATGTTCAACCCACGTGGGGTGTATTTTGTGAGACCAGTACCACATGCTTGTACAATTGTTTGACCCATCAGGTTAATAGTAAGACGATAGTAACCAATCCGAGGTTTTTCTTTGGTAAATTACGTTTCGATTTAATTTATTTTATTTATCAAAATTATTGTGAAGTTACACTCTTTGTGTAAACCAAGTTGACCACGTGAAGCATGTGGTGTAATGATCAAAGTAGCCCTCAGCTATTCTTTTCTGGAAGCTTTCACAGAGAGTTAGTATGAATTTAGTATACCAGTGTGTGGTAATTTCATGACGGACAGGATTTCGCTACGAACGTAACTTCTTTGGGTGAAAATTGAATCGGTTGGTTGTGGTTAATTCCCTCTTGCATATGTTTCAATGTTCTTCGTGTGTTATTTTATGAATGCAGTGTTGTATGCAGTCTCCCAATCTTGGCTCCATATTTGATGTGTTCCGTAAGATTACAAACTCACATTTTCACAATCCTAAATAAGGCACCAGTTTATTTGTGAATCAACGTTAATATGCTGAAATTTAAACGGAACAATGATCAATGTTAAAATAAATGTCCAAATATAAACTGATTTACTTCTTTTTATTTAAATTGTCTTTATATATACACTCCTGGAAATTGAAATAAGAACGCCGTGAATTCATTGTCCCAGGAAGGGGAAACTTTATTGACACATTCCTGGGGTCAGATACATCACATGATCACACTGACAGAACCACAGGCACATAGACACAGGCAACAGAGCATGCACAATATCGGCACTAGTACAGTGTATATCCACCTTTCGCAGCAATGCAGGCTGCTATTCTCCCATGGAGACGATCGTAGAGATGCTGGATGTAGTCCTGTGGAACGGCTTGCCATGCCATTTCCACCTGGCGCCTCAGTTGGATCAGCGTTCGTGCTGGACGTGCAGACCGCGTGAGACGACGCTTCATCCAGTCCCAAACATGCTCAATGGGGGACAGATCCGGAGATCTTGCTGGCCAGGGTAGTTGACTTACACCTTCTAGAGCACGTTGGGTGGCACGGGATACATGCGGACGTGCATTGTCCTGTTGGAACAGCAAGTTCCCTTGCCGGTCTAGGAATGGTAGAACGATGGGTTCGATGACGGTTTGGATGTACCGTGCACTATTCAGTGTCCCCTCGACGATCACCAGTGGTGTACGGCCAGTGTAGGAGATCGCTCCCCACACCATGATGCCGGGTGTTGACCCTGTGTGCCTCGGTCGTATGCAGTCCTGATTGTGGCGCTCACCTGCACGGCGCCAAACACGCATACGACCATCATTGGCACCAAGGCAGAAGCGACTCTCATCGCTGAAGACGACACGTCTCCATTCGTCCCTCCATTCACGCCTGTCGCGACACCACTGGAGGCGGGCTGCACGATGTTGGGGCGTGAGCGGAAGACGGCCTAACGGTGTGCGGAACCGTAGCCCAGCTTCATGGAGACGGTTGCGAATGGTCCTGGCCGATACCCCAGGAGCAACAGTGTCCCCAATTTGCTGGGAAGTGGCGGTGCGGTCCCCTACGGCACTGCGTAGGATCCTACGGTCTTGGCGTGCATCCGTGCGTCGCTGCGGTCCGGTCCCAGGTCGACGGGCACGTGCACCTTCCGCCGACCACTGGCGACAACATCGATGTACTGTGGAGACCTCACGCCCCACGTGTTGAGCAATTCGGCGGTACGTCCACCCGGCCTCCCGCATGCCCACTATACGCCCTCGCTCAAAGTCCGTGAACTGCACATACGGTTCACGTCCACGCTGTCGCCGCATGCTACCAGTGTTAAAGACTGCGATGGAGCTCCGTATGCCACGGCAAACTGGCTGACACTGACGGCGACGGTGCACAAATGCTGCGCAGCTAGCGCCATTCGACGGCCAACACCGCGGTTCCTGGTGTGTCCGCTGTGCCGTGCGTGTGATCATTGCTTGTACAGCCCTCTCGCAGTGTCCGGAGCAAGTATGGTGGGTCTGACACACCGGTGTCAATGTGTTCTTTTTTCCATTTCCAGGAGTATATATATATATCACCGGTTGTCGTAAGATGATTATTAAAAGATTATAATTAATGTTAGTCTGGTTGGGAATTTGGTAAGCTAAACTGGATACGTGGTGAAACAGTTGCTCAGTAATGCAAGGTTAACTTCCCCAGTTAGCTCACAGCTTTTAACCCGCTTTTATTGTCTTGAATATCAGCACCGCTTTCAGAAAAAATTAAGGCATCAATATTACAACGGAAATGTCTTTCTTAACTTTCCGTTTTTTATTCCACCTGGTTGTGATGTTTAGATGCCATAGACTATTCGTCTGCCTTTGTACTTTAACCCCACTCTTCCATGGACTGTGAATGTTGTGATCCACCTCACATTGTCAATGGGTTTCTCTTGGTCGACTAATCATCGAAAGGTATCCTTTTTTTCTGGTTCGGCTTTCCAGAGCAAGCACAGTACATCAGTAACGTTCTTGAAACGCCCACCAGTGATTAGGGTAGCTGCTAGCCACATACGGCTCGCCGGTTCCGAGCAGTGGGACAAAGAAAGTCCGGCGGCCCCGGCAAACACAGCCGCGCCCGCTCCGAGGTGTCCGCGCATTGCCAGGCAGCCGTCTGAGCGGGCGTCAATTAAAACTTAGTCCCGCGGAAATTTAATAACCCTGATTAGCGGGGCAGGGCGCGCCGTCCGTGCCAAATACCGCTCTTCCCCGCCTCTCGCGCCTCCCATGAATTATTTATGGTGGACGAGAGGCTCACCCCTGAAGGCGTCTCAGCGGGGCCGGCGGGGGCGGCGGGGGCGGCGGGGGTGGAGGGGGCAGGAGGCACTCCCGTAATTAGGCGGTCGAGTTGCGGGCGCTCCACCCCGCCGCGCAACGACGGACACACCACGGCGCTGAGGCTTTTACACCTCCTGTGAGGCAGCAGGCCGGCGAAATTCTTTCTCATACTCGACTTCTTCATTTTTCAATTTCAGCTGGAGTTGTATAGCTGCTTGCTGTGATGTTAATCGTTTCTTCCTTCACTTATTGGCAAGTTAATTAATTTCTTTCTTTAATCCAGTCTATAAACACCAACTAACTGCATTGAATAGATGTGATCCGTGAGGGCCGCCTTCCAATCTGTCAGGTGCAAAATACCGCGGTGTAGAACATAAAACTTCCAAAAGAGACTGTGGACAGGCCACCTCTTTAATAATTAACGTCTAAATGTTTGTACTCAAAGCAAAATGGATAATGCGAAATTATAGACCTAGGCTTAGCTCTTAAAGTGGGGAAATTGCAGAAGAAATACTTCACCCTAAGGCTATCCCAATTGACCAATATGTTGGCCCGCATCTCGTGGTCGTGCGGTAGCGTTCTCGCTTCCCACGCCCGGGTTCCCGGGTTCAATTCCCGGCGGGGTCAGGGATTTTCTATGCCTCGTGATGGCTGGGTGTTGTGTGATGTCCTTAGGTTAGTTAGGTTTAAGTAGTTCTAAGTTCTAGGGGACTGATGACCATAGATGTTAAGTCCCATAGTGCTCAGAGCCATTTTTGAACCAATATGTTGGTTATGTTTTTGAGCTAATTTCTGGTGTCTTCGAGGGCACAGATTACAAGCCTACAACATAAAGTAGCTGAAGGGGTCGAACAGACACAACGATTAAATTCAGTACGAGAGCTGATCGAAATATAACGGGCATTTTCTAACTTAGCGGGCTTTGTACATATAATTTTCAAATATTTTCTTTTCATCTCGTTGGTACACATGATCTTCATGTATGTTTCCATTTTGAACATTTAGTTTATACACACATCAAAAAAAGTTTTGCATTACCCCCGTTCTCAGAACTCGGGAAGATAGACGTTGACTGTGAATATTGTATCACAGACAGAGTCTCTTTGACTGTTCAGAGACGTCCCTAAACCAGCCAAAGATTTAAAAAACCATGGATGAGCAGCGCATATTGGACGGATGGGGTCCGACAGTCGATCAGTTCCAGTCATTCCACCAGGAAGGAGTACACGGCTCGTGTTGTCTGTAGTTCAACCATGCCTAGACGGTCAATACCGCGGTTCGACTGCGACCGCATTGTTACTTTGTGTCAGGAAGAGCTCTCAACAAAGGAAGTATCCTGGCAACTCGGACTGAACCAAAGCGATGTTATTCGGATATGGAGATACGGGTAGACAGGAACTGTCGATGACCGGGTTCCCGGGTTCGATTCCCGGCGGGGTCAGGGATTTTCTCTGCCTCGTGATGGCTGGGTGTTGTGTGCTGTCCTTAGGTTAGTTAGGTTTAAGTAGTTCTAAGTTCTAGGGGACTTATGACCACAGCAGTTGAGTCCCATAGTGCTCAGAGCCATTTGAACCATTTTGAACTGTCGATGACATGCCTCGCTCAGGCCTCCCAAAGGCTACTATTGGAGTGGATGACCGCTACCTACGGATTATGGCTCGGAGGAATCCTGACAACAACGCACCATGTTTAATAACGCTTTTCGTGCAGCCACATCGTGTCACGACTCAAACTCCGCGCAATAGGCTGCATATGCGCAAATTCACTCTCGACATTATTGGTGAGGTCCATCTTTGCAACCACGACACCACGCAGCGCGGTACAGATGGGCCCAACGACATGCCGAATGGACAGCTCAGGATTGGCATCACGTTCTCTTTACCGATGAGTGTCGCATATGCCTTCAAGCAGACAACCGTCGGAAACATATTTGGAGAAAACTAGGCCAGGCTGAACGCCTTGGACACACAGTCCAGCGAATGCAGCAAGGTGGAGGCTCCCTGCTGTTTTGGGGTGGCATTATGTGAGGCCGACGTACGCTGCAGGTGGTTATCGAAGGCGCCGTAACGGCTATAAGATACGGGAATGTCATCCTCCGACCGATAGTGCAACCATATCGGCAGCATATTGGCGGGGCATTCGTCTTCATGGACGACAATTCGCGCCCCCATAGGGCAAATCTTTTGAATGACATCCTTCAGGATAACGACATCGCTCGTCTAGAGTGGCCAGCATGTTCTCCAGACATGAACCCTATCGAACGTGCCTGGGATCGATTGAAAAGGGCTGCTTATGGACGACGTGACACACCAACCATTCTAAGGGATCTACTCAGAATCGCCGTTGATGAGTGGTGAAATCTGGAGCAACAGTGCCTTGATGAACTTGTGGATAGTATGTCACGATGAATAAAGGCATGCATCAATGCAAGAGGACGTGCTACTGGGTATCAGAGGTGCCAACATGTACAGCAGTCTGACCACCACCTCTGAAGGGGTCTCTGTATGGTGGTACAACATGCAATATGTGGTTTACATGAGCAATGAAAAGGGCAGAAATGATCTTTATGTTGAACTCTCTTCCAGTTTTCTGTAAAGGTTCCGGAACTCTCGGAACCGAGGTGATGCAAAACAATTTCGATGTGTGTAGTTGGCAAGTTTACACCTGTTTTCGAGTGCTCGAGATGCTACTGTTACTTACAAAGAAGACGGCTCAAGTAGTTTACTTTAAATCTTCATGAAAAATGGAATAAAGTGCAGCACCGAATGACTGTGGCTTTTAGCGAATCTAATGTGAGTAAAGCAAGAGTTTACGAGTGATATAAAAGTTTCAAAGAGGGTCGAGAGAACGTTGAAGACGACGACCGCTCTCGACGCCGTGGCACTTCAGTTATTGACGGTACTGTAGAATAAGTACAGAAAATGGGTGTGAAAAATCGCCGAATCACCATCAGAGAGTTTGCTGATGACGTCGGAATGTCCTTTGGCTCATACGAAGCAATATTTTTCGGATATTTTAGGCACGGAACGTGTAGCAGCAAAGTTGGTTCCGAAACTCTCGAATTTAGACCAAAAACGACGAAGCACAGAGATCATTCAGGGACTGATAAATGAAGTCGACAACGTTCCAAAGCTTTTAAAGAAGGTTATAACAGGTGAAGAAACATAGGTATACGGAAATAACTTCGAAACTACGACCGATTCGTTCCAATGGAAACTACCTGAAGAGCTAAGACCGAAAAAAAATTGACAAGTTAGATTACATATGAGGTTGTTCTCACTGTTTTCTTCGATTACGATGGGATAGTGCATCACGACTACCTGCCTTGCGGAAGTAAGGTCGATCAGGAATAGTACCCGGAAGTTACGCCTCGTTTGCGAGAATCAGTCTAAAGAAAACGACCGCAGTGGTGGTAAAACTGCTGGAGGAAATTACGTCACACTAAGGCTCCCGGTCACACCTCAATGCTTGTTCATGATCATTTGCTGAAAAACAACTATGTTGCCTCAGCCACCGTATTCGCAGGACATGGCCCCAGCGAATTGTTTCTGTCGCAAAAGCTGAAGACAACCATTGACGAGATAGAAACCGATTCGCTGAAGGAGTTGAACTCTATAATGAAAAGCGAGTTGCAGAAGTGCTTTCAAGATGGGAAAAAGTCCTGGCACAAGAGTGTTGTTGTTGTGGTCTTCAGTCCTGAGACTGGTTTGATGCAGCTCTCCATGCTACTCTATCCTGTGCAAGCTTCTTCATCTCCCAATACCTACTCCAACCTACATCCTTCTGAATCTGCTTAGTGTATTCATCTCTTGGTCTCCTTCTTCGATTTTTACCCTCCACGCTGCCTTCCAGTACTATATTGGTGATCTCTTGATGCTTACGAACATGCCCTGCCATCCGATCCCTTCTTCTATGCGAGTTGTGCCACAAATTTCTCTTCTCCCCAATTCTATTCAATACCTCCGCATTAGCTATGTGATCTACCCATCTAATCTTCAGCATTCTTCTGTAGCACCACATTTCGAAAGCTTCCACTCTCTTCTTGTCTAAACTACACTACTGAAAATGGAAAAAAGAACACATTGACACCGGTGTGTCAGACCCACCATACTTGCTCCGGACACTGCGAGAGGGCTGTACAAGCAATGATCACACGTACGGCACAGCGGACACACCAGGAACCGCGGTGTTGGCCGTCGAATGGCGCTAGCTGCGCAGCATTTGTGCACCGCCGCCGTCAGTGTCAGCCAGTTTGCCGTGGCATACGGAGCTCCATCGCAGTCTTTAACACTGGTAGCATGCCGCGACAGCGTGGACGTGAACCGTATGTGCAGTTGACGGACTTTGAGCGAGGGCGTATAGTGGGCATGCGGGAGGCCGGGTGGACGTACCGCCGAATTGCTCACCACGTGGGGCGTGAGGTCTCCACAGTACATCGATGTTGTCGCCAGTGGCCGGCGGAAGGTGCACGTGCCCGTCGACCTGGGACCGGACCGCAGCGACGCACGGATGCACGCCAAGACCGTAGGATCCTACGCAGTGCCGTAGGGGACCGCACCGCCACTTCCCAGCAAATTAGGGACACTGTTGCTCCTGGGATATCGGCGAGGACCATTCGCAACCGTCTCCATGAAGCTGGGCTACGGTCCCGCACACCGATAGGCCGTCTTCCGCTCACGCCCCAATATCGTGGAGCCCGCCTCCAGTGGTGTCGCGACAGGCGTGAATGGAGGGACGAATGGAGACGTGTCGTCTTCAGCGATGAGAGTCGCTTCTGCCTTGGTACCAATGATGGTCGTATGCGTGTTTGGCGCCGTGCAGGTGAGCGCCACAATCAGGACTGCATACGACCGAGGCACACAGGGCCAACACCTGGCATCATGGTGTGGGGAGCGATCTCCTACACTGGCCGTACACCACTGGTGATCGTCGAGGGGACACTGAATAGTGCACGGTACATCCAAACCGTCATCGAACCCATCGTTCTACCATTCCTAGACCGGCAAGGGAACTTTCTGTTCCAACAGGACAATGCACGTCCGCATGTATCCCGTGCCACCCAACGTGCTCTAGAAGGTGTAAGTCAACTACCCTGGCCAGCAAGATCTCCGGATCTGTCCCCCATTGAGCATGTTTGGGACTGGATGAAGCGTCGTCTCACGCGGTCTGCACGTCCAGCACGAACGCTGGTCCAACTGAGGCGCCAGGTGGAAATGGCATGGCAAGCCGTTCCACAGGACTACATCCAGCATCTCTACGATCGTCTCCATGGGAGAATAGCAGCCTGCATTGCTGCGAAAGGTGGATATACACTGTACTAGTGCCGACATTGTGCATGCTCTGTTGCCTGTGTGTATGCCTGTGGTTCTGTCAGTGTGATCATGTGATGTATCTGACCCCAGGAATGTGTCAATAAAGTTTCCCCTTCCTGGGACAATGAATTCACGGTGTTCTTATTTCAATTTCCAGGAGTGTATTTACCGTCCAAGTTTCACTTACATACATGCATACACTCCATACAAATACTTTCAGAAACGACTTAAACGACTTGCTGACACTTAAATCTATACCCAATGTTAACAAATTTCTCTTCTTCAGAAACGCTTTCCTTGCCATTGTCAGTCTAAATTTTATATCCTCTCTACTACAGACATCATAAGTTAGTTCGCTCCCAAAATAGCAAAACTCCTTTACTTCGTTAAGTGTCTCATTTCCTAATCTAATTCCCTTAGCATCACCAGACTTAATTCGATTACATTCCATTATCCTCGTTTTGCTTTTGTTGAAGTTTATCTTATATCCTCCTTTCAAGACACTGTCTATTCCGTTCAACTGTTCTTCCAAGTCGTTTCCTGTCTCTAACAGAATTACAATGTCATCAGCGAACCTCAAAGTTTTTATTTCTTCTCCATGGGTTTTAATACCTACTCCGAATTTTTCTTTTGTTTCCTTTACTGCTTGCTCAATATACAGATTGAATAATATCGGGGAGATGCTACAACCCTGTCTCACTCCCTTCCCAACCACTGCTTCTCTTTCGTGCCCCTCGATTCTTATGACTGCCGTCTGGTTTCTGTACAAATTGTAAATAGCCTTTCGCTCCCTGTATCTTACCCCTGCCACCTTTAGTATTTGAAAGAGAATATTCCAGTCAACATTATCAAAAGCTTTCTCTAAGTCTACAAATGCTAGAAATGTAGGTTTGCCTTACCTTAATATTTCTTCTAAGTCAGTATTGCCTCATGTGTTCCAACATTTCTACGGAATCCAAACTGATGTTCCCCGAAGTCGGCTTCTATCAGTTTTTCCATTCGTCTGTAAAGAATTCGCGTTAGTATTTTGCAGCTGTGACTTATTAAACTGCTAGTTCGGTAATTTTCACATCCGTCAACACCTGCTTTCTTTGGGATTGGAATTACTATATTCTTCTTGAAGTCTGAGGGTATTTCGCCTGTCTCACACATTTTGCTCACCAGTTGGTACAGTTTTGTCAGGACTGGCTCTCCCAAGGCTATCAGTAGTTCTAACGGTATGTTGTCTACTCCTGGGGCCTTGTTTCGACTCAGGTCTTTCATTGCTCTGTCAAACTCTTCACGCAGTATCGTATCTCCCATTTCATCTTCATCTACCTCCTCTTCCATTTCCATAATATTGTCCTCAAGTACATCGCCCTAGTATAGACCCTCTATATACTCCTTCCACCTCTACTTTCCCTTCTTTGCTTAGAACTGGGTTTCCATCTAAGCTCTTGATAGTCATACAAGTGGCTCTCTTTTCTCCAAAGGTTTCTTTAATTTGCTGTGGGCAGTATCTATCTTACCCTAGTGAGATAAGCCTCTACATCCTTTCATCTGCCCGCTAGCCATCCCTGCTTACCCATTTTTCACTTCCTGTCGATCTCACTTTTGAGACGTTTGAATTACTTTTTGCCTGCTTCTTTTACTGCGTTTTTGTATTTTCTCCTTTCGTCAGTTAAATTCAATATTTCTTCTGTTACCGAAGGATTTCTACCAGCCCTCGTCTTTTTACCTACTTGATTCTCTGCTGCCTTCACTACGTCATCCCTCAGAGCTACCCATTCTTCTTCTACTGTATTTCTCTCTCCCATTCCTGTCAATCGTTCCCTTTTGCTCTCCCTGAAACTCTGTACTACCTCCGGTTTAGTCAGTTTATCCAGGTCCCATCTCCATAAATTCCCACCTTTTTGCAGTTTCTGCAGTTTTAATCTACAGTTCATAACCAATAGATTGTGGTCAGAGTCCACATCTGCCCCTGGAAATGTCTTACAATTTAAAACCAGGTTCCTAAATCTCTGTCTTACCATTAAATAATCTATCTGATATCTTCTAGTATCTCCAGGATTCTTCCATGTGTACAACCTTCTGTCATGATTCTTGAACCATGTGTTAGCTATGATTAAGTTACGCTCTATGCAAAATTCTACCAGAGGGCTTCCTCTTTCATTTCTTTCTCCCAATCCATATTCACGTACTATGCTTCCTTCTCTCCCTTTTCCTTCTCTCGCATTCCAGTCACCCATGACTATTAAATTTTCATCACCCTTCACTACCTGAATAATTTCTTTTATCTCATCATACATTTCATCAATTTCTTCATCATCTGCAGAGCTAGTAGGCATATAGACTTGTACTACTGTTGTAGGCATGGGCTTCGTGTCTATCGTGGCCACAATAATGCGTTCACTATGCTGTTGGTAGTAGCTTACCCGCACTCCTACTTTTTTATTCATTATTAAACCTACTCCTGCTTTACCCCAAATTGATTTTGTATTTATAACCTTGTATTCACGTAACCAAAAGTCTTGATCCTCCTGCCACCGAACTTCACTAATTCCCACTATATCTAACTTTAACCTATCCATTTCCTTTTTTAAATTTTCCAACCTACCTGCCCGATTAAGGGATCTGACATTCCACGCTCCGATCCGTAGAACGCCAGTTTTCTTTCTCCTGATAACGACGTCCTCTTGAGTAGTCCCCGGCCGAAGATCCGAATGGGGGACTATTTTACCTCCGGAATATTTTACCCAAGAGGACGCCATCATCATTTAACCATACAGTAAAGCTGCATGCCCTCGGGAAAAATTACGGCTGTAGTTCCCACTTGCATTCAGCCATTCGCAGTACCAGCACAGCAAGGCCGTTTTGGTTACTGTTACAAGGCCAGATCAGTCAATCATCAAGACTGTTGCCCCTGCAACTACTGAAAAGGCTGCTACCCCTCTTCAGGAACCACACGTTTGTCTGGCCTGTCAACAGATACCCCTCCGTTTTGGTTGCACCTGTGGTACGGCTATCTGTATCGGTGAGGCACGCAAGCCTCCCCACCAACGGCAAGGTCCATGGTTCATGGGGGGTGGGGGGGCACAAGAGTATTACGTTTGAAAGGGACAAAGTTGATATTGATGAGTAAATAACCAAAAACAAACGCTGCTGTTACATTTTAATCACTCCTCGTACTACAGTTTATTCATAAACACAATGACAGAAAATAAATCGTTAAAAACCTGGGAAAATTATATCTGTCAAAATTTACATGAAGATTAAATGGACGTTAGTGTCACTCTTGTATCAGTTACACTACTGGCCATTAAAATTGCTACATCATGAAGAAATGCATATGAGAAACGGGTATTCATTGGACAAATATATTATACAAGAACTGACATGTGATTATATTTTCACGCACTTTGGGTGCATACATGCTGAGAAATCAGTACCCAGAACAACCACCTCTGGCCGTAATAACGGCCTTGATAAGCCTGGGCACTGAGTCAAACAGAGCTTGGATGGCTTGTACAGGTACAGCTGCCCATGCAGCTTCAACACGATACCAACGTTCATCGAGAATAGTGACTGGCGTACTGTGAAGGGCCAGTTGCTCGGCCACCATTGACCAGACGTTTTCAATTCGTGAGAGATCTGGAGAATGTGATGGCAAGGGCAGCAGTCGAACATTTTCGGTATACAGAAAGGCCCATACAGGACCTGCAACGTATGGTCGTGCATTATCCTGCTGAAATGTAGGGTCTCGCAGGGATCGAATGAAGGGTATAGCCACGGGTCGTAACACATCTGAAATGTAACGTCCACTGTTCAAAGTGCCGTCAATGCCAACAAGAGGTGATCGAGACGTGTAACCAATGGCACCCCATACCATCACGCCGGCTGATGCGCCAGTATGGCGATGACGAATACATGCTTCCAATGTGCGTTCACCGTGATGTCACCAAACACGGATGCGACCAACATGATGCTGTAAACAGAACCTTGATTCATCCGAAAAAATGACGTTTTACCATTCGTGCACCCAGGTTCGTTGCTAAGTACACCACCACAAGCTCTCCTGTCTGTGATGCAGCGTCAAGGGTAACCGCAGCCATGGTCTCCGAGCTGATAGTACGTGCTGCTGCAAAAGTCGTTGAACTGTTCGTGCAGATGGGTGTTATCTTGCAAACGTCCCCATCTGTTTACTCAGGGATCGAGACGTGACTGCACGATCCTATACAGCCACGCGGATAAGATGCCTGTCATCTCGACTGCTGGTGATACGAAGCCGTTGGGATCCAGCACGGCGTTCCGTATTACCCTCGTGAACCCACCGATTCCATATTCTGCTAACAGTCATTGGATCTCGACCAACACGAGCAGCAATGTCGCGATACGATAAACCGCAATCGCGATGGGCTACAATCCGACCTTTATCAAAGTCGGAAACGTGATGGTACGCATTTGTCCTCCTTACACGAGGCATCACGACAACGTTTCACCAGGCAACGCCGGTGAACTGCTGTTTGTGTATGAGAAATCGGTTGGAAACTTTCCTCATGTCAGCACGTTGTAGGTGTAGCCACCGGCGCCAACCTTGAGTGAATGCTCTGAAAAGCTAATCATTTGCATATCACAGCATCTTCTTCCTTTCGGTTAAATTTCGTGTCTGTAGCACTTTATCTCCGATGTGTAGCAATTTTAATGGCCAGTAGTGTAAATTACTTCGTACCTTCTTAAGAATCTAGTGTCTCTGGATATTCAAAATAACTGGCAATTATTTAATCCTGTACTTGTCCATTGGTACAGTGTATGGAAGTTTGTGACTGAAACCCTGAAGTTCATACATTCATTAGCAGTGCAGACGGAAGTGAGACAGGCGATCTTCCTGGATTCCGCAAGTCTGAAATCAAATCGGAGTACTCAGGGCCACTCCTACGACCTGTGCTCACCGCAGGTCTGACTGCGCTGCAGGCGGAGTCCTCAGCACCTCTGCGGGGATCCAGGACGCGGCAGCTTCCGCTGCCGGACGCTTTCCCGTCCCTCCGGCGAGCGCTTATCTTGCGGCGGCCGCGTATGCCCTGCGTATTCTTTGCCACCAAAGGGTACCAGTCGCCAATCGCAAAATTAGGAACCACTGCGGCCCAGTCATGAGCATTCCCTCCGACAGCGTATCCCGCCAAATGCAGCTCATATTTTCAAGCCTGCAATGAAAACATGGAACTCCCCTCTACTACCGAAAGCATTAATTTTAATTGTGAGGTGTGTCGTCACACACCTTTACTGCAGCTGCTCGTTCTCCCGCTATCTTTATAACCTGTAAAGAAACTGGTTCTCTACTTCTTAAAACAAAACGTTTTAAATAATAAAACATGACCTATACAAGGAATCTGACTACCCCTGTTAGTCATGACCAAAAAAAAAAAAAAAAATTGGCATAGTCTTTGTCAGAACGTGCAGAATCTTGTGTGGGGCCAATAAGACGTCAATTTTAATCTAAATATGTTATGCCAATGTTTATGTAATAAAAAAATAAATTAGGTAATTCAGTATCATTATTATATAGATGCGATAAATCACTTTAACAGGGGCCAAATGAACAATTAAAGTCAATGTAATTCCACTAAACCTGCGAAAGTAAAAAAAAAAAGAAAAAAATTATGCTAGGGGCCTACATAGACATCGCACATTTGCTAGATGCCCACGAAATACGTAATTTTGTTTTGAAGCTGTCAGCCAATGAGAAAATAGGTGCAAAAGTACTATTGGTCAGTTTTCAAGCAGTAATGGCGGACAGAATCAGATGCTAATATACGTAATTTTATGGTAGCCAATTTTACTGCACAGGAAATAAAATATGTACTCCCTCCAGAAGAAGTTACACACAATCATTAAAATAAAATTATGATGTGCAGCAAAATGTCTGAGAAGAATTTTGAAAGAAAATTATTAATTCAACTTTAATTTGGCGGGTTTTCAACACTGTCAACAAGACGAAATAATGGAAAGAATATTTATTGGAACCAAACAAAATTGAACCTTGATATTGTGACAGTATTTTTAAAATAGGTATTTAACTGCAATTGTCTTTAATTTTGAAATGAGCGAGAGCATAATAATTTTTTTTTTAATGTCGTAACTGTTGCTGCAGGCAGTGGATTGACGTCAGCGGTGGTCCGCGCGGACGATGTGCCAAGTTAATCCTGGTTCGTGGCGTGGAGATAATGATGGATCCTCCTGTTTCATTAATATTCCAGTTACGGCGGTGGTCCACGTCTCCATTGTAGTCGAATCAGCTGGCAGCACTGGCGCGATAATAATACTTCCAGTGTGTGCATTGTCTTTACGCGCGCGACGTTTTATTATTGAAAGTTTATTAATCAAGCGGTGCGGGTGGGTCGGAATTATGCAATGTCTTTAGTATTTACGATATATTTCCGGGTAATGGAAATACTTCGCGCAGTTCTTTCACTGTGTTGCCACAGGAAAACAGTCACATGTGTTTATCACTATAACAGTCCGTTAAACAGTTCAATGTACGTCGTCGACTTTAAGACAGTTTGGATGATATAATAAATGTTTCTTGACCAAATCACAGCACTGTTCTTTTACTTATCATTCTGGTTTGTTCCACTTTCACGCAATTCTAACAGTTAGTGTCTCCACACGACAATGGTGTCTGGTTCACAGCTAATTGTCACAAGTTCACACAGTATGTAAAATCGTGATCGCAAACACTCGATATACTTTTCAGGTTTTACTGTTCACTTAATAATGCACGATCGCCTATTATAACAGCGGACGCACTATAATTAATTGTTCCTCCGCGTATCACCGTCTTTCACACGGAACTTTGCAACTTTTCTCCACCCGCGAACCGGCCACGATACCACAACAACTCGCACGCTCTCTATCGATAGTCGTTCGCTCTCTCTCTGACACAGTACTTCTCCTAGCCTAACCAAAGATTTACAAAGCATATAAAACCAGTACATTCATATTCGTACAATATAAAATATAAAACAGTAGCAAACTGAATGAAGAAACAATGTGACGTATTAAGAAATAAAGAATAGTTGAAATAAATGATACATACGTACTATGACAAGGTAATGCACAAAAGAAAAAAAAAAAACCTTATCGAATTTCGGGGAAAGCAATGTCTTTAGAAACCTCGCAACTGGTTTCAAAATTCTGAGAAGACTGTTACGAGACTAGAGTTTGTTTTCTGTGTCGTGCCCTTTCTACAACCAGGCGATGTTTATCTCCCAAAGAAGTCAGAAAACATGGAAAAGGTCCCCCGACTCCCACATGTGGCGCCGTACCGCACTTGTCTGATTCTTAGCCGCAAGCAGTCTTGTGCGTGGGAGGACAATTGTTGCCGCCCTTGAGGGTTCCGGGCCGATCCCACTCTCAAGAATGCTACGTCACCCAGGCCACAGTCCTGTCAATTAGTCAATGACCTGCTTGGCCAAAGCGTTTGCTGTTTCTCTGTCTGAAATCCACTGTTCTGCACATTTGCACACATCCTAGAATCATTTATAAAACATTGGCCACCGTCACCGTCTTAATAAAGAGGGACATGTATATTACACAGCACACTGCAGCCAGTGATTGTGTTTTATAATATAAATACCATTTTTTCTACTGATTTTTCCTGTTGTCAGCCATGCTTGGAGCGTTTCACAGAAAAAGTATACATATTGCAAATAAGAAAAAAATGGTTCAAATGGCTCTGAACACTATGTGACTCAACTGCTAAGGTCATTAGTCCCCTAGAACTTAGAACTACTTAAACCTAACTAACCTAAGGACATCACAAACATCCATGCCGGAGGCAGGATTCGAACCTGCGACCGTAGCGGTCTTGCGGTTCCAGACTGCAGCGCCTTTAACCGCAAGGCCACTTCGGCCGGCTGCAAATAAGAAACGAAAAAATAATGAAATGGCCAATATCGAGGAATATAATGGAAAGCCCATTTGAGGCTAAAAGCTTCATAAAGATAATGTCGTATTTCAAATGGTTTACGATATAGAATGCATTAAAAGTGCCTTTTTTGGCTAATTTCACACACGTTTGTGTCTTACCCACTCATCCTCTTTTATTCTAGCCCTACTTACCCTGTTGCTTTCAACCTCTGCGATCGCGATGTCTTTCTGCCCCTATAGTAGCCCGTTAAATGGGTTGTTATCTACAATGTGTTTTGCTTGAAGTCGTGCGGGGGATTGAGAGCGTATCAGAGACATGAATCAGTTAACTGTGTTTGAATAACCCTGGCTCAAATGCCACACATCTAGACTAACGACGAATGTGCACTTATTGTGAACGTTTATGGCTTCAACAATGATAATGCTCCTGCTCCTGTCGAATAATACCATCGGCACTTGTCGAATTCCTAATGGTTGCGTGTTTACCAGAGTGTTACCGAGTAGTGAAAAACACGTTTGTCTCAATCCAAACTTTGTAAAACGCTTGTTGTAATATTTACTAACTGTTATTCATGTGTACATATGAAAACCTGACAGTGTATTGAATAATACATAAAGTAAGTAACAAAGCACACTAAATGTGTTCTCTCTCGAAAACCATTCGGTATAGGACAAAGGTCCATACCAATTTTTTTTGCATCAATCTACACTCCTGTCACAATTCTCGTTCCCCCTGGGACAACCTGTATCCGGAAAATACGAGTTTAAAAATTTATTGAAACAAACATGAATAAAACAATAGATGCCGTACACTATCCTAATTTGATTAAATCAAATATGTATAGCAAAGTTAGTTTGGTATTGCAGAACAAGTATAATAGTGCAGTGCAGCCCAAGTCACAGTGCTGGGAGAATCATAACGGAAACTGTACTGTCGTTCGCAGCGAATAAGGGTGTGGTTGTGATTGGAAAAAACATGTTTGAGATGCAATCATGTCAGACAGTTGTGAGCTACTTATCATTCTGTTAAACTAGGATTACGTATCTTCACATATGACCTGAATAAAATTATCTCTTCAAGAAAAAAATAAACCCAAAAATAGCCAAGAAAAAATTATATAGCACTTTCTGACATAATTTTTTTAAGGAATGGGCGAAACAAGGCTACGTGTAGCTTACTTTTCGCAATGTAATAATAGCGGATAGAAATGAACATCGGAATGTATTCTACGATCGTACTGATTTGTAGTAATCTCATAGCTTGGTTTCAAAATGCGTAAGTAGCTCAGCTTGTAGCCAGATTTCGTGTAGTTAGCATGCTTGATTCAATCTGTTAACATAACCTATTCTATTTAGAAGTCCGAATTTTAAAAACACAGAGCAGTCAAGTCGGATTTACAGTGACGAAACGTCAGCTCTCTCAGTATCTCCGGTTGATGTCTTACTTTCTGACCTGAAAAACGTGCGGAGAAATAACCCAAGCGTGCTGCCATCTTCGAGAATAGTGTATACTGGTTGTGATAGTGGGGTAACAAACGCCTGCGTGATTGTGACTTGTTCAGAAAGGAACTTGGAACACGCCAGTATTATCAAAAAAGTCCGAAGGTAAAAAGTGGCCAGACATGAACTGAAGAGACAGTAGCTGCTCACAGAAATCGGCTGAGAACCTCCTGGATGTAGGGTAAAGCTCGTAGAAGGACAAAGTAGTGAAAAAAAGCAGTAATAGAAGAATGAGGAAGAGACTATTTAATAAACACTCACCTCAGTGGTCGAGATCGCTGACAGACGCCTGTGGGGTGGCATTCGGCGCAGAAGTACGAACCCTGGTGATGGATGAAGGATTCACTGCCAGTATTTGGCAGGCAAGAGAGGTGGTGAACTTCGTGATCACCTGCCTTTGCGCCAATATTTTGGATTAAATTCCAAACCTTTCCACAGTGAGGGCGTGTGATGCCGGTGATGGTGATCCGTCCGCCAGGTGGGACGTTAAGCTCGGGAACCACTTTGATGCTATTGGCAAGGCGTAGATTGTGCGCTGGCACAGGTTTTCTCCCTCTCCTTTCTCTCAACACACACCACACAGCTCTCACACAACCGCAAAGAAAGTAGTTATGTGCGCCGAGGAAGCACACGTATTCCGAAAGGTGGCCGAACCAATCTTGTGGGATATACCAGCGAAAAATGCCAAAGGACATTTACATTTTACAGCAGCAAATTTTAAACCCTTTGTTTTAATACCATAGCTGTTTAATGATGTGGAAGTTATATTTTCAGATGCCTTTTAACTGATGATTAGCTCTTTTGGAAGAAATGTTGTTGTTGTTGTGGTCTTCAGTCCAGAGACTGGTTTGATGCAGCTCTCCATGCTACACTATCCTGTGCAAGCTTCTTCATCTCCAAGTACCTGCTGCAACCTTCATCCTTTTGAATCTGCTTAGTGTATTCATCTCTTGGTCTCCCTCTACGATTTTTACCCTCCACGCTACTCTCCAGTACTAAATTGGTGATCCCTTCATGCTTCAGAACATGTCCTGCCATCCGATCCCTTCTTCTATGCAAGGTGTGCCACAAATTTCTCTTCTCCGCAATTCTATTCAATACCTCCGCATTAGCTATGTGATCTACCCATCTAATCTTCAGCATTCTTCTGTAGTACCACATTTCGAAAGCTTCTATTCTCTTCTTATCTAAACTATTTACCGTCCAAGTTTCACTTACAAACATGGATACACTCCATACAAATACTTTCAGAAACGACTTAAACGACTTGCTGACACTTAAATCTATACTCAATGTTAACAAATTTCTCTTCTTCAGAAACGCTTTCCTTGCCATCGCCAGTCTACATTTTATATCTTCTCTACTTCGACCATTATCAGTTAGTTTGCCCCCAAAATAGGAATACTCATTTTCTACTTTAAGCGTCTCATTTCCGAATCTAACTCCCGCAGCATCACCTGATTTAATTCGATTACATTCCATTATCCTCGTTTTGCTTTTGTTGATGTTCATCTTATATCCTCCTTTCAAGGCACTGTCCATTCGGTCCAGCTGCTCTTCTAGGTCCTTTCCTGTCTCTGACAGAATTACAATGCCATTGGCGAACGTGTAAGTTTTTATTTCTTTTCCATGGATTTTAACTGCTACTCCGAATTTTTCTTTTGTTTCCTTTACTGCAAGCTCAATATACAGATTTAACCCTTCGGTGGGCGCGCCTTTCATACTTCCATGAGTGGGCGCGTTGCGGCTTTTGCACCACAATTAGTTTTACATTTTTAACCTAAGGGAAAAAAATCATCCCATCAGTAACAAATAGGTAAAATGCATCAATTTATTTTTCCGTAATTTCAGCACTTGCTTTTGGACCTGGAAAAACTTTTAGGATGTTCTTGGCCATGGTTTTAGAAGAAAAAGGAAGCGGTACACTTATCCAAATAGTTTCATCTTTTCCTACGGAGAATTGGTAATCCTCTGTTTGCTGTCTCCCCTCTCCAACCAGGTGGTCATCTGTTTCCTCTGTTGATCGTTCGGAGTCACTGCTGTGGTTTTCTTCTTCAATTATTTCCTCTTCCGACTCAGATTCACATAAATCTGACAATTTTTGTAATTCTTCTTTTGACAATTCTCGAAGTACTTTCTCATAGTCTTCAGGACGCACACTTAGACGGTGCCTGTCAAATGTCTTCTTTTTCTACATTTCCACACTTTTATGAGATCTAATGAAACACATGTTTTTGTAAAAGTAATATATTATTGCAAATCAATATCCAAGACAGTAAAAAGTAATGAAACCTGCATATGGGAACTTTGATTCGATTCGAATATTCATTATATACTAATATAAAAGAAAGATTGCCTTGAGGCGAAAGAAAAACACAAGTATAGAAAATACTTAAAAGGCGCTTAGCGGCAAACACACCGCAAACGCAACACTCACGGTTCAAACGACAACAGCGAATGCACGAATCGCGCAAATATAGGAAGTGGAGACACCCGTTAAGAACAACAAGTTCGTCACTGTAACGCTATCTGTGATACTTGCAGAAAATTAAATCTTGCGGATATCTGCCGCAAGCGCCCCAACCGAAGGGTTAATACTATTTTGTCAAAAACTGACATATTGAGCCCGTGGTTGCGTACAAAATGTAGAATGACTCTTATACAGAAGGTTACGGCAACCAGCCACTTTTTACAATACTATTGATTTATTTCAACAGTGCCGTTAGCGGTTTCGAACCGATAGGTTCATCTTCAGACGGCTAGTTCACGTTTTACATTACATTTCCTGTTTTGTTTCCCCACCAGACGAAACTTCCTTGGGGTGGCGATGCCCTACGACCAAAACAAAATGAGAGACAACGTCTATCTAATTGTAATTGCGCCTCATGACGATTTTAAGTGATGTAAAAAAATTATTATTATTAAATGGAAGATGTTTCGGTTACTTACAATGAAGAATCCGCGCCGAGTGCTGGTTGTTTATCATCTTGCAATATCCGAAACTGTATAATGCACTTTTTCGCGTAGCTATATATATGCACATAATGTAACACACACTTTGAAGTTTCGTCACATGGAGGTATGCATACAAAGATGGCGATATTACAACCATAATAATATCATAGACTCCCACTCTCAGAAATATTTCATTATATACATGTATGTGCACGTAGTGCAAATGTTACATAACTTGCTACTTAGTTGAAAGAGAACTGGTTAAAATAAAGATAAACAAATAAAGCAGTCAGTTATAAAGTGTTACTGCAGTGATATTACATAAATATTATAGTATACATTGGAACAAATATAAATGATAAGGGCGAGACGTACAAAAATAAATGTTACAATTATGGACATATTATGCCATATATTGAAAGTACAGTAAATGGGATGGATGTGCGTGTATAAGTATTACAAATATGACAAAAGTAGACTTTTTTTATTTGTTACCTTAAATTGGAAAGAAGTTGAATGAAATTTTGAATAAAGGGTGCTTTGGCTAACTTGGTTTGTTCATTGAGGAGTTTTGTGGTGATTTCCTTATATGTACATATATTTCAATCTCCTCAAGCTTATTCATAAGGCTACCTTTCTCAACAAGGTGAAATACTTGTACATGGTCTTCAATGTTCTTTATTGCACGACTGTTGGTAGTTGCATGCATGGCAAATGTGGATTTTGAAATGTTGTTCAAACATAAGGCGCCGGCCGCGGTGACCGAGCGGTTCTACGCCCTTCAGTCCGGAACCGCGCGACTGCTACGGCGCAGGTTCGAATCCTGCCTCGGGCATGGATGTGTGTGATGTCCTTAGGTTAGTTAGGTTTAAGTAGTTCTAAGTTCTAGGGGACTGATGACCTCAGATATTAAGTCCCATAGTGTTCAGAGCCATTTGAACCAAACATATTGCATCTATATGCTCCTTGAACAGTGTCTCAACACTTCTTCCAGTTTCTCCTATACAGTAAGAGGGGCAACTTTGACAGCTGAGTTTGCATATGCCAGATATTTTTTGTGTGTATTGGAGCGCGTTGTTATACACTCCTGGAAATTGAAATAAGAACACCGTGAATTCATTGTCCCAGGAAGGGGAAACTTTATTGACACATTCCTGGGGTCAGATACATCACATGACCACACTGACAGAACCACAGGAACATAGACACAGGCAACAGAGCATGCACAATGTCGGCACTAGTACAGTGTATATCCACCTTTCGCAGCAATGCAGGCTGCTATTCTCCCATGGAGACGATCGTAGAGATGCTGGATGTAGTCCTGTGGAACGGCTTGCCATGCCATTTCCACCTGGCGCCTCAGTTGGACCAGCGTTCGTGCTGGACGTGCAGACCGCGTGAGACGACGCTTCATCCAGTCCCAAACATGCTCAATGGGGGACAGATCCGGAGATCTTGCTGGCCAGGGTAGTTGACTTACACCTTGTAGAGCACGTTGGGTGGCACGGGATACATGCGGACGTGCATTGTCCTGTTGGAACAGCAAGTTCCCTTGCCGGTCTAGGAATGGTAGAACGATGGGTTCGATGACGGTTTGGATGTACCGTGCACTATTCAGTGTCCCCTCGACGATCACCAGTGGTGTACGGCCAGTGTAGGAGATCGCTCCCCACACCATGATGCCGGGTGTTGGCCCTGTGTGCCTCGGTCGTATGCAGTCCTGATTGTGGCGCTCATCTGCACGACGCCAAACACGCATACGACCATCATTGGCACCAAGGCAGAAGCGACTCTGATCGCTGAAGACGACACGTCTCCATTCGTCCCTCCATTCACGCCTGTCGCGACACCACTGGAGGCGGGCTGCACGATGTTGGGGCGTGAGCGGAAGACGGCCTAACGGTGTGCGGGACCGTAGCCCAGCTTCATGGAGACGGTTGCGAATGGTCCTCGCCGATAGCCCAGGAGCAACAGTGTCCCTAATTTGCTGGGAAGTGGCGGTGCGGTCCCCTACGGCACTGCGTAGCATCCTACGGTCTTGGCGTGCATCCGTGCGTCGCTGCGGTCCGGTCCCAGGTCGACGGGCACGTGCACCTTCCGCCGACCACTGGCGACAACATCGATGTACTGTGGAGACCTCACGCCCCACGTGTTGAGCAATTCGGCGGTACGTCCACCCGGCCTCCCACATGCCCACTATACGCCCTCGCTCAAAGTCCGTCAACTGCACATACGGTTCACGTCCACGCTGTCGCGGCATGCTACCAGTGTTAAAGCCTGCGATGGAGCTCCGTATGCCACGGCAAACTGGCTGACACTGACGGCGGCGGTGCACAAATGCTGCGCAGCTAGCGCCATTCGACGGCCAACACCGCGGTTCCTGGTGTGTCCGCTGTACCGTGCGTGTGATAATTGCTTGTACAGCCCTCTCACAGTGGCCGGAGCAAGTATGGTGGGTCTGACACACCGGTGTCAATGTGTTCTTTTTTCCATTTCCAAGAGTGTATTTTAAGTTGTCAACTGCTAACTGTTGGAGTTTGTTGTTTGTGTGGAAGCGTATTTTAATTATTTTGTTTTTAAATTGGTTGCTTATTTTGTAGGATTTGCTTCCTAAGAAAGGTAGTGCAGCATATTTTCTGCTCTTTTCTACTGTGCCTAGGGTAAGTTGCATTGTTGTCTGGTGCACAGTTATTTCAGCTGATGGTTTTTGGATTTTTTGTGATAGTTTGTCTATCACGAGAGGGCTATATCCATTGTTTGAGGCTATGGTTTTAATGATATGATTTATTTTTCTTTTTTAACTGGTTCAAGAGGAGTTTTGTGTCGGCAGGTCAATGTGGATCTAAAATGTGCCATCTTATGCTGTTTAGGATGACAAGATGAGCTGTTGATATATACATCAGTGGATGTAGGTTTTCCATAAATCTCAAAATGATGTTTATGTACTTTGTTGGTGATTTTTACATCTAGAGAACTGGTGTTGTTGCTGGTCTCGTGTTCAACGGCAAATTTAATACTTTTGTGATTGCTACTCAGTTTTGTTGCTAATGTGTCTATTTCCTCACTGGTGCCATCAAAATGTATAATTGTATCATCAACATATATTTTGTAGTAGATGATTTTGCTGTTGTTGTGACAGCTTCAAAAAATGCCTGCTCTAAGTTATTTATGTAAATAACTGCTAACATTCCATCTAGGCTGCTATCCATTGCCAACCCATCTTTCTGTCTGAATATGTTGTTATTAAAACTGAAGTAATTGTATGACAGTACCAAGGTGAGTAGCTCAATGAGCTAACATATCTCTGCCATACTTAGTTTCTTACGTTTGAGTAGATTGTTTCTGATTATGTTTATGACACCATGCATTAACATATTTTTTATTTTTAAAGAAGATGGAAAAGAAAAATCTTTTCTCACACTTATTGCTTATGTACCAAAACGCAAACCACCGGCACTTTCTGTAACTGTTGACATTTGAATGTAAACACAATGGTCAGTATTCTGTAACTACGAGTAAGAGGTGTCATGTGTCACCCACATGGGGAACCAGAACATTATGATTACCCAGCTACGGCCGATGTAAACCCGTGCGGGCGATAGCAGCCTAACCTGGCAATGAATGACTGCTACTCAGACACACGCACGGTGCGTGTGATATCAGTGAGTGTACTGTCCGTGTGTAGAATGGGGAAGGCGTACAATCTATCTGATCGAGGGCAGACTGTGACGGCCCCGAGGCTTGAAACGAGAATTTAGGAAGCTGCACGACTTGCTGGGTGTTCTAGGAGTGCTGTGGTGAGTGCATTCAACACGAGGCGGACCCAAGGTGAAAACACATCCAGGTGTAGCAGGATTGGGCGGCCACCACTCATTACAGATACCGGACGTCGTAGGCTTGGCTGACTGGTAGAACAGGACAGGAGGCGAACTGTGGAGGAATTAACATCAGACTTCAATGCTGGGCAGAGTACAAGTGTGTCTGAACACACTGTAACAACAACTGTACATATAATAATTTTTTCCTTCTGATTTTCGATAAATTAGTGTAAGCAATGTTTTGATTTCATTTCTTTCCTTTTCGTGTCATTATGTTAAAGAAACTGTAAGCAACTTTCGAGGTGAATATTAATATTTATGTCAAATTTCAAGCAATGCTGTAACAGAATTGAAGTGTAACCCATGTTGAATCTATTGTAACATGTTTAAAATTGTAATTGTGCGCCTGGTCCATACGTAGGCAATGTATTAGGATATGTGGAATGTAAAACCTTTGGTGAATACCCTGTCTGTAGGGGAGCGGTAAAAGGTGGATGGCAGGCGAGCGCGGGAAAATGCACACGGGCGCGGCACGGCATAACGGGCTCAGTAGTGATAGTCGGAGTTGGGATCGGTCTGAGAAACACGCTCTGGATCGAGGAAGCTGTCCTGGAAAGCGTGATTTCATTGAGCCTCGGATGTGCCGTTTCCGACGACTATACAGCATGGCTATATTCTATAGGCACTAAACGGAAAAGGATTGCGACGCTAAGAAGAAGCAAAGTGCCGATATACCAAGAGCCATAGCTGTGATTGTGTGCTGTGCGCCTCGCCATCTCACCGCCAGCCAACCGCGCATCGACACGAACAGGTTGAATCTTTAGAATTGTATTCGTGTGGACCAGTGTTAATTTTGTTCCTGACTGTTCAATAACAACGTAACTTTTACCAGAATTGCCCTATCAATTAATTATCCTCATCACTAACCTAAACAGGGTCCTTTCCACATGTTGTGCAATCCGAGTGTCCCGAAATGAAGATTTAAAGTTTATGTTAATAAGAATTACCTGCAGATCCATCTATGCTAGAAAGATGTTTAAGGAGCTTTATTGTTAATGAAAATATAAGCAAAGAACAAAGGTCTGACAAAGTTGGAAGAAGTTTTTGGAATTGGTTTAGTAATGAAGCTTAATTAATTTGAGACAAAAATAATGGTAGTTAAATGAGGAAGTAATAAGACAAAAAGAGTAGTAACTCATATATTGTAAATCTTGAGCGCTTAATGCTTCCAATAGTTAATAGTTTCAACACAGTGATCATAACAGTTTCAGGATCCCCCTCCTCCCCCCCCCCCACTCTTTTCTTTTCTATTCATTTAAATTCTGAAGTGTACTGAACTGATTTAACCAGCAAAGTTAAAGTCAATATAAAACCTAAATTTATCAGTGTTTTACCCTTATTAAAATTGACATTGTATGTGTGTTTCAAAAGTGCTATTTCTAGGGTGACCTATGCCCGATTTCAGTCGGATCAATAGACAAAACGCAGTTTGTAGTAATCATTATAGTGTGATGTTGTGTATTTATAGTTTGTCCAAATTAGTACAGAAAGGGAAAATATTAGTTCAGTAGATTTTTCCGGTTCTAAAATTTTCCATATAATGCAGTATTACTACGTGTTGTTATGCTTGTACGTACATCCACTTGTACAAGGGAAAAACTCACTTAATGCCTAATTAGGCTGGCGACCGTATTATTAACAATTGGTTGCATCTGCTGTGTATGTTTCTTGCCCGTCCTAACGTGTAGTTGCACTTTAGACTTGCTTGACGTATCATTGTTGTTACTGAGTGGGTGTAAGTCTGATTTTGCCTCCATTCAGGTACACGCGGTCAACATATTTACTGAAATCCTTTCTTATAGGGTGAAGCCCGTCAACTTACCATAGTACAGGCTTTATAGAGTTAACGTACGGCCGAGCGTGGGCGTTACAACACGGTGCACCGAACACTCCTAACTATGGGCCTCCGTCGCCGACGATCCATTCACGTGCCAATGTTAACACCACGACATCGGCAACTACGGCTGAAGTGGGCACGTGACCATCGGCACTGGGCGTTGGCGCTGTGGCAGAGCGATGCATGGCCTGGTGAATTCCGATACCTGCTTGATCATGCCGATGGGAGGGCGCGAATTTTCCTTCTTCCAGGGGAGCAGTTCCTTGACGCCTGTACTGTGGGACGGAGACAAGCTGGCGGCGACTCCATTATGTTCTGGGGAACACTCACGTGGGTCTCCATGGTTTCCAATGGAGATCGTGCAAGACACCACGACAGCCAAGGAGCACCGTACACTGGTTGCAGACCAAGTACACCCCTTCATGATGGGCATATCCTCCGAATACAGTGGAATTTTTCAACAAGATAATGGGCCAAGTCACAAGGTCATGAGTGTAATGGAGTGGTTCGAGGAACACATAGGCTAGTGGCAACCGATGTGTTGGTCCGCCAGATCTGAGCGCGATCGAACACGTCTGGGGTATGACTGAACGTGGCGTCACTCATCGTCTCCACCCCTACCCGGAATTGACGGGAGTCTAATCACTTGTATGAGCAGGTGAGATGCCACCTCCCTCCAACGACTTTCCAAGGCCTTATTGCTTCCATGCCACGACGCACCGCCGCTGTTACCCGTGGACAAATGGTCATAAAATGTTCTTGATGGTCAGTGTATGTTTTAATGGCAAATACATATTTTTATGTAATGTAATTACAATTCAACGACTTTTAGATTATTTTGACTTCACTTCTACCGTGAAACCTTGCTTCTTGTCAAATTTCATAAATCTACATCAATTTGAAGTACTCTACAGCCTTTGAGGAGTGAGTTTTCGAGTATCATAACATGTGACACATACATGGCCATATTGTTTGACAGAACTGACGTAGAAGCTTAAAATTTTTACACTGCCGAGGGACCATAGACTTTCATACGTGACACAAATTTGAGCAGGACACGTCTGTCCGTTTTTGAAAACAAGGGTTATTAACAGTTAGACAGACATGCACAGACGGACAGTGAAACGGTCCTAGCCGGCCGTGGTGGCCAAGCGGTTAAAGGCGCTACAGTCTGGAACCGCGCGGCCGCTACGGTCGCAGGTTCGAATCCTGCCTCTGGCATGGATGTGTGTGATGTCCTTAGGTTAGTTAGGTTTAATTAGTTCTAAGTTCTAGGCGACTCATGACCGCAGAAGTTAAGTCGCATAGTGCTCAGAGCCATTTGAACCATTTGAAACGGTCCTATATGGGTTCCGTTTTCTATACAGGCACGGAATCCTAAAAGCGGAAGAAACCAACAACTTGTGCGTTTATACAATGGTATGACAAAGAGTATCAGTACTGGTAAATAATGCAGACACAGCGGTCAATCTGTACTAGGGTCAGCCATACGATGGAAACTGCAGATTAAGGAAGTCAAATTCATCCTTTGTTTAACATTGCTCACACTAGAAGCACAAATATATAGAAAATGTATAAATCCTACACATAGGGGGAAGGAGACCAAAGCTGATTCCACTAGAAAATTATAAATTTAAAAAAAAATTGTGTGCGACCCTACATTTACTTCTGAACGAGTAGACTTAATTCAATTATTCACTTATTTTAGATAACGCTGTAGCGTCTACGTTGGAAAGAAGCAGATAATAGTTTTGGAACTTTGGCGCCATCATTCATGAATAGCTAACTACGCAAATACCCATTTACATTACTCACTTAGTGATTATTGCACACATAGCTCCATTTAATGTATGTTTGGAAAGAGTTACAGTAAACTTTATTCCTGCGCACCTTTATCAGGTTGTACAATGTAGAACTGTTTCATAATTACAATAATAAATATACATTACATCAGTTGTTGAATTGTGTACATCTCTGTAAGGACGCCAGCTTTGGATTCAGTTGTGTACTAGAAATTTGGGTCACAACCCGAAACCTAGACCATACGAAAATAAAATTTTGTGGTCAAGACAAAGGAGTGTCAAGAAACCACAAGTGAATCAGCTAAAGTATTATAAAAACTACCACTTAACGTACCTGTTGTTCCTTTTACATTTTGAACTTCCTCTTACAGCTATTTCACTAAAACTTAACAACATTTCTTCAGTTGGACACGTGCACGCAAGAAACGTAAATCAACATAAGCAAAACGTAATTTGTGATGAAGTACCTTTTCTGTGGGCATATCTGTTACCCCCTGGGGCACGAATAAAACTTCGCAGTAGTTTAGCGGCACAGCTGAAAGAGGGATAGAGAAAGAGAGAGAGCTCGGCGTTAACGGATCAGGGCAGCAGTCGAAGCAATCAGGCCAACGCAGCCCTCGGTCTATCATGGTGGAGTATCCTGCGACGAGCGAAAGCTGCTCTCGCGTCGCGGATTGGTTGGCAACACCTATCGTGGCGTCGTTCCAACCCCGTGTACCTCCCGATTAGTTCAGTCCGACTTCTTCCCCCATTCGCGATAATTAAGCTGGCTGCTTCGGGACATTACTCTGCGCAGCTAATTTCGGTTCACAATTGCTGACGACACTTTCTTCGACACCACAATAAATTGCTTTTCTTACAACATCTTGTTCATAATGCTGCGGGTCGTAAGTCGTCTTCTTCTGAGTTTAGTATTCAGTACTAGCGTATCATGAGCATTTCACTGGAAGACTTCAGATATCTTTTGTCCAATGCATCGCAGATTTAATTTTGTTCGTCACACATTTTCTGTTTCTTTTTCACTTCTCAATACAGACATAGCGGCGGGAACGAATGTTGCCTTACTACTACCCTCGTCAACCTGTATCCGTCATTCACATAATACGGAGGGGTCCAAAAAATGTATCCACTGTTTAAAAGTCCATAACTGGCAAACTAACTGACGGAGTTGTCTCATCTTTGGTTGTTCCGGAAATCGCCACATAAGCGTTGTATTGCGTTGTTTTGTTTTGTCGGATGACAGTCGCCAGATAGTCAGTCTTTTGTTCTTAGTTGCACCTAGGTACTCGAGTAAACATGGCTGGCGCAAGGCTTACATTCGATGAAAGGGAGTCAGTTTTTAAGTGGTATTTTAAGTACGTAAACATTAATGAGGTTCAACGGCAATGGCGAAATGACTATCAAACATAGTCACCGACAAGTTTAACGATTTGTCGCATTGGAGATAAATTTGAAGCCGAACGCTGTGTTAAGGGTGTACACAAACAACGATCTGGACGACCTGTAACAGTAACAAGTCCAGCTAACTCCCGTCGTGTGTTACAGTAATTCACTCGCTCACCACAGAAGTCTGTGAGACAGTGTGCTCGTGAAACTGGAGTGAGTCGCTCAAGTGTTCGGCGAATTTTGAAGCCAGAAAAGTGGAAGTGCTACATCCCCTGATTGCTACGTGCAATGAACGAGAACGACCCTGATCGTAGAATGGAGTACTGCGAGTGGTTTACTAACATGGTGCGCATAGATCAAGAGTTTTCAGAGATGATTGTGTGGTCTGATGGGGCACAGTTCAAACTCAATGGTACAATGAATCTCCACAATTGCATCTACCTGTCCACCGAAAATCCGAACGTCCATGTAGACAAAGCCGTGAATTTGCCAGGAGTAAATGTGTGGTGTGGGTTGTCTTGCCGGGGCTTGATTGGGCCATTCTTCTTTGACGGCACAGTTACCGGTGAGGTGTACCTGCAGAAGCTTCTGACATCCATTTTACCTTCCATCCGGAACTCGTATGGAGACGGACGAGTTTACTTTCAACAAGATGGAGCCCCAGCCCACTACCAAAATCGTGTTAGGGCGAATCTCACCGAAAATCTACCAGAAAGATGGGTAGGCCGTACAGGTGCTGTGGAGTATCCACCACGTTCCCCGGACCTAACTCCTCAGGACTTTTACCTGTGGGGAACACTAAAGGACGTCGTTTATCGACAACAGCCACTCACATTGGATGAACTTCGAGAATCCATCGCACATTCATGTGCAAATATCCAACTGAACACGTTGCAGTCAGTAGCTCGTGCAGCAGTTCGGCGGCATCGTTTGTGTGTGGATGTTAATGGTGACAATTTCGAGCACCTACAGTGATATTTTTAAGTTGGACTTTAAGCTACACTTTCACCGAAAATGAGACAACTTCGTCAGTTTGCAAGTTATGGACTTTTAAATAGTGGATACATTTTCTTGGACCCCTCTGTATTCTGCTCTTTCCAGCACCCAAAGTCTGTGTATAACCCTTCGAAATTCGCAGAAGATTTATTTTCCTCGCCAAACTCTACTTCTTCTAATAATTCCAATTAACATGAATGTGTGCGTCTCTCTGTCTCTCTCTCTCTCTCTTCGCTAGAGTAGTAGTGCAGAGTCCGCTGTTTTCGTGTGCCCTGGAAACTTGAGGTGTCTCCTTCCCTACAGAGCATTTATGGGTGTCATAGGAGTAGTGACAGTTTTAGCCTTGTCAATAAAATTCTTCACGGTATGTGACCGTATAGTCAATATATAAAATTCTACAACGTTGTCGTCACTGTTGCAAATGCCCCCTCCTTCCCCCTCAGGGTGTTGTCCTCACTGCTAAATAACAAAAGCTTAAGTTCTTATTTACTAGTGGAAGAAGCTGTTTTCGTAATCTGATAGGGTAGTGAGGGCAAGGGGAGGGGAATATTAGACGTCTGTTCTTTTTGTTTGCTTCATTTCATGTCACTGGTGGAAACAGACAAGGGGAACGCCACCGTATTAATAGACACGGCAGATTGTAACAAATGAATGGAGAACCTTTAGCGCGATTCTACACCCATGATAATCAAATCGACAGAAGTACTGCTAAAGAAGACTAGAATGCATTTCAACACGTCCAGAAGACTCATCCCACAAGTTCACAAACACGAAGGATGTATCTGACATAGGAGGTGCACGAAGAGACTTTTAATTTAAGGCCCATAGTAAACAGTATTAATACGCTGACCTAAAAAAAAAAATGCGAGAGAACTGCTTCGAAATTCGACACTAAGGAGACAAACAGATTCATGTATTAAGGACTCTACCCATTTCATGACACTTCTATTATTAAACTGTATATCGGCTGGTTCCTACGTAAAGTCATTCATGAATGTACCAATGTCAGAGGAACACGTGGCACTCGATTTTGGCGAGCTAGTGTGGCCCAGTTTTACGACCACCTATTTGAGGTGGAAAGGGGAATTTCATGAACAGTTGCACGACGTAGGTATGGGTTCTCTTTCACCCTTAGCAGCCATCGTCTTTATGGAGGCACCTGAAGAAACAGCTCTCCAGTCCACACCATTATACCCTGAATACCTCCGTGGAAAAAGGATACTTCGGCACACTTGTCCGTGGCTCTAGAACAAGATAAGAACGATAACAAATTAAAATGAAACTCGTATACTATACACGATGAAAGTCTCTGATAAGCTCCATAATGCGGATCGCTGACTGTGCGCGACCGCAGAACCAAAGATACTGTACTGTTAGTGTTGGAATAAGAGAGCGCTTGGCACGCAGTTGTAGGTAGCTGTCTGTGAAAGAAAGACGAAGAAGCAGCCAGTTTTTGCGGTGTGCTGTCTGAAGCCACCAAGAGTTAGATTAATGTAGGTATGTCAGTATTGTTGAACGTGGAAGGAGAAGTCTTCATGCAAATAAGTATCAACGTACCGAAGTCTCATTGTATCCAAACGAACCTTTATTCTCATAAAGAGAAGTACATGGAAGTGTAGGAAATGCAGTACATAGACAGCACGACATAAGCAGCTTATATGGAACACTAAAGAAACACACTGTTTCCTGGCAGGCTTTATAAACATTTTCCTGATGATATACTAGGTAAATAAGGCACATTGCCTATAAAGATTTGGGATTAAGGATATATTTTTTTCTGTATGTTGTGTTGGGTATAAGAGTATTGTTAGATGAGTTTTTATGCCCTCAGCTGCACCAAATTTTTGGAATAATGATGGAATATTGATGTTTAATGGGAGTTCATACCCCGAGGTGCACTTCGATAATCAGGTTATACTGATATACTGATGAATTTTCGATAATGATATTGTATGATGCTCATATGTATTTTGCATATGTTGTATCGTTTCTCATTATGAATTATGCATAGTCCTTTGAGTGCCATATAAAGTTACAGGTAAATGAGATTGTATGTTACTTTCTTAACTTTGATGTTTATATTGTGTAAAACTAGGCCACCTTGATCCAGAAAGATGTTTTCTGTAATATTTGCAATTAAGATTAGCATTTATTTCATGTAAAACCAGGATGGTGTGAGCCTCAAAGAAGATTTTGTCACATTTTAGTTATTAAGGTCAGTAATTATTTCATGTAAGACTAGGGAACTTTGAGCAACAAATATGATGTCTGTAACATATTATATCTATTACAATCAGCACTTAGGTGGTAAAAAGGCCTCTTGGAACCTCTGATTCATATTTTCTCTATAACTGCTATAGATATTAAGATCTGCATATATTTCATGTGCTAGGCCACTTGCAGTTTGTAGCTATTAAGATGAGCATTTATGTATGTATTACGGCGGTTGGAGAATCCGTTAATATATTTTCTCTATGGTTGCTTTAGCTTTTAAGATTTGCATGTATTCCAAGTAAAAGGCCGCCTGGAGCCATTCAGATCTTGATTTTACTGTTGGGTTGTGTTAATATTGGGTATACAAGGCCACTGAGAGCCACAGTATAATGCTATGAACCAGTGACGTTCTGTGTAATGTTAGATTATTCTATGTCTAATTGGCAGCCTGACGCCATACTTATTGATGTTATCTTATTCAGAGATAACTTCCAATTTTGACTGTTTACTCTGTTGTAAAGCTTTATTACTTCATCCAGTTTGTAATTTCATTAGGATGGACAACAATGGAAACGATGTCCCATGCTTTTTAACAGAGCATAGGGGAACGATGCAGGATACCCGCACCGCCATAATAGGCAAGTTTGTAGTGGAGGTAGTTTGCCGTCGCCTTCCACTGACCGTAATGGGGATGAACGCTGATGATGAAGAGGACACAACAACACCCGGTTATCAAGGGGCAGGTGAAAATCTCAGACACCGCCGGGAATCGAACCCGGGACCACGAGCGGTGGACTTCATTAGGATACTGAACTATTTCTGATCAGATAAATTACTCAACGTTTACATAGAAATGGCCTGTTCCACGACCTTACCTTTGCTACTTTTTTGTACCATTATCCAGTCTCCTACCTGCTGTCATGGTAGTGGAGTAATTTACTACTAGTATTCATACTTCAACATAAGTGACTATATATGTAGTTTGGATCTCAAAAGAATCTCTTCTATGAAGAGTAGTGGTGATGATTCACGTTATTGATATTATGGTAATCACCAACTATGGTTCTCGGCAATCTGTTGCCAAGTACCTCTTGTATATCTGCTCAAGACTGAAGAAAATAATATGGCGTTCAGATTATTCTTACACTGAATGCAATACACATTGCTCACTACTAAGTTTTAGAACCTGCACAAAACAAAGGAAATGATGTAGTCACTTCAATATCCTCGTAGGCTTTAGCCATGACTCTTCCTCTCCCTTGCCCAATCCTGTACCATTATTTTGACGATTGTATACTGATTCTGCTGTACATGATTTATTTGCCAGCAACCTTGTTTACGAGACAATTTACTTAGATTGTAACCAGATTATGATTTATAATAGTGCACCCGGGCACTATCAGTTCTTTAGAGTTTAATGATATTATAGAGTTAGATAAATTTACCACACATTTGTTATACAAGGTGTTTCCAAATATGTGTCAAAATTGTTAGACGCTGCTGGAGGGTTGTGAAAGCAGTATACTGGGGCACACTTGAACCAGAATAAGACAAGAATATTAATTAATTGAAATGGAACTACTATACTATAAACGATGAATGTCCCAGTGTTGGAGTGTTAGCGCATAGTTGTAGATAGCTGTCTGTGAGGGAAAGACGATGGAGTAGGCAGTTCTTGCGATGTGCTATGTGAAGCCACCAAGAGTTAGGTTAATGCAGGTATGTCAATATTGTCGCAGAAGAAGCTGAGTAGAACATGGTGGAGTGTTATGTTACTAAACTGTTGAACGGAGGGTTGTGAGTTCTAAACTTACCTGGAGTGTAGTATTATAATGTCTATATTCGGTTCGAGTACATTCTAGAAGTATCCACAAATTTCAAGAATCATGTACTGGAATGTTCTGTAGCTGTATATATACTGTATGTGTTCTGGCTGGAGGCAGTTTGCTCCGCGCTCTCGTATGTGCAAGTGCTGAATAAACCTTCGTTAAGTGAAGTTAGTGTTCGTCATACAGCTACTTACACCTTCTACGTGACAATACTCTGGTGGAGACACTGGGTATTGGAATTTGTGATAGCGCACATTATAGACGACATATTGGTTCCCATCATGCCACGACAGAGCCGCCGTTTACGTGGCGAGAAACCCGAATCCGAGCCATATTCAACAGATCGCAATCTACCGGAGACTTTACAATGACAGCAACTATGTGTCACCACATGAGACATCCTTCCGCGTTCTCTGGTGACGATGGCCAAGATCCAAACAAGTGGCTGAAGGTACATGAGCGTATAGCCAAATGTAACAAATGGGATGACACCATGTATTTGGCTAACGTATTTTTCTGCTTGGAGGGCACTGCCAAGAATGGTATGAGAACAACGAGGAGAATTTTACAAACTGGGAAGCATTCCAGGCGGCACTGCACAAGTATTTCGGCGACACAAAATAACAGAAGTGCAAGGCTGAAGATAAATTAAAGTGCAGGGCACAGCGTCCAGGAGAAACTACAGCATCCTACATTCAAGACGTCTTGTAACTGTGTAAAATAGCGGATCTTCGAATGAAGGAGGAAGACACGGTCCCACATCTCATGAAGGGTGTTGCTGAGGACATATCTCAAGCCGTACTCCTGAAGGAGGTTTCGACAACAGACGACCTCGTCTATTGCCAGTATATCGAGACAATACATCAAAAAAGAATTACATGCATGAAGTTTGAAAGGCTTCCAAACGTAGTTTCGATGTCTTTGATGGAGAAAGCAACTGATTTCACAAGTGTTCTTTGTCAGATAGTGAGAGAGAAACGTCTGAAGTCACTCAGATTGCACCGCGAGCAACAAACCGAGGCGCTTCAAGAGGTTATAAGGGAGGAAGTGGAACAGACATTGAACCCAAACTCTCGTCCTTCATTTCCCTTTAAAATGGTGAAAAAGTCAAGACCCAGGGGAAGTTACGTTCCTACAATGCCACATGAGGAACCTGTTTGGGCACCAAGGAAGACTGACGTCTGGAAAACTAAAGGGTGCGACCTTCCTTGGCGGTGAGGTCGCCGAAGAGAAAAATCCTCCGCCGTTGATCACTACAAAAATGATACGAAACTACGTCGATTTCCTCATGGACAGTTGACCAGCCCAAGCTCTTGTGGACTCTGCAGCATCATATTCAGTAATTTCGGAAAAGTTGCAGAAAACCGTATTCGTCAACAGCAAAACATTTCTGCTGAAAGTGGCTAAATGGAAATATGTAAAACCTACAGGAAGATGTACCATTCGTGTGGGTATAAGTGACCATACACAGCCCTTGGAATTCATCGTCTCACAAGATTGTATTCATGACGTCATTTTCGAATGGGACTTTTTGAAAGCTTCTCAGGCAATTATAGATGGTGGTCGTATAACACAGTCACAGCATATTTACGTAGCTTATTCAATCAAATACCAAATTTAGTTTATTACGTATTATGCCCCAACAGAACAAACTAGTCCTGTCACGGAAAAGCCACGTATAACACTCCTGTCCGCTGTTACTACTGCACCATAACCTCAATGCTAGAAACAGGTTGTGACATAAAACTATTTTGTAAAAGCAATTATGGTACAAAGCAGCATAGCAGTGTTACCCTCTGGGAGGAATTTTGTTAAGTTGACCGTGTTGTACCTAACGGAGGTGGCCTATCGGAAGTGAAAGTCAGAATTACGTAAATGTTCGAATAGTAACAAACAAAATTTTGTTTACCTGCACTGTTTAACTGATAATGGAAAACGGTCGCCAGCCTAACTAGGCAAAAGAATGATTAACATTCTCGTTGAAGAAAATAGTTATTAGTAATTTTAACGGATAAACACAACCTATACTTGGCCATACGCAAGTGCAATGAACTCTGACACACTCATAAGTTTACGGTAAGATTGAAGCTAACAGTTGGAACAGCACAAACTATTTGCAAAATTATAACAGCTACCGAAACACACTAGTACTTTCAGGGCTTACACGAAGTGAGTGGTCTTTATACTGTTAATATGCACACAAGAGAGACAAACACTTAGTAATCATGAACATATAATTTCCTACTATGCAATTTTCCACTTTTACTACCATGAGACATAAAATTAACATTTATGTAAGATACTAACTCACTTTCTGCGATTAACAACAAGTAGTAATGTGATCATTTACTAAGCAAAACTTTATAAGCCTCAGTCTTGAGAAATTTTAATTTGAATTTGGCAACAACACATTAATAATCAGTTTTACTAGGAAAATTATTTCAGCAAGCATCATTAACTCTAACTCACTCTCTTACTACATTAACTTTAACTTTACTCTGTCCAATAGGCATTAATTAGCAAACTGAGTTTTAACGTACTTTCAGTAAGGACACTCGGTAATCACTTTAGTTCAAACGGAGAGGACCCATGAGAGGTGTTATGATGAGGAGAAAAGTCAAGGTAGGTACATAAATTCAGATATAAATTACCTTATATTTCAGCACAATAACACATCCATTAAGCTGATCCTTCACTGTACATCATTATAGTATTACGTTACAGTGATTGCGCAACGTGGTGGCAACTGCATGTTGGTAGGTGGATTCGCAGACTGAATTGCTGGACTCTGTCATTTCTTGGTGGCGACGACAGATACAAATTCCAGAATAGTTCCAGCTATTTATCCATCCATCCGAGGCATTGGAAAGAAGCAGAAAAAGCCTCTCTCGGAACCAGCACAATATGCATCTTTTACATGGCAGTGCCCGACTCGTAGCTCGTCGCCGACTCGTAGCTCGTCTCCGACTGACTATCAGTTCCACCTTTTCCACCTAGGCCAACCACAATTTGCGCGCGCTACACAGTTCCGTTCCCGAGGGGAACCACTACACCTTTTATACACAAAATTACTAAGATACCTAAGTGAGGATCAGCAGTTTACATAACAGTAAACAATCATTTTAAACAAAACAGAACATCTGCACATATTGACACTTCTACCAAAAATTATTCACACAAAATTACAATCATATACAGTAAGTTTTGTTCCCTCCAAATGGGACAAAGAATATAAATTGCAGATATGCTACACAGCATACAATCAAATCATGATATCAAAGTTCGTACAAAGAAAGGAATATACAATTTTATGTTATCGATTCAAGCAAACACATTTACAGAAGCTCAATGATGTAACATTAAATGAAACAAAAGCAAAATAAATCAGTACAGCATTAGAGCTATGGTGTTACAGTCGCTCGAAAATTATACTAGACGAGATGAGATACTGTAGACAGGAAGATGCGCATCCGAGTGTGTGGAGACTGTGTGTGCTGGCTCTGAGCACTATGCGACTTAACTTCTGAGGTCATCAGTCGCCTACAACTTAGAACTAATTAAACCTAACTAACCTAAAGACACCATACACATCCATGCCCGAGGCAGGATTCGAACCAGCGACCGTAGTGGTAGCTCGGCTCCAGACTGTAGCGCCTAGAACCGCACGGCCACTCCGGCCGGCTATGTGTGCTGGATGAAGTGATCGTCCCTGCAGTCACTGCTACAAAGGTGTCTGTCACGTGTCATGCCATGCATCAACCCCTGGATCTTGTAGTGGAATGCAAGAGAAGCATACCACTGAAGAATAACTTGTTCATTCCAGGCTCTGTCGTCTCGTTTGAAAACAGATTCGGCGAATTGTGGATAGTTAGTTGTCGCCGAGAACCGCAGATCCTTCCAAGAAGCATGTGCATAGCAAACCCTGAGCCGTCAATTGAAGAACAGCCGAGCGTCATAGAAACCTCCCATGCCGAGTCTGTGGGCCAAATTAACGCTACCACTACGAGACAAGATCTTCTAGCTCGATTCTAAATAACAAAGGTACACTATCCACTTCAGGTGACGTAGAAGATTATCCACCATCCGTTGAAAGGTTGCTGGTGCATTACAAAAACCAAATGGCATTACCTTGAACTCATACAGACCCTCAGGGGTGATGAATGTAAGTTTCTCACGATCAGCATCTATTTCGATTTGCGAGTATCCCATGTCCATGGTTGAGAAAAACTTAGCCCCCTTATTCCATACTCCTCTCCAACAAGGCGGACTGAAACATAATCCTGAAAAGTGTCACTTTGGAGCGAAAGAAATCAAAATACTGGGACACGTTGTGACAAACAAAGGTATGCGGCCAGACCCAGAAAAGGTGAGAGCTATAACGGAATGTCCTATTCCTACAAGTATTAGAGATGTGAGAAGATTCCTCGGATTATGTTCTTATTGCCGTCGTTTTATCAAAGACTTTTGTATCAAAGCCAGGCCACTCCAAGAGTTTTTAAAAGCTGATGCTAAATTTATCTGGGCTGGTGCTCAACAAGATTCTTTCAATGTGCTGCGAAAAGCTGTGACGACTGACCCTGTAAATAAGAAAGCACCTACAGAACTACACACAGATGCCGGTGGGTATGGAATCGGAGCTGTTCTGGTGCAAAAATCTGGATGGAAAAGAGAAGGTTATAGTCAATGCTTCTAGGGCACTTACAACAGGCGAGAGAAACTACTCAACTACAAAAGAGAATGTCTTACTGTGAACTGGGCCATGTGCAGATTTTGACAGTATCTCTATGGAAGGCCATTCACAGTTTTTATAGACCGTCATTCACTTAGTTGGTTGATAGGTGTTACGGATCCAACAGGACGACTCGCCAGATGGGCACTACGTCTTCAACAGTATGACATTACCATAGTGTACAAAAGTGGAAGAAAACACCAAGATGCCTACTGTCTCTCAAGAAACCCTGTGCAAGACCATCAACACTTTGATGAAGATAGTGACTGTCTCACTTCACTCCAGGATCTCTCCGCTGAGCAGAAGAAGGATGCCAAGATATCACAAATTATGCTTGCCTTAAATCGGTCAGAGGTTGTGAAAGAACAATTTAAGGTAGTTAATGGATTACTTTGCAAGAAAACTTGGATCCGTTGGGTGGATAACAGTGATTCCTAAACATTTGCGCTTAGATGTTCTACAGAAATTCCATGACACACCTGAGGCCTGACATTTAGGATTTATTAAGACCTACGTTAGAATCCGCAAGACATTTTTCTGGCCAGATTTATTTAGGAGTGTCCGTCACTATGTGTCGCATTATGGAGAGATCCAGAGGAGAAAGGCAGTTCCTCAGAAACCACCTGGCCGACTCATACCCATTCCACCAGCCGAACCGCTTGCCAGCATGTTGAGATTGACCTCCTCGGACGATTTCCAACGTCTGCTAGTGGCAATAGATGGATTATTGTTTGCACTGATTATCTGCACGCTGTGCCATTACAAAAGCAGTGAAAACAGCCGAAGCATCCGAGGTAGCTAAATTCATCGTGGAAAACGGTCGGTGCAACATTACTCATCACATGACGACTGCCTGCCATCCGCAAACTAACGGGCTTACTGAACGCCTTAATAAGACCTTAGCCGACATGCTATCAGTGCTCGTCAATGTTGAGCAGAGCAACTGGGATGAGGTGCTACCTTTCGTGACGTTTGTCTACAACACCGCCAAACAAGACATCACAGGATTTATGCTATTTTTCCTGGTGCATGGACGTGAGGCCACTACGACGATGGATTCTGTGTTTCCGTTACATCCTGATGACGTGGACGACGACTACATCGGCCAGGTGTTTACCAGAGCTGAGGAAGCTCGGCAGTTAGCTCGACTCCGCACGCTGCATGCTCCAGAAAATGATCGCCGAAGGTATGACGCGAACCACTGCCCTGTTGTCTAGCAGCCTGGTGACCTCGTCTGGATCTTCAGCCCTGTACGGAAGGTTGGTCTCTCTGAGAATCTCCTCAGGCGCTACTTTGGACCTTGTAAGGTTGTCAGACAGTTGTCTGATGTTACTTATGAAGCTGAAGATTTCGACGCTGACACACGACGACGAAAAATCAGATATACGGTCCACTTCCTTCGAATGAAGCCCTATAACGATCCTGCAACCCAGGGTAAATTCGAAGCTCCAGCGACAGACAACAAGCTGAAGGGTGACGAAGGGCGTAGCGGCAGAAGTTCCGAGAAGATCACCACCAGGGCGAGCATCAGTCGTCGGGAGTCGGAGTATGCAGGACCGATGACTCGTTCCCGGACAAGGAGGATGTAACACCGAGACGCTCTTCTCTTAAGGAGGGAGCAATGTCGCAGAAGAAGCTGAGTAGAACCGTGGTGTAGTGGTTATGATACTAAACTGTTGCATGGAGGTTCGTGAGTTCTGTAGTATTTTAATTTCTGTATTCGGTTCGAGTACATTCTACAAGTATCCGCAAATGTAAAGAATCATTGTACTGGAATGTTCTGTAGCTCTATATATACTATACGTGTTCTGGGCGAAGGCAGTTCGCTCCGCGCTCTGGTATGTGCAAGTGCTGAATAAACGATCGATAAGTGAAGTTAGTGTTAGTCATTCAGCTACTTACAACTTCTTCTACGTGACATTATTGATGAACATCGAAGCAGAAGTCTTCATGGAAACAAGTTGAACATCTTAAATAATTATTATTTCTGTTTTTTCCAGCGCGTTAGTATAGATGAGTTGACTGATAACTTGTAATTGTTGAATAACCCCAGAGTGTACGTAAACGGTTTTGATAAAAAGGCTAGTTAGATATTTCATTTTTGTAATGCTTTTAAGATTTGTTAACAGAGCTATGTGTAATTTTATTATTTCCATTTATGTTGGATTAATGAAGTTAGATAATACTTGCTGTTTAAATCTCATTGTTTTTGAATGAGTAATATAACTTCTGTTGTCAGATGTTTCTGAAAAGCCAAACTTAACTTGCAATATAATTTGGCTGAAAAATCTGAGTGTTAGAAATTCACAATAATCATTACCGCCTGCCAATGCCGGCCGTGGTGGTCTAGCGGTTCTAGGCGCGCAGTCCGGAACCGCGCGGCTGCTACGGTCGCAGGTTCGAATCCTGCCTCGGGCATGGATGTGTGTGATGTCCTTAGGTTAGTTAGGTTTAAGTAGTTCTAAGTTGTAGGGGACTGATGACCACAGATGTTAAGTCCCATAGTGCTCAGAGCCATTTGAACCATTTTGCATCTCCCAATGCAGGTCATATATTTTTCGAAGAAGTTCCTGTTTCTTAAATGTTCTCGTTTCTCACCCAAATGGATTTCATCTGCATTTGAAGTATTATTATAGCACTGCACACTGTTGAGCCTGTAGCTAGCATTTACTTTTTTAAATTTTTTTTAATGATAGACCAGAATATATCGCGTTCCACCGTTGTTTCTCTAGAAGTAAGATAATTTAATTTATTTGTTATGTGCACAGGGACCAAAGTTATCAGTATGAACAGGGTCAAATGATTCAGTGCCTAAGAGGCTGAATATATTTTTCAGTGACTGTATTTCGTTATTTGGATTGGGAGTTGCATTGCCCAATCCATTCGTTTAAGGTTTTGCTAACAATAACACTTGGACACCACTTGCAGATACAACACGCAACACGACAATTCCAGAGATGAGACTTCATTCAACGCAATCGTAATCTTTCTCTTTCTTTTTATTAAAGAACGTTACATCCGGACCCTTCGTCAGCGGGTCACATGGAGAAGAACTATGGAACTTCCTCCAAGACCACAGCAAAATACATTATGTTATGGAGATAGAAGGCAATTCCCTGCCGAAAAACTGACACTAAACTTGGCCACAGAGTATACAGAAAATCCACCAGCACGGACAGGTCCCTATGCGGCTGCTATCACCATCATCCTAAGCAAAAGAAATTACGCTGCACACTTTCAACAAGATGGCCGACAGGATCAAAGATGAAGAACATTTCAAGGCGGAAATACATGACCTAAATTACAACTTTGGAACTAGTGGTTATGGAATGAAGATATTAGTTAAAACTACTGCGACAAAGGATGAAAGTAATAGGGAAGAGCAGACGGAACTACGGATCATCGCCTTATTACCAAACATACAAGGGATCACTGAACGACTGGGCAAAATTCTGCGCCGAGTAGGAGTTATAAAGTCAATTTTCGGATTCAGAAACAAAATAAAAGATATTCTTCACTCAACGGAAGACGCAGTCGACAAACGGTATACTGCTCGAGTATACGAAATGGGCAGAGTGTGGACTTGTGTATGTAGGTGCGACGGGATGAGCCGTTACCACATACATATGTTGTTGTTGTTGTGGTCTTCAGTCCAGAGACTGGTTTGATGCAGCTCTCCATGCTACTCTATCCTGTGCAAACTGCTTCATCTCCCAGTACGTACTGCAGCCTACGCCCTTCTGAATCTGCTTAGTGTAATCATCTCTTGGTCTCCCTCTACAATTTTTACCCTCCACACTGCCATCTAATACTAAATTGGTGATCGCTTGATGCCTCAGTACATGTCCTACCAAACGATCCATGAAAGGTACATTCGTCTGAAACAACACAACAAGTTAGCGGTCACGGAACGCCAGGATGACTACGACAAACCAATATTATTTCGAAAAGCCTTCGTACTGACGAAACACCCCTGCCTTGAGGAGGGGGATTACACAGGTGATGGAAATAGCTAAGCGACCCTCCAACATGATTGGGGGGGGGGGGGGGGGGGACAGACTTCCAGCGTCATGGTGGCTAGCCGTAGCATCGGTACGGAACGACAGCGTTGACAAAGCAAGCGACACAGACGCGCTGCAGACCACAGCAGTCCCTGGTACATAGAATGCTGGCACACGTCAGCCAGCATACGGGTCCTGAAATGATCTTGTGACGCCACAATAGTAGGCGTGTCCGCCACACTTTGGGAACTCTCGAATCCGTGCTTTGCCCATGGAAAACAATCAATATTTAATTGAAAAGGTACGGACTGAAGGCCTTAATTTTGTTGTGTGCTACCTAGAACTTGCACGCATTTAAACGCGCAGTCAAGAACTATCAAACTCTTCTGAAACAGTTACTCGACCCCTCCGGAGACGGTTGCTGGCACTCGGAAGACCTGCAGTGTCAGGTGGTCACGTGCTGTGACGTAAAAGCCACTACCTGTCTTTCTCGTGGGCCTCGGCCGGCACCAGACAGCAAGTAAATAGCGCAGCGTCACAATTTCCTCCCTTTCTCATTCACCTATTTACACCAATGACAAGAACACAAGAACACCAATGACAAGAAATAAAGCAAACACTAATAAAGGAAGTGTACACCAGCAAAGTTATTTCAAGAAGTGGTTAGACTGTGAGGAGCCAAGAGCATGAGTTCTAAACCAAAATCCAGAAAGGACTAACACGGAATCAGAACCTCCCAGCATTGATTAAATCCAAAATACCATAAAAGATTTGAAGAATGATAAGGCCCCTGTTGAATATTCAGTAACTGCCGAAAAGTGGGAAGTGGTAGGTGCTAGAACGGCAACGAATCTACATGGAGTCTTTCAAAAAGTCTGGGAAATAGGATCTACATCAGAAGATCGGAAAATGGAAGTAATTCAAATAATCCACAAAAAAGGAAATACAACTGAACCCAACAACTATAGGAAATTTCCCTCCTTCCAGTGACTTATGAAATTCTGTCTAAAGACATACTAAACAGGCTGTAATACCTGCTGGATCAGCAGTTAGCAGAGTGCGAAGAAGGGTTTAGCAAAAATGAATCTGTGGAAAAGAAATTTTAAATCTCAAATTTACAGTCAGATATAAAGGAACTAAATCCAAAAGCATTTGTATAACATTTGTAGACTTGAAAAAGCATACGATTCGTTTGATGAGATAGTATGTTCACCATCTTAAAAGAGTTTCTAGCCTGCAACAAATCAGTGGCAATCATAAAAGGAACAGTAACAAAATCAAAATTCAATATTAAATTTGTAGGAGAAACCTCCAGTGCTTTTGAGATGAGAACTGGTGTTAGACGAGGAGATGGATTGTCCCAACCGCTGTTTACCTGTGTACTAGAAAAGATAATCAGGGAATGGAGGAACAAGATAAAAAGGAGTTAAAATGAAAATTGGGAAGAAAGGCGATAATACTTTTCATTGCTTGCCTTTTTCAGACGATCTTGCCATCCAAATTAAATCTATAGAAAATGCTACAATGCAGATTAATATTCTACAACAGAAAGCTTCAAAAGCAGGCATTCTAAAGCAGGCCTATGTCCAATTACATGGAAGCAGATTATGGAAGAATAAAACAGGCTACAAAATTTAAATATCAAGGTCAATTAACATAGCCAAATGCCTTGGACGAAGTAGCTAACTTAGTAAGGACAAAGAAAATGGTAGTGGCTCTTCAACTAACAAAAGCACTGCATTACAGGAAAACTGTTTTTTTTTCGCAAATGCAAAACGACTGCACTACAATAGTCATTCAATTACAGTACTTCCATGCTTCAGAATGCCTTTCCTTAAATACAACCAAACAGTTAGGTGAAACAGAAACTAAAGACAGAAAAATTGTCATGAAAGTGTTGGGACAAAAACATGACAAGGGTAAATGGAAAGTAAGAAGCAGTAAAGAAATTTATGAAAAATACGACCATTATCAGACACAATTAGCAGGAGAAGAGTTATGTTCTGTGGACACCAGAAACCGCTAGTAGGAAAGACGATAGTAATAGGAGATTTGGACTTTTGCGGCAGAAACCCAAAACCATCAATGACATGGATCAAAGAAGTTAAAGCAGACTTCAAATAAATAGAAATAATTGAGGAAGAAATAGGAGCTCATTGCTAAAGAGGAACTTTTAAGGGCTATCAGGAGAAAACTAAGAAAAAGACGACGCAGTATTGACGGAAGGAAGAAGAGACAAACATAGGAAAAGAATAAAAAACTACTGGCAAGAAATAAGGGATAAAAGGAAGAAGACATATTTCAATAAAACAAGAACGTCTATTGCCACCATTGGCATGAAATAAAGCAAACGGTGATAAAAGGTGTCTAATACCCCTCCTCTTCATCTTCTATACCCCATCACGTTACGAAAACAGCTTCTTTCACTAGTACATAATGACATAAGTTTGTATCAGTCACCAGTTCACACAACAGCGGTGGAAGGAAATTTACAACAGTGATAGAAACGTTTTCTTAACTTTACTTTTGGACGGATCTTCATTCTCAGGCAGCTCAGGCCTTTGAAATGTACCTCGGTGACACTGCAGCAAGCCTCACCCCCGCAATTTAAACGCTATGAATATGAAAGCAAATACTGGTCTTGTCCCTCCAATTGACAGTGCAATGACATACACAGAAGAATACTATCAGTGACAACGACCACGGAAGCTAATGCTACAATTTTAACTCTATCTGGCGCATCAAAGAGCGAGTGGTGACCCTTATTTGGACTCATTTAATAGTGCAGCAATGCTGAAGTTAAATCCAGATCCACTGGTAAATGATTCGGAATAGATGTGTGGAGCAATACGTCACGACCTTTTCTCGCGAGCGGCACATGGCGTGGTTTCTGTCCGCGACCGAAGGTCTAACTCTGAGAGAGACCACGAAAACTCCGATGACGAGGTAGATACAACGTTTGTTAATAACTATCAGAATGAAACCACAGAACAATACGCAAACGCCTTAGCTTTGGAAGTCCAAACGAATAAGACAGAGCTGTGCTTTCCACTTCCCTCTCAACGACCAACGAGTTCTTGTCCTCCAACATCACTCAACCAAGTCTCTCGAAGCTGGTCACCATCTTCTCTAAAGGAAGGTAGAACAAACTGTCGAATCAGAACACTCCATTTCCCACAGTAAGTTATCTTCTATTACTTCGTTAATAACGGAGAATTTTACGATTAAAAGAAGGCACTCGGTGTAACTTCCGAGTGCAAGATGTGACAATTACGTAACAGCATTCCACTTTTTTCTTTTCTTATTTATTACGACTTTACTTTGGGTCGGAGCTTCGTTCTCAAAGGCAGGCACATCAGGCCTTTGAAACCTACCTCTGTGACACTACAGCAAGACTCTACCCTCGCAATGTAAACGCCATGAATATGAAAGGAAATACTGGTCTTGTCCCTCCAATTGATAAGCGCCTGTCACTTCCTCCTTGAATCACCATCTCGATCTTAAAATCTCTAATGCTTTGAACGCACGTTAATTTTATTCTGTTATATTTCACCCAACTCTTCGCCCGCATATGCATACAGCACACACACACACACACACACACACACACACACACAAAACTCCTCCCCCATCTCCCTGCATCCATCCTCCTCTGTACACTCCCTGCCCATCTTCTCCTTCCCTCTCTCTCCGTTCATCTCCTCCTTTTCCTCTCGCTGGCCATCTTCTCTCCCTCTTCTGTCCATTACTCCTCCTCCCCAATATCTGTTCATCTCCTCGTGCCCCTTAATCTGACCAGCTCATCCTCCTTCCTCTGCCTTTCTTCACCTCTGTCTGTCTCCTTCTCGCATTATATCTCCTCATCTCCTCCTACCCTTCCCCACCAATCTCCTCCTTCTCACTCTCTCCACCTCCTCCTTTCCTTTCTTTCTATCCATTTCCTCATTCTCTCTCTTCTTTTGCAACCTGCTCACGACCACTCTACATCTTCAGCCTGCCTCCTACAGCTCTATCTCTTCGCTACACACCGTCCGTCTCATTCTCACCCTGTCTCTCTCTCTCTCTCTGCACATCTCCTCCGCTACAATCTCTATCTCCTCCCAACCTCTCTGTCAATCGGTCATCCTCCTGACTGACCAACCCCTGTAGCTCTTTCTCCTACCTCTCTCTATCTGTCACCACAGCACCCCTCTTCTATCTGCCCCTCTTCATCTTCCACCTGCCTCCTAGATCTCCCTGACATCCCTCACTCTCTGTCTCTCTACTCCTCCCATAGTCTCTGACCATCTCATTCTTCTCTTCTCTCTGTAAATTAGTTGAACCCCTCTTCATTCCATCTCACCCCTCTTTCTATACTCCTCCCTATTCTCCTTCCTATCTCTCCATCTCGTCCCTCGCCCTCTCTCTCTCTCTCTATCTCTCTCTCTCTCTATCTCTCTCTCTCTGCTTATCTGCACCCATACACACGTTCAACACGTGGAACAAATTTCGGAACTACTCGCACAACACACTTTTTGTCAGGGTAACCTAAATATGAGACATTACCAACCCTTATCACCCCCCTCTGCCCCTATAGCAAACATGTGATCCTTATTCCCATAGTAGCTGTTCCTAGATAATAAGTAGTATGATCGTCATCAACTATTTGTAGTCCTATCATCGTTAGTTGTGTGTAATGCTATTGATAATAATTACTTCTGAAACGACTAATCACAGCTGAATAAAACAATTTCTTCACGCCATACACGAAACGCCTTCATCATTTGCAAGGCATCTTCAGGGAAAATTTCGTAGATGCTGATCTACATGTGCTATTTTCCCTGTTATCAAGCTGTTTCTCTAGATCTTCCTGCCATACGATATTTCATTTTCACAGTGGTCTAATGGCACACCAGATCCTGTCTCGTTCCAGGGGATTCACACACGACTATCAGTAATTTTTTTTTTTTTTTTCAGGGAGACAACAGTTGTAAGAGATGTCAATTTAGTGATAGCACTGTGCTGTAAATATGTGTTGCCTTCAGTAAAGTCATGTGGCAACTTCATGTTTTTCTATTTTGTGTTACCCGTTATGTGCCATAAAGCACAAACAGATGTTAACAAGCCATATACTGGCTGTTTCAAAGTTTCTGCATCAAATGTCTAGGGGTGACATGTTACGTCTTGGGGAACAGCTTTTGTTAGAGACAAAATGTTCGTTGAGGCATATCAGCAACACTAGGAGTTATTTAATTTGCCAGCCTTGGGATGACAAGATTTCGCCGAACTCGCAAGTTCTACTAACCGTACGTGCTGCATCCGTGTAACGCCTACCCAGTAAACTGACAGATTGTTTTCAGCAAGAAAACTTAAAGAATAGTGCCTGTAAGAAGAAAAAGATATTTTAGAAATTCGGACTAACCCTTTCACACGTAGCATGTGAGTGGGTTGTAGGCAACACACATTACAGCGTGACTACTCCCTGCCGCCTTTCAGGGGCATAAGTTATAAAAGACACCTGACGTAGCCAGGATATGTCAACTAGCGTTTTGTGTCTTACAAAAGTTGTTCCCGATTATGTAATCTATCACCCCTAGACGTTTCATGCAATGGGTTTGAAACACTATGTATAAAGGTATTTATTTAATACGTCCCTGAATAAATTCCTTTTGAGACAGCAGACACGATAGTTCATAGGAACTGGCGTGCTCAAGACGAGGGAGATAGAGAGCACGAAACAGCAAATACCTGTCAAACAGCAATATAATTTTTCAGTCCTTTCTATTACAAAATCCTCTTTCATGCCTATAAAATACTCTTTCGCAGCACTGTTAACGACCGGGCCAGAAACAGCGCAAGCTTTGTACTGTGGGGAAAGTGGTTTCCAGGAGTCATTCCCGCGCGGGCGGGTTTTCGCAGCCGAGACAGCAGACAGAGTTTACTCGGAACACTCTCTTAACGAGAGCCGCCGCGCCGCTGAGCACCTCTCGAGTTGGCGGCCGTTTCTGCCTCTGCCGCGCTCCTCAGAGTTCGTCACAGCCGTTAATGGCGGCGCCCCGGCGACCAGCGGCAAACGTGTCGCTCAACTCGGCGCCGCCCACACCCCAGCCCGCCGGCCGTGTCAAGTGCTCGCGCGTGACCATCCCTCGTCCGGGGGCGAACACCATTTAGAACTTCAACAATGCAGAGGAGCGCTGCGTTTCCCTGCCTCAGTAATGACGTACGTTCATTTATATCATGGCTACCACATTTTTACGAAAGAGCAGTGCCTGTGTTATTAATAACAACGATGCAATGCTCCTTCTAACAATCATGCATGCGTGACCGAAGAAACGTTGCAATGTAGTTCTTTATAAAACAGGTACAGCTGTTTCGCATTTATTTGCGTATACCATGCCTTCGACTCTCAATTAAAATGTCCTTCTTGGACGCTAATGTACGAGGGCAGTTCAATAAGTAATGCAACACATTTTTTTTCTCGGCCAATTTTGGTTGAAAAAACCGGAAATTTCTTGTGGAATATTTTCAAACATTCCTGCTTCGTCTCGTATAGTTTCATTGACTTCCGACAGGTGGCAGCGCTGTACGGAGCTGTTAAAATGGCGTCTGTAACGGATGTGCGTTGCAAACAATGGGCAGTGATCGAGTTTCTTTTGGCGGAAAACCAGGGCATCTCAGATATTCATAGGCGCTTGCAGAATGTCTACGGTGATCTGGCAGTGGACAAAAGCACGGTGAGTCGTTGGGCAAAGCGTGTGTCATCATCGCCGCAAGGTCAAGCAAGACTGTCTGATCTCCCGCGTGCGGGCCGGCCGTGCACTGCTGTGACTCCTGCAATGGCGGAGCGTGCGAACACACTCGTTCGAGATGATCGACGGATCACCATCAAACAACTCAGTGCTCAATTTGACATCTCTGTTGGTAGTGCTGTCACAATTGTTCACCAGTTGGGATATTCAAAGGTTTGTTCCCGCTGGGTCCCTCGTTGTCTAACCGAACACCATAAAGAGCAAAGGAGAACCATCTGTGCGGAATTGCTTGCTCGTCATGTGGCTGAGGGTGACAATTTCTTGTCAAAGATTGTTACAGGCGATGAAACATGGGTTCATCACTTCGAACCTGAAACAAAACGGCAATCAATGGAGTGGCGCCACACCCACTCCCCTACCAAGAAAAAGTTTAAAGCCATACCCTCAGCCGGTAAAGTCATGGTTACAGTCTTCTGGGACACTGAAGGGGTTATTCTGTTCGATGTCCTTCCCCATGGTCAAACGATCAACTCTGAAGTGTATTGTGCTACTCTTCAGAAATTGAAGAAACGACTTCAGCGTGTTCGTAGGCACAAAAATCTGAACGAACTTCTCCTTCTTCATGACAACGCAAGACCTCACACAAGTCTTCGCACCCGAGAGGAGCTCACAAAACTTCAGTGGACTGTTCTTCCTCATGCACCCTACAGCCCCGATCGCGCACCGTCGGATTTCCATATGTTTGGCCCAATGAAGGACGCAATCCGTGGGACGCACTACGCGGATGATGAAGAAGTTATTGATGCAGTACGACGTTGGTTCCGACATCGACCAGTGGAATGGTACCGTGCAGGCATACAGGCCCTCATTTAAAGGTGGCGTAAGGCCGTAGCATTGAATGGAGATTACGTTGAAAAATAGCGTTGCGTAGCTAAAAGATTGGGGAATAACCTGGTGTATTTCAATGCTGAATAAAACAACCCCTGTTTCAGAAAAAAAAATGTGTTGCATTACTTATTGAACTGCCCTCGTACGTAAAGTACGGCTGTAAATTCTTAATTCAACAAAAATATTAGCAATACATCATAAACGCACCACATAATACAAGAATGGGTCGTAGTATTTACAATACAGTTGTTAGCAGCGTATTACTATACAATAGTGTTAGGTTCTCTACTTTCTACAGGAGATGAGCTGCAGTTTGTGATACATGGACGACAACGTATGTAAATTTGGGTCTGGTCACGATTGGTGTACAGATAGCCGAAGCGCTTAAGGCGGCCGCTAGAGTAAAGCGGGAAATTAGAATGAGAGTGCAAGTCTGGCATAAACTTTCATTGCAATCATTCCAATATACAGACGATGACGGTGCATATTCGCCATATCAAACACATTTCCTATCATATTTTCGTCTGTTCTCCTTGTAATCAAAGTTGGCACCATTTTTTGTTGCAGTGACGGTGGCTTTTTAAACTGACCAAGAGATTTCAACTCTTGAGCCGAAATATACTTGTCAAATGGGTGTGCTGTGTACATCCATAATTTCCGCAGAAGTAGAAGATCTGCACCACTTCATTAAATTACTACCAATGAAAAACTGATGATAAGCACAAGAGCTGAAAGTGCATGCCAGAGTTCCCGGTAGTATTGGGGAAAGTAAGATTATGGCGCACTCTGCATTGATGCCAGATGTATCCAAGATGGCGGTGATGACGTCATCCAAGATGGCGGCACGTTTACCTGGCAACAGTGCATGACATCATTCAAGATGGCGGATTTTGGCGGGAAGTTCGAACTTTGATGGGAAAGTGCCATGCTCCACTCCTTCAGAAACATGGTGCGAAATTCAAATTCCAAAAGGATAATGCAAATAACTATGTTCACTTCTACTAAGCAAAGAAAATAGGGGGAAGATAGGTGACTTGGCCTACCTCCACTAACCTAAGTCACCTGACTGCCACCTCTTCATAGGGATTGGTGGGAAATGGACTGAGTCTGCACTGGGCTGCTGGAGAGAGGAAGGAGTGTACTTTATTTATTTTGGAATAATTTATTTATGGATGCAGTATATTTATCACAGTGATACAGAACACAATCTCTGGCATGCAACACAGCATACAGACCTGGAAACTACAATAATCCATGTATAATGCTCTATACAGGCACCTGCTAATTATAAACTGTCAAAGTAATGCACTACACAGCCCACAGACATGCAAACCACTCATAGAGAATGCAATACATCTACGTCCAAACAGCCAAACAACTAAATTGTCAAAGAAATAATCCATCTAAAATACTCTGCAAACATGCCTGCTAATGGTCAACTATCGAAATCATACCCTAGTCTTTATTTAAACAATTAGAAGCAGCACCACCATCCAGTGTGTTCACCATGAGGTCCGCACTCCAAATGACCTACTACACAGCACCACTGCCGGAGGGCACTGTTGTAAAAGATGCCAGCCATGACATCAGCTGATGATGCAAGTACAGCTATCCAAGATGACTTCAAACAGCGCGTTCACCACGAGGTCTGGAACTAGTACTCAGTAACATCAGCAGAGAGCGCTGACGGCCTTTCGTGATGTAACCCAAGATGATGAATGTAAATGGCGGGAAAACGACTGTGTTGAATATGAGTTTTTGCTTTCGAGAAAGTGTCTCCACCACGAGATCTCGACTCCAACTGACCTAGTACACAATACTGTCATCACAGCGTGCTGTCATCCCTGCTGTGACCTAACCCCAGATGGTGGTCTGTAGGGGAAAAATGACGCGAAAATGACTCAGACTGCGCTGGGCTGCTGGATAGAGTAAGAAAGGAGCGTACTCTATTTATTTTAGAAAATTTTATTTAGACATGGGGTACATTTATCACACATAGCTGCCCTCTAGCATAAGGTGGTGACATCACTTTCATATTTGGTACCTGAGAAATTTCTATCTAAATATGTGATCACCTAGATGCCATTGATGACTCGATCGGACGGGCGCGAATACGTATTTACAGAGAGCAGACACTTCAAGCAGTACGACACGCATGTGTGGTTGATGCTGCTGACGTGAAAATTCCCCCTATATGCGGTCCGGTGATGCTAGTTGCCGACTGATGCTGCAGAAATCCGTTCCAGAATACCACAAGCTGTTTTCTCCCTAACGTTTCTAAAGGACAATGTGTGCCCTTTTCAGCAGTACCAGCACATCCAGCGCCACTGACATCCCTCCATGAAATGTCCGCATGATGAATCACCATCTTAAAGGTTCTCAATGTTATTCTTACGTGAAATGGATTTGTAAAAAATACCAGCCAAGTCGACCTCTTGGGAGTTGTATAGTGTCCCAGAAAGAGTAAAGGCTCGCTCTCTTGAAGTCTCAGTTGTATGCACGGAAATTCTTGCCCTAATAGAACATGTTTACGAAAATAACACTAGATGCACTCTTCCTCCTGGGCCCAACATGATAGCCTCCCTGCTCTCAACATACGCACATGTTCTCATCGCTATGTAGAGGCTCCTATATCACACCACAAAGGATGTTAATGGCTCAAACGGCTCTGAGCACCATGGGACTTAACTTCTGAGGTCATCAGTCCCCTAGAACTTAGAACTACTTAAACCTAACTAACCTAAGGACATCACACACATCCATGCCCGAGGCAGGATTCGAACCTTCGACTGTAGCGGCCACGCGGTTCCAGACTGTAGCGCCTAGAACCGCACGGCCACACCGGCCGGCGGATGTTAATGAATCGAGCATTATGATTGGCTCTTATTGAGTTTACCCGCTGAATTACTGACGCCACCAGTATCGAAGCACCATCCCCCTATACTTTCTCCGTGCAGATGGGACTTTCAGCGGTAAAATTATTTTGCACAGATCACTAAATTGCATTGACAGTTAAACCCGCAAAGTTGTCTACAGATCATCAAATACATACAAGACTCACAGGAATATGGGAAGCCAGGAAGGTAATTACCAGTTTAACTAGAATTAAATATTGTGATTGCTCCTACAGTCTGACACCGATCGATGTACAGGTAATGTCTCCTCTTGGCGACTGTGCTTCTGCAGTGAAACTCAGTATCTATAGCGCACCTAATTTACCATGTACAAAATCTTCCTCATACCTTCCTGGTTATCAATATGCTAAATCTATACGTCCCTAACGATAGGACACCTAGTCATCCTCTCTAGTCACGCCATAACGTAAACCATGTAACTTTACAAAAAATATATACGCATTTTACACAATGTAAGCCACACTAACTTTACAATACAATATATACATATTTTACATAAACAGTGCAGTTATCTCTTGTATCTGTACAGCACTGAAAAAACTATAGTATTCCGACACTCACATTGGCTGTATGTCATGATGCTCCTCAGTCCTAGGGAATCCCTGTCAACGTTGTCTGTAACGTGTGCTAATGTGCACTCGTTTCCCCTCGACACAAATGCGTTACTGTTTCTGCTCCTGGTTTGCTCGCTTTTCTATGCACATCTCCAGACTCGGGAATTACAAGAACACAATTATTTTCGCCATAATATTATACCATTTTCGTGGTACTTCGCGATATCAACCACTAGGCGGCATCCTGCCGATCACCAGCGCAAGAAAATTCCCAAGATATAGTCTGGAAATTATTTCTCTACAAACTCCAAACTTTAGCGAGGTGCAGCGTGCTGTAAACCACTTCGTAACTAGAAACAAATAGAGGAAAATAATATTTCCACGCTTACCTTACTCTATCCAGCAGCCCAGCGCAGTCTGAGTCATTTTTCGCGCCATTTGCCCCCTACAGACCACCATCTGGGATTAGGTCACAGGAGGGATGACATCAGACTCTGGTGGCAGTAATGTATACTAGGTCAGTTGGAGTCTAGATCTCATGGTGGAGACACTGCCTCGAAAATAATAACTCATGTTCAACACAGGCAGAGTCGTTTTCCCGCCATTTACCCCCACCATCTCAGGTTTCATCACAAAACGGTCGACAGCGCTCTCTGGTGGTGGTACTGAGTACTAGGTCCAGACCTTGTGGTGAACACACTGTTTGAAGCCATTTTGGATAACTGTGCTTATATCATCAGCTGATGTCATGGCTGGCATCTTGGACAACAGTGCCCTCTGACAGTGGTGCTGTGTTCTAGGTGAGTTGGAGTGCAGACCTTGTGGTGAACCCACTGGATGGTGGTGCTGCATCTAATTGCTTAAATAAAGACTAGTGCATAATTCGATAGCTGATGATTAGCAAGCATGTTTGCAGAGTATTTTAGATGGATTATTTCTTTGACAATTTAGGAGTTGTTTGGCTCTTTGCACTTAGGTCTATTGCATTATTTATGAGAGGTTTGCATATCTGTGGGCTGTGCAATGTGTTATTTTGATAGTTTACAATTAGCAGGTGCATGTGTAGAGCATTATAAATGGGTTATTTAGGAGTAGTTTCCAGGTCTGTATGCTGTGTGGCATGTCAGAGTATGTGTTTTTCATCACTGTGTTACATATACTGCATCCATAAATAAATTATTTCAAAATAGATAAGGTACACTCCTTTGTCTCTTCAGCAGCCCAGTGCAGGCTGAGTCCATTTCCCACCAATCCGTAGGAAGAGGTGGTGGTCAGGTGACTTACGTTAGTTGAGGTGAGCTTTATTTCGCGCAGTTTTCTTAGGTTGGTAACAAACCCCAAGTGACCCATCTTTACTGACAAAATTTAAACTTGGCGTCAGTTCCTAGGAGGAGATGGTGGTTGGGTGACTTAGGTTAGTCCACGTGTCCTTTCTTTTGCCCCATTTTCTTAGCTTAGTAGAGAAACCTCAAGTGACCTTTAAATCAAAAATGTTCAAATGTGTGTGAAATCTTATGGGACTTAACTGCTAAGGTCATCAGTTAGTTGAGGTGAGCTTTATTTCGCGCAGTTTTCTTAGGTTGGTAACAAACCCCAAGTGACCCATCTTTACTGACAAAATTTAAACTTGGCGCCAGTTCCTAGGAGGAGGTGGTGGTCGGGTGACTTAGGTTAGTCCAAGTGTCCTTTCTTTTGCCCCCTTTTCTTAGCTTAGTAGAGAAACCTCAAGTGACCTTTAAATCAAAAATGTTCAAATGTGTGTGAAATCTTATGGGACTTAACTGCTAAGGTCATCAGTCCCTAAGCTTACACACTAGTTAACCTAAAGTATCCTAAGGACAAACGCACACACCCATGCCCAGGGGAGGACTCGAACCTCCGCCGGGACCAGCTGCATAGTCCATGACTGCAGCGCCCCCAGACCACTCGGCTAATCCCGTGAGGTCAAGTGACCTATCTTTAGTGACAAAATTCAAACTTGCCACCAGCTCCTAGGAGGAGGTGGCAGTCAAGTGACTCAGGTTAGTGGAGGTGAGCTTTTTTTGGCGCAATTTTCATTGGTTGGTAGCGAAAACGCAAGTGACCTTTATTTACCACCATAATTCAAACTTGGTGCCAATTTGTAGGATAGGTGACTTAGGTTATTGGAGGTAGGTCAAGTGACCTATCTTACCACTATTGTGAGGCATTATCGTGTTAGAATTTTAACTTCCCGCAATTTTTCTGGGGGAGGAGTGCACGGTACTTTCCCACCAAAATCCGACATCCTGAATGACGTCACAGCGGCCATCTTGGATGACATCAGGTGCTGTCGCATAGTTTGCACTCTGCCCTTTTAGATGACATCATCCCCGCCATCTTGGGTACATCTGGCAACAATGCAGAGTGCGCCAGTACCTGCCTTGCCCCAATACTTCGGGTCTTATGTGGCTCAGAGAAATTGTATTTGAAAGAATGTTGTTTTATTAAGTTTTCTCATGTTACCTCCCTCTCCACTCACATTCACCTGCTTTGTTCATTATAGGTATTTTAGATTAGATTTGGTGATGACCTCCAGTTACTTTTTATGCTAATCCCATTGTCACCTATTATTATTATTTGTTTATGGAATATTTCGAGCAACGTGCCCTGGAGCTCTTGTATGCTTTTTTACATATGTAGTCGATCCTTCTGTGATGTAGTCTCATGTCAGTGAGAGTTTAAACATCTTTAAAGAATATCTTAATTCAGCCCAACCTATTATTCTCTTCACTATGGTGGTGTAAAAGCATAGCTGAAGTTAAAGTCTTGTCTCCTCTAAAATAATCGAACTGCAGTAGTGGACCGGAAGACCCTGAGGAAGATCCCAACAGCGGGGTCGAAACTTCGATTATTTTAGAGGAAATATGACGCCACCTAATAACCTAGAAGATTTTAATTTCAGTAACAACAGCCACGAAAGCGTGCCGACTTACGTAAACGTATAACTGCCTTCCTTTCCTTGATTTGTAAGTCAGGAATAAAGTTTTAGTAAATTTAGTAAGGACGTGGGACATGACTTCTGCAAGATGTCAACTCACACTGATTTGTACCTTTACCTTGATGCACAGGTCCCATGTCATCTGAGACCCTGAAAGTTAGCCAATTGAGTTATTCCACCTGCAAGTCACCTTTCTTAAGAGCGCTTATACTGAAGGATGCATTAGATTTTCACAACTGATCAACCGACGAAAATAACAAACTTTCATCTAAGTCTAACGCCTTTTTACCATACGCAGGTAGTATTTCCATAGGATTGGAAGTATTCCACGAAATCATTGGGTGAAGCGTGTTTCTCGGCCATCATCTGAGGCAGGTTGAAGTAAGGGCAGTCATTTTTGTCGATCTTGGGAACCTAAGTTTTCGAGTAAGCCAATTATTCTAACCCCAATCCCTCCCCTTGTACTCTGATAGATGGACTTACTAAAAGTATTCTACTTCTATAACAAAATTTCTACAGCAACGCTGCACCACTTCAAAGAGGCAAGAGAGTAAATTTATGAAAAAGATAGGGAAACGTTGGTGGTGGTTTTAATGCTTCAGGTGTTCTGTACAGTCTCTCTTCAGTTGAGTACAGGGCACGCATCGTTCACACAACCATGTCAAACCGTCAGGAACGTCTTTCTTTGAGAAGTTATTCCAGTCGCGCGTTTACATTGATCGGCGGACCACAAACACCTCGCTGAACAAATGACACTCTCGCCCACAAGTTGGGAGTACTCAGAGATGTGTGCTCGCTGGATTCTTTGCCGCCTTACAGAAGGCCATAAAGAGCAAGGAAGATCCATCTGTGCGAAGTTGCTTGCACGTTACCAGCCTTACAGCGACAGGCGATGAAAGATGGACTCTTAATGTCGAACCGCAAATAAAACAGCAATCTATGGAGTGGTACTGCACCACCTCTTTTCAGAAGAAAAAGTTCAAAGCCACACCCTTAGGCGGTAAAGTCATACCGGCCGTCTTCTGGGACTCTGAAGGGGTTAGATCGTCCGCAGTGGCCAAGCGGTTCTAGGCGCTAGAGTCTGGAACCGAGCAACCGCTACGGTCGCATGTTCGAATCCTGCCTCGGGCATGGATGTGTGTGATGTCCTTAGGTTAGTTAGGTTTAATTAGTTCTAAGTTCTAGGCGACTGATGACCTCAGACGTTAAGTCGCATAGTGCTCAGAGTCATTTTTTTCTGAAGGGGTTATTGTGTGTGATGTCCTCCCTCATGGCGCAACGATCATTTCTGTATTGCGCTAGCCCCGGGGAATTGTAGAAAAGGCTTCAGCGTGTGCGTCTCACAAAAATGTAAAAGAATTCCTCCTTCTCCACGATAACGCAACGCCTCTCACAAGTCTACACACCTGAGAGGAGCTCACAAAACTTCGCTGGACTATCTTCCTCATCCACCCTACAGCCTGGATCTTGCACCTTCCGGTTTCCATCTGTTTGGGCCAACGAAGGATGCTCTCCGGAAGAAGTAGTACGTGCATGATGGGGAGGTTATTGATGCAGCTAGAATTATTCATGCAGCAAGACGTTGGCTTCGACACCAACCAGTAGAGTGGTACCATGCGGGAATGCAGGCCCTCTCAATAACGAAGCGTAAAGACGTCGCACTGAACGGAGATTATGGTGAAAAATAGGATTTTCTTACAAAGAGAGTGGGGAATCATATGATGTATTAGAATCATGAACAGAAGCAAACATGTTTCAGGGGAAAAAAGACATGTGTTGCATTACTTCCTGAACGTTGTAATATAGCTCTCCTTCCTTGTTGTTGCTACTGTCTTCTATCGTAAAGTCTTTTATGAAGATTCGGGAGGAGTAAGATCTACAATAAACTTTTTACTTATCTTTTCTTGCACAGTTGACTCCAGTTCTTCATGTCTATGGGTCTGATTCTTGAAACGGAAATTCTCTTTCATTTTAGGTTCTCGTGGTTCATTTGATCTAAGTAATTTTGAAGAATGTCGTTACAGAATTTTTTTCTTACTTTAATTAACTGTGTCATATTTTACTACACCACACTGTCTTTTGAATTTTCACATTATTCGCCCAGAATATAAAAATCAGAGGCATGCTTACAACTACTTCACTCTGTAGTAATAACAATATTACAAAGGGTTTATTTTTTTCTTCAGAATTGAATTTCTGTTAGCTCGATTATTTTTTCATAAATGAACCCAGAAATAAACATAATAAACAGTACTAGACTGCGTAATTAATAACAGAAATTTTAAGTCTGCCAAATATTTTATTATTTCAAATTTTTCTATAAAAAAATTAACTGTACAGTCAGAGCTACATAACAGCGAAAATAAAGTAATTCGTTTATAAATTTTAGCTTGAAATATAACATATTGTGTATAAAATTATATGAATTTTTTCATAAAAACAGTATAGATAATATTGACCTGTTCAAAATTCGAAAAATATTACTGGTATCAAAAATGTTCAAATGTGTGTGAAATCTTATGGGACTTAACTGCTAAGGTCATCAGTCCCTAAGCTTACACACTACTTAACCTAAATTATCCTAAGGACCAACACACACACCCATGCCCGAGGGAGGAGTCGAACCTCCTCCGGGATCAGCCGCACAGTCCGTGACTGCAGCGCCCTAGACCGCTCGACTAATCCCGCGCAGCTACGGTTATCGACTATTGCTGTTGAGGAACAGTAAAGCTGGAGAACTATGTCCCTTTACAACGTCCCTCAATCGTTCTTACATTAGGAAGGACAGATTATTATTTGGTGAACATATTTCGTCGTTAAAATGCACAGCTACAGGTGAATTATTTTGTCGTTTCGCTCTTAAATTTCCCTCTACTAGTGACACGATGCACAACCGGAGACGTACTGTTATTTCTGCGATAAAGATCGCCATTCTGTAGAGCGGCTTAAAAGGGCGCACTGATTGCTGAGTGGCGAAGTAACTGGCGCAGGAAACATCCAATAAGGTTCCGAACCGAGTGCGGAAGGCAGCCAGGGAGGCGGGCAACTGCCTACGGTGGCAGGTCTGTGCGGGGCTTTCGCCCAGTCAGCGATAGTGGCGCCGCGTTCAGGGCGCGCGATAATTCCGTGTCAGTCTCCCCGTGAAGGGCCCGCGTCGACGGGCATTTAAACGCCGGGGTTCTGCGGGGGAGGGGTGGGCGTGGGTGGGGGGGGGGGGGGGGGCGAGGCGGCGGGTCTTTGACGCGCCGAAAAGTGCCGTGTCAGGGCGAGGCGTGCGCGTTTACACAAGTTTCGCCCGCCTGCGAGAGGGCAGAGGCGGCAAGTCGCAGCGCCCTCGCCCGAGCTGCTGGAGGCACGTGCCTTGAGTGTGGGCGACTCCTACACCCAGTGTGCAAAGTCTGATGCTCGTACATTTATCCATTCTGTCCACAACGCACTGACAGGAAAAAAAATCGCAACACCAAAAAATAATTACATTTACATCTACATCTACGTGATTACTCTGCTATTCACGATAAACTGCCTGACAGAGGGTTGAATGAACCACCTTCATGCTGTCTCTCTATCGTTGCACTCTCGAGCGGCACGCGGGGAAACGAGCACTTAAATTTTTCCGTGCGACCCTGATTTCTCTTATTTTATCGTGATGATCATTTCTCCCTATGTAGGTGGGTGCCAAGAGAATGTTTTCGCATTCGGAGGAGAAAACTAGTGATTGAAATTTCATGAGAAAATCCCCTCACAACGAAAAACTCCTTTGTTTTAATGATTGCCACTCGAATTCACGTATTATGTCTGTGACACTATCTCCCCTATTTCGCGATAATATAAAATGAGCTGCCCTTCTTTGTACTTTTTCGATGTCATGAACATCCCACACCGCACAGCAGTATTCCAGAATAGGGCGGACAAGCGTAGTGCAAGCAGTCTCTTTGGTAGACCTGTTGCACCTTCTAAGTGTTCCGCCAATGAATCGCAGTCTTTGGTTTCCTCTACCCACGATATTATCTATGTGATCGTTCCAGTTTAGGTTATTTGTAATTGTAATCCCTAAGTATTTAGTTGAATTTACAGCCCTCAGATTTGTGTGACTTACCGCGTAATCGAAATTTAGCTGATTTCTTTTAGTACTCATGTGAATAATTTCACACTTTTCTTTATTCAGGTTTAATTGCCACGTTTCGCACCAGACAGATAGCTTATCTAAATTATTTTGCAAGTCGTTTTCATCATATGATGCTTAACAAGACGGTAAATGACAGCATCATCTGTAAACAATCTAGGACGGCTACTCAGATTGTCTCCTATGTCGTTAATATAGATCAGGAGCAATAGGGGGCGTGTAACACTTCCTTGAAGAACGCCGGATGTTACTTCTGTTTTACTCGAGGACTTTCCGTCTATCACTACGAACTGTGACATTTCTGACAGGAAATCACGAATCCAGTCGGATAACTGAGGCGATACTCCGTAGGCACGCAGTTTGATTAGAAGACGCTTGTGACGAGCGGTGTTAAAATCTAAAAATCTTCTGGAAATCTAAAAATATAGAATCAATTTGACATCCCCTATCTATAGCAGTTATTACTTCATTAATATAAAAAGCTAGTTGTGTTTCACAAGAAAGATATTTTCTGAATCCGTGCTGACTATATGTCAATAAAAAAAAATGGCTCTGAGCACTATGGGACTTAACATCTTAGGTCATCAGTCCCCTAGAACTTAGAACTACTTAAACCTAACTAACCTAAGGACATCACACACATCCATGCCCGAGGCAGGATTCGAACCTGCGACCGTAGCAGCCCCGCGGTTCCGGACTGCAGCGCTAGAACCGCACGGCCACCGCGGCCGGCTATGTCAATAAATCGTTTTCTTTGAGGTCATGTGGAGTATTGAAATTTCTGAAACAAAGTAGTCTACATAACATATTTAAGTGATTAACATTGCAAGACCAGAGGTTAATGTAAGCGCGCGATAAAGCATTGCAAATGTGGAGTGGTGGTAACCGCCAGAATGTTGAGCGCAAGCATGCAAACGTGTATGTATTGTTTTGTACAGGTGCCGGATGACTGTACATTCTCACGGCCATCCCTGCCGTATAGCAGAAAGAACATCCAACTTCCCTTAGTGCTGTTAGAGTCCGTGGGGTATACTGTGGGCAATGTGCAATGACCAAATTTCGTCCAAAGCGCTACGCGAGTTCATTCGTTTGTTGGGAAGGGGAGATCGACAAGTGTTTGCCACTTTTCGGCCGGTCGGCAATGACAGAGGAGCACGACCTACAATCTTCCTTAGACGATTTTACAGGAATTGTTTGATAAAGCCTTACGCACAGCTTTGTATGTCAGGTTCAAGATAATGCGCCCATCTTTTCGTTAATGGTAGCCTGCCGCTGTGGCCGAGGGGTTCTAGGCGCTTCAGTCCTAAACGCGCTGCTGTTACGGTCGCGGGTTCGAATCGAGTAGTGTCTGTGTCGTCGTAACTGCCGTCTGCGTCACGTCTGCTGTGCAGCGAGCTACGTTAATTTATTACCTGTATTTTTCTTACTTGACACTTCTTCTTCCGTGTGTTTTTGCTTTTAGGAAGCTTTAATTGTCGAGTGCTAGTAATAGTGTTCCATAGATTTCGTGTTTGTTTTGAATACAGTCAGAGAGAGTCCCTTTAGTCAGCCATAGTGCCAGTAGTGCTAACCTTTGTTTTGAATACAGTCCAGAGACAGTTAGTGCTATTTTCATTGTTTTCTACAAGAAGTGTCTAGAAACCACAGTTTAGTCAACTATCAGCCGCCGTTAGTGAATTATCAGTCTACTTAAAAGTTGATTAACTCTCTACAGTAAATTGATTTCTTAGGATGGATAGGATGTGTGACTGCTGTGTACGGACGCAGGAGGAACTGGCCACTGTTCGCGAACAGCTGAGCGTGTTGATGGCCGCGGTCAGCCGTCTTCAGGCTGCTGCCTCGGAGTGTAGCGGCAGTGGGGAGTCTGGTGCGTCGCATGGTACACCCCAGGAGTTACATGCGTCACCCACTGTCCCTGCTGTCGAGACATCTTCGCGGGTACCGGGCGCGGTTGGGCCACCCTCTCCTCAAGTGGAGTGGCGGGTTCAGCGGCGTTCGCGGCGGACGAGGCAGAGGGTCAATGTGGAGGCTGGCCGTGTGGCATCGCCCGCTCTGCCTGTGAGTGGACATGTGGCCGCTACTTCAGCAAGGTCCGAGCAGGCACACGGGGGGAGGGGTTTATTAGTTATTGGGAGCTCCAACGTTAGGCGGGTGATGGAGCCCCTTAGGGAAATAACGGAAAGGTCGGGGAAGAGGGCCAGTGTTCACTCCGTCTGCTTGCCGGGGGGTCTCATCCGAGATGTGGAGGAGGCCCTGCCGGCGGCGATAGAGAGCACTGGGTGTACCGGACTGCAAATTTTTGCTCATGTCAGCACCAATGACTCCTGCCGTCAGGGTTCAGAGATCATCCTCAGTTCGTACAGGTGGTTGGCGGAGTTGGTGAAGGCGGAAAGCCTCGCTCGCGGGGTGGACTCTGAGCTAACTATTTGCAGTATCGTTCCCAGAACCGATCGCGGTCTTCTGGTTTGGAGCCGAGTATAAGGCTTAAACCAGAGGCTCAGACGATTCTGCGAAGATCTAGGGCGCAAATTTCTAGACCTCCGCTATCGGGTGGAGAAATGTAGGGTCCTCCTGAATAGGTCAGGCGTGCACTACATGCAGGAAGCGGCTACAAGGGTAGCGGAGTACGTGTGGAGTGCACATGTGGGTTTTTTAGGTTAGAGGATTCCCTCCCTAGGCCCGACAAGACGCCTCCTGAGACACGGCAAGGTAGGAGTAGGCAAAATGCAACAGGGAATAACAATATTAATGTGCTAATAGTAAACTGCACGAGCGTCTATAGAAAGGTCCCAGAGCTGCTCTCATTAATAAACGGTCACAACGCCCACATAGTACTAGGAACAGAAAGTTGGCTGAAACCAGACGTAAACAGTAATGAAATCCTTAACTCAGATTGGAATGTATACCGCAGAGACAGGCTCGACACTGAAGGGGGAGGCGTGTTTATAGCGATAAGAAGTACAATAGTATCGAAGGAAATTGACGGAGATCCGAAATGTGAGATAATTTGTGTGAAGGTCACGGTTAAAGCAGGCTCATACATGTCTCTATAGGCCCCCTGGCTCAGCAGCTGTTGTGGCTGAGCACCTGAAGGATAATTTGGAAAATATTTCAAGTGGATTTCCCCACCATGTCATAGTTCTGGGTGGAGATTTTAATTTTTCGGATACAGACTGGGAGACTCAAACGTTCATAACGGGTGGCAGGGACAAAGAATCCAGTGAAATTTTTTTTAAGTGTTTTATCTGAAAACTACCTTGAGCAGTTAAACAGAGAACCGACTAGTGGCGATAACATATTAGACATTCTGGTGACAAACAGACCCGAACTATTTGAAACAGTTAACGCAGAACAGGGAATCAGCGATCATAAAGCGGTTACTGCATCGATGATTTCAGCCGTAAATAGAAATATTAAAAACGGTAGGAAGATTTTTCTGTTTAGCAAAAGTGACAAAAAGCAGATTTCAGAGTACCGAAGGGCCCAACACAAAAGTTTTGTCTCAAGTACAGATGGTGTTGAGGATCAGTGGACAAAGTTCAAAACCATCGTACAATATGCGTTAGATGAGTATGTGCCAAGCAAGATCGTATGAGATGGAAAAGAGCCACCGTGGTACAACAACCGAGTTAGAAAAGTGCCTCGGAAGCAAATGGAACTTCACAGTAAACATAAACATAGCCAACGCCTTGCAGACAAACAAAAATTACGCGAAGCGAAATGTAGTGTGAGGACGGCCAAGCGAGAGGCGTTCAATGAATTCGAAAGTAAAGTTCTATGTACTGACTTGGCAGAAAATCCTAAGAAATTTTGGTCTTATGTCAAAGTGGTAGGTGGATCAAAACAAAATGTCCAGACACTCTGTGACCAAAATGGTACTGAAACAGAGGGTGACAGACTAAAGGCCGAAATACTAAATGTCTTTTTCCAAAGCTGTTTCACGGAGTAAGACTGCACTGTAGTTCCTTCTCTAGATTGTCGCACAGATGACAAAATGGTAGATATCGAAATAGACGACAGAGGGATAGAGAAACAATTCAAATCGCTCAAAAGAGGAAAGGCCGCTGGACCTGATGGGATACCAGTTCGATTTTACACAGAGTACGCGAAGGAACTTGCCCCCCTTCTTGCAGCGGTGTACCGTAGGTCTCTAGAAGAGCGTATCGTTCCAAAGGATTGGGAAAGGGCACAGGTCATCCCCGTTTTCAAGAAGGGACGTCGAACAGATGTGCACAACTATAGACCTATATCTCTAACGACGATCAGATGTAGAATTTTGGAACACGTATTATGTTCGAGTATAATGACTTTTGTGGAGACTAGAAATCTACTCTGTAGGAATCAACATGGGTTTCGAAAAAGACGGTCGTGTGAAACCCAGCTCGCGGTATTCGTCCACGAGACTCAGAGGGCCGTAGACACGGGTTCACTGGTAGATGTCGTGTTTCTTGACTTCCGCAAGGCGTTCGATACAGTTCCCCACAGTCGTTTAATGAACAAAGTAAGAGCATATGGACTATCAGACCAATTGTGTGATTGGATTGAAGAGTTCCTAGATAACAGAACGGAGCATGTCATTCTCAATGGAGAGAAGTCTTCCGAAGTAAGAGTGATTTCAGGTGTGCCGCAGGGGAGTGTCGTAGGACCGTTGCTATTCACAATATACATAAATGACCTAGTGGATGACATCGGAAGTTCACTGAGGCTTTTTGCGGATGATGCTGTGGTATATCGAGAGGTTGTAACAATGGAAAATTGTACTGAAATGCAGGAGGATCTGCAGCGAATTGACGCATGGTGCAGGGAATGGCAATTGAATCTCAATGTAAACAAGTGTAATGTGCTGCGAATACATAGAAAGAAACATCCCTTATCATTTAGCTACAATACAGCAGGTCAGTAACTGGAAGCAGTTAATGTCATAAATTATGTGGGAGTACGTATTAGGAGTGATTTAAAATGGAATGATCATATAAAGTTAATCGTCGGTAAAGCAGATGCCATACTGCCATACTGAGCTTCATTGGAAAAATCCTAAGGAAATGCAATCCAAAAAAAAAGGAAGTAGGTTACAGTACGCTTGTTCGCCCGCTGCTTGAATACTGCTCAGCAGTGTGGGATCCGTACCAGACAGGGTTGATAGAGGAGATAGTACCCAGTATGGTTTGAGAGTAAATCGGAGAAAGACGAAGGTAATAAGAAGTAGCAGAAATGAGAACAGCGAGAAAGTTAACATCAGGATTGAGGGTCACGAAGTCAATGAAGTTAGGGAATTGTGCTACCTAGGCAGTAAAATAAGCAATGACGGACGGAGCAAGGAGGACATCAAAAGCAGAGTCGCTATGGCAAAAAAGGCATTTCTGGCCAAGAGAAGCCTACTAATATCAAATACCGGCCTTAATTTGAGGAAGAAATTTCTGAGGATTTACGTCTGGAGTACAGCATTGTATGGTGGTGAAACATGGACTGTGGGAAAACCGGAACAGAAGAGAATCGAAGCATTTGAGATGTGGTGCTATAGACGAATGTTGAAAATTAGGTGGACTGATAAGGTAAGGAATGAGGAGGTTCTACGCAGAATCGGAGAGGAAAGGAAAATGTGAAAAACACTGAAAAGGAGACGGGACAGGATGATAGGACATTTGCTAAGACATGAGGGAATGACTTCCATGGTACTAGAGGGAGGTGTAGAGGGCAAAAACTGTAGAGGAAGACAGAAATTGGAATACGTCAAGCAAATAATTGAGGACGTAGGTTGCAAGTGCTACTCTGAGATGAAGAGGTTCGTTATAGGATCATTTAGTAATCACGAAAGTGTTACGGAGTATGATAGATAAACTCCAGTGGAAGACTCTGCAGGACAGACGCTCAGTAGCTCGGTAGGGGCTTTTGTTGAAGTTTCGAGAACATGCCTTCACCGAAGAGTCAAGCAGTATATTACTCCCTCCTACGTATATCTCGCGAAGAGACCATGAGGATAAAATCAGAGAGATTAGAGCCCACACAGAGGCATACCGACAATCCTTCTTTCCACGAACAGTACGAGACTGGAGTAGAAGGGAGAACCGATAGAGGTACTCAAGGAATCCCAGCCACACACAGTCAGGTGGCTTGCGGAGTATGGATGTAGATGTAGATGTAGATGCCTCGGGCATGGATGTGTGTGATGTCCTTACGTCAGGTTTAAGTAGTTCTAAGTCTACGGGACTGATGGCCAGATGTTAAGTTCCATAGTGCTTAGAGCCATTTGAACCATTTTTTTTCGTTAATGGTCACTGTAATATCTACGTGGAAGTAAGACACTGTACGAAATCCGAAAAAGTTTCAATGAAAAATAGGGGTCGCTATGATTTTGTGTGTTTGGTGGGAATTACACAATATATTCCTGTGCATGAAATTTTGATAACATACTGAATTTTCATTTAGACTTGGGTGGTGATCTCTGTCTGTCACCAGTCTCAAGGAAACTGGGCAGACGTAACTCATTGATCTGCAATCGCGACGCACTAGCGATAAAGCCAGAGTGATATGTCCATAACATCTCTCATATTTCATAAGCTGTTCTAGATATCGAAATGTAAATTTGGCAAATGATACCGAGCAGAGAGGAGAATATTTTTCAGTACGCTTATTACGCAAAACCTTATTATCTTTCATGTTATTTCACTAACTACAGACTTTTCCGATGAAAGAATGTAATTTTTAAGGGCCATCGAAAGCCGGTGCAACAAAAATTTCATCGCTTTTCGAACAACAAAAATGGCTCTGAGCCCTATGGGACTTAACTTCTGAGGTCTTCAGTCCCCTAGAACTGAGAACTACTTAAACCTCACTAACCTAAGGACATCACACACATCTATGCCCCGAGACAGGATTCGAACCTGCGACCGTAGCAGTCGCCCGTTTCCGGACTTCGAACAACAGAAATGAAGACATTACACTTTTTTTCTGTACCGAAGATGTGCTTCTTCATGAGATACTGACTTTACTTTTCCTCAGTTAATAGACATAATAAACCACTGTTTCAGAATTCACTGGCATTTGCGTCTACAAAACATGTTAGTGACGAGGGACTGTGTCAACTCCGCTGTGTTTTTGGCAAAAGAAGCAAATTTTAACACGGCAGCAAGAGAAATGTTCAGTTTTTATTCAAAATTCGCTACTGGTGACGCTTCTCTGAAAGTTACAAGTGGTTAACAAGCGAGGCGAAAATAAATCGCTGAACGTTAAGCGGAATTCTTTTTAAGGTAGTAACCAAAGCAGAAGTGACAGATATTTTCGAAGGTGACCATGCAAGTGTGGGCGTGGAAGGCCCGGCTTCACATTCACAAGACATATGACTGTAGGCACTTCCCCTCCAGTGCTCGGCATTTTCTTTTTGGCGTCTGCCCACAGACTACACCACTACCGCATTCCCCACGTGTGCCCTGCTGTCTGCGCATCTACTGGCCACACTATTTTACGGAGACTCTACACGACCTCATTCAGACTCATTCGGATGTTAATAATGGTGCCTTTGTCACCTTAAAGGCGTTCTTGACTAACTTCAACTCAGCACATCCTACCTCAAAGGTAACTAAGACTCACGACATTTACATCGTGTATTTTAAGCACACCTGATTTTCAACCTCAAAGTGGCGCTACTAGCGCCACTCTTGCGAAAATGGCGCGAAATTTCAATAGACGCCATCTTTATGATGTAGATACACATTTACGAACTTTCGTTTATGTCTCTGACCTCTTTGTTGGTGTTGCGATTTTTTTTTCTTTCATTGTAGTGCACTGCCTGACAGAAAAGGTGAAGCACTTGGAAGGAAAGGTTGAAACAAAATGAACTTCATGGGCTGAGAGGGCATATGATTTTATTTAAGTGATTACAAATTCAAGTCAAAATTACAAATTTTATTTCTCATGTCAGAAACGTACGAGTACACATTAAACACAGTTACAATTATATTACATTTCCGCAGATTTCCCAACTTCCAACCATTTTTCTGTTTTTTGATGAAGTTCATCTTCTGTGCAGGAGACTGGATAAAGTCAGTGTTGAAACATGGCATAAACAGACTCATGTTCTACACAGACTCACTGTCTATCATCTTAATCAATGTAACATCTCGCCAAATAATCTTCGATCTCCTATCTCCAGATTACTCAGAAACTTTCAAGTCATTCATTCCTGATCATAGCCAAAAGTTTCAAAAACTTTTTTCCCATCCACGAGAAAGGGAGGTGTTAGTACTCCATAGTTGCAACATACCTTTTTCGGCAGTGGTTCTCAGAGTCATTGATGTTCTAACGAAACTCCTCCCTGACTTCAGTTGTTGTCGGTGCGATTCATACCCTCACAGAAGATAAGTTGAGCCCTTTCTGGCACACTAGCTCTTTGGCAGTACTATCGATTACCCGGCTGTACTACTATCTTTGCCCCTGTTGTGATCTGGCGGCGGGTATTTGCGGCAGGGTTGTTGGTCGTCGGACTCTCTACGAGGTGCTAGGACGTGCTTGAGGGGACGACGGAGCAAACACGCGGGTTCGGGCAGCGGTGGCGCGGCCGGTCTACATTGTGAGGCGGTCGGGAGTTTGTGGTGGACCGGTCTGATGTCAACCTCGGGCGCTGCTCGTCGCATCGCTTTGGGGCCTGTTTTCTCGGAGACACCCATCCCTCGAGACCATCTCGAACAACGCTCTCCATCGTACGGGTAAGTGGTGTTGGTGCCTTCGTTTCGTCAAACGATTTGCGTTGCAGCGAGTGAACTTGTTGGTCGGTTGGCAGCCGGCAGAGTCTGTGTGACTGTACGCAGACCAGCAGTTACTATTTGCTTTAAAATTCACTGGTTGGGTGATTATTAAAAGGCAGATTAGCACGAAGACGTGCGTGTGATTTTGGGTTGATTGCCATCAAGTAACGTCCCTGGTATATTGCTGTAAAAGAAAAAAAATTTGCGACCAGTTATTCTGTTATTATTAAAACATTTGTTTTGTAAAGCTACTCATTTATATGTACTTCCTTATGTACGTGCACTTATTGAATGCACTCACTCAACGGTAATTTGTTCGTGTACTTTATCGATTTATTAACGTGTATTGATAGATGTTTGGTTGGTGTTTGCCGTGTCTTCTGCGGTCTGTTTGTGTTCCAGTTTCTGCGAGTTGGTGTGCGTGGGTGCGGCGCCACGTTCTGCTTCAGTGCACAGAAGCTGTGACGTGTCGTCTAATGGGAAGTCAATCCCTGTTGAACCCCGACGTTTAGGTGTTGTTTGGACAGCTGCTCGGCAGCTTCCGGTATTTAAGTTATGTCACCCTTGCCCAGAGCAGCCTGGGGTCACTGCCAGTTTGATAAATACAACCTATTTCACGTGTTGGTTGTTTTTTCTTTTAAAAAGGGGTTTTAAATTCATTGAATGTGAATTGTTATTATAGTCACGTGTTGTGCTGGTTGGGGTTTTGCGGGTTCTAAGCGAACTGATGCTTTTGGTAAATTACCTTCATATTGTAAATTTATCAAAAATTGTGCCATTTTTTAAATCAGCTTCGTACAGTAATTTATTTGAAATCTCTGTGGGTCATCTATTTAAGTCTGTTGGTAATTGTTATCTGCTGTCTTGCTTGAGAAGCAAGATATCTTTAATATTTTATAGAAACGTGACCACGTTGATTCTCTTACCTGTTTTGAATAAACAATGAATTTGGTAATTTTTGTATAAGGAGTAACACCACTGTCTTCCTTTCGTCATTCACAGCTATTTCCCTTCGAATAGAAGGCGGTATCATTCCTGCCAAGTGATAAAGGCATCTGAGTGGGGGTTTTAAGCAACCTGTTATGATTCTGCAGGTGTCATTCAGAGCCGTTTGGCATTTGTTGAATTATACAAAATTGGACATGCATCATCTGCCACAGAACAGTATGGTGTCATTTCAGAGATTGGTATGGTTTCAGGTTGAATACTCCTCTATGATCCAGCCGGTTTCCACAGAAGAATGTTCCTGGCGGAAACTTTCGATTTGCAGTTGATTCAGTGATTCTTGAAAGTAAGGAATCCATCAAGTGTCAGACCCAGATATTCTGGGGTCTCACAGGGTTCCAGTAGTCTTTAATCTGCGACTAGCTTCCTTGTTTCTCAAATGTGTTTTTTGGTTTAAACTGGATTGTGTTGTTGTACCCGAAAATTTGTTCAAGGAAATTCCTAAAGGTGTCCTCCACTGATCTAAAATTTTTGCACTGGATGGCTGTCTGAGCCCATATAACGGTATGTCGTTGAATTCCATCTGGCCTGGATCATGCACTGATACCGTTGGAAAGGGTGTCATCACACCGTTGTATTCTGTCCTGTGGCAAGCTGACCCACAGACTACTGAAGCATGTATATGTATTACAGGATACTGATAATGGGATGACGTCCAAGCCGTTGTTCTGTTTGAGACAGACTTTGTGAGCCTGCTGGCCACGAGAGTACCTCAACGCAACGAAAACAGTTCATAGAGACATATACCTTGCGTAGACAAGCATTGTTCTGATGAAAAAGGCACGATGGCACTGGCATGTGAGAGGTAGCACCTGAGAAGATATAGTCTCCGTGATATACCATAGTCCCATCGGTCCTCTCAATCACCAGTAGCGAGTAACGCTACTGTGCCTCTCCAGATCATTTGAAGTATTTTAGTCCCCATCAGGTCGCCGCCCATGACGGTCATCCGGCGTAGTGCCACACAGCAAATCGTAGCTGAAGACAATGCAACTCTCTTCATCAGCAGTCTGTTTTTCTCGGTCACGATAGCAGCCCAAGCACAGACTTTTGCGTTTTGGTGTTAATGGCAGCCTAGGCATTGTACAACAATTCGATTGTCAGTATGCTGCTAGTCCCTGACCAACATACCGAGATGTAGGGGGCAGGGAGTCCACTACTTGTTCTCGGATGGCAGACGCAGATGTATTTCGTGCACAACACAGAGATGCTCGTTTGTGGTGATCAAATATACTCGGCCGCTACCATGTTGATTATGACTGCCCTACACGCAATCTAACACTTGGCCACTGTCACATCCGAATGCCCTACAAATCTTGATATTGCTTGCTCCGACCAATGAACACTCAACATTTGACGCTGTTCTTGACCTTTATATACAGTAACAGGCTTGGTAACAAGACTGAAAATGTACTGTAACACACACTGGTGCCCGTTATACCTGTCGCAGAGATCTGCAACTGTAATAATTTACACACCCGCCGATGGTACGTACACTATGTGATCAAAAGTATCCGGACACCTGGCTGAAAATGACTTACATGCTCGTGGCGCCCTCCATCGGTAATGCTAGAATTCAATATGGCGTTGGTCCATCCTTAGCCTAGATGACAACTTCCACTCTCGCAGGCACATGTTCAGTCAGGTGCTGGAAGGTTTCTTGGGAATGGCAGGTCATTCTTCACGGAGTGCTGCACTGAGGAGAGGTATCAACGTCGGTCGGTGAAGCCTGGCATGAAGTTGGTGTTCCAAAACATCGCAAAGGTGCTCTATAGGATTCAGATCAGGACTCTGTGCAGGCTAGTCTGTTACAGGAATGTTATTGTCGTGGAACCACTCCGCCACAGGCTGTGCATTATGAACAGGATCGTGCTGAAAGATGAAATCGCCATCCCCGAATTGCTCTTCAACAGTTGGAAGCAAGAAGACGCTTGAAACATCAGTGTAGGCCTGTGCTGTGGTAGTGTCACGCGAAACAACAAGGGGCGCAAGCCCCTTCCATGAAAAACATGACCACACCATAACACCACCGCCTCCGAAGTTACTGTTGGAGCTACACACGCTGGCAGATGACGTTCACCGGCCATTCGCCATACCCACACCATGCCATCGGATCGCCACATTGTGTACCGTGATTCATCACTCCACACAACGTTTTTCCACTGTTCAATCGTCCAATGTTTAGGCTTCTTACACCAAGCGAGGCGCCGTTTGGCATTTACCGGCGTGATGTGTGGCTTATGAGCAGCCGCTCAAGCAGTAAATCCAAGTTTTCTCAACTACCGCCTAACTGTCATAGTACTTGCAGTGGTTTCTGGTGCAGTTAGGAATTCTTGTGTGATAGTCTGTATAGGTGTCTACCCTCTTCAACTGCTGGCAGTCTCTGTCAGTCAACAGACGAAGTCGGCCAGTACGCTTTTGTTACACAAGTGACCCATCACGTCTCCACTTCACTGTCACATCGGGAACAGTGGACCTAGGGATGTATAGGAGTGTGAAAATCTCGTATACAGACGTATGACACAACGGCTCCCAATCGCCTGACCACGTTTGAAGTCTGTGAGTTCCGCGGAGTGCCCCATTCTGCTCTCTCACGAAGTCTTACGACTACTGAGATCGCTGAGATGGAGTACCTGGCAGTAAGTGGCAGCACAATGCAACTAATAATGAAAAAACTTATGATTTTGGGGGTGTGAGGATACTTTTGATCACATAGAGTACATATACGAAATAAGATTGACATTCGACCATACCTTCTGGTGCTTAAATTTTTTAAAAAGGCAGTTGATTTACACAGTTGACTATTAAAATTGCAACACCAGTACCGATAGCATACAATGAAAACTTACTTATTGTTTACACATTATATACACTCCTGGAAATGGAAAAAAGAACACATTGACACCGGTGTGTCAGACCCACCATACTTGCTCCGGACACTGCGAGAGGGCTGTACAAGCAATGATCACACGCACGGCACAGCGGACACACCAGGAACCGCGGTGTTGGCCGTCGAATGGCGCTAGCTGCGCAGCATTTGTGCACCGCCGCCGTCAGTGTCAGCCAGTTTGCCGTGGCATACGGAGCTCCATCGCAGTCTTTAACACTGGTAGCATGCCGCGACAGCGTGGACGTGAACCGTATGTGCAGTTGACGGACTTTGAGCGAGGGCGTATAGTGGGCATGCGGGAGGCCGGGTGGACGTACCGCCGAATTGCTCAACACGTGGGGCGTGAGGTCTCCACAGTACATCGATGTTGTCGCCAGTGGTCGGCGGAAGGTGCACGTGCCCGTCGACCTGGGACCGGACCGCAGCGACGCACGGATGCACGCCAAGACCGTAGGATCCTACGCAGTGCCGTAGGGGACCGCACCGCCACTTCCCAGCAAATTAGGGACACTGTTGCTCCTGGGGTATCGGCGAGGACCATTCGCAACCGTCTCCATGAAGCTGGGCTACGGTCCCGCACACCGTTAGGCCGTCTTCCGCTCACGCCCCAACATCGTGCAGCCCGCCTCCAGTGGTGTCGCGACAGGCGTGAATGGAGGGACGAATGGAGACGTGTCGTCTTCAGCGATGAGAGTCGCTTCTGCCTTGGTGCCAATGATGGTCGTATGCGTGTTTGGCGCCGTGCAGGTGAGCGCCACAATCAGGACTGCATACGACCGAGGCACACAGGGCCAACACCCGGCATCATGGTGTGGGGAGCGATCTCCTACACTGGCCGTACACCACTGGTGATCGTCGAGGGGACACTGAATAGTGCAAGGTACATCCAAACCGTCATCGAACCCATCGTTCTACCATTCCTAGACCGGCAAGGGAACTTGCTGTTCCAACAGGACAATGCACGTCCGCATGTATCCCGTGCCACCCAACGTGCTCTAGAAGGTGTAAGTCAACTACCCTGGCTAGCAAGATCTCCGGATCTGTCCCCCATTGAGCATGTTTGGGACTGGATGAAGCGTCGTCTCACGCGGTCTGCACGTCCAGCACGAACGCTGGTCCAACTGAGGCGCCAGGTGGGAATGGCATGGCAAGCCGTTCCACAGGACTACATCCAGCATCTCTACGATCGTCTCCATGGGATAATAGCAGCCTGCATTGCTGCGGAAGATGGATATACACTGTACTAGTGCCGACATTGTGCATGCTCTGTTGCCTGTGTCTATGTGCCTGTGGTTCTGTCAGTGTGATCATGTGATGTATCTGACCCCAGGAATGTGTCAATAAAGTTTCCCCTTCCTGGGACAATGAATTCACGGTGTTCTTATTTCAATTTCCAGGAGTGTAGTAGGAACAATTCACGAATAAATTTGTAGTAACTCTGGGGCATACCGAGCATCCATTTTTGTACACGGAGCTGCCAAATTTGGGAAGAATAATGGACCAACATGGCTGGAAATCCTTCAGTTGAGCTTGGATGATAGAAGTCTACGCCAGTTCTTGTTACTTCCACTCTATGCTGGAGTTCATCAATCATAGTCGCTGGAGAGTAGGGATGTGCCAGTCTCTCACAACCTATTACGAGATGTTTCCATTGTGTGACAGGTGTGAAGAACGCTCTGGCTGTGGAACAGGCGAACACCCTGTGTATCATGGTAGCTGTGTTGGGTCTTGCATCGTCGAGATCCCAAAAGAGGGCACAGCTATTGGCCTACATGTCAGAAATGTGACACCTGCTGTTTAAATTACTTGATATGCGAGCGAGATGTCGTCTTGATATAAGCCCTGTGGCATCCCATACCAGGTGCTGGAGCATTATCAGTATAACGGATACAATATAGAAATGTTCATTTTTCTTAGAGTTCTCATAGATTCTGAGCCACTCTGCATTGTTGCCAGATGTATCCAAGTTGGCGGCGATGACATCATCCAAGTTGGGGGCGTTTAGATTTGGCAAAAGCGCATGACATCATCCAATATGGCGGCCATGAAGTCATTCAAGATGGCTGATTTTGGTGGGAAGTTCAAACCACCCCTCCCCTCCCCTCTCCCAAAAAAATGGCGTGATGTTCAAATTACAACAGGATAAAGCATCACACCTAAGAAAATGGTGTGAAGTACAGGTCAATTGGGCTACCTCAACTAACTTAAGTAACCTGACCACCACATCTTCCTAGGAACCGCGCAAAGTTTGAATTTTGGTGGTAAATTTTAAAGTCAATTGGGGTTTCTCTACTATGCTAAGAAAATGGCGCAAAAGAAAGGAGACTTGGACAAATCTAAGTCACCTGACAGCCACCTCCTCCTAAGGATTCATGGGAAAAGGACTTAACCTGTGCTAGATATAAGTCTTTATTTAAGAAGTTTCATGCAGTACAGCCATTCAGTGTGTTAGGCCACGAAGTCCAGACTCAAACTGAGATAGTACACAGCACCACCACCAGAGAGCACTGTCATCAGTGATGGTGGTCATGATGTAAGGTGATGACACAAGTACTGCTAGACCTGTGACACCACAGACACACTGATAGGGTTACCACAGTAATTCCAAGATGGCAGCAGCGGGAAATTCAAAAAGGGCCACGCCCCCCTCCCAGGCGGGAAATTCAAATTTTGTCAGATTTTTGTGAGGGCCACGCCCACCTGGACTTGGAAGGAAATACTTAAAGTCCCCACAACGGCCCTCAATCAACCGCCACATCCCCTCACCAACCCATATAGGTGGGTTTAAGTGTACTAACGTGAACTAATGTGCATGAACATGTACTAACATGTACTAATGTGTACAGTGCATGACGCCATCCATTATGGCAGACACCCCCCTGGTGGGAAGTTTGAATTTTTGTGGGAAGATAGGTCAATTGGGTTACCTCCATTAACCCAAACCCCTTCCCTCACCTCCCCCAGAAGAACGGCGGTAATTTCAAATTCCAACAAGATAATGCATCACACTACAGTAATCTCTACTAACGTAAGAAAATCAACAGGAAATATGTCATTAGGGATACCAATAATAACCTAAGTCATCCAAGCGCCACCTCTTCCTAGGAACTGGCACCAAGTTTGAAATTTGGTGGTAATGAAAGGTCAATTCAGGTACCTCTACTAAGCTAAGAAAATGGCGTGAAAGAAAGGACACTTCGACTACCTCCACTAACCAAAGTCACCCGACCGCCACCTCCTCCTAGGGATTCATGGGAGAATGTCTCAGCCTGCACTGGGCTGGTGGAGAAAAGAACGAGGGGCTTTATTTACATTGGAACAATTTTTTAGGGATGGATTGTATTTATTACACTGATACAAAACACATGCTCTGACATGCTTGGGGGTCATGTCACACAGCCTACAGACATGCGAAACACTAAAAGAATCGACCAACATGCTTGCTAATCATCAAATGTCGAAAACATGCACCAATCTTTATTTAAACAATTTGAGCCACTACCGCCATCCAGTCTGTTTGTCATGAGGTCCAGAACCCAACTGACCTAGTGCATAGCACCACCACCAGAGTGCACTATCATCCCTCTCATCTTTTCAACCACTTTCTCTCTATCACCATTCTAACAGAACACCTCTGACGAGCAGATACCGACATCACAGATTATGCTGTTTTACCGCTCGTGATGTGTGTGTGTGTGTGTGTGTGTGACGCCCATATGGACGTCACAGATCGTCCTATACAAAGACTGTTCCACTGCTCCTAAATAATTCAGTACACTGATGTGCCAACACAAAATCAACTCGTAATTGATCCAGATAACGCATAGCACGGCCTACTGACCTGCTCGCAAATTAGTCGAACAGACACGTGCAAGCACCGCCCGCAGCCCCCTGTCCACTGCACCACACTGCAGACTACCAGCGAAGTGACATGACCATCAGCTGGCAAGTCACGCACAGCTGCCGGCAGTCATGAGGCAACGAAATCCAGTTAATACTCCATACCCCCAAAATTCCTATCAAAATACGAGTTCACCTATGCACAGTCGCTGGACATGACCGGACGAGAGTGAAGACCCATTTTTTCAGAGCTCGCTCAAGCCAGGTCTAGACCGCATGCTCGTGTGTCTTTCAACATTGAAGGCTCGATCAAGCGATAGCTGTGGGATGCATCCAGTGGAAGAAACGTTCACCATTGTTTTCTGCAGAGGAGGCTTTCAGTGCTAAACTTATTTTCCATAGATCGCTAGATTGCACTCACAGTTAAACCCAGAAAACTTGTCTACTGATCATCAAATACATACATATAAGACTCACAAGAATACTGGAAGCCAGGAACACATTTACCAGTCTAACTACATTTAAGTGTTATTATGATTGTCACAACAGTCTGACACCGACTGATGTACATGTAATTTCTGCTCTTGACGATTGTGGTCTGGGAACGAATATTGATATCTATAACATGCATAGTTTTCCCTGTAAAAACTCTCTCTCATACCCTTGCAGTTATCTTTGTGCTGAATCTATACATCCTTCACAATGCGACACACACTCATCTTTCTGGTCATGCTACAACATAAGCCACAGTAACTTTACATTAAACTATACACACATTTTACACAAACAGTGCAGATATCTTTTATATCTGTACAGCACCAAAAAAAATATGAGATGCCTTCAGTCACACCACCTATATCTCACGATGCTCCTCAGCCCTAGGGAAGCATCGTCAGCCTTTTCTTTCTTTCTACAGATGTGACATTTAGTGGCAATAAAATATTTTACACTGATTACCATACTGCAGCACCAACAAAATTTCAAAAAGTGCCATACATATAAAATATGCGAAGACTCTTACTCAATTACATTACTCTCCCACTGAGGACAGGAGCTTGAATATTAGAGCATGGAACCGATCTCCTTATCAGCAATATATCGCCACGTACCATGTCGATCTATTAAATGTACAACATATCCTCTGCCATACAAAATCATCCCTTTTACATCAGAGCACCCTCAGTGGACCGAAGTCGCACTCAGAACTGTTCTACAAATTCGGGATCGTCACCCCTCAGCACAAATGCGTTACTGTTTCTCATCTGAACCTTCTTCCTTGCTTGCTTGCTTTTCTATGCACATCTCCAGACTCGAGGATTACAAGAACACACATATTTTTGCATTGGTTTGCCATAATATTATACCATTTTCGTAATACTTCTCGATATCAAGCACTAGGCAACATCCTACCAATCGCCAGCACAACATAATTCCCAAGATACAGACTGGAAATTATTTCTCTACAAACCTCAAACTTCAGCGACATGCAGCATGTTGTAAATCACTGAGTAACTAGAAACAAATAATTTACAAGCCAACTGAGGTCTTTCCCATGGCTAGAGAACAGGTAAACGTGTCTTCCACTTAATTAGGAGCAGTGGACCAGTTTTTGTATAGCACGATCTCTGACGTCCATATATGTGTCACACAAACACACATCACAAGTGGGGGAACAACACTATATGTAATGTCAGTATCAGCATCACGCACACGTCACAAGTGGTGCAACAGCATGAGCTGTGACGTCGGTATCTGCTCGTTGGAGGTGCCTTGTTAGAATGGTGATAGAGAGAAAGCAGTCTAACAGATCAGAGGGATGATAGTGCACTACGTCAGTTGGGCTCTGTACCTCGTGGCGAATGCATCGGATGGTGGTAGTGGCTAAAATTGTTTAAACAAAGACTGGTTCATGATTTTGACAGTTGACGATTAACAAGTATGTTGGCAGTTTCTTTTAGTGTTTCGCATGTCTGTAGTCTATGCGACGCAACTCTCAAACGTGTCAGAGCAGGGGTTTTGTATCAATGTAATAAATATACTCCATCCCTAAATTAATTGTTGCAAAATAAATAAAGTCTACTCCTTACTCTCTCCACCAGCCCAGAGCAGGCTGAGTCCTTCTCCCACGAATCACTCGGAGGAGGTGGCAGTTGGATGACTTATGTTAATGGAGGTAGTCAAAGTGTCCTTTCTTTTGCATCATTTTCCTAGGGTAGCAGAGGTAGCCTAATTGATCTATCCTCCAGCGAAAATTGATACTTGGTGCCAGTTCCCAGGATGAGGTAGTGGTCAGATGACTTCAGTTAGCAAAGGTAGTCAAAGCGTCCTCTCTTTCAAGCCATTATCTCAGTTTAGTAGAGATATGCGAATTGACCGTTCCTTACCAACAAAATTCAAACTTGGCGCCAGTTCCTAGGAAGTGGTGGCGTAGGGAGGACTTATATTAGTGGGGGTAGCCCAAGTGACGTATTTTCCGTCGATTTTCTTATGTTAGTAGAGATAACCATGGTGTGATGCATTATCCTGTTGAAATCTGAAATTCCCACTGTGTTTCTGGGGAAAGTGATGGAAAGAGGGTTAGGTTAGTGGAGGTAACCCAATTGACCTATCTTCCCATCAAAACTCAAACTTCCTTCTGAGGGGTGTGGCACTTGCACTCTCAAGTGACGTCACAGCCGCCATCATGGATGACGTCATGCACTATGCACGTTAGTACACGTTAGTACATGTTGGCCCACCAACATAGTTTGATAAGGGGATGTTGCGGTCGATTGAGGATTGTCGTGGAGACTTTAAGTATTTCCTTCCAAGTCCAGGTGGGCCTGGCACTCGTGAAAATATGAGAAAATATTTTATCCCCCCACCTGGGAGGGGGAGGTGCCACTTTTTGAATTTCCCACCGCCGCCATCTTGGATTTACTGTGGGAACCCTATCAGTGTGTCTGTGACAGTGTCCTCTGATGGTGGTGCTGTGTACTATGTCAGTTTGTGTCTGGACTCCGTGGCAAACACACTGGATGGCTGTACTACATGAAACTGTTTACATATAGACTTATATCGAGCATTGGTCGAGTCCTTTTTCCACGAATCCTTAAAGGAGATGGCGATTGGGTGACTTATGATAGTCCAAGTGTCCTTTCTTTCACGCCACTTTCTTAGCTTAGTAGAGAAAAACCAATTGACCTTTATTTACCGCCAAAGTTCAAATTTTTGTCACGGGTTCCTAGGAAGAGCTGGTTGGTTGACTTTATTTAGAGGATGTGGTCCAATTGACCATTCTTTCCCACCATTTTCTTAGGTGTGATGCATTATTATCCTGTGGGAATTTGAACTTCCTGTCACTTTCCTGGGGGTGGGGAGGGAGGTTAGGTTAGTGGAGGTAGGCCAATTGACCTATCTTCCAGCAAAAATTCTAACTTCCTGCCAAAATCAGCCATCTTGAATGTCGTCATGGCCGCCAATTTGGATGATGTCATGTGCTGTTGCCAAGTCTAAACGCCACTATCTTGGATGACGCACCGCCATCTTGGATACATCTGGCAACAATGCAGAGTGGCTCAGAAATCCCGTTGCTCCAATACTCATGGTCACCTAAATCGTAATTCTACATGCAGAAACAGGATTCTTCTGAAAAGACCGTGGTGCTGCTGTATTGGCCTATGTTGTTGCTGTACACTTTTGGCGAGCGTCTCTACTAAGCCACATCAAAGGAAACCAGATCAATATCTGCTATGATGACAGTCTGCGTTGCTCCAGATGTAATCGCACAGTCCATGTTGTCCACACTTTTGGCGAGCGTCTCTACTAAGCCACATCAAAGGAAACCAGATCAATATCTGCTGTGATGACAGTCTGCGTTGCTTCAGATGTAATCGCACAGTCCATGTTGTCCACCGTCCACATCTACTTGATTACTACCCTGCCGTTCACAATTAAGTACCTTGCAGAGGGTTTATTGAATCGCCTTCAAGCTATTTACTGTACCGCTCTTCAACAGCAAGCGGGAAGAACGAACACTTAAATCTTTTCGTGCGAGCTTTGATTTCTCTTATTTTATTGTGATTATCGTTTCTATCTGTGCTGGTGGGCGCCAACAAAGTATTTTCACATTTGGAGGAGAATGTTGATGACGGAAATTTCATGAGATCTTACCGCAACGAAAAACGCCTTTGTTCTAATGACTGCCACCCCAAATCGCTTCTCATATTCGTGGCTCTGTGGTGATAACACAAAAAGAGCTATACATCTTTGAACTTTTTCGATGTCCTCCTTCAATCCTATATCATGCTGGTCCACACTGTGCAGCAATATTCCAATGGAGGATGGACAAGTTTGGTGTAGGCAGGCCTGTAGCATTTTCTAAGTGTCCTCCTGATAAATCTCAGACTTTGGTTTACTTCGCTCATAATATATCTGTGCAATAGCTCCAGTTTAAGTTATTCGTAATTGTAATCACTTCGTACTTAGACGATTTCACAACTCTTAGATTTGGGTCATTTATGGTGTAACCCAAAATTGGTACTCATATGGATGGCTTCATAATTTGCATCATTTATATTCAAAATAGAAATTTGTGTTAAGTTCCTAAGGGACCAAGGGACTTGTCCGAAAGAACATATGCCACTGATGACCGTGCGGCTCTCTAGAATGAAATTACAATTACATCTGTACCATTAGCCACTGAGAGACTTTGATATACATCAACAGGGACAGTTGAAAATGTGTGCCCCGACTGGGACACGAAATCGGGATATCCTGCTTACATGGCAGACGCTCTATCCGCCTGAGCCACCGAGGGCACAGAGGACAGTGCGACTGCAGGGACGTATCGCCGGCACGGGCAAACATTTTCAACTGTCCCCGTTGATGTATATCAACGCCTGTCAGATGCTAATGGTATTGATTTAATTGTAGTTTCTTACAGATATCTTGCTTAAATCATTCTGAAGTTGATTTTAATCATCTGATGAACTTTACAAGACGGCAAATGACAGCATCCAACTACTCAGATTGTCTCCCAAGTCGTTTATGCAGATCAGAAAAGCTAAGGATGTATAATACAAAGCAAAGGATGTATAATACGTCCTTGGGGAACGCCAGATACAGTATCACTTCTGTTTTGTTCAATGGCTTTCCATCATTTACTACGAACTGTAATCTTTCTGACAGGAAATCACGAATCCAGTCGCACAACTGTGACGCTGTTCCGTAGGCACGAAATTTCATTAGAAGTCGTTTGAAGGGAACAGTCTCAAAAGCCCTATGGAAACCTGAAAATATAGAATCAATTTGACATCCTCTGTCAATATAATTCATTATTTCGTGACACTAAGGAGCTTGTTGTGTTTTACAATTAAGATATTTTCTCAATCCGTGTTCACTTTCGTCAACAAATCGTTTTCTTCCAGATAAATCATAGAGTTGGAACACAGTATATGTTCCAAACTCTTACTGTAAATCGACGTTAGTGACACGGGGTTTGTAATTTAACATTTCTATTTATTTTCTTGAGTATTTTAGCGACTTCTGCAACTTTTCAGTCTGTAGGTACTTATCTTTCGACTAGCGAGCCGTAGTATATGATTGCTAAGCACGGGTCAATTATATAAACGTACTCTGAAGGAGCATACAATGTAGATCGGTGGCCGTGCCTTTATTAAGTGATTTAAGCGGCTTCGCTGCACTGAGGATATCTACGCCTAAGTTACTTATGTTGACAGCTGTTATTGATTGGAATTTAGGAATATTTACTTCGTCTTCTTTGTTGAAGAAATTTCAGAAAATTGTGCGGCGCGGAGTGACCGCGCGGTTAGAGGCGGTATGTCACGGATTGCGCTGCCCCTAACGGATTGCGCTGCCCCTAACTCCGGAGGTTCGAATTCTCCCTCGGGCATTGGTGTGTGAGTTGTTCTTAGCATAATTTAGTTTAAGTTAGTTTAAGTAGTGTGTAAGTCCAGGGACCGATGGCGTCAGAATTTTGGTCCCTTAGGAATTCACACACAGTTGAACATGTGTAATATCGTGTTTAGTAATTCCGCTTCAGTGGCACTGTCATCAGTAACATCGCCATTGCTATCGACTCGTGAAGATATTGATTGTTACTATTAAATGAATGATCCCGCTGAATTTCGAGCTTCTGTAAAACATCACCAATAGTGAGGATTTCGCGTGCTTTTAAATTTGCATGCTTTTTTCGTTGCTCTTTCAGCAGAGTTTGAACTGTTTTGTGTACCGTGGGGGATCAGAACCGACCCGTATTAATTTATTTGATATGTATATCTCAATTTTAGTGTATACCACTTCTTTGAATTTCAACTGCATCTCGTCTACCTACGAAGACTAGAAGGAGTGGAGACTGTGTCTTAGGAATCCGTCAAATGATTTTTATTTTCTTTGCTAAACAGACATATTTTGATTTTATTTTTGGTGGATTTGGATGTTACGGTATTCAATCTTGCTACAAAGACCTTGTGGTCACTAATCCCTCCATCCGTTATGATTCTCCTTACTTGCTCAGGATTATTTGTTGCTCAGAAGTCAAGTAATTTTTCGCAACCATTTACACTTAAGCTGTTCTCCAGAAGTAATTGTTCAAAACAGTTTTCAGCGAAAGCGTGCTGTACGATTTAGGACGACGTTTTATGTCTACAACCGACTTTAAACATGTATTTTCGCCAACATATGTTGGGTACGTATTTGAAATGGCACTCAAGTTTTCTTTGAATTATTCAGAAACTGTATCTTCTGAGTAGGAGGGAGGGCCTTAAAAGGAACCGACTGTTAATTTATTCCGGTTGTCCAGTGTAACCTCTACCCATATTAACGAACAAGAACTATCTACTTCAGTTTCTCTACGAAATTAACTGCGTCCGACAGCAATAAACACTCCACCAACTGCATTTAATGTGTGTTTTCTGAACACGGCTAGGTCCTTTGTAAACGTTTCGGTTAATTTTATCTCTGGCTTTAACGAGATGTCCGTACATATATTTGAGCGTTAGTGTTTTCCTTACCCAGTCGGCTTGACTTGATGTACCATCCTGCACAGCCAAATGAACAATATGTTTGTTGCACTGAGTTACTGAGATCAAGCTAGGCATTTAGGCCCTCCTGAACGCATCGATCCACATTCAAATGACAGGCGTGGGCGTCAATCAGACAGAACGATAAAGAAAACAGTCGTTACTAAAATGTAAACTTTCACGGCCGGAAATATCATGTCCATTATAATTATCCGGGCTGTTATGCCGTGGTCGGTTGATGAATTCCGTGGTGATTCCCAACGTTTCGTCTCCGACTGCGGGAGACATCTTCAAGGGGGTCCGTAGCTTGATGGAAGGTCCAACACACACATTGGCTGGCTACTGACTGCCGCTAAATTCCATGTCCGCGCGCCCCCGCGCCGCGGCGTGACGTCACGTGTTTTGAAAACGTCAGTGCAATTGGCCGCTGTCCGTCGCCGTCGATCGCCGTTGCCATCACCCAGTAGTGGACGAGTGGTACACATCTTCTTTAACACCGGCATTCATATACCGTTTAATTTGACGCCCTCCTCCTTTCGGTTGAAATTATTTGGGTGTTTAGCGATTTCGATTGCCTCCCTGTAGAGCCTTTCGTAGTATCCGCTAGTGGCCGCTAGTACTTGCGTCCCCTCGAAACGAATATTGTGGTTCCCTGGCTGGAAAGCATGCTCCGCAACAGTTGATCGTTCCGTTTCTCCTCTTCTACAATTTCCCTTGTGCTCTTCCAAACGTTTAGAAACAGTTCTTTTGGTGGTACCCACATAAACATCACCACAGCTGCATGGGATCCTATACACTCCAGATTTTTCCAATGGTTTGCGAGCGTCCTTGGCAGGCCTAAGGTATTCCTGTATCTTCCTGGTGGGCTTGTAAATTACGGTAATATTCCGCTTCGTTAAGATCCTCCCTATTCTTTCCGTTACATTTTTAACATGGACATGAAAACAGTCGTGTCAGGTCACAACCCTCACACGTCGGTCAGGCATAACACATCCTTATACAGACAGTCAATATTCAAATGCGGTTTCTAAGTGACAGATCCACTGAGTAATCTCTATCTGTATACAGAACGTTTGTGATATTACAAGCACCTACTTTATATACTTGTACTGGAGTATCACTGGCGTACCCTATTAAGGAGTACGGCCTTTACGATTGCTGCGCATCACCTTCATCGCCGTAGTAGTTTTTATCCTCAGCAGTGTAGTTCTACTAATTAAAACTCGCCTTTTCTCACACTTTTCATAAGGTTAATCTACAATAATTAGGGGTCGACATCGTATGATAAACAGTAGTCGGACACTTACTAATGGACATTACTGTGGGGTACACCCACCGGTTGCCTATACGACGGACTGAGCTCTGAATGGGGCACTTTGAAGGAGATATCTAAATGTCTGTGGGGAAATTCCAACCATTATTCGTCAGTACAGGGAACCAGATAAGGTCGCAATGATGGACGCTCGGATGTGGAGTGAAGTCGACTTTCTAATTCATATGAAGGTTCAGGTCCGTAATCTGGGCAGACAACTCCATTTCAGAAATTTTATTGTCCACAGACCAATGCTTCTCAGATGCTGCCTTATGATCTGGAGCATTCATGGAAACAGTTATGTTCTCCACACTGTTTCCCCTACTGTATGATGGTGACACGATATATAACATAAGATGTACTGTTATTTCTGCAATAAAGGTCGCCACTCCGTCGAGCACCTTAAAGACGCCCTCGCATGTTAAATAATACTGCCAGACAGTCAATGTATTGACCGTCTGAGTGCGCATTTTGACGTGTTGTCAGTATTAGAAATATTGTCGAGCAGTTTTCATGGCCCCCGAAATATTCAGAGAATCGTCAATATGTACTGAACGTGTGACGTCAAGTAGTATTGCATATCAAACCCGAGATACAATTTTTCAAGAACCGGTAGCCTTTCAACACAAGACAAGTTTAGTAGACCTATGTGAGGTAATCATAGTTTTTATCGGTTCTACTTTTGGATAGGCAACACAGGATCTCTGACACAGCTTACTTCATTAATTTAAAAACGTGGTATAGGTTGGTGAATTTTTGGAAATTTTGAAAAAGCGATTCCACTCTGAAAAATATCTGTAAAATGCATGTTGTAAGTAGGCTGTTTAGGTTTTCTTATTGGTAACGCCACGTAGCGCTCTGTACGAAAATCACTGGCTGTGCTGTGTGCAGTCTGTGGCTAGTTTGCACTGTTGTCTGTCATTGTAGTGTTGTGCAGATGGATGTTAACAGCGCGTAGCGTTGCGCAGTTGGAGGTGAGCCGCCAGCAGTGGTGGATGTGGGGAGAGAAATGGCGGAGTTTTGAAATTTGTAATACTGGATGTCATGAAATGCTATATATATTATGACTTTTGAACACTATTAAGGTAAGTACATTGTTTGTTCTCTATTAAAATCTTTCATTTGCTAACTATGCCTATCAGTAATTAGTGCCTTCCGTAGTTTGAATCGTTTATTTAGCTGGCAGTAGTGGCGCTCGCTGTACTGCAGTAGTTCGAGTAACGAAGATTTTTGTGAGGTAAGTGATTTGTGAAAGGTATACGTTAATGTTAGTCTGGGCCATTCTTTTGTAGGGATTATTGAAAGTCAGATTGCGTTGCGCTAAAAAATATTGTGTGTCAGTTTAAACACAGCCATGTATAATTGTTCAAAGGGGACGTTTCAATGTCAGTTTCACAAAACTGTTACAAAACGTAAAAAATGCCTTATAAATACTTTGCAGGCTAATATCTTCACAGGTTTACATAGAATTTTATTAACTGTGTTTGCTGATATTGAAGGACATAACTCTGAACATTCGAAGGACCTACCTGTTGCCAGAAATTTCGGAGTTGCTCCTGTGACTGCAATTGGCTCTCTCGTTAACGTATTTTGTTTCTCTGTTTTACCTCGTTTCAACATTGATAACTTGTCGTAAAATAATTTATGAAATCTCTTGGGTCAGTGGTTCTGATTTATCAGTAAATTAACTTGCGACCAGTTGCTCCTTTTCTTCTCCAACCGTTCTCTGAAATAATTCCTCTTGTTCGCTGCTTGCTGTTGCTCGTAAGCTATAGGTAATATACCTGCAACACACGCACTCTTTTGGGTGTTCAACATCTTAACTTTGCAGAACCACGTTCTCCACTGACAATTTTTGTCAGTATTATTGATGGTGTGAGGTCGCTTGAATGTATTCATTGTCATACTAGTATTGTCAATAATTATTGCTATTAGATATTGAACGTGAGCAGACCTCTTAAGATGCAGTGTTGATTGCTGATTCGCAAACAAACTGGCCTATTTGCTCATGAGATTATTTTCGTAGCGTCCCTTACTATTAGTTAAGCATACGCTTTAGCTATATGAGTGCTGTTATACTAAACAGGTACTCAGTATTATGCGTAACAGTTGTATACAGGTGTAAATTAGGTGTTGGGTATGCAGATTCGAACGAAAGTATGCAAGGCAAAGGGGTCCACGTACAACATAGTTGTAGTAACTAACTCTCATCTATTCGATGGTTCCCTCTCTCGTTCGCTTTTCGGTGTAAAAGTAATTTTAGTAGGATATGACTACAACATGTCATTGGACAAGAATATAACTCAAGACTTTGGGATATAAAAGAGGCCGAGGCATTATTCGTTGTGTAGGCCAGTAATGTTAATAGTCGAAATCTGAACTGGAAGACAAATATTTTTTCTGAGATGTAACGTGAAAGTAATACCATTTTGCTAGACGGTTAGGGCTTCTTCCTGGAGCTGTAAATATTTCAGGTTAACTGCTAACATAAAGTATGTGCGGATGACCAAAGTAAAAAATGGCTCTGAGCACTATGGGACTTAACATCGATGGTCATCAGTCCCCTAGAACTTAGAACTACTTAAACCTAACTAACCTAAGGACAGCACACAACACCCAGCCATCACGAGGCAGAGAAAATCCCTGACCCCGCCGGGAATCAAACCCGGGAACCCGGGCTTGGGAAGTGAGAACGCTACCGCACGACCACGAGATGCGGGCGATGACCAAAGTACATCTGTTCTAATTTCAGTATTATTTCTCGAACGTTTTCTCTGTTTAGATTTATTTTTATAAAGTAGTTTCTCTCTACAGGCATTTTCTTTTCCAGCACCTGTAATGTATTTAACCTATAATTCCGTTCTAAACATTCATTCACATATACAAACTTTACACTACAATAGTGTTTTATATTAAGGCCTTAGAATAAACTTCTGTTATTATCCATATTTCTCGTTATCCTATATGCTACTTCCTTCGTTCGTATGATTTCTTGTAGCAGAGATTTTTCTTAATAGTGTGACAAACCTATACTTACTCGCCTCATTACTTCCAACTCTAAACTCCATCTTTTGATCATATTGCGAATCTATTTAACGTCAAAAGTAGACTATTAAAATGTGAGCATATTCGTGAATACATTATGTCAGCGTGCAAAGCGGCGGTATTTTATGTCTGCGTTTGTCAAATATAGCAGAGAACGTTGAATGAACAAAATGCACCACCTGCGAATTTGAATATCAAGTTAGCCTCTTCAATCAAATCCTGGAATCCCTACACGGAGGATGACAAACTAGAAAGGAAGACACTGCATAGATGCCCTGAGTGAAACATCGTGATATCTGTTTATGTTTATTGTCAAACAATCGTGTGAAAAAATTAAATATTGCTTGGACTGTAAATCATCGCCTCCTCTTACGACCAGAATTTTAATATGTAATCGATTGTAAGAAAAATGCAATGTACAATGGAATGGAAAATCAGCTAAGGCGGGAAAAGGCTGCGAATGCAGGGACCTGTGTGCGCGTGTGTGTATGTACACTACTGGACATTAAAATTGCTACACCTAGAAGAAATGCAGATGATAAACGGGTATTCATTGCACAAATACATTATGCTAGAACTGACACGTGATTACATTTTTACGCAATTTGGGTGCATAGATCCTGAGAAATCGGTACCCAGAACAGCCACCTCTGGCCGTAATAACGGCCTTGATACGCGTGAGCATTGAGTCAAACAGAGCTTGAATGGCGTGTAGAGGTACAGCTGCGCATGCAGCTTCAAGACGATACCACAGTCCATCAAGAGTAGTGACTGGCGTATTGTGACGAGCCAGTTGCTTGGCCACCATTGATCAGACATTTTCAGTTGGTGAGAGATCTGGAGAATGTGCTGGCCAGGGCAGCAGTCGCACTTTTTCTGTATCCAGAAAGGCCCGTACAGGACCTGCAACGTGCGGTCGTGCATTATCCTGCTGAAATGTAGGGTTTTGCAGGGATTGAATGATGGTTAGAGCCACGGGTCGTAGCACATCTGAAATGTAACGTCCACTTTTCCAAATGCCGTCAGTGCGAACAAGAGGTGACCGAGACGTGTAACCAATGGCACGCCATACCATCACGCCGGGTGATATGCCAATCTGGCGATGACGAATACACGCTTCCAATGTACGTTCACCGCAATGTCGCCAAACACGGATGCGACCATCATGATGCTGTAAACAGAACTTGGAGTCATCCAAAAAATTGACGTTTTGCCATTCGTGCACCCAGGTTCGTCGTTGAGTACACCATCGCAGGTACTCCTGTCTGTGATACTGTGTCAAGGGTAACCGCAGCCATGGTCTCCGAGCTGATAGTCCATGCTGCTGCAAACGTCGTCGAACTGTTCGTGCAGATGGTTGTTGTCTTGCAAACGTCCCCACCTGTTGACTCAGGGATCGAGACGTGGCTGCACGACCCGTTACAGTCATGCGGATAAGATGCCTGTCATCTCGACTCCCAGTGATACGAGGCCGTTGGGCTCCAGCACGGCGTTCCGTACACCCTCCTGAACCCACCGATTCCATATTCTGCTAGCACTCGTTGGATCTCGACCAACGCGAGCAGCAATGTCGCGATACGATAAACCGCAATCGCGATAGGCTACAATCCGACGTTTATCAAAGTCGGAGACGTGATGGTACGCATTTCTCCTACTTAGAAGAGGCATCACAATAACGTTTCACCAGGCAACGCCGGTCAACTGCTGTTTGTGTATGAGAAATCGGTTGGAAACTTTCCTCATCTCAGCACGTTGTAGGGGTCGCCACCGGCGCCAACCTTGTGTGAATGCTCTGAAAAGCTAATCGTTTGCATATCACAGCATCTTCTTCCTGTCGGTTAAATTTCGCGTCTGTAGCACGTCATCTTCGTGGTGTAGCAATTTTAATGGCCAGTAATGTAGCTAAATACGCGTGGCAGGAACTCAGTGAGAGAATACGCTGACATAGGTGTAAGAATATTGGTTTCTGTAATCACAATTGTATGAGTAGTCATTTCGGTGACCTTTGTGGCAGTTATTGACTGCCCACAGGCCACTGTGTTGTTCTATGGTTGGCTACCACACATAAAACTCCAAGAAAACGAATTGTAGGATCTTTAGTTTTAGGAATGATTAACAGTTTTGAAAGAAATGTAGTTTATTTTCACCCGTTTCATCATCTTGCACATCTTTACAATCTTCGGTGTTCGATAGGTTTTCTTCTCGCTACGCTGGGTGAGAGATGTATCATTAGTCACTCGGATAAATTAACAGTTTAGAAAGTATCGCTTGCGAAACCGCTTTACTGTGTCAAGTTCAATGTTATATGTATTTTTTTTTATTCAGTCATATTTTAGTCAGTACTTCTTTAAACGAACAAAGGGCCGCAACCTGCAAGTAGTGTGAAGGAAAATCTAAGTCATCAAGGGGTACTGGGCTTTTCTGATTAAGGAGTGGGTTTGGTATAAACCAATTCGGGATTGTACAATAGATAATATAATGCCTCACACTACTATTTTTGGGACTCCTCTTGTGCCCAGGCCACTGAAACATATAGTCTGAAATCAGAGTTTTACAGATGCGCTTACATCATCCGCGGTAATGATAAACTTAACCTGCATGTACCTTTATGTAACACTGCAGCACAGCTCGGTAGAACACGTGATTAATTTTTAATTTTTGTCGTTTACTCATTGCAAATTCGTGGCTACAGTGTTCAACTTTGAAATAGCGTAGTGCAATAAACTTTTCCAGTCGCTTAACATTTTTTTTTCTCCCTTTAACGAACCAGTATCTTTATATGTACCTCTTTATCCAATTACCATTAGTTCTAAGTGATTAGTCTATGGCCACATAGCGAATTATAACAATACATATAAACATTCGGGCCATGAGCACTTGAACCATGTAGCAGTGTTCACAGAGGGTTCTAAATGGGCATATTCTGTTCGTTGCTCTTTAGTTTTCTGTGATCATACCCTCAAGATGCAGTTACGTTGTAAGGTTCTCATATGTCCTTTGATATTGTAAATAATAATGATTTACTGTATTGGCAGAAAGGTGAATGAACACTGTATGAGTAGTGAATAAGATTCTTGAATGTGTGTTTAGTTTCATTTGTGGTTGACTTGCTGGTCAGTCAGTTATGTAGCTCTGGGGCGTACTTGTTTATGGCATAGAAGAGAGCAAAGGAGATTTCTGGGAGTGAGATCTGTTTTCTGTGCATCTGGGAGAAGATATCTGGAATAATTTATTATGGAGATGAAAATTCATTTATAATACTTTTTCATTCTTTAACTGGTGGAGGAAATGTTTCAAGAATTTTGAAAGTAACAAATGCATGCGCAATAATGAAATGTTTGTCAGAACTATTAATTGAAGGAAATCCTTATTCCTCAGATATCTAATAACTTTCATTATTAGTGTGAATTTTATCTCTTTTTCATTATGTCACAGGTAACTCCACTTGCTGAAATGTTTGTAGTTTTTTGTAATGAGAGACTTTTGTATTTATTCGATAAGGACAGTAGCAAAAGCAGTGAATTAAAAATTGTGCAATGATCGGGACTTGAAACCAGGTCTTCTGCATACTAGGCAGATGTGCGAGCCATCGCACCACCATTTTTTTTTATTATCAGAATGACTTGGTATTATCATGACACTTCAGTAGACCATAGTCAAATCATCATGTAAAAGAAGCTGCAAATGGAAGAAAAAATGATTATGATAACAGAACAATAGAAACACCGAGAACCTAGCCGACAAACCACTACCAAGATCACATGATATGTATGAACAATTATTTTATTATGTTTTTTAGTAATTTTTAAAGTTTTTATTTTGTGTTTTTGTTAATGTTTATAGTTCGTGATAGAACCTAAAAGTAGAAGGAAAACGAAACCAGATTACCTTCGAAATAGCAAACTAAGAAAAATCCCAATTTGACTGCAAGGATTGAAGATGCTCATGTGTATCTATCTTCATCTATACAGAGCCAATACTCAAAACAAAACGAACAGGGAAACCTGGAGAGGGCAAGCCAAAGCAAATCAGGTGGGAGCATACACAACAAAGAAAAACATTTACAAGAAAAATTAAATTAATCAACACCTCACCGATGGAAAACAAGATTCAACATGTACCTCTTCAGGCTTTCCCGGCGATCTAATGACATCTTGGGTTGTCGGGTGTTCTGCCGGATATCAGCGTCGTACTTGCACTATATTTCGGTCACGTAGCTCGTAACCTTCATCAGGTGCGACCTGAGACTGCTCCTAGAGTGGACCTGGTACAGTATTTATGCCTATGGTCTTCCCCCTCCACCATCGGCTGCAGGCGCTTCCTCTGTGGTCCGCGCCCATTCCCTGCGACCTGCTGGAGCGTTGCTGCTCCGTTTTCCGTCCGCTGCGGTTCTAGGTGTTCCCTCTGCGGTCCGCGCCCACCAAACCCGCTCCTGGGGGTTTCATCTACGGGCCGGGGTACCAAGCGTTCCCCCAGCGGTCCGCGCCCGCTCACCACGACCTGTTGGAGCGTTGGCGTTGTATGCTTAGCCTGCTCCCAACACGGGTCAGGGCACACCCGTATGGATAAGCTCCGTTTTTCGTCCGCTGCGGCTCTGGATGTTCCCTCTGCGGTCCGCGCCCACCAGTCCCACTTCTGGGTGTTCCATCTTCGGTCTGGTGCGCCTGGCAGTCCGTCAGGGGCTCGTTTTCCATCTCCATGTCTCTGGTTCTTCTGTTTGAGTAGTGTTGCAGCTGGCCCCGTTGCTCCTTTAACAATTCCAGAGCCGGATCCCAGGCTCTGCTTAGCTGGTACCCTGTGTCACGGTCCACTCGAGGAGCAGTCTCAGGTCGCACCTGATGAAGGTTACGAGCTACGTGACCGAAATATCGTGCAAGTACGACGCTGATATCCGGCAGAACACCCGACAACCCAAGATGTCAAGATTCAACATGTTGGCCAAGAGGTCTCGATACCGAGGCATACGCAGGCATGTACTGCATGAAGTTCGTGTGATCTTCCCCTCTCGCCTTCTGCAACATAATGAATCAGGTGTCCCAGCAGCCACATAAGGGTAAGGGTGTACGACCGTGAGAGAAGGAAGAATCTGGGCCTAATATGATGTCCGTATTGTATGCGGCCTCAGAAAATCGAGTGAGGAAGGTCAATTGTGTCCTGATCCAAGACCAGTTTTCCATATGGCCTCCACAAGTAAAGCGATATCGTATCGTATCTGGAGACCTATAACGACTCCATAAAACCGGCCGGTGTGTCCGAGCGGTTCTAGGCGCGTCTGACTGGAACCGCGCGACCGCTACGGTCGCAGCTTCGAATCCTGCATAGGGCATGGATGTGTGTGATGTCCTTAGGTTAGTTAGGTTTAAGTAGTTCTAAGTTCTAGGGGACTGATGACCTCATATGTTAAGTCCCATAGTGCTCAGAGCCATTTGTTTTGACTGCATAAATCCGTGTCACTAAGCCCAATACGGAAAAGTCGCTCGCTCATTGGAATCAAGTTATTTAATAACTTATACCATGAGGACGCTACGCGCATTGGCAAAATCGGAAGACTGATACTGAACCCATCGAGTCTTTAGGAATTTCGTGGTGAGGACAGTTCTCCTAAATAGCTTACCGCAAGACAGAAGTCACGAATGTGTTTTAACTGATAATTTATTGGACCAATATCAATAGGGAGTTCAAGACTAGCAGGACGGAATGTATGAGTTTCTTGAGTCAGCGTCAAAACAGTACGTAGCACGTATCTGCTTCTTCCTTCGTATATCAGTCAGACCCAACCCACCATAGGAGCCAGGCTTCGTGATCTCCTCATACCGTAAGCGAAATATATGTCTCTTCTATAAGAAACGACCAGACAATTGTTGTAGTTTCTTCACCACCATCGAGGGAAGCGGATAAACTTAGATCACGTAATAAGCTTTGCATAAGGCTTATGTATCCAGTATTCGGACTTTCTGGAGCAGAGTAAGAGAAAGCCTTTCATGCTCTAGTATCGCTTCCCTGAATTTTTTCCGTAACAGGCTTTGAGCTGAGCGTCGCCATTTTGAGTGGACAACGATCAATGATGATTCCCAGAGACGTATGCCGATGAACCGCAGTTACCCATGGGACAACCGCGTCATCAAATCCTTGCAAGGGAAGAAGCGTGCACTTAGCTTCATTAAGTTTTGCACCTGGACTCTGACAAAAATCATCGATTACAGCCTTCAGTCGAGGTATCTCAGCAGGATTGCGAAGTAGAATCATCTGCGTATGCACGAACAGCTATAGTCCCGCCGGAAAGCGTCCAACCAATCAACTGGAATACTAGCATCCGAAGTAGGGGCTCCAGAGACAACACAAACAGTCATTGACAACGGGTTTCCTTGAGGCACTCCGCTACCGATATTTATTGGGACCGTCATCTGGCCATTAAAAATCACCGAAGCCGAAATTAAACAGATCTGACGGAGCTCGCTGTGTGTCAATGTGAAACCAACTGCCTCCAGAATCCGAAGCATAGAGTCGTGATTAACACGATTAAATGTCTTATAGAAGTCTGGAAAAGCAAGGTCACAAGCAACGGGCGTTACAGCAGCAACCGTAACCACGTCACGGCACTCGACTATAGGGGTAAGAATCGTACAACCAGGTAAGGAGCTTTGATGTTTTGCAACAATCGTCTCCATCAGAGCCAACATCTGACTGATAACTGCCCTTGCCACAGTCTTGTAATCAAAGTTTAACAAAGTAATTGGGCGAAATCTGTCAGGGGCAGCCGGTCCAGTGCGTTTCGGGATTAAAACAATTTTACCCACTTTGAACGAGGTCGGCACTAAATTACCCTGTAACAGGGTGGTAAAGGTAGCACCCACAACGGCCAAAAGCGCACGTAAAATTCCTTGGGAAGTCCATCTAGACCCGGGGACTTTTCAGAAAGCTATCCCACAATAACTTTGTAAACTTCCTCAGGCTGAAAGGCAGCTAAGAGCATTCATTAGTCTCAGGTGTAATTGTTGGTTAGGGTTGGGTTGTTTGGGGAAGGAGACCAGACAGCGAGGTCATCGGTCTCATCGAGTTACGGAAGGACGGGGAAGGAAGTCGGCCGTGCCCTTTCAAAGGAACCATCTCGGCATTTGCCTGCAGCGGCTTAGGGAAATCACCGAAAATCTAAATCAGGATGGCCGGACGCCGGATGGAACCCTCGTCCTCCCGAATGCGAGTCTAGTGTGCTAGCCACAGCGCCACCTCGCTCTGTGGTGTAATTGACGTATCCTAGATGCTGACAAGTGGGTCGTAAAAGGTTCCATTGGACTCATCGGTGTCGCAGTTGTCTACATAGTACTGGTGTAGGATACGCACTATCAGCTTGCACCGTTATCATGTGTCCATCATTTGTCGTGAGAGGATGAATACAAGCGCGTCGGCGATGGGTCTGATGCGGAAGCAAATGATATAAGGAAGTCAGTTCTTCCGTCACCAAAGAACGCGGCTTCAATCGGATTTTCAAACCTTCCATTTGAATTCTCTTCAAGCTCACAATTTCGCTTTTACACGCCTAACATCCGCAATTAGCAGAAGGGCTTGATCCGAAGCAGCATAAAGTTCACGCAGAATGGAATAGTAATATTCATAGGTTCTCCCAAAGTCTCGCACTTTGGCAGCACAGAAAAGTATCAAAGTTTGCCTGAGCCCCGGTTTTGCTAGCTGTGTCCACCAGTCAAAGGTGGAAGAGTATTTCCCAGTGGATCGTAGCGTAAGCTCCCACACGACTCGCATCTGGTCATCGAGAAGGGGGTCAGCTAGGTGAACAACGTTTAACATCCACGGGGGCGAAACAATTTGACTGATTGCCATTCAAGATTGAGAGTCGTGGCCATAGCACAGTGATCCGTAAAGGAAGCTGGGATGACTTCAACATTAAGAATATTATCGATCAGGCAGTCTGATAAGTAAAGCCTATCGAACCTACTACTAGAAGTCGTAGTAGAGTGGGTAAATTTAACTAACGTCGGGAGCGGACAAATTCATGTAATTCACGAGAGAAATTAAAATTAGGAGATTGATCTGCAGGACACAATACACAGTTAAAATCACCATCCAACAGAATACGCGGAGGACTCTTTCGCAACAGATAAACAATAACCTCTTCATAAAAAGGCGTACGATCCACTGCGCGACCAGTGCCAGAGGGGCCATATAAAGAACCAAGGTAAGATTAAAAAGTTGAAATCTATACCCCTGCCAGAATGCAACATTTCCACCACAGCAACTGGAACGCCTTCGCCGAACAATAAGGCGGTCCCCGTAGAATATTCGGGTGCTACATTAAAGATCATACGAAAACCAGGTAAGGAGGAATTACTAAATAACACATCCTGTAAGAAAACTACGTCCGCACATGAATCATAAATGAAGTGACGCAGCGAAGCCAATCGCAATTGTGATTCCACACGATTAACGTTTAAGAAAAGGAACGCTTAGGCTTGCGTCACTCACATCTGGACAGGGGTGTAAGGAACCGGCCGGTCGGGGTGGCCGAGCGGTTCTAGGCGCTACTGTCTGGAACCGCGCGACCGCTACGGACGCAGGTTCGAATCCTGCCTCGCGTATGGATGTGTGTGCTGTCCTTAGGTTAGTTAGGTTTACGTACTTCTAAGTTCTATGGGACTGATGACCTCGGCAGTTAAGTTCCATAGTGCTCAGAGCCACTTGAACCATTTGTAAGGAACTTTCGAGTAGAAACAGGTAGACAGCTGAGAGTTTGATTCTCTTTCTGTATTAGTCTTTTGCTATATTCACATTTGTTGTTTATTAATACTGTTAATAATAGTGGTTACTTCCCTTGTAGAGTAAGTTTGTGATTATTGTAGTCAGGCTTTTAACATCTTCTTATTGTAGTAGCGAAACTTAGAAAAAGTAAAATCTTACCATGAGTGAGAAGTGTGGGCTTTGCCGTAGGTTCGTGAGTAGTGTGAGACTTGTTCGAAGTATTTTCACTGGGGGGAATGCAGTGGGGAAGCCAGTGGGCATTCTGGTGAGATCCTCTCCTGGAACTGCAGGTTATGTAGCAAGAGTAAGTTGATAGAGGAGCAGGAGCGTAAGATCTGTGCCCTTCAGGTGCAGTTGAAAAACGCACAGGAGGAGCTGGATAGGATGAGGAGGGAGAAGGGGGTTGGGGAATGGGAGCTGGCTGTTGGCAAGAGATCTGCTAGGAGAAGATTTTCCGATAGTTTTACTATTGGTGTTTACAATAGATATGACCAACTGTCAGAGTCTAGTGGAGAGGAATCTCTAGTAGCTGTAGATGTAGGAAGTATGCAGCAGACCTCAGTAGTTACGGTGGCTAGAACAGTTGCAAAGCCGGCCGCGGTGGTCTAGCGGTTCTAGGCGCTCAGTCCGGAACCGCAGGGCTGCTACGGTCGCAGGTTCGAATCCTGCCTCGGGCATGGATGTGTGTGATGTCCTTAGGTTAGTTAGGTTTAAGTAGTTCTAAGTTCTAGGGGACTGATGACCACAGATGTTAAGTCCCATAGTGCTCAGAGCCATTTGAAGTGCTGGGGAGTGAGTACCAGGTCACGAGCATTGTGAAGCCTAATGCAGGATTGGCTCAGGTGACTGTTAACATAGGGGGGTTATGTAGGGATTTTACTAAAGAGGATCAGGTAGTTATTGTGGGTGGGTCTGGTAATAGTATTGATAGGGGTGGGGAGTACGACATAGATGGTGACCTGGAAAAGATAGCCACTCAGAATCGCAACGCGAATGTGCATTTCGTGGAACTGTTTCAGCGTCACGATCGGCCTCATCTTAATACAGCCGTCAGGCGTAATAACATGAGACTTGGGGGTGCGCTGATGACAGAAAGCATGGGTCAAATTTCAGTGATGTCGATGGAGTCTATCAGCAGGACGGGTTTCACTAGACATGGCCTGCACCTCAACAGATATGGGAAGGGGAGGTTGGCAAAGCTTATAGGTGACAGCATAGGTGGGTTTGGTGGGATCACTCATGGGAAAATTCCTGCAGTAGTGGGTGTTAGAGCTGCACCTTTTTTAGATTGAGGTCAGCTGATAGGTATTCCTGCTTAAGGGAAGTCTCTCTAACAAAGGAACCACTTTTGACAAAGCTTAGGTATCCGAGTAATGAGGGAATTAGTATATTTCATCAAAATATACAAGGTATTAGAGATAAAGTTAGTGAACTGCTTATAGATGTTGACTCTGAAATTATTGGTATATCTGAACACTTCTTAAAAAAGGAGATAATTCAGAGGCTTCCTTTACCAGGATACAGGTTGGCTGGCAGCTTTTCGAGGAGCTCTTTGCGGTGTGGGGGAGTAGCCATGTATGTGAAAAACGGCATCCTATTTGATCAATTGATGTTTCAAACTACTGCACTGAAAAGGTGTTTGAATGTTGTGCAGGTGTAGTTAAATTTAACGGAGCTAAACTTCTAACTGTTGTTATTTATAGATCCCCAGACTCCTATTTCACAACATTTTTGCTAAAGCTAGAGGAGGTTCTTGGTTCACTTTATAGGAAATACAAAAAGTTAGTGATTTCCCTAAATCACTCCAGGCAAATGCCGGGATGGTTCCTCTGAAAGGGCACGGCCGACTTCCTTCCCCATCCTTCCCTAATCCGATGAGACCGATGACCACGCTGTCTGGTCTCCTTCCCCAAAAAAAACCAAAAAAAAAAAAAAACCAACAAAAAGTTAGTTATATGTGGTGACTTCAATATTAATTGTATAAGTGATTGTGTAAGGAAGAGGATGCTGGTAGACCTCCTTAATTCATATAATCTTATGAAACCGTATTCTTTCCAACAAGAGTGCAAGGGAACAGTAGAACAACCATAGACAACATTTTTGTTCATTCCTCATTACTAGAAGGGCATTCTGTTAGCTAAAAGGTGAATGGCCTTTCAGATCATGATGCACAAATTTTAACTCTAAAAGATTTTTGTGCTGCAACACGTGTTAAATATAGTCATCAGCTGTTTAGGAAAGCTGATCCAGTTGCTGTAGAGACCTTTGTAAACCTTATGAAGGAACGAGAGTGGCAAGATATTTATAGCGCTGATACAGTAGACGATAAATATAATGCTTTTCTCAAGACATTTCTCGTGCTCTTTGAAAGTTGCTTTCCGTTAGAACGTTCAAAATAGGGTACTAGCACCAACAGGCAGCCTGGGTGGCTGACTAGAGGGATAAGAATATCTTGTAGAACAAAGTGGCAATTATATCAAAACGTTAGAAACAGTCAAAATCTAAATGCAGCAGCCCATTACAAACAGTACTGTAAGGTGCTCAAAAATGTTATTAGGAAGGCAAAAAGTATGTGGTATGCAGATAGAATAGCTAAGTCTCAGGATAAAATTAAAACCATATGGTCAATCTAAAGGAAGTGGCTGGTATGTAGAGACAGGTCGAGGATATAGAATCAGTGCGTAGTGAGTATGTCCGTGTTACTGATAAGTCGCATATAGGTACAGTATTTAATAATCACTTTCTGAATATAGCAGGTGAACTAAATAGAAACCTAGTCCCAACAAGGAATCATATAGCGCTCTTAGAAAAAAGTGTTCCGAGACTGTTACCTGAAATGCTCCTCCATGATACTGACAAGAGGGACATTGAGTTAATAATTAATCACTAAAGACCAAGCACTCTCAAGGATATGACGTGGTATCTAGGAGAATATTGAAGTATTGTTCAATGTGTGTTAGCCCAGTACTTAGCCATATCTGTAGCTTTTCCTTTAGGAGTGGTCGGTTTCCTGACCGATTAAAGTACTCGGTAGTGAAGCCACTTTGTAAAAAGGGAGACATTGTTAATGTTGACAATTTTAGACCTGTTTCTATGCCATCGGTGTTTGCTAAAGTTATCGAGAAGGTTGTATATACAAGGTTACTGGAGCATTTAAATTGACATAATTTGCTGTCAAATGTTCAGTTTGGTTTTAGAAATGGTTTAACAACTGAAAATGCTATAAACACTTTTCTCTGTGAGGTTTTGGACGGATTAAATAAAAGGTTGTGAACGCTAGGTGTTTTCTTTGATTTAACGAAGGCTTTTGACTATGTTGACCACAAAATTTTACTGCAGAAGTTGGACCATTATGTAGTAAGGGGAGTAGCTTACAATTGGTTCGCCTCTTACTTTAAGAACGGAAAGCAGAAGGTAATTCTCCGCAATATTGGGAGTGGTAGTTGTTGTGGATTGGCAAGACCGCCAACCCACTATGAGGAAGCCGATAGGCACGCGTTTAACCTCACGCAGGCTGGCGTGAGTCTGGAACAGGACAAGGAATTGAGACTAGCAAAAAACGTACGTATCTTCTGGAATACTTAACTTTAATCCATAATTGGTGAACATCGCTCTTGAAGGTACATGTTTTACAGCATCAATAGTAACTGGTAATGGCGCCTTGCTAGGTCGTAGCAAATGACGTAGCTGAAGGCTATGCTAACTATCGTGTCGGCAAAGGAGAGCGTAATTTGTCAGTGAACCATCGCTAGCAAAGTCGGCTGTACAACTGGGACGAGTGCTAGAAAGTCTCTCTAGACCTGCCGTGTGGCGGCGCTCGGTCTGCAATCACTGATAGTGGCGACACGCGGGTCCGACGTTTACTAACGGACCGCGGCCGATTTAAAGGCTACCACCTAGCAAGTGTGGTGCCTGGCAGTGACACCACAGTAGTGATGTTCAATCCCAATGGGGCACTGTTAACCGGGGCGTTCCCCAAGGGTCGGTGCTGGGGCCACTGCTATTTCTTATTTATATAAATGATATGCCTTCAAGTATTACAGGTGATTCAAAAATATTTCTGTTTGCTGATGACACCAGCTTGATAGTGAAGGATCTTGTGTGTAATATTGAAACAGTATCAAATAATGTAGTTCGTGAAATAAGTTCGTGGCTTGTGGAAAATAATTTGATGCTAAATCACAGTAAGACTCAGTTTTTACAGTTTCTAACTCACAATTCAACAAGAACCGATATTTTGATCAGACAGAATGGGCATATTATAAGCGAGACGGAACAGTTCAGTTCCTAGGCGTTCGGATAGATAGTAAGGTGTTGTGGAAAGCCCATGTCCAGGATCTTGTTCAGAAACTAAATGCTGCTTTATTTACCATTAGAACAGTATCTGAAATAAGTGACACTTCAACACGAAAAGTAGTCTACTTCGCCTATTTTCATACGCTTATGTCGTATGGTATTATTTTTTGGGGTAATTCTTCTGATTCTAAAAGGGTATTTTTGGCTCAAAAACTGGCTGTTCGAGCTACATGTGGTGTAAGTTCGAGAGCCCCTTGTCGACCCCTATTCAATAGTCTGGGAATTTTGACATTGCCCTCACAGTATATATTTTCTTTAATGTCGATTGTTGTTAGCAATATTAGCCTATTCCCAAGAGTTAGCAGCTTTCACTCAGTTAATACTAGGCAGAAATCCAATCTGCATGTGGAATGCACTTCCTTGACTTTTGTGCAGAAAGGAGTGCAATATTCTGTTGCATCCATTTTCAATAAACTACCACAAGAACTCAAAAATCTTAGCAGTAGCCAAAACTCTTTTAAGTCTAAACTGAAGAGTTTCCTCATGGCTCACTCCTTCTATTCTGTCAAGGAGCTCCTGGAAGAGCTAAAAAATTAAGAAAATTCCAGTGTTACATTGTTGATTTTCTTTATTTAAACTTACGACTTGTCACCTGAATATGTTTTTTTATATTTCATTTTATCTGTTTCTAATATCGTGTTATAATTTCATGTATTGACTCGTTCCATGACCATGGAGACTTCTCCTTAATTTGTTTCCACGGAACAAAAAATAAATAAATAAATAAAATAAATAAAGTCAAGGTCCACTGAGGAATCCACAGAGGAATCGGACTTTGGGGGACCAGAACTCCCGTCATCGCAACCTTTTTTCTTAAATTTCTTAAGTGCCAGCGCACGTCAGGTTGGATACGCTGTCGGCTACGTGGGTTGGCGGCCTCTGCAGACTTAGGTGTGGGAGGGGTCATAAGCAAAGCGTCCTGCCCCCACCCACCCCCACATATCTAGGGCTATGTAATGTAGTTCCTGCCACTAAGGCGGAAGCACTCTGTGGAACTACCAATAAAACAGGTCACTAATTTTATTCTCCTCGGGAGTTGCTGTAGTCGGCAAATGCAGGCACCCGTCGGTGGCTGAAGGAACAAGAGGATATTGCATCGTCTCAGACTGTAATGGATGACACAAAGACGAAGCGGAGGGGGGTGAGGGACTCCGCTCCCTCTCCACATACAGCTAACTCACAAGGAGCCACTTCGCGAGCGGGAGGGATGTTGGAGGTACGTTCTTCGCCACTCACCTTACTACGAACGGAAGGTATCGTAGCATCGAGAGGAGCAGGGGACACAATCGATGCGGAGGAGGTTGACGCAGAAGGCACAGCCAAATCCTCACCATCACAATCCTGAGTGCGACGTCGCCTGTTTGTCGCCATTATAGGTTCTACCCTGGCGCCAATAGGATTCTGAACCTGTCGCTGGGGTAAAGGCGAAAATTCATTGACACGATTTTCAGAACTGACTGTTTGTTCATTATAATCCGAAGCAGAAGTAGGGCCGACAGCGGGAGAGGAAGCAACAAGGTCATCAACTGTCAATTTGCGACGCTACACTAATGAGGGCTTTAATACAAAATCCGTCCGCGGGATAATTAGAGTGAACGGTCCACTTTCAGTACATAGGAAACAGGTTCCGTCTTCACCAGTATACATGACACGGACGCGGTAACCACACACTTGTAAATGTCATGGAATATTCCGTTTGACATGCATTTCCACGGAACGAATTCCACTATTACACTCTAATCTGTGTTGAGTAGACCAGCGTTCACGACGGACGTTTTTCACTCTGCCATTTGGAGTCAATATGTCCTTTAGAAATTTGTCATCAACTTCCTGCTGGAGGTTGAACACTCGAACACTGGTACAATCGATTTCAGCATCTGCGAGTGTCCGCCCCCGGTAGCTGAGTGGTCAGCGCGACAGACTGTCAATCTAAAGGGCCCGGGTTCGATTCCCGGCTGGGTCGGAGATTTTCTCCGCTCAGGGACTGGGTGTTGTGTTGTCCTAATCATCATCATTTCATCCCCATTGACGCGCAAGTCGCCGAAGTGGCGTCAAATCGAAAGACTTGCACCCGGCGAACGGTCTACCCGACGGGAGGCCCTCGTCACACGACATTTCATTTCATACCAAACTAACGCAATTAACGCGATGCTTGAACGGGACTTGAGAACCATGTCGCGACAGTACTCTTTCAACCTGATGGGGATCCATAAATTTCACGTAAGACACGTACTTATCTGCATCAAAATAAATGGAGTGGTCCTGATCAAAGTTCACATGAACTTATAACACTGCAACAGCATTTACGTAGCTTACACAATCAAATACAAAGTTTGGCTTAGTACATACGATGTCCCAACAGAACAATTAGTCCTGTCACGGAAAATCCACGTATATCACTCCTGTCTGCTACTACTGTACCATAACCTCAATGCTAGAAACAGGTCGTGACATAAAACTATTTTGTAAAAGCAATTATGGTACAAAGCAACAGAGCAGTGTTACCCTCTGAGAGGAATTTTGTTATGTTGACCGTCTTGTACCTAACGGAGGTGGCTTATCGGAAATGAAAGTCAGAATTACGTAAATATTTAAACAGTGACAAACAAAATATTGCCTATCTGCACTGTTTAACGGATAACGAAACCGGTCGCCAGCCTAACTAGGCAAGAGAATGATTAGCATTCTCGTTTAAGAAAGTAGGTATAAGTAACTATAACGGACAAACACAACCTAGACTTGGCCACACGCGAGTGCAATGAACTCTGACACACACATATGTTTTAAGGTTGAAGCTAACAACTGGAGCAACACAAACTATTTGCAAAATTATAAGAGATACCGAACCATCCTATTACTTTCAGGCTTACATAAAGTGAATGGTCTTTATAACATTGCTATTAAAATGCACTTCTAATACACAAGATAGACAAACACTTAGCAAACATGAGTATATAACGTTTCATAACTGCAGCTTTCTCACTTTTACTACAGCGAAACACAATACTGACCAAATTGCAAGAAACTGACTCACCTTTTAGAATTTACTACAGACAACAAAGTGATCATTTGCTTTATAAGTCTCAGTCTTAAGAACTTTTAATTTTGAAGTTAGCAACAGCACTTTAAATAGCAGTTTTAATAGGAAAATTATTTTCAGCAAATAACATTTACTTTAACTCACTCCTCATTCTCTTGCCACATTAACTTTAACTTTCTTTTTACTAAGTTCAAGAGGCATTAATTAGCAAAACTCTAGGCTTTAATTTCTTTTAGTAAGGACACTCGGATATCACTTTAGTTCAAACGGAGAGGAACCTGAGAGGTGTTATGATGAGGAGAAAAATCAAGATAGGTATATAAATTCAGATATAAATTACCTTATATTTGAGCACAATAACACATCCATTAAGCTGATCCTTCACTGTACATCATTATAGCATTACGATGCAATGATTGCGCAATGTGGTGGCAACTGCACGTTGGTAGGTGGATTCGCAGACAGAATTTCTGGACTCTGTCATTTCTTGGTGGCGATGATAGATACAAATTCCAGAATAGTTCCAGTTATTTATCCATCCATCCGAGGCATTGGAAAGTAGCAGGAAAAGCCTCTCGGAACCAGCACAATTTGCATCTTTTACATGGCAGTGCACGGACTCGTAGCTCGTCCCCAACTCGTAGCTCGTCTCCGACTGACTATCAGTTCCACCTTTTCCACCTAGGCTAACCACAATTTGCGCGCGCTACACAGTTCCGTTCCCGAGGGGAACCACTACACCTTTTATACACAAAATTACTAAGATTCCTAAGTGAGGATCAGCAGTTTACATAACAGTAAACAATCATTTTAAACAAAACATAACATTTGCACATATTGACATTTCTACCAAAAATTATTCACACAAAATTACAATCATATACAGTAAGTTTTGTTCCCTCCAAATGGGTCAAAGCATTTAAACGAGAGATATGCTACACAGCATACAATCAAATCATGATATCAAATAATACAATGTAAACTTTCACGGCCGGTATTGACTTCACTTAAAACTTCCGGGCTGATAGGCCGTGGTCGAAGTATAAAACTGTCCTTATAAAAGATAAAGTAGAGACTCACATGTCTCCAGAGAAATGTTATTCCATACTTCGACCACGGCCTATCAGCCCGGAAGTTTTAAGTGAAGAGCATGATATCAAAGCTTGTACAAAGAAAGGAGTATACAATTTTGTGTTATCTTTCAACCAAACAATATTTGCAGAAGCTCAATGATGTAACATTAAATGAAACAAAGGCAAAATAAATCAGTAGGGCATTAGAGCCATGGTGTTACAAACTATATCGACACGTCAATCGTGGATATCTAGAGACGCGGGCTGCACGTGTCGCTTTGTTTTTATCAAAAGCAAAGCTCACAGTAGCTCTTCGTGGAATACACAGCATGGTGGCCATAGCGGATCGGCCGACGCCGCTGCAAGTAGACGAACAGAAATAGACAGTAAAGGTGGAGCGGAGTCTCTACGACTCACTCGGCAGACAAAACATCACTAACGACGAAAACTACACACAAGCGACGCTGCGGCAAGTGAAATAAAACCTCCCCGCTCGGCGTTCGAAGCGGAACTGAAGTGCTACATCTGCAAAGATCAATGCCCTCTTTGACACAATCTTCAGTTCAAAGGTACAGCCATAACACTACTGCCTAGTAGGTAGCAGACCGGGAGTCAAGTCCTACCTGTGGCAAAAGTTGTAATTCATTGCTTCAGCTTCTGTCCTTATAAAAGATAAAGTAGAGACTCACATGTCTCCAGAGAAATGTTATTCCATCTGATAAATCTTGTAATTATTAGCGTTTTCTTATGTTGTGCAGTGTTCTTGTCTATAAACAGAGCTTGTGTTCTCAAAAACGATTTTCTTTTAAGTAAAACCCAACATCTTGATTCATAGTAAAGTCTTAAATGTCCCGTCGTGTGTGCATTGCACCTTACACCACATGCAGCAACAGATTGTTTCTCATAAGAAAAAATTAAGAGTGGGTTATTTATCTGTAACTGCTGCATCTGCTGATTTGTATTTGCTTCCGAGAATATCAGTACTCCAGACATAAAAGCAGCATGCAGAGCAGTATGTGAGTCACATTCATTTCAGGACAGATCTCACCTTGCATTCTTGAGCACACAGTGTGTAGCCAGGATTGTCAGGTGTCCTGTTAGCAAGCGGATTAATTTTCAGCGTAATTTCAAACAGTTATTTTCTTCCGAGTAGAACAGCAGTTATTTTTTTTCTTTTTGGGTATTTAAAGTCAAACATTGCCCTTCATTTCACGCAACATTCGTAATGTTTTCTTCGGTACTGAGATTTAGTTACATAGTTTCCATTTTGCACACAATTAGTTTCTTTTCAGATTTAATTATATTAATTTTTTGTTTCAAATTTTGCATTTTACGAAGTTTAAAGTTTTATTTAACGACAGTGTTCATATGCTCAACACAGGGCCAACCAAGAGTCGGTTTTGCTCAACAGCTGAATACGGCATCTAAAGCAGACGTTACATGAGGAGAAACTTTTGAAATCAATATATTCAGTTATTTCACATACAGAAAATTGTTATAGAAAGATTAGAACGTCATGTCCTCACTGTCTTGGATTCAGAATTGTACACGAATCTGAGACCGCTGGAGCAGATGAGGCGTGCTTCGAGTGCTAAATTCCTCTCTGCTCCAACTCCCTAAGTGCTCTTCATTCTGTACTACACTTGTAACCGGCGGGAAACACTGGGCCCCATTTTCCACTTACAAAGGACGGGGAACGAGGTGGCTTTCTGCTGGGTGCCAGGGCACATTGCCAAGAGAAACAATGAAGGAAGGATGTAGTGGCCCAGGAGGTTTGTCGCTATCCTCAATTCATCCATTGTACCATCCCCTTGCATGCTATCACATCGTTGCTGAAGTACAGATGTAAGACGTGTATATTTCTATTGTTTATTGTCAAATCACAATTTATAAAAGATGTTTATATTTTATTAATAGGATTAAGTAGGAATAATTAATATTTGTCATGTTGGAAATAATTGTGGTAGCAGGGAATGTCTGCACCAAAGTATTGTTGACAAGAGAGACCGCAAATTGATATAATTTTAAAAAGGGCGGGAGAGACTGCGTATGGATACATTTTAAGAAAAGAGCGGGAAAGACCGCGCATTGATACATTTTGTAATAGTAGCAGGTACTGTCTGCACAAGAAAGCATTGTTTGCAGGAGAGACCGCACTTTAGCGTTCGTAGGACGTCAGTAGTAAGCGAGGAGTGAAGCGAGTCGGTAGCAGGTCTGAAGCGAGAGGTTGAGAGGAGCGGTGTGCCTGCCAGCCACCAGCTATGATTTAGAAGACATTATAAACGGATGTACAGAGACATCAGCAAACTATTATAATAAGAGGAACTAATATTATTGAATTAATTTTTTGAGAAACTCAAGAATACTGAAGGTATGTTTGCGCTTTGCTAGTTGTAATATTATTGTAAAAAGTAAGTCCCATTTGAACGTTTGTAAAATCATTTCATTTAGAATATAATTCACTTTTGCCAGCAATATTGCATTTCTAATTATAATCCATCCCAAAAACCATCAGCGCAAAACCTTGCAAAATTTTATTGTTGCCAAGAAAAAGTTTAACTATGAATTACGTAACTTCAGTCAAATTAATTAAAGAATAACGTCAGCTTTGCTATTAAAGAATAACGTCAGCTTTGGTAATAAATACAGCCACTTATTATGAAAGCCCACCAGCACCTAATAGAGGATAGTAAAACAGAGTAAGTATATTATTGTCGCAGTTCGATGTAGCAGTCAGATGGCGATCCAGTAACAGTAAAAAAAGTAAGGAACAGTTTTGGGTTATTGCAGATAACGACTGAGGGCCACGACGACGACACATTCTATGTTTCGTCGAAATAATCAGAAAATCACTTTTAATAAACAGCAATTAAATTTGTATGCGAAGATAGAGGAAGAGAATAAATTTCAAACGGAAGATTTCATTTGTTGTTATTAAGCAAGAGATAGAAATCCTAAGGAAAGATTTTATAGGTTATTGTAGAAGGGAACAATAGAGATATAGAGGAGACGGGAAGGTTTCACAGAGTCATGCATCCATGAGAAGAGAGTGGCTGGAAGTGACAGACAACAAACAGCATTTGTTAAAGTCCATAACTCTGTCATGGCGTATCTCCTTGCAGCCATGCAGACGACATGAAGCCGTTCACACTCGTCCTCGCATTGGACACAGATTTCTGGCAAGGCGTTTTGCTCCAGCAGTGTGTGGTGCTTGTGCCGTACCATGTATCGCATTTAGTAGACTATTTTGTTTTCAGAAAAGAGGACAGTAGTTCATTTTCCGGACGATTCGCCCACTGTTTTAACTGAAAATGACACGGTTGTGTTATAATTTATGTAAAACTTCGATTTGTTCCCAAAAATTTTAAAGCGACGTTTCTAATGCGTTCTCATTGTAGCTGCGTCATTCACATTTTTTGTAAACGCTCAACCAACTACATATTCCTGAGAGTCTATTTTGGATTTCCTCTTGTCTTACTTGAGTTTTAATTGGTATAATAGAACATCTGAGTAATTTAATGGTATGCACAGCATGTGAACTAGTATGAGTGTAAGGATTATCGTTTGCAATACTGTAAGAGAATGACTACAGATGCATTTTACTTCTTTTACTACACTCTCTGCTTTTCGCAACATACGTTTGACCTGATTTCCTATGGATGCGCGTGCACACACACACACACACACACACACACACACACACATACACACACACACACACACACACACAAGATTTCTGAGGCAAAGATTCCTTTAAAGCAGATAAAGTAGAAGACTCTCAGCGTCAACTTAATTACTGTTTACAGAGAGTACGAACTTCCACATTTCGCCACTGCGTTTCATGTCCTTCGACTACCAGGGGCGGGCAAACGTTGCACGCGGTTCATGAGCGCACAGCGCTGCACGTGTGCTGCTCGCGTGCAATCGTCGACAGGGGCAGTGGCGACAGCCGGCAGGTTGCAGCAGTGCAGTACCAGGCTAACGTAAGCTGCGAAGCGACCACTATGTAGTGAACGTTGTATTTCAAGAACCGGAAAATGCGGAGTGAATCAAGGAAACGGAGAGGCAGAGATTTCCTATCTTTTAAAAAGGAATGGGAGAAACATTTTTTATTTGTGCAAAAATGTGAAAATTCGAAATGTTGAATATGTGGCAGTATTATCGCTGGTCAGCGGAAGTTTAGCATTGATCGCCATTATAATAAATTTCACAAGGACGAGTACAATTTATTGTCGGATTCTGAGCGCATGGGGAAATTGACTGAGCTTAAGAAGAGCGATCTGACGATATTACATGAATCTGACGTAAGTTGCTGTTGTCACGAGAGTCTGCGACTTTCTTTCGTCATGTATCTTATCTAACTGATTTAACATTTCATGGAGCACTGATTTCAATTTTTCAGGACGACAACAATGATAGCCCAGCGGTACGTGCAAGTTATAAGACTGCGCTTAATATAGCGAGAGCTGGAAAACCATTTGCTGAAGGTGAGTTTATGAAGGAGTGCATCTATGACGCTGCTGATTTACTTTGCCCAGTGAATGCAAATCAGTTTCGAGCTGTCACTCTTCCTCGGCTGACTGTTCAAATGTTCAAATGAGTGTGAAATCTTATGGGACTGAACTGCTAAGGTCATCAGTCCCTAAGCTTACACACTACTTAACCTAAAGTATCCTAAGGACAAATACACACACCCATGCCCTAGGTAGGACTCGAACCTCCGCCGGGACCTGCCGCACAGTCCATGACTGCAGCGCCTGAGACCGCTCGGCTAATCCAGCGCGTCTCGGCCTACTGTAAGTCGTTACCGTGGCAGGTGACGTGTACCGTCAATTAAGGAGTGCAGTGCAGTGGTTTATTGCGTTTTCCATCGCACTTGATGAGTCCACAGGTATTTCAAACACCGCGCAATTAGAGATTTACGTCCGCGGCGTGGACACTGCTCTGCACATAACAGACGATTTTGTAGATATGACATCTTTAAAAATCCCCACGAACCATGGACCTTGCCGTTGGTGGGGAGGCTTGGGTGCCTCAACGATACAGATAGCCGTACCGTAGGTGCTACCATAACGGAGGGGTACCTATTGAGAGGCCAGAGAAACGTGTGGTTCCTGAAGAAGGGCAGCAGCCTTTTCAGTAGTTGCAGGGGCAACAGTCTGGATGATTGACTGATCTGGCCTTGTAACATTAACCAAAACGGCCTTGCTGTGCTGGTACTGCGAACGTCTGAAAGCAAGGGGAAACTACGGCCGTAATTTTTCCCGAGGGCATGCAGCTTTACTGTATGGTTAAATGATGATGGCGTCCTCTTGGGTAAAATATTCCGGAGGTAAAATAGTCCCCCATTCGGATCTCCGGGCAGGGACTACTCAAGAGGACGTCGTTATCAGGAGAAAGAAAAATGGCATTCTACGGATCGGAGCGTGGAATGTCAGATCCCTTAATCGGGCAGGTAGGTTAGAAAATTTAAAAAGGGAAATGGATAGGTTAAAGTTACATATAGTGGGCATTAGTGAAGTTCGGTGGCAGGAGGAACAAGACTTCTGGTCAGGTGAATACAGGGGTATAAATACAAAATCAAATAGGGGTTTAGTAATGAATAAAAAAATAGGAGTGCGGGTAAGCTACTAGAAACAGCATAGTGAACGAATTATAGTGGCCAAGATAGACACAAAACCCATGCCTACTACAGTAGTACAAGTTTATATGCCAACTAGCTCTGCAGATGACGAAGAAATTGAAGAAATGTATGATGAGATAAAAGAAATTATTCAGGTAGTCAAGAGAGATGAAAATTTAATAGTCATGGGTGACTGGAATTCGACAGTAGGAAAAGGGAGAGAAGGAAACATAGTAGGTGAATATGGATTGGGGCTAAGAAATGAAAACGAAGACGACTGTTAGAATTTTGCACAGAGCATAACTTAATCATAGCTAACTCCTGGTTCAAGAATCATCAAAGAAGGTTGTGTACATGGAAAAAGCCTGGAGATACTAAAAGGTATCAGATAGATTATATAATGGTAAGACAGAGATTTAGGAACCTGGTTTTAAATTGTAAGACATTTCCAGGGGCACATGTGGACTCTGACCACAATCTATTGGTTATCAACTGTAGATGAAAACTGACGAAATTGCAAAAAGGTGGGAATTTAAGGAGATGGGATCTGGATAAACTGACTAAACCACGGACAGCATAAGGGAACAATTGACAGGAATGGGGGAAAGAAATACAGTAGAAGACGAATGGGTAGCTCTGAGGGATGAAGTAGTGAAGGCGGCAGTGGATCAAGTAGATAAAAAGACGAGGGCTAGTAGAAATCCTTGGGTAACAGAATAAATATTGAATTTAATTGATGAAAGGAGAAAATATAAAAATGCAGTAAATGAGGCAGGCAAAATGGAATACAAACGTCTCAAAAATCAGATCGACAGGAAGTGCAAAATGGCTAAGCAGGCATGGCTAGAGGACAAATTTAAGGATGTAGAGGCTTGTCGCACTAGGGGTAAGGTGGATACAGCCTACAGGAAAATTAAAGAGACCTTTGGAGAAAAGAGAGCCACTTGTATGAATATCAAGAGCTCAGATGGAAACCCAGTTCTAAGCAAAGAGGGGAAATCAGAAAGGTGGAAGGAGTGTATAGAGGGTCTACACAAAGGCGATGTACTTGAGGAGGATATTATGGAAACGGGAAAGAATGTAGATGAAGATGAAATGGGAGATATGATACTGCTTGAAGAGTTTGATAGAGCACTGAAAGACCTGAGTCGAAACAGGGACCCGGGAGTAGACCAAATTCCATTAGAACTACTGACGGCCTTGGGAGAGACAGTCCTGACAAAACTCTACCATCTGGTGAGCAAGATGTACGAGACATGCGAAATACCCTCAGACTTCAAGAAGAATATAATAATTCCAATCCCAAAGAAAGCAGGTGTTGACAGATGTGAAAATTACCGAACTATCAGTTTAATAGGTCACAGCTGCAAAATACTAACACGAATTATTTACAGACGAATGGAAAAACTGGTAGAAGCTGACCTCGGGGAAGATCAGTTTGGATTCCGTAGAAATGTAGGAACGCGTGAGGCAATACTGACCTTACGACTTATCTTAGAAGAAAGATTAAGGAAAGGCAAACCTACGTTTCTAGCATTTGTAGACTTAGAGAAAGCTTTTGACAATGTTGACTGGAATACCCTCTTTCAAATTCTGATGGTGGCAGGGGTAAAATACAGGGAGCGAAAGGCTATTTACAATTTGTACAGAAACCAGATGGCAGTTATAAGAGTCGGGGGTATGAAAGGGAAGCAGTGGTTGGGAAGGGAGTGAGACAGGGTTGTAGCCTATCCCCGATGTTATTCAATCTGTATATTGAGCAAGCAATAAAGGAAACAAAAGAAAAGTTCGGAGTAGGTATTGAAATCCATGGAGAAGAAATAAAAACTTTGAGGTTAGCTGATTACATTGTAATTCTGTCAGAGACAGCAAACGACTTGGAAAAACAGTTGAACGGAATGGATAGTGTCTTGAAAGGAGGGTATAAGATTAACATCAACAAAAGCAAAACGAGGATAATGGAAGGTAGTCGAATTAAGTCGGGTGATGCTGATGGATTTAGATAAGGAAATGAGACACTTAACATAGTAAAGGAGTTTTGCTATTTGGGGAGCAAAATAACTGATGATGGTCGAAGTAGAGAGGATATAAAATGTAGACTGGCAATGGCACGGAAAGCGTTTCTGAAGAAGAAAAATTTGTTAACATAGAGTATAGATTTAAATGTCAGGAAGTCGTTTCTTAAAGTATTTGTATGGAGTGTAGCCATGTATGGAAGTGAAACGTGGACGATAAATAGTTTAGACAAGAAGAGAATAGAAGCTTTCGAAATGTGGTGCTACAGAAGAATGCTGAAGATTAGATGGGCAGATCACATAACTAATGAGGAGGTATTGAGTAGAATTGGGGAGAATAGGAGCTTGGGGCACAACTTGACTAGAAGAAGGGATCGGTTGGTAGGACATGTCCTGAGGCATCAAGGGATCAAAAATTTAGCATTGGAGGGCAGCGTGGAGGGTGAAAATCGTGGAGGGAGACCAAGAGATGAATACACTAAGCAGATTCAGAAGGATGTAGGTTGCAGTAGGTACTGGGATATGAAGGAGCTTGCACAGGATAGATTAGCATGGAGAGCTGCATCAAACCAGTCTCAGGGCTGAAGACCACAACAAGAACAACATCTTTAAAAAAACACGACCACAGACGCGGACATCCTAAAAACCGTTGAAGAAGCTGTCGATTCAGCTGGTTTAAACTGGGAACGTTTGTTGTCAGTGACAACAGACGGAGCACCTGCAATGAAAGGGGAACAAATGTGATTTGTTGGATTACTGAGAAAAAAACTACAGCATACAGAAAAATCATTGTACAGCATCCACTGCATTTTGCACCAAGAAGTAATCTGTGCTAAAGCAGCAAAACTGGGGGACGTCATGCAAGTGGTTATTTGGCTAGTTAATTATTTGAGATCCCACGGGCTTACTCATAGACAGATTCACACATATTTTGCTGAAATTTGGGAATAATATGGTGACGTACCATACCACAGTGAAGTCCGCTGGCTTAGCCGCGGTAATGTACTCAAAAGATTTTTTGAGCTGAGAATACCAATACGTCAGTTTTTAAAAGACAAAGGAAGGTACGACCCCAAGTTAGAATATCCAGAGTGGGTTGCCGACCTCGCATTTTTAGTGGACATCACCGGACACATGAATGCATTGAACACAAGTTTGCAAGTAGAAAATCAGCTAATTTCTGAAATGGCTGAAAACGTGCAAGCTTTCATTAGCAAGCATGGGCTGTGTGAACGGCAGTTCTCGTCAGGGAACGCAGTGCATTTCCTTACTCTGTCTACTGTGCGAGAACAGAATTGCAAAGAATATGTTTTCGTGCTTAGTGCAATAAAAAGAGGAATTTCTCAAGCGATTTGGGGATACATCATATTTATCCCAAGCTTTCGAATGATTCTCGAGACCATTTGCTGTTTCTGTAGATGATTTTCATCCCAATTTGCAAGTGAACTTAATAAAGCTACAGTGCAATTCTCGTCTGAGAGACAAGTTCCTTTTGGCAAGACATGTAATAGACTTTTATCACGACTTTCCACAGCAAGAGTTTCCTCGTATCCATAGTGAGGCCGCGAAGATAATGTCAATGTTTGGCTCGACATACGTTTATAAGAGATTTTTTTCTGTTATGAAAATTAATAAGTCTCGGTTAAGAGCAAACATCAGTGATGAAAATTTACGTAACTGTTTGCGTTTGTCTGTTTGTAGAACTTTTATTCCAGACATTAAACGTATTGTAAACTCCACCTGTGATAATTAAATAAAACCTATCGTAGGTAATAGGTACTCTTTCAAACGCGATTTCCTTCAAACACTCCTACTAACCTTATTCCTTCATTCAATAAAGCAAGCTAGGAAATAAAACGAATTCCAGAGCAACGAGCATAGAGACGGTATGGTGGGGAGGGGAGAGCAGCGGGTGGCCAGCTTGCCTCTGTGTGCACGCAGAACACCTGTTAACTGCACAAGTGCAAGTGCACCGCAGACGTGCACGATTCCTGCCCGCCCCTGGACAAGACTGAAGGTCGTAAGAGAAGCGACGGCAGTGATAGTCTGCCGCCGGTTATTAGTAAGTCAAGAAAAATAAGGTGAGAGCGGTGGCAACATGTAGTAGCAGTAATACTCCATCTCTCCCAGCTTCACAGATGCAGCATCAGCCCTACAGATACCTCACAGGCAAGTGCGTCACAAGAGTTTTTTGCAATTATGTCTCCAGATTATTTTTTCATTATTAGCTGTTATTTATAAGTATTTCGTTATTAGTGTTATTAAATCTATTTATAGCGGAATTATTATCTACATTTAATCGCGGTACATCAATGCTGTGTCCTCTTTAAGGCAAGTGGTAGCCTCGTGACTTAGCATACTTGCGTTACATTATGAGTCAACAGCAGCTTAAAGTGAAAAGCTTCCGAATACACCGACCTTACTTTCTGATACCTCTATCTCTGGTGGCAATACGAACTTACGGAGTAACTTCTCGTCCAAGCTTCTCATTACGATACAAGGCTAGTGTAAGATATAATAACGTGTTTCACAACAGATAAACTGACTGGGGTTTTAACAGCACTTTAAGTTTGTGACAACCATGCCTCAAGAAGGTGATCAAGCCTCAATTACCTATAAGAAGCTTAAAAACTGAGTTGCAACTGTGAAGAGAGAATAATGAAAAATAGAAGTGTCTTACTTCTTTGAGTTCCTCCACAAACAAATAACAGTGATGAGCAGCGAAGAATTCTGTTCCGCAGTCTCGATTTTTTTTTTTTTTTTTTTAAGAGAGGAAGAGGCAGATGTTTCAAAGTGAAATAATTCTTGAGGTGAAATGAATTCCTGAGACAAAGTCTTAATGGATTCCGTGGAGGTAAGAAACCACAAAGAAGAATCCGGTTCCTTCGCTGGCAGCGCCCGGGCCGCCGCCTTATCAAAAACTCTCGGGCTCCCCCACCGCTGATATTATTACCTTAACAAGGGGCCTAATAGCAAGAGGGCTTTTAACATTTTCCTCCAGTACAGCAAATGATCTCATTAGGGTTAATGGGTACACAGATTGTTTTTGCTTGGTCGTTCTGCTGCAGGGCAAGATGCTTGACACAATCTTTAGGCGTGGCTTGTCTTCGTTCTGTAAGATCAGCAACCACCAGACACTAAGGAGGAAATTTTGCTCTCTCACCCTGATACCTCAGGCCAAAAGCATTATCTTAGTTCGCGAGTGTTGTGTAGGAATTTTCATATTTAAATCGAAATAGTTTGTCAGGTAAGTCAGGTGCTGCAGTCTGGAACCACGGGACTGCTGCGGTCGCAGGTTCGAATCCTGCCTCGGGCATGGGTGTGTGTGATGTCCTTAGGTTAGTTAGGTTTAAGTAGTTCTAAGTTCTAGGGGACTTATGACCTAAGATGTTGAGTCCCATAGTGCTCAGAGCCATTTGAACCATTTTTTTGTAAGTCAGGTGAGTGAGTGTCTCTGATCCTCTCAATTCCCTGATAACACTACAACTAAAATATTGCGTAGACGAAGGTGGGGTAAAACAAGCACTCTAAGGGAAATTAATTTTTCGCCAAACGAAGGGTATGTATTTTGAATTTATGTATTATTACAGTATATCTTAGATATTTACAAGTAAAAATGAAACGGACACGTATGCTTTCTTGTGACGCCTTACATAGAGAGTAATTTTCCCGAGAACTGGTCATTGAAGACATATTTACTCCGAAAGTGGTTGGAAACACTCCTTCGGCGCAGTTTCACGTCACAGGCCTGGCGTTTTCCTTAAATGTCAATCAAGATCTGTTCTTGGACTGAACTGACAATTTTCCCATTCGCAGTATAAGTATGATGAGCCGAATCAAATTATTTTTGTTGTACCGTTTTAAGCACATCGGAAAACTTGTGTGGGTTCACCTTGTTAAAAGTTTATCCTCTAGCCATTGTGGTAGCCTTCCTGAGACTAATACGAGGGGCATTCAGTAGGTAATGCAACACTTTGTTTCTGAAAGCTGGTTGGTTTTATTCTGGATTCCAGTACACTGTATTAGTCCCCACTCTTTTGGCTACAAAACCCTATTTTTCAACATAATCTCTATTCAGTGTAACGGTCTTAGGCCACCTTACTGGCAGGTGCTGTATTTCTGCACGGTACAACTCTTGTGGTTGACCTCAGAGCCATAGGCTTGTGGCATCAAGAACCACATCATCATCCACCTACTGCTCCCATGGTGTACATCCTTCACTGGGCGTAACAGATCGGAATGTGCGAGATCTGGGCTGTAAGTTGGAGGAGGAAGAGCAGGCCAGTGGAGTGTTGAGAGCACCTCTTGCGTACACAGATTTGTATGAGGCGTTACTCTGTCATGGAGAAGGAGAAATTCGTTTCCATTTCTCTGATGACGGACACACTGAAGGCGATTCCTCAATTTTCTGTGAGTATCACAATACGCTTCAGAGTGGATTGTTGCGCAGTGAGGGAGGACATCAAACAGAATAACCCCTACAGACTCACAGCAGACCGTCACCGACTGAGTGGGCTGTGAACTTTTTCTTCGGAGGAGAGGTGGTGTGGTGCCGCTGCATAGACTGCCTTTTTGTTTCCAGTTCGAAGTGATGAACCCATGTTTCATCACGAATGACAATGTTCGACAAAAAATTGTCACGATCAGCCTCGTGACACGCGAACAGCTACGCAGAGATGGTCTTTCGTTGATCTTTATGGTCTTCTGAAAGGAGGCGAGGGACCCACACACGCTGGAATACTCCAACTGGTGCACGAGAGTGTCAACACTACCAACAGATATGTCCATTGTGCAGCGAGGTGTTTGTGATCTGTCGATCACCTAGAGTGAGAGCGCCCACAAGTTGCAACACTGCAGGACTTACAGCTGTGTGTGACCGGCCGGCACGCAGGAGATTGGACACTTTCGCGTGACTTTGTTGCGATGATGACGGACGCCGCGCCCAACGACTCATCGTGCTTCTGTTCGCTCTCAAGCGCCTATGAGTACGTGCGAAGCTATGATTTTCAGCCAAAAGAAACTCAACGACAACTCTATGCTTGGAACGCAGCTCTGTTACAGACAGCATTTTGGAGCCGGCGTATAGTTCCGCCGCCTACCAGACAATCATTCCAACGTTGTCCCAACAAAAATAGAATAGGAACAGAATTACAGGTGATAGATCTGTATATGAAAGGACTTAGAAATTAATCTGTAGCATTATGCGACGTGAATGGAAGTAACTAACTCTTGCTGGGGTAAACGAAATAAAAATGAGCTGCTCGAAAAAGTAAACAACTTGCCCATTTTTCCCGACGGGTAGTGTGCCCACATTTCCCTGTCGGACGCCATGCCGCCGTTATTCGTTCACAGACGAAACCATCAAACTTTAAGATACCACAAGGAACTACATAACTGTGAGCCAAAAGATGTCATTTTAAGTACTGATATTGTGAAATAGTATTACTCTCCACTTAAATGAGGTAACAACAATAACATAAACGGCTTACCTTACATCAAATGACTAATAATCACGTAATGTTTTACTAGAAAATGACGGAATAAACCTCCTCTGTCAAACTCACCGAAAGCAATTATGGTATATATTAGAACTAGGCTGACCATTCCTCCGGTAGACAGCAGCACGTATGCAGTGGTCACTTTTCTCTCCCTGGACTCTTCGCCCAACCATCCTCTATATGTGTGACTTGCCACTTGATGATGTTTGTTAGTTCCCCACAAGCAACTTATTTTATATACATTCCTTCAGTTGCAACAAATGCGCCGTCATGACTAAGGATGAGGCCCATGTCAACTTCAACTAAGATGTACAAGTATATACTGTAATAACACGAACTGAACTGCCTCAGTTATTTGAAACCCAAGAGTTGCGCAACGGATTCATCTGCATCTCTATTCTTGTTGCAATACACTCACTTATTAACTGAAGGTCAGACAACTGAGAATCGCGAATATGCAATTAAATTAAAGAATGATTATGAAATAAAGGACACAGAAGCTTTGGAAATTCGGAAATTCCATGCACTGTGGCCAGTGTTGTGTGTAGACACAAAGTAAACCAGTCAGTTGATCCTAGCTGCTATGTTACATCCCATTTGACTGTGTCACTTCATCGTTGTTATTATTAGACAAGAGAATGTTGGCCTGCCTGTTCGCTACGTCGTTCACACGGACTACTGATTCTAGTTCTTTTTCGATACTTCGCTGCCTGAACATTTAACGCAATTTTCATTATGCTTTCGTTCTCCCAACTGTATGACAATCACGAACTCCATACGAAGCTAGTAAAATTGCCACATCTGTTTGTGCTACACTTGTTATGTTCCACTACTTGCTTACATAAACCAATAAAAATGTTAATTTTTTGGAGTGCAAATTCTCAAACTCTTCGTTATTTGAACTAAATTTTCGTGTATACTCTAACCAAAGCTTCCTTGTATAGACCCTTTTTAAGGTCATTAGCTTTGAGCCTCTCTCTTTACACCAGACCCTAAACTAAAATGGTTCAAATGGCTCTGAGCACTATGGGACTTAACAGCTGAACTCATCAGTCCCCTAGAACTTAGAACTACTTAAACCTAACTAACCTAAGGACATCACACACATCCATGCCCGACGCAGGATTCGAACCTGCGACAGTAACGGTCGCGCGGCGCCAGACTGAAGCGCCTAGAACCGCTCGGCCACGGCGCCCGGCAGACCCTAAACCAGATTCTATCTGATTTTGTTTCGAGAATTTGAGAATTTATCTGCATAAACAATTACTGGGAAAGCAAGAATAAACACCTTTTAGTTTTATGAACTTCTCTTCCTACATTTAACAATGCAAATGGCACTTCAAATATATCCCCTACGTAAAGTGAAAATATCGTGACATAATGAATTATTGTTCTGAGATCACAGATATATTTTACTATTGCGAATACTATCTCCGGTATGGATATTAAATAGTTTCCTTTCTGACTCAAAATGAATTGGAAATTCTTTTAATTCTGAAATATTACTTAATTAGGCTCAAGCTAATGTTAATGTAAGCTTCTGCTAGTGTGGTCTTACGAAAAGATAAATTGTCAACAATCAAAGATAATCGTGTTGTGTTAACCGAAATTCGAACTTCGTAAATAACCTTACATTGCAATCAAAGAAAACTAATTTTAAGCTGCTTTTGGGAATTAAATTAAAATACCACACAGGCTTCCAGCCGTACAAAGCATTGGCCACATCTACGTAAATGGCGAGAAAGGAAAAGGTTTCCGTTTCACAGCGAGATATTTTTTTTTAATTTAACGCTCATAATTATTATTTCATGGTAATTCAATTTACATGAATAGGCGGCAAGCCTCTAAGCAACGATATCAAAAAGACAAGCGATAAAACAGAGATAACATGGCGTCTTTCTTTTATAAAGTTGTTCACAAAATCTTAATATGTCACCGAGAAATCTGTGGTTTCAATACTCTACTTGTGATAAATATTCTTTGTTAAGTGTGTATCACTGTAATTACTTTACCCACTAATTAGAGGCGCCGCTGCACTCCACCCTTTATTCCCGACACTATTTCCGCAGATCACTGAAAGAAAAGATTTACTCTTGGGGTAGCCCGTTGCAACGTATCTAAGAGTACTTGCGAGCTATAATTTCCACTAAAAATATTGATATTCTAGCAACCCACCCGAGCTTCACACGACCACCACAACGTAGCTACACCCGAAAGACTAGTATGTTGTAGTGGTGATTTTGTTTTAGGGGACTTCGTGTGGAGCTAAGATTTAAATTCAGAGAACAATATTATCAGGTCCACAACTTTGCTACCGCCGTTTTGGAACAGACATCAGTAGCGGCAAGTGAGGTTCAGGTGGTTGGTCATAGATGTAGTACAATAAGCTTAGGCATCTGTTAACATAATTCCACAAAAATATTAGTCGATTTGTGATTGCATCATAAGGTTATTCTCGATTAAGTACGTCAAATTACGTACCCATTCCTCGCCATTTGCGGGAAGTTTTAATTTTCTGCTTTAACGTGAAGAAATCTGCGGCTGTGGCTCTTAAATTGCTGGGTAAGACCGCAATATTCGCATTTTGAAAAGCAGGAAATGTGTCTTGACTTATTTGAGAAAACGGTGAGGACCCAAACCTGAGTCTGCAGCATTTGCAATATTGTGTTTTGTCATTTCGGATTCCTGAGGCAAGCTGTTGCCTACCGATCGATCGATAATGCTTCCCTGTTCACTACTTGTTTCACTGTCTACACCATTATTTGCCGCCCGCTCCATTTCCTTATGCACTATTACCAAATTACTACTTTGAATGCCTGTTACTTCATTACACAGTGGTGCTGATAAGCTACGCTCGTGATCACTATTATTTCTCAGTTTACTTTGGAGCCTAGTATTACGTTTTTCACACGCCATTATTGTCACAATATTTCACACGACAACACAGAAAAGCACAATTTGAAGAGCAAAATAAGAATATACATTAACATAGCATTGAAAATAATATCTCGTTAATTGCAAGCGCAGCTGCGAAATACTTGGTGCAAATCTACATGCATGCCACAACTGTTTTACTGTACAACAATGAAAAACTACAACTACAAAGGAAATTCTCTCTACAGTTACGCGCTAACAATAAACAAAGGCTGCACTAATTGCACAAACTACAAGAAAAAAATCAGAAGATTCCAGTGAGGTATCCTCGGCTAAGAGTCGACATATGAAACGTCCCCTTAGAAAAATTGTACAAGACTGTCCTTAAACTGACACACAATATTTTTTTTAGCGCAACGCAATCTGACTTTCAGTAATCCCTCCAAGAGAATGGCCCTGACTAAATTAACCTATACGTTTCACAAATCACTTACCTCACAAAAATCTTCGTTACTCGAACTACTGCAATACAGCGAACGCCACTACTGCCAGCTAAATAAAAGATTGTAACTACGGAAGGTACTAACTACTGATAGGCATAGTTAGCAAATGAAAGATTTTAATAGAGAACAAACAATGTATTTTTCTTAATAGTGTTCAAAAGTCATAATATACATAGCAGTTCATGACATCCAGTCTTACAAATTTCAAAACTCCGCCATTTCTCTCCCCACATCCACTACTGCTGGCGGCTCACCTCCAACTGCACAACGCTACGCGCTGTTAACAGCCAACCGCCCAACGCTACAATGGCAGACAACAATGCAAACTAGCCACAGACTGCACACAGCACAGCCAGTGATTTTCATACAGAGCGCTACGTTTCGTTACCAATAAAAAAACTAAACAGCCTACTTACACTATTAATGGAAGAACGTGCAGATAATGTTTTCAACGCCTTAAGGATGGTGGTTTTGATGTCGAAGCCCGGCATGGCGGTGGAAGACAGAACGTTTTCGTTGCTTGATGCGTTCGAGCCCAGTACTGAAACACAAACGGCCACAATGCAGCGATAAACACGTAACGGTAATTTTGCAGCAGGTCAGTGCTCGACCCCATATCGCAAAACCCGCCAAAATACACATGGAACCGTTGAAATGAGAAATCCTATTCCTCCCGCCGTATTCTCCGTACGTTGCTCTCTCTGACTACCACCTCTTTCGATCAGTGGCATATAGTCTGGCTGACCAGCACTTCCGATCATATGAACGAGTGCAAAACTGAATCGATTCATGGATCCCCACAAAAGACGCCCAGTTCTTCCGCCACGGGATTCGTGTGCTATCCGAAAGATGGGAGAATGTAGTGGCCAGCGATGGGCAATACTACAAATCATAATTTTTTTGGTACGTTTTTCACAATAAAGCCCCGAACTTCGAGAAAAAACGGCGGAAGCAAAGTTTTAGAAAATGGCTCTGAGCACTATGGGACTTAACTTCTCAGGTCATCAGTCCCCTAGAACTTAGAACTACTTAAACCTAACTAACCTAAGGACATCACACACATCCATGCCCGAGGCAGGATTCGAACCTGCGACCGTGCGGCCGCGCGGTTCCAGACTGTAGCGCCTAGAACCGCTCGGCCAATCCGGCCGGCAAAGTTATAGACCTAACAACTGAATATTAATTCGACATTCTAGTAACATCACATGCTTCAAACGATTTATGCAATGCAGGCCAGAAAAGATTTCAGGCGATACTACTTAATCGACAAACATCATCAAAGTTCAGCCAACTTGTACGAAATTTACGCAAGACTTCGTCATCAATCAGTTACCTATTAGTGAAACCCTTATCAGTCCGCAGCTCGTGGTCGTGCGGTAGCGTTCTCGCTACCCGTTCCCGGGTTCGATTCCCGGCGGGGTCAGGATTTTTTCTGTCTCGTGATGACTGGGTGTTGTGTGATGTCCTTAGGTTAGTTAGGTTTAAGTAGCTCTAAGTTCTACGGGACTGATGACCATAGATGTTAAGTCCCATAGTGCTCAGAGCCATTTGAACCATTTTGAAACCCTTATCAAAATTCCCACGGCAGTTCCTGAGATTAGATTCCACGTACAGACTGAAACCGGTGGCGAAGGCGCAACCTATTGGCAGAGGGAGCAGGCTGAATGAGTCCCGTGAAGCTTGCCAAGCCTTGAGGAAAGCCAAGCTGGCCTGCTTTAACCACTATGCTTCAGTACGCTCGTGTGTCTCCGTTGTGGCGGGATGAGATGCTTTAATGATTGTGGCGGAGGTAGGGGCAGACAGGCTGAAAGGGGAATTTGCACGCCTCCGTTCCCGACTCCAGGCACCAGCCGATGCTACACTTTGTCGTTGTCCAAAGAGACTACTGCACTTGCTGCGACGCATCTCTGGAATCGATAATAGAATCGTTTCTCAAACGTCTCAGAATGTTTCAAAGCTGCGCGTCTTAGTCTTGTCCAGGTTCGGTAATCTGCCTGCTCCCACAAAATATTGCCGACCGTACGTATTTAACAGCGCAGACAGACAAACAGCATGAAACAGCGTCTCACTCCAATGTACCGTCAGAATCACCCCAAACAAGTAGCAGGAATCCGTCTAAAAGCAGACTCTGTGTTTCTCAGGGTCAACTTTTATTGTACGATACGTATCACCGTAAGTACTTGACCACGCAGAAATGATTTCCACTGAACAAAAGAGTCGACCTATAGTATTTTGATTTCCTTTTTGGGGTAGTTAATGACGAGGAGTGGGTCGGCAGCAATAGGAATAAGAAGATAAGTAAAAATGGCTCATAGTGCTTTTGGCAAACATAACTAGGCTTCTGACTGTGAGGTATAACGTGAAATTGTGTGCAGGGTTTAGAGACATTTTCAATTACTTACTAAAACGCGTATGTATTCAGTACAGCGATGGCGAGGCATGACAGAATCTCTGACCAGAGAGTTATTTATCGTTGCTAGTCTGCGCTTGACCGCGCGAGAGTTGAGTGCAGTTGCGGTCGAGTTGCGAGAGAGTTCTGTTGCATGTAGTTAGTCGGTAGTTGCAGTGGTGTGTGTGAGGAGTCGGCGGGCGTCGACATGGCCCTCTGGTCAAGATTCAGGACGAGGTATATATTTTTAAATAAGGTAATGAAGCAGCATTGCGCACATCTGAGAATGTAATGTATCTTAACTGTAATTAATTTGTTCAAGAATCGCCCCAATAATAATTTTGTTTTCAAACCAAGCATTTTAACAAAACAAACATTTTATTGAAAGAAAATTTCCCATGCATTTCCTTAAAGAAAAAATTTACTTAAGTTCAAAGAATTTTTGCGATGCATTTCCTCCAAGCTATGGCGAAAATAAGAGCAGATGCAGTTTTACTGAGGTAAGAATTTAATTTTAATTAGGGCCTAAGATCGACATTTCGGTCTATTTACGTTTTCATTGTCATTGAGATTTCATTATCATTGAATTGTCTTTCATTTTTTTTGTGGGGAGGTTACACTTGGCTCAGATTGTTAGTTCTCACATTCATTGTCATTGACTAACATTATTTGCTGGGAGGTTACATTACGTAACCTATATTTTCTAAGAACGGAAGTGCAGCCATGTGGAAATCATGGCTTAGAGCTGCCATTACATTATTATGTGTACATTATATCAAAATGGTGCTCTTGCCCCTATAGAGCAATGCGCATCGGTCGGGAGACGGAGGTGAGCCGGATGAGGATCACAACCACACGGTGGATTAACGACTGTGGCTGGTCCCCAGCCAGGCTGGGTGTAGTTTTTTGGCGGTTTCCCACATTCGTTTAGGCAAACGCTGTGCTGTTCTCCACACTCCGCCTCTGTATATAGGATGTTAGTGGTTTAGGTACAGGTACTGTGATAATTAGTGTCGTATGTGCTCACTTCAGAGTGTTATGTTTTCTTCCCTGTGTCTTAACAGTTTCCCGCAAACAGATCACATAATTTACTACCTGATGTTTTCTGCAATGTCGTAGCCGTACTCGGCAGTGGGCTCTGCCTGTCAGTATAGACTATCCGTTTTACGTCCACACGTCCACACTTCAATACTTGACTTGCTGCCCAGCGGAGAATGAACATTACTGGCTTTCTTTGTCCCCTATACTTGGAGGTACTAACCAACCCAAAGCTATAATTATTAGTCTGCAAGTGAAGTAAATTCTGATGCAGAGCTGTTCAAGTACACTGTCCTCAGTCATAACAGGAATATCTGCACTTATACCCCAGACACCTTGTATGACATTCACAGGCAGTTAAAATGCGATCACACTCCGAACAAGATGTACGCGATAGGCAGACAAGTGGCGCACACGACTCCCCGCGCCTAGGTAAATGACGATTGCGGAGACAGGAAGGGTCCGACCACAAATTTCACTAAACTAGTTTGCCAGACCTTGAATACAGGGGAGCTAATAAGTAAAGACAAGATACTCGTTAACGAAAAGAAAAAGAAATCGAAGAAGAAAAATACGAAAGTAGTCGATCCTATGCATGCTGGATTAAAAAAATGGTCATCCTCAGTAGACATCACAATAACACCGTGTTGCGCTACCTCTAGGCTTAATTTTTTTCTTCTTTCAGTCAGTAGTCTCCTGACTGATTCGACGCAGCCCGCCACGAATTCCTCTGCTGTACCAGCCTTTCCATTTCACAGTAGCAATTGAAACCTACATCTTCTACCGGATGCGGTCCAAGCTCTGTCTTCCTCTACAGTTGTTACTCTCTAAAGCTCCCCCTAGTACCATGGACGTTGATCCCTGACGTCATAACAGATGTACTACCGTTCTGACCCTTCTTCTTTTCAGTGTTTTTCGTATGTTTCTTTCCTCGCCGTTTCTGCGGACGACCTCCTCATTCCATACTTTCTAAGTCCATCTCACTTTCAACATTCTTCTGTGTCACCACACCTCATATACTTCGATTCTCATCAGTTCCGGTTTTCCCACAGTCATGTTTCACTACCATACAATGCTGTGCCCCAAAAGTACATCCTCACCAGTTCCTTCCTCAAATTAAGATCTGTGTTTGATTCTAGCTGACTTCTCTTGGCCAGGAATGGCCATTTTGCCAGAGCTAGTCTGCTTTTTATGTTCTCCTTGCTCCGTCCGTCATGGATTATTTTGCTGTCTGGATGCAGGATTCCTTGAGTTCGTCTACTTAGTGATCACCAGCCCTGTTGTTAAGTTTCTCGCTGTTTTCGTGTCTGCTACTTCTATTCATTTCTCCATTCTTAGATTTACTCTCAATGCACATTTTGTACTCATCTGACTGATGATTACATTAAACAGATTTTTTAATTCTTCTTCACTTTCACTGAGGATAGCAATAGCATCAGCGAATTTTTCATTGATATTATTTCACCTTGCATTTTAATACCACACTTGAACCTTTTTTTATGTCCCTCATTGCTTCTTTGATGCATAGATAGAACAGGAGGGGCGAAAGAATGCATACCTATCTTATACTCTTTTTAATTTGAGCACTTTGTTAGTGGTCTTCCGCTCTAATAGTTCCCTCATGGTTCTTGTAAAAATTGGTATATTCTCCGTCTTTTCTTATAGCTTACCCCTGTTTCTCCGAGAATTTGAACATATTGCTCCATTTTACACTGTCGTACGCTTTTTCTTGGTCGAGAAATCTTAAGAATGTCTCTTGAGCTTTTTTTATTTTTTATTTTTTATTTCTTTTACCAATCTTGCTTCCATTATCAACCGCAACGCAACAGATGCATCTCTGACGCCTTCGCTTTTCCTAAAACCAAACTGACCGTCATCTAACAGACCCCAGATCATCTTTTTTCTTTTGGATTCTTCGGTTTATTATTCTTATCAGAAACGTGGATTCATGAGTTATTAAGTTGATTGTGCGGCTATTCTCGCATTTGTCGGCTCCTGCTAGCTTCGGAACCACGTGAATGATGTTTCTCTCCGGAAGTCTGATCGTAAATCACCAGTCACATACTTTCTGCACACATTTTGCAGACATTTTGTTGCCACGTCCCTCAAATGATTTTAGATATTGCGTTGGTATGTTATCTATCCCTTGTGTTTTATTTGATCTTAAGTTTTCCTGAGCTCTTTTAATTTCTGGATCTAATACCGGATCCCCATCTCTTCCTGAGACTCCTGTTTTTTCTTCTGTCACTCACCAGACAGGTCTTCGCCCTCGTAGAGGTCTCCATTGTACTCTTTTCACCTATCCGCTCTCTCCCCTGCATTTAACATTGAAATTCCCATTGCACTCTTAATGTTATCACCCTGCCTTTAATTTAACGGAAGGTTGTTTTTACTTTTCTGTATGCTGAATCAGTCTTTCCGACAGTCATTTCTTTTTAGATTTCTTCACATTTTTAATGCAGCTATTTCGCCTTAGCTTCCCTGCATTTCCTAATTATCTCATTTTTAGTGACTCGTATCTCTGTGTTCCTGAATTTCCCTGATCACTTTTATACTTCCTTCTTTTGTCGATCACTGACGTATTTTTCTGTTACCCATGATTACTCCGCAGTTACTTTCTTTGTAGGTACCTTTTTCTTTCTAAATTCTGTGATTGCCCTTTTTAGAGATGTTCAGTCCGCCTCATTTGAACTGGCAACTGGATCGGCTTATAGGCTACATCCTGAGGCACAAAGTACTGGTCAGTTCTGGTAATGGAGGGAAGTGCGGATGGTATGTGCCATTCAGGGAACAGGAACAATGTGGAAAGAACTGCAGATTGTGCCACGCGCTAGAACAAACGATGCGGATCTTCTTGAGTTCGGGCTATAGTTTCTTCATTCCAGATACTAAAACAGAAGGTTGAGAATACCAGGCTTGCTTGTGGAACTTCAAACAAGTGAAGATCTGCAGCATTGTCCCCAGAACACATCTTGGCCCCCTCGTTCTTAGTCGACGGCTTGAACCAAAGGCTTTGAATGTTCTGCAACAAGCCAGGCAGTCATTTTCTAGACTTCCGTTATACGGTTGAGAATAGTATGGTCCGCCTAAATATGTCACGTGTGCAATACACATCAGGTAGGTTACTGTGTGTGTGTGGTCCCCACAGAGGTTCTTGGAGAAGGCGACTCATCATCAAATCCAGATAACGATAGGTGTAAGAGAAGTAGTAGTGTAAGATCCAAGGGAAACCACCACCTGGTAGGCCTATTAAAATCCTAGTAGCTAACTTCCGAAGTATTCGCAACAAAGCGCCAGAGTTTGAAGTATTAGAAAGCAGTGAAGTTCACATAATACTCGGTACAGAGAACTGGTTAAGACCTGAAGTTGACAGTCTTTGGGGAACTTTAAGTGTATATCGAAAGCATAAGCTCATTAGAAACGTACGTGTTGTATTTACCGTGGTAAGCAAGAAACTCAAATCGCCGAATGGAAACAAAACAAAACAAACAAGATTGTTTGGGCAAGTGCCAGTATCAGTAGTGAGTAAAAAGTTGTAATTGGATCCTTCTGTTGACTACCAAATCCACACCCTGATGTAACCGAGAAATTATGAGAAAACCTCATTTTGCTTGTTCTTAAGTGACAAAATCGTGCTGCAGTCATCAGAGGAGACTTTAATCATCCAGTAATCAGTTATAGTTTCGTTAGGCGTGTGCGTGTACTGTGAAACAGTACAAAATGCTTTCTCCGAAAAGTATCTAGAACATATTGCACGGAACCCCACTCATTATGAAAATATATTGGATCTAATTGTGACACAGAGAACTGACCTCTTTCAAGATGACTGCGTCGAAACTGGTATCGGTGACCATGAGGCGGTTATAGCAAAAACCAAAATACAAAGGGCAACTAGAACAAATTGAAACACATATTCAATAAAATAGACAATAAAGCACTACTGTCATGCGTCAATGAGGAACTTGTAACTTTTAGCTCAGGATACTAGCATGTGGAGGAACGATGGCTGAAGTTTAAACGAATAGGTGGCTGCGCACTAGACAGATATACAGGCAGTAGAACAGTTAATGGTGGGAGGGATCATTCATGATATACAGTAACTGCAAAGAAACAGACTACTGATTCATAGCTATAAAAGAAAAGTATGCCTACAGACAGAGAGATATTGAATGAAACGCGTCAGGCTGTCAAGAGAGCAATGAGTGAAACTTTCAATGCGTACTGCATCACTGTGTTGTCAAAAGATCTTTCACAAATCCGAGAAAAATATCTAATGTTGTAATGGCTGATAGAGGCACCGAAGTTAATATCCAGTCACTCACGAGCGAGACAGGAACTGAAACTGAGAGTAGCAAAGCATAGACAAATAGTCTTAACTATATTTTAGAAAGTTCGGTTACAAAGCAGAAACCCAGGAATATTCCCACAATTTAATTCTCTTACCACTGAAATACACTCCTGGAAATTGAAATAAGAACACCGTGAATTCATTGTCCCAGGAAGGGGAAACTTTATTGACACATTCCTGGGGTCAGATACATCACATGATCACACTGACAGAACCACAGGCACATAGACACAGGCAACAGAGCATGCACAATGTCGGCACTAGTACAGTGTATATCCACCTTTCCAAGCAATGCAGGCTGCTATTCTCCCATGGAGACGATCGTAGAGATGCTGGATGTAGTCCTGTGGAACGGCTTGCCATGCCATTTCCACCTGGCGCCTCAGTTGGACCAGCGTTCGTGCTGGACGTGCAGACCGCGTGAGACGACGCTTCATCCAGTCCCAAACATGCTCAATGGGGGACAGGTCCGGAGATCTTGCTGGCCAGGGTAGTTGACTTACACCTTCTAGAGCACGTTGGGTGGCACGGGATACATGCGGACGTGCATTGTCCTGTTGGAACAGCAAGTTCCCTTGCCGGTCTAGGAATGGTAGAACGATGGGTTCGATGACGGTTTGGATGTACCGTGCACTATTCAGTGTCCCCTCGACGATCACCAGTGGTGTACGGCCAGTGTAGGAGATCGCTCCCCACACCGTGATGCCGGGTGTTGGCCCTGTGTGCCTCGGTCGTATGCAGTCCTGATTGTGGCGCTCACCTGCACGGCGCCAAACACGCATACGACCATCATTGGCACCAAGGAAGAAGCGACTCTCATCGCTGAAGACGACAGGTCTCCATTCGTCCCTCCATTCACGCCTGTCGCGACACCACTGGAGGCGGGCTGCACGATGTTGGGGCGTGAGCGGAAGACGGCCTAACGGTGTGCGGGACCGTAGCCCAGCTTCATGCAGACGGTTGCGAATGGTCCTCGCCGATACCCCAGGAGCAACAGTGTCCCTAATTTGCTGGGAAGTGGCGGTGCGGTCCCCTACGGCACTGCGTAGGATCCTACGGTCTTGGCGTGCATCCGTGCGTCGCTGCGGTCCGGTCCCAGGTCGACGGGCACGTGCACCTTCCGCCGACCACTGGCGACAACATCGATGTACTGTGGAGACCTCACGGCCTACGTGTTGAGCAATTCGGCGGTACGTCCACCCGGCCTCCCGCATGCCCACTATACGCCCTCGCTCAAAGTCCGTCAACTGTACATAGGGTTCACGTCCACGCTGTCGCGGCATGCTACCAGTGTTAAAGACTGCGATGGAGCTCCGTATGCCACGGCAAACTGGCTGACACTGACGGCGGCGGTGCACAAATGCTGCGCAGCTAGCGCCATTCGACGGCCAACACCGCGGTTCCTGGTGTGTCCGCTGTGCCGTGCGTGTGATCATTGCTTGTACAGCCCTCTCGCAGTGTCCGGAGCAAGTATGGTGGGTCTGACACACCGGTGTCAATGTGTTCTTTTTTCCATTTCCAGGAGTGTATAAGGGCTTGACGGAATTCCCATTAGATTCCATACCCAATTTGGGTCCTAGTTAGCTCCTAGTTTGACTATAATGTATCGCAGATCCCTCATATAGAAAACCCTGACCAGTAGTTGGAAGAAAGTGCCGATTACACCTCTATGCAAGAACGGCAGCAGAAGTGATCCAGAAAAGTACCGTCCAATATCCTTGTCATCAATTTCCAGTAGTATCTTAGAAAGTATTACGAGCTCAGACATAATGACGCATCTCTAACAGATGCCAATCAGCACGAGTTTCGAAAACATCGACTATGCGAAACACAACACTTTTCCCAGACGTCGTACTGTAAGCCATGGATCAAGGCTATCAGGTAACTGGAATATTTATCGATTTTCGAAAAAAGCATTTGACTCAGTACCACACATACTCATATTATCACAAGTGCGATCCTGTAGGGATATGAAGCGAAATTTGTGATTGATCTGAGACTGTTTTGGTAGGGAGGACACAGCTAATTATCTTGGATGAACAGTCATCGACAGACATAGAAGTAACTTCCGGTGTGCCCCAGAGAAGAATGCTAGGTCCCTTGCTGTTCAGATTCTATGTGGCCTTGCGGTCGTAGTAGCCACAGATTTGTCGCAGATGATGTAGTTGTGTACAATGAAGTACAGTTTCAGGGAAACTGAACAAATATTCAGACAGATCTTGAAAAGATTTCAAAATGGTACTCAGATTGGCAACTTGCTGTAAACGAATAGGAGTGTAAAATTGTGTTAAATAACAAACCGAAAAAACGTAGTGTCTTACGACAACAGTATCAATGAGTCACAGTTGGAATCGATAAACGCACACAAATACCTGGGTGTAGCACTTTGAAAGTACGTAAAGTGGAACGATTAAATAGTCTCAGTCGTGGCCGGTAGCTTGTTTGTTGTTGTGGTCTTCAGTCCTGAGACTGGTTTGATGCAGCTCGCCATGCTCCTCTATCCGATGCTAGCTCCTTCATCTCAAAGTACCTACTGCAGCCTACATCCTTCTGATTCTGCTTATTCATCTCTTGGTTTCCCTCTACGATTTTTACCTTCCACGCTGCCCTCCAGTACTAAATTGGTGATCCCTCGATGTCTCAGAACATGTCCTACCAACCGATCCCTTCTTCTAGTCAAGTTGTGCCCCAAACTCCTCTTCTCCCCAATTGTCCTCAATACCTCCTCGTTAGTCATGTGATGTGCCCATCTAATCTTCAACATTCTTCTGTAGCACCACATTTCGAAAGCTTCTATTCTCTTCTTGTCTAAACTATTTATCGTCCACGTTTCACTTCCATACATGGCTACACTCCATACAAATACTATAAGAAACGACATCCTGACATTTAAATCTATACTCTGTGTTAACAAATTTTTGTGCCGGCCGAAGTGGCCGTGCGGTTAAAGGCGCTGCAGTCTGGAACCGCAAGACCGCTACGGTCGCAGGTTCGAATCCTGCCTCGGGCATGGATGTTTGTGATGTCCTTAGGTTAGTTAGGTTTAACTAGTTCTAAGTTCTAGGGGACTAATGACCTCAGCAGTTGAGTCCCATAGTGCTCAGAGCCATTTGAACCATTTTTTAACAAATTTTTCTTCTTCCGAAACGCTTTCCTTGCCATTTCCGGTCCACATTTTATATCCTCCCTACTTCGACCATCATCAGTTATTTTGCTCCCCAAAATAACAAAACTCCTTTACTATTTTAAGTGTCTCATTTCCTTATCTAATTCCCTCAGCATCACCCGAGTTAATTCGACTACCTTCCATTATCGTCGTTTCGCTTTTGTTGATGTTCATCTTATACCCTCCTTTCAAGACACTGTCCATTTTGTTCAACTGGTCTTCCAAGTCCCTTGCTGTCCCTGAGAGAATTACAATGTCATCAGCGAACCGCAAAGTTTTTACTTCTTCTCCATGGATTTCAATACCTAATCCGAACTTTTCTTTTGTTTCCTTTATTGCTTGCTCAATACAGTTATTGAATAACATCGGGGATAGGCTACAACCCTGTCTCACTCCCATCGCAACCTCTGCTTCCCTTTCATACCCCTCGACTCTTATAACTGCCACCTGGTTTCTGTACAAATTGTAAATAGCCTTTCGCTCCCTGTATTTTACCCCTGCCATCTTCAGAATTTGAAAGAGAGTATTCCAATTAACATTGTCAAAAGCTTTCTCTAAGTCTATAAATGCTAGAAACGTAGGTTTGCCTTTGCTTAATCTTTCTTCTAAGTTAAGTCGTCAGGTCAGTATTGCCGCACGCGTTCCAACATTTCTACGGAATCCAATCTGATCTTCCCCGAGGTCGGCTTCTAGCAGTTTTTCCATTCGTCTGTAAAGAATTCGCGTCAGTATTTTGCAGCTGTGACTTATTAAACTGATAGTTCGGTAATTTTCGCATCTGACAACACCTGCTTTCTTTGGGATTGGAATTATTATATTCTTCTTGATGTCTGAGGGTATTTCGCCTGTCTCATACATCTTGCTCACCAGACGGTAGAGTTTTGTCAGGAATGGCTCTCCAAAGGCTGTCAGTAGTTCTAATGGAATGTTGTCTACTCCGCGGGCCTTGTTTCGACTCAGGTCTTTCAGTGCTCTGTCAAACCCTTCACGCAGTATCATATCTCCCATTTCATCTTCATCTACATCCTCTTCCATTTCCATAATATTGTCCTCAAGTACATCCCCCTTGTATAGACCCTCTATATACTCCTTCCTCCTTTCTGTTTTCCCTTCTTTCCTTAGAACTGGGTTTCCATCTGAGCTCTTGATATTTATGCAAGTGGTCCACTTTTCTCCAAAGGTCTCTTTAATTTTCCTGTAGGCCGTATCTATCTTACTCCTAGTGAAATAAGCCTCTACATTCTTACATTTGTCCTCTAGCCATCCCCTGCTTAGCCATTTTGCACTTCCTGTCGATCTCATTTTTGAGACGTTTGTATTCCTTTTTGCCTGCTTCATTTACTGCATTTTTATATTTTCTCCTTTCATCAATTAAATTCAATATTTCTTCTGTTACCCAAGAGTTTCTACTAGCCCTTGTCTTTTTACCTATTTGATCCTCTGCTTCCTTGGCTATTTCATCCCTCAGAGCTACCTATTCTTCTTCTTCTGTATTTTTCCCCCATTCCTGTGAAATGTTCCCTTATGGTCTCCCTGAAACTCTGTACAACCTCTGATTCTTTCAGAATGAGATTTTCACTCTGCAGCGGAGTGTGCGCTGATATGAAACTTCCTGGCAGATTAAAACTGTGTGCCCGACCAAGACTCGAACTCGGGACCTTTGCCTTTCGCAGGAGAGCTTCTGTAAAGTTTGGAAGGTAGGAGACGAGATACTGGCAGAAGTAAAGCTGTGAGGACCGGGCGTGAGTCGTGCTTCGGTAGCTCAGATGGTAGAGCACTTGCCCGCGAAAGGCAAAGGTCCAGAGTTCGAGTCTCGGTCGGGCACACAGTTTTAATCTGCCAGGAAGTTTCTGATTCTTTCAGTTTATCTAGGTCCCAGCTCCTTAAATTCCCACCGGTAGCTTACTATGGTTTATTAGTAGAACTACGGAAATTAATTCAGTCTACAAAAGAGATTATTTACAAATGACTTCTGTGACCCATACCAGAATTTTGCTAAAGTGGGTGGGTGTCTTAACAAATAGGTCCACCAGGTGACGTTGAGCGCATACTGATAAGGGTAGCACCGATGCCCACACGTTTGTTTGGCCAGTGACGGCGTCACAGAGACGCTGAAGAAACTGCGCTGGCAGTCTCTTAAAGGTAGACGGAAATTATCCGGAGAAAGACTACTTAGAATTTGCTGAACCAGGTTCAAACGATGACTACAGGAATACAGTAGAAGCTCCTACATACGCCTGCCATAGGGATCACAAGGATAAGCTTAGGTTAACTAGAGCACGCACTCGGTACAAGGATTCTTTTCCTTTTTCACTGAATACCACTGAGATCATATAGACGTCAAGTAATTTACATGGGATATAATAGCAGTATTTTAATGAACTAACATAAAAATATACAGTACTATTGTTCCACATAACAGTTACCGTATTGTTTACATATATAATTATGTAGAAGAAATAAAAAGGAATTTATATTGAGGTCATATTGATCCTAGTGCTTCTCAGTGCAAAAAGCCACGTATAACTTTTCATTTGCTGTAAACATACAACTACACAAAACATAATTGGATACGATTGACTCAGCTGGAGGAAAGGATATACTTTGAAAATAGCTTTTAAAACAAGGGAATCATAATGACCCCTGTGGTACTAGGAAGTGCACAAAGACAGTTGAGGCAAGGAAGCCTAACAACAGGTTCAAAAGTGAGCAGAAATAACATTGGTGTTGAAAGTGTGGCGGATAACATTCGTTCAACATAAAATTTATCATTCCTTTTTAATAAATGATATATTCAAGAAACAAAATAACAGTTTTAACTGGAAGTCATATAGACGACAGTGGTACTCAGTGCAAAAACCATGTCCGGCCGGGGTGGCAGAGCGGTTCTAGTCGATGCAGTCTGGAACCGCGCGACAGCTGCGGTCGTAGGTTCGAATTCTGCTTCGGGCATGGATGTGTGTGATGTCCTTAGATTAGTTAGGACTGATGACCTCAGAAGTTAAGTCCCATAGTGCTCAGAGTCATTTGAACCATTTTTTTTTTTTTGCAAAAATCATGAAAAACTTATTGTGTGTTACAAATATAAAAATTAACGAAACATGATACAAGTGACTCAGAGGCAGAGAGTCACATTTTTTGAAAGTAATAGTTTTGATAACAAGAGTGATATGTATCTGCCATGTGCGAATGTGTTAATAAGACTCCACTGGTACTTGGAGGGTTAAATGGTCATTACACCCATGCCCGTACATGAATTAATGGGAAAAGCCCGTATAATTGATACAATAGAACGTATCCGTGCCATGCAACTCACAGTGATTTGTGGAGTATACATGTAGATATAAAAATTGTAGAGGGAGGTACAACTTGACCAGAGTACAGAGTTTCAGTTGAAATTAAGTTGCAGTAATTATGAAGAAATGAATAGTCTTGCACAGGTTGTATTAGTGTGAAGCTTTGTTTCAAACTTGTCTTCGAAATGAAGACCAGGATGGCGAGAACAATAAAAACAACAACAACAATATGCATTTGCAGAATGGATGAGTCGGTAATACGATTCCGAAGCAGGTTTGCTTGTACACTACTGGCCATTAAAATTGCTACACCACGAAGATGACGTGCTACAGACGCAAAATTTAACCGACGGGAAGAAGATGCTGTGATATGCAAATTATTAGCTTTTGAGAGCATTCACACAAGGTAGGCGCCGGTGGTGACAACTACAACGTGCTGGCATAAGGAAACATTAAAACCGATTTCTAATGAACAAACAGCAGTTAACCGGCGTTGCCTGATGAAACGTTGTTGTGATGCCTCGTGTAAGGAGGAGAAATGCGTACCATCACGTTTCCGACTTTGCGGTTTATCGTATCGCGACATTGCTGCTCGCGTTGGTCGAAATCCAATGACTGTTAGTAGAATATGGAAACGGTGGGTCAGGAGGGTAATACGGAACGCCGTTCTCGATCCCAACGGCCTCGTATCACTACCAGTCGCGATGACAGGCATCTTATCCAAATGGTTGTAACGGATCGTGCAGCCCCGTCTCGATCCCTGAGCCACAGATGGGGACGTTTGCAAGTCAACAACCATCTGCACGAATAGTTCGACGACGTTTGCAGCAGCATGGACTATCAACTCAGAGACCGTGGCTGCGGTTACCCTTGACGTTGCTTCACAGACAGGAACGCCTGCGAAGGTGTACTCAACGACGAACCTGTGTGGACTAATGGCAAAAGCGTCATTTTGTCGCACGAATCCAGGTTCTGTTTATAGCATCATGATGGTCGCATCCGTGTTTGGTGACACCGCGGTGAATGCACATTGGAAGCGTGTATTCGTCATCACCATACTGGCCTATCACCCGGCGTGATGGTTTGGAGCGCCATTGGTTACACGTCTCGGTCACCTCTTGTTAGCATTGACGGCACTTTGAACAGTGGACGTTACATTTCAGATGTGTTACGACCCGTGGCTCCGCCCTTCATTCGATCCCTGCAAAACCCTATATTTCAGCAGGATAATGCACGACCGCATGTTGAAGGTCCTGTACGTGCCTTTCTGGATACAGAAAATGTTCGACTGCTGCCCTAGCCAGCACATTTTCCAGATATCTTACGAATTTAAAACGTCTGCTCAATGGTGGCCGAGCAACTGGCTCTTCACAATACGCCAGTCACTACTCTTGATGAACTGTGGTATAGTGTTGAAGCTGCATGGGCAGCTGTACCTGTACACGCCATCCGAGCTCTGTTTGACTCAATGCCCAGGCGTATCTAGGCCGTTATTACGACCAGGGGTGGTTGTTCTCGGTACTGATTTCTCAGGATCTATGTACCCAAATTGCGTGAAAATGTAATCACATGATAGTTCTAGTATAATATACACTCCTGGAAATTGAAATAAGAACACCGTGAATTCATTGTCCCAGGAAGGGGAAACTTTATTGACACATTCCTGGGGTCAGATACATCACATGATCACACTGACAGAACCACAGGCACATAGACACAGGCAACAGAGCATGCACAATGTCGGCACTAGTACAGTGTATATCCACCTTTCGCAGCAATGCAGGCTGCTACTCTCCCATGGAGACGATCGTAGAGATGCTGGATGTTGTCCTGTGGAACGGCTTGCCATGCCATTTCCACCTGGCGCCTCAGTTGGACCAGCGTTCGTGCTGGACGTGCAGACCGCGTGAGACGACGCTTCATCCAGTCCCAAACATATTCAATGGGGGACAGGTCCGGAGATCTTGCTGGCCAGGGTAGTTGACTTACACCTTCTAGAGCACGTTGGGTGGCACGGGATACATGCGGACGTGCATTGTCCTGTTGGAACAGCAAGTTCCCTTGCCGGTCTAGGAATGGTAGAACGATGGGTTCGATGACGGTTTGGATGTACCGTGCACTATTCAGTGTCCTCTCGACGATCACCAGTGGTGTACGGCCAGTGTAGGAGATCGCTCCCCACACCATGATGCCGGGTGTTGGCCCTGTGTGCCTCGGTCGTATGCAGTCCTGATTGTGGCGCTCACCTGCACGGCGCCAAACACGCATACGACTATCATTGGCACCAAGGCAGAAGCGACTCTCATCGCTGAAGACGACAGGTCTCCATTCGTCCCTCCATTCACGCCTGTCGCGACACCACTGGAGGCGGGCTGCACGATGTTGGGGCGTGAGCGGAAGACGGCCTAACGGTGTGCGGGACCGTAGCCCAGCTTCATGCAGACGGTTGCGAATGGTCCTCGCCGATACCCCAGGAGCAACAGTGTCCCTAATTTGCTGGGAAGTGGCGGTGCGGTCCCCTACGGCACTGCGTAGGATCCTACGGTCTTGGCGTGCATCCGTGCGTCGCTGCGGTCCGGTCCCAGGTCGACGGGCACGTGCACCTTCCGCCGACCACTGACGACAACATCGATGTACTGTGGAGACCTCACGCCCCACGTGTTGAGCAATTCGGCGGTACGTCCACCCGGCCTCCCGCATGCCCACTATACGCCCTCGCTCAAAGTCCGTCAACTGCACATACGGTTCACGTCCACGCTGTCGCGGCATGCTACCAGTGTTAAAGACTGCGATGGAGCTCCGTATGCCACGGCAAACTGGCTGACACTGACGGCGGCGGTGCACAAATGCTGCGCAGCTAGCGCCATTCGACGGCCAACACCGCGGTTCCTGGTGTGTCCGCTGTGCCGTGCGTGTGATCATTGCTTGTACAGCCCTCTCGCAGTGTCCGGAGCAAGTATGGTGGGTCTGACACGCCGGTGTCAATGTGTTCTTTTTTCATTTCCAGGAGTGTATTTGTCCAATGAATACCCGTTTATCATCTGCATTTCTTCTTGGTGCAGCAATTTTAATGGCCAGTAGTGTAATTAAATAGTGTTTGCCTTAGTGGTATTATATGTAGGCCTAATCTCCAAATGATTGTAGGCTCCATTTCAGCAGTCGAGTAATAAAGTGGATTTCTCTTTGCGATCTGTGACCCTTGTGACCTTCGAGCAGCTTCGGCACTGAGAAGCGACGGGACAAAAAAAGTTCCCTACCGGCTCCCAACTCCGGAGCAACAATTTAAATTAGCACCGAGCGAAGAATGCGGCGCGGCGTGGGACGGCGGCGCTCGGACGCGGAGGACAAAGCGGGCTGCCGGGCCGGCAAGTCTGTGGGCGTGGCGGAGTGGCAATATCCTGGCCGTGTTGCCGGCGGCTACACGCCTCACCTGCACTCCACGCGGCACCGGCCCCACTCGAGTCCGGCCGAGCCGACAGGTTCGCATTCGCAAAGGACTCTGCGATGCCTGCACAGCTGCGCCTGCATACAGAGAGAGCTTTACCCGCGGCCACGCGAATATCGGGTTGCAGCTTTTCAATAGCCTCCATTGTTTAGAGTCTGACGCAAACAAAGGCCCTTGTCCAAAACTGGTGTGCCCCACAGCGCGAACATACGGTAAAGCAAACAGCGGTTAGAAATTTGATCGTCATTCAAAAGGCTACTTAATGTGAGTGTATTTAGGAAGCATCAAACGGATGAAATAAAACTTGAAAATAGAGTCACAAAAAAAACTCGCAACATCAACAAGGAGCTGTACGAAGTAAACGAAAGTTGGTAGGCATGTTTCTAACTCTGAAAGATGATGTCTATTCAGATTTGACACCATTCACGCAAGAGTGGCGTTAGTAGCATGACTATGAGGATGCAGATCAGATTTGTTGTAAATAAACGCTGTAACAGTCGTAAGCGTTAGTTGCCTTTCAGATTGGACGTATTGAGTTGACGTTAGTCAAGAATGCCTTTAATCTGACGAATACGTCATTACCAACACATCACTCACTTCGAGTAGGGTCGTGTAATAGGGCTACGAGAAGCTGGACGTTCCTTCAGCGATACTGCAGTAAGACCTGGCAGAAATACACTATACATGATTGCTGGCAGCTATGGACACGAGTTTGTATCGTCGCCAGAAGACAGGGCTCCGGACGACCGCTTGGCACTACCAAGAGGGAGGACCATTGTGTTCAACCTGTGGCTCTGGGGCTTCGCACTGCATCTGCAGCAGCAGTTTGAGCGGCAGAAAGCACCACAGCGTCTCAGTGAACTGTTACAAATCGGTTCCTTCAACGACAACTCCGAGCGAGACGCCCTGCAGCGTTCATCCCTCTGACGCAAAATCACCGTAATTTGCGGCTTCAGTGGTCTCTGACGAGAGCTCATTGGAGGGCACGGTGGAGATATGTTGACATTTCTGATCAAAGCTGGTTCTGCCTCGGTGCCAGTGAGTGTCGGTTGGGAGGAGGCCAGCTAAGGGCCTGCAACCATCCTGTCCCTTTGCTAGATACAAAAAAATGGTTCAAATGGCTCTGAACACTATGGGACTTCTGTGGTCATCAGTCCCCTAGAACTTAGAACTTCCCAAACCTAACTAACGTAAGGAAATCATACACATCCATGCCCGAGGCAGGATTCGAAGCTGCGACCGTAGCGGTCTCACGGTTCCAGACTGTATCGCCTAGAACCGCTCGGCCACTCCGGCCGGCTGCTAGATACACAGGACCTACATTTGGAGTTATGGTTTGGGGTGCGATTTCGTATGACAGCAGCAGCACGCTCTTGGTTATCTCACTCACTCTGAGAGCAAACCCGGTGAGTACACTTGTTGTGGAGCCATTCTTGAATAGCGTTCCATGGGGTGTTTCCCAACAGGATAAAGCTCGTCCACATACCGCTGTTGTAATCCAACATGCTCTACAGAGTGTCGACATATTGTCTTGGCCTGCTCGATCACAAGGTTTGTCTCCAATCGAGCACATACGGGACATCATCGAACGACAACTGCAGCATCATCCACAGTAGCAACAACCATCCTTGTTCTGAACGACCAACTGCAACAGGCAAGCAACTCCATCGCACAAACGGATATCCAGCAACCTATACAACACTATGCAATCTCGTCTGCATGCTTGTTTTCAACAATCTTGTGGCTACAAAGGTTATTAATATAGCTGGACTTCACATTTGCAATGGCCTATCTCGCACTTACATTAAATTGTGATCTTGCAATGTTAATCACTTACATATGTCACTTAGATGAATGTATTCCAAAAATTTCGTTACTCTGCATCAATTATTTTTGGTGTTGCGATTTTTTTCCATCAATGTACGCAAGGGGAGATCAAAAAGCTTCCGTCCGAGAGCCGTACTGTCCAGAAACGGTGTGCCAATCAGGATAAACCTCCGTGAGCATTGAGAATGTCATACCATCGAACCACCACGTTGAAGATATCTGTTTGGTGAAACACTGTGTACGTGAAGAAGTCCATAGCTACCTGCTTCAAGTCAATTCTTTTTTGAGGGACAAGGCGTGATAATCGCAGAAGGAGAGTTCAGAATTATACGGTGTAACTTCTGCATCACGACATTTGCGATATGGAGCCGTGCATTATAATGAAGCAGTGGCACCCCATGTCGAACCATTTCACAACTGCGTTTTGCGACAGACATGCTGTCCCACTCACATTCTACACTCTCAGATGAACATCTGTCAGTGTTTGTTTTTCTACAGCCAAGAAAAGAATAACAGCATGTTGGCCCTGTTTGGACGCATTTGGCAATAACGACGCCACAGTTCATCATTCCGCTTTTACTGCACGTACGTCCGAAAGACACGAGAGCCACACTAATACCTTGCCTACAAAATGCGAACAGGACCGAACTCTAAGCCTAATATCACATGCATCAAAAATTCTCATAAAAATAGTTCGGAAGAGAATTGAAGGTGGAGGATATGCTGAGTGAAGATCACTTTGGTTTCAGAAGCGGATTGGTAACAAGAAAGGCGATTCTGGCACTCAGACTCGTTATCGAAAAGCAATTAGAGAAAAATAAACCCACTTATATTGCATTTGTAGACGTGTAAAAGACATTTGATAACTTTATCTGGCAAGAGATGTTCAGATTGCTGAGGAAAAGTGGAATAAAGTACAAAGACATCCGTCTGATTCTCAGTTTCTATAAAAAATAGCTCTGAGCAGTATGGGACTTAACTTTTGAGGTCATCAGTCACCTACAACTTAGAACTACTTAAACCTTACCAACCTAAGAACATCACACACATCCATACCCGAGGCAGGATTCGAACCTGCGACCGTAGCAATCGCGTGGTTCCGAACTGAAGCGCGTAGAACCGCTCGGCCACAACGGCCTGCTCAGTTTCTATAAGAATGAGGTGGCAGTTATTAGGAACTGTCACCATGAACAAGAAATAAATATTAGAAAAGGGGTGAGGCAAAGGATGTGCTCTCGCCCCTCTTATATTCAATGCTTACATCCAGGAAGCTATAGACCAAGTTCGAGAAACTACTGAGGTGGGGATCAAAATTAATGGGCAGAAGATAGACATGCTACGTTATGCAGATGATATTGTTATAGTCGTAACTGCCGTCTGTGTCACGTCTGCTATGCAGCGAGCTCGTTAATTTAAGTATTAACTGTATTTTTCTTACTTGTCACTTCTTCTTCCGTGTGTTTTTGGTTTTAGGAAGCTTTAATTGTCGAGTGCTAGTAATAGTGTTTCATAGATTTCGTGTTTGTTTTGAATACACTCTGAGAGAGTCCCTTGAGTCAACCATAGTGCCAGTAGTGCTAGTGTTTGTTTTGAATACAGTCCAGAGACAGGTAGTGCTATTTTCATTGTTTTCTACAAGAAGTGTCTACCAACCACAGTTTACTCAACTATCAGCCGCCTTTACTGAATGAGCAGTCTAGTTAAAAGTTGACTAACTCTCTACAGTAAAGTGATTTCTTAGGATGGATAGGATGTGTGACTGCTGTGTACGGACGCAGGAGGAGCTGGCCACTTCGCGAACAGCTGAGCGTGTTGGTGGCCGCGGTCAGCCGTCTTCAGGCTGCTGCCTCGGAGTGTAGCGTCAGTGTGGAGTCTGGTGCGTCGCATGGTACACCCCAGGTGTTACATTCTTCACCCACTGTCCCTGCTGTCCAGACATCTTCGCGGGTATCAGGCGCGGTTGGGTCACTCTCTCCCCAAGGGGAGTGGCGGGTTCAGCGGCGTTCGCGGTGCACGAGGCGGAGGGTCAATGTGAAGGCTGGCCGTGTGGCATCGCCCGCTCTGCCTGTGAGTGGACATGTGGCCGCTTCTTCAGCAAGGTCCGAGCAGGCACACAGGGGGAGGGGTTTATTAGTTACTGGGAGCTCCAACGTTAGGCGGGTGATGGAGCCCCTTAGGGAAATAGCGGAAAGGTCGGGGAAGAAGGCCAGTGTTCACTCTGTCTGCTTGCCGGGGGGTCTCATCCGAGATGTGGAGGAGGCCCTGCCGGCGGCGATAGAGAGCACTAGGTGCACCCGACTGCAAATTGTTGCTCATGTCGGCACCAATGACTCCTGCTGTCTGGGTTCAGAGGTCATCCTCAGTTCGTACAGGCGGCTGGCGGAATTGGTGAAGGCGGAAAGCCTCGCCCGCGGGGTGGAATCTGAGTTAACTATTTGTAGTATCGTTCCCAGAACCGATCGCGGTCCTCTGGTTTGGAGCCGAGTAGAAGGCTTAAACCAGAGTCTCAGACGATTCTGCGGAGATCGGGGCTGCAAATGTCTCGACCTCCGCTATCGGTTTGAGAAATGTAGGGTCCCCCTGAATAGGTCAGGCGTGCACTACACGCCGGAAGCGCCTACAGGGTAGCGGAGTAAGTGTGGAGTGCACATGTCGGTTTTTTAGGTTAGAGAATTCCCTCCCTAGGCCCGATAAGACGCCTCCTGAGACGCGGCAAGGTAGGAGTAGGCAAAATGCGACAGGGAATATTAATATACTAATAGTAAACTGCAGGAGCGTCTATAGAAAGGTCCCAGAACTGCTCTCATTAATAAACGGTCACAATGCTCATACAGTACTAGGGACTGAAAGTTGGCTGAAACCAGACGTAGACGTAATGAAATCCTAAACTCAGATAGGAATGTATACCGCAGAGACAGGCTGGACAGTGAAGGGGGAGGCGTTTTTATAGCGATAAGAAGTGCAATAGTGTAGAAGGAAATTGACGGAGATCCGAAATGTGAAATAATTTGGGTGAAGGTCACGGTTAAAGCAGGCTCATACATGGTAATTGGATGTCTCTATAGGCCCCCTGGCTCAGCAGCTGTTGTGGCTGAGCACCTGAAGGACAATTTGGAAAATATTTCGTGTAGATTTCCCCACCATGTTATAGTTCTGGGTGGAGATTTTAATTTTTCGGATACAGACTGGGAGACTCAAACGTTCATAACGGGTGGCAGGGACAAAGAATCCAGTGAAATTTTTTTAAGTGCTTTATCCGAAAACTACCTTGAGCAGTTAAACAGAGAACCGACACGTGGCGATAACATACTAGACCGTCTGGTGACAAACAGACCCGAACTATTTGAAACACTTAACGCAGAACAGGGAATCAGCGATCATAAAGCGGTAACTGCAACGATGATTTAAGCCGTAAATAGAAATATTTTCTGTTTAGCAAAAGTGACAAAAAGCACATAACAGAGTACCTGACGGCTCAACACGAAAGTTTTGTCTCAAGTACAGATAGTGTTGAGGATCAGTGGACAAAGTTCAAAACCATCGTACAATATGCGTTAGATGAGTATGTGCCAAGCGAGATCGTATGAGATGGAAAAGAGCCACCGTGGTACAACAACCGAGTTAGAAAACTGCTGCGGAAGCAAAGGGAACTTCATAGCAAACATAAACATAGCCAAAGCCTTGCAGACAAACAAAAATTACGCGAAGCGAAATGTAGTGTGAGGAGGGCTATGCGAGAGGCGTTCAATGATTCGAAAGTAAAGTTCTATGTACTGACTTGGCAAAAAATCCTAAGAAATTTTGTTCTTATGTCAAAGCTGTAGGTGGATCAAAACAAAATGTCCAGACACTCTGTGACCTAAATGGTACTGAAACAGAGGATGACAGACTAAAGACCGAAATACTAAATGTCTTTTTCCAATGCTGTTTCACAAAGGAAGACTGTGCTGTTGCTCCTTCTCTAGATTGTCGCACAGATGACAAAATGGTGGACATCGAAGTAGACGACAGAGGGATAGGGAAACAATTAAAATCGCTCAAAAGAGGAAAGGCCGCTGGACCTGATAGGATACCAGTTCGATTTTACACAGAGTACGCGAAGGAACTAGCCCCCCTTCTTGCAGCGGTGTACCGTAGGTCTCTAGAAGAGCCTAGCGTTCCAAAGGATTGGAAAAGGGCACAGGTCATCCCCGTTTTCAAGAAGGGACGTCGAACAGATGAGCAGAACTGTAGACCTATATCTCTAACGTCGATCATTTGTAGAATTTTGGAACACATATTGTGTTCGAGTATAATGACTTTTCTGGAGACTAGAAATCTACTCTGTGGGAATCAGCATGGGTTTCGAAAAAGACGGTCGTGTGAAACCCAGCTCGCGCTATTGGTCCACAAGACTCAGAGAGCCATTGACACGGGTTCACAGGTAGATGCCGTGTTTCTTGACTTCCGCAAGGCGTTCGATACAGTTCCCCACAGTCGTTTAATGATCAAAGTAAGAGCATATGGACTATCAGACCAATTGTGTGGTTGGATTGAATAGTTCCTAGATAACAGAACGCAGCATGTCATTCTCAATGGAGAGAAGTCTTCCGAAGTAAGAGTGACTTCAGGTGTGCTGCAGCAGAGTGTCGTTGGACCGTTGCTATTCACAATATACATAAATGACCTTGTGGATGACATCGGAAGTTCACTGAGGCTTTTTGCGGATGATGCTGTGGTATATCGAGAGATTGTAACAATGGAAAATTGTACTGAAATGCAGGAGGATCTGCAGCGAATTGACGCATGGTGCAGGGAATGGCAATTGAATCTCAATGTAGACAAGTGTAATGTGCTGCGAATACATATAAAGATAGATCTCTTATCATTTACCTACAAAATAGCAGGTCAGCAATTGGAAGCAGTTAATTCCATAAATTATCTGGGAGTATGCATTAGGAGTGATTTAAAATGGAATGATAATATAAAGATGATCGTTGGTAAAGCAGATGTCAGACTGAAATTCATTGGAAGAATCCGAAGGAAATGCAATCCCAAAACAAAGGAAGTAGGATAGAGTACGCTTGTTCGCCCACTGCTTGAATACTGCTCAGAAGTGTGGGATCCGTACCAGATAGGGTTGATAGAAGAGATAGAGAAGATCCAACGGAGAGCAGCGCGCTTCGTTACAGGCTCATTTAGTAATGGCGAAAGCGTTACGGAGATGATAGATAAACTCCAGTGGAAGTTTCGAGAACATACCTCCACCCAGGGTCAAGCAGTATATTGTTCCCTCCTATGTATATCTCACAAAGAGACCACGAGAATACAATCAGAGAGATTACAGCCCACACAGGGGCATACCGACAATCCTTCTTCCCACGAACAATACGAGACTGGAATAGAAGGGAGAACCGATAAAGATACTCAAGGTACCCTCTGCCACACACCGTCAGGTGGCTTGCGGAGTATGGATGTAGATGTAGATGGATGTAGATGTAGACAAAAGAAGATCTAGAGGAAGTTCTCAGAACAATGGAAAAATTCTATGCAGTCAGCATGGAAAGAGAATAAACAACCAAAAGACTAAAGTGATGGTACGCAGTACAGGAGCAAAATATGAACCTCTGAGAATGAGAATTGGAAGAGAGGAGCTGGAAGTGACAGAGGAATTTACTTACTTAGGAAGCAAAATCACACGAGATGGTAGAAGCCGAAAAGAAAATGCGACCAGAATACAAAAGGCCAAAATTGCATTTACTGGGAGAAGGAACTTATTCACCAGCAACAACATCAGTAGAAAATAAGAAAACGAATCATAAGAGGTTTCGTTTGGTGTTTGGCCCTATACGGATGTGAAACATAGACATTTGGAAGGAAAGAGAGACGTCGGCTAGAGGCCCTGGAGATGTGGTGCTATAGAAGGATGATGAAGATCAGCTGGAGAGACAAAGTAACAAATGTAAAGGTGCTTAGAAGAGTACAGGAAACCAAATCTCTGTGGAGGAACATCCAAACAAGAAGAGACAAATTTGTAGGGCACATCGTACGACACAACAACATCATTGGAACAATAGCAGAAGGAGTTATTGAGGGAAGGAATCGGCGGGGGCGACCAAGGATGTCATACATGCAACAAATCACGAACGACGTTAGATGTAACACATACGTGGAAATGAAGTGGCAGGCAGACAGAAGAGAGGAATGGCGCTCTGCTGCAAACCAACCTCAGGGTTGAACACTAAAAGAAGAAGACATATACGTGCTTACTTACGGGCATCGAAGCCGCGCTACACTACGTATTTCCAAAGATAAAAGTATCCATATACACCCAGCGCCGTTGCAAGAGTCATTGAAATAACACACGCCGGATCTTACACCTTCGAGGAAATCATAGGTGATCAGGATATCCAGTAACATCTAAAAGAGCCTGATGACTAGCTGAAATCAATCTTTAGGGGAGATTTCTCTCAGTTGCAAGGTATATACCAGGGTTGCACGTATTCCTCCGCACGGAAATCAAACGTAAAAATTAAATAATAACTGGAAATAGGTTATATCCAAACCCAAATTTAAAAAATGGCTCTGAGCACTATGGGACTCAACATCTTAGGTCATAAGTCCCCTAGAACTTAGAACTACTTAAACCTAACTAACCGAAGGACATCACACACACCCATGCCCGAGGCAGGATTCGAACCTGCGACCGTAGCAGTCCCGCGGTTCCGGACTGCAGCGCCAGAACCGCTAGACCACCGCGGCCGGCCCCAAATTTAAATGAAACAGTGTCACCACATTAGAACACATAACCTTTGACCCGAACGAACCCAACTATTATTCGAAAATGGGCCCGCCTCACCCCCTTTCAGTCGGGGATGGAAAAACCTTGACATTTTTTTAAAAAAAAAGAAAGAAAAAATAGTTAGCACCAACGTCTTAGAACGGGAACTTGTTGAACGCTCTTACTATTATTATTATTACTTTCGTATCCAGGACTGTATGTTGCTGTTTTTATTGTGGCCTTCAGTCCAGAGACTGGTTTTGATGCAGCTCTGCATGCTACTCTCTCCTGTGCGAGCTTCTTCATCTCCCAGTACCTGCTGCAATCTACATCCTTCTGAATCTGCTTAGTGTATTCAACTCTTGGCCTCCTTCAACGATTTTTACCCTCCACGCTGCCCTCCAGTACTAAATTAGTGATCCCTTGATGCCTCACAACATGTCCTGCCAACCGATCCCTTCTTCTAGTCGTGTCACAAATATCTCTTCTCCCCAATTTTATTCAATACCGCCTTATTAGATATGTGATCTACCCATCTAATCTTCTGCATTATTCTGTACCACCACATTTCGAACCCTTCTGTTGTGGCGTAACAAGACAGCCACGCCACTCGGAAGTAGCCGAAAGGCACGCGTTAACTCACGCAGGCTAGTAGATAGATCTGAAACAGGATACGTAATGAATGCTATAAAGAAAAGTACGTAGCTCCTGGAATACTTAACTTTAATCCATCCTTGTGGTACATCGCTCTTGACGATACAAGTGAGACTCTTTAGATACAAGCTATGTAATGCTAATGGCGCCTTGCTAGGTCGTAGCCATTGACTTAGCTGAAGGCTATTCTAACTATCTGCTCTGCAAATGAGCGAGGCTTCGTCAGTGTGCATCGCTAGCTACGTCGTCCGTACAACTGGGGCGAGTGCTAGTCAGTCTCTCGAGACCTGCCGTGTGGTGGCGCTCGGTCTGCGATCACTGTCAGTGGCGACACGCGGGTCCGACATGTACTAATGGACCGCGGCCGATTTAAAGCTACCACCTAGCAAGTGTGGTGTCTGGCGGTGACACCACATTCCTCCCCCGCAAATCGGCGGACGGTCGTGTTATAAGGCTTCCGCCGGCCGTGGGGAGGACCCCATGTTGACGTAGGCGACGAGGTGGGGAGCCTAACAACAGGCGAGGCTGTGCCACCTGCACCTTGCCATTCGGTCCGAGGGGAGCTAGGAAACGCCTGAAAACCTAGTCCAGGGTGCACGTCAACATGCGGTGTATGCGCCCTTAGAGATACAGATGGGTCACCCGACGGGCGAAGACGACATCTGGTCCGGAACGGGCCAGAGTTCCATGGCGGAGGACATCTGGTCACGGGAAGCGATCGGCGGCGCGTGACCCAGGGAGGCGCTAGGCGGTTGCAGCGACGCGTCCACTGCGGGCGGCGCCGACGGGAGAACAGGCGGCGGCGGCGGCGCGTCGCCATGGGGCAAAATGGAACGCAGCGTCGGTAACACCTGGGGATGAGGCTAGCCAGTAGATGGGTCCCGAGGGTGCTGACCGGACGGCACCGTCGCTGAAAGCAGACGGGGAGCGGCAGAACCCAGGCGACGACAGAGGCGCAGCTGATTCAGATGCCGACGCACCTCACCAGAGGCCCCCAAAACCAAATACATAGCGCGGCCGAGGCAGCGAAGAATGCGCCCCGCGAGCCAACGCTGTGAACCGCGATAGTTGCGATACAAACCCAGATGCGTGTTAACCACTGGGATTCTTTGTCCACCGTTATTTGCAAGTACGCATCTGCTAGGTCCAACTTAGAAAAATCTGTACCCGGGCACAGTTTGTCAAAAAGATCGTCCGGGCGGGGTAAAGGAAAAGTTGCAATCACTAGTTGTGGATTCACTGTGGCCTAGAAATCCACACAAAGTCTCAGTTTTCTGGAAGGTTTTGGCAAAATTACTAAGGGTGAGGCCCAGAGAGAAGCCTGCACACGTTCAATTACACCTTGTGATTCGAAATCGTGTAATGTTCTTGCGACCTCATCACGCAATGCGTGGGGAACATTGCGCGCTCAGAAAAATGTCGGTTGCGCGTTTACTTTCAGTTCCAAATGTGCTTCATAGTTCTTAGCGCAACCAAGGCCCGGTGCAAAAATGTCTGCAAATTCTTCACATAGACGAGAAACACTGGCGGAAGGCACAGTCTGATTCACTGATAGGACCTGATTGACTATTGACAAGTTAAACAACTGAAATAAATCTAAACCAAACAAGTTCACTGCAGTAGAAGAACGAAGAACGTAAAATGACACAAGTTTTGTTTGTCCCTTGTATGTTGCAAGAAGAGTGCACTGTCCTAACACAGGGATATGCTGTCCTGAATAACTAGTGAGCTGAACATTTGCAGCACGCAACGGAGGTTTGCCCAGTTGTTTGTACGTGTCGTGATTGATCAACGAAACTGCAGCTCCGGTATCGAGCTGGAATGGTATCACTTTGCCTTCAAAGTCCAAGTCTACAAAAAGTTTATTGTCCTGCTGACGACAAGAGCGACTTTCTCGTGCAATTTGAACGGATACCGGTACAGAAGCACCTGCGACCGGACGAGATTTCCGGCGACGTCGACGCACACTATTTGTGGGACGAACACAGTCACTGTTAGAGAAAGTGGCACTGGGCGGAGTGGAATTAACTACATGAATATCCATGGGCGAAGGTTCACGAGCCTGATTGTCCATGGTTCGATTCGGGCGCGAAGCAAAGGGCCTGGAATGGTTGTGATTGTCTGATCTGAGCTTTTTCTGGCAAACACTTTGAACATGTCCTTTCTTATGACAGTAAAAGCAAATAGCTTGGCGTGACGGGCAATTGTCACGCAAATGTCTAGTGGCACACCGCGGGCATGATTTCACTGCATTTGCTCGCTTACGCGGCACACGTGGAAAGCTAGGCGGCAGCTGCGCGGACGAGCGCGAGGGCTGTTTATTGTTCCGGGCAGCGCGCCCGGCGGGCCGGGTAATGTGACACACGGCTGGCGAAGTTGCAAATGATTCCTGAGCAAAATCAAGTGTGTCTTGCCTGTCCAACATGTCTATCACTTGTTGAAGGGAGGGATTAACTAGTGTCAAAATCTGTTCCCGTATACGAACATCAGAAACGTTCTGTGCAATTGCATCACGTACCATTGTATCTGAATAAGGGAGGTCACATTCACACTCAAAAGCACAATCCCTAGTAAGGCCTTGCAATGTTGCAACCCACTCCCTATTAGTCTGACCGGCCGTACGTTTTGTACGAAAGAATGTTGTTTTATTCAGCATTGAAATACACCAGGTTATTCCCCATCTTTTAGCTACACAACACTATTTTTCAACGTAATCTCCATTCAATGCTACGGCCTTATGCCACATTGAAATGAGGGCCTGTATGCCTGCATGGTACCATTCCACTGGTCGATGTCGGAGCCAACGTCGTACTGCATCAATAACTTCTGCATCATCCGCGTAGTGCCTCCCACGGATTGCGTCCTTCATTGGGCCAAACATATGGAAATCCGACGGTGCGAGATCGGGGCTGTAGGGTGCATGAGGAAGAACAGTCCACTGAAGTTTTGTGAGCTCCTCTCGGGTGCAAAGACTTGTGTGAGGTCTTGCGTTGTCATGAAGAAGGAGAAGTTCGTTCAGATTTTTGTGCCTACGAACACGCTGAAGTCGTTTCTTCAATTTCTGAAGAGTAGCACAATACACTTCAGAGTTGATCGTTTGACCATGGGGAAGGACATCGAACAGAATAACCCTTTCAGCGTCCCAGAAGACTGTAACCACGACTTTACCGGCTGTGGGTATGGCTTTAAACTTTTTCTTGGTAGGGGAGTGGGTGTGGCGCCACTCCATTGATTGCCGTTTTGTTTCAGGTTCGGAATGATGAACCCATGTTTCATCGCCTGTAACAATCTTTGACAAGAAATTGTCACCCTCAGCCACATGACGAGCAAGCAATTCCGCACAGATGGTTCTCCTTTGCTCTTTATGGTGTTCGGTTAGACAACGAGGGACCCAGTGGGAACAAACCTTTGAATATCCCAACTGGTGAACAATTGTGACAGCACTACCAACAGAGATGTCAAGTTGAGCACTGAGTTGTGTGATGGTGATCCGTCGATCATCTCGAGCGAGTGTGTTCGCACGCTCCGCCATTGCAGGAGTCACAGCTGTGCACGGCCGGCCCGCATGCGGGAGATCAGACAGTCTTGCTTGACCTTGCGGCGATGATGACACACGCTTTGTCCAACGACTCACCGTGCTTTTGTCCACTGCCAGATCACCGTAGACATTCTGCAAGCGCCTATGAATATCTGAGATGCCCTGGTTTTCCGCCAAAAGAAACTCGATCACTGCCCGTTGTTTGCAACGCACATCCGTTACAGACGCCATTTTAACAGCTCCGTACAGCGCTGCCACCTGTCGGAAGTCAATGAAACTATACGAGACGTAGCGGGAATGTTTGAAAATATTCCACAAGAAATTTCCGGTTTTTTCAACCAAAATTGGCCGAGAAAAAAAATGTGTTGCATTACTTATTGAACTGCCCTCGTAGTTGGAAACCAGCAGGGGGCCCCTCTTTACCTTGTATCGCTACAGATCTATACAGCGAGCGGAAGGTGATGATGTAATGGCTTCAGTTGTTCGAAAAATGCTGTTTCCGGACTTCAGTGTAGTACATGATGCTTTACTTCTAAATTTGGGATGCCTGGTATGATTTTCCTGTTTTTTGTTTCCAGCTTCTGCCGCTGTTCTTCATCTAATATCTGCGGATGCTATGCCTGTAAGACGGTAGATCTTGTCAACTGAAACTGAATGCAAGCAACCAGTTATAATTCAGCCTGTCTCGTTAAGAGCAATATCAATGTGTGTGGTGTGTCCGGAGTTCTGCCAGACTGGTGCAGCGTATCCCACCAAAGAGAAACATAGACCTAGGTCACAGGTGCTATTTATCTTTTAACAGAGAGTATACGAGAGTAATCCTGCGTGTAATATATTTAATAAATCAGTGTGAATAAGAAAGAAAAATTTAAGATTACCTCATCTGTGTATATAATCACATTTCATATTTTAGTATTTTGAGACGGAAATTTTATTAATATGTAGTTACCTGCTCCGTTTGGACGACTCTCACTGATTAACTTAGTCTATTGTTCATTTTTAGAGTGTAAATTGCCTTTCCTATAAATTGCCCTATTTATGCCTTTTCAAATAATATGTAGATCTGTTTATGTTACTTGCGATGTGATTTATCTGTGAATGTCGTAACTATGTAGGCTATAAAACTTTACAGTTTACATATTTTAAAGTATTTTATTTTTTATAGATTGACATAGTACCACGCCCAGAAGAACTATAATCATTTTATCTATGAAATTATTTCTCCGTATGAAATTGTTGTTTATGAAAACGTGGTTATTAGTTTCTCGTAATGTGTCTGGTTAGGATTAAACATGATATGCGTTTAAGTGAAAAAGGAGACGAAGAGAGATGATACTGGAGCTATGAGTTTAAAATGGAAGTACGCTAGTGTTCGTGGTTTTTATGAAATTCAGTGAAGTATAATCGTGGAGGAGCAGTAATGTGGACTGTATCAGTTAAAAAGAATATTAAATACAGAGTCTATCGATGAAGTAAATGGTGAATTTAGTTTTAAGAGAAAGTGTCGTGCGTTTAACTTTCTTGTGGTGTCGGTGTTAGACAGTGGTGCTTTAGAACTGTTTGATGAATGCTAGATGGCGTCTTCTGTAATTTACAGTGCATCATGAAAGTGGAGGTACTGATGGACTCCGGACAGGAGGAACTAAACTGGAAAGTGGACAGCGGTGTTTTCAAGGCAAAAATTTCTGGACAAAACAAGAAGTTAGAAGACATTCCGAAAACCTTTAACAGCAGATAGCATCTGTAACAAGTTCAGGAAGCGTCACACCTGATCGACATTTCGGAAAGATGGACAAGTAAGAGAAGTGCGAAGAAACGATGAAGGTCAAGAGTCAGTACTAATGTCAAGGGAAGAACATTACGTGTACCTTCCGTGCATTCTGAATGAATTCTGTAGTTAGAAGAATAAAAAAAAAATGACGTGCACTTTACTCTCTTGGGAAAAATAAAGCTACTATCAGTTTCAAAAGCATTGCTCAAACTTTCACTGACGTATATTTCCTAATAAAGGTGCTTTTCTTGAACCAACGAAATTCAGATGTGTGTTTCCTCTTTGTTACTAGAACACTACACCATGTTATTTTTTTTCGTATGTTAATACTCCAAGATGATACTCCAGGTGGGTGTAAAAATGAATGTGCGCAACAGAAAATACTGAAAGCTAAAATCATGATTTGGCCTTGTCTGACTACCCCCTGAAGCAGATCTTAAGATCTCTTAATTGTGATATTATTTCGTCCTTCTTGCTCTTTAACATATAAATTACAACATAAATTTATTTCTTTCTTTATTTATTTATCGTATGGCAATACAGACACATAAGAAAGAAACAGACAAATCACTAATATAACAAACGTTAATAATTGCAAACAAACGTCACTAATATAACATACTTTAAGGATTACAAACAACCATCAAGTCTATTAATATAATCTATCGACTCTGGAGTTGCGAGCAGGAAGTCGTCGGGGCTCCCATTACTGGCTCTTCTGGAACACTCTTCCACAATGTGGCTAATGGTCTGATTTCCTCCGCAGTCACACTGAGGGGATGGTATTTTACCCCATTTATACAGGGAGTAAGCACATCTTCCGTGACGAGTTGAATCCTATTCAGAGTGGACCACGTTTTGCGTGGTAGGTCAAAACCAGAAGACTTTTGTATGATGCAAGGCATGTTATGATTCAGCTATGCGTTCCATTTTTCAGACCATGCTTTTGTGATACTGAAACCATCTTGTACACATGGCCTTGCTGTTCTTGTTGGCGGGTTCCTAGGTCGAAGCGTATTAGTGTTTGCAGCCTCAATGTCTTGGTGGACTGGCAGGTTTCGATTTCCCATGATGTTTTTGTATTGATTTGTATTCACGTACAAGGGCGTCAGCACGTCACAGGTGTGGCGGCGGGATGTGGCTTAATATTGGGAGCAATTGCGTTGGAGTGGATTTAATTACTCCAGAAATCATCCTTAGAGTGTTTCGCAACTGGACATCCACCGTTTTTACATGTGGGCTGTTTAGCCAAATCGGAGCACAGTATTCGGCAGCCGAGAATACTACTGCTAAAGCAGAGGTGCGGAGAGTGGAGGCCGCTGCTCCCCAGGTAGTGCCACAGAGCTTTTGGATAATGTTGTTTCTGGTCTTCAATTTTTCGGCAGTCTTCGTTAGGTGCTCTTTAAAAGATAGTGTTCTGTCCAGCGTCGTGCCTAAGTACTTCGGTGTTTTATTGTGCCTGAGAATGGTGTTTTCAAATCGAATGTTGAGTTCCTTTCCAGCGAGTTTGTTGTTGACATGGAAGCAACTAACCTCTGTTTTGGAAGCATTTGGCTGAAGTCTCCACTTACGGAAATATTCGCCCATTGTCTTCAGGTCTTTCGTTAGGATGTCCTCAGATGCTTCAGTTGTGCTACATCTTGTAGCGGGGGCCCAATCGTCAGCATACCCGAACTTTCTTGATTGTGTCTCCGGCAGGTCTGCAATATAGACGCTAAACAGCAGTGGTGCGAGCACTGATCCTTGTGGTAAGCCAATCTTTACTTTTGATGGAGCTGTAGTCAATGCCCATATTATTTGGAACACCCTATCATTGAGCATGCTGTCTATTAAGCGTGCTATAGATTTGCAAGGAAGTACTTGGAGAATTTTGTACATGGTGCCTTCTCTCCACACAGTGTCATAAGCTGCTGAGAGGTCAATAAAGGCCACTGATGTTTTCAATTTTCACTGGAATCCCGCCTCAATGTAAGTAGTGAGTGACAACACCTGATCAGTACAACTTGTTCCTGGCCGAAAGCCTGCCTGTTCAACTGGGATCACCCTGAACAATTCTGGGCTAATTCTGTTATATACAGGGTGTCCCACCTGTCTTGTCCACCCAAAATATCTCTGGAACAATAAAAGCTATTGGAAAACGACTTTCACCGGTATCAATGTAGGCCTGGGGCCCATGAATGTACATATTTGGAAACATTCTAAAACGAAAGCAAATGTGTTTTTTAACACAAACTTATGTTTTTTTAAATGGACCTCCTTTATTTTTTCTTCAGAAATCCATAGCATGACTAAGCACATACACAATGGCGTTGATTGCATCGCAATATTCCCATTACATCCAGAGATATTAAGACGCGAAGTTGCCGCTTGAAACACCCGACATGCGCTGCTAGCGCACGTCCTGAGGCTCACCATTATGTGCTTATGAGAGTTGATGGCAGCAGACGGTATTATTCGTTTCGGACCTCTTGATAAGGATGGAGGTGTGATTACACCTGTCAATCACATCGCGATTACGGACAGCATGGGGTTCACGCCTGAGCGTTTGAGTTCTTATGGGATACTGCCAGCTTGCATGATGTTTGTGAAAAATCGAGCCAGCCATAATTTTATATACTTGCCACAGTTTATTGGAATTCAAGGTGAACGTTGTCGAAACCTGGTGCCTTTGGTAGTTTGACATCTTTCAGAGCTTTTTCTATCTCTTCGCTAGAGAAAGGTCTCAGTGTTCAGTTTCTGTGGCTTCATTTTTTAAGATTTTGAGTTCTCGCTTCACTTGGATTGTATGTGTTTTATCCTTTGGTGTCCTAGACGTGTTAACTAGATGTGCAGCTATGGCATTTGGTCTTACAGCTGCTTTTTGTCGTTGTGCTGGTGGGCTGCTCCCTAGTTTTCTCACCAGTGACCATGCTTGCCTGCTAGATGTTTGGAAATTCAGGCTTTCTACAGTTTCCGTCCACTTGTCTTCAGGCAGCATGCAAGCTGTGAAGCAGTTCATCCGCTATTTCCTGATCTCCGGATTCAAGAAAGCTATGGTATAGTTCTTCGCTGGTTGGGGATCATCCAGGGTTGTATTCTTTGCGGTACAACAACTCTTGGTATGTGCTTCTTAGTCGTGCTTATCATGGCACCAACAAATCTTTGGTAATTTTTGCTAGTAGGTGTTATCCATCTCAAACATATGTGCAGATCTGTGGCGAACCCAGTCCAATTGGCTTTTTTAAAATTCCATCGTGGGCGAGGAGTAGAGGTAATTAGGGGAATTTGAGTTCCTACCTCTATTATGATTGTATGGTGTTGACTGTGCGGAACTTTACGTGAGGCCATGAGAGGTTGGTCTCTGTTGTTGGACGAGACGAAACACAGGTCAGGGTGGTATTCCTGTCTCCAGGCAGCTGATCTAAACGTAAATCGATCCTTAGCATAGAATACATGGTATAAGTATTCGTCTTCTGCCCATTTTGCTAATGCTTCTCCATTTGCATCATTGTCTTTATACTTCAACTGTTAAAGATGCCTATTGAAATCACCAACATATACAGCACGATGCGGTTGAGTTTGAAGAACGTGGGCTGGCCAAGGTGTAGCAGGTGGCTTATAAATATTGGAGACGGTAATGCTTCCGATTTTTGTGACAACATTATGAGTGTCTTCGTTGGTGGATGTAGAAATTAGGAAAGCGTTTTCAATATCTTGATTGACGTATGTAGCTACTCCATAAGACCTATTCTAATGAATTCTCTGATTACTACTTTGTTTTGTGGTTTTGTTTCTGATGAAAGTCTTTGTGTGTGAATGCAGCTTGCCGCTAACTTGGTGTAATGTTTGTCTGTACAGAAGTGTATCTGTCGTCTTTATCGTTCCTTCACTCTCACACCTGAATCAGTACAGTAAAGTCAGGGCTTCGTGTATTATAATTGGCTGATCCGTAAAAGGACAGACAAACAATTATACTACTGGAGGATTTTAAGTAATTTCTAGAATTACATTCACTCTCTCTCTCTCTAATTTATATGTGTACAATGCCAATATAAATTACTTGAGATCAGCCTGGTCGAATCTCTGGTAGAGCCCTTCGTCTTAATATTCAGCGGCTGTCTTGCTAGAAAAAATCTTTACATTTGTTATTATTATTATTAAGCGCTGCATTCAGTTGGGAAAATCGATCGTTTGAACAATTCGTTCAGTTTACGACAGATCTAATATTTCAGATGTGGACGAAGCCTTTTTGGACGATTTATAAAACTCATAGATTGCAGGTTCTCTTCGTCACAGCTGAAACTTCCCAATTAATTACAGGCCTAGACAATCATCAATGATTCACACAGAGAACTCATTCTTCATTCACTCTGTAATAAAATGGTCACTAACCTTATTTCTGATGAAAGATGTATATTGAATTCCTTTTATATACAGGTTCCGTTTCCGTGTATTTTAAGTCTCAGGAAAGTTACTTTTTTACAGGTTTATCATTTCTTTATCTATCCCGCTATCGGCACAAATTTCCCTTGTTCGCTTTAGTGCGAAGAAGAGTACCTAAACTTCTTTAGGAATCCAAAAATCCTCCCACCGATATTTCCGAAACTGTTCCCTTCTCTCTCTCCCTCTAAACTATAATAACCATGGAGTATACATATCTGTACCTCTGTTGTTCCAAAGAATAAACGTACTAGAAAAATACCTTGGCGTCGACTAGCTGTCGGCGCATATTTTACTAGAAAAATCTAATCCGATACTTTTCAAACGTAAATAAATGTGGATGATTTGATTGATCACTATTAATTAGTGCGTGGTAGAGGGTAATTTTCCGTGGGGATATTACAATGCCCCTCGCAGCGAGCGAAGTTTGTGAGCTCAATTTTGATTCACCGAACACACTTCGCGAGCTATCTATTAGCGTGGATAACCCGGAAGTGATGATTGTCAGTCCTCCGACTGAAAAGGAATATTCTGTTTGAGACAGACGAAGAAAAGAAATGTGGAAAACAGAAGAAATGAAGAGACAAGTACCGCGACTGTATTGCTTTTACGTGCATCTCGGTGTTATGTTTGCTGTGCACAACCAAGGAAGATGATCTTTCATGAACTGTTGTCAGGGTCTACCCATTCGGGAACTTTCTTAAGCAGGGAAACCTTGGAAAACCTCTTAAGCTTAGACCCCCAGCCTACGGTACATAGAAGATAGGAAAGCCTATAGAAGAACAAAATTAATTTTGAAATTTATCTCTAAAGAAAAGATAGGGATCAATTTGTATCACGATTTGGAAAAGGGTAGTTTGTGCCTCTAGCAAAAAAAAACTTTTTACAATAAATAACGTGAATTTGCGTTTTACAATCTTGCTCCTAGTACAATATCTTGCGGTGCTAAACTCCCCCAGGTCTTGCATGTTCCCGACGTCCACATTTGTAGTCGGTCTTCTACGCGGCCCCCTTTGTAGTTGATCTTCTACGCGGCCCACAATGGGAAGAGTAGAAGGAACAGGGATACTCGAATTCACATGCAACATTCATTCCAAAAGAATTAGCAGTGACCAAAAGGAAGACTCTTCCTGTAAGAGAACTGATTAGGTTGTACCATCCAAGATTCTCCTTTTTGAAAGCAAAATCCTTATGGCTTCATGGATCCTTTTTGTTACGACGTATTTCAATGAATTCAACTCTTAATTAATGATGTTGCCAAAAGCATCATCCGATTTACTCTCGTTTGAATACTCCTTTTGACTTTGCCTCCCCACTTGTACTTAGAAGTCCAAACGCTTTAACAGATTTTCTATGACTGATTTGTTCTTCGTAATTTAAAGGATTCATGTAACTTACTATAGATTTTGGATTCAAATCATCGAATAATGGAAAGTGTAGTTCATTTTATACCCAGACATCATCCATATTCCCTTAATAAGTCATATAATTTAGCTATCCTCAAAACTTTTTATTCTAAACACATATATTTCTTCGCTTTAGTGCTGAAATGTAAAAATTATTAGCATTGAGGAATGCGGATTCGCTTCTTTCATTTACTCTCTGATTCATACTGCGTTCATCCATGCTCATCTATGGAAATGGATTTTTCAAACATAATTCCCAAACAAACACAAACCATTAAACAACTATTAATTCTATGAATATTACCTTTTTTATTATTCATTAATAAATTAAAAACTCTTAACTTCTAATTATAACACCTATTCCTTTTAAAGTTCAACATGAATCAGTTTATCCTCGCGTTTGGTGCGAGTCTCTTATAAAGCATATCTGTGTCGTCTCTATCGATTTTAATTCTCGCGCCGACGTCAACTGTTTTGCGCGGGAAATTGTCTTTGCGGCGTTAACCGTCACTCACGATTCACTACCACAACACATCCCTTCACACGTTTACCCATCTAAGCGTTCACATGAGATTATATATGAATATTCACTTTAAACCTTTTATTGATTATTCAGCGTCATTTGCGGGAAACATTTCATTCTTCTCGCAGGTCATTCAGATACTTTATACATCTTGATCACATTAGCAAAGCTAAAGTTCTATGTTCACTCAAACCACAGGTGAAGCCTATCTCCACTATCCTTTTTACAACACTCAATAGTAATAATTAGTCACTATTTCTATATTCTATGTCATTGATTAACTACTTCACTTTAAAGGTTTTTAACACTACACACCCACAGTTTATTTTTATATTTTTTAACGAGCGTTCATCTTTGTCACTCGGAACACCATTCCTCCCTATCTCCTATTCTTCATTATATCTTTTTAAGTCATTATGAGGAAATAACCCTTTTATTTTGTTCGATCCCGGGTATGCTAACAGATAAGCTCCAGGATTCGGAATTTGTAGGATAAGGTATGGTCCAGTATATAGTAACTCCCATTTCTTTATGCTTTTCTTTATTACGGATGATTTGGTATGTCGTTTAACTAGTACCTTCTCTCCGACATGGTATGTCTGTACCCTCTTGATCAACTTGTCATATCGTTGTTTTCTTTGATCAGCCTTTCTCGTCATATTTATGATAGCTTGTCTTATTTTTTCTTCCCAAGGCATCTCAGTTTCCTGAGTTTTGGGGATATGGTCAGTCCAGAAGTTTTCCTCTTTTGCTTCGAACATCAATTCACGAGGTGTATATCCAGTTGAGGAGTGGGGCATGTTATTGTATATTTGCTCAAACTCTTCCACATAATTTGCCCACGCAGTTTGCTTATTATGGCAATACGTCCTCATAAATCGATTGAATTCTCTAAAAATCCTCTCCACCAAATTGCCTTGTGGGTGGTAAAATGATGTTAATATGTGTTTCACACCGATTTGAGACAAAGTCTGCTTCCACCGGAGTCCCGTGAATATTTTAGCATTGTCAGTTATGATCGCCTTTGGTGTACCAACATGTGGAATATAATCTCTTATCAATCTTAGTACAATTACTTTGGCTGTAGCCGTCTTTATTGGGTATAGCTTTACGTATTTCGTGCACACATCGAGAAATGCTAACACATATTTAACACCACCTCTTGAAGTCGGTAACGGTCCACACAGATCGCACGAAATTAATCCTTTTGGTTCTTGTACTAATATAGAGCATAATGGGTGCTTAGTCCCTTTTGAATCTGGCTTAGTTTTTTGGCATATTATGCACCTCTTTATGATCTCATGCACTCTGCGCTTTATGTTGGGAAAATAACAGTATCCACTTATCTTGTCTGCACATTTTGTCGTACCAAAATGTCCCCAGGTTAAATGAGTGAACCATACAAGTTTCTCTATTTGTGCCTCCGGTATACAAACACACCAACGGACTTTGTTTGGCCTTCCACAGCGGAAAAATAATACGCCGTTTACCAGGTTGTAATAATTTGCGATCTGATCCGAAGGTTGCTGTTGTAACCTTTGAATGACACTTCCCCATTGAGCATTCTTTTTCTGTAACTGGGCCATATGAACACACAGATTGACATAGTACGTCTTAAAGGGATTTTCCTGCAGCAGCAATACAGGGAATTCTGAGTAATTATTTACTTCAATCTCTTTGGTTAAACCCTGTGGTGACCTTGATAGAGCGTCCGCAATAATGTTTTGCTGCCCTGAGACATGTACGATCTTAAATTGGTATTGTTGCAGAGCGAGAGTCCATCTAGCGAGTCTGGGGTGTAACAGTTTACACGTTTGTAAAAATGTTAATGATTGGTGATCGCAATATACGATAGTCTTCGATCCATATAAATAATAATGAAATTTTTTAAATCCCCAGACGACCGCAAGAGCCTCTAATTCTGTCGTCGTGTACGTTCGTTCACAGTTGGACAAAACACGACTAGCAAACGCAATAGGACAAAAGGTAAGCTGTCCATTTATCTTGCGTACTTGGAAAAGGCACGCTCCAAGACCCACATTTGACGAATCCGTTGACAAGTAGAATTCTTCTTGCATGTCCGGATGGTACAAAAGCGGTGCGTTTACTAATTGCTTCTTTATCTCTTCAAAGGCTTCTTGACACTCTAATGTCCAGAGCCAGGGCACATCCTTCTTCAGCAAACTATTTAGAGCTGCTGCATTCATGGCCTGATTCGTTATAAATCTTCTAAAAATGAGGCAAGACCCATAAACCCTTTTAATTGCCTCCTATTTCTTGGTGTTGGAAACTTACTAATCGCAATTAGCTTCTCCTTGGTCGGTAAAATTCCCTTTGCGTCAATCGTATGCCCCAAGAACTTGATTCTATTTAGTGCAAAATGGGATTTCTGTAGGTTAGCAGTTATTCCCATGGTTTTGAACACGTTCAATACCCGACTCAGTAAGGAAATATGCTCCTCCCAGGTCTTCGATGCAATAAGCATGTCATCCACAAATACTGTTATCCTGCTTCTTAGTTCTGGGCCGAATGCATAATCTAGCGCTGCTATAAAGATTCCAGCACTAATGTTGAGTCCGAAAGGAACTACAGTAAATTGGTAACTTCTTCCTGCATAAATGAAAGCTGTATATTTCCTTGATGCCTCATCCAGCTTGACTTGCCAATAAGAACTCCGCAAATCGATGCTCGTCAAATATTGGACATCCTGGAACCGTTGTATCAGTTCGTCTATGTTTTCCGGATGTGTCCTCACTGGAATTATGATTTTGTTTATTTCCCTGGCGTCGAGTACCAGTCTCACAGTTCCATTTGCTTTTGGCACTACCAACAATGGTGAGCAGTATGGGCTTGTAGAGGGTTCGATCAAACCCCATTTCAACATGCGATCTATTTCTTTTTGAACTTGAGCCTTTAACCTCCAGGGAACAGGATAGAAAGTTCGACAATATGTTTCGTGCGGCTTAACGTAGAGATGGCATATGTATCCTTTAATCACTCCTGGCCTTTCATCAAACACGTTTTCATAAACTAATAATAATTCTTTGAGCTGCTTCTTCTGATCTTCAGTGATGCAGTCGGATTCATTTAACTTCTCATACACTAATTGACCGAAATCTCCTTTGACTTGGAACTCATTATTTGCGTGCTGTTGAGAATTCTGTGCAGTCCTGATTACTTGCACACTGATCCCACTATTATATTTTCTGGTAAGGCCTTCCTTTTTCAAAAAGTCCAACTCAATTTCTTGTTTATTTATATTTAACCAAATTTTTCCTGTTTTAAAATCTATTCTGCATCCGTATTGACGTAGGCTGTCGACTCCGATAATGCAGTCTACCACCAAATTTTTCACAACAAGGAATGTGCTTAATATTGCTACATTTCCTACTTCTACACTAAGTAGTGACTGCACTTTTACATTCGCCGATCGAGCCCCAACGGCGCCTATTATTCTGCAATTTTGAACTGGAAAAATTGGTACTCTTCTTATATTTCTGATCTTGTTGAATAGAGCCTCCGAAATAACATTCGTGGTTGCAGCTGTGTCTAAAACCGCCACTATAGGTACAGTCTCCAAAATTACTTGCACTTCGGCTACTGCCACCTGTTCCTTATCCTCATCTTGGGGTTCTAAGTCTTCGGTCAATTCATCTGCCAGTAATCGTCCATCATTATACGTTAGCATTGGTACACATATCCTGTTGCCCCTCAACCTATTGTTGACCGCTCCTCCGGGGCACGAGTGGGTCCTTACTAGTTTGTTGGATTTTGATTTGCCTGGTGGTTGACATCATCCGTCACTTCGGTAATCACCGGTTGATTCGTAGATGTCCGTCCCCACTGATGTTGGTTGTTGGAGTTTATTCCCCCCGGTTGATTCCACTTTCTATTACCGTTATTATTCCAAGCTTGGGGTCTGAAATCCCTTTCGTTCCCCCATACGGGATTGTATCGTTTCCCATTCCTGTTGTTCCTTGGATAGCCCCTCGCAAGACTATTGCTGGTATTATTGTTGAGATTTTGAGGGGTTTCTCCACTATTTATCGATCTCTGTGGGTTCCCTTGCCTACCATTTGCCGGAAGTTCTATCTCTCTATACTGGAATCTGTTATTACGGACTTTCTGGCTCTCTTCTATAATGTCTATATGATCTAACGTCGTGAGGAACGACTCCAGGTCTTTATCGTTGCCGTAAATTAATTGATTCCGGATACTAGTTGGTAATCTTGCCTTAAGTATGTTTATTATGTCTGGCAAAGGCATAGGTCTGTCCCAATATCTTGTTTTATTTATATATTTTTCAAAATACTTCCTAAGGCTTCCTTTCGAAAAAGAGAAAGGCTCTGGGTAGAGCACCTCCTGCCTTAGGCGTTCCTGTACCCCTTCTGACCAGAATTTTGCTAAAAACGCTTTTTCAAAATCTTCATAGGTCGAGCAAACAGAATTCATGTCCGAGGCCCAGATCGCCCCCGAACCTTGTATATACCCAGTAACGAAACTGATCTTCTGCCACTCCGACCAATTTCTGGGTAGCACTCCTCTAAAACTTCGAATAAAAACAATCGGATGGACCCCCCTTTTGTCAGTGTTAAAAATCTGAAATTGCCGATGCTTTATCATTTTTTCTTCGGCATGACAAAGGCTTTCATAATCTCCATCCGCTAAAACGTCACGCGAACAACTAGCTCGTGGCAATTTGATATTCGAGTTACTTACACATGTCGGTATTGTGTGCGAATGTGCAGTAACGGGGTCTATAGTCGCTGACAACTTCTGCTGTTGGCCTGTATTCATTTGTTCTGAGCCTTGTTGTGAAACGCGTATCGACTCTTCGATCGTTTGTTTCCAATGCTCGAAATCAGCACCTAACTGCTGTCGCACTTCCTCAAGTCCTTTCGCAAACAAATTCTCTTCCTGTTTGCTGCATAGACTCTGGAATGCTGCTTTAACATTTTGCTCAACGTTTTCACACATTAGCCTTTTGTTTTCTAATGTGATTTCTGATAATTTACCCGTTAATACATTAATCTGGTGGTCAATAACGTCTTGACGTTCTGTCAGATGTTCCACACTTTCCTTTAGGTTCGTCTGCGTACGTGCCAATTCCGGAAGTTGCGCAATTGCACATGACATGGCATCTTGTTTTTGTACTAACTGCGGAACCATTTCCACCTGTTCCCGTACGGTATCTATCTTAATAGCCACGTACTCCTTCATTTCTACACGAACGCGTTGAGTAGATTCCTCACATTGAGCTTTAACCAATTCGATTTGTGCAGTTAATTTTCGTTCCGTCTCTTCGGCCTGATCTTTTAGTTCCTTTGTCTTTTCCTCTATCCGCTGCTCTAATTCGGAAAAACTATCATGTAACTGCTGCTTAATCTCAGCTTTCAAATTTTCCTGCCCTTCAGTAACTGAGGCTAATTTCCTGTTAATGTCGGTTTTCAAATTTTCCTGCCCTTCAGTGACTGAAGCTAATTTTGTATTCAAATGGTTTTGCCCTTCAGTAACTGAGGCTAGTTTCGCGTTAATATCGATTTTCATATTATTCATGCTCTCGGTTATCATTTGCAACTGTCTCATTATAATTACTAATGGATCTAATCCATGTTGCATCCCTGCTGTTACATCTCCAGCCGTGTCTACCGGGCGTTCTATTGCGCTATCTGTAGCTATCGGTTCTACAACACTTCTTACTACCTCATTATCATCGGTGCTCACAGCTGAAGGCTGTTGCGTGTTGCTCTGCTCTGCTTGACTCATCTTAAACATTGCCCTAGTTAAAACCATATAAATGTTCTACAGTCAAGATTTGTATATATCTCCCTTCACACAAGAATACTTTCGTATAGTACTTATACGGTTAAATGCAACTAGGGCAGTTCAATCAAACTACGTCTTGTATGAACACAATTAGTAAATGTTCAAATCTACGTCTACTTCCAAAATACTAGCAAGCTTGAAGTAAATAATTACAGATCTGGCCTTTTGTCTGCGCCCTGCGTGCTATTTATCTGTGGATCCAAGTAAATCGACTGCGAGTATTTCTTCTCTTTTTTCCAAGTTAGGTTGTCTCGTCGTCGTTCACATGAAACAAAGAACAAAATTATTTTAACAACGTCCAAAAACGTGTCCTGTCACGGATTGGCCATTCTAATGAATTCTCTGATTACTACTTTGTTTTGTGGTTTTGTTTCTGATGAAAGTCTTTGTGTGTGAATGCAGCTTGCCGCTAACTTGGTGTAATGTTTGTCTGTACAGAAGTGTATCTGTCGTCTTTATCGTTCCTTCACTCTCACACCTGAATCAGTACAGTAAAGTCAGGGCTTCGTGTATTATAATTGGCTGATCCGTAAAAGGACAGACAAACAATTATACTACTGGAGGATTTTAAGTAATTTCTAGAATTACATTCACTCTCTCTCTCTCTAATTTATATGTGTACAATGCCAATATAAATTACTTGAGATCAGCCTGGTCGAATCTCTGGTAGAGCCCTTCGTCTTAATATTCAGCGGCTGTCTTGCTAGAAAAAATCTTTACATTTGTTATTATTATTATTAAGCGCTGCATTCAGTTGGGAAAATCGATCGTTTGAACAATTCGTTCAGTTTACGACAGATCTAATATTTCAGATGTGGACGAAGCCTTTTTGGACGATTTATAAAACTCATAGATTGCAGGTTCTCTTCGTCACAGCTGAAACTTCCCAATTAATTACAGGCCTAGACAATCATCAATGATTCACACAGAGAACTCATTCTTCATTCACTCTGTAATAAAATGGTCACAAACCTTATTTCTGATGAAAGATGTATATTGAATTCCTTTTATATACAGGTTCCGTTTCCGTGTATTTTAAGTCTCAGGAAAGTTACTTTTTTACAGGTTTATCATTTCTTTATCTATCCCGCTATCGGCACAAATTTCCCTTGTTCGCTTTAGTGCGAAGAAGAGTACCTAAACTTCTTTAGGAATCCAAAAATCCTCCCACCGATATTTCCGAAACTGTTCCCTTCTCTCTCTCCCTCTAAACTATAATAACCATGGAGTATACATATCTGTACCTCTGTTGTTCCAAAGAATAAACGTACTAGAAAAATACCTTGGCGTCGACTAGCTGTCGGCGCATATTTTACTAGAAAAATCTAATCCGATACTTTTCAAACGTAAATAAATGTGGATGATTTGATTGATCACTATTAATTAGTCCGTGGTAGAGGGTAATTTTCCGTGGGGATATTACACTATGATAGGTCGCTCCCAACAGTTCATAGCCTGGTATTTTGCCCCTTTTATTTAGTTGTTGCACTGTATCACAATGGGTTTCCTGTATAGCAACCAAGTCAATGTTGTCATTCTTTAATAATTTTGATAGAAACTGGCACTTAGCATAGCTTATGCCTTCTATGTTTATGTGACAAATTCGAACCACAGGTCCGAATTTTCTGGTCAGAGGGACCTGCGAAGGGCCGTTTGGTCTGTCTGGTGACATAACTCTTTCTGAAAGTGTCTTATAGTCAGGGGATCCTCAGATTATCTGGCTGCCAGTACGTCCTAGTTCATTTAGCGTTACCCAGGGGCACGTGTAGTGTTATATTAGGGACTCGAACTAGCTTTACACCCCAACATAAACATAAATGGTTGGTTAAGGGAGCTAGTAACTACAGAATAATAAATGTAGTTTCTACTTATAAATTTATTGTAAGTTAAAAACCCTTTTACGTATTACAAATGTTTGTACATCAATGTCCAATGGACATAAAGAGATACAAATGAATTTCCTAACCAATATGATCAAATTGCCCAAATCTGCCACCTTTTATGGCTATGCGATCTAATAATTATAAAAAACGTGAGATGGCTGACATCATCTACGTACCAAACAATAGAAGACAATACTTTCAAAGATGATCTAGAGAGGTGTGCAACCTCAGTGGAAATACAACTCTATGATCACAGCTGCTTAGATTTATAGCCCCAAATATGCTGCAAAAATTGGCAATGTCACAGTGTGCACTGCGTCCGGTGTGTCTGAGTGATTGTTATCATACATGTGTGCGATGATGGAGGAACTCCAGCCACAAAATGAAAACTCTTTCAAGCACTAGGGCGGCTAGTATAATCTAATACTGTCTTCTCCTCTCTGTGTTCTACAGACAATAAACGCGAACTCCCAACCACAAGGGCGGAATTCAGATAACGACTCTACATGGGTATAGACAGAAGAAGTGCTCTCAATTACTGAATGCTGCACACCCAACGACGACTCCCTACCCAGAGACGAAGTCCAGAATTGTATAAGTTCGCAGCAGTAGAGTGCCTAATCATTAACTATAAAATCTCCTGAGAGCAAAGACAGCAAGTCCGTTTGTACCAACAAAGGTGACACTGAGTGGCCGTCAAACATGGGTGCTCAAAATGGAAGACCACTTTCTCTCCACCGCTGGCTTCCCTGCAAAGCTCGGCTCCCCTCCCTCATAACTGCAGAAAGCGAATCTTATTCTCGAAACCAAGGAATATTCTCCCTCTCTACAGATCCTTCCTAACGCTTACCAACCATATTTTAGTCTTTTGTCGTCCAGCATGGAAAGTTTGCAAGGAAATACCTATCCCCATTAATTAGGAATACATACTATGGTACGCTTCTCAGAGTAAAAATCCTTCTAAATAACCCAGCCTGCTTGATTTCCGAGGTAACGCTTCCTCGTTCCTCTCTGCTGCGTCCAAGATCTTCAGATTTTCCGAAGTATTATCTGGTTATCCTTCCGGCCCTCACTACAGAACCGGCTGGCCACCGCTGTATTGTGCTTCAGCACTCAGGTTGCCCAACCGTCCGTCTCGGGCTACTTCCTGTGTTAAGCAGCAGGACCAACACACCTGTTTGGGCTTTTCCACCCAGGGCTTGAGTTACGCCTGCTGTTTCATTTCCACTGCCATTCCAACCTCTACTAATATAGGCACTCATTCATTACGCCATTTTGATAATAATGACACTGCGTCACCTTTCATGGAATAAGCGTTAACAACTACTTATAAGGCGTACGTGACAATGTCAGTCTTCTTTAGATATTTATATATGCGATGTATAACCTATTAAATGATACCTAATTCTGGTTTCAAATGACAGCAAAGTATGTAGATGAATCCCTGTAAGGTGCGAAATTGTAGCCACCTTACAATAAATTACATCCCATCCATTGGTTCCACTTGGATTATTTAATGCTCTTACTCTGCTACATGGTGCCATTCAAGAGCGAGATTTAATTTTCAATGGAATTTGGTCTAGAATGGTTGCAGAGATCTGTCATTTGCAGTAACAGCGACTTTCCTCTACCACGACTGGCACGACGGGAAACGGTCGGATATAAACTAGCATAACAGCGCCACAACTGCTAATTCAAGCAAGGTAAGAATTTACATCGCTATTCACGGAATCGGAATAATAATTAAAACATTATTCGTAAAGTGCTGACTGTGACAGTACAGAAAAAACATTCCTCTTAATTATCTTTGTGAGAATAACTGTTTTACTTATCAGAAAGTCACCCACCCGGCTAGCCGAGCGGTCTAACACACTGCTTCCCGAGAGGGAAGGCGTGCCGGTCCCCTCCACCAATCTTCCCGACGGATTAGTGTCGAGGTCCGGTGTGCCGGCCAGCCTGTGGATGGTTTTTAGAGCGATTTTCCATCTGCCTTAGCGAATGCGGGCTGGTTCCCCTGATTCTGCCTCACCCTATGTCTGCGATTGCTGCGCAAATACTGTCTCCACGTACGCGCACTCCACGATTGCTCTACCACACAAACATTAGGGTTACACTCATCTGGAATGAGATATTCCTGGTGGCGAGGGGAGGGGGGTGGGGGGCGGGGGCGGTCCCACTGGGGGTCGAACTGCACAATAACGCTGAGTTCGTTGTGGGGCGGCGGTGGGTTGAGTGGACTGCTGTAGCCTGTTGTGGGGTTGTGAACCACTGAGGGCTACTGCGGGGACGAAGCCTCTCCATCGTTTCTAGGTTCCTACTTCAATAAATACAGGGTTACAAAATTGTTGAGGCTTTCGTGGCCACTTGTTGACAAACTGCCTATTGGCTTCTGTCTCGGGTTCTTCGGCCGACGTTCATCTAATGATTTTTCTGACGTTTCGCCAGCACGAGTGGCTGGCATTGTCAAAGCTTCACCCTCCATTGCCGGTGGTGAACTGGAGCCGAGCTCGCGGGCGCAGGCTATATGTACCTGGCGCGCCAACGTCCGAGGGCTTCTCCGCGGTCATTTCCGGTGCGGTTCTCCTCTTGCTACCTGCGACGGTCGTTCGCTGCAGTACGGGAAGCCAGGATCCGTTGACCTTAAGGCTTTCCTCTTTCTTGTTCAAACTGTTCGCGTGTTTTTGTATTTCTACAGCTTCTCTGAACACGCGCGTGTGATAGTGCTTCTCTACAGCCAGAACTTCCGTGTCGGCGAATTTTATTACATGGTCGGTCTCATTCAGTGCGTGCTCTGCCACGGCCGATTTCTCCACCTGCCCCAACCTGCAATGTCGCTTATGCTCTTTGATCCTGGTGTTAATGGATCGTCCAGTCATTCCGACATAAACTTTTCCGCATGTGCATGGTATGCGGTATATTCCCGACATTGCAAGTGGGTCTCTTTTCTCCTTCGCCGATCTAAGACACTCTTTGATCTTCCTTGTCGGTTTGAAAATCGTCTTTACGCCATGTTTGCGCAATATACGGCCGATTCTGTCCGTCACTCTGGGAATGTATGGCAGAAAGGCCGTACCCGACAATTCTTTTTCCGGTTCCTTACTTCGCCGAGGGTTGGGCTCTGTTACACTTCTAATATAATTTGTGGAGTAACCATTGCTCCTCAGGACAGTTTCCAGGTGTTGCATTTCTCGTTTGAGGTGTTGCGGCTCACATATTCGTCCTGCTCTCGTTACGAGCGTACTAATCATGCCTCTTTTCTGGCTCGGGTGGTGGTTTGACAGTTTGTGCAGGTATCGGTCCGTGTGAGTCGGTTTTCGATACACGCTGTGTCCCAGATCTTCGCCGTCCCTTGTGACCAGAACATCTAGAAATGGCAGTTTCTTGTCCTTTTCTACTTCCATGGTAAATGTTATGTTGGCATGGAGGCTGTTCAAGTGTCTTAGGAAGTCACTGAGCTGTTCTTCACCATGGCTCCACACCACGAAAGTATCATCGACGTACCTGTACCACACCTTAGGTTTGCAAGTCGCCGAGTCCAGTGCCTGTGCTTCGAATTGTTCCATGAAGAAGTTGGCCACCACTGGACTGAGAGGACTACCCATGGCGACGCCTTCCAGCTGTTCGTAGAAATCGCCATTCCACGTGAAATAGCTCGTGGTGAGACATGCATGGAAGAGCTTTCTGATGTCTAGCGGAAAAATGGAACCGATGTGCTCCAGAGCGTCACTGAGTGGCACTTTCGTAAATAACGAAACAACATCAAAGCTGACCAGGATGTCGTTTGGTGCAAGTTTCAGTTTCTTCAGCTTCTCAATGAAATGTCCTGAGTCCTTAATGTATGTGTCGGTCTTCCCCACGTGTGGCTGGAGCAGAGAGGCCAAGTGTTTTGCCAGTTTATATGTCGGTGATCCAGGAGCGCTAACGATCGGTCTCAGTGGAACGTTGTTCTTATGGATCTTGGGTAATCCATACAGCCGAGGTGGTAGGGCTTCTGTGTTGCGCAGGTTTCTCTGTATGTCCGCCGGCAGAGAAGACGCCTTGATTAATCGATTCGTATTCCGTGTGATACGTTGCGTCGGATCTGCGCTTAGTTTTCGGTACGTCCTCGGATCTAATAGGTCTCGGATCTTTTGCTCATAATCTTCGGTCTTCATTACGACGCTCGCATTCCCCTTATCGGCAGGCAGTACCAATATACTCTTGTCGGCGTTGAGATTCTTAATGGCTTGTACCTCTTCTTTCTTCAGGTTGCAAGCTGGTGGTTTTGCTCGGCGCAGTATCCTGGCTGTTTCCGTGCGTATTTCCTCTGCCCTTTCACAAGGAAGGGTACGAATGGCTGCTTCGGTGTTGGCAATGATGTCCTCCATAGGTATAGTTCTCGGGATGATAGCGAAATTCCCTCCTTTTTGAAGAACAGACACTTCCTCTTCGGTCAATTGTCGTTCAGTGAGGTTGACCACTGTGTGTGACATGTCGGGAGTCGCCTTGTCGGTGTGCTTCCGGCATCTTTCGAACTTTTTCTTCTGTCGATCGGTGCAGCGCTCGAGTTCGTTCTGCATGCTCCTGTGAGTGATGCTGTCAATCTTGTCCCAGTCGTCTCGATGCATTCTGCTACTTAGTTGATAGAAAAGGTCCAGAAGTTCCTGATCCGTTCTTGCCAAGTCTCTCCGTGTTGTATGTATTCGCTCACGAAGAAAAGCTCGTTCCATTCTGTCGTAGATACGATGTGCTTGGGCGGTGGTGAATAGGCGCTTACATCTCAAGAACTTCGGTGTAGCACATTCATCTCGGCAACGTGACAGAAAGGCGAGAGAGGACATCAGTCGCGCTTTCTTCTTCCGTCGTTGGTCAAGGCGTCGGTACAATCTGCAAATCTCCTCCCCGTAGAGGCGTAATACAAAATTGTTGAGGCTTTCGTGGCCACTTGTTGACAAACTGCCTATTGACTTCTGTCTCGGGTTCTTCGGCCGACGTTCATCTAATGATTTTTCTGACGTTTCGCCAGCACGAGTGGCTGGCATTGTCAAAGCTTCACCCTCCATTGCCGGTGGTGAACTGGAGCCGAGCTCGCGGGCACAGGCTATATGTACCTGGCGCGCCATACATTCCCAGAGTGACGGACAGAATCGGCCGTATATTGCGCAAACATGGCGTAAAGACGATTTTCAAACCGACAAGGAAGATCAAAGAGTGTCTTAGATCGGCGAAGGAGAAAAGAGACCCACTTGCAATGTCGGGAATATACCGCATACCATGCACATGCGGAAAAGTTTATGTCGGAATGACTGGACGATCCATTAACACCAGGATCAAAGAGCATAAGCGACATTGCAGGTTGGGGCAGGTGGAGAAATCGGCCGTGGCAGAGCACGCACTGAATGAGACCGACCATGTAATAAAATTCGCCGACACGGAAGTTCTGGCTGTAGAGAAGCACTATCACACGCGCGTGTTCAGAGAAGCTGTAGAAATACAAAAACACGCGAACAGTTTGAACAAGAAAGAGGAAAGCCTTAAGGTCAACGGATCCTGGCTTCCCGTACTGCAGCGAACGACCGTCGCAGGTAGCAAGAGGAGAACCGCACCGGAAATGACCGCGGAGAAGCCCTCGGACGTTGGCGCGCCAGGTACATATAGCCTGCGCCCGCGAGCTCGGCTCCAGTTCACCACCGGCAATGGAGGGTGAAGCTTTGACAATGCCAGCCACTCGTGCTGGCGAAACGTCAGAAAAATCATTAGATAAACGTCGGCCGAAGAACCCGAGACAGAAGCCAATAGGCAGTTTGTCAACAAGTGGCCACGAAAGCCTCAACAATTTTGTATTACGCCTCTACGGGGAGGAGATTTGCAGATTGTACCGACGCCTTGACCAACGACGGAAGAAGAAAGCGCGACTGATGTCCTCTCTCGCCTTTCTGTCACGTTGCCGAGATGAATGTGCTACACCGAAGTTCTTGAGATGTAAGCGCCTATTCACCACCGCCCAAGCACATCGTATCTACGACAGAATGGAACGAGCTTTTCTTCGTGAGCGAATACATACAACACGGAGAGACTTGGCAAGAACGGATCAGGAACTTCTGGACCTTTTCTATCAACTAAGTAGCAGAATGCATCGAGACGACTGGGACAAGATTGACAGCATCACTCACAGGAGCATGCAGAACGAACTCGAGCGCTGCACCGATCGACAGAAGAAAAAGTTCGAAAGATGCCGGAAGCACACCGACAAGGCGACTCCCGACATGTCACACACAGTGGTCAACCTCACTGAACGACAATTGACCGAAGAGGAAGTGTCTGTTCTTCAAAAAGGAGGGAATTTCGCTATCATCCCGAGAACTATACCTATGGAGGACATCATTGCCAACACCGAAGCAGCCATTCGTACCCTTCCTTGTGAAAGGGCAGAGGAAATACGCACGGAAACAGCCAGGATACTGCGCCGAGCAAAACCACCAGCTTGCAACCTGAAGAAAGAAGAGGTACAAGCCATTAAGAATCTCAACGCCGACAAGAGTATATTGGTACTGCCTGCCGATAAGGGGAATGCGAGCGTCGTAATGAAGACCGAAGATTATGAGCAAAAGATCCGAGACCTATTAGATCCGAGGACGTACCGAAAACTAAGCGCAGATCCGACGCAACGTATCACACGGAATACGAATCGATTAATCAAGGCGTCTTCTCTGCCGGCGGACATACAGAGAAACCTGCGCAACACAGAAGCCCTACCACCTCGGCTGTATGGATTACCCAAGATCCATAAGAACAACGTTCCACTGAGACCGATCGTTAGCGCTCCTGGATCACCGACATATAAACTGGCAAAACACTTGGCCTCTCTGCTCCAGCCACACGTGGGGAAGACCGACACATACATTAAGGACTCAGGACATTTCATTGAGAAGCTGAAGAAACTGAAACTTGCACCAAACGACATCCTGGTCAGCTTTGATGTTGTTTCGTTATTTACGAAAGTGCCACTCAGTGACGCTCTGGAGCACATCGGTTCCATTTTTCCGCTAGACATCAGAAAGCTCTTCCATGCATGTCTCACCACGAGCTATTTCACGTGGAATGGCGATTTCTACGAACAGCTGGAAGGCGTCGCCATGGGTAGTCCTCTCAGTCCAGTGGTGGCCAACTTCTTCATGGAACAATTCGAAGCACAGGCACTGGACTCGGCGACTTGCAAACCTAAGGTGTGGTACAGGTACGTCGATGATACTTTCGTGGTGTGGAGCCATGGTGAAGAACAGCTCAGTGACTTCCTAAGACACTTGAACAGCCTCCATGCCAACATAACATTTACCATGGAAGTAGAAAAGGACAAGAAACTGCCATTTCTAGATGTTCTGGTCACAAGGGACGGCGAAGATCTGGGACACAGCGTGTATCGAAAACCGACTCACACGGACCGATACCTGCACAAACTGTCAAACCACCACCCGAGCCAGAAAAGAGGCATGATTAGTACGCTCGTAACGAGAGCAGGACGAATATGTGAGCCGCAACACCTCAAACGAGAAATGCAACACCTGGAAACTGTCCTGAGGAGCAATGGTTACTCCACAAATTATATTAGAAGTGTAACAGAGCCCAACCCTCGGCGAAGTAAGGAACCGGAAAAAGAATTGTCGGGTACGGCCTTTCTGCCATACATTCCCAGAGTGACGGACAGAATCGGCCGTATATTGCGCAAACATGGCGTAAAGACGATTTTCAAACCGACAAGGAAGATCAAAGAGTGTCTTAGATCGGCGAAGGAGAAAAGAGACCCACTTGCAATGTCGGGAATATACCGCATACCATGCACATGCGGAAAAGTTTATGTCGGAATGACTGGACGATCCATTAACACCAGGATCAAAGAGCATAAGCGACATTGCAGGTTGGGGCAGGTGGAGAAATCGGCCGTGGCAGAGCACGCACTGAATGAGACCGACCATGTAATAAAATTCGCCGACACGGAAGTTCTGGCTGTAGAGAAGCACTATCACACGCGCGTGTTCAGAGAAGCTGTAGAAATACAAAAACACGCGAACAGTTTGAACAAGAAAGAGGAAAGCCTTAAGGTCAACGGATCCTGGCTTCCCGTACTGCAGCGAACGACCGTCGCAGGTAGCAAGAGGAGAACCGCACCGGAAATGACCGCGGAGAAGCCCTCGGACGTTGGCGCGCCAGGTACATATAGCCTGCGCCCGCGAGCTCGGCTCCAGTTCACCACCGGCAATGGAGGGTGAAGCTTTGACAATGCCAGCCACTCGTGCTGGCGAAACGTCAGAAAAATCATTAGATGAACGTCGGCCGAAGAACCCGAGACAGAAGCCAATAGGCAGTTTGTCAACAAGTGGCCACGAAAGCCTCAACAATTTTGTATTACGCCTCTACGGGGAGGAGATTTGCAGATTGTACCGACGCCTTGACCAACGACGGAAGAAGAAAGCGCGACTGATGTCCTCTCTCGCCTTTCTGTCACGTTGCCGAGATGAATGTGCTACACCGAAGTTCTTGAGATGTAAGCGCCTATTCACCACCGCCCAAGCACATCGTATCTACGACAGAATGGAACGAGCTTTTCTTCGTGAGCGAATACATACAACACGGAGAGACTTGGCAAGAACGGATCAGGAACTTCTGGACCTTTTCTATCAACTAAGTAGCAGAATGCATCGAGACGACTGGGACAAGATTGACAGCATCACTCACAGGAGCATGCAGAACGAACTCGAGCGCTGCACCGATCGACAGAAGAAAAAGTTCGAAAGATGCCGGAAGCACACCGACAAGGCGACTCCCGACATGTCACACACAGTGGTCAACCTCACTGAACGACAATTGACCGAAGAGGAAGTGTCTGTTCTTCAAAAAGGAGGGAATTTCGCTATCATCCCGAGAACTATACCTATGGAGGACATCATTGCCAACACCGAAGCAGCCATTCGTACCCTTCCTTGTGAAAGGGCAGAGGAAATACGCACGGAAACAGCCAGGATACTGCGCCGAGCAAAACCACCAGCTTGCAACCTGAAGAAAGAAGAGGTACAAGCCATTAAGAATCTCAACGCCGACAAGAGTATATTGGTACTGCCTGCCGATAAGGGGAATGCGAGCGTCGTAATGAAGACCGAAGATTATGAGCAAAAGATCCGAGACCTATTAGATCCGAGGACGTACCGAAAACTAAGCGCAGATCCGACGCAACGTATCACACGGAATACGAATCGATTAATCAAGGCGTCTTCTCTGCCGGCGGACATACAGAGAAACCTGCGCAACACAGAAGCCCTACCACCTCGGCTGTATGGATTACCCAAGATCCATAAGAACAACGTTCCACTGAGACCGATCGTTAGCGCTCCTGGATCACCGACATATAAACTGGCAAAACACTTGGCCTCTCTGCTCCAGCCACACGTGGGGAAGACCGACACATACATTAAGGACTCAGGACATTTCATTGAGAAGCTGAAGAAACTGAAACTTGCACCAAACGACATCCTGGTCAGCTTTGATGTTGTTTCGTTATTTACGAAAGTGCCACTCAGTGACGCTCTGGAGCACATCGGTTCCATTTTTCCGCTAGACATCAGAAAGCTCTTCCATGCATGTCTCACCACGAGCTATTTCACGTGGAATGGCGATTTCTACGAACAGCTGGAAGGCGTCGCCATGGGTAGTCCTCTCAGTCCAGTGGTGGCCAACTTCTTCATGGAACAATTCGAAGCACAGGCACTGGACTCGGCGACTTGCAAACCTAAGGTGTGGTACAGGTACGTCGATGATACTTTCGTGGTGTGGAGCCATGGTGAAGAACAGCTCAGTGACTTCCTAAGACACTTGAACAGCCTCCATGCCAACATAACATTTACCATGGAAGTAGAAAAGGACAAGAAACTGCCATTTCTAGATGTTCTGGTCACAAGGGACGGCGAAGATCTGGGACACAGCGTGTATCGAAAACCGACTCACACGGACCGATACCTGCACAAACTGTCAAACCACCACCCGAGCCAGAAAAGAGGCATGATTAGTACGCTCGTAACGAGAGCAGGACGAATATGTGAGCCGCAACACCTCAAACGAGAAATGCAACACCTGGAAACTGTCCTGAGGAGCAATGGTTACTCCACAAATTATATTAGAAGTGTAACAGAGCCCAACCCTCGGCGAAGTAAGGAACCGGAAAAAGAATTGTCGGGTACGGCCTTTCTGCCATACATTCCCAGAGTGACGGACAGAATCGGCCGTATATTGCGCAAACATGGCGTAAAGACGATTTTCAAACCGACAAGGAAGATCAAAGAGTGTCTTAGATCGGCGAAGGAGAAAAGAGACCCACTTGCAATGTCGGGAATATACCGCATACCATGCACATGCGGAAAAGTTTATGTCGGAATGACTGGACGATCCATTAACACCAGGATCAAAGAGCATAAGCGACATTGCAGGTTGGGGCAGGTGGAGAAATCGGCCGTGGCAGAGCACGCACTGAATGAGACCGACCATGTAATAAAATTCGCCGACACGGAAGTTCTGGCTGTAGAGAAGCACTATCACACGCGCGTGTTCAGAGAAGCTGTAGAAATACAAAAACACGCGAACAGTTTGAACAAGAAAGAGGAAAGCCTTAAGGTCAACGGATCCTGGCTTCCCGTACTGCAGCGAACGACCGTCGCAGGTAGCAAGAGGAGAACCGCACCGGAAATGACCGCGGAGAAGCCCTCGGACGTTGGCGCGCCAGGTACATATAGCCTGCGCCCGCGAGCTCGGCTCCAGTTCACCACCGGCAATGGAGGGTGAAGCTTTGACAATGCCAGCCACTCGTGCTGGCGAAACGTCAGAAAAATCATTAGATGAACGTCGGCCGAAGAACCCGAGACAGAAGCCAATAGGCAGTTTGTCAAATACAGGGTTATTACAAATGATTGAAGCGATTTCACAGCTCTACAATAACTTTATTATTTGAGATATTTTCACAATGCTTTGCACACACATACAAAAACTCAAAAAGTTTTTTTAGGCATTCACAAATGTTCGATATGTGCCTCATTAGTGATTCGGCAGACATCAAGCCGATAATCAAGTTCCTCCCACACTCGGCACAGCTAGTTCGAAAGCATCGTTGATGCGAGCTCGCAGTTCTGGCACGTTTCTTGGTAGAGGAGGTTTAAACACTGAATCTTTCACATAACCCCACAGAAAGAAATCGCATGGGGTTAAGTCAGGAGAGCGTGGAGGCCATGACATGAATTGCTAATCATGATCTCCACCACGACCGATCCATCGGTTTTCCAATCTCCTGTTTAAGAAATGCCGAACATCATGATGGAAGTGCGGTGGAGCATCATCCTGTTGAAAGATGAAGTCGGCGCTGTCGGTCTCCAGTTGTGGCATGAGCCAATTTTCCAGCATGTCCAGATACACGTGTCCTGTAACGTTTTTTTCGCAGAAGAAAAAAGGGCCGTAAACTTTAAACCGTGAGATTGCACAAAACACGTTAACTTTTGGTGAATTGCGAATTTGCTGCACGAATGCGTGAGGATTCTCTACCGCCCAGATTCGCACATTGTGTCTGTTCACTTCACCATTAAGAAAAAATGTTGCTTCATCACTGAAAACAAGTTTCGCACTGAACGCATCCTCTTCCATGAGCTGTTGCAACCGCGCCGAAAATTCAAAGCGTTTGACTTTGTCATCGGGTGTCAGGGCTTGTAGCAATTGTAAACGGTAAGGCTTCTGCTTTAGCCTTTTCCGTAAGATTTTCCAAACCGTCGGCTGTGGTACGTTTAGCTCCCTGCTTGCTTTATTCGTCGACTTCCGCCGGCTACGCGTGAAACATGCCCGCACGCGTTCAACCGTTTCTTCGCCCACTGCAGGCCGACCCGTTGATTTCCCCTTACAGAGGCATCCAGAAGCTTTAAACTGCGCATACCATCGCCGAATGGAGTTAGCAGTTGGTGGATCTTTGTTGAACTTCGTCCTGAAGTGTCGTTGCACTGTTATGACTGACTGATGTGCGTGCATTTCAAGCACGACATACGCTTTCTCGGCTCCTGTCGCTATTTTATCTCACTGCGCTCTCGAGCGCTCTGGCGGCAGAAACCTGAAGTGCGGCTTCAGCCGAACAAAACTTTATGAGTTTTTCTACGTATATGCAGTGTGTCGTGACCATATGTCAATGAATGGAGCTACAGTGAATTTATGAAACCGCTTCAATCATTTGTAATAGTCCTGTACATACATACATACATATCAGAAAGTCAGAACTAAAGTAATTCTGCATAAAATGTTATAAATGTTACTTGATAGCAAGTTCAAACAAAGATTTAATGGTGAAAATATTGTAACTTCAGTTAACCAAAAGGTTTGTCTGATACTGGGAGAAATGGAACCTGTGCTGAGCTATTATATAAAAACAGTAAATTCAGCAATAGCGCACGGTCACATCAGTACACTCTTTTCATTAATCCATATATACACGAATATTTTTTCAGCGCTTGACGTACAAACAAATTTCTGATTTTTGGCTTGTATAGTACGAGCTGCATTCAAGTTCTAAGGCCTCCGATATTTTTAATTAACTACTCACCCGAAATCGATGAAACTGGCGTTACTTCTCGACGTAGTCGCCCTGCAAACGTACGCATTTTTCACAACGCTGACGCCATGATTCCATGGCAGCGGCGAAGGCTTCTTTAGGAGTCTGTTTTGACCACTGGCAAATCGCTGATGCACTAGCAGCATGGCTGGTGAATGTGCGGCCACGGAGAGTGTCTTTCATTGTTGGAAAAAGCCAAAAGTCACTAGGAGCCAGGTCAGGTGAGTAGGGAGTGTGAAGAATCACTTCAAAGTTGTTATCACGAAGAAACTGTTGCGTAACGTTAGCTCGATGTGCGGGTGTGTTGTCTTGGTGAAACAGCACACGCGCAGCCCTTCCCGGACGTTTTTGTTGCAGTGCAGGAAGGAATTTGTTCTTCAAAACATTTTGGTAGGATGCACCTGTTACCGTAGTGCCCTTTGGAACGCAATGGGTAAGGATTACGCCCTCTCTGTCCCAGAACATGGACACCATCATTTTTTCAGCACTGGCGGTTACCTGAAATTTTTTTGGTGGCGGTGAATCTGTGTGTTTCCATTGAGCTGACTGGCGCTTTGTTTCTGGATTGAAAAATGGCATCCACGTCTCATCCATTGTCACAACCGACGAAAAGAAAGTCCCATTCGTGCTGTCGTTGCGCGTCAACATTACTTGGCAACATGCCACACGGGCAGCCGTGTGGTCGTCCGTCAGCATTCGTGGCACCCACCTGGATGACACTTTTCGCATTTTCAGGTCGTCATGCAGGATTGTGTGCACAGAACCCACAGAAATGCCAACTCTGGAGGCGATCTGTTCAACAGTCATTCGGCAATCCCCAAAACAATTCTCTCCCGTTTCTCGATCATGTCGTCAGACCAGCTTGTGCGAGCCCGAGGTTGTTTCAGTTTGTTGTCACACGATGTTCTGCCTTCATTAAACTGTCGCACCCACGAACGCACTTTCGACACATCCATAACTCCATCACCACATGTCTCCTTCAACTGTCGATGAATTTCAATTGGTTTCACACCACGCAAATTCAGAAAACGAATGATTGCACGCTGTTCAAGTAAGGAAACCGTCGCCATTTTAAGTATTTAAAACAGTTCTCATTCTCGCCGCTGGCGGTAAAATTTCATCTGCCATACGGTGCTGCCATCTCTGGGACATATTGACAATGAATGCAGCCTCATTTTAAAACAATGCGCATGTTTCTATCTCTTTCGGAGGCCTTAGAACTTGAATGCACCTCGTAATACAGTATACTCAACGAAGGATGATGTCCCAGAAGTAAATCAATATAATTCCAAAGCCGCTGTGATGACCAAAGCTTTCGGGAGGCTACCATTTCAGATCTGATAGTAAATATAAACAGTTTCATTGCTCCTTAAATGCGGCCATACAGGTGGTAGCGTGGTAAATTAGAATAATAATAATAAACAAACTATTGACAGTATATTAACTATAGGCACAATAGTATTGCCTGTGCTTGCTGTCTTAATCCTTTGATTTAAAAATTCCTGCACTTCCAGGTGCCTGTGTGGTAGTGCCCAATCCTGTTGGTAAATCAAGTCATTCGAATCAGTCTCCACCTGAGGGAAAAGAAAGTTCTCAAGCATATCGAGATACGTGCTTCATATAACAGTGTTGTCGTCAAAGAAAAATGGACCATTCACGTTTTCCCATGAAACTGCACAAAACACATGAAATGTTGGAGAGTCTCTTTCATGTTGTACAACTTAATGTGGCTGTTTCGTACCAAATATTCTCATTTTATGACGGTTCACGTTCCATTTCAATTGAAAGTTGCCTCATCACTAAACGCTAAGCATTGAAGAAAACTGTCTTCCTCCATCTTGTCAACATTGAAATTACATAACTCCACACGTTGTTGTTTGTCACCTTCACGAAGAGCTCGCAGTACCTGAATTTTGCATGGTTTCATATATAAGCCTCAAAGCAACACACGCCAGATGGACATCGGGGGTCATGTTGAGCTTTCGAGCTGTATGGCGAATGGATTTCTGCATACTCCTTGTGAATCTATGGCGACTTCGTTCGACGTCTGCGTCACACTCTCAGGGATGACCCGGCGATTTGCCTTTACACAAACAACTTGTTTTTCGGAATTGTTCATGCCATAGTCTAATGCTCTGTGCGCCGGCCGGTGTGGCCGCGCAGTTAAAGGCGCTTCAGTCTGGAACCGCGTGACCGCTACGGTCGCAGGTTCGACTCCTGCCTCGGGCATGGATGTGTGTGATGTCCTTAGGTTGGTTTGGTTTAAGTAGTTCTAAGTTCTAGGGGACTGATGACCACAGATGTTAAGTCCCATAGTGCTCAGAGCCATTTTAATGCTCTGTGCTATGGGAGCGGACACACCATACCTAGTATGAAAGTCACTCTTAACAGTGGTTACTGACCCGCACTGCGCAGAACATAGAATACAAAACGCTTTCTGTTGACCCGATACCATTTTTATTAGAACTGAAGTGTGCGCACACTGCTGCTACCTAGCGGGAACAGTGTAGTACTCGAAAATTTGCTTTTCCAACAGTACGTTGATCAGGCATATATTTCAAATAACATAATAGCTATGATTTTTTTTAAATGGATGATTCCTTTTGATAAACCCTGTATATTGATTCAGTGTTCTAATAGTATGTTTAAGTGTATGAATAAGCATATGGGTGTATTACACATACGCAATTAAGACATAAATTTCTGGAGAACAACTTTTTTGAGTGGTACAACAATTTACTAAAGAGAAGTTAGTGGTGACGTTAGCTGAAGGCGAAGATTCACCAGTAGTGACAATAACAAAGATTTACTATAACATTGAGCAGTTACACCAAGTAGGGCTAAATAAATGGGTTTTAATTGTCTACAAGTTTTACAATTCCTATGTAAGTAATTTTCATTCGGTCTTAGCCAATAGTTCATAATTTTTTAAATTATTTCTTTCCGCTGGTAACGTTCAATTTCTTTCTCCATTATCTATGAGACAGTTCCTTCTTTAGGTTATTACCGAGCACCAAAATACCTTCGTTGCCAGTGTGATCATTACTTGTAATGGTCATGACCATCATTTGTAATGGCCAATGTTCAGTGCTGACTTTTGGACGGCTTGTATAATGTCACTATAGTCGGATCCATTATCTATGAGACAGTTCCTTCTTTAGGCTATTACCAAGCACCAAAATACCTTCGTTGCCAGTGTGATCATTACTTGTAATGGTCATGATCATCATTTGTAATGGCCAATGTTCAGTGCTCACTTTTGGACGGCTTGTATAATGTCACTATAATCGGATCCATTATCTATGAGACAGTTCCTTCTTTAGGCTATTATCAAGCACCAAAATACCTTCGTTGCCAGTGTGATCATTACTTGTAATGGTCATGATCATCATTTGTAATGGCCAATGTTCAGTGCTGACTTTTGGACGGCTTGTATAATGTCACTATAGTCGGATCCATTATCTATGAGACAGTTCCTTCTTTAGGCTATTACCAAGCACCAAAATACCTTCGTTGCCAGTGTGATCATTACTTGTAATGGTCATGATCATCATTTGTAATGGCCAATGTTCAGTGCTGACTTTTGGACAGCTTGTACAATGTCACTATAGTCGGCTCCAAATCGAAGGAAGTATCGTCAATGAAGCTCCGTGACCATCGAGTGGATATTCAGTTTACATGAAGCTCGTCGCATTATAGATTTTAGCTTCTGGACTGCAGTAGGACTTCATACAGTGGACATGGACGACGTCTCTGATTTCTTGTCTTTTTGATGAAGGATTACGATCCCCGACTTCACATGTGACATCCGACGAGCGACGAAGGATATGATACGGCCAAAAGTATCACTTTAGTAACTTTTCTGGTAGTCCCACTTTCCGCACAAGCGTAAAAACCCACACATAGCCTCCTGGGCTGTATCTCATCGTCCGGTGGTGGTGCTATAGCGCTCTCAGTGTTTCTCATAGTATCCAGGATTTCTACCCGAGCCAACTACTTCGACCTTGTGAAGAGGTGTTTCAGGTACTCATCCTGCGTATGGTCCAGATGAAACGGGGTTATCATAACCACCGTTTAGAACTCGCGTCCGTGGAGCAGAAACAGCTGGGAGAAGCCTTTAGTGTCTTGCTTCATTGTGTTCTATGTGAATGTCATGATGGGCATTATTGTAACACAATCTGTCTGTTCATCAGCATACATCGAGAGCATGTCTGCCAACGTCGTAGTGAAGCATCCTTTGAGGCTATTCGTCTGGGCCCAGACCACGTAAGAAACAGATTGCCCGATCGCATGGTCTAGCAGGCAACCCTTTTCAGGGAACGGCCACCAGGCGGCAACAGCGTCACACCCTTACTTGTGGAATCAACCACTAGATGGCACTCCGTTCTGTGAAATATGTGGCAACATCGGCCGAACGCGTGCAGCTTTCCACTATTTGGCGTCTGTGAAGTACAGCTGTTTCTGACATACCGGTGGTAGTGGATCGAGTCGTCATGCCGAGGGCCTGCGAGTATATCAACTGTGGAAGGAGTAGACGAACAAATCCTGAACTAAAAATGTTCAGATTTCCCGTCAAAGATAAAGAAAGGTTACGCGAGTGGATTTTAAATTCAGGTAAATCAATAAATTAGTTACGAGTAAGAAATGATAATGAACCCTAAGCATTCGATCCTATCTAAATTTTGTCCATCTTATATTCTGATATAACGTGGCAGCCCTTCCTGTACAATAATTATATCATAATTTTTAAATGAAATCTTTGCTGCGATTTGGACTTTTTTAAACTGTTTATTCACTTCATTATCGTAATTTTGGCTGTAGAGGCATTTTTGTGTGCAATGTGAAAACTGAAACCAATATAAGATATGGATAACAAAATGCAAACCATAGTGTGGTAACATTTGGTAAACAATTTAAGAAGCATTACAAGACCTTTCCCTTGGTACTTTAAAATGGCTCTAGAGCTGAAATCGCAACAGTGGAATAAATGAATAATAGCCATCATCTAACTGCTAGGTCATCGGTCCCTCTAAATCCTGGTATATACTAGAGCGAACGAAGTGAACGAGTGTAAAACCTCGTTTACACTGCTACAAATAAGTATTCATAGATAATTCGCCAATGTTCACTGCCATTCGTTTATACGTGTGAACAAGCGTTTATACTGGAATGAAGGGAAGAGAATAGAAGAGAACGAGCATAGCATGCAAACTATAGACGCTGCCTATTTTAATTTTTTTTATCTGTGCGCTAATAATCCTCACACAGCTTTCACTCGAAAACAACACTACTTATAGTAACAGGTCTGCTCGAGTGCGGATATCCCTAGTAGTAACTGCGTTGCAAATAAAAGCGTACGTCTGTTGCGAATATCTTTAAACTGTACAAAGTAAATTTTAAACATAATTATGGTTTGACATCTGTGGCTCTTCAAAGTTGACACCGCCAAAATATGCTCGAAAAACACGCTTTCATTTGTATATTACCGCGTTTGCAGCTCCCTTTCAACAACAATCCAAAATTCATCGTTTTGTGCCACTCTTATATCATTTACGATAAGTTACATGCAAAGTAAAGGAATTTAAATTTGAAATGACTGTCACTGAAATATGTCATGCCTTAATTCGCATCACAAACGAGTGCGGACATCAGCAGACAAAAATTCAGGCCAGGCACAAGTCTCTTTTCAGAGCAGTGGTGGGTTAAACTGCTTTACAAAACGTTAATATCTCAGAATGCGGATAAGCAACTTGGCAGATGTGGATAATGATCTTGTGGATGCGGTGCACATACGGACGGCGGCATTTTTCCGGTCCGCGCAGACTTCTAGTTACAGCTACGATGTAAATCTTTGATATTGAGATAAGATTATTTTGTCCGCTGGTTTTGACAAAGCAAACAAATGGCGTAGGAAAATAATTATGTCGGTAATGTCAGGACGCGAAACTCACTGCTCAGTGCAATATTTGTCAGTAAATTAACGGATTATATTTCAAAGACGTTGAGAAGATTTTGAAAATTTTCTAATGTTAACCTGCACGTGGAGATCTTTTTTACCACCATAATCCGTATCGGAAGAGCTGTATAACAAAGAGGAAATAGACGGCATGGAAGGCGAGAGTAAAACCGATGCGACTGCAATACAGTCTGCATTTAAAACAGAGAAGGTAGGAGACGAGGTACTGGCGGAAATAAAGCTGTGAGTAGCGGCCGTGAGTCGTGCTTCGGTAGCTCAGTTGGTTCGACTCGACAGTTATCGGCCGATCACGTTATTCAATTCGGACTTCAAGATTTTTACACGCCTTCTAGCAGTGCGACTCAAACGTGTCTTACGGGACATTGTTTCCCACGAACAAACATCCTTAGGCGGCGATCGTAATATACAGACAGCCCTCAGTGAATATCGAGATGTGATCGCTGTGGCAACACACTCGCGACTGCCAGACGCTTTAATCTCTATCGACTTCCAACAAGCGTTTGACCGCGTCAATCATGCATTCCTCAACGCAGTGATGGACCGAATGGCAATTCCCCCGACGTTCACGCAAGTGATTATGCGGCTCCTTCGTGGAGCAACGTCCAGACTTCTCGTCAACGGCAGACTTACAGAACCTATACGGACTGAACGCTCAGTACGGCAGGGTTGCCCTTTGTCGACGGTGCTTTATGCCATTGCGATGGAACCACTCATTTGCGGATTACGGCGACGTTTGACAGGTATTCCACTCCGGGATCATATGTTCCGCTGCCGAGCTTACGCGGACGACTTGGCCCTCGTCGTACGTTCAGCGGCTGACGTACAAGCTGTGATGCAGTGGATTACCCGTTACAGTGCAGGGGCAGGAAGCGTTATGAACGTGGCAAAATCATGCGCCATGAAGATCGGCCGCGACCTTCCCGCAGACAGCGTAGTTCCATTTCAACTGGTGGACACCCTTCGTTGTCTCGGATTGGTGTACACGCGAGACATTCGCCGCACCTCGGCGATCAACTTTCGGGCGCTGCTGCAACGCATCGGGCCAACATACAAAATCACATACTACGCCCGCTTCGTCAATACCCATCTGGCAGCTCGGATACCCCATATAGCGCAGATTCTGCCCATCACTGCGACAATGGCGGCCAGGTTACAGGCGGCATTCGGCTATTTCATTTGTTCTGGACACATCTTCAAAGTCCAGTATGAAGCTCTCACCTTACCGAAGCGGGATGGTGGCCTCGATCTGGTTAATGTGAGAGCCAGGACTACGGCACTTTACACCAATACTATGCTCCGGTTATGGAAAAGCCAAAATGCTAGTTTTACTGGAATGTTGACCACCGAGCTCGCACCTGTTTCGAGACGCCCACCGATGTCTTTGGCACACATCCCACCTCCGATGTCACATATCGGCCGTTTCTTTTTGGAGTACAGCTACATATGCACCGAGCTCCCCAGGACCAGGAAGACGACCACCCGCGACATCTACCGCCCTTCTCCGAAAGTCTCCACCCCGCAACCCCGTCGAAACACGTCACCCCCCAGGTTTCATGGCCTACAGTTTGGAAAACGATCCACCAACCATATCACGCCACTGACACCACCTCTATGTGGTACCTTCTAGTCAACGGCAAGTATACTACAAGACAGAAACTGCATCGCATCGCACTGGTGGACTCACCCCTGTGCCTCAAGTGCAATGTCGAAGATACAGATTTACATCGTTTTGAGTGTGGGCCAGCAGCAGCTGTCTGGACCCTCGTACAGAAGATTGTGGCTTTCTACCTCCGAGTACCACCACATCACGTTTCTCCCACTATGTTGATACATCCCGACACGACCTACTTTCCATCGGCTAAGTGGAACGCCATTACATGGATCAGTGGCATGGCTGTCAACTACCTCTTCCGGGACGACATCGTCGATCCGGCGGACTTTTGGACACGCCTCCAAGTACATCACCACACCCTTCGCCGGCATCGACACTATCGGGCCACTTTCGCGAACTATTTACAGAGCATTTTCACCAACCCGCCTCAAAGCTGGAATCTCAACGAACCGTGCCAGCCAAGACTGGACGATCCCACGTTCCCCTTCAATGATCAATGATAGAATGCATTTTGTTCTGATGACGCGCCAAAGTGGAGCATGGCGCGGAAAGTATTCCTATTTTATTTCACTTCTCTTTTCTCCTCCTCTTCTAAGTTTTTTTTTTCTCCTTATACATGTTTATCCTTTTCACACATTGCTCTCTATCTGCAGCCTATTTGTTCTCTTTCTCTTGTGCTCCCAAAAAAAAAAAAAAAAAAAAAAAAAAATTGCTGCTGATGGTGAGACTGTATACTCATTTATGTTAACAAAAAAAAACATAAAAATACAAAAGAAGGCCGTTGCGGAAATATAGCTACCTTTTATGTTTTACGTTTTCAAAGGATATTCTGTTATTTTATGAAGAACGTCGTCTTTTATTTTCATACCCAAGAGGTTTTTATTTGTTTTTCTAAAAAAAATTGTAGAGTACTTATAAAAAAAGCGTTCTAAGGCAAAAAAAAAAGTTGGTAGAGCACTTGCCCGCGAAAGGCAAAGGGAAAAAAAAAAGTTGGTAGAGCACTTGCCCGCGAAAGGCAAAGGTCCCGAGTTCGAGTCTCGGTCGGGCACACAGTTTTAATCTGCCAGGAAGTTTCATATCAGGCAACGGCCTTGCCACAGTGGATACACCGGTTCCCGTGAGATCACCGAAGTTAAGCGCTGTCGGGCGTGGCCGGCGCTTGGATGGGTCACCATCCCGCCGCCACGTGCTGTTGCCATTTTTCGGGGTGCACTCAGCCTCGTAATGCCAATTGAGGAGCTACTCGACCGAATAGTAGCGGCTCCGGTCAAAGAAAACCGTCATAACGACCGGGAGAGCGGTGTGCTGACCCCATGCCCCTCCTATCCGCATCCTCACCTGAGGATGATACGGCGGTCGGATGGTCCCGATGGGTCGCTTGCGGCCTGTAGACGGAGTTAGTAGTAGTAGTAGGAAGTTTCATATCAGCGCACACTCCACTGCAGAGTGAAAATCTCATTCTGGAAACATCCCCCAGGCTGTGGCTAATCCATGTCTCCGCAATATCCTTTCTTTCGGGAGTGCTAGTTCTGCAAGGTTCGCAGGAGAGCTTCTGTAAAGTTTGGAAGGTATGAGACGAGGTACTGGCAGAAGTAAAGCTGTGAGTACCGGCTGTGAGTCGTGCTTCGGTAGCTCAGTTGGTAGAGCACTTGCCCGCGAAAGGCAAAGGTCCCGAGTTCGAGTCTCGGTCGGGCACACAGTTTTAATCTGCCAGGAAGTTTTAGAGAAATATTTGTGTGTTACTTTCCATTTATTTCATTTCGCATATGATTGTGAGAAGTATCCCTACAGTAGAAATAAACTTGGTTTGTAGAATTACAGGAGCTAATCTACATTCTTCGATTGAAAACTCGGGAAAAACCATAGCCGATCGTAGTCTACAGTCAGCTCTCTGACGAATGCAATTCGCGCGCAGCGCTCTAGCCGAACACAAATCAGCGTCATTCACGTCACCGAAGACACAGCGTGGCCAATTCCGCGACATGGACAGGTTAGTTAGCATTGTAGCGTTGCCTGCGACATCTGTTGACCGACGGGAAAACTATTTTTACGGTTGCCTGTTCCGCCGTAAGGACGGTCAATCTGTTTCTTACGTGATCAGGGGTCTGGGGATGGTAGGAAGTTGTCATCCAGTGGGTGGTCTCACAATGTGAAATTATCTGCGGTACTAGGCTCAACTGGAAAGCTTCCGTGATTCAAAACGATGTACGCTAGATGGTACTTTGCAATTTTTGGAGCTTCAGCAATCTGCACTGCTTTGGTGACCGCATAGTGGGTGAGGTAGCATTTGCTAGATATTATCAGTTGATCTCTCTTTGTCGACTTCTGAAACCTCGCAAGGAGGTCGATCCCAATTCGTTAGAATGGCACTGCTGCAGGCGGGATTAGCACCACATATCCTGAAGGCAACTATGGCACGTACCTCCATCACTGGCAATTCTTACAGTGGCTCACACAGTGTCTTACAGTCATACCTGCATCTTATTCGGTCTACAGCCTTGAAAAGTCCCAAATGACCAGACTTTACAGCCTCGCGGAAACTCTTTAGTAATGTTGGCTGCAGATAAGCTGTGATGACAAATAACCATTTCTGTCGCACTGGATAACGGTTCTCAGTCTTCTAGGCCTCTATGGTATTCAGCAGTGCTGGATCATCCCTCTGGCCAGCAGCAACGTTATTTAATTCAACGATGACTGAGATTTTGTCCACGCTGCTGTGTTCTACCAAAGGATTCCTTGAAAGATAGCCACCGTCCTTGTTTGGGCCTGTTTTTGTGTACCACTGTGATATCGTATTCCTGAAGCCTCAGTGCCCCTGACGGATATTTGAGGTTAGTCTGCAGTCTTGAGAATGATGATCCGTCACAGCATTGAATAGTGTGCCAAATAAATATGGATGGACTTTGTTGATGGCCTGAATAACTGCAAGGCACTCCTTCTTCGTTATAGGGTAATTCTTCACATACTTGGAGAGTACTATGGAGACGTAAGTTACCACCTTTACAGCACACTCCAGAATTTGTATTAGACCTGCCCCTATCACAAAATCTCAGCACTGATTTTAAGTTCTGTCTCTGCATTCTCATCGAATAATGATAGAACTGGAGAATACGTCAGGCCTTCGTTAGGAACAACGAATGATCTTTCTTGTGCCATATTCAAGGAAAGTTGGGCATCTCCCTGCGGTAGTTCTTGCAAGAGACGTGCTGTGGTTGCAAATTCCCTACGAACAAGCAGTAGTATGAGCACATTCCGAGAAAACTTCTCATCTCACATATGTGCCACAGAATCGTAAATCTCTGTGCTCTTATTTTCTTTGGATCAGAGTTGACTCTTACGCCAATCACGAGATGGCCCTAGATATTTATTTGTTGGGTGACAAAGAGGCAGCTTATCGGATTCAAGCAGGGACCTGAAGTCTGGGCACACTTCTACACTATTGTCACGCAGCTTAGATGATCTTCAAATGTATTCAGGAAAACGACAATCTAATTCGTATATTAAAGACATGTTGTCCATTATATTGACGCAGCTACTCATGTCACGTTCGAAGATGGCTGCAGCGTTACACACTCCAAACGACGTAAGTCTGAACTCATACAGACCGTCAGGAGCTATGAAGGCAATCCTCCCAGGTAGCCTGTCTGGCCGGCCGTTGTGGCCGAGCGGTTCTAGGCCCTACAGTCCGCAACCGCGCTGCTGCTACCGGCCAGGTTCGAATGCTGCCTCGGGCATGGATGTGTGTGATGTCTCTTATGTTAGTTAGGTTTAGGTAGTTCTAAGTCTAGGGGACTGATGACCTCAGATGTTATGTCGCATAGTTCTCAGAGCCATTTGAACCATTTTTGGTAGCCTCTCTGCATGTCCATAGTTGGGAAATAATATGCTATTTTCAAGCAGTCTAGGCAGTCAACAATGTGTGCCAAGGAATGGACTTCTTTCTTCGAGAGTTTGTTCCATCGTCAGTAGCCGAAACAGAAACATTATGTGTAGTACTTTTTATTCATAGGGATGAAAGGTGAAGACCCAACTTTATCTGAAGATTCAATGATGTTATCTTGCATCATCTTCCCCACTTGCTCCCAGATTATCTGTCGTTCAGCCGGCGACACTCCAGATGAGCGCTGGCTTTTTTACCACGGACCGCTTGGTCTGTTTTTTCTCCGCTCTGGGCTTGAAAACACACAAAAATTGGCTGAGAATGACTGTTACTCGCCGACGTTATTGTTCGGTCAGGCCAGATCCTATTGCCATTTTGATAGTGGCTTCCTCCGTTCCTCCACCTCGTCTTTTGTAGGTGTAACGGAACACTATTCTTCGTCGGCTACATTGAGTTGCGCTTGCTGAACTGCTTCGGCTATCACATCTTTAGGAGTGAGTAGTGGCTGCTAGTGACAATTAGCGATCCAGAGCTTTCCTTGACCACTGATGATGTTTGATCGTCGCTGGCATGTAGAATTCTTTTGTGAGTCTGAATAGCTTTCCGTATTTGACAAAACCTTCAGAGTTTAACTGTGCACCTACGTTGATGACTGGAACTCGTCTCTTCGATGATGGCTGGAGAACAACGTCTTCAACGGTAAACGACCACCCAGAGAAATCTGTGTTTTGTGTGCTTGCTCTAATAGCTTCGTCAGTCTCGAGTTTTGATTTTCTATAAGCTATGATTACTTGCGATGCCTGCAATAATCCGACAGTAACATCATGAATTTATTTTGTTAAAACGACAAATTCGTTTGGCTGTCATTAATATTTATTCTTACAGTATATGTTGCAGTCATCTGGGTGTATTTCGTTTTGGCGACTTTCAGCGCAATCACTTTCATATAACAGAACATAGTATTCTTTAAATGGTGACGATAAGGGTTCCACGTTACGGAAAAGATAGCCCCTGGGTTAACTAGTGCCTGGGCTCGTTGGCCGTTGATGATCGCGGTAACTGTCGTCCATGGAGAATTTTTGTCTGTGGTGGTCTCATCTCCATACATGGTTGTCTCGCTTAATTTTCCAAGTTTTAGCAGCTAGGCGAGCAGCTGCTATCTCTGTACGATGAGGGAGAATGGTTATGGCGTAGCGGACACAACGGGACAACGCTACGTCGTGTTCGCCACAGCCTGGTGTACGAGAGAAGGGAGGTGATGTGGATCATACACAAATAACATAGGGAAAACATTCGGGAGTCGATCATATTCTCACATCCGACTCTTCTGAATTTTCTCGATACGCTGGAACCGCCTTGTGAATCATTCACATTTGATACATGTGCCCTACGACTCCTTTCATAAGATTTGAGATTTTGTCTGCTTCTATCATATTTGCATTCACAATGTTTCAAAGGACCAAATCAATCTCTAGGTATGACCGTTCTGTTTTACCATGGCGGTGCGTCTTATTCTTCAACCGTTCTTCTGCTAACAGGGGTTGCTGTTCATTGTCAACAAATGTTTTCTTCAGATAGGTCTGGAATTTTTCCCAGATGTTCGTTGTTCTCGAGCCAGTGGTGGACAGTGCCGTCGAAGTAAAAGTATACATTTGCCTAACACGTTATGTCATCCACCCTGTTGTGTTTGGCGAGTCGGTCCAATCTTTTCAGCCATTTCGCTGGATCCTGTCCAGCGCCTCCAGCCAGCAGTGACAGATGCCTGGTGTTCTGCTCTGTTAGTATTTATGTGTCTCCTTAGTATACAGATCTTAGGAACGAAGCATTGACTGCCTGTTTTCTGCTTGCTGTACGTGTAGGCGACGGCTTTTACACGTCATTGGTACAATATCAGAAGATCTATTGAGGGAATGAAACACCGGGAATGATGAAGGATGTCATCATACACGCAGCAGATTAATTATGATGTGAGATGCGCTACATACATGGAAATAAAGAGAAAGGAAGATAGAAGAGTGGTATGGAGTACTGTACGACACTATCTAAAGGTTTTTGCTGTGAAGTAGCCGTCTAAACAGTATCCCACACAAGCAAACCTGTTGCGAGTTTACTTGATGGTCCTCACACCTAGGCAGCTGGGCTAGGCACGGCTATGTTTAGTAACGAATAGCTCGATGTAGTCATAGGTTTTAACTGTGCACGTCTGCTTTCAGGCCCAGCAGCTAAATCTCTGCATATAATGGTCTGTAGCTGTGAACCTGCACTCACATAGTCTATGGTTTGGGTAAAATTGCGAATTAATAAAAAACACGAAATATGAAACAAAATGTAAATCAGCATGTACATGATTACTCTGCAATTCCAATTTAAGTGCTTGGCAGAGGGTTCATTATTCTAATAGAGGACGAACGAGTGTAGTGTAAGCTGTCTCTTTAGAGGACTTGTAGCATCTTCTAAGTGTCTTGCCAATGAAGCGCAACCTTTGGCTCGCCTTCCCCACAATATTATCTATGTGGTCTTTCCAGCTGAAGTTGCTCGTAATTTTAACACCCAGGTACTTAGTTGAATAGACAGCCTTGAGAATTGTACTATTTATTGAGTAATCGAATGCAACGGATTTCTTTTGGAACTCACGTGGATCACCTCACACTTTTCGTTATTTAGCGTCAACTGCCACCTGCCACACCATACACCAATCATTTCTAAATCGCTTTGCAACTGATACTGGTCTTCGGATGACCTTACTAAACGGTAAATTACAGCATCATTTCCGAACAACCTAAGAGAACTGCTCAGATTGTCACTCAGGTCATTTATATGGATCAGGAACAGCAGAGTTCCCAGGATGCTTTCCTGGTGAACATCTGATATCACTTCAATTTTACTCGATGATTTACCGTCTATTACTACGAACTGCGACCTTCCTGACAGGAAATCACGAATCCAGTCGCACAACTGAGACGATACGCCATAGGCCCGCAGCTTGATTAGAAGTTGCTTGTGAGGAACGGTGTCAAAAGCTTTCCTGAAATCTAGAAATACGTAATCAACTTGAGATCCCCTGTCGATAGCGGCCATTACTTCGTGCGAATAAAGAGCTAGCTACGTTGCACAAGAACGATGTTTTCTGAAATCATGCTGATTACGTATCAATAGATCGTTCCCTTCGACGTCAATGATATAGGTCTGTAGTTCGATGGATTACTCCTACTACCCTTCTTAAACACTGGTGCGACCTGCGCAATTTTCCAATCTGTAGGTACAGATCTATCGGTGAGCGAGCGGTTGTATATGATTGCTAAGTAGGGAGCTAGTGTATCAGCGTAACCTGAAAGGAACCTAATCGGTATACAATCTGGACCTGAAGACTTGCCCGTATCAAGCGATTTGAGTTGCTTCGCAACCCCTAAGGTATCTACTTCTAAGAAAATAATTTAATAAAAATGTTTCGATTCTAAAGTCTCTAATTGATGTAGACGCCAGAGAATTATGTTGAATAATGTTTATTCAAGAAAGGCCATTTCAAAGAAAAGGAAAGTGGCCTTTTGAGATCCAGTACAAATACAGACAGAAAATGCCCTTAAAGATGCAGTAAAGTTACATTGAGAGCGTTATGACAATGGTGGCAGAATACCCAAAGTAAATAGTTATCAAAGATATGCGGAAACTAAGTCCATTTCACGATCAAAATACACGAAATATTCGGCAGCTCAAAATACTGTAGTTCTGAGTGCAACATGATTCACAGATTAACACACATGGTACAAAGAATAGCAATTCATACACTGTCTGTTGTCAGTTCTGTTATGCAAAAAGAAAAAGTTACGTTAGTCTATTGTAGTGGCTTTTCAGAGCCCAGAATCTGTCGTCGACATGGCCGAATATCACACGTTACCACAGGCAGGCTTGCCTTTCACCACATCTCAACCTACAGTACCCAGAATAGCTCCCTTGAGCGTACTAGCGGAAAAAAGTGTCTCTTCACTTAACTCTAGTGCTGTTCTGTCACTGTCTGCTTTTCCACTGGCTGAAGGTTGTCCCAACCATACACACATAATTCCAGATTCCTATAGACATTATGTGAATCAACATGGACAATTCCTGCATTAAACTAACGTATTGCAACAATCTTCCTAGAAAAATGTTATAAATATTAGGTCACACTCAAATGACTTACAATAAATATAAATAATTGTTTGTTCACGAATAAAGAAGCCAGCATTCTTGCGCCAGTGCACCCTGTATAAGTGACAACACACTGTCGCTAAATATTGATTAAACAATTATTTAGGCCTTCTTGACAGAAGTGTCTGTTGGGCCACTTTACGATAGTGGTGTCAGCTAACACATGCAATTGACCACTTGTTGAAGTATCATGAATTTTTTATTAGCAGTTGTAATTAATATTTAAGTAAAGTTATTGGCAAAATAGTAAAATATTCGTTAGATAAATGCACATCTATGAACAGATATGAGGTATTCATGCAGCATCAGTTGCTCGGTTGTTGTGGAGAATACGATCTTCTGACAAGCACTTGAACGATGAAAAGATATAAAAAACGTAATAAATCAAGAAATAAAACAGATACAGATAGGCAGCTTTCAGGGATGATACAGTGCGATGCTATCGTCTGAGACATTATTTGTTTAAATCACACGAAGCGTTTAAAACTTGTGAATCACTAACTTTTGTTGTTTTAAAGGTACTAGAAATATCGTTGTCTTTGGATGTGCCTTGTTTTTGTGAGAGCCGCAGGTGTAATCAATATGCTTCAATATTTGTCTGTGAATTACTGTCGAAAACATCTTTCAGCTTGTCATTGCTGCTGCGACTGTTCTCCTGCTGCCCCTTCTGGGACTTTCCCCATTTTTGGCCACGCAGCTTGTCTTCGTACCTGGCTGGCCGGTACCGACCATCTAGCTGGATCGTCCACGGCGCGCCCTGAGCCTTAGGCCACTAGTATTTAGCTGTACAACAAATTAACCTTCCCATGTAACAACTCTAGGCAGCCCATTAGCACACCTACATATGCGTAATGCTACAGCTGCTGCAAACCACCCTCAGGGCCGTACCGTACCCTAAAGACAAAAGAGAGAGAAAATTAAAGCTACAGCGGGTAGCAGTTTTGATGTACCTGGGGTCTCAACCAAATCAAACCACAATCAAGTCCAAATTCGAAAGCAGGGTTGTCAGTGAACCACTACTTTTAGTAATGAAAACACTTCCATTACTGACACCTGCTTTACTTTGAAAAAAAAAAATTCACCCACTACTTCATCTTCATAGGCGTTAAATTCTAATAATTCTGAAAAACATATTTCTTTATTTCTAAACGATAAACCAAATACCAATTTTTTGTTGGTTTGGCTTCAAAATTGTTATAAAAGCGACACAACCCTTAATCCCCTATTTCACCCCTTAGGGGTGGTATTTCAAAAACTTCCTTCTTGAACAACGTCTACAGTACAAGATCAACAGCCTACGCAAATTTCAAGTTTCTGTCGTTACTGTTTTGCGCTGGGCTATGATGGGTCAGTGAGACAGTCATTACGGACACTGATTTTTGTGTACGGAGACTACTTTCAGGACGGCCTGTACAGGTATTTACCCAGACATCGAATACTCCAGAATACACAGAGATTACCGAGACAAGATATTTCCAGAACTCTCCGGAAATAATAAATTCTGGTTATCGGGTTTGAACTGAAGACACGCACTACGCCAGCGAGCGATGCTTACCACTACGCTGCACTGCATGCGCACAAATTGCGCCAGTTAAAACCATGTACTTCTGCATGTGGATGTGTTCAGAACAAGTGGAACATATGTACATGATGGAACTCAGACTGGAAACCAGTCACTCATATTTTCTAAAATGTGATTGTGTCTCCAGTTTTTCCAGGAACTAGCTGTGGCCTTCACAATAGCTAAGCGGATGTGTCCCATTGTGTGAGGTCTTCGATGCTACGGTACAAAGAGTCCAACGTTTAAAGTTAAAATCTTCTGGGTTGTTAAGCCGCGTCATATTTCATCCAAAATAATCGTTCCGACCCTCTGCTAGGATCTCCTTCAGGATCTTCCGGTGTCCAATACTACTAGAACGCTCTGAACAGTTCTAGAAGTATTGGACACCGGAATATCCTGAAGAAGATCCCAGCAAAGGGGTTGAAACGTCGATTATTTTAGATGAAATATGACGCGGCCTAACAACCCAGAGAATTTTAACTTTAGTGACAACAGCCACGAAAGCCTGCAGGCTTACATAGTCTAACGATTGTTCAGTGAACATACATAGCTCTGTTGTTAAATAATACTAAGCATGCAGTCCTTAACCTGTAAAGCGGATAGTTCAAGAGAATAGCTAGTGCTGTTGTTACTATGATGTGTCTACGCCATTCAAAGCACTTGGAGTGAGAGACCTGCATGCTTCGAACAGTTTTATGTAAGTCAAAAAATTAATAAGTAACACATGTTGTGACCCTGTTGACTATTGTATCAATGGTGCCATATTGTCAAAAAGAAACTCAGTATGGAGCATGTTGAGAACGGTATTATTTCAGTACTTATTGTCATTTTCACTTTCTTATAGACACCCTTCAATTTACCTTTCAATGAGAAAATAAGGACCGCTTTAATTTGCACCAACATGAAACACAAAGGAATATAATTTTTTGTTAAAAATATGCAAAACTCTGCCTTAAAAATACTCTCAGATACCACGAACGTGCTGCTAGCGACTCCGTAGGCGGACAAACTACTGCTTTTATCTCTAATGACCTTTATGTCAACAGTAACTTACACTCTGACCTTTCTTTCATCATTAACGCCTGCATCAACTCAAGTGTAACTAAAAAGCTGCTTGCTACGAGTGAGGGAGTAATTTATCCCAGAAAATTTTCTCAAAGGAAGGTCACAGAGTAATTATTTTGGTGAAGTCCATTACCTACACGTATTTCGTCTTTTGCGCGGTTCTTTACAGTATCTGCAGCTATCGAAATAACTAGCGACTGGTTCAGTACCCAGCCATTGTTGTAATAAAATACCACTGGCTGTTACTACAAGTCTGATTGTAGGATTACAGGCACCTGCGTTAATGGCTACACTAGATGCGTGATGTCCCATGAGAGATGCGCCCCTGAAATTATATTCAGTGGCCCATGAATTCCTAAGGTGACACCTCCCAAACCAGGAAAACCGGTGCTGCTTTATTGTTCCTCCATTTACAATACAGGTATCTGTGTAACGTGACCAAGTTGAGCACCATATGGGCAGACGCCGAAAATAGCTCTTGAGGCCGTACTGCGGTTTATCTGTGAAGGTGGTACCACTTCATTCGTAAGTCAGTACGCTGTGGGCAAGGAACTCACTTACCGAACAACATGATGATTTCGTGTGAGGAATCGCCTCGAGGTTTCTAACCAGTGGTGGTGCTGGACTGTTTGCATATCTCCGCGCTTTGCAAAGTCCAATTAACGTAAAGCTGTTGTCAATCAAAGGATTGGTCTGAACACCACAGTGCTGTAGGCCTCCACCACCTTTGAACATTTTTACCCGATCAGTTACGGTATGGCGAACTAGAGATTAACATGGGCTCACAATCACGGTGCAACACGGCGTTTTTAGCATCAACAGACTTTACGAGTGGTTAAAGAAGTTGTTGTTGTTGTTGTTGTTGTTGTTGTGGCGGCCTTCAGTTTGAAGACAGGTTTGATATAACTCTCCGTGCTACTCTGTCCTGTACAATCTCTTCATCTCTGGATAACTACTGCAACTTACATCCTTCGGAATCTGTTTATTGTGTTCATCTCTTCGTCTCCCTCTACGATTTTTACCCCCACACTTCCGTCCAATACTAAATAGATAATTCTTTGAAGTCTCAGAATGTCCTGTCGGACTAGACTTACTATCATTTAAATCTTTATTCGATGCAACGGTAAGAAATTTGTTTTCTTCAGTAACGCTTTTCTTGTCACTGCCAGTCTACTTTTTTATGTTCTGTCTACTTTGTCCATCGTCAGTTATTTTACTGCCAAAATGGCAAAACTCATTTACTACTTCAAAAGTAGTTTACTAATTTAATTTCTTCAGCATCACTTGATTTAATTCGGTTAAATTCTACAAATACCATAATCGTAGGTTTACCTTTCGGTAACATATTTTCTAAGTCGAGGGGCAGTATTGCCTTGAGTGTGCACACATTTTGCCAGAATCCAAACTGATCTTCCCTTAATTCGGCTTTTTAACATTCTTCTGTAATGAATTCGTATTAGTATTTTCCAACCTTGACTTATTACACTGATAGTTAAGTAACCTTCAGACCTGTCACCACGCTTCATTCTTTGTAATTGGATTTAGTACATTCTTCTTGAAGCCTGAGCTTATTTCGAGTGTCCCATATTTCTTTGCATACCAGATGGGAGAGTTTTCTGATGGTTGACCCTCCCAAGACTGTCAGTAGGTCTGACGGAATGTCGTCTACTCCCAGGGCCTCGTTCCGACTACTGTCTTTCACTACTATGCCAAATTCTTCGCCCGCATCTCGTGGTCGTGCGGTAGCGTTCTCGCTTCCCACGCACGGGTTCCCGGGTTCGATTCCCGGCGGGGTCAGGGATTTTCTCTGCCTCGTGATGGCTGGGTGTTGTGTGCTGTCCTTAGGTTAGTTAGGTTTAAGTAGTTCTAAGTTCTAGGGGACTGATGACCATAGATGTTAAGTCCCATAGTGCTCAGAGCCATTTGAACCAAATTCTTCTCGTAGTATCATCTCTCCCATTTCCTCTTCATCTACGTCTTCCTTCATTTCTGTAATATTTCCTACCATGTCATCTTTCCTTGTATAGACCCTCTGTATATTCCTTCCACCTTCCAGCTTTCAATTCTTCACTTAGAACTAGTTCTCCATCTGAGCTGTTGATAATCATGTTTCTTCTCTTCTCTCCAAGGACCTCTCTAAGTTTCCTATAGGCAAAATCTTTCTCTTTGTGATATATGCTTCCATATCCATTTTTCCTGTAACTATTCCTGCATATCCACTTTGCAATTCCTGTCATTCCCATTGTTTAGACGATCGTATTCCAGTTTCCCTGCATTTGCTCCTTTTATAAACAAAATTCAGTATCGCTTGTCTTAAGGAAGGGTATCTATTAGGTCATGTCATTTTACGTATTTGATCCTGTGCTGCCTTCACTATTCCATATCTTGAAGCTACCCATTTGACCTCGACTGCATTCCTTTTACCCTGTTCTAGGTAGTCGTTGCCCAGTCTTCGTGTGAAATTCGCAACAACTCTGGTTCTTTCAACCTATCGCATCTCCTTTTATTTCCTACCTTTTTACAGTTTCTGTAATTTTAATATACAGTTAATAACCAAGCAATTGTGCGCAGGGTCTTCATCTGGCCCTGGAAAAGTCTTATAATTTAAAATCTGGTTGCGAAATCTCTGTCTTATCATAAAAAAATAATCGGTTAAAAACCTTCCTGTATCTCAACGTACACACCTTTTTTCATTATTCTTAAACAATGTCTAGCGATAATTAAATTGTGCTCTGTGAAAAATTCTACCAGGTAACTTCCTCTTTCATTCCTCTCCCCAAGTACACGTTCATTTACAATTTTTCCTTCCTTATCTTTTTCTACTATCGAATTTTAGTCCGCCATCACAATTAAATTTTCATCACTTTTAACTATCTGAATAATTTCTTTCATCTCATCATACATTTCTTCAGCCTCTTCATCTGCAGAACTAGTTGGCATACAAACTTATATTACTATTGTGGTGTGGGCTTCTGTCTGTCTTGGCTACGATAATGCATTCACTATGCTATTCATAGTATCTTACCCGTATCTCTCATTCATTATCAGAACTACTCCTGCATTGCCCCCATTTTAATCTGTATTTATAACTCAGATTTCAGCTACGACATATCAGTGCCCGTGTTACTCCAAGTTACGATGCAATGCACGTTCGAACACCCATGCACGTCCGAAGGCTCAGGCACTGTGGTGATTACAGCCGTTATAAAATGAATGAAGTGTGTTCGCAGTTGCGAGTATGAAAAAACGGCAACTGCATAATGGAATTAAGAAAGCGAAAATTTTTGCCAGACCAGCACTCGAACCCCTATTTCTCGCTTATCCGCATGTACGAGAATATACATAATGGATTTACAAGTAAACATTTTTGACAAATGGTTGACGAGATACGGAAGACTGGATCTGGCCGGGAATCGTGTTCGGGTAGCCTAATGGTAAGGCTAAGAATCCAGGTTCGAGTCCGGGTCCGGCACAAATTTTCACTGTCGTCATTCCATTAGGAAGCTAATGATTGTTCATATTTGTAATTGAGAATACATTTTATGTCCTGAATTCACCTGGCCAGAAGTCCTGTTCCTGCTGCCACCAGACTTCACAAATTCTCATTATTAACTTCAACCTATCCATTCCCTTTTTTAAATTTTCTAACTTATTTGCCTGGTTAAGGGATAAAGCAGTCCACACTCCAACACATAGAATGCTACTACTGTTTTTCCTGACGACGGAATCCTAAGTAATCGCCCGGAGATCTGAATGTGGATTATTTGACCTCCAAAACATTTTATGAAAGAGGATGTCATCATCGTTTAACCACACAATAGAGCTGCATGCCCTCCGGAAAAATAACTGGTGTGGTTTCCCCTGCTTTCAGCCGTTCACGGTACCAGCACAGTAAGGCCGTTTTGGTTGATTTTACAAGGCCAGATCCGTCAATGATCCACACTCTTGCCGCTTCAACTATTGAAAGAGTTGCAGCCACTCTTCAGGAACCATACGTTTATCTGGCCTATCAACAGGTAACCCTGCGATGTGGTTGCACCTACTATACGGCAATCTGTATCGCTGAGGCACACAAGCAACCCCACCAAAGGATTGGTCCAAGGTTTATCGGGTGGGAGGAGAGGGGAACAAGTGATAAGCGACAGATAAAAATCCTACTCTGACCAGAGATCGAACCAAAGTCTTTAACTTTGTCACTCACGGACTCTGAAAGAAAGATAATTATTCTGGCGAAGGGAATCACTACGTTTTCGACCTGGCCTACAGTGTCCCTGCTTGTTTTCTCTCTTCTGGGATCTTATACGTAGCCATAACATGACACTTGCGCCACATTCAATCAGTTCCACAATTCACGTTGACTGAGTACTGTCTGTAATCTGCCGTAGTTCCAGAAACAAGTAAATGTCAGCCAGATACTTGTGCTGGTATAACGCGACAATAATAGCTTTAACTCCTACCAGATTGCATACCTAGAGACTCTGAAGTTAATTCAAAGAAACCAATTAAGATGTCAGTTGTCCCCTCTATAAGTGTGGTGTTTTAGACTTTGTATGGATGATTGTATTTGTACGTCACACATTAGGGAGAATGTCTGTCTGCAGCAGTCCTGAATTGTACCAATGATCGTATTTTAAACGAAGCGTTTTAGTAGTGGTTTGGTTTTTCTCCAATTAATTGAAAAGACTTTAAAAAGCTTGAAATAATGCGATGTATCAACATGCCGAACAGTCAGTCATCTCCTATAGAAGATAAATTCGAGTTTGCGATCCGTGACATATTTTTATACGAATTTTTCAAAGCTGTAAAGTGTTAGATAGTATTAAACTATCTTATTTCGCATTTTCGAGATTTGGCTTCTGTGCACCACATACAAATAGTAGTGTATTTGTCCAAACGTTTGATGTAAGCACACAGTGGTTCGGAACTGAGGTGATGTAGTTTTATTCATCCGAAGATCGCTTTAACGAGGATACTGGAGATGATATGGTAATGCAGTTTAGGAACAAACACACAAAAATGTAATTAATTGCATATTGAGAAGTCTAATTCGGCAAGGGTAGTACTGGTAGTCAGTCGTAGCCTTATAGTACAAATCAACCTGGGATTTGCCTGCAGCGATGTAGGGGAAACCTCAGAAAACCCAAATGTAGCCACTGTGTATTGTAATCTCTATCCTCTCGAATACAGAAGTAGTCTGTTTACAACAGCAAGACCGGATTGGTTTCATCCTTAAGGTACATTATTGTTTTGCATAGAAGTTATGTAATGATGCAAAAGGCTAATCCTACACTGATAAATTCAATTCTCACTAGCAATCGCCACACGCACTGCTAACTTAATGCGACACAAAAGGCTATCAGCTGACATCAGAATATTCCGTGGGTTTGTGTTTTCCATTTTGTCAACCTCTTCTTCCCATTTGGTTGTCTTAACTTTGTTGTTGTTGTGGTCTTCAGTCCAGGCACTGGCTTGATGCAGCTCTCCATGCTACTCTATCCTGTTCAAGCTTCTTCATCTCCCAATACCAACTGCAACCTATATTCTTCTGAATTTGTTTAGTGTATTCATCTCTTGGTCTCCCTCTACGATTTTTACCCTCCACGCTGCCCTCCAATACTAAATTGGTGATCCCTCGATGCCTCACAATATGCCTTACCAATCGATACCTTCTTCTAGTCAAGTTGTTCCACAAATATCTCTTCTCTGCAATTCTATTCAATACCTCCTCATTAGTTATGTGACCTACCCATGTAATCTTCAGCATTCTTTTGTAGTACCACATTTCGAAAGCTTCTATTCTCTTCCTGTCTAAACTATTTATCGCCCACGTTTCACTTCCATACGTGGCTACATTCCATACAAATACTTTCAGAAACGAATTCCTGACACTTAAATCTATACTCGATGTTAACAAATTTCTCTTCTTCAGAAAAGCTTTACCTGCCAGTGCCAGTCTACATTCTATATCCTCTCTACTTCGACCATCATCAGTTATTTTGCTCCCAATATGGCAAAACTCATTTACTACTTTAAGTGTCTCATTTCCTAATCTAATTCCTTCAGCCTCACCCGACTCAATTCGACTACATTCCATTATCCTTGTTTTGCTTTTGTTGATGTTCATCTTATATCCTCCTTTCAAGACACTGTCCATTCCGTTCAACGACTCTTCCAGGTACTTTGATGTCTCTGACAGAATTACAATGTCATCGGCGATCCTCAAAGTTTTTTTTTCTTCTCCATGGATTTTAATTCCTGCTCCGATTTTTTCTTTTGTTTCCTTTACTGCTTGCTCAGTATACAGATTGAATAATATTGGGGATAGGCTACAACCCTGTCTCACTCCCTTCCCAACCACTGCTTCCCTTTCATGCCCCTCGACTTTTATAACTGCCATATGGTTTCTGTACAAATTCTAAATATCCTCTCGCTCCCTGTATTTCACCCCTGCCACTTTCATAATTTGAAAGAGAGTATTCCAGTCAACATTGTCAAAAGCTTTCTCTAAGTCTACAAATGCTAGAAACGTAGGTTTTCCTTTCCTTAATCTATTTTCTAAGATAAGTCGTAACGTCAGTATTGCTTCATGTGTTCCAAAATTTCTACGGAATCCAAACTGATCTTCCCCGAGGTCGGCTTCGGCCAGTTTTTCCATTCGTCTGTAAAGAATTCGTGTTAGTATTTTGCAGCAGCGGTTTATTAAACTAATAGTTCGGTGATTTTCACGTCTGTCAACGCCTGCTTTCTTTGGGATTGATATTATTATATTCTTCTTGAAGACTGAGGGTATTTCGCCTGTCTCATACATCATTAGATGGTAGAGTTTTGTTAGGCTTGGCTCTCAGAAGGCTGTCGGTAGTTCTACTCCCGAGACCTTGTTTCAACTTAGGTCTTTCAGTGCTCTGTCAAACTCTTCACACAGCACCATATCTCCTATTTCACCTTCTTCTACATTCTCTTCCTTTTCTACAATATTGTCCTCAAGAACATCGCTCTTGTATAGACCCTCTTTATACTCCTTCCACCTTTCTGCTTTTCCTTCTTTGCTTAGAACTGGGTTTGCATCTGAGTTCTTCATATTCATGCAAATGGTTCTCTTTTCTCCAAATGTCTCTTTAATTTTAATTGGTAACGCCACGTAGCGCTCTGTATGAAAATCACTGGCTGTGCTGTGTGCAGTCTGTGCCTGGTTTGCATTGTTGTTGGCTATTGTAGTGTTGGGCAGTTCGATGTTAACAGCACGTAGCGTTGCGCAGTTGGAGATGAGCCGCCAGCAGTGGTGGATGTGGGGAGAGAAATGGCGGAGTTTTGATATTTGTCATGAACTGCTCTCTCTCTCTCTCTATATATATATATATATATGATATCAAGGTAAATACATTGTTTGTTCTCTATTAATATCTTTCGTTTGCTAACTATCCCTATCAGTAGTTAGTGCCTTCCGTAGTTTGAAACTTTTATTTAGCTGGCAGTAGTGGCGCTCGCTGTATTGCAGTAGTTCGAGTAACGAAGATTTTTGTGAGGTAAGTGATTTGTGAAAGGTATAGGTTAATGTTAGTCAGGGCCATTCTTTTGTAGGGATTATTGAAAGTCAGATTGCGTTGCGCTAAAAAATATTGTGTGTCAGTTTAAGCACAGTCGTGTATAATTTTTCTAAGGGGACGTTTCATATGTCGACCTGTAGCCGAGGATACCTCACTGGAATTTTCTGGTTTTTTTCTTGTAGTTTGTGTAATTAGTGTAGCTATTGTTTATTGCTAGCACATAATTGTAGAGAATCTCCTTTGTAGTTGTAGTTTTTCATTGTTGTGCAGTAAAACAGTTGTGGCATGCCTGTAGATTTGCATCAAGTATTTCGCAGCTGCGTTTGCAATTAACTAGATATTATTTTCTGTGCTACGTTAATGTGTTCTCTTATTTTTGCTCTTCAAATTGTTCTTTTCTGTGTTATCATGTGAAATATTATGACTAGAATGGCTCGTGAAAAACGAACTCTAGGCTCCAAAGTAAACTGAGAAATAACAGTGACGACGAGCGTAGCTTATCAGCACCACTGTGTAGTGAATTAACAAACATTTGAAGTAGTAATTTGGTAATTGTGCATAGGGAAATGGAGCGGGCGGCAAATAATGGTGTAGACAATGAAACAAGTAGTGAACAGGGAAGCATTATCGATCTATCGGTCGGCAACAGCTCGCCTCAGGAATCCGAAATGACAGAACACTATATTGCAAATACTGTAGACTCAGGTTTTGGGTCCTCACCGTTTTCTCAAATGAGTCAAGACACATTTTCTGCTTGTCAAAATGTGAATGTTGCCGGTGAAAATGCCCTGCCAAAAAGCATAGAGAAACAGATTCCAGACACAAATACATTATTATTGCAATTAATGCAACAAATGGAACAAAATCAGATACAAACGCAGCAAAAGCTTCAAAAGTTAGACACAATGGAACAAAATCAGAGACAAACACAGCAAAAGCTTCAAAAGTTAGACACCATGCTTGAACAAACACGTGAAGATTTAACTAAAAACACAAATTTGTGAGCATTTTCAACCTATTTTTTCGCTGCATCAAAATGCATTACAGAATCACGAAGCAGCCATAAAAGAACCGCAAACTATTGTTCATGAAAATCATGAGACCTTGCAAGCTAAAATTGACTCATTTGCATCTACCGATTGGGTTACGCAACTTGCGAAAACTCAGGAAAACTTAAAGCACACAGTAGATACTCTGAAAATTGGTTCAGAAAGACACATGGAGGAAATTAGTTCATTATCAGAGAAAGTAGTTGAACTTTCGGATCAGCTAAATAATTTATCTACGAAGGTAACTGATAATCTGAATGACACAAATTCAAACAAAATCAGAATCACATTAATACGCAACACCAAAGAGAAATCCGGGAAGTACAAGATCAGCTGACACAGGTAATACAAGAATTACGTATTTCAGAGGACACTCGCGCTCCAATACGGGAAGAGGGACATAGAAATACGGAACAGCCACAAAATAATAACACGGGGTACTTCGGAAATCATGCAAGAAATTGGCAAGGTACACCGAATTTTGAGATGGAACCGCCGAAACGAAGTAACAATGACCGATATGCGACTCGCCGACATAATGATTTTGACTATAAGCTGTTTATTAATACACGTAAATTCAAAACATTTAAGAATTCCGGCAACGATATTCATCCACAAGCGTGGCTTCATCAATTCTCTCATTGTTTTCCTTCCAACTGGTCATTAGAGTACAGATTTGAATTTATGTGTGGCTACTTAGAAGATGAACCAGCTGTAAGAATGCAATCGGTCATTCACGATTGCCACAGTGAAGGAGAATTTTATCATGCCTTCCTTTCAGCATATCGGTCTCAAGCTACACAAGACCGAGTAAAACATAGCATCATAATGATGAAACATTTCGAACAATCTGAATTTTCCAATCTTGTGAAATATTTTGAAGACATGTTACACAAGAATCAGTACCTGCCAAACCCATAGAGCCCCTCAGAACTCATCCGAATTTGCTTAATCAAATTACCTGAACATTTACGACATATTATTTTGGCAGGACGTTGCAAAGACGACATTGAAGCTTTTCAGGGACTCTTACAATAATTAGAAATTGACACTGACAATCGCAGGATGCGGAAACAGGAACACAACAATTACAGGTCACATCCGTCACAATTCCGTGATGACACAAACAATAACTTGACACGACAAGTCTATTTTTACAATGCAAATCGTGACAAAAACAGACACCACCCTATGATAACTGTTGGCAGAATAATAGTTACAGAGAAAGATCGCATTTCCGTAATAATGAAGATGACAGAGACAATCATAGAAACAGACAATATTAACCAGAACTATTATTATCAAGGGAGACAGAATAATTTCAGACGCAACAGTTCAGCGCGCAGTTACGATTCAGGGAGAAATTCTCCACCACCGACAAGAAAGAAACTGTGGAATCTACCGACATGACGACAGACGATATAATCATAATGACAGATCTGAATATTATCAGAACTGGCGGGATTCAAACAGAGCAGGACACTCTCGACAAGGTGAATTTGTAGAAGTTAGGTCTCCTAATCCCAATAACGACGCGCACGCCAACAAGGAGACAGACAATGACTCGCACCGCAGCCACGTGCGCCGGCTGGCTCAGAGAAAAATAACCTAGACGCTAACCTTGAAAAAAATTTTAGCATTCCTTACCGACGTATACCGCATGATAATTGCGTTCAAGTTGAACCTCTGCGTAATAGGAAGGGTAAAGGATTGCATCACATTTCTCATGTAAAACCGTTTATTGAGAGATAATCTGCTTTTTAACTTAGTCTTTGCTATAAAAGTTTTCACTTCACGTTACTACTACTCTTTGTCACACTTAGAAACTGTTAACATGCAACTATGTTTTAAAATTAACTATCCAGTCTAGAACCTAAGGAACATATTTAGACAGTAATTACAAATGCATTGTTATAGTGAACAGACAACAAAGTATTATTGTGTGTGCACATTCTTGCTTGTTAGTTGCACGATTACGCAACGACTATACGGCTTACATACTTAGAACATATTCCAGTACTGCTAATGAGATTTTAATGCAACATTTTGGTTTACTTGAAAATACATTCTGGATTTAAAGTACTTTCTGAGAGATACCAGATGACACAGTGGGTAGTTTGAAAGCTACACGATTATATCACGCCGCTACTAATGTGTGACTCAATTTGCATTGTTGCGTTTGCAGTGTATCTGTTATTCTGAATTCTTCTGGAAAGTAAAACATGTTTTAGTAGTAACATTTGTGGTATAGCTACAATGAGACAGCCTTTTCCGTAGCACAACAATACATTACATTATAGTACTTTCTTGATCAGGGTAAGGAACGTAATAACTACGATATCTATATGCAAAGAATTTCACTTTCGTTTATCATGAGGTAAGTACATTGACTTCTGGAGAACTTAGCTTTCAGAGGACGATAACTACGACACTTCCTCAGAGATTATCTTACAAGACGCACAGTTTAGCGCGACAGTACACGAATTTCAGTGATTAATTTTGTACTTAAAACATTTATTCTTAAAGATTTTTGAATTACAATGATACAAAGTTTTTCCGTGATACATTTCATTCCATTGCTGTAATCTGTAACACCTGAGGGTATAATTACATTAATCCTCAGGCGGGTACATGCCTACTTTGTGTACCATGTGTTTGGCAACCACAAGGAGCCCTAGCTAATATGGTATTTGCTTATACAACTTTACACATCGGTACCATATTCCTCTAACACAGAATTACACAGCTATCTGATTATTTAACAGAGAAACAAACATTTTTTTTTACTACATCAGTGACAGATATTTACGCAAGTACACAGTTGGATAACTTTGCACTTACGAAATTGTATTTTGTCTGTACTTTGTGAACTGTTCATATTTTTTCAGGACCATTGTGATACTATGAGAGCTCTGAATGATGTATTTGGTATGGGATCAAGATTTTAAAGTATGTTTGAAGTAGATGACACTTTTGACATGAGCAGAGAATTGAAATGGGTCTGAGCACTATGGGACTTAACATCTATGGTCATCAGTCCCCTAGAACTCAGAACTACTTAAGCCTAACTAACCTAAGGACAGCACACAACACCCATTCATCACGAGGCAGAGAAAATCCCTGACCCCGCCGGGAATCGAACCTGGGAACCCAGGTGTGGGAAGCGAGAACGCTACCGCACGACCACGAGCTGCGGACAGCAGAGAATTGTTTTTAGGTTTTGAAATTATTGGAGGAAGCTGTGACGATTTTGAGATTTGGCTGAGGTTTTATGATGTTATGATGACGATGTGTATTACGCTGTTGCGGTATGTTTATGATCACTAATCTGATGCTATATGAGGAATTTGATTATACTACGTATTTATTATGATGAAATATTGAATAAGTGTCTACGAATATGTATATGTCTAATAAAGCAAGGAATAATGAGTAGTGATTAGGGATTCTGGTTTGTGAAAAAGGATGTTGGAAACCGAGAATCGTACTTTAAGAGTTATGAAATGTGTGTATATGTGTGAATGTATCACTATGCTGGCGAAAATTTTTTGGACACTGTTATATTTATAGGATTTTGTTTCTACATATGTGTAACGCAAATTCTCGACCTGTAAAATTTTTTATATGAGACTGTCACTGTAGTGCAAACTGGTGTCGTAAATATTTCAGTAAGAAAGTCAAGTGACCACCTTCACGTAATGTGTCGTGGGCAGCCAGCTGCGTGATAGTCGCCTGGAAAAAAAACCATTAGTGTGTGCCTTTCAGAGGCACAGGTGCAGAAAAAAATGGAGGCCATTATCCTCACTATTGACATTCCTTTGTAGAAAGCATCGGAAATACGACACGCTCAAACTTGAAAACAATTGATTACACTGTGGAGCTCTTAATTTATGACATTTACTAACATGCTTAATGAAATGATGAGAAACATTTTACATCTATGTCTTTCTAGTTGAGAGATTGCTCATTTTGTTTAGTATCTAGTTTCTAGTAGCACTGCAGCATTGGTTAAAATAAAATTTAATATGTGTACTAATATAAATATTTTTTGTCTACAGATACAGTAAATAATAATTTTATGATATAAGTCTCAAAAATTAGGGAGCACAAAAAGACATTTCCCTTCACAGGAACTGCATACATAATTTTCTTTCCAAGTACTTGGTAATTTATTTTGTAGAATAAGTTGTGGTGCACCACTTTAATGACATAGACATTAAGATGTGAACAGACATTTCCCTTATCTGCATTGTTGTCTTTAGTGTACTATTTTTTTTTTTTTGCTTGTGGGTTTGTCATGATTAGATATAAGTTATTGCATTTGCTGCTGCTGATTGCCAGGCATAGAGCTACTGAATTTCACTTTGTATTACTCTGTTAAGCCAGCTTTACTACTGATTCATTTTTCTTGTTGCTGTACATTGGCTCATAGTAGTTGTAATGTTGCATTTGCACTGTTAATTTAGATTTACTGCTGCTTGCTTTGCCACTTTTCATTTTTTTGTCATTGCTGTTTGTGTTAATTGTTTTGTGATGCTGCATTGCCTCGTCCCTTTATATATATATATCTGAGCTCAGTAGATTTAAGTTAGCTTAAGAGGGGGTAGACTATATAAGAGAATCAGTTGTGATGAATTGGAAGAAATGCATTTAGAAGCTATAAGAAAATGGTTTGGCCAAAAAAGTATTTTGAAAGAGGATATGAACAAAAAAGTAAGGTTTAGGGTCAACAGGTTTAGATAGGATTTTCTTGTAAATAAATGATAAGGTAAGATAATGGAAAATAAATTATGAAGTCAGAAATATGTGAACATATAAATACAGAAAGCATGCTTGGATAGGATTTTTTTGGTGGAAACAAATGTTGAAATAAGAGAAAAGACCTATGGAATGAAGTTTTGGGTTGGACTGCAGTACCAAATGTTACACTGAAAACAAACCCTGCCCTTTCCTTTTGTGTTATTCTGCTATGTGTTTGTTTACTCTTGTATATTTGTGTTTTTCCTGTCTTTATGTGTTTAGCTGATATGAGTTATGTTGTGGAATTTTTCTAGTAATATGGTATTTTCTTTGTAAAGATGCTTAGACATTATTTATTCTGTTTTGTTTTAATGCTCATGTGTGAAGTTGATGTTTCAAAGTTATTCTGATCTTTTATGTATTTACTTATGTCATAATTCCAGTAACACTGATGTATAAGTTTATTTCTATTGTTTTGTAAATTCTGTGTTACTACAAATGTTATCTGTACTGTTATGTTCTTTAATGATGTATTTTGTACGTTTGTTATTGTATTCTCATGTTATAAAATTGTAATTGACACCAGTTCATCAAATTAAGTAACTTCTAAGTTACATTTCACTGCACACGTTTCTGTTGGTCATAGTATATAGACAACATGTGAAAAGTAGGGACTCATAGTGTTTGCACATGTGTTAATAATTCAGCAAGGGACTGGATAACAACATTGCTGGTTCTAAGGACATTTCACAAAAAAGTTGGTGAGTGCACAAGTGGTGGTTCATGGACTTACTATATTGTCCACAAGACTCTTCTATGGTGATTGTGCACCTGCACAGTAGCAACGGATGGCTGCTAGCCATCTCTACAAGGACTACAATGGGTCTACACCTTTGATGACTCACCAATACCACTATTTCTACAAGGACTGCAGTGGGTCTGCACCTCTGGTGGGTAACCAAGACCATAATCTCTACCAGGACTACAGTGGGTCTGCTCTGTGATGACCTACTTACCAATATTCTTCAAAACTCTGACTGACTCTGCTGTGGGTTTGCTCTGTTGTGGTCCATTACCTGTCTGCATGTCAAAAGACAGCACTGTCTATTGATTCTTCCTGACTAATGTCTTGAACTTCAGCCTACTCTTCATCACTACTATATTGTGATCTGAGTCTATATCTGCTCCTGGGTACGCCTTACAATCCAGTATCTGATTTCGGAATCTCTGTCTGACCATGATGTAATCTAATTGAAATCTTTCCATATCTCCCGGCCTTTTCCAAGTATACCTCCTCCTCTTGTGATTCTTGAACAGGGTATTCGCTATCACTAGCTGAAACTTGTTACAGAACTCAATTAGTCTTTCTCCTCTTTCATTCCTTGTCCCAAGCCCATATTCTCCTGTAACCTTTTCTTCTACTGCTTCCCCTACAACTTCATTCCAGTCGCCCATGACTATTAGATTTTCGTCCCCCTTTACATACTGCATTACTCTCTCAATATCCTCATACACTTTCTCTATCTGTTCATCTTCAGCTTGCGACGTCGGCATGTATACCTGAACTATCGTTGTCGGTGTTGGTCTGCTGTCGATTCTGATTAGAACAACCCAGTCACTGAACTGTTCACAGTAACACACCCTCTGCCCTACCTTCCTATTCATAACGAATCCTACACCTGTTATACCATTTTCTGCCGCTGTTGATATTACCCGATACTCATCTGACCAGAAATCCTTGTCTTCCTTCCACTTCACTTCACTGACCCCTACTATATCTAGATTGAGCCTTTGCATTTCCGTATTCAGATTTTCTAGTTTCCGTACCACGTTCAAGCTTCTGACATTCCACGACCCGACTCGTAGAACGTTATCCTTTCATTGATTATTCAATCTTTTTCTCATGGTAACCTCCCCCTTGGCAGTCCCCTCCCGGAGATCCGAGTGGGGGACTATTCCGGAAACTTTTGCCAATGGAGAGATCATCATGACACTTCTTCAATTACGGGCCACATATCCTGTGGATACACGTTACGTGTCTTGGTAATGCAGTGGTTTTCATTGCCTTCTGCATCCTCATGTCGTTGATCATTGCTGATTCTTCCGCCTCTAGGGGCGATTTCCCACCCCTAGGACAAGAGAGTGCCCTGAACATCTATCCGCTCCTCCGCCCTCTTTGACAAGGCCGTTGGCAGAATGAGGCAGACTTTTTATGCCGGAAGTCTTCGGCCACCAATGCTGATTATTTATCAGAATTTAGGCAGTGGCAGGGATCGAACCCGGGACCGGAGACGTTTTGATTATGATGCTACCCCTAGACCACGTGTACTTTGGTGTTCGTCTTATATCCTCCTTTCAAGACACTGTCCATTCTGTTCAGCTTCTCTTCCAGGTCTTTTGCTGTCTGTGACAGAATTAGAATGTCATCGGCGAACCTCAAAGTTTTTATTTCTTCTCCATGGATTTTAACTTCTACTCCTAATTTTCCTTTTTGTTTCCTTTACTGTTTGCTCAATATATAGATTGAATAACATGGGGGATAAGCTACAACCCTGTCTCACTCCCTTCCCGACCACTGCGTCCCTTTCACGCCCCTCAACACTTATAACTGCCATCTGGTTTCTGTACAAATTGTAAATAGCCTTTCGCTCCCTGTATTTTACCCCTGCCACCTTCAAAATTTGAAAGAGAGTATTCCAGTAAACATTCTCAAAAGCTTTCTGTAAGACTGCAAATGCTAGAAACGTTGGTTTGCCTTTCCTTTATCTCACTATGTTATGAGAAAAACATGGTTCTTTGAGTGGAATAAGTATTTCCCAGAACTCCATGAGAACGTTGAATATAATGTTCACCCTGCACGCCAAATCACAACGTCAGCCCATGAAATCATCGAAAAGTGGAGGAGATGATTATGAACGGTCGCCGAACCATAATCAGTGAAGATACTAATGTTGTTTGCATATAAACTGCCTCACGCCATGAAAAATTTTCAGATTTGTGTGTGTGTGTGTGTGTGTAACATTTGAAAGCAAAATTTATCCGTTCTTGAATAGCAGAAGGCAGTAGAGATGGTACCCAATTATATGCCGCGTTCCTTGACTTCTGGAAAAGTTTCGCTATAATTCCTCACTGCCTCCTAATGAACAAAACATGAGCGTACGTAAAATCTGACTAACCGTGCGACTGAGGTGAAGAGTTTCTAGCAAACAGTGCACCACGTCATTCTCAGAGGAGAGAAGACTTCAAACATGGAAGCAACTTCTGAAGTTCTCCAACAGACTGTTTAGGACCTTCACTTTTCACAATACACAGTGATGTGCCAGAAGTCGTGCGATAGCCATATACATACATACAGATGGCGGTAGCATCGTGTACACTATAAAATGGCAGGGCATTGGTTGAGCCATCTTTTGCACTCAGATGAATCATGTGAACGGGTTTCCAATGTGATTATGGTTGCACGGGGACAATAACAGATTAGGAACGCGGAAAGGTAGTTGTAGCTGGACGCATGGGACATTCCATTTCGGAAAGCGTTACGGAATTCAACATTCCGAATCCACAGTGTCAAGAGTGGGCCGAGAATACCACGTTCAGCCATTATCTCCCACCAAGGACCTAACAGCCTCCGATGGCCTTCATTCACTGAGTGAGAGCAACAACATTTGCTTTGTCAAAGCAACACTGCGTGAAATAACCACAGACATCAATGAGGGATGTACGACGAACGTGTCTGCAGGAACGGAGGGGCGAAGTTTGATGTTCATGGGCTATGGAAACAGATGAACGAAGCGAAGTTTTGCTAACAGCACGACATCACCTGCAACGCCTCTCCTGGGCTTGGATCATAAAGGAGTGGAAAACTATGGCCTGGTCAGAGAATGGCGATTTCAGTTAGAAAAAGCTGATGGTAGGGTTCGTTTGTGGTGCAGACTCCACTAAGCCATGGACCCATTTGTCAAAAAGGCACTATGCAAGCTGGTGGTGGTTCAATATTGTTGTATGCTGTTTGTACATGGAATAGACTGGGGTCTTCTGGTCCAAATAGCGTTCACTGACTAGAAATAGTTATGTTCTGCTACTTGGAGACCATTTGAAGCCATTCATCGACTTGATGTTTCCAAACAACGCTGCCTGGCCCAAATTGTTCACAGCTGGTTCGAAGAACGTCCTGGTTAGTTGAGTGAATGACTTGGCCACCCAGATTGCCCGACATGAATCCCGTCGAACATTTATAAGACATAATTATGGAAGACATATTATGGAAATGGAAAAGGACGTAGATGAAGATGAAATGGGAGATACGATACTGCGTGAAGAGTTTGACAGAGCACTGACAGACCTGAGCCAAAACAAGGCCCCGGGAGGTGACAACATTCCATTAGAACTACTGACGGCCTTGGGAGAGCCAGTCCTGACTAAACTCTACCATCTGGTAAGCAAGATGTACGAGACAGGCGAAATACCCTCAGACTTCAAGAAGAATATAATAATTCCAATCCCAAAGAAAGCAGGTGTTGACAGATGGGAAAATTACCGAACTATCAGTTTAATAGTCACGGCTGCAAAATACTAACGCGAATTGTTTACAGACGAATGGAAAAACTGGTAGAAGCCAACCTCGGGGAAGATCAGTTTGGATTCCGTAGAAATGTTGGAACACGTGAGGCAATACTGACATTACGACTTATCTTAGAAGCACGATTAAGGAAAGGCAAACCTACGTTTCTAGCATTTGTAGACTTAGAGAAATCTTTTGACAATGTTGATTGGAATACTCTCTTTCAAATTCTAAAGGTGGCAGGGGTAAAATACTGGGAGCGAAAGGCTATTTACTATTTGTACAGAAACCAGATAGCAGTTATATGAGTCGAGGGACACGAAAGGGAAGCAGTGGTTGGGAAGGGAGTGAGATAGGTTTGTAGCCTCTCCCCGATATTATTCAATCTGAATATTGAGCAAGGAGTGACGGAAACAAAAGAAAAATTTGGAGTAGGTATTAAAATCCAGGGAGAAGAAATAAAAACTTTGAGGTTCGCCGATGACATTGTAATTCTGTCAGAGACAGCAAAGTACTTGGAAGAGCAGTTGAACGGAATGGACAGTGTCTTGAAAGGAGGAAATAAGATGAATCTCAACAAAAGCAAAACAAGGATAATGGAATGTAGTCGAATTAAGTCGGTTGATGCTGAAGGAATTAGATTAGGAAATGAGACACTTAAAGTAGTAAATGAGTTTTGCCATATTGGGAGCAAAATAACTGATGATGGTAGAAGTAGAGAGGATATAAAATGTAGACTGGCAATGGCAAGGAAAGCTTTTCTGAAGAAGAGAAATTTGTTAACATCGAGTATAGATTTAAGTGTCAGGAATTCGTTTCTGAAAGTATTTGTATGGAATGTAGCCACGTATGGAAGTGAAACGTGGGCGATAAATAGTTTAGACAGGAAGAGAATAGAAGCTTTCGAAATGTGGTACTACAAAAGAATGCTGAAGATTACATGGGTAGGTCACATAACTAATGAGGAGGTATTGAATAGAATTGCAGAGAAGAGATATTTGTGGAACAACTTGACTAGAAGAAGGTATCGATTGGTAAGGCATATTGTGAGGCATCGAGGGATCACCAATTTAGTATTGGAGGGCAGCGTGGAGGGTAAAAATCGTAGAGGGAGACCAAGAGATGAATACACTAAACAGAGTCAGAGGGATGTAGGTTGCAGTAGGTACTGGGAGATGAAGGAGCTTGCACAGGATAGATTAGCATGGAGAGCTGCATCAAACCAGTCTCAGGACTGAAGACCACAACAACAACAACAACAATCGAGAGATCAGTTTGTGTGCAAAACCATGCACCGGCAACACTTTCGCAGTCACGGACGGCTATAGTGGCAGCATGGTTCAATATTTCTGCAGGGCTTCGAACGACTTGTTGAGTGCATGCCACGTCGAAGTGCTGCGCTACACCGGACAAGAGGAGGTCCGACACGGTATTAGGGGGTATCCCATGAATGTTGTCATCTCAGTCAATATAAACGACGTAGTAGGTAAAGTCAGAAGCCCCATGAGGCTTTTCGTGAATGATGCGTTTGTATACATAGAACTCGCAACGCTAGAAGATTGTAACGAAGTGCAGAAACACCTGCAGATGGACGACGCTTGGTGGAAGGAATGGAAATTGACCAACAGTATAAACAAATGTAACGTATTGTCAATGCATAGAAAGATCCATTATTGTGCGATTACACGATCGCAGAATAATCACTGGAAACAGTTACTTCCATTCTAAAGTAGAATCAATTTGCCCTTTCCTGGGGCTCGAACCCTTGTGCTTCTGGTCAGGAAGCCCAAGTGCAACCCCCCCCCCCCCCCCCGACAAACACACACACTAACGCATGGAAACTGCCCAGATGAATGAGAAGAAGGTTAGGTTCGTGATATTGAATTGATTTGGTCGGGTAACTGAAGTAAAGATCTGTCCCAATTACATAATTAACCATAAAGATCGGTCCTAATTGCACAACAATATGCATAGCGCTAAACAAGGACTGCCTAAAATCACAATAATAAAGCTCAAAAATTGACCATGTCATACAACTGGTGTTATCGTGCTGGGAGAAAGTTTCACAATACCACTCGAAACTAGTGGCAGACATACTCAATCCCTAACCTTCTTTTTTTGTGAGAAGTATGTTCTACTGATGAGATGCTGGTGTTGGACAGCAAGGAGTTTCATGAGTGTCTTATCTGTTATCGTAAAGCTGAGGACTGTATCTATCGCTGTTTGACTTCCAAGTCATTGTCAATTTTAGAGCTGTATTGTGATTTTAGGTATTCCATGTGTAGCACTATGCGTATTGTTGTGTAATTAGTACTTTTCTTTATGATTAATTATGTGCTTAGGACCGATATCTATTTCAGTTTCCCAGCTAAAAGAAATAAAGTCTACTAGCCAAAGTTCCTTTCATGAATCTGGGCGTCAGCATGTGTTGGGGGGGGGGGGGGCAGGGTGCACTTGGGCTTTCTGTCCTGAAGAACCAGGGTTCAAGTTCCAGAAAGGCCACTGCAAGTTTTAATTTTCGCCAATTCCCAAGTTGGGGGTGGGGGGTAGGACGTCATCACAGCCCTGGGAGAAAGAAATTCCCAGAAATATTCGAAATTCCTGCCAAAATTAAATTCCCCCAATAGGATACAGAAAGGGGGGGAAGGGGGCGAGTTTGGGGGAACTCACATGCACCTGAGGAAACCAATGATATCATCTGAGAGTGGGTATGGAGGTGGATGTGTATGGAGGCTGATGGTGCAGGGGTAATTAATTGATCAATTCAATAATTTTCCTATCAATTTGATATCTATATTGGTTGTCAGAGCCCCATTATCCTACTACCCCCAAGAACCATGGACCTTGCCGTTGGTGGGGAGGCATGCGTGCCTCAGCGATACAGATAGCCGTACCGTAGGTGCAACCACAACGGAGGGGTATCTGCTGAGAGGTCAGACATACGTATGGTTCCTGAAGAGGGGCTTCAGCTTTTTCAGTAGTTGCAGGGGCAACAGTCCTGATGATTGACTGATCTGGCCTTGTAACACTAACCAAAATGGCCTTGCTGGTCTGGTACTACGAACGGCTGATGAAAGCAAGGGGAAACTACAGCCGTAATTTTTTCCGAGGGCATGCAGCTTTACTGTATGATTAAATGATGATGGCGTCCTCTTCGGTAAAATATTCCGGAGGTAAAATAGTCCCCCATTCGGATCTCAGGGCGGGCACTACTCAGGAGGACGTCGTTATCAGGAGAAAGAAAACTGGCGTTCGACGGATCGGAGCGTGGAATGTCAGATCCCTTAATCGAGCAGGTAGGTTAGAAAATTTAAAAAGGGAAATGGATAGCTTAAAGTTAGATATAGTGGGAATTAGTGAAGTTCGGTGGCAGGAGGAGCAAGACTTATGGTCAGGCGAATACAGGGTCCTAAATACAAAATCAAATAGGGGTAATGAAGGTGTCGATTTAATAATGAATAAATAATAGGAGTGCGGGTAAGCTACTACAAACAGCATAGTGAACGCATTATTGTGGCCACGATAGACACGAAGCCCACGCCTACTACAGTAGTACAAGTTTATATGCCAACTAGCTCCGCAGATGACGAAGACATTGATGAAATGTATGATGAGATAAAAGAAGTTATTCAGATGGTGAAGGGAGACGAAAATTTTATAGTCTTTGGTGACTGGACTTCGGTAGTAGGAAAGGGAGAGAAGGAAACGTAGTAGGTGAATATGGATTGGGGCTAAGAAATGAAGGAGGAAGCCGACTGGTACAATTCTGCGCAGAGCATAACTTAATCATAGCTAACACTTGGTTCAAGAATCATAAAAGAAGATTGTATACATGGAATAAGCCTGGAGATACTGACAGGTTTCAGATAGATTATATAATGGTAAGAAAGAGATTTAGGAACCAGGTTTTAAATTGTAAGACATTTCCAGGGGCAGATGTCGACTCTGACCACAATGTATTGGTTATGAACTATAAATGAAAACTGAAGAAACAGCAAAAAGGTGGGAATTTACAGAGATGGGACGTGGATAAACTGACTAAACCAGATGTTTTACAGCGTTTCAGGGAGAGCATAAGAGAACAATTGACAGGAATGGGGGAAAGAAATACAGTAGAAGAAGAATGGGTAGCTTTGAGAGATGTAGTGAAGGCAGCAGAGGATCAACTAGGTAAAAAGACGAGGGCTAGTAGAAATCCTTGGGCAACAGAAGAGATATCGAATTTAATTGATGAAAGGAGAAAATATAAAAATGCAGTAAATGAAGCTGGCAAAAAGGAATACGAATGTCTCAAAAATGAGATCGGCAAGAAGTGCAAAAAGGCTAAGCAAGGATGGCTAGAGGACAATTGTAGGATGTAGATGCTTATCTCACTAGGGGTAAGATAGATACTGCCTACAGGAAAATTAAAGAGACCTTTCGACAAAAGAGAACCACTTGTATGAACATCAAGAGCTCAGATGGAAACCCAGTTCTAAGCAAAGAAGGGAAAGCAGAAAGGTGGAAGGAGTATATAGAGGGTCTATACAAGGGCGATGTACTTGAGGACAATATAATGGAAATGTAAGAGGATGTAGATGAAGATGAAATGGGAGATACAATACTGCGTGAAGAGTTTGACAGAGCACTGAAAGAGCTGAGTCGAAACAAGGCCCCCGGAGTAGACAACATTCCATTGGAACTACTGACGGCGTTTGGAGAGCCAGTCCTGACAAAACTCTACCATCTGGTGAGCAAGATATTGGAACACGTGAGGCAATACTGGCCCTACGACTTATCTTAGAAGCTCGATTGAGGAAAGGCAAATCTACGTATCTAGTATTTGTAGACTTAGAGAAAGCTTTTGACAATGTTGACTGGAATACTCTCTTTGAAATTTTGAAGGTGGAAGGGGTAAAATACAGGGAGCGAAAGGCTATTTACAATTTGTACAGAAACCAGATGGCAGTTATAAGAATCGAGGGGCATGAAAGGGAAGCAGTGGTTGGGAAGGGAGTGAGACAGGGCTGTAGCCTATCCCCGATGTTATTCAATCTGTATATTGAGCAAGGAGTGAAGGAAACAAAAGAAAAAATCGGCGTAGGTATTAAAATTCATAAGAAATAAAAACTTTGAGGTTCGCCGTTGACATTGTAATTCTGTCAGAGACAGCAAAGTACTTGGAAGAGCAGTTGAACGGTATGGACAGTGTCTTGAATGGAGGATATAAGATGAACATCAACAAAAGGAAAACGAGGATGATGGGATGTATCGAATTAAGTCGGTTGATGCTGAGGGAATTAGATTAGGAAATGAGACACTTACAGTAGTAAAGGAGTTTTGCTATTCGTGGAGCAAAATAACTGATGAAGGCCGAAGTAGAGAGGAGATAAAATGTAGACTGGCAATGGCAAGGAAAGCTTTTCTGAAGAAGAGAAATTTGTTAACATCGAGTATAGACTTAAGTGTCAGGAAGTCGTTTCTGAAAGTATTTGTATGCAGTGTAGCCATGTATGGAAGTGAAACATGGACGATAAATAGTTTAGACAAGAAGAGAGTAGAAGCTTTCGAAATGTGGTGCAATAGAAGAATTCTGAAGGTTAGATATGCAGGCCATATAACTAATGAGGAGGAATTGAATAGGATTGGGGAGAAGAGAAGATTGTGGCCCAACTTGACTAGAAGACGGGATCGGTTCTGAGGCATCAAGGGATCACCTATTTAGTATTGGAGGGCAGAGTGGGTGGTAAAAATCGTAGAGGGAGACCAAGAGATGAATACACTAAACAGATACAGAAGGATGTAGGTTGCAGTAAGTACTGGGAGATGAAGAATCTTGCACAGGATAGAGTAGCATGGAGAGCTGCATCAAACCAGTCTCAGGACTGAAGACCACAACAACAACAACATAATCCAACTGTCCCTGACGAAATCCTGCAGGTTCACCACCATTTCATTCGCTCTAATTGTGCATTATCTTCAGTGTGTTCTTCAGATGGTGGGTGGAGGGAGTGAGGAGTCTCTCCTTATGTAACCACACATTGAGTCCTATGCTTATCATGGCTCTCCCTGACGTATAGGTACCCCTCCCAAATTGAGTGTATGTGAGTGTGTGTGTGTGTGTGTGTGTGTGTGTGTGTGTGTGTGTGTGTGTGTGTGTGTGTGTATGTGTGTGTGTGTGTATGTATGTGTGTGTGTGTGTGTGGCTCCCTTCTCATGCACTCTGGTAGTCATACATGCCGTTTTTCTAGTTCACTTGGAGATACAGCTGCTAATGGTGTAGTGTAATCGGAGTTGCGTTCTACCAAAACTAAGAGCTGGTGGTTTTGATACGCAACCTAAATGACGTATTAAAATGAAGTTCCGTATTTTCAGAAGAGAAGGCTTGCTAAACACAATTAACAGCCAAGATCGCATTAATGTTTCTTCATTTAAAACTACCTATTTCAACAGATTTTGCTGTCGTCTTCAAGTTTCAAAAAATCTTTTCACTATGAAACGTGTTCATTTCACGTAGGTCCTCACACCACGTTGCCATTTGGATAAAAAACAGCACATTACAAAAGGTTTGTCATAACTAAAATACATAAAAACATAAAACACTTTGCGCTAATGTCCATTCCCATGTATCTATCGCTCACAGATGCTTGTTACAGCACAAAAACATATTACACAGTAGCACATCTGTTTACATTATCTGGACATATTGTTAACATTTTTGTGTTATAATATGTCCAGCGTACGTAATATTGGTAGCGTATTACACAGTAGCACATCTGTTTACATTATCTGGACGTATTGTGAAAATTTTTAAATGATTAGAATATGTCCAGCTTACGTAGTACTGGTAGAATTGGTAGGGAAAGAACATAAATGAATGTGTAAAAGAAATAAAATGTGGCCGACGAGTTCTCTCCGACTTTTTGTTTCTTTGGTTCTTATCAGTGTTAGTCCATTGCATATTTTGTATCCTTACAGAAAATAAATTATATTTTATAAGTTATAAAAATTAGTCGAGCGCGTAGCTTCTGTGCTTTTATGTAACCAAAACAGTGACTTTCGATGTAAGTACAGTTCACATGCACAAATGTCATGATGAAAGGCGAGAGTTTCCTGTTATCATTGATAAATGCTAAAGTTGTGAATAACACGAGCATGTTTTATATACGTTCGACAAAATATTGCAGAGATGTTTGATATATTTTTGTTTTGTAGTTATTTGTTTGGGTAATAATATTTTCTAGCTCTATATGATAAATCTGTATTATTTACTTTTTTTACTACAACATCCTTCTGTTTTACGTTACACATAAGCAATTGCCGAATAAAACCTGAATTAAACATCAATAATTTCGTTTTTGCCATAAATGCTGTTTAATCTTAAGTAACAGTCAGGAGGATAACTACGTAGGGCAAAAATATTCCCGGCCCTTTTACGTGTCACTCACATTCCAGATGGTTCACCACTTCCGGGTTTTTGGGGAATCTACGATGGCTATTCGGAAAGTTAAGGCCCGATAGTTTGTGAAATGGGAAGAACAGTGAAAATCCTATGAAGCTTAGCACACGTTGATTGTGTACTGTCTCTAGCATGCTTGTCAAACGCATCAGGTAGCTCTTCTTAGTTCTGACCACACAGTGAGCACTTAAGGATGCTTAGAACAATACTGTCTCACGCCAAGTAAGTGTACCCACTTCAAGTTTGCTCCTGGTTTCATGCAAGTCCACGTAACGTAACTGTTACGCATTTCCTTCTTTATGGCAATAATTATCGGCTGCAAGCTTCAGGGATATGAGGACGCCACTGCAGAATTTTCGGTAGAAATTAACCAGCCACCATAGAGCCCGGCCTCGTCTCCCTCTGATGTTGATCACCGCTCACACAAACCGCTGGCTATGAAGACAACATTTTGACACAGCCTACGAACTGCAGACGAGCGTAGAGAAGTGGCGGAAAACACAAGTGGCTGCCTTGAGGGTGTTGCAGACGTAGTACAACGCTACTACAAATGTCTAAGAGAGGTGGCTATGTAGAAAAGTACCTGGGACGTGCAGAAGACTGTTGCAAACAGAACATTTTTCATTTTCAGTGTGGTTTTCATTTCGCTAGCGATCGGACCTAACTTTCCGAATAGCCGTTGGAGTAAAACACGATCGCACACAGTATGCAAGGAAAGCCATCGTTACGAGGAAACGCTCGACACATATGCAAAACACTCAATTTACAGGTAATGCAGGAACGACCTTAACTGACCAAAGCTGCTAGGAAAACTACACTACTTGCCATTAAAATTGCTACACCAAGAACAAATGCAGATGATAGACGGGTATTCATTGGACAAATATATTATACTAGAACTGACATGTGATTACAATTTCAAGCAATTTGGGTGCATACATCCTGAGAAATCAGGTCCCAGAACAACCACCTCTGGCTGTAATAACGGCTTTGATACGCCTGGGCACTGAGCCAAACCAGCTTGGATGGCGTGTACAGGTACAGCAGCCCATGCAGCTTCAACACGATAACACAGTTAATCAAGAGTAGTGACTGACGTATTGTGAAGAGCCAGTTGCTCGACCACCATTGACCAGACGTTTTCAATTGGTGAGATACCTGGAGAATGTGCTGGCCAAGGCAGCAATCGAACATTTTCTGTACCCAGAAAGGCGGTCTTGCATTATCCTGCTGAAATGTAGGGTTTCGCAAGGATCGAATGAAGGGTAGAAAAAATGTGTGTGAAATCTTATGGGACTTAACTGCTAAGGTCATCAGCCCCTAAGCTTACACACTACTTAACATAAATTATCCTAAGGACAAACAAATACACCCATGCCCGAGGGAGGACTCGAACCTCCGCCGTATTACCCCCCTGAACCAACTGATTCCATATTCTGCTAACAGTCATTGGATCTCGACCAATGCGAGCAGCAATGTCGCGAATAGATAAACCGCAATCGCGATAGGCTATAATGCGATCTTTACCAAAGTCGGAAACGTGATGGTACGGATTTCCCCTCCTTACACGAGGCATCACAACAACGTTTCACCAGGCAACGCCGGTGAACTGCTGTTTGTGTATGAGAAATCGGTTGGAAACTTTCCTCATGTCAGTACGTTGTAGGTTTCGCCACCGGCGCCTTATCTTGCGTGAATGCTCTGAAAAGCTAATCATTTGCATATCACAGCATCTTCTTTCTGTCGGTTAAATTTCGCGTCTGTAGCACGTCATCTTTGTGGTGTAGCAGTTTTAAAGGCCAGTAGTGTATTGCTTACTGTTGTCACTGGCAACCTTACAATTGTAACTGTAATACCGTAGCTTATAGCGCCTGGCTCCGGGTTGTTTGCTGGCTGCAACATTGAACCTGGCGCCCTATCATTGTTGGCCTCGTGGCTATATATCTGCTGTTGTAAATTCTGTGCCGGCCGAAGTGGCCGTGCGGTTAAAGGCGCTGCAGTCTGGAACCGCAAGACCGCTACGGTCGCAGGTTCGAATCCTGCCTCTGGCATGGATGTTTGTGATGTCCTTAGGTTAGTTAGGTTTAACTAGTTCTAAGTTCTAGGTGACTAATGACCTCAGCAGTTGAGTCCCATAGTGCTCAGAGCCATTTGAACCATTTTTGTAAATTCTGTGTCAACTGGATTACTGCGAGACTCGAAAAGAGTCCTAAGATGACCTGACATTTTTGTGCCGTTCACAGAGTGGCAATTTGCATTCTCGAGCCCCTCATTCTTTGTAAACTGAGACAGCGCTCCATAACTAATAACCTCGAAGCCGACGTGAGGCTAACCTCTGACGTAAAGAAAGAAACACGGAGTACGGCGGAAACCGTCTCTCGCAGTTGTATGGTGCCGAGAGAGACGGACAAGTGGGAGGGAATCTTACCCAGGCTCTGGTGCTTCTCTCCCCTCACCGAGGCGGACCACCGCGCCTCGCCGCCGGCAGTTTGGCTGGCGGGAGTGTTTTTGTTAGCGCCCCTAAAGCGGCGTGACGTGCAAAACTGTCTTCTCTTTCAGCCGTAATTCAATAAGAGCGGCCTCGCGGGAAGGGCCGCCAACTCGCTGTCTCGGCTCCCCTCCCCCAACTCCCTCAGCCGCGAAAAATAACGCAGCGCTCCCTCCGCCTCCGCCCCCGCCGCCGCCAATGAAATATTGCGCGCGGTACCACAGGCAGCGCGGCCGCCTCTCGCTGTCACGTCCACCGCAAAGGCGCCGCGCCGCCACAGTCCCCCCGGGAAACACTTGTCGCTCCCCGGCCGCCTGCCTCCTGTAGCGGATACGTCACTTGCTACGCTCTACTCTTGAGAGACCTTCTGGCAAAGTAGAGCGGCAAGTGAGAGAACGTCGTAGTTCAGACCAGTAGTGCAATGATTCGCAGCTTTAGATCCAGAGGCTATAAAGAAATCACTCACCTGCTGTCCGCCCCGGTAGCTGAGTGGTCAGCGTGACAGAATGTCAATCCTAAAGCCGTCGGCACACGGTGCGTGCTGTCGGACGTTATCGTTGAGCGTGCCAAGTTCAACGTGCTGCTGAACACTCAGGAACGATGCGACTTGTGCATACGGTACGTGGGCCCCAGCGTGGTATACGCGACTGCAACGCACTCCAGCAGCAGTTTGAGGGATGTTTCTAGTTCGTAAATCACACTGTTTACTCAACGGCCTCGCGTAAAATTCCCACGTTAGCTCTATTAAAACTCACATTTCCTCCATCGTTCACAAAAAGGAAAGTACTATGTCCAGTCAGTAAGGACACAGGCTTATAGAAGTTCCATTACAAACTGTGCGGTACAAATTTGGAATACTTCTCCGCATAAGATAAACATTATGTCATCATTCCGACATTTTAGCAAAACCCCAAGGTCAGTCTTACTTGATCACTGTTCCTACCCAGTAGCAGAATCTTTGCAACATGTGAATTACGAAGCGTAAAAGAAAAAGGAGCAAAATATCTTTATACAAGTAGCGCAAGCTGTCGTGTAGATTAAGCCAATCGAACAAAGTCATCCCTCAAAAAAAGGTGAACTTATATTTACATAACATCAAATATTATAGCATATACTTGTATTAAATAATAAAGTAACAGAACCAAATTAAAACATTAATCGTAAATAATTGTTACTAATTGAAATTTAATTATAACAAACTGTACCAAGATCAATGCGTTTTAGGTGGATCTTCAGTGTGTCGCTGCCTTCAAATAGCCTACTCTCATAATACGCAAGTTACAAAAATTCTTTTGCCACGAATATGATATTTCTCATTATTTTATTCGAACTAATCACACAACTAACAACGGGTTTTCCAGTGATTCTCAATTTGCTGGTGCTCAGAAACGGCATATATACATATAGGCTTGAAATTAATGCCAATATGGCGCCTCATAACTCTGTACTGAAGGGAGACGGCGTGCTTGTGACTTGGTGTCGTTGTGCCATCTCCTTGGTCAACGCTCAGACGCACGCTCAGAATATCTGACATGCCAGATATTGCTCTGCATGTTCGGAAAGACTCCCGAACGTGCTATTCCACGCTATGACGTCAGAAACCCGGCACGCTCAACGCTCAACGTCCGGATGCACGGTCCGTGTGCCGACGGCATAAGGGCTTGCCGGCACGGTAGCTCAGCGTGTTCGGTCAGAGGGCCGTGTGCTCTTTGTAATAAAAAAAAAACTGAGTCATGGAATCAACGATCAACTTGAACAGATGTCTTGTGACGTCCGCCTAGACCAAACGCAACGAACTATATCGAACAAAAAAGTCCCGGGTTCGATTCCCGGCTAGATCGGAGATTTTCTCCGCTCAAGGACTGGGTGTTTTGTTGTCCTAATCATCATCACTCCATCCCCATCGAAGAACAAGTCGCCGAAGTCGCGTCAGATCGAAAGACCTGCACCAGGCGAACGGTCTACCCGACGGGAGGCCCTAGACACACGACTCACCCGCTCTCACAAGAATATTGTGTCTCAAGATGACAGACGAACTTTTCACTATACTCCTTTCTTTTTAGGATCCAGTTGATTATAAAAACGTCAATCACGTGTTCTCAATAGCCTATAGTTAATATACATATGGGGTGAGGGCACTCCTACACATTTATTAATTCATGAGCTCGGCTGGGCTTAACTTCATTGAGGTGTGTGAAAAGCTGTGGAGGAACCCAGAGAAGGCAGTAATATTGGACACTGGTTAATGGATCCAAGTCGACGTTATAACTCATCACAAATGTGTTTCGCTGGACACACGTTGAGACTTTGGGTCGCTCAGTCCATTTCATGTACGTGATTATCCAAAAACCATTGCCTCACTAGTGCTGCATTACGACAATTTGCATTTTCATCTTGATATAAACAGTCATGGGCTCTGAACTGTTCCTCAACTAAATACAGTGCATAATGCTGTATAATCTGTCCACATTCTTCCACATACAGCGTTTATGTAAGCGTTTATGTTCACACTACACATGACGGCAGGTAAAATTCTCCAGGTATTCGCCAAAACCAAAACCTTTCCAACGGATTGCCGTCGGGTGTAGCGTCCTTCATCACAGCAAATCACTCGTCTCGAGTCATTCACTGACCAGTGGCGCCGTTCATCACAGCAGATCAACTTCTATTTAGCACAGACTACAGACATGTGTGGCTTACAGAGAGCTGCTCGACCCCATTCTTTTCAACTGCATTACCATTATGCAAGCTGGAATGACGGTATAGCATTTTTCAACGCACGAGTGATCCCCTCAGCTGGTTTCGTGTGAGCCACATGGTATTTTATATTTTAACTAAAGTTCAGTTTCGTGTGAGCCACATGGTATTTTATATTTCAACTAAAGTTCAGTCTTGATCTCAACACTTATGTCTCAATAACATAGATGACCGGTTTCGGTTATATTTATATAACCATCTTCAGACCCATGGCTTCCTTGGAGGATGGTAGGCGGAGCTCTCCTCATCTGCTACGAAGTCAATTATTGATCACTGTTTCCAAAAATGTTTACTAAAATTACATTGAAGAACCAAAGAAACTGATATACCTCCCTAATGCCGTGTAGGGCCCCCACGAGCACGCAGAAGTATCTCAACACTATGTGGCATGGACTCAACTAACGAGTGAAGTCGTGCTGTGGGGAACTGACGTCATGAATCCTGCAGGGCTGTCCATATACCCGTAATAGTACGAAGAGGTGCTACGAAGGGGTGGAGATCTCTTCTGAACTGCACATTGCGAGGCATCCCAGATATGCTCAATAATGTTCATGTCTGGGGAGTTTGGTGCCCACTGGAAGTTGAAACACCATAACTCTAGTGCTCTACTGATTTATTTTGCTTTTGTTTCATTTAATATTACATCGTTAAGCTTCAGTAAATGTGTTTGAATAGATAACACAAAATTGTATACTCCTTTCTTTGTTCAAACTTTGATGTTATGGTTTGGTTCTATGCAAAGTAGTGTATCTGTCATTCAAATTCTTTGTCCCATTTGGAGGGAACAAAACTTACTGTATATAATCGTAATTTTTTGTGAATATTTTTTTGTAGAAATGTCAATATGTGCAAATGTCCTGTTTTATTTAATGTGTTTGGTTGCTGTTATGTAAACTGCTGATCCTCACTTAGGGTTCTTAGTTCTTTAGTATGTAAAAGGTGTAGTGGTTCCCCTCGGGAACGGAACTGTGTAGCGCGCGCAAATTGTGGTTGGCCTAGGTAGAAAAGGTGGAACAAGAGTCAGTCGGGGACGAGCTACGAGTCGGGGACGAGCTACCCAATTTTGCACTTCCATGTTAATATGGTATATTGTGCTGGTTCCGAGAGAGGTTTTTTCTGCCACTTTCCCATGCCTCGGATGGATGGATAAATAGCTGGAACGATTCTGGAATTGGTATTCACCATCGCCACCAAGAAGGGACAGAGTCCAGCAATTCTGCCTGCAAATCCACCTACCAACAAGCAGTTGCCACCACATTGCGCAATCACTGTATCGGAATGCTATAATAATGTACAGTGAAGGATCAGCTCATTGGATGTTTTAGTGCGCATAAATGTAAGGTAACTTATAACTGAATTTATGTACCTACCTTGATTTTTTCCTTATCATAACACCTCTCAGGTTCCTCTCCGTTTGAACTAAAGTGATTACCGAGTGTCCCTACTGAAAGAACATTAAAGACCAGTGTTTTTGCTAATTAACGCCTCTTGAACATAGTAAAAAGAAAGTTAAAGTTAATGTGGCAAGAGAGTGAGTTAAAGTTAATGATGCTTGCTGAAAATAATTTTCCTAGTAAAACTGCTTATTAATGTGTTGTTGCCTACTTCAAATTAAAAGTTCTTAAGACTGAGGCTTATAAAGTTTTGCTTAGTAAATGATCACATTACTGCTTGTTGTAAATCGCAGAAGGTGAGTCAGTATCTTACATATATGTTAATTTTGTGTCTCACTGTAGTAAAAGTGGAAAACTGCAATTTTGAAACGTTATATACTCATGTTTGCTAAGTGTTTGTCTCCTTTGTGTATTAGAAGTGCATATAAATAGTATAAAAGGATCCACAGTTTGTCTATTGTGTTAATGCTCGGTAACAAGTAACTAATTATGAAAACCATAATTTCTTCATTCAAATGATAGTGAGAAGCAACCTGTTAGTGGATTCCAATTAACTTCCATTTCAAATAGTAAAGTATTTAACTGAGAGAGACTTAACCTATGTTCAATTTATGATCCTGCATTGAATGTTAATAGTAATGTTATAAAGACCGTTCAGTTTGAACAAGCCATGAAAGTAATAGTGTGTTTCGGTATCTGTTATATTTTTGCAAATAGTTTGTGCTGCTCCAGTTGTTAGCTTCAATCTTAAAACATGTGTATGTGTCAGAGTTCATTGCACTTGCGTGTGGCCAAGTCTAGGTTGTGTTTGTCCGCTATAGTTACTTATACCTGCTTTCTTAAACGAGAACGTTAATCTTTCTCTTGCCTAATTAGGCCGGCGACCGTTTTCCTTATTCTTTAAACAGTATAGCTAGGCAAAAATATTGTTTGTTACTGTTCAAATATTTACGTAATTCTGACTTTCACTTCCTATAAGCCACCTCCGTTAGGTACAACACGGTCAACATAACAAAATTCCTCTCAGAGGGTAACACTGCTCTGTTGCTTTATACCATAATTGTTCTAACTAGAGAGTTATATTTCACGGCCTGCCTCCAACTTTAAGGTTATGGTACAGCAGTAGCAGACAGGAGTGTTGTAAAGTGTTTAAACATTATGAGAAGAGTGTTCCTTTAGCCACTTTGTAACAATTCTGGACGTGCGGTGTGTCGCATTGTCCTGCTGGAATTGCCCAAGTCCGTCAGGAAGCACATTCGACATGAATGGGTGCAGGTGATCAGATAGGATGCTTATGTACGTGTCACCTGTCAGATTCGTATTTCGATGTATATCACTCCAGCTGCACATGCCCCACACCGTTACATAGCCTCCACCTGCTAAAATGCAGGGTCCATAGATTAATGAGGTTATCTCCATACCCGCACACGTGCACGCTCTCGATAAAATTTGAAACGTGACTCGCCCGACCAGGCAACATTTTTCCAGTCATCAGCAGTCCAATGCCAGTGTTGGCGGGCCCAGGCGAGGCGTAAAGCTTTGTGTCTCGCAGTCATCAAGGGTACATGAGTTGACCTTCGGCTCCTAAAGACCATATCTATGATGGTTCGTTGAATGGTTCGCACGCTGACACATGTTTATGGCCCAGCACTGAAATCTGCAGCAATTTGCTGAAGGGTCACGTTGAACCATTCGCTACAGTCGTCGTTGTTCCATTCTTGCAGGATCTTTATCCGGCCCCAGCGATGTCGGTGATCTTATGTTTTACCGGAATCCTGCTGTTCACGATACGCTATTGATACGATCGTACGGGAAAAACGTCACTTGATCGCTACCTTGGAGATGCTATGTCCCATCGCTCGTGTACTGACTCTAACACCACCTTCTAACTCACTCACATCTTCATAACCTGCCACTGTAGGAGTAGTAACCGATCTAGCGACTCCGACAGACACTTATTATCTTATATACGCGTTGCCAACCTGTGGTTTTACCAGCGTGACGCTCTCATTTAAGTACACTCCTGGAAATGGAAAAAAGAACACATTGACACCGGTGTGTCAGACCCACCATACTTGCTCCGGACACTGCGAGAGGGCTGTACAAGCAATGATCACACGCACGGCACAGCGGACACACCAGGAACCGCGGTGTTGGCCGTCGAATGGCGCTAGCTGCGCAGCATTTGTGCACCGCCGCCGTCAGTGTCAGCCAGTTTGCCGTGGCATACGGAGCTCCATCTCAGTCTTTAACACTGGTAGCATGCCGCGACAGCGTGGACGTGAACCGTATGTGCAGTTGACGGACTTTGAGCGAGGGCGTATAGTGGGCATGCGGGAGGCCGGGTGGACGTACCGCCGAATTGCTCAAACACGTGGGGCGTGAGGTCTCTACAGTACATCGATGTTGTCGCCAGTGGTCGGCGGAAGGTGCACGTGCCCGTCGACCTGGGACCGGACCGCAGCGACGCACGGATGCACGCCAAGACCGTAGGATCCTACGCAGTGCCGTAGGGGACCGCACCGCCACTTCCCAGCAAATTAGGGACACTGTTGCTCCTGGGGTATCGGCGAGGACCATTCGCAACCGTCTCCATGAAGCTGGGCTACGGTCCCGCACACCGTTAGGCCGTCTTCCGCTCACGCCCCAACATCGTGCAGCCCGCCTCCAGTGGTGTCGCGACAGGCGTGAATGGAGGGACGAATGGAGACGTGTCGTCTTCAGCGATGAGAGTCGCTTCTGCCTTGGTGCCAATGATGGTCGTATGCGTGTTTGGCGCCGTGCAGGTGAGCGCCACAATCAGGACTGCATACGACCGAGGCACACAGGGCCAACACCCGGTATCATGGTGTGGGGAGCGATCTCCTACACTGGCCGTACACCACTGGTGATCGTCGAGGGGACACTGAATAGTGCACGGTACATCCAAACCGTCATCGAACCCATCGTTCTACCATTCCTAGACCGGCAAGGGAACTTGCTGTTCCAACAGGACAATGCACGTCCGCATGTATCCCGTGCCACCCAACGTGCTCTAGAAGGTGTAAGTCAACTACCCTGGCCAGCAAGATCTCCGGATCTGTCCCCCATTGAGCATGTTTGGGACTGGATGAAGCGTCGTCTCACGCGGTCTGCACGTCCAGCACGAACGCTGGTCCAACTGAGGCGCCAGGTGGAAATGGCATGGCAAGCCGTTCCACAGGACTACATCCAGCATCTCTACGATCGTCTCCATGGGAGAGTAGCAGCCTGCATTGCTGCGAAAGGTGGATATACACTGTACTAGTGCCGACATTGTGCATGCTCTGTTGCCTGTGTCTATGTGCCTGTGGTTCTGTCAGTGTGATCATGTGATGTATGTGACCCCAGGAATGTGTCAATAAAGTTTCCCCTTCCTGGGAGAATGAATTCACGGTGTTCTTATTTCAATTTCCAGGAGTGTATATGTCCGAAAGAGTCAGCCTTCAGGAGTTCTGAAACGAACCCTGACGTCCAGGACCGAGTGCCACAAAGAGCGCATATTCGCCACCAGATGGGGAAATTCACAGGTTGAAAGGGTCCTGTAGCCACCTTTCATTGCCAACTCTCGTAGTGGTCAAGTCGGCAAAGAGGTTTCCGCTACCTGTAAGAAATCCACCTGCGATAGGTTGGTGGCGGAAATGGCATCCTGGGGTTTTCCGGTCCACGCGGAGCGTGGAAGAGGCTGGAGAAGCGGGAGGCAGTCTGCCGCCGGTACGGGAAGCGTACACAGCTGTGCTCCACTCGAAGAAGGGTGAGTTGGACTGACCGCGTGGCGCGTTGTCACATAGAGAGGGGAGCTTTTAGATTTTGGTCTCGAATTTCGTCTTATAAAGATTTACTTGCTGGGTTGCAGCAGGGAATGCAAGGCTTCTGTAGACTTTCAGTTTGATTCCCAATGCAGTCTTGACTTTGATCCGTGAGGGGAACGCAGCACAAAGGAGTTGCATATGTTGAAGTGCCCTCGGTTCAGTGTGAATGTTTATGTGCCTACAATTGTGTGTGTATGCTTCTAATCTTTTCCGGATCTTGGTAATTTTTGTGTATTTGTGAATTTTCTTTGTCTCATGTGATTAAAATTTGGCCACAGTCCATAGAAATTGTCTCCGCGGACCGAGTGGGCCCGCGAGTCTGTTATGAAACGTGTCGTATTTCACAAACAATTGTACATAGTTAGCATGCAACAGCAGGCTATAGATGCACTACATCAATGTTTTAAGGAATAAATAATTTTGCCTTCAATCTTATCTTGTGTACCGATGTTACGTCGCCGTTACCTTCGCCATTTACCTTGTAGTTTTCCTTGTTGGCCCACCGATAGCGTTTCCATGTGCACAGGTGTAGTGATTAGTGTCCCTTTTTTTATCTGAAACAAATGCTCTGGAAGAGATTGTGTTTTCACGAATCTTGCTGCAGGCTGCACTTACGCATGGTGTTCACGCCCTCTTTACTTTACTCAATATTTGATTCACGGGAAGAATGCCTGGATCATATTAATAACTACATCCCATTCTTTATCAATGACTTTACAATGAATGTTCTTTTGTGAGTTTTCCGACTCAGTGCTACCCCATTTTGTCGTGTGGCTAGAGTTGGTGGCGACCCTATCTTTTATATTGATTTCAGTGTCAAATAGCATTTACTTATTCAAAGTGCGCGTGGCTCTTTTAGCTATAAGGATACATTCAAAGGGCGCTTCATGCTTCTTGCACATAGCGTCCTTGTATTCACGCCACTTACAAGGTGTCTATTGTGGTTCAAAATGGTTCAAATGGCTCTGAGCACTATGGGACTTAACATCTGTGGTCATCAGTCCCCTAGAACTTAGAACTACTTAAACCTAAGTAACCTAAAGACATCACACACATCCATGCGGGATTCAAACCTGCGACCGTAGCAGTCGCGCGGTTCCGGACTGAGCGCCTAGAACCGCTAGACCACCGAGGCCGGCTGTCTATTGTGCTGAATGAGACCTCAGCGCTGTAGTGTGCGAGTGACACAGAAAAGACCCTACGTCACAGGAAAGCCCCGTAGGACGTGTTTGCGGCCAGGGATAAGTAGCAATGTTAAATATGGCGGACATAAGATTGTTCATGATGGGAAATAGTTTTGAAAACTATTTAATGCTGTAGTAATTGAGAAAATGAAGCCACAGTAATTTTAATCTGACATCCTTCACAATTTTAATGGTGATCATAATAAAATTTTAATATTGATCATGTGTATAATAGTTTCGGATTTAATGATAAAGTGAAATTATCAAGTTTTATTACAGAGACCTGAATGCTAAAATTTGAACGCTTTGGTCGATCTTAACAATCGACATTTCATATAGAAGCGAATCATTAAAAGACTCGCATTCGGGAGGACGACGGTTCAATCCCGCGTCCGGCCATCCTGATTTAGGTTTTCCGTGATTTCCCTAAATCGCTCCAGGCAAATGCCGGGATGGTTCCTTTCAAAGGGCACGGCAGACTTCCTTCCCCATCCTTCCCTAATCCGATGAGACCGATGACCTCGCTGTCTGGTCTCCTTCCCCAAACCAACCAACCAACCAACCGAATCATTAAAATGAAAAATGCAGTAAATATGAACTCTGTAACATTATTTGTTTAAAAGATATCCTAAATTTATATTATCAGTGTTTTCGGTTAAGCGTCAGATCATCATTTCCTCCACACAAAACATCTTGAACGATGACAGCACGACACCTTATTGAATCACTAGATAATAGAATATTTGTTGTGAAGTTTAAACTTTTGTTCTTTATTTATTTATAATAAAGCACATTGGTGCAAGGCTACTGGCCGTGCTATTCAAAGCAAAGAAGGAAATTGTAGTGGTTTTATGTAAAAGAATTTAACGTTTATTATGTGATGTAATGGATAGCCGCGCGGGATTAGCCGAGCGGTCTCAGGCGCTGCAGTCATGGACTCTGCGGCTGATCCCGACGGAGATTCGAGTCCTCCCTCGGGCATGGGTGTGTGTGTTGGTCCTTAGGATAATTTAGGTTAAGTAGTGAGTAAGCTTAGGGACTGATGACCTTAGCAGTTAAGTCCCATAAGATTTCACACACATTTGAACATTTGAACTTTATGTAATGGATAATATTGTTACTTTATTTAGAATGCGAAAGTGGTCAAGCTCTGATTATTTAAATATGTTGAAATGTAAAATAATGTAGAATAAGCTGTAGCCATTGAGATGGACGGCTTCGGGAAAGGGAACTGCCCTAGTCAGTTGAGCGAGGAAACTCGGTGCACGGAAAACGGTGCCGGGGACGGGCAAAGGGACAGTGCTGGGGCATAGCGAAAGCGGACAGTCCGGCTGGAGACACCAAAGTGGACAGTTCGGATGCAGACGCGAAAGCGGACAGTCGCTCATTAGGCAGCTGCGAAGTGTAACGACTTAGAAAATTTCGCATTGTGTGGTATCGCGGGACATAGTCTCTGAGCGGTGAGCAGCCGCGCGTCTGGTGTGAACTCTAACTTTTCGTGTAAATGACGAGGTGGAGTTTCTTACTTGTGTTTCGCGATGAGGTTGTGGATTATCAAATTGATATTCGCTCGAGTTTAACAGTAACTCTAAATACAACCACTTTCGCTATTAGTTTGCTATCTGGATAAACATTACTCTAACTAAATCGCAACTGTGTGGCCTACATCATTATGGGTCGCTAATTTAGCTCCCGGTATTATAACGTTGTATGTTTCATACAATTTCGCAAACTTGCCATCAGCCAGACAATTTAACCAAATGTTCACAAGTGTCTAGTTTAGGGCGTGTAATGCGGCACCTGCTTTTCAACCCCTAGTCGAGTTTGAGCCAGGACATTTCGACGAAGAGGAACCGCATGTGGGCCAGAGCATCTTTGGGATGTTAGCTCGCAATTGGGGTCCCGTCCGGGATAGGAACTTGGAAAGTGATAGTTGAGGGATAAAAATCTTGCTAAGTGTTGGTACAGGGCTGGATTTCGGAAAGTGTCAGCTGCGGAATATGCACCGTGGACAGTTTTAGAACTGAATTTGAATTCTGCAAAGTGTTTCCAAAAGTACGAGGGGGAGTCAAATGAAAATCTTAAATTTCTAATAACAAATTTAAATTTCGCGCCTTTATCCTGTAAGTTGGTAAGCGTGCTACAAACAGCGTGCAGAATGGCCTATAGGTAGCAGCATAGTGCAGATGCACACATACCGTCGCAGTATCAGTATAAAGATGCCCCCCCCCCTCCCCCACTTACGACTTGCACCAGGAATAACAGCGTTCTGTTATTCGGTTTTTGCGTAGTGAAGGTGTGAAACCTATTGAAATTCATCGAAGAACGAAGGTTCAGTACGGTGATGAATGTTTGTCACAGCAGAATGTCTACGAATGGAGTAGGAAGTTCGCAAATGGTGTGACTTCAGTGGAAGATGCTCCTCGTCCAGGTCAAGCACAACGAGTTGTGAGTCCACAGAACATTGCAGCAGTTGAAGCCATAGTGAAGGAAAACCGCCAAGTGACACTGAATGACATTGCAGCATGTTTACAGATTAGTCATGGGTCAGAATACCACATTGTGCATGATATGCTCCAGTTTCACAAAGTGTCTGCAAGATGGGTGCCACGGCAGCTGACTCCTGAAATGAGAGAACGACGTGTTGATGCTTGTGAAGAACTTCTTCGGCACTTTGAACGAGAAGGTGATGGCTTCCTTGCAAGAATCGTTACTGGGGACGAAACCTGGGTTCACTTCCACGAACCGGAAACGAAGAGAGCGAGCAAGGAATGGCGCCATTCCTCATCACCAAAACCAAAGAAGTTTCGAACAGGACCATCAGCAGGGAACGTTATTCTGACTCTCTTTTGGGACAAAAACGGCGTCATTTTGGAGCATTACATGCCTCAGGGAACCACTATCACCAGTGCATCATACACTATTCTCCTAAAAAATCATCTGCGGCCTGCAATCAAATCAAAGCGACGTGGATTGCTGTCAGCAGGTGTCCTTTCGCAACATGACAATGTAGGGCCCCACACAGCCCGTACAACAGTTGCAACAATCACAGACCTGCATTTTGAGTGTCTTCCTCATCCACCATACTCACCAGACCTTGCCCCAAGTGTTTTCCATATGTTTGGACCACTCAAAGACGCAATGAGAGGAAAGAAGTTCCGTTCTGATGAAAATGAAAATTAATAATGCTTACCTAGGAAGACAGATGTATGTTTATCTACTTATCTGAGAATATTTTTGGAGAATAATTTATTGTTGTATGGAGTATCGATTTGTATATGCAGCTTCACTGCACAGAATTAAACGAGGGGTGAGATATGCTCATATTTGTTGTTAGTTTTGATTCTAAGGGAGTTATTTAAATTAATGAAAATTTTAATTTGCCGATGAAGTCACTTGGGAATCTGTCACGAGTTGCGCGTCTCTAGTGGAACTTGAATAATGTGTCAGAATCATTGAAGAATTTACGAGCATCATCCAAACGCTGTTAATCATTTGTTTACTGTGTAGTTTAGATCTGTTTGTTTCGATTCCACTGGGGGAAGTGTTCAGTGCAGATCCTGGGTAGTTTGCCGGCCGCTGTGGCCGAGCGGTTCTAGGCGCTACAGTCTGCAACCGCGCGACCGCTACGGTCGCAGGTTCGAATCCTGCCTCGGGCATGGATGTGTGTGATGTCCTTAGGTTAGTTAGGTTTAAGTAGTTCTAAGTTCTACGGGACTGATGACCTCAGAAGGTAAGTCCCATTGTGCGCAGAGCCATTTGAACCATTTTTCAACCTGTGTGGTTTCGGAAAGTATTTGTTTGCTCTTATCTGCATCCGACTAGAATTTCAACAGATTTGTTCCCGCAAAACGATGGCAATGGAATGCAAACCCATATAGAGTTTGGTCTGGATTTCATTGTAATTTCATTCTTCGAGAGCTGCAAGATCACCAATGGTATCTGTTCTTTCGGACACGTCCGAAAGAACAGAGACCATCTTTACCTAGATACACCTTACTAGCCAATAATCTTCTTCAGTGTGGATGCACTCACATTGCCTAAACTATTACAGGAATCGGTAGACTGACTGCCCCGCATAATGTCCGATCAGGGTTCAGAAATTATACTATATCCGCATCAGTCCTATATAAAAGTTTCGTTAATAACAGATAATACCTCTTACAAGTTAACAGATAAACGCATAACAGCGGCGTCTGACATATGAAATTACGCGTCATTCCTCCAATAACTCTGTAAACAGGACATCTGTCAAGCAGATGTATACACGGGGATTGCAGTGCTTTCGGAACACCTATCGCTAACTTAGAATCATCTTAGTTATGAAACTGAAGCCTCGGTTTTATAACCAAGATGCGACAGGGGAGTGGAGTACATCCCATAAATCCTCGCGCGTGTAGAGGAATTTCTCGAAACAGAATGGTCACGTTTCAACACACATGAGATGGAGGTCCTTTGATGACCGACAGGTTCTCTGTTAACAATAGCAAGTAGAAAATGCTCTAAGTCACAAATGGAACACGTTGTTGTATACGAGTCGAACGCAGGCTACCACACATGACTGATCCATCCAGACAGAAAAGTGGGAAAAATCGTTCAATGACCTACAGCAACATTTCCCTCTCTAGTATGCATCATCAATCCACCATTAAATCGTACCTCGTTACAGCTACATCTCAACCGATCACTCGCTTTACTCTCAGTTATCCTTTAACGCAGATGTGTGTAAAGTTACAGACAGATGGTTCTCTGTTTTCCTGGAAAGCGTCAAATACAGTAGTCAAGTCTCGTGTATCACTGTTGCCTCAATAGATATACAGTAGAATGCTGCCTCGACGGAAAAATAGTGTTTCCCTTTCAACCTTCGTTTCCATGTCGACATTTTCTCGGATTCCTCTTGCTGTCGCATACTTGTTCTCATACACAAGAATTGTTCTGTACTAACCAGCAGACAAGCAAGTACTTCCTCAATTTCCCCGCATTTCTGTGTATTTTCCCTGAATTTACACTATTTTATGCCATTTTTCGTAATTCTATAGATTTTATGTCACTTTTGTCCATGCGATCATGTCATCACCTCTCGTTCCTTGTTCCAAAATTGTTTGTAAACAAGCTGCAAACACCTAGCGCAAATACACCATTTTTATCAAGCGGCGTAGTATGACAATGTAGTCGATTGCATCCAGTCGCCTCCACCCACATATTGTACATTTGCAGTGCATTTGCTCTGTTTTCTGTATCTCTGAGTATGTGCATGTGTCACTGAAGGCTCCCGGGAACTGGTCCTACCGCTGGTGGAACCAATTTTGAACACAGAACACATATTCGGACGTAACGTGTAGTTCGTCCACCTGCGAGCCCTAACTCATATGTGACGTTTGGTGGATTCGCCGCGCCTTATATCCGGAACAACGTTGGGATGCGGATCCACAATATGGCACGTCCGGGATGGGATTTCAAGGTGGAACCGCCACACACAATGTCCGGAGCGATTTTGGCAAGCACATCCACAATATACATCTGAGATGTGGATCTGCCGCGCATTATATATCCAGGGCGATGTTCAGAGCCGGATCGCGTCTCATTGTTCTTTCCATAACATACTTCAGTCCCTACATAAGTTCCCGGATACGCAGGTGGTGTAAAAGTTTTCTTTTAGTAGTTTGTCTGGAAATAAATGAGTTCCATACTGCTCATACAGACCATTTATCCACCAGCATGTAGCATTCAGTGAACAATACAGCCTCTCCAAGACCTCCAACGGTAAGAATTGTCACTTGACTAATACATGGCGGAATTTCATGACGCACCACGTTACAGAGCGGAAAATTCAACAAGATTTTATAGGGTGCTCTGATCGCACAAGTCGACCTGTATGGCCTGCAGATGGTAGAGCACTTGCCCGCGAAAGGCAAAGGTCCAGAGTTCGATTCTCGGTCCGGCACACAGTTTCAATCTGCCAGGAAGTTACATTTTTGTGGTTCAGATGGTTCAAATGGCTCTGAGCACTATAGGACTTAACTTCTGAGGTCATCAGTCCCCTAGAACTTAGAACTACTTAAACCTAACAAACCTAAGGACGTCACACACATCCATGTCCGAGGTAGGATTCGAACCTGCTACCGTAGCGGTCGCGCGTTTCCAGACTGAAGCGCCTAGAACCACTCGGCCACTCCGGTCTGCTACATTTATGTGAATGGAATACTTTTTAAGGATTGACACTCATTTGTACCACTGAAACAAATTTCTATACAATGGACTTCTTTTGTTTAATAGTCGATTTTTTTCCATGAACGCATTCCCTATGACATTAACGAATGGAAACATGAAAAAGTAAGCTAGTTTCTGAATTTGTCATCCTTAAATCTGGCCGGCCGCTGTGGCAGAGTGGCTCTAGGCGCTTTAGTCCGGAACCGCGCGACTGCTGCAGTTGCAGGTTCGAATCCTGCCTCGGGCAGGATATGTGTAATGTTCTTAATTCAGTTGGGTTTAAGTAGTTCTAAGTTCCAGGGGACTAATGACCTCAGATGTTAAGTGCCATAGTGCTCAGAGGCATTTGAACCATTTGAATCTTAAATCGGAAGTTTTACTTACATAAAATTTGGCTGACCCAGGGCGTTCGTAAAGGTCAGTAATTTCATTTCAGATCCTAGTTTTAATCTGTCAATTATTGCATTCTGCTTCTGGCAACATTGGAGATGCAGTCTGCTTTGCGGCGTACAAGAAGATATCCTGAGGCCCCTTGGAAGCCTCGAGTTTGCAGAACTGCGTAAAAAATATTGTACAGCAAACTCCATAGTATGAATAAAGTGTTCTCTAGAGTTGTAAATATGCCACATGTCGATCAAATTTATTTCTTACATGTCCTCTCAGGGACTGTCTCGAATAGTTCTTCTGCATTGTTGAAAATTACTGTTTATGAGGAACCTAAGACAATTATCACAATTTTTGTGGCTATGGGAAAATTAATTTTTAAACATTACATTCTGTCAACTGTTCGAGAATTTCAGCTGTGATAATGACTTGAGACACGATCATCGTGTGAACTGAATTTAAACAAGAAGTTCAACCTTGGGAAGGTCCCGTCCAACTTCAGCAGCGCAACAGGTTAACGGCTAATCAAACAAAGGGAATCATTCCTGTCTACAAAAATGAAGAGAACACTACTGTGCATGTGGTTCCTTAACATACTGATAATCACTTAGAAAAAAGATCAATCACACCCATCTATTAGAAAAAAGAAACTGTTTGTACATTGGTACATATCATGAGCTGCTATCTGGATCGAAGAAACCGCCTTCATAAAAAAAAGAGCATCGGTTCTGCAAAGATCGAGCATCTCGGTTCTTGACATATAATATGCTGAGTTCCACGAATAGTGGGAATCAAACAGGTATGTTTCTTCTAGTCACTCGAGCAGTTTTTAATTCAGTACGTTATCGACATCTTCTGTATGAGATCCACTCCCACGGCATATGAAACAAGATTTACGACTAGCTCGACTTTTTGTCGCAGCTGGGAAAGTTAACAGTACATGACTCTGATCGAAACCAATCCTTGATATTTCGTTAAAAGATCTGTGACCATTAACATCTTAACACTTAAGCCAAGCACGATTAAACAAGGATGAGCTACATCTACATCTACATCTACAACTACCTACACAATCTGCAAACCAACGCACGGTGCGCAGTGGAGGAAGGTACCATGTACGACAACTATTCGTTGTCTTTCCTGTACCACACTCAGATAGAGCGCGGCGAAAACCGACCATCTTCGTGGTCCCTACGCGATATCTACGTTGGCTGCAATAGTATCAATCTGCAGTTAGCTTCAAATGCCGGTTCTCTAAACTTTATCAGTAGTGTTCTTCGAAATGAATGTTTTCTTTCCTCCATGGATTCCCACCTGAGCTCCTGAAAAATATCCGTAACACTTGCATCCTGATCGAACTTACCGGCAACAAATCCAGCAGGTCGCCTCTGAATTGCTTTGATGTCTTCTTTCAATCCGCCGTGGTGCGAACCCGAACACCAGAGCAGTACTCAAGAATAGGTCGCACAAGTGTCCTACATGCTGTATCCTTTACATATGAACTACACTTTCCAAAAATTCTCTCAATAAACCTAAGCAGACCATTCGCCTGCCCTACCACAATCCTCGCATGATCGCTCCATTTCATCTCGCTTTGCAACTTTAAGGCCAGATATTTAAACGACGTGACCGTGTCACGCGCGACATTACGGGTCTATTTTCCCTAACCATCTGCATTAACTTATACACTCCTGGAAATGGAAAAAAGAACACATTGACACCGGTGTGTCAGACCCACCATACTTGCTCCGGACACTGCGAGAGGGCTGTACAAGCAATGATCACACGCACGGCACAGCGGACACACCAGGAACCGCGGTGTTGGCCGTCGAATGGCGCTAGCTGCGCAGCATTTGTGCACCGCCGCCGTCAGTGTCAGCCAGTTTGCCGTGGCATACGGAGCTCCATCGCAGTCTTTAACACTGGTAGCATGCCGCGACAGCGTGGACGTGAACCCTATGTGCAGTTGACGGACTTTGAGCGAGGGCGTATAGTGGGCATGCGGGAGGCCGGGTGGACGTACCGCCGAATTGCTCAACACGTGGGGCGTGAGGTCTCCACAGTACATCGATGTTGTCGCCAGTGGTCGGCGGAAGGTGCACGTGCCCGTCGACCTGGGACCGGACCGCAGCGACGCACGGATGCACGCCAAGACCGTAGGATCCTACGCAGTGCCGTAGGGGACCGCACCGCCACTTCCCAGCAAATTAGGGACACTGTTGCTCCTGGGGTATCGGCGAGGACCATTCGCAACCGTCTCCATGAAGCTGGGCTACGGTCCCGCACACCGTTAGGCCGTCTTCCGCTCACGCCCCAACATCGTGCAGCCCGCCTCCAGTGGTGTCACGACAGGCGTGAATGGAGGGACGAATGGAGGCGTGTCGTCTTCAGCGATGAGAGTCGCTTCTGCCTTGGTGCCAATGATGGTCGTATGCGTGTTTGGCGCCGTGCAGGTGAGCGCCACAATCAGGACTGCATACGACCGAGGCACACAGGGCCAACACCCGGCATCATGGTGTGGGGAGCGATCTCCTACACAGGCCGTACACCACTGGTGATCGTCGAGGGGACACTGAATAGTGCACGGTACATCCAAACCGTCATCGAACCCATCGTTCTACCATTCCTAGACCGGCAAGGGAACTTGCTGTTCCAACAGGACAATGCACGTCCGCATGTATCCCGTGCCACCCAACGTGCTCTAGAAGGTGTAAGTCAACTACCCTGGCCAGCAAGATCTCCGGATCTGTCCCCCATTGAGCATGTTTGGGACTGGATGAAGCGTCGTCTCACGCGGCCTGCACGTCCAGCCCGAACGCTGGTCCAAGTGAGGCGCCAGGTGGAAATGGCATGGCAAGCCGTTCCACAGGACTACATCCAGCATCTCTACGATCGTCTCCATGGGAGAATAGCAGCCTGCATTGCTGCGAAAGGTGGATATACACTGTACTAGTGCCGACATTGTGCATGCTCTGTTGCCTGTGTCTATGTGCCTGTGGTTCTGTCAGTGTGATCATGTGATGTATCTGACCCCAGGAATGTGTCAATAAAGTTTCCCCTTCCTGGGACAATGAATTCACGGTGTTCTTATTTCAATTTCCAGGAGTGTATTTGTCTACGCTAAGAGCCAGCTGCCACTCATCACACCAAACAGAAGTTTTATCTACCTCATCTCGTATCAACCTACAGTCGTTCATCTTCGTCACCTTCCTGTACATCACAGTATCATCAGGGAACGGTCGCAGACTGCTGCCCACCCCGTCTGCAGATCACTTATGTACACAGAAAAATAGCAACGGTCTTATCAAACTTATCTGAGGCACTTTTGGTGTTACCCTGGTCTCCGATGAACACTGGCCGTCGAGGACCACATACTGGGTTCCATTCCTTAAGAAGTCTACGAGCCACTCACATTTATGGGAGCCTGTACTGTATGCACGTTCCTTCGTTAACAGTCTGCGCTGGGCTTCCGTTTAGAATGCTTTTCGGAAATCTAGTAATATGAAATCTAGCTGTTGGCCTTCATCAATAGTTCGCAGTATACCATGTGAGAAAAGAGCAAGCTGGGCTCAGTACGAGTGATACTTTCGTGGACATGAGCTTTTCAGTCGCTAGGGAATTTATTACAGTCTAACTCAGAATTTGCTCAAGAGTTCAGCAGCAAGCCGATGATAAGGATATTGATATGTAATTTTCCGGGTCCGTTCTTCTGCGCTTCTTATATGTAACAGTCACATTGAGCTTTTTTCCAGTCGCATGACAATTTTCTACGGTCAAGAGATTCGCGATAAATGCAAACTACACTACTGGCCATTAAAACTGCTACACCACGAAGATGACGTGCTACAGATGCGAAATTTAACCGACAGGAAGAAGATGCAGTGATATGCAAATGATTAGCTTTTCAGAGCATTCACACAAGGTTGGCGCCGGTGGCGACAGCTACAACGTGCTGACATGAGGATGGTTTCCAAACGATTTCTCATACACAAACAGCAGTTCACCGTGTAACGCCGGAAATGCATATCCTCCTATTTCCATCTATTGTACTGTAAGTTTTTTCCTTAATTTGTTACCTGAATATATGACATTTCTGTGCCTTTATATATTGTAATTGGTTTACTATTTGTATATATATATATATATATATATATATATATATATATATATATATATATATGTATGCATTTATGTCGATGTATAATTGGTTTGTTTCGTAAATATTATTTGTATTTTTACGCTGGGTCTTGCCTAGGGAAAACTGCTATCGAACGATTACATCGATAGGTCGTGTGATGAATCAAAGTGTGTAGGATCTTTGGTAGGGTTAACTCTGCCGCGTGGAGCGCGGGCAGAGCAGTTGGGGTCTGGCTGGAGTAGCGAGTGGAGCAGGTGTGTGGTGTGACGCTCCCGCGAGTTGCCGCGCTTTCGGGGTTTAGCAGCATGTAATTGCGCTCGACTGCTATGTTAGTTTCTGGCACGGTGTCGCGGACGGGAAGCATTAGCCGGCGCACATCAAGAGCCCGTTTCGTTTGGTGACCGTGTCGAGAAGAAGGCGCGCCAACATCCAGCTTCTGCAACAGCGACGGCCGACAATGAGTGACCGTCGCCACCTCCTCGATCGACGGCTTCAAACCTTCAATCAACTAACAAGGAAGACTAATAGCACGTAAAGTTTCAGAACTGTATGGCAGACCTCGGCTTTTCAAATTGTTCCATTTGCCTCGCAAAATTACAGCAACTCAGCATGAACCTTTGTTGCTCATTGTCCCAATTGCATTACCAAGCAGGGTCCCTTCCTTTTCCGAAATGAAACCGAGTGTCGTTGAAATTCAGACGCCAGCATTAAAGTACTATCATTGCATTTCATTACTTTAGTTTCCAAGTGCAGTTAAAGCATAGCTGGCTACAATAGTTAGATTACACAAGCACAAATTAAGAGTGCGAGTTTTGTTAGCATATTTTAGCTTACCTGTGACTGCAGCTCAGCTTGGTACGTACTAAATTTTATTATTGTTAATTATTCAGAATCATTTAATTCAAGTTCAAAGTTAAATCTCTTGTTTCTAAATTGCGTAGAGTCAAGTTGCTTTTGAAATGATTGTTGAGGTAGTCCAAGACTAACCGTATTCTGCTGGATTTCGATGTGCTTCAGAAAGAAAGCTCACTATTAACTTCAGTCACTAAATTAACTTTCGATTTTCCGGTTTTATTAATTCTTTTGCTAAATTAAGTCAGAGTGTAGCGAAATTTATTACTTCTGACAAACTTTCAGTTTTCACACTACACGTGTCAACCTTCAGTTGCCACGCTTCTAGTGCTAATTATATGTGTAATAACCTTTCTTTTTCAGTTACTATAGTGATTGTCCTTAGGACTGGCGACCGTGATTTCCCCCAAATCTCAAATATCTAATTACCGCTGGTTAATTGTTGACGTAACGGCCGCACATTTACTTTCTTTATTAACTTTACCCCTTTTCAAACTTAATTTCCACCAGTTTCATTTGCATTTTTCCTTTCATTTAGATGTAACCCTTTCCTCCCTCTTTACCGACAGATTAACTTCGGTGACGATTGCTTTCCCAAATTTCCCATTAGGTACACGCGGTTTAATTTTTCACTGTCATTAAGGTCGATAAGTGAGGGGGAGGTTACACGTGGCGACCTGGTGACAGGACAATCTTCAAATTTGAGGTTGTTCTGGACACGAATTTTGCATTGTGCAAATCTCGTAACAAAGTACTGGTTACGAAATGGTCGATACGTCAGCGAGAATATTGGTCTGAGGAATCCTAATTAGATTTGAGATTTGTTATTTATATTGAAAATTATTAAAATGAGTGAAGGCAACAATTACCAAAATTTGGTAGACTTCGGTACGGAACAATCGGTCGAACAGTGGGAAACACGCACCGCGGTACCCATTGTTCAGGGGCAGGCGGCTAGCATGAAAGACGCGACCGCCGAGACGCAACAAAGAGCAGAAATGGAATTCCAAACATTAGAAAATGTTTCGGAATCGGAAGTGAAAATCAAATCGGAATCCCTTGATGACGAATACGGGGGGACAATTAAAGAGGAAGCCGCTACGGAAGTAAAACCGGTAGTTTCCGGGAATTTAACTGATTTATTGAATGTTTTGATTAACGAAATCAAGGCTCAGTCTAGCAAGATAGAAACTCAATCGGCAGAAATTAAAGCTCAGTCTGAAAAAATTGACAGGAAGCTAGACAATCAGAACAAAGCTATTAATGTTGTTAACAACAATGTTGGAATTGTTAACACAAAAGTTGATAAAATCAAAGACGATATTGTTGTGATTAATACCGAAATCGGTAATCTTAAACAGGAAATGATAGGCGTTCAGGCGGAAATTGCGAGCATAAATACGCGTTTTAATTCCGAAATTAGCAGAATCGAGAAAAGTATAGGAGACGCAGTTGCTCCGATCATCGAAAATAAGGTGACGGAACAAATTCAATTAGTGAGAAAAGACGATCAACAGAAGGTGGAAACTTTAAAGGTTTTAGTATCCGAAGTAGATACCAAAGTGAGGAAGCAGGCTAATACCTGAGAAGAGAAAAAGAGGGAAGTGGAAACGCTTGCGACAACCACTTGCCAAGTGATTACGAGAGTGTCGGAATTAGAAAAGAAACTTGAAGAAAAACAGAGCTATGTGCCAATCTGTGCACATAGTTCGGAATTGTTGACGAAAGAGGAGCGGTTCGACCCCTTGAAAAAAGGCGGTATACACGCGACGGATTTCATTAAAAACTGTGAAAGAGTTTTACCCAGATCATGGACTAATGAGAGAAAAATTAATGCGGTTATTGATGTGTTGGCTGGTGATGCCAAGCGTTGGGTCTTAAACCTCAACATTACGAACCTGACCTTTGACGAGTTTAAAAATTTGTTTCTGGCTGAATACTGGTCAGAGCAAAAACAGCAAAGTGTCTGGCGCGAATTTGTCGTATCGAGGCCTTTCGATGCGAATTCGCGCGGCTCGATGAAGGAGTTTTGTGAGGGCTGGATCCGCAAGTTGGAATATTTGCGTGATCGCCGCACGGAATCCGAAATAGTCTGGGAACTCTACAAGAAGCTTCCAGATGATACAAAACGCTACGTAGGAAGCAATTACAGGACAATCAATGATTTCCTGGAAAGAGTGGAGGACGAGGACAATTGGCGCAATAATCGCGACAGTGGTAGAGGCCGTGGTAACAACAACGGGTACCACAGCAACCACAACAACGATAACCATGGGAATAATGCATACCGCAATCTTGGCAGCAGTTACAATAGTGGTTCGGGCCGTAATGACAATCGATACAATGCAAATAATAACAGGAATGACGGAAACCAGTATCATACTAGCGTGATACGGGCTTCGCAGAATAGTAATAACGCCAGAGTGTGTGATCAGCCGCCTCAGCAGCATCCGGGGAGCGTATCTGCTGGGACGAGACAGGGAAACCATTAGCCGCGCCGGTGAGGGGCCGACCGGGCGTGGAGAAATTTTGGCGGCCCAATAACAGTAGAAAACCCAGGTGTCGTCGTTATGAAAATTCCGTGTGGAATAATCAACGGCGGGAGAGTGTGCCAGTGTTAGGAGAAAGGAGTGCGCCCACAAGTAGTAAATCAGCTGTATACACGGCAGTGGGAAGTACATTCACTGTCAGTGAGAACAATTTAAGTAGTGTTCCGGAAATCGATTACAAAGTGGCAGCTGTAATACCCACAGCGGAACTGGAGATTGAGTTTAAGAATGATTCGCAAGTGTTGAGAGAAGATCAGATGTCGGATAAAACGTCCGTCATCGAGCGAGGGGATGCAGAGAGGGATGAGGTCTGGTTAAGGCAGTTCGGTCGCTTATACGACGAACTAAGAGATTATAGGGGTCTGCATGGGAGAAGCGTTTATGGGGAGCGCGGGCAGGATTTGCCGCGTTTCGCCCCACAGGAAGATAGTATTTGTGAAGTGATAGGAAGTTCTGGCCCTAACCGGCAGACTTTACTAGAAATAGTTGATGTTAATGGGGAGCACGAGCAAGATTCGTCGTGTTTCGTCCCGCAGGAGTTGGCTGTTGAAGTAGTAACGGAAAGTTCTGGCCCTAACCGGCAGACTTTACCGAAAGTTACAGTGGTAGAAGTAGCCGACCCATCCGACGCAAAACTCCAGTTTAAACATTGCGAAAGTATTGAGGAGAAAGATTACGAAAATTTTAGTGATAGCCGGACACGATTGGTAGAAAAGCATGTGGATTACAGCGTGTATGAGGTTAGAGCTGACATTATACGGTCAGACGATAGCAGTGTGGGTTGCGCAGATCTAGCGGAAGTAATTGCAGAGACTACTGGGCACATTCCTCCAGGTAGATTGGCGGATGATATCAATCTGGTCAAAGTGGAATCAACGAAGGTGACAATTAGTGAAATGATAGCAGGGCAACACTCACTAGTTGACGAGTTAGAGGAAAAGGTTTCGGTATTGGAGGCGAAGCTACAGACTAAGCCTCAGGACAAACGTGTTGAAATTAAGACTGTATGTGAACAGAGGCTGAAAAAGCCGCCAGATAAACCGGATTTAGGATCAAAGCCGGATGGTTTTTTCTGGAATGACCTGGATATAGACGAGGATTTACTGTGGGAAAATAAAGAAACAGTCGAGGACAAGTGTAGACAGATAGTAGTGTCTGCTAATATGCACGACCTACAACTAAACGTGTTGATTGACACCGGTGCAGAATTGAGTGCTGTATCTGGGAAAATATTTGAGTTACTGAAAGACAGACCTGGTATCGTAGTTATGCCAGTAACAGGAGTGAAAATTATCGGTGCTACTGGGAAGGCCAGTAAACCGGTCACAAAACAGATTTTTGTCAACTTCGAGATATGTGGGGCACGATTTGAGCAAGAGTTTGTCGTCGTGCCAGACTTAACTACGGAAGTAATTATCGGGTTAGATTGGCTATTAAAGTACCGTGCAGTGATTAATTGCGAAAGCAAAACTTTGACATGTACGTCACAAGATAAAACAATAGTAGTTAGCTTTGACGAGGCAGGAGACGGTGTGCATAGGCAATACCAGCCTATACACATTGTTAACTGGCCGAATGATATTGATGTAGGTATGAATTTGAACTACTGTAATGTGAGGAATCTCGGCATTGACAATAGTGTAGAAACTGCATTGGAAAGTATTGTAGACGGTGTGTCAAACGTAACACACGAACAAAGACGAGGCCTGTATGAAGTGATAATGAGGAATAAGAGTGTGTTTTCAGACAAACCGGGACTTGTGGAAGGGTATAAATGCAAGTTGCATGTAATTCCGCACGAACCATTCTTCGTGAGACCGTATGCTATACCGCTGTCCAAAAAGGAAGCAGTGCAACGGGAGATAGATAAGATGATCGAATGGGGAGTGATTGAAAGAAGTACGAGTCCATACAATAACGGTTTGGTCATTGTAGCAAAACGGGATGGTAGTGTGCGTATTGTGATTGACGCACGCACGTTGAATAGGGTCGTTCAACGTGAAACAGACAGACCAGAGAGTATGGAGGAGATTTTGCAACGTTTTCATGACGTTAAGTTCATGACTAGCCTCGATCTGACGGCTAGTTACTGGCAAATAGAACTCGAAGAAGAATCTAGGCCATACACTGACTTCTTGTTTGCGGGCAGGTGTTATCAGTATAGAGTACTGCCGTTTGGACTTAATATATCTGTGTCCGTATTCATCAGGGCCCTAGATAAAGTGCTAGGATCGGCTTTGAGTTCAAGGTTAACTGTATATGTTGACGACCTATTGTTGGCCAATGCCACTTGGCATGACCATTGTGACCTGTTAGATGAAGTTTTTAGAGCATTGCGCCGTGGCGGAATGACTCTAAAGCTAAAGAAATGCGAATTTGTAAAGCAGGAACTGAAATTTTTAGGGCATGTAATTACCACTGCTGGTATTACGAAGGACCCAGAGAAACTAGAGGCAATAAGGAATTGTCCTCCACCCAAGTCTAGGAAACAGTTAAAAAGTTTACTAGGGCTCACAGGATTTTACCGTAAATTTGTAAAAGGACAAGTGTTTAATGATGAAAATTTGAATAACCTCTTACGCAAAAATGTTCCGTTTGTGTGGACTGACGGGTGTCAGGCCGCTTTCGAGAAATTAAAAGACGAGTTGCTGAGATCTAACATACTATTTCATCCTGATTTATCGCTACCCTTCCATCTGGGAACGGATTCGTCGAATTACGGGGTGGGGGTAGAACTGTTCCAAGAAGTTGGTAAAGGAGAGGATAAGGAACACCGGACGATAGCGTTCGCGAGTCGAACTTTATCAAAAAGTGAGCGAAACTACACGATTTCTGAGAAAGAGTGTCTCGCTATCGTGTGGGGATTCAAGAAGTTCAAGGGTTACCTATGGGACCGTAAGGTGATTATTCATACGGACCATAAGGCGCTCACTTATCTGAAGGATTGTAAACTCCTTCACGAAAGACTGGCTAGGTGGTCGCTGTATTTACAGCAATTTAACTATGACATCTGTTACGTAAAAGGGACCGACAATTGCGTTGCGGATGCGCTGTCGAGGTTGCCCGAGTCTAATGAAGATGTATTGAAAGAGGGGTCAGATGGAGTGGTCAAATTATACTATTTTAAAGAAGTTGAGGGACGCAAATTAATAGTGAACATCTGTAAGAATCTACGTCGTCATCAGAACGAGGATGGTTGTTTAAATATGGTGAAAACCCGATATGACGAAAGGAGTCCAGAAGGAGAGAAATTAAGGAAGTATTACAAGATATACGATCATATCTTGTACATACGTAAGGGTGAAGATAGTAATATTTGGCGGGTATGCTGGCCCACCAAATTCGTCACGGAAATAATAGACTACTACCATTTGGCGTATGGTCACTGTGGACCGAAGAAATGTACGGAAAAGCTGTATGAAGTAGTGCATTTTAACAACATGTTAAAACGCGTTACTGACAGAGTGAAAACTTGCGATTTATGTCAGAAGGTGAAGGTTACCAACTGTACGAGTCGTGGTCCTATGCAAAGTATAAGGCCTAACGACACCTTTGAATTACTGTGCGTGGACGGACCTTTGCCCAAGTCATCAGGAAACTTTGCCTACATTTTAGTAGTGCTAGAAGCTTTTTCCAAGTTCATCAAGCTATACCCGATTAGGAAAGCTACAGCCAAAGCGGTCTATAGCAAGCTTGTGAACGATTATTTTGTTCATATTGGTAAGCCCAAGGCGATTCTATCAGTCAATGGGGCACAATTTACTTCTAAGTTGTGGAATGAAGGCATGGAAAGTAATGGGGTCGAGGTGATCCATATTTCAGCTTATTGTCCGGCTGGGAATCCCGCTGAGAGGTATATGCGCGAGCTAGGCCGACTTTGCCGTACCTATTGCCATCACAACCATAGGGCATGGGGCAAATATGTAGCAGTATTTGAGAGAATTATGAACACCTTGAGACATGAATCTACGGGATTTTCTCCAGAGGAAATCTTGTTGGATGACAGAAGTAAAAGTTTAGTGGAAGAGATAATCAAATTCCCTCCACGGATTGACATTAGTATTGGTGTGAAAAAAGATCGTTTGCGAGAAGTAATGAAGCTAAAAGCTGATGCTCGCATACGTCGTCATGACGCTAAAGCGCGTTTTGCTAAGTTTGCAATCGGAGACTTAGTTCTTGTAAAAGCGCACGAGAAATCGAGCGAGATAGACAATGAAATCTCCAAATTTAAGTTTGTGTATAATGGACCATATAAAGTCATTGGTATACCTCACACAAATGCTTATTGCTTAGAGTATCCAAGCTCTGGAAAACGATTAGGTATACGGAATATTGTAGACTTGAAATTGTACCAACCTAGGATTGATTAATACCACAGAATGGGTAATTTGTACAGTATGTAATATAGAGTGTAAGATTTAAGGATGTGCCATGTTGCGATGCTTTTGCCTGACCTAGAGGTCATTAAAGAACTTGTAATTAACAAGTAATTAATTTTTGATTAGACGTTTTAACCAATTGAAAAATCCAAGCTGCTAGTTTAAGTTTTCAGCTGAGTCACAGTAGATTAAGGAATGTAAATATGCTTTTGTAACTAGCTGTCAGATTTCATGAATGTGTGTTTTACTAGTCATTGCCGATGTACTTAGACGCTGTTTTAAGTTTCAGGCTAGTACATGCGTGTGATGATGGACAGTGTTGAGTTATCCACTGTGATAGTATTAAGGGACTCCTTGAGATTACTCGGGAGTGAGTTTTCCTAAAGAATTCAGTGAAACGGACGTTCTGGAAATGCCGCTACACAGGCGAGTGAGATCAAGCGTGCCGCACAGGTGGGCGCAACAATACTGGCAAGGTGGAGCCGCTGTCTGCTCTCGGGTCGCTGTCGGCTCTTGTGCCGCTGTCGGCATTCTTTGTACTTGCGAGTACTGAAGGCGGAGTTGTTTTTCTTCCCGGACAGCTGATATGAAAGAATTCTGTTGTCAACATTTATGTTTTTGTCGATCTGCTGTATATTATTTTCTTGTTTAGCGTCAAGTGCACACTCATGACGAGAATATTAATTATGAAAAGTTTATATAAAATACGTATTCTATGTAATTAATTATTAATTTGCGTATTTTGATATACCTGTTTTCTATGACCATGTAATCTGATTAATTTTGTAAATAGTATTCCATTTCTTGATACTGCTAGGAATTTAGATTTTTAGAATAGCTAAACCATTTTCTATGTTCTCTATGAATTTTAATATATTGTCAACCTGTTTTATTTTTTGCAAGATGACAGAGTGGAATAAGATTAGGAGTGTCTCCACTCAATTATTATCGTCTAAAAATTGGTTTACGGTTAATTAGACGAATGCTAAATTTTGTTGATGTTTTGAGCATATGCATTTCCGCTGTTTCTTTTTTGGGACATTTTCTGAGTCTGTTTAGGTTACACGAACATCCTCAGACAATGTGGGGCACGTGTAACGCCGGAAATGCATATCCTCCTATTTCCATCTATTGTACTGTAAGTTTTTTCCTTAATTTGTTACCTGAATATATGACATTTCTGTGCCTTTATATATTGTAATTGGTTTACTATTTGTATATATATATATATATATATATATATATATATATATATATATATATATATATATATATATATATGTATGTATGTATATATGTATGCATTTATGTCGATGTATAATTGGTTTGTTTCGTAAATATTATTTGTATTTTTACGCTGGGTCTTGCCTAGGGAAAACTGCTATCGAACGATTACATCGATAGGTCGTGTGAAGAATCAAAGTGTGTAGGATCTTTGGTAGGGTTAACTCTGCCGCGTGGAGCGCGGGCAGAGCAGTTGGGGTCTGCCTGGAGTAGCGAGTGGAGCAGGTGTGTGGTGTGACGCTCCCGCGAGTTGCCGCGCTTTCGGGGTTTAGCAGCATGTAATTGCGCTCGACTGCTATGTTAGTTTCTGGCACGGTGTCGCGGACGGGAAGCATTAGCCGGCGCACATCAAGAGCCCGTTTCGTTTGGTGACCGTGTCGAGAAGAAGGCGCGCCAACATCCAGCTTCTGCAACAGCGACGGCCGACAATGAGTGACCGTCGCCACCTCCTCGATCGACGGCTTCAAACCTTCAATCAACTAACTAGGAAGACTAAAAGCACGTAAAGTTTCAGAACTGTATGGCAGACCTCAGCTTTTCAAATTGTTCCATTTGCTTCGCAAAATTACAGCAACTCAGCATGAACCTTTGTTGCTCATTGTCCCAATTGCATTACCAAGCAGGGTCCCTTCCTTTTCCGAAATGAAACCGAGTGTCGTTGAAATTCAGACGCCAGCATTAAAGTACTATCATTGCATTTCATTACTTTAGTTTCCAAGTGCAGTTAAAGCATAGCTGGCTACAATAGTTAGATTACACAAGCACAAATTAAGAGTGCGAGTTTTGTTAGCATATTTTAGCTTACCTGTGACTGCAGTTCAGCTTGGTACGTACTAAATTTTATTATTGTTAATTATTCAGAATCATTTAATTCAAGTTCAAAGTTAAATCTCTTGTTTCTAAATTGCGTAGAGTCAAGTTGCTTTTGAAATGATTGTTGAGGTAGTCCAAGACTAACCGTATTCTGCTGGATTTCGATGTGCTTCAGAAAGAAAACTCACTATTAACTTCAGTCACTAAATTAACTTTCGATTTTCCGGTTTTATTAATTCTTTTGCTAAATTAAGTCAGAGTGTAGCGAAATTTATTACTTCTGACAAACTTTCAGTTTTCACACTACACGTGTCAACCTTCAGTTGCCACGCTTCTAGTGCTAATTATATGTGTAATAACCTTTCTTTTTCAGTTACTATAGTGATTGTCCTTAGGACTGGCGACCGTGATTTCCCCCAAATCTCAAATATCTAATTACCGCTAGTTAATTGTTGACGTAACGGCCGCACATTTACTTTCTTTATTAACTTTACCCCTTTTCAAACTTAATTTCCACCAGTTTCATTTGCATTTTTCCTTTCATTTAGATGTAACCCTTTCCTCCCTCTTTACCGACAGATTAACTTCGGTGACGATTGCTTTCCCAAATTTCCCATTAGGTACACGCGGTTTAATTTTTCACTGTCATTAAGGTCGATAAGTGAGGGGGAGGTTACAACCGGCGTTGCCTGGTGAAACGTTGCTGTGATGCCTCGTGTAAGGAGGAGAAATGCGTAACATCACGTTTCCGACTTTGATAAAGGTCTGCTTGTAGCCTATCGCGATTGCGGTTTAATGTATGGCGACATTGCTGCTCGCATTAGTCAAGATCCAATGACTGTTAGCAGAATAGGGAATCGCTGGGTTCAGGAGGGTAATACGGAACGCCGTGCTCGAACCCAACGGCCTCGTATCACTAGCAGTCGAGATGACAGGCATCTTACCCGCATGGCTGTAACGGATCGTGCAGCCACGTCTAGATCCCTGAGTCAACAGTTGGGGACGTTTGCAAGACAACAACCATCTGCACGAACAGTCCGACGACGTTTGCAGCAGCATGGACTATCAGCTCGGAGACCATGGCTGCGGTAACCCTTGACGCTGCATCACAGACAGGAGCGCCTGCGATGATGTACTCCACGACGAACCTGGGTGCACGAATGGCAAAACGTCATTTTTTCGGATGAATCCAGGTTCTGTATACAGCATCATGATGGTCGAATACGTGTTTGGCGACATCGCGGTGAACGCACATTGGAAGCGTGTATTCGTCATCGCCATACTGGCGTATCATCCGGCGTAATGTTATGGGGGGCCATTGGTTACACGTCTCGGTCACCTCTCGTTCGCATTGACGGCACTTTGAACAGTGGACGTTACATTTCAGATGTGTTACGACCCGTGGCTCTACCCTTCATTCGATCCCTGCGAAACCCATACATTTCAGCACTATAATGCACGACCGCATGTTGCAGGTCTTTTATGGACCTTTCTGGATACAGAAAAAGTTCGACTGCTGCCCTGGCCAGCACATTCTCCAGATGTCTCACCAATTGAAACCGTCTTGTCATGGTGGCCGAGCAACTGGCTCGTCACAATACGCCAGTCACTACTCTTGATGAAGTGGTATGGTGTTGAAGCTGCATGGGCAGCTGTGCCTTCACACGCCATCCAAGTTCTGTTTGACTCAATGCCCAGGCGTATCAAGGTCGTTATTACGGCCAGAGGTGGTTGTTCTTGGTACTGATTTCTCAGGATCTATGCACCCAAATTGCGTGAAAATGTAGTCACATGTCAGTTCTAGTAGAATATATTCGTCCAATGTATACCCGTTTATCACCTGCATTTCTTCTTGGTGTAGCAATTTTAATGGCCAGTAGTGTATGTAAGGGGCTACTGATGTAAAGTACTCCTTGCTAAACCAAATCGGGATTCCGTCCGGACCTGCTGACTTATTCGTTTTCAGCTCTTTCAGTTTCTCCACTGGATTGATGCTTATGAGTATGTCATCCATACGGTACTGTGCGCAACGGTCAAATGACGGTACGTTTGTACTATTCTCCTGCGTGAAAGATTTATTAAACATGGAAATTAAAACTTCGGTCTTCCTTTCGCTATTTTTTCTGCCTAATCAGACTGGTCAAGGAGTGCCTTGATGGAAGTGTTAAGCGCTTTTAGTGATTTTACACAGGATCAGAATTTTTTCGGGTTCTACGCCAGATCTTTACCCAACACACGACAGTAGTATCTGTCGTATGTTTCGCGCATTGATCTTTTCACAGACACACGAATCGCTACTAATCTTTTCCTGTTGTAATTTGCGCGTGTTCTTTTGAACCAAGAGTGCGACAGCCTTTGCTTCCTCAGCATTTTACGAATGTCCTTACTAAACAACGGTGGGCTTTTTCCACACTTAATCCGCTTACTATACACATACTTGTCCAGACTACGATTTACAATCTGTTTAAATTTTGCCAGTAATTACTCTATGTCCATATATCTGGAAGTAAATAATTGCAGTTCATTATCTATGTGAGATGCAAACAACTGCTTATCTGCTCTTTCTAGCAGAAACGCTCTCCTCGCCCTCTTGATTGATTTATTAACATTCGTAACCATAATCGCTGCAATGACATCATCATCACTAAAACCAGTATCTACCACTGACACCATCGATAAAGTCCGGCCTGTTTGTAGCGACAAGGTCCACTACACTTCCATTGCGTATGGGCTGCCGAACTAGCTGCTCAACACAGTTTTAGCAAAGGCTGTTCAAAAGTACTTCACAAAACTTTCTGTCTGTCCCTTTCCAACGAATCCATACACGATCAGTCTATACTCGGTAGGTTAAAGTCACCTCCAGTCACTGTTGCATGATGTGGGTATTTATGCACAACTGACCTAAAACTCTCTTTGAATGACTCTATAATCGCCACAGCGGAGTCGGGTGGTTGGTAAAAACATTCAACAATTAACTTAGTTTCACCTAGACCTGTTAAGCGAGACCAGATAACTTCAGTATCACACTCAATTTCAACCTCAATTGAGACAATATTTTTGTCGACTCTAATGAACATCCCTCTGCAATGGCGTCTAATCTGTCTTTCCGAAAAACATTCCAAGACTTGCTAAATATCTAAGACCTTTTCACTTCGGGTTTTAGAGTTTATTTCCTACTTTTACCGAAAACACGTTCGACAGCTGCCTGGCTGTCACGTCGTCTGAGGCACAGCGCTCCCAGCGTTTGACTGATGCAGACAGATTGATCTCTCAGTGCGAACTTTCTCTTCTTACTGCCTCTCTGGGCGTATTTATATAAGGGCGCAGCGGACCGCCGAACGAAACACCTGTTATCAAATGCGTTACGTGTAGGTAGCAACAGAGGTCGTGCGGAAAGATATAGGTGTTCGTTCTTTCCGCGGGCTATACGAGATTGGAATAACAGTCAATTGTGAAGATGGTTCGATTAACCCTCTGCCAGGCACTTAAACGTGATTTGCAGAGTATCCATGTAGATGTAGATGTAGATCTAAATGTCCCCTTCCTTGGACAAGTATTAATTAATATGTCTGTTGTTTAATAATCTACGATCTTGATAATTTTTATATACTCAGAGTTAAGTTTGCTTTAGTCACTGAAGAAGTCTTAGCTGGACTGCATTTAAATTTTTCCGGCTAGAGTATTCAGACCTAAGAGTAGAACATAACCTCTGAATTGCCTCTTTTAGATTCCTTGTAATGATTGTTATTTACGCTAAAGTGTTAAAGCTTGGTACAGCTTTATTATTTCATAGATGTAATCGAATTCTGTAATTGGAACTTTCTATAATAAATACAAATAATACTTAATTTATTATGAACAGGGTACCCTCCGCCACACACCGTCAGGTGGCTTGCGCAGCATGGATGTAGATGTAGATGTTTTCGTTCCAAATTTAGTTGTTATTAAATAACTTGAAAACTAATAGAAGTAACTTAATGGAGCCACATAGTTAATGTTTTTATATCAAACTGAGGCTACATACGAATTTTCATCTTTCAGACTCTTATATTTAGCGCCTTAAAATCTTAGTAAAAACGCCGATTTTGACCAAAATATTGCTCCGATTAAGTTGAGACTTGCAGCTTTTGATTGTGACACACATCTCCACATTCTGAACAAGTTTTAGCTTCCTGCTTTCATTATTTAGCGCCATCTTTAATAATATATTTAGCCAAACTTATTAATTAGATCATTCGGAGACTTCACAATGTTAACATTAATATAGTGGAGCATACAGTAACAAAGTGTCCGGTCCCGGTCACTGAGTGGTTGCCGGCACGGTAGCTCAGCGTGTCCGCTCAGAGGGTTGGCTGCCCTCTGTAATAAAGGAAACTGAGTCAACGGCTCAATACAGAACTTGAACGGGTGTGCTGGGACAACAGCACCGAACAAATGCAAGGAACAACATCGGAAAAAAATGTGGTCAGCGCGGCAGAACGTCAATCCTAAGGGCCCGGGTTCGATTCCCGGCTGGTTCGGAGATTTTCTCCGCTCAGGGACTGGACGTTATATTGTCCTAATCACCATCATTTCACCCACATCGCCACGCAAGTCGCCGAAGTGGCATCAAATTGAAAGACCTGCACCCGGCGAACGGTCTACCCGACAGTAGGTGTTAGTCACACGACATTTTATTTACTGCAAAGTTTGGAAATGTTATATTAAATTTTTATTTGATTCTCAGATTATGGTGCAGTACTTTGTATGCTATTCACAGGCGCGTTATAATGATGTGGAGCTACTAGTAGTGAACTGCGGTAAGTCCTAGCATTCTCACTCGCCTCTGTATTTCTCACAATGATACAGCACCTGTTTCGTCGGGATATTGGCTGGGACTATATCTAAGAAACACGAAAGTAATGAGAAGTAGCACAGAAGAGAACAGCGAGAAACTTAACATCAGAATTGGGAATCAAAAAGTTGATGAAGTTAAGGAATTCTGCTACTTAAGCAGCAAAATAACCATTGATGAATGGAGCTAGGAGGATACTGCAAGCAGAATAGCACTGGCCAAAAAGATTCCTGGTCAAGAGGTCTACTAGTACCAAGGATAGGCCTTATTTGAGGAAGAAATATCTGAAAATGTACTTTTAGAGAACGACACTGTGTGGTAGTGAAACTAGGATCGTGGGAAATGGGTAGAGAAGAGAATTGAAGCATTTTAGGTGTGGTGCTAGTCAGAAGAAAGCTGAATATTATTTAGACTGATAAGATGGAATGAGAAGATTCTTTGCAGAACGAAGGAGGAAAGAAACATATGGAAAATACTGACAAGAAGAAGGGACAGGATGATAGGACATCTGTGAAAACATTAGGGGAGGAAGATAGAGAGGGTGAAAACTCTAGAGGAACACAGATACTGGAATACATTCAGCAGTTAATTGAGGTCGTATGTTGCAATTACTACTCTGAGATGTAACCATTGTAAACATACAGTACATTTTCGAAGGCTTTCTGCAAGTTCACGAATGTTATGAGGGTTTTCCTATTTTTCATTATTCTTTCTTCTTATGATGAGCAAGTTTGGAATTGGCTGTCTGGCCTCTTAAGCGTTCTCGAATGACGGTAATATTCACGCAGTGCCTCGTCGGCCTCTGTTTCCTCATTGTATCGTCAAACGTGCTGTAGTTGTTGTTCGTGTCGTCCTTGTTTTCTGTACGAAGGTTTCACTTTATACCACTCCCTCCCCACTCACACATATCTTTCACTCCATTACCAGTTTCCCGATTCTTTGATACATCGTGATGTATTCTATCAATTTATTCGTTCTTTCAGTCAAGTTGTGCCATAAATTTGTTTTATCCCCCACTTCGACCCAGTACTTCTTCTTTAGCTGTCTGACTTACCCATCTACTGCCCGTCAGTCTTCTGCAGCACCAGATCCCAGAAGCTTTATCCTGGTCTTGTCATTTCAGCTCATCGTCCTTGTTTTACTCCCATAACACGTTGAAATCCTGATAAATCCTTCCTGATATTCAAATTTATGTTACATATTTAAATATTTCTCGTCATCAGAAACGATTTTTTTTTTCAGTTTCAACACAAAGGTGCTTTGACCCATCCGCGCGAGCGGCCATTCGCTGTGCATGAGGCGTGACACTGGCGCCATCGAAAATTTTATTGTACTGTTGGCTGTGTTTGCCTCCAGTTTGATTCTGACTTGTTAAGTAGTCCAGCAGTTGTACTGGATTATATCTGACCTAACCATGCACATGAAAACTATGAATGCCGTTACATATGTACCGGCTATTTAGTTAAACATGACGTGAAGCTTGAGGTTTGTACTAATTGCTTGAAAATGACTACAGCACAAACAACAAATAGATCGCAGCATTCCTGGACCCTGCTTTCGTTTTCAAAAACATATCGTGGCCGTGGACCCCCCAGAAGAACAAAACTACTTCTAGTAATGACTGCTGGCATATACAAACTGGAACTATTTTATCTCCTTTCAAGACGCAGACTCAGTATACACCGCAGAACACAGATAAGCGGACAAACATAATTAAATACTACACACTGCGGTGGATAACCTGTCAAACAAATGAGCGTCTAGCAGCGCCTCTCGGCATCCACTTCTGCTTCTCTGTCACATCCGTCGTCTTTTATAACTGCAGTCTTGTTTCGCCCCTCTACTTGATCCCTGCTTCTTCCAGAATCTCAGAGTGTATTCAGACAAATACAACGAAAAGCTTTCTCTAAATCTAACACTTGTATATTTACACTTCTGCAAGATATTTGCTAAGATAAGTCGTAGTGTCTACAGTGCCTTCATCACCTCGCCTGTTTCTCCGCTTACCCGCTATCCTAACATACTTTTTTCGAGATTGACGCCTATCAGTTTTTCCATTCTTCTGTAAATAGCTCGAGTAATGCTTTCCAATCATGATATTTTTCACTATAAAGCCTAAGTATCAAGTCCTCATTTACATTATCTTACGTTGTTTACTCCCTAACGAATGCGTAGTGGTGTGACCTGAACTTTGATGAAGCGTTCTGTTGCAAGCTTTTGGTTGTCGGGAACTTTATGCCACTCCTCCACCTCTCCGACTAAATTATGAATGTGGAAATACTTTATTGCTTTAGTCGCAGTAGGTGAATATTCTTGTGAAACCAAAATCCATTTGTGAGGTTTAGCTGTTGCTGCAGCGAACTGTTGTATACTGGAAGGCTTTCATTCCGTAATCCCGGCTGTTTCCCTCGTGTTTGAAATTATTCTCGTATCGACGAATGAACATCATTCTACGGGCCTTAAATTGCCTCTATGTTGCAAAATTACCCAAATATGAAAAGAAATATTTACAAAGGTACGAATTGCTACGTGCAATAACGCGCATACTAGGTTGAAAACATTACCAGCAATCGCCGGTACGCACAGCCATTACTGCTACGCTCCAGTTTTAATTAATTTTCAGCTAATTTTCTGGTAGTTTGGCAGCGATTCTGCGGTGAAAATGATCGCTGAGGGTACCAGGTGTGTGTGCATACGTTGTTTCGGTTATTGCCCATTACGTTCTGTCTCCTGCTGTTAGCCGGAATGGCTGGAAGTACATTGTTTCCGTCGATTCAATGGATTACGGAAACGTGAAAAATCTTTTCATCTACTTCAGATTCCTGGAATTCATGGGCCAAGGAAGCTTTGGTGAACCTGGTAGCGACTGTCGTAACGAATCATAAACGCTGGCACAACTTTACAAAGAAATAAAGGGAAGAAATGTGAAACAAGAACGTGAAAAAGGTTTGGGCTTGGTCCTCTCCTTAGCTCCATAGCAAAAGAGGCAATAGAGAGACACTCAACGATTCTGGAGCTGTCCTGGAAGTATATTACCAAAAACTCGTCGACCAGACAAAGGTCATTGTCCCTGTAGCCTTTCTCCACAACGGCCTTCAAACCTGGAATAGGGTAAGGTGCCCTATTTTCCCTGGTCTAATTCTGGCTAGGAGGATATTTGCTCCCTGAACAGTGTTTCCGATGTGGAAACTAGCTGATTCCTGGTGTTTCCACCATTTTAGTGTTCTGCCAACCGCCAAGCCCATCAGTCGCGTTCCATGCTCGCAGTTTTATTTTTTCTTCATATCAGCAATGTAGGAAAAGACAGATTGCTACTTATCATAAAGAAGACACAGTAAGATGGAGATAGGGACAATTAAAAGATATTTACTTAAAGCTTTGGCCACAGCCTTCATCAGTGAAAGAGAGACAGACACACACACCATTCGTACGCACAAGTGTGTTCACCTCCTGCACACATGATCACCAAATCCAGCATCTTGGGCCTGAATGCATCTGTCAAATGGGATGCAAGCAGCAGTATGGAGGGGGCGGGAGAGGAGTAGGGATAGTAGCGTACGGTTCGGGAAAGAGACGAAAGCTGTCTAGTGGAGAAAGCAGGTATTAGAATGCCAAAAAGCGCAGCATTAGGAAGTTAGGGGAGAGAGGTGGGGAAAAATGGGCAAAAAGGAAGACGAGCTGGGAAAGACGGGTGGATGTGTTGGCACAGAGCAGCAAATAAACAGGCTGGGAGATGAGCATGGGGAGGTGATAACACGACAGAGTGGATGGAAAATGTTGGTTGAGGCTGGGGTGATTACAGGAGTGGAGAATGTGTTGTAAGGATAACTATCATCTGTGCAGTACAGAAAAGCTGGTGGTGGAGGGAAGGATCCAGACGCCTTGGGTAGTGAAGCAGCCACTGAAATCAAGTGTGTTGTGCTCAGCTGCGTTTCGTGCCACAGGGTGGTCTACTTTGCTCTTGGCCACAGTTTGGAGGTGGCCATTCATCCTGGTAGACAGCTGGTTGGTGGTCATACCGATATAAAATGGTTACAGAAATGCTGGTAAATAACTTGGCTGCTTTCACAGGTGGCCAGGCCCCTAATGGGGTAGGACAAAGCTGTGATAGGTCTGGATTAGGAAGTACTGGGTGGTTGAATTGGGCAGGTTTTACACGTGTATCTTTCACTGGGATATGATCCTTGTGCCAAGCTTTGGGATTAGGAGTAGCACGGGAGTGGACTAGGACGTTGCGGAGGTTGGGTGGGAGATGGGACATCACTTTTAGGAGGGGTGGGAAGTATCTCAGGTAGGAGTCCCTCATTTCAGGGCATGTGATAGGTAATCAAGGCCCTGGCGAAGAACGTGGTTCAGTAGTTACAGTCCGTGGTGGTACTGGGTGATGAAGGGGGCACTCCTTTGAGGCTGGTTTTTGGCGGTAGTGGGACGATTGGTTGTGTGAGGGGAAATGACATGGGACGTCTGGGGGACAGTGTCTGTCTGTGACGGCCTAGGAGAGACCCTCAGCATACTGAAAAAGGGAGTTTTTGTCACTGCTGATACACTGTCCCTGGATGGCCACCTACCCCTCCTTAAATGTAATATTTTGTAGACACAACGTATCACAGCTGCATGGTAAGTAGTTTGATATATTAGTCTTATTATATTTAACGGTACTTGTGAATAGATTTTCAAATGGTTCAAATGGCTCTGAGCAAAATGGTTCAAATGGCTCTGAGCACTATGGGACTTAACAGCTATGGTCATCAGTCCCCTAGAACGTAGAACTACTTAAACCTAACTAACCTAATGACAGCACACAACACCCAGCCATCACGAGGCAGAGAAAATCCCTGACCCCGCCGGGAACCGAACCCGGGAACCCGGACGTGGGAAGCGAGAACGCTACCGCGCGACCACGAGCTGTGGACAGAAGGCTCTGAGCACTATGGGACTTATCTTCTCAGGTCATCAGTCCCATAGAACTTAGAACTAACCTAAAGACATCGCACACATCCCTGCCCGAGGCAGGATTCGAACCTGCCACCGTAGCGGTCGCGCGGTTCCAGACTGTAGTGCCTAGAACCGCTCGGTCACCCAGGCCAGCTGAATAGCTTTAAAATGCAATAATTCAGTACATGCTTTGGTAGTTCAGATGTGTTTATCAAGTGGTACAGGATACTTCTAGTGTGCCTAATTTGAACCACCCTACAAATGGGCTCCTTTTCAGCAGATGATCGGGAAGAAGAGAAAGTGTTGGGCACAGGAAGAAATAAGGAAAGCAATGGAAGCCATTAGAAAGAAAGAAATGGGATTCGTAAAGGCATACAAAGTATTTCAAGTGACAAAAACCTCCAGTTTTAGATTACGTAAAGGCAGGATACTTAGAAGGGAAATTGAGCTCTACGACAGGCAGAAAATGTTCTTCAGAAAATGACCTTGAGAAAAAACTTTTCAGATGTTGCTAAGTAGTGGTTCAGAGATTTTATGGGCTACGGAGGAGAGATATTCGAACTTGAGCATATAAATTAGCTGTCCGGAATAATCTTAAACATCCTTTACTTCAAAAAGCGGAAAGATCAAAACGTCCAAAATGACAGCCAGAAGAACACGAAGGTATCTAAAATGAGTAGGTGACAAAGAAAATCGCCATGTGAGTTGTCATCTGCTGAGAATTCCGAAAGTTTCTCTTGCCTCGACAGACGATGAAGACTGCGCGGATGAGGAACGCATCTAATGTTCTGTCCCATACCGGGAAGATGAATCTGCAGAAGATTGGCTAAGGTGTTTCGGATGTTTGCGATGGGTACACGAACTGTGTGCTGGGACTGAGAAACATGCCTGGATGAAATAGAAATGTCAAAACTGCAAATGATAACATCAATTTAGTTATAAGTGTATCATTATTGTAATCAGAATAGAATATCTCAATAGTACTTTTTGTACTTTTTTGTAGTAAAACAATATCCCCATATGTAGTCAATCTTGAATTCTCCTTATGAAATCACCCTATTTAAAATTAGGAACCACACTATCAGATATTGCATACCCTTTTACTACAGCCTCCTAAATGCACAAGCTTCCTCGATATAAATTATTAAATGTAATCTGTTGACTCTCGGTATTAAATTTTGTGTGTAACCAAAATCTTTCGGGTCTTATGTACGTCAGTTATTTTCGGGAGCTTTCCGCTGCTTTTTAACCAATCACATCATTAGATTTCTTTACCTATCGGACAATGAGGAGCCTTCTAATACACTACTGGCAATTCAAATTGCTACACCAAGAAGAAATGATAAACGGGCATTCATTGGACAAACATATTATACTAGAATTGACATGCAATTTGGGTGCATAGATCCTGGGAAAGCAGTACCCAGAACAACCACCTCTGACCGTAATAACGGCGTTGATACGCCTGGGCATTGAGTCAAACAGAGCTTGGATGGCGTGTACAGGCACAGCTGCCCATGCAGCTTCAACACTATACCACAGTTCATCGAAAGTAGTGACTGGCGTATTGTGACGAGCCAGTTGCTCGGCCACCATTGACCAGACGTTTTCAGTTGGTGGGAGATCTGGAGAATGGGCTAGCCAGAGCAGCAGTCGAACATTTTCTGTATCCAGAAAGGCCCATACAGGACCTGCAACATGCGGTCGTGCATTATCCTGCTGAGATGTATGGGTTTCGCAGGGATGGAATGAAGGGAAGAGCCACGGGTCATAACACATCTGAAATGTAACGTCCACTGTTGAAACTGCCCTCAATGCGAACAAGAGGTGACCGAGACGTGTACCCAATGGCACCCCATATCATCACGCCGGGTGATACGCCAGTATGGCGATGACGAATATACGCTTCCAATGTGCGTTCACCGCGATGTCGCCAAACACGGATGCGACCTTCATGATGCTGTAAACAGAACGTGGATTCATCCGAAAAAATGACGTTTTGCCATTCGCGCACCCAGGTTCGTCGTTGAGTACACCATCGCAGGCGCTCCTGTCTGTGCTGGTGCAAACGTCGTCGAACTTTTCGTGCAGATGGTTGTTGTCTTGCAAACGTCCCCATCTGTTGACTCAGGGATCGAGACGTGGCTGCACGATCCGTTACAGCCATGCGGATAAGTTGCCTGTCATCTCGACTGCTAGTGATACGAAGCCGTTGGGATCCAGCACGGCGTTTCGTATTACCCTCCTGAACCCACCGACTCCATATTCCGCTAACAGTCATTGGATCTCAACCAACGCGAGCAGCAATGTCGTGATACGATAAACCGCAATCGCCATAGGATACAATCAAAGTCGGAAACGTGATGGTACACACTTCTCCTCCTTACACGAGGCATCACAGCGACGTTTCACCAGGTAACGCCGGTGAACTGCTGTTTGTGTATGAGAAATCGGTTGTAAACGTACCTCATGTCAGGACGTTGTAGTTGTCATCACCGGTGCCAACCTTGTGTGAATCATTTTCATTACAGCATCTTCTTCCTGTCGTTTAATTCTCGCGTCTGTAGCACGTCATCTTCGTGGTGTAGGAATTTTAATGGTCAGTCGTGTATGTACCCATCTGAAACATACTATCAGATTAAGGCTTCAGTAAATGAACCATTATCTTTAAATCGACCTCTTTTGACAAAACTGAGAACATTTGAAGGAAGGGATCACACCATTCGAAAAACTTTCGGAGAAAAGTTTAAAAAAAATGGTTGAAATGGCTCAGGGCACTATGGGACTTAACTTCTGAGGTCATCAGTCCCCTAGAACTTAGAACTACTTAAACCTAACTAACCTATGGACATCACACACATCCATGCCCGAGGCTGGATTCGAACCTGCGACCTTAGCGGTCGCGCGGTTCTAGACTGTAGCGCCTAGAACCGCTCGGTCACCCAGGCCGGCAGAAAAGTTAAAATTAAGAAGATACATACGTATCAGAGTTGGTACGAAACACTAACGTCAATATTTTCCCCCCTACAGCACGTGATCTTTTATTTCGTCCACGTTACCACATCGCAGAGACGCTGAGGTAATCCCTACGAAAGCTGGCTTAAAGAAGCGTTCCTGAATTCCTGTGACTTGGCGCTCTTGCGTCAGAGGAGGCGATGGCTCACGACGGAGTGAATTTCCAGTGACTAGAGCCTGCGCTGAATGCATCGGAAATCTCGGGTAAGCACGTGCAGAAAGCGGCGTCGCGAATGAGTGATGAGTACGCGTGGACCCCCGCCCGCATCCGAAGCAGCCGAGACGCGCTGCGGGCTCTGAATAGCGCGGGATCAAGATGAATGGCCGCGAGTCGCTGGCGGCCCTCTACAGGACGGCACGGGGCCGGCCCATTTGTCACCGGCGGCGCCACCTGCCGTGTCGAACGGACTCTTCGTGGCGGCCGCTGTACCTACAACGGCACACAAGGAGGCTGCCCGGCGCTTGTCAGTTTGTCATCCGTCAGTCTCCAACGTAGTCCGGCCACAGCGTGGGGCGTGGGAAAGGTCACGTGGTAAGCAGAGTGAGCACATCAATGTTAAGAAATGAGAGAAGGCACAGTACGGAAGATACATACCAGCAGCTAGAACTTCAATAATATATACCTCATCTTCTTATATGAAGAAAGATTAAGGAAAGGCAAACCTACGTTTCTATCATTTGTAGACTTAAAGAAAGCTTTTGACAATGTTGACTGGAATACTCTCTTTCAAATTCTGAAGGTGGTAGCGGTAAAGTACAGGGAGCGAAAGGCTATTTACAATTTGTACAGAAACAAGATGGCAGTTATAAGAGTCGAGGAACATGAGAGGGAAGCAGTGGTTGGGAAGAGAGTGAGACAGGGTTGTAGCCTCTCCCCGATGCTACTCAATCTGTATATTGAGCAAGCAGTAAAGGGAACAAAAGAAAAATTCGGAGTAGGAAGAAAAATACACGCAGAAGAAATAAAAGCTTTGAGGTTCGCTGATGACATTGTAATTCTGTCAGAGACAGCAAAGGACTCAGAAGAACAGGTGAAGGGAATGGATAGTGTCTTGAAAGGAGGATATAAGATGAACATCGACAAAAGCAAAACGAGGATAATCGAATGTAGTCGAACTAAGTCGGGTCATGCTGTACATCGATGTTGTCGCCAGTGGTCGGCGGAAGGCGCACGTGCCCGTCGACCTGGGACCGGACCGCAGCGACGCACGGATGTACGCCAAGACCGTAGGATCCTACGCAGTGCCGTAGGGGACCGCACCGCCACTTCCCAGCAAACTAGGGACTCTGTTGCTCCTGGGGTATCGGCGAGGACCATTCGCAACCGTCTCCATGAAGCTGGGCTACGGTCCCGCACACCGTTAGGCCGTCTTCCGCTCACCCCCCAACATCGTGCAGCCCGCCTCCAGTGGTGTCGCGACAGGCGTGAATGGAGGGACGAATGGAGACGTGTCGTCTTCAGCGATGAGAGTCGCTTCTGCCTTGGTGCCAATGATGGTCGTATGCGTGTTTGGCGCCGTGCAGGTGAGCGCCACAATCAGGACTGCATACGACCGAGGCACACAGGGCCAACACCCGGCATCATGGTGTGGAGAGCGATCTCCTACACTGGCCGTACACCACTGGTGATCGTCGAGGGGACACTGAATAGTGCACGGTACATCCAAACCGTCATCGAACCCATCGTTCTACCATTCCTAGACCGGCAAGGGAACATGCTGTTCCAACAGGACAATGCACGTCCGCATGTATCCCGTGCCACCCAACGTGCTCTAGAAGGTGTAAGTCAACTACCCTGGCCAGCAAGATCTCCGGATCTGTCCCCCATTGAGCATGTTTGGGACTGGATGAAGCGTCGTCTCACGCGGTCTGCACGTCCAGCACGAACGCTGGTCCAACTGAGGCGCCAGGTGGAAATGGCATGGCAAGCCGTTCCACAGGACTACATCCAGCATCTCTACGATCGTCTCCATGGGAGAATAGCAGCCTGCATTGCTGCGAAAGGTGGATATACACTGTACTAGTGCCGACATTGTGCATGCTCTGTTGCCTGTGTCTATGTGCCTGTGGTTCTGTCAGTGTGATCATGTGATGTATGTGACCCCAGGAATGTGTCAATAAAGTTTCCCCTTCCTGGGAGAATGAATTCACGGTGTTCTTATTTCAATTTCCAGGAGTGTATAACGCCTAGATGTAGAACTGAATATGTTGTGTCTTTTTATTTTGAGGTGAGACCATTAGCAAAAAAGCAGTTAATAACACTCTTAAGAATACTGTTTGCCATTTCTTCTGTTTCTGCATGCTTACTTCGACTGATTACAATACTAGTGGCATCAAAAAAGAACAAATTCTGCTTGTTGCATATTACAAACTAGACCATTTATATGTATGAGGAACAATAGTGGACATAAGATTGAGCCTTGAGGAACCCCAGATGTTATTTCTTCCCAGTCAGAATTATGTCCCCCTATTACATAGGTTGAATTACAAAGCAAAACTTTTTGAATGCATTCAGTTAATTATGACATAATCCATTGATTGGCTACACCATCAGTGCCACAAAACTTCAATTTATCTACGAGAATACTATGATTCACACAATCAGATGCCTGAGATAGGTCACAGAAAATACCAGCTGGTGCTATTTTATTATTTAATAATTGTACATTTGATGACTGAACATCTAAATGGCATTCTCAGTAGAGTAACCCTTCAGAAACTTAAACTGTCATTTGCTTAAATGAGACACCATTCCAGAATACATCGTCTTCTCAAAGATTTTAGGAAATAACGTGAGCAGTGAAACAGGTCGGTAGTTATTGACATCTCTCTTGGCACTTTTCATAAAGACGGGATCAATGGGCTCAACAGCAGTATATTTCACTCGCTCTGAATATATGCCTTGAGTTAGTGATTCATTACACATTTTATACAAGATGGGGCCTATTCTATGGGAACCAATCTTAAATACCCCGTTGGAAACACCATCAAAACCAGATGAGATTTTATTTTTGAGGGAGTGTCTTATTTTCTTAAACTCTACAGGAGAAGTTGGTGATACATACACATGATTGACTTTTATGAGAGTTACTTTTTCAACATACTGCTGTGAACTTTGTCTTGAACTCTTTGTCCCCATACTTTTAGTGTATTTAAGAAATAATTATTAAATATACATACCACCTATAATTCTTCATTTGTAACACTTCCATTCAGTTCATTAGTGAAGTTATCTAGTTATGTGAGTAGATCTCCTGTCTCTCGTTTCACTATTGCCAATATAACCTTAGGTCTGTTGGAAGAATTACTGAATTCTGACATTATGTGCATTTTCTGGACATTTTAATAATCTTGCAAGTATAAACTCAATAATCGTGTTAGCCACTAAAACAAGAACAACCTAAGATTTAGAACATAACCAAAATAAACAATAACTTAATCTTCTCCACAAATACTAAAAACAGAAAATAAAAAGTACATTATCTGTGATTACGTCTATTCAAAAATCCCCTAACCTAGAGCAGGACCCACCACACATAGCCGGCCGAAGTGGCCGTGCGGTTAAAGGCGCTGCAGTCTGGAACCGCAAGACCGCTACGGTCGCAGGTTCGAATCCTGCCTCGGGCATGGATGTTTGTGATGTCCTTAGGTTAGCTAAGTTTAACTAGTTCTAAGTTCTAGGGGACTAATGACCTCAGCAGTTGAGTCCCATAGTGCTCAGAGCCATTTGAACCATTTTGAACCACCACACATAATAACAAACGCACACACGTTACAAGAAATCGAGTATAAAACTAAATGTGGACACCACAACAGAAACGTAAGACGAACGAAACACGCACAGCGGCAGTTGGCACTATTATATACCGTAAAGAAACACGACCAAAACACAGTTGAAGTGGAGCGTTCAGTTGAAAAGTATTTGAAAACGCAGAGGATTGGGCATCCTTGTGCATGCAGGTCTACTAAGTACAACTCCATGAAAACAGCTATGAACTAACAAGACAACAAAATCGAGAACCGTACAGTAATTTAACCTTGGAAAACTTGCGTTCGAAAAACTTGTTTCTTGCCTAACAATGAAAGAATAATAAGAAACTGTAATATAGTAACTTATTTGGAAGAATTACACGCCGCATTTACTGTATATATAAAACAAAAGTGAACTACAGACCAGTGAAGATCATTCCTACTATTTTTAAATCCTGAGAAGTTCCTCATTTTCTGACACAACACACACGCGCACACGCACATACTCTCTCTCTCTCTCTCTCTCTCTCTCTCTCTCTCTCTCTCACACACACACACACACACACACACACAAGTAGTACCACAATCATGAAATGAGTGTGAGGGTGCACATGCAAGAAACCTGTATCACAGTTTCTAAACAAGTCCTAGTGTAAGTGGTTTGCCATTGTCTTCCTCAGACGTGTTATGAGGTGTCAGTTGTGTATCTGTGTCGTGTTCTCGTAGATTGCTGTGGTAAGTGTTCCTACGGTATAGTGATTGTGTTGTAATGGATGAGGAGGAGGGAGAGTGTGAAACTCGGTACCAGCACGTGGCCTACTGCTTTGGAATAGCACCAAGCTTCCCAGAGACCTTCACATCCCCACTGCGCGGGCAGACCATCATCAACGGTTTCACACGCTCTCAATGATTCATGCGGAGTAGTTTGAAATTTAATGCAGAATATTGTTACAAAGACTGGTGACAATGTACTTTACACCACCGCCTCTCCTCCACTTGATGGCAAAATGCAGGCAGGAAAATTTTTCACCACCACACAGGCGCACATTAGCGACGTCTGCTGTGCAGGTGGGTTTTCACAAATGTGTGTGTATGTATGTATTTATATACATCGATGAGCCAGAACATTATGACCACCTGGTTAATAGCTTGTTTGTCCAACTTTGGAACGAAATACATCATTGATCCTGTGTATCAGGGGTTCGACAGCTTTTCGGTATGTTTATGGAGGTATCTGGCATTAGATGCCTACACACAGTTCCTGTAATTCGCGTAAACAAAGGGCCGCTGATTTGCGTGTGATGGCGCCCGATTAGGACCAGATGGTTACCGTAGGATTTAAATCAGGCAAATTTGATCGCCAAGGCATCAACGTGAGTTCACTAGAATGCTCCTTGAACCACTGTAGCACGTCTCTGGCTCTGAGACACGGACAATTATACTGATGGAAGATTACATCGCCATCGGGGAAAACATCAATCATGAAGGGATGCAGGTGGTCGCAGCTGTGAGCGTGTCTCCCGGTACTACCAGAGGTCCCATGCAAGCGCAGGAAAATGTCTCCCACAGCATAATGCTGCTCCCACCAACCTGCATCCTTGGAGGACAGCACGTTTCGAGTCGCCGTTCACCTCGATCACGACGTTCGTCGAAACGACCGTCGACCTAGTGAACCAAAATCTGATTCACCCAAAGAGCCGAGGCGTTTCCATTGATCGTCGGTCGAATCCCGATGCTTCCGTGTCCAACGCAATCGTAATTGACGATGTCGTTGGGTCAAAATGTCAACAAGTTGCAGTAGTCTACTGCAGCGCTTGATTTTCAACAACATACGATGAACGGTTTCCTCCAAAACACATGTGTGTGCACCAGCATTGTGGCCATTTCGAAGAGATATCACACATCACCGTCTGTCATACTTTACAGGAGAGAGAAGCCTGTGAACCCCAATTCCTGTGAAGAGTCGTGGTCGTCCAACCAGTTAGCGCCTCTTGAGAGTTTCACTGTCGTTCTGCCTCTTTCTGTAGACGCTCGCAACAGTAGCACGCGAGCATTCGACCATCTTCACCGTTTTCGAGACACTCGCCTTCACTAGTTCTGCCTAATAATAATAATAATACACGACTTGCCAAAGCTGTTTATCTCAATGGATGTCTTTATTTGCCGCCCATATCTACGCTAGAATGATCCCCCATCTGTGTCTCCTCCGCTTACATAGTTTGAGAGAGAAAGAGTCACTCTTTCACTACTCTCCATAGTAAGGGGTGTCATTTAACACTGATTTTTTTCCAAAGACATCGTTTGTGTGAGTCGAAAAGAAGTTATCAGCATGTACAAGGGTCACTCCAAAAGAAATGCACACTATTTTTTTTTTAAATCCATCTTTTATTCTACATGCTTGAAAGTTTTACAGTATGTAGATACACCCTTTAGGAACAATATTTTCATTGCTCCACATAATTTCCATCCTTCTCAACTGCCTTACGCCATCTTCGAACCAGCGCCTGTATACCCGCTCGGTAAAATTCTGGACAAACCTGTTGGGCCACTGTTTGGCAGCGTGCACAAGAGAGTCATCATCTTCAAACCTTGTTCCACGAAGAGAGTCTTTTAGTTTCCCAAAGAGATGATAGTCACATGTAGCCAGGTCAGGACTGTAAGGCGGGTGTTTGAGTGTTGTCCATTCGAATTTTGTGACTGTCAGCATCCTGGGAACCCACCTGGTACAAACCTTTTTTAAAGCCAACACTTTCAGTATTCTGCAAACACTTCCTTCCCCCATCTTAACGTAGCGTAACAATTCGTTCACTGTGATACGTCTGTCAGCAGTCACAAATTCGTTAACTCTCTGCACATTGTCTGGAGTGTGTGCAGTACGAGGCCTGCCACTGCGAGGACAATCCTCAATATTGCCGTGCCCGCTTTTATCACGTAACCTGCTTGCCCACCGACTAACTGTACTGCGATCGACAGCAGCATCTCCATGCTCCTTTTTCAACGTCTTGTGGATGTTTCCCAGTGTCTCGTTTTCACAGCACAGGAATTCTATGACAGCACGTTTCTTCTGACGAATATCAAATGTAGCAGCCATCTTGAACACAGGTTGAACTAAGTTTGAAAACAAGCGGGAAGGATGTATCTACACACTGTAGAACTTTCACACATGCAGAATGAAAACTGTATTTTTACAAAAACAGTGTGCATATCTTTTGGCGTGCCCTTCGTACATTGTTAATGCATGGGGGATTTTCGTGATGGCTCTCTTTCAAAAAGTACTTCCTGGAGCTGAGAACAAGCAGGCAGTTTGTTCATTTAACAGTAAATCTAGCAGTGGACAATTGGGGCTTGAATGCCACACGTAGCTATTAGGGAAAGGAACACCTCCAGACACTTACCGAGGACACTATGCTGGGCCAAAAAAATTCTCTCACTGGTGTGCAGCTAATGCGTTTGGTCGAAGAGGTGAGAAAACTGCCTACCTGGACCTACCTGTTAGACCTCTCTTGCCACAGCAGGGCCAGGGGTACGAGAGAAATCTAGCTCGCCTAGCCAATGCATCACAACAATGCTCTTCATCAAAAGGGATGGCGGCCGCAAAAATTCGCGACTTTCCATGTTCACGATGAACCAGACGCTATCGAGGGAGCCTTGAGATGGTGCCGTCCCCCTGCCTGTAGAGTTATTTGGGAAGCCTCAGGCCTTCAAAACAATTTTAGAAGGAAAGCATAATTTACAGTGGTTCTGAAATGATCTAAGTTGCGACACTAAAGCACTTCTCTTGGTTTAGCAAGGGCCCTGGTCTAACACGAAGTAGTGTTCAGGCCGACCAGATAATGGCCTCAATGATAAATATGTTGTTAACTTTAGAGCTATACAGAAACTCAAAAACAACCTACCTAAAGTGGCCGTGGGAATAAAGAAGTTGGGAGCACTCCTCCTCTCTCCGGGGAAATTTGTGAGTCAGGGATTAGTTACTCCATTGAAAAGAGAAGAATATTGTCAATTTTGAATAGGTTTGGCCGAGGAGAAGAGTGGATATATTATAGCGGAGATACAGAGCTTGTGGAGTCTTGTGATTGGCATGAAACCTTCGTAGGGGCAGTTTTCGGAGGGCTTTTGTGTAATTTACTGAGATTCGACGGAAAGCAAGGAGAGGAAATACTTGGTCTGGAGTAGGATCTTCTGATAAACTCCCATCTTCACTTTTATTACATGTGGGTTGCATTTTGCACACTTGTCCTGAGCATGACTTCGCTGGTAAGCCAGTGTTGAGGACTTACCTGTACTAACAGCCATCTCGGACAACTCGCTGTGCCGAGGGCAACCTTATTGGTGACTTGTCTGCCACCTTGACGTTTGATCTCCTAGTGCGCACTGCCATATAAGTGAGACAAATTTGTCCATGGTTTGACTGGCGAATAGGAGTGTCGCACGCTGGAATCTGCCGTGATTTCAGGGCTCCATTAGAGAGTAAATGCGATCCGTCTAACTAATTGCCAACCACGACATTGCATATTTCCTGCCTGTGATTGCGAATTACAGGCGCCGTACAACGCTGCTCTGCAGACGCTTGAACCACGACCATCCCCTGAGACAGTGTTACACATCGAGAATAGGGATATTGTATTGTTGCTACAGCTTATTAGGGCAAACAGGACCACAATCCCATCAGTTTTTCTCAGTTGCATCAATGTAGTTTAACTTGTGTGTAGAATAAATCCATCAAAGTATATTCAGTGTCTAATAATTTCGGATTGCGTAATCCATGTTTTCAGCCCGTGTAAATAATTCAGTCATACAAACCTTCTCTTTACCAACCCATGTATATTTGTCATCATGCTTCACATGTTTCTTTTCTGTTTTAATTAATAATCTTGTCACGTAACTTTTATAAAGTATGAATCCCGTATTTACATATTAATCACCCCTCAACACTTGATTAAAATGGTGACAGGGCCACCATTTCATTAATATTATTTCAGAATCCAAGTTTATTTAGATTCTGATAAGTGTGATAACCTCTAATGCAGACTATCAACAACAAACACAGTCAAAGGCAAAGTCAATTTAGCAGATGCATTGATCCAATGTAGTCTTGCCACGTTCGTTGTGCAACCCTTGCTCACACCGCCACCAGGTGACATCCAACGTCAGGGTGGTCGGTGGTCATGTTTTGGCTTATTAGTATATACCTGTGTGAAATCAGAACCACAATGAGTGGGAGTAGCAAAATTAAAAAGTCAGATTTCAGTAAATAGAGCCATATGCAGAGTATCCCAGAAATGTAACAACATACTTCGACCACCTGTGGAGCGTATTTTGAGGAACAAATCAAATATGTGAATCTGTGTCCGCAACCGTCATTTAACGGCGCTACAAAACGTCGGAATTATAGGCGCTGGCGCCTGCAAGTAGACCACACCTTCGGCAGCAAACGTTACAGATGGCTGGTGGAGCATCTCGCAATGATTGTTATTCAGTGATTGCGTCTGATTGCACGATCTTTAGTAGAGATAGAGGTAGCTCCTGTTGCGTAATAAGACCTTGCCTCCTTTGAATGCAGTGCTACGTTGTCTCGCTGGATGACGATTTCGGACAGTTCATTCCATCTGCACTTTATTTTTCAACTGAAAACGTTTAAAATCTTCAACGTCTTTCGGTAAATAGGAGAAAAAAAACTACATATGGAATCCCGTGTCCGTCACCATCAAATACCAATGCAACGTCCGCCAGCGTACAAAGTTATTTTTTGCTGCTGAAGGTGTGGCGTAGTGACGGCCTTCGGCTCCTGTAACTCTGAGGCTCTGTAACGTTGTTGGATTACGTTTCCGGACACAGCTTCCTATTCTCGTACGTTTCTCAAGACACCCTCTACAACCTCTCGAAGTTTGTCACAAGATCGGTGGGACACCCTGAATATATTAGGGGTACCAGAATGAAATGTCGTTTCCTTACATTAAATTATAACAGATAAATTGGCGACATCTTTTAATTTTTAATCAGTGATGTAATAACCCTTGTTATCGACAATCTATTACAATCTAGGTTACAAATTTTCAGTGCCAGATCGATAAAAAGAACAGTAGGCGTTACAGCAAAATACAGTATTTGGAGTTGACATTTTGGACATCATCCAAATTTTCACATTTTTTGCCGTTTAAAAGATATTGTGGCGACTGGAATAAATGGAAATTCGACTGCACAATATCGGACAAGTATGGTGGGGAAGCCATTACCTTCCACTACGGATTATTAGTTCTTTCCAGGGTTCGTCCTGTGCAATGTGGTCTTGCGTTACGGTGTTGCAGTATAACGACTTTTCTGTTGATAATCGCTGCTCATTTGTCATTGATTCATTCAATGCAGTTGTTCACAGTAAAGGTCTGCATTCACCATTCGTCCAGATTGTAACACTTTTGAACCGACAACCCCGTGAATAGTTCACTAAACACAGAAAAGCGCCTTTTTTGGGTGTAAACCTGCCTTAGCTGTTCTCCGTGGCGATTCATTCGGAGATAGCCCCTGCCTTTTGAGTATTGAATTACCACAGACGATCCATTTCTCCAGTGATCAAGCGATCAAAAAATAGTTCTCTATTGTGCTGCTAAAACATTAAGTTGCATGTGATGGATGGGTTAGCTTTTTATTTACCATTCTGATGGCTGTGTTCACGGATGGTGGATCCAGGTATTTGATAGTATCTTGATTATTTTACGGAGATTTGCGTCCACTTCCTCTCTTAACAAGTCGTTGCCTAAAGCTATTGATGTTCCTGATCGATACGAGCTGGAAAGATCAAAATTACTGCATTTGAAATAAGAAAACCACCTCTGGCATTTCCGAACGTCTAATGCACTAGGATAAATACATTAAGCGTATTTCGCAGCCACTTCTGCGCTACTGCTCTTCCCAAACTCAAAAATGCGTATGATGACGGATGCGTATCTTTTCAGGTATTTGGCTGGCCATTTCACGATGATTACGAGTAAACATATCAATTTAATCTTAAAATGTCTCTGGCACGACTGTGAAGTAGAGAATGAACTGACAAATGACAAACAAATATCGACATGCCCAGAAAAGATATTACTTAACGGCCCCCCTAATATGTAGGATGTCTGAAGGTCTTTGCTTCAAATGCATAGGGGTGACAGTCCACATAACGGGAACAACGGTTGTTGGAGACAAAATGTTCGCTGACACTTTCGGTCACGTTATGAGTCTTTTCCTAGAACCCACAGCCCCTGGCATGAAGAGATTTCACCAAACTTGTAGGGTCCACCAACCAGGTGTGCTTCATTTGAACACTACCATTTTTTATAAGTCATGAGTGTCCTCAAGGGTACGACACAGACCGCTCAGAGTAGCATTTGCAACCTAAGACCTCAATTATTTGGTGGATGTATTCCAATCTCTGTTTTCCCTACAGTTTTCACACTCTTAACTTCCTCCAATATCATGGAAGTTATTCTCTGCGTCTTAACAAGTGTCCTATCATCATATCCCTTCTTCCTGTCAGAGTTTTTCATATACTTCTTTCCTCGCCGATTCTGCAGAACGCCATCTCGTTTCTTACACTATCATTCCACGTAATTTTTGACTCTGTAGCATCACATCTCAGATGAATCTATTCGCTTCTGTTCCGATTTTGTCACTACCATACAATGTTGTGCTCCAAACGTACATTCTCAGAAGTTTCTGCCTCAAATTTAGGTCGACGCCAGTAGACTTCTGTGGGCCAGGAATGCCCTTTTTCCCATTAATAGTCTGTTTTTTATGTCCACCTTGCTCTGTCCGTCACTGTTTATATTGCTGCCTAGGTAGCAGAACTCGTCAACTTCATCTACTTCGATATCACCAATTATGATGTGGTGTTTCTCGCTGTTCTCTTTAGTGCTACTTCTCATTATTTCCGTCTTTCCCTGCCTAAATAGTATCTCCAGCACTTTAAAATATACTGAAAAAATCACTCATAAGACAGATTTTAACACCTCAAACATCACATACACCAGATGTCACAAAGAAAAACAAACCATGTGAAAGAGTAACATGGGGCATTTCACAGACTTAACAATCCTCCATCGAAACATGCAATCAATAAAAAATAAAATACAACTATTAGAAGTTGAGCTCCAATCTTTGAACTGCACAGTAGTTTGTATTACTGAGCACTGGTGTAGAAACAAAGAAATCCAACATGTAGTATTATCAATGTATGAAAAGGCAAACTCTTACTGCAGAACTACTTCAAGGGGTGGAGGATCATGCATTTATATCAGCAAAAGAACACAGTTCAAATCAAGACATGACTTTAGTACTGTAAGTGAAAAGAAATACTTTGAAATATCAGCTATTGAGTTAACAGGGGTTGATATCACCAAGAAATTAATCATTTTTTGTGTGTATAGATCTCCCAGTTGTACTGTGGGCACTTTTTTCAATAAGTTAGCAGAAGTTTGAGATAAAGTCTCAAGTACAACGGTCAACATAATTCTGTGTAGGGACATTAACATCAACACTAACATCATAAATGAATCCAGCAGCACCTTCATAAATATTCTTCAAAGTTTTAGCATGTCCCTATTAGTCAATAGTGCAACAAGGGTTACCACAACGACTTCATCAGTAATTGACCATGTGGCCACAAATATGGACAGGGAAAAATGTGATGTAGCTGTAAAAGATCTCGGACTATCAGACTATCTCTGTCAAATAACCACAGTAAAGTCAGGCATCGAATCATTCCCTAAACTACGAGCCTACAAACAACATCTATCAGAAATCAAAATAAAATATTTTTCGAATGAACTAGAAAAACAAAGCTGGGATGAAGTGTATTAGGAAACCAATGTGAATATGAAATTCTATAAATTCTCCACATTGTTTAAACTGAATTTTGAAAACGCATTTCCGAAAGTATGCATGTCTGTATCAACATCTCACAGAAACAGATGGATAACACCTGGTATGAAGAAGTCCTCCCAAACACTTAAACACCTCAGTTCCATGAAAAAGATTTGCAATGATCCAGAGTTCTTAAATTTCTATCATAGATACAAAAAGATCTATAGGAAGGTGCTGATTGCTGCAAAAAAGTTATTTAATGACAAAATAATATATAATGCAGAGAATAAAAGCGAAGCAGTCTGAGAAGTTATAAAAAAAAAAAAACGGGGAGAGGCAAACACAGAATTACATATGGCCAAGGGAGGAGGATAAGGTAATAAATTATCCACATCACTATGTAAACGAGCATTTTTCAAGTATCGCAGAGCAGTTACAGCAAAAATTCCCCCAAACAAATATAACACCTGTAAATAATGTTGCACAAAATACAATAATGTTAATTCCAACCACAGAGAATGAAGTCAGTAAAACAATTCAAAAACTAAAAAATAAAAAGTCAGTAGGCTTAGATGAAGTACCAATGTGTGTACTGAAACAATGCACAGGGATTATACAACGCCCGTTTAACAAATGTAATAAATGAATCCTTCACATCAGGGACATTTATAGAGCAGTTAAAACAAGCAAGAGTTGTACCTTTGCTTAAGAAAGTTAGTGCCGACGACATAGAAAATTACTGGCCCATTTCCCTGCTGTCAGCATTCTCAAAGATAATACAAGCAATTATGAAAGACAGATTACTGAATTACCTGAATAAATACAATATTTTAAGCGAATCACAGTTTGGATTCCGAAGTGGCAAAAATACGGAGTCAGCCATAGTAGAATTCACAAAATTCGTACTTGATGCTCTTGATGAAGATGAGTGTGTCACAGGCACTTTTTTGGATCTTTCAAAGGCGTCTGATACAGTCGACCATAAGATTCTATTAAATAAATTAGAAGCATTAGGAATAAGAGGGGTAGCTAACGACTGGTTTCGATCATACCTAACAGATAGGGTACAGAGAGTAGACATAACACACACTTCAAATAGAGCTAAACATTTAGTAACACTTATCAGAACCATACATTAATATAGGGGTTCCACAAGGTAGCATATTAGGACCAATACTGTTCGTGATATACATCAATGACTTTCCCAGGAGTGTTACTCATGGTGAAAAAAATCTTCTTTGCTGATGACAGAAATATTATAGTCACTGAGAAAACAAGAGAACTCCTTGCTGAGAAAGCAAATGAAACACTCAAGGAAGTTTATGATTGGTTAATAAGTAATAAAGTGATATTGAACATAATGAAAACTAGTGCCATGAATTTCAGTTTGAAGAGGGAAAATGACAATCTTAAATTAAATGTAAATGGCACCTATGTAGACTGTATAACAAATGAAAAATTTCTAGGTATGAATACAGATTCTCAGTTGAAGTGGTGTGAACACACAAAGGTACTTGCAAACACAATGTCAGCAGTATGTTATGCCCTTAGAATCCCATTGTCAGTGTGTGACATGCAGTGTCCTTTAGTTACATATTATTCATATGTACACTCAATTCTTAGCTGTGGAATTCTTTCTTGGTGAACAAATGCACAAAATATGAAGATAGTTTTCAAACTCCAGAAAAGAGCCATAAGAATAACAGCCAAAAATACTAGTCGAGCTCATTGTAAAGATCTTTTCAGAACACTGGGGATTTTAACTGCTCCATGTAATTACACTTACCAGTCAGTTGTACACATCAGAAATAACATTGGTAATTACTACACAAACAGCTCTGTCCATGACCATGCAACTAGAGATAGACTCAAATTACATCTACCAAGAAAAAATAAACATAAAACTCAAAACAGCATTTTCTGCCAAGGAATAAAACTGTACAACAAATTACCAAAAGAGAATAAAGAAATTGCCAAAATACACTTATTTAAAAAGGCAGCTAAAAAGTACCTCTTATGCAATACATCCCCCCCCCCCCCCCATGAACCATGGACCTTGCCGTTGGTGGGGAGGCTTGCATGCCTCAGCGATACAGATGGCCGTACTGTAGGTGCAACCACAACGAAGCGGTATCTGTTGAGAGGCCAGACAAACATGTGGTTCCTGAAGAGGGGCAGCAGCCTTTTCAGTAGTTGCAGGGGCAACAGTCTGGATGATTGACTGATCTGGCCTTGTAACATTAACCAAAACGGCCTTGCTGTGCTGGTACTGCGAACGGCTGAAAGCAAGGGGAAATTACAGCCATAATTTTTCCCGAGGACATGCAGCTTTACTGTATGATTAAATGATGATGGCGTCCTCTTGGGTAAAATATTCCGGAGGTAAAATAGTCCCCCATTCGGATCTCCGGGCGGGGACTACTCAAGAGGACGTCGTTATCAGGAGAAAGAAAACTGGCATTCTACGGATCGGAGCGTGGAATGTCAGATCCATTAATCGGGCAGGTAGGTTAGAAAATTTAAAAAGGGAAATGGATAGGTTAAAGTTAGATATAGTGGGAATTAGTGAAATTCGGTGGCAGGAGGAACAAGACTTTTGGTCAGGTGATTACAGGGTTATAAATACAAAATCAAATAGGGCTAATGCAAGAGTAGGTTTAATAATGAATAAAAAAAATAGGAGTGTGGGTTAGGTACTACAAACAGCATAGTGAACGCATTATTATGGCCAAGATAGACACAAAGCCCATGCCTACTACAGTAGTACAAGTTTATATGCCAACTAGCTCTGCAGATAATGAAGAAATTGATGAAATGTATGATGAAATAAAAGAAATTATTCAGGTAGTGAAGGGAGACGAAAATTTAATAGTCATGGGTGACTGGAATTCGTCAGTAGGAAAAGGGAGAGAAGGAAACATAGTAGGTGAATATGGATTGGGGGGAAGAAATGAAAAAAGGAAGCCGCCTTGTAGAATTTTGCACAGAGCATAACCTAATCATAGCTAACACTTGGTTCGAGAATCATAGAAGAAGGTTGTATACCTGGAAGAATCCTGGAGATACTAAAAGGTATCAGATAGATTATATAATGGTAAGACAGAGATTTAGGAATCAGATTTCGCCGGCCGAAGTGGCCGTGCGGTTAAAGGCGCTGCAGTCTGGAACCGCAAGACCGCTACGGTCGCAGGTTCGAATCCTGCCTCGGGCATGGATGTTTGTGATGTCCTTAGGTTAGTTAGGTTTAACTAGTTCTACGTTCTAGGGGACTAATGACCTCAGCAGTTGAGTCCCATAGTGCTCAGAGCCATTTGAACCATTTTTTTTTTGAATCAGATTTTAAATTGTAAGACATTTCCAGGGGCAGATGTGGATTCTGACCACAATCAATTGGTTATGATCTACAGATTGAAACTGAAGAAACTGCAAAAAGGTGGGAATTTAAGGATATGGGACCTGGATAAACTGAAAGAACAAGCGGTTGTAGAGAGTTTCAGGGAGAGCATAAGGGAACAATTGACAGGAATGGGGGAAAGAAATATAGTAGAAGAAGAATGGGTAGCTCTGAGGGATGAAGTAGTGAAGGCAGCAGAGGAACAAGTATGTAAAAAGACGAGGGCTAATAGAAATCCTTGGGTAACAGAAGAAATATTGAATTTAATTGATGAAAGGAGAAAATATAAAAATGCAGTGAATGAAGCAGGCAAAAAGGAATACAAACGTCTCAAAAATGAAATCGACAGGAAGTGCAGAATCGCTAAGCAGGGATGGCTAGAGGACAAATGTAAGGATGTAGAGGCTTGTCTCACTAGGGGGAGGAGAGATACTGTCTACAGGAAAATTAAAGAGACCTTTGGAGAGAAGAGAACCACTTGCATGAATATCAAGAGCTCAGATGGAAACCCAGTTCTAAGCGAAGAAGGGAAGGCAGAAAGGTGGAAGGAGTATACAGAGGGTTTATACAAGGGCGAAGTACTTGAGGACAATATTATGGAAATGGAAGAGGATGTAGATGAAGACGAAATGGGAGATAAGATACTGCGTGAAGAGTTTGACAGAGCACTGAAAGACCTCAGTCGAAACAAGGCCCCGGGAGTAGACAACATTCCATTAGAACTACTGATGGCCTTGGGAGAGCCAGTCATGACAAAACTCTACCATCTGGTGAGCAAGATGTATGAGACAGGCGAAATACCCTCAGACTTCAAGAAGAATATAATAATTCCAATCCCAAAGAAAGCAGGTGTTGACAGATGTGAAAATCACCGAACTATCTGTTTAATAAGTCACAGCTGCAAAATACTAACGCGAATTCTTTACAGACGAATGGAAAAACTGGTAGGAGCAGACCTCGGGGAAGATCAGTTTGGATTCCGTAGAAATGTTGGAACACGTGAGGCAATACTAACCTTACGACTTATCTTAGAAGAAAGATTAAGAAAAGGCAAACCTACGTTTCTAGAATTTGTAGACTTAGAGAAAGCTTTTGACAATGTTTACTGGAATACTCTCTTTCAAATTCTGAAGGTGGCAGGGGTAAAATACAGGGAGCGAAAGGCTATTTACAATTTGTACAGAAACTAGATGGCAGTTGTAAGAGTCGATGGTCATGAAATGGAAGCAGTGGTTGGGAAAGGAGTGAGACAGGGTTGTAGCCTCTCCCCGATGTTATTCAATCTGTATATTGAGCAAGCAGTAAAGGAAACAAAAGAAAAATTCGGAGTAGGTATTAAAATTCATGGAGAAGAAGTAAAAACTTTGAGGTTCGCCGATGACATTGTAATTCTGTCAGAGACAGCAAAAGACTTGGAAGAGCAGTTGAACGGAATGGACAGTGTCTTGAAAGGAGGGTATAAGATTAACATCAACAAAAGCAAAACGAGGATAATGGAATGTAGTCAAATTAAATCGGGTGATGCTGAGGGAATTAGATTAGGAAATGAGACACTTAAAGTAGTAAAGGAGTTTTGCTATTTGGGGAGCAAAATAACTGATGATGGTCGAAGTAGAGAGGATATAAAATGTAGACTGGCAATGGCACGGAAAGCGTTTCTGAAGAAGAAAAATTTGTTGACATCGAGTATAGATTTAAGTGTCAGGAAGTCGTTTCTGAAAGTATTTGTATGGAGTGTAGCCATGTATGGAAGTGAAACATGGACGATAACTAGTGTGGACAAGAAGAGAATAGAAGCTTTCGAAATGTGGTGCTACAGTAGAATGCTGAAGATAAGGTGGGTAGATAACGTAACTAATGAGGAGGTATTGAATAGGATTGGGGAGAAGAGAAGTTTGTGGCACAACTTGTCTAGAAGAAGGGATCGGTTGGTAGGACATGTTTTGAGGCATCAAGGGATCAGAAATTTAGCATTGGAGGGCAGCGTGGAGGGTAAAAATCGTAGAGGGAGACCAAGAGATGAATACACTAAGCAGATTCAGAAGGATGTAGGTTGCAGTAGGTACTAGGAGATGAAGAAGCTTGCACAGGATAGAGTAGCATGGAGAGCTGTATCAAACCAGTCTCAGGACTGAAGACCACAACAACAACAACAACAACAACATGCAATACATTTTATACATTGACTGATTACTTAGCTAAAGCAGAGTAGGCTTTGATAAAGAATGTTATACAAGTAAATAATAATCATAATGATTATAAAGTATCGAACATTTCACGTAACACCATCACTTTATGTTTTTTCTTCTTTTTTTCCTTTCTAGAAATACTTAGCCCCAAGCTATGCCGAACACAATATTAACATGTCTTACTTTTTCTGAGTTCGACATCTCACTCATTATGGAGGGATGCTGAATCAGTTTTTCGGGATAGCAAATGAGAAGTTGCGTTACAGAAAATGGCTCAGAGATCACCAGTGAGTGTGTGTGTGTGTGTGTGTGTGTGTGTGTGTGTGTGTGTGTAGTGTGTGAAGAGTTATGAAACAATGTGTGCATAGTGTGTGCAGTGACTGATAGTGAGATATGAGTGAACAAAGTGGCATTACATTATGTAATAAGTTATTTGTAAAGGAAGTATTGTATACAAGGGAATAAATCTAATGATTGACTCTAACTAGAAATATGTAAATATATGTGAATACGAATTAGCTTATTTCAAATTGATCTAATTTTGTAAATACTTTGATATGTCCCATATCCTTGTAAAAAGAAATCTACGGATGAATAAAGCTGCTGCTACTACTGCTACTACTACTACTACTTCGATTTATTCCTAATTCGTATTCTGTACTCATTAGACTATTCATTTCATTCAGTAAATTCTGCAATTCTGCTTCACTTCCACTAACGTTACAATTGTCATCTGCAAATATTCTCACTGATATCCTTTCACCTGTAATTTTAATTCTACTTTTGAACCTTTCTTTTATTTACGTCGTTTCTACTTCAGTGTATATACTGAACAGTATTTGCGAATGACTACATCCCTGTCTTACATCTTTTCTAATCCGAGCACTTTGGTCTTGGTCTTCCACTCTTATTTTGCCTTCTTGTCTCTTGTACGTATTGTGCATTAGCCATCTTTCTCTATGCTTACCACAATTTTTCTGAGAATTTCGAACACCTTGCGTGATTTTACGTTATCCAACGCTTTTTTCAGGTCTACAAATCCTATAAATTATCCAGTCTTGCTTCCATTATCGACTGCAAGGTCAGAATTACCTCTCTTGTGCCTTTACCCATCCTAAAGCCAAACATACCGTCATCTAAGAGATTCTCAATTTTCTTTTCTATTCTTCTGTACATTATTCTTCTCAGCAACTTGGATGGATAAGTGTTAAGCTGATTGTGCGATAATTTCACCACTTGTCGGCTCTTGCTATCTTCGTAAATGTGTGGATGATGTTTTTCCGGAAGTTTGATGGTATATCGCCAGTCTCATAGATTCTACACACGAAGGAAAATAGTCGTTTTGTTACCACTTACCACAACGATTTTAGAAATGTCGACGGTATCTTATCCATTGCTTCTGCCTTATTTGATCAGAAATTCTCTGACCACTCTCTCATCTGCACTTAACAGTGGACTTCCCATCTCACTCTTAATTATCGCCATTGCTTTTAATTTTACAGAAGGTTGTTCTGTCTTTTCTATATGCTGAGTCAGTTCTTCCGACAATCAGTTTCTTTTCGATTTCTACTACATACCCCAGTAAATCGATAGAGTGACTTTAAAAAAAAAAAAAAGATATTTTAGAAGCGAATCTGGACATTTATTTTTGCTCAACCTAGACCTTTTCACACGTGGTAAATGACTGAATTATAGGCAACATACATTGGAAACATGTGGTATAGAGTGCCTACGCCTTCCTTTCCATCAGAGGCATAACCTAGCGTCGCCGGGAAGTGTTAGAAAACATTTTATCTTTTAAAAAAGTTGTTCCCCACTACGCGATCTACCGTCCATAGTTTGATGCAAGGACTATGAAACACACTGTATACTTGTAATTACAGGGTATGTCTCCTAAGTCGTCAGAAGCATTTTCTCCGCTATTTCGGCAGATTTTCAATGTCATTTATGTAGTGTGTAGTTGGAGTCAGCCCAAACAAGTACTGCTCAACATGTCTCTCATTCGACGACCACCCTCGACGAGAAGCATAGGTTTATTTCCTATAGGAAAAAAAAATTAAATTGGCATTATACGTGGCCGTTCGACAGCGAGTTTCCACATTATGATAGTAAGATATTCGTTTTACCAATATGTATTAACATGTTCAGTAAGGCACGAAGAATAAGTGGAACACCAGCAACGACTGAGAAGCACTGTTGCATGGCCGTGGCAATCAGCGTAAATCAGGGCACTTCTGTCGCCGCCGAAGTACTTGTTATTCCTTTGGACTAATTTGAGACCGCTCTATCGAATGAACTCATAAATTTTCGCATTAAAAAGCTTTTCGTTTGTTACGGGAAACAAGCCGACACTTTCCGTTGACGTTGGATGTCGACTGACTGACGTAATAATATGTAACACATTACGAATATTTACATATTACAAATATCTAACGAGACAGCGGAGAAAATGCGGGTGATGACTCTTAGGAGAGATACCTTGTCTCTACAGGTTGACCGTCGTAACTCTGCCACCTCACATAATTCCGAAATGAAACAAATGTGAAAAACGCAATTGATCAGGAATGCACCTATGTCAGCGGTTCGCACAACGGACAGGAATGCATAGTTACCACAAGCAAACAAGCTTCTCTTTCAATACGAAGCTACAGTTCTTTTGTTTTATTTTTTTATTTTTTTAACGGCAGATGTATGTTCTGTTTCATGGACCTGAAAACTAGAGATACCATTAGTCATGGCAGACTTGTTTCCACTGCTCTAAACATACCTTCTGGAATATATAGATTTTAAATAGCGGAAACGTTGCCACAGTCCTCCCGCAATGCTGTAATGGCGTATTGCGGGTAGCCCGCACTGTCCTGAAGTCCGCTGTATGCAACACTTCCTTTGCGCTTTGCTGCAGTAACTGTGCCGTCTTTGCAAACCTTTGGAGTCCACGTATTTCAGAAGGTATGAGGTGTATAACAGTGCAAACAAGTCTGCCTTCACTAACTGCACTAACTGTACCTCTAGTTTTCAGTTCCGTGGGAAAAAAATAAATGTGGCTTTTAAGGAAAAACATATGTTTGTGTTGAGAGAGAAGTTATTTTACATTTATGTATTGTGCATTCCTGCCCATTATGTGATCCTCTGACACAGGTGCAACCCTGGACGATAGCATTTTTCACATTTTGTTTCGTTTCGGAAATATGTGAGGTGGCAGAGTTTTGTGGTACACTTTGCGTAAGGGGCAGGCAAAAGCAAACGAGATAGACGGAAGAAAGTAAGTAAACTTTTTTTTATAATTTCATCAGCAATCGCCATAACTGTTAATACATTTATCCCACTGTGCGACAAGACGATCAGTGCCATCATGAAAAACTATTTGTGGTTGTCTACGGAACCATGATTGCACCCAGGCGTGCATCTCTTCGTTCGAAGCTGATCGACGGCCTGGAATGTCTTACTACAAAAATATGGAAATCACCTAGCGAGAGATCGGCACCGCGTGAAGGATGTTTAAGGGCGTCCCAACGAAATTTCAGCAGCGTAATCGAAACGGGCTGAGCTTCGCTTTACTCTGTACTGCTCGGAAAATTTATAAATTTTCCCAACACAACCTTCTAGACTCGCTCTCACTTCCTGAGAGTTGATCATCACGTTAACCATCTATATCTACCATACATGTACACCACAAGTCAGCTTATATGACATGGCGAAGGGTATTTTAGGTGCCATTATCATCTTTGCCCTTTCCTGTCTAATTTACGAATGGAAGCAGGGGGTAACAACAGCCGGTAGACCTGTGATTAACTTCTAACTTACCATGACTGTAATTTTTCTAGGCTTATATAATAGCACACTTGCCTATCCTCGGAGTGAGCGCCAGCCACTGGAATTGGATAACATTTCCATGACACTTCTGCATATATTAAACGATTCCGTAACGAAACGAGCTGATTTTTGTTAAATTTCACTGCCGTGGCGCTCTCTGTCTTCGATGCAACAACTGTCTGTATCTGAATTGGCATGTTGTGTGAAACAGGTTGTCATGAAAGTTGTATGCTATTGGTAAGCGGAGAGTAAAAGAACTGCACGGTACAGAAAGAAATGTATCGTGTCATTGTAACAGAACAAGCAAAAATAGTAAATAGATTTAATCTCTCAGGTACAGAATCGATTATTGTTCACAGAGTGATTTCTAGTATGGAAGTAGAGAAAAATACATTCGATGAAGGAAGTGCGCATTGTAACATCACCCTTATAATACCGTAATAATAAATTATTTTGAGACCATCTGTCAAAGATGACAATTACAACGGGTACATAAGGTACCACTACCAAAGGTCAGCGCTCTTATCTCTGATCCATTGATCACAACCGCTAAAGGTCAGGAGGTACTTCAGCGAACAGTAAACACCCAAATACAGTGAAGCGCCAAAGAAACAGATACAGGCATACGTATTCAAATACACATATATGTAAACAGGCAGAGTACGGCGCTATGGTCCGCAACGCCTATATATGACAACAATTGTCAGGCGAAGTTCTTAGATTGGCTACTGCTGCTACAATGGCAGGTTATCAAACTTTAAGTGAGTCAGAAATTTGTGTTACAGTCGGCGCTCGAGCGATGGGACACAGCATCCCCGAGCTGATGGTGAAATGGGGATTTTTCCCTTACTACCATTTCACGAGTGTACCGTGAATATCAGGAATCCGGTAAAATCTATGACATCGCTGCGGCCGAAAAAAGATCCTGCAAGAACGGGACGAGCGACAATCGTTCAACTTGACAGACGTGCAACCGCCCGCAAATTGCTACAGATTTAATTGCTGGGCCACCAACAAGTGTCAGCGTGCGAACTATTCAACAGAACTCCATCGATATGGGCTTTCGGATCCGAAGGCTCTTGACGACTGCACGACACAAATCTTTACGCCTCGCCTTGGCTAGTCAACACCGGTATTGGACTGCTGATGGCTGAAAACGTGTTTCTTGGTCGGACGAGTCTGCATGTCAGAAGTGAACTGTTGAAGCTGGTGGAGGCTCTGTAATGGCGTCGGGCGTGTTCAGCTGGAGTGATATGGGACCACTAATACGTCTAGATACGACTCTGACATGTGACAATTACGTCATTCCGACGGACGTTGCCAATTCCAGCAGGAAAATGCGACATCCTACACGTCGAGAACTACTACATAGTGGCTCCAGGAATATTCTTCTGAGCTTAAACACTTCCGCTGGCCACGAAATTCTCCAGACATGAACATTACTGAGCATATTTGTGATTCCTTGCAACGTGCTGTTCAGAAGAGATATCCACCTCCTCGTATTCTTACGGATATATGGACGGCCCTGTAGGATTCATGGTGACACTTCTCTACAGTACTGCTTCACGTCGTGTTGCGGCACTTCTGCGTCCTCATGGGGACCCCACACGATATTAGGCAGGTGTATCAGTTTCTTTGGCTCTTCAGTGTAGCTCTGAGATGAAAATATCGAGGTGACAGTTCTGCCATTTGTGTGTGCTCCTCAGTACCTAATTCAGCTGTTATTTGCAGAGCCCATCAGTGCCGTCTTCCTCCGAATCTGGGGCGGGTCCCGCGAGCGCCGGAGTAATCGCGTTTAGACGTGACCCGGAAAGGCGTCGCTTTAAATTACAGCCAGTCGGAGCACAATCCGGCCGGCTTAATTTTCCGGAGATGAGTTTTAATTCCCTGTTGTGTGACTCGGCGTCACTTTCTGGAGGCGGTCGCTGTTAGCTATGCTCCCTTCGGGTCTCAGGCTTTGAATGGAAGTTCAGTACTATAGAGGCTATTTTGACTGGCGACCAATGTTTGTTGCACTGACGAGTGTCTGTCCATGAAGGTTATGGTGGTCGTTCCCGGACACAATTTTTCTTCTTAGGATAACATTCAGTCATTAACATTTGAGGAACTTGCTCTTCACTCTACTGTGGAACAACACAAACCACTTCTAAACATCCCTATTAATAAGAAACTGATTTCCTCTTTGTTATTTATTATTGTGACTGAAGCTACATCACAATACTACAGTCACATTCGATAGTGAACGATATTCTCTTAACACAACGACTCCAGTAGAAAGTCGTGTTTACAAGTAACATCATCCGTGGAACTGATTTCCGACATTTGAGGAGAAGACACTACTTACGCTTGTTTGTAGATAACGACGCTTTTCAGTACATAGACATATACACTGACTCACTAGATAGTATCTGTACCACTAAATGGCTAAAATGGTCACCTGGTGACAGTTAGATGACTTGTATTATTTCATATAACTATAGAACGAATTTATAAATTTGCAGTGTTGTCACAACCTACTTGTAAAGAAGCACATCTTACGTTATATGGTATACTCAATAAGACAGACACTAAGTTTACAAACTGCATTTGCGCCCTGAGACAGTGTAACTCACGATGCGCAAATTAGCCAGACGTTATTCATTCATTATTTTAAATGAGATCTTTTTCCGTCTTACTTAAATATTATTTTCGAAACTTTTTAATCCTAATAACATAAAATCTATGGCTAACTACATTTTCAGTGTTTATACTGTAAACATTCGGCTTCACTTATTGCTTCTTTACTACCAACACTATTCTCAATACATTTTGCAGACAGGATCTTTTGTGTTATCAGAAGAGCCAACACCGTGTTACGAGTGGAGGCCAAAATGCACGCGTTTTACCTCACTCCGGCTGGCGTCATGAGGGAAGAACTATACTGACGTCAGGTCTGGAACATGACAAGGAATGAGAATTCAGAAAGCGGACGTAATTAGTTTGATACTTAACTTTAATCCATTAATGATGAACGATGGTACATGATTCACAATATTATCTGTTCAGAATACATTCTTGAAGATAGTAATTATAGTAACTGAATATGGCGCCTTGCTAGGTCGTAGCAAATGACATAGCTGAAGGCTACTGCAACTGTCGTCTCTGCAAATGAGAGCGTATGTAGACAGTGAACCATCGCTAGCAAAGTCGGCTGTACAACTGGGGCGAGTGCTAGGGAGTCTCTCTAGACTAGACCTGCCGTGTGGCGGCGCTCGGTCTGCAATCACTGATACTGGCTACACGCGGGTCCGACGTATACTAACGGACCGCGGTCGATTTAAAGGCTACCACCTACCAAGTGTGGTGTCTGGCAGTGACACCACAGGATCAATATATACCAGTGAATGTTCCTTCAACTTTATATTATTGTACGGTACGTATTTCAGGATATACGACGTCATGAACCGAACTAACTATGCCTACAGTGGAGCGCAACTTACCGAGAATATACTTACAAAGAGTTTGATGACATGAACAACTAGTGCCATAACAAATTCCACACATCATCTTCAAGAGAAGACGAAGATCACTGTCTACAAACGATTTTTGACTTGAAACGTATACGTGTGTAATGTATAACGGCTAAAAGCTGTTACCAAATATCTCTAAAGTCCTTGGTCGATTTACTTCAGATTCCCACACGATCCTGTAATGCATATATATATATATATATATATATATATATATATATACACTCCTGGAAATTGAAATAAGAACACCGTGAATGCATTGTCCCAGGAAGGGGAAACTTTATTGACACATTCCTGGGGTCAGATACATCACATGATCACACTGACAGAACCACAGGCACATAGACACAGGCAACAGAGCATGCACAATGTCGGCACTAGTACAGTGTATATCCACCTTTCGCAGCAATGCAGGCTGCTATTCTCCCATGGAGACGATCGTAGAGATGCTGGATGTAGTCCTGTGGAACGGCTTGCCATGCCATTTCCACCTGGCGCCTCAGTTGGACCAGCGTTCGTGCTGGACGTGCAGACCGCGCGAGACGACGCTTCATCCAGTCCCAAACATGCTCAATGGGGGACAGATCCGGAGATCTTGCTGGCCAGGGTAGTTGACTTACACCTTCTAGAGCACGTTGGGTGGCACGGGATACATGCGGGCGTGCATTGTCCTGTTGGAACAGCAAGTTCCCTTGCCGGTCTAGGAATGGTAGAACGATGGGTTCGATGACGGTTTGGATGTACTGTGCACTATTCAGTGTCCCCTCGACGATCACCAGTGGTGTACGGCCAGTGTAGGAGATCGCTCCCCACACTATGATGCCGGGTGTTGGCCCTGTGTGCCTCGGTCGTATGCAGTCCTGATTGTGGCGCTCACCTGCACGGCGCCAAACACGCATACGACCATCATTGGCACCAAGGCAGAAGCGACTCTCATCGCTGAAGACGACACGTCTCCATTCGTCCCTCCATTCACGCCTGTCGCGACACCACTGGAGGTGGGCTGCACGATGTTGGGGCGTGAGCGGAAGACGGCCTAACGGTGTGCGGGACCGTAGCCCAGCTTCATGGAGACGGTTGCGAATGGTCCTCGCCGATACCCCAGGAGCAACAGTGTCCCTAATTTGCTGGGAAGTGGCGGTGCGGTCCCCTACGGCACTGCGTAGGATCCTACGGTCTTGGCGTGCATCCGTGCGTCGCTGCGGTCCTGTCCCAGGTCGACGGGCACGTGCACCTTCCGCCGACCACTGGCGACAACATCGATGTACTGTGGAGACCTCACGCCCCACGTGTTGAGCAATTCGGCGGTACGTCCACCCGGCCTCCCGCATGCCCACTATACGCCCTCGCTCAAAGTCCGTCAACTGCACATACGGTTCACGTCCACGCTGTCGCGGCATGCTACCAGTGTTAAAGACTGCGATGGAGCTCCGTATGCCACGGCAAACTGGCTGACACTGACGGCGGCGGTGCACAAATGCTGCGCAGCTAGCGCCATTCGACGGCCAACACCGCGGTTCCTGGTGTGTCCGCTGTGCCGTGCGTGTGATCATTGCTTGTACAGCCCTCTCGCAGTGTCCGGAGCAAGTATGGTGGGTCTGACACACCGGTGTCAATGTGTTCTTTTTTCCATTTCCAGGAGTATATATATATATATATATATATATATAATAAAGCTATATATATTATACCTTATTTCTTATTTTTCACACGTCTACTCAATGCAGTATATATATATATATATATATATATATATATATATATATATATATATATATATATATATATACTGCATTGAGTAGACGTGTGAAAAATAAGAAAACACTAATTTCATGCAAGGTATTATTTATTTGAAAAAATACAGTTACAACAGAGTACTCTATCAGTATACAGTTTGTTTTAATTTTTAGTTCTTAGTGAGATGAGTTCAATCTGACCTTTGAGTCCATTATTTCTGAAATATTAGGTTCCACTCTGAAATCCGACCGCCTGTCCAGCCGATTCCTATAATTGTTTTTCATGAAACACATGGAATAAAATGCTTGCTCACACCGATATGTGGTTGTAAATGGAAGAATCTTTTTCATTTCTTTATCTCCAAGTTTCTTGTAGTCCTTGCGTGCTGATGCGCAGAAGTCTGTAATTTCATCATCGATGAAAATGTTTATCATCGTACCTCAGCTGGGCAATCCACAAGTAGATCTTGCTCTTCTTCAGTGAGGCCTTGATTTTGTCTATTTCTTCACAGCTGAAGGGATTTCGAATCCATCTGTCGTCAGGGTCAAGTTCAGGGAAATACTCTCTAAAAGAGGTGGCTAGGCTGCGTAGATGCTCGGCTACAGTGATCTTGATCTGGTCAGGGAAACTCTCCTCTGATGACTCCAAGAATTGTTTCAAAGTAGAAAAGTTAGTTAGTGGCTCGTTTTCTATCCTTGACGCACAGATCTGACACTTTTTGACCATAGCACTAATCTTATCCTCAACTTTGAACATGTCTACGTTTTTTCCTTGTAAACTCAAGTTTAACACATTCAAGTGTTCAAACACGTCAGCTAAGTACGCAACTGAGCAAATCAAAGAGAAGTTAGTGAAAAAATCCGCGTGCTTTGTGTCAAGAAGGAAGACACGAACCTCGTCTCTGAGTTCAAAAAATCTTGACATGATCCTACCTCGAGAAAGCTATCTTACTTCCGTATGAATAAGAAGTTGCTCATGATCACTGCCGATCTCTTTACACAACAAAGAAAATAATCTTAATTGCTGATGTCGAGTTTTAATGTAGTTGATGATTTGAACTACTTCGTTAAGTATCTTTTGCAAAGGTTCAGGCAATCTTTTGGGTACTAACGCTTCACGATGGATACAACAGTGAGTCCATTTCACCTCAGGGGCTACTGCTTTGATACGAGCTAGAAGTCCTCTTTTTTTGCCAGCCATTGACTTTGGTCCATCCGTCTACAGGCCTACATATTTTTTCCAGGTGACATCGCGTTCATTGAGATAATTACTTAATGCTGTAAAAATATCGTCTGCTATTGTATGCAGTAGTTCGCATGAAAAAAGAAAATCTTCGAACACGTGGTCCTCCCATAAGAATCGTGCGAAAACCAACATTATAGCTCTTTTTTATAGGTCTGTGATTTCATCCAATTGTAGAGCATACATGGGACTCATGCAAAGTCTAGCCAGCAATGTTTCTTCGATGTTAACAAAAAAATGGTTCAAATGGCTCTGAGCACTATGGGACTTAACTTCTAAGATCATCAGTCCCCTAGAACGTAGAGCGACTTAAACCTAACTAACCTAAGGACATCACACACATCCATGCCCGAGGCAGGATCCGAACCTGCGCCCGTAGCGGTCGCGCGGTTCCAGACTGTAGCGCCTTTAACCGCTTGGCCACCCCGGTCGGCTCGATGTTAACAGCCATATCACTAATTCGTCTCTGAACAGTATTATTTGAGAGCGGGACAGTCCCTATTAGCTTAGCAGCTGCATCACCTATCATTCTCTTGCAAAGTATTATCGCTGATGGCGCTATAAGTTCCTCATCAATTGTGTGGTTTTTCCCACATGTAGCAACAAACTGAGCCAACCTAGTAAGACGCCAGGGTTGCATTTTCATTTACATTTGCACCACAGTGTTTGGTAATTGTTTTACGAGATGTTTTCAACTCTCCTAATTTATGTTTGAAAAAAAATCTAATGACTTATTTTTGTACTCTGGGTGCTTTGTTACAAGATGGCGCCGGAGTGTTTGCTGGTTGCATACATTCATTCGAAAGGCTTTCGTAGCAAATTACGCATTGAGGTTTAAGCTGTTGCTCACGTCCAGTGAACGTAAAACCGATTTCCAAGTAATCAGAGTTATATTTTCTAATTTTCCAGTAAGCTTTACACTGATCTTGGAAGGGTTATGTTCAAGGGACGCCGACGATTTAGGTTCAATGAGTACTGGCAACTTCGGTTCGAGAGTCACTGACTTACTTGCTTGAACATCAAATGCATTATCTTCCTCTTCATTGTAGGCCTTTCTCGTTTTAACGAACCAGTTTTTAACCAACGGTTCATTTTTAACCACGCGAACTATAACTTCCTCGAAAAACAAACAAAAATTGAATATGTAAACAACACGGTCTGTGAAAGCACTGGCAATAAATTAACAATGGCCGACTGTCGTCTGAAATGCGAGTTTCTGTGTAAAGTGACTGTCAGTTGTCAGCTGAAAAAAGGTAGCGCGCGTAATCTGACGACATACAGCAGAACTATTTGCCTCTATCTAATTCTAGAGTGTGCTCTAGGCTCTAGGAAGACGCTACACGCAGAAGTTAGCGTTCGCTAAAGCTCTGCTCATGCAGGAAGCGGCCAAAACAAAAAATCTGTTATCATAGAAGTATATTTAATATATTTTTTATTCTTGCGGAGCCCTGTGGCATAGCTCGCGGACTCCTGTGGTACAGCTCGCAGACCCCCACCTAGGGAATCTGGGGTAGAAGAAGCCAGCTTAAGGAAATGAATAGTAATAAAATCACATTCTGTGTACGTTATTATTACATCAGTTAACTGCAAATACCATCATTGACACACTGAACGTACCATTTGTGCTGTTTCTTACCAAATGAGCTGAGACTGACGGGCACCAACTTCAATGCAAGCATGACGTAGGCGAGTAAGAATCTGAGGCACCCTGAGATATATCCCTAGTGTGTTTCGAGCCGCATCATAGGCAGCTACAATTCTGGTAACTAATTGAATCTCCGTATCCACTATAGGAAATAATCAAGAGGATTCCGATCACTGGTTCTCGCAGACCATGGAATAGAAACCCCATTCCAATCCAGCGAGGAGGAAATACAGCATTGAGATGGTTGAGGACATCCACACTGAAGTGAGACCGTGCGCTGTCATGTTGTATCCACATACTCTCACGAGCAACCCAGGGCACAATGTGAATAAGGTACGACAGAGCCACCAGGGACAAGTAAAGTAATCAAAACCTGCATCATGAGTTCCTAATAATCATGCTCATCCTCCACGTTAACTTGCATGAAATAAACAAATTACATGTAAATAAACAACGCACTAAGTGTATCATTCAACGCATGTTTACTATAAATAAGCCGGAAAACAGAAATGCTAGACAAAGCGGTGGACAAGCTTACTTCCATATATTAACGTAATCTTCCGTTGGTTCTTGGTACAACAACATTACAATAAATGAAAAGCATCAGTTTGCTTTTGTTCTTCAATATTACCTTTATTGTTAACCGGTTTTCTGGTTACAAGGCCATCTTCAGACATTTACTGAGTATTATCACCAAATAATTAAATGTTAGCAGACAACATTGGAAGAGATGTAACACATCTAGGCTGAAGTAGAAACATACAGTAAATAACATCTCTCCAATGAAAAAGTAAAAACTGAACAGTACATAAATAACAATGGAGTGGACAGGAAAACCTTTAGCACAAAATAGGAATAGCATGCCTACATAACAGTTTCTATTAGTAAACAAAACTAACAAAATAAAATAAAATTAGTACTAGACAAGGTTGCATCAGAAGGTATGAAACATGAAGAGTGATACACAACCAATTAAATGTAAATACATAATACATAAGGAACTTAAGCAATATCAATAAGATAAATAGAAATAAATAAATGCAGGATAATGGGGGTGTTTGAGGGAACCTACAGTTTGAGAGTGTGGTGGTACTGCATTTTAACACTTAACATTATAAACAAAGCAGTGGCTGTGTACCAGTTTTCATTAAATAAATGAGCAAAGTAAAATATGCACAGTATTTGATGAGACAACTACAAGAGGTGATAAACATGGACAGTAATACAAGTACCAGTTAAAAGAAAGCCTTAAACTATTGAAACTATAGTCTATGTGGAATACAAAGGCAACTTCAACAAAACAAAACAACTTAATGAATACAGGTAAATAGGAATATGTAGGAAGAGAGAAAGTGGGAAGTAATGAACAACAAAGATGATTATATGAAATTTAGGAGAGGGAAAGTGCTGAACTGTGTCTGGTCATTTAGGATGAGATCTGGACTGTGAGCAAGATGTTTGTTAATTTCCAGGGCTTCCAGCAGGTTGAGCTGTGTGGCCAGTCTCAAGTCATTCAATTCCACAGGATTGACATTAGACTTGTGCATCAGCTCTGTCAGAATATGAATGCATTCCACTACTGGTATGTTAGAAAACAAACTGCTGACTTCAATGAATACTAATTTATCACTATATGAGACAGATATACCTTTTAACTTGTTTACTAGTTCCACTGAGTTTGAAATACCATGCTTTGGTTTGAATTCAGTCTTGCTCTTAATTAGGACTAGTTTGTAAGATGGCGCAGTGAATGATGATACAACTGGACAAGTAGGAACATCATGTTTATGCAGTTTAGGATGCCCATACTAATCCTCAGGGGGTACACGCCTACTTTGTGCACCATGTGTTTGGCAAGCACAAGGAGCCCTAGCTAATATGGTATTTGCTTATACAACTTTACACATCGGTACCATATTTCTCTAACACATAAATTACACAGCTATCTGATTATTTAACAGAGAAACAAAAATTTTTTTACTATGTCAGTGACAGATGTTTACGCAATTACACAGTTTGATAACTTCACACTTATGAAATTGTATTTCGTCTGTACCTTGTGAACTGTTCATATTTTTTGGGAACCATTGTGATACTATGAGAGCTTTGAATGATGTATTTGGTAAGGGAGCACGATTTTAAAGTACGTTTGAAGTAGATGACACTATTGAAATGAGCAGAGAATTTTTTTTAGGTTTTGAAATTATTGCAGAAAGCTACTACGTTTCTGAGATCTGACTGAGGTGTTATGATGTTATTATTACGATGACGATGTGTATTATGCTGTTGAGGTATGTTTATGATCAATAAGCTGATGCTATATGAGGAATTTATTATGATGAAATACTGAAGAAATGTCGACGAATATGTATATGTGTAATGAGGTAAGGAATAATGAGTAGCGGTTAGGGACTCAGACTTGTGAAAAAGGATGTTGGAAACCAAGAATCGTACCTTAAAAGTTATGAAATGTGTGTAAATGCGTGAATGTATCACAATGCCGGCGGAAATTTTTTGGACACTGTTATATTCATAGGATTTTGTTTCTACACATTTGTAACGCAAATTCTCGACCTGTGAAATTTTATATGAGACTGTCACTGAAGCGCAAACTGGTGTCGTAAATATTTCAGCAAGAAACTTAAGTGACCACCTTCACGTAATGCGTCGTGGGCACCCAGCTGTGCGACAGACGCCTGGAGAAAAAGCCATTAGTGTGTGCCTTTCAGAGGCACAGGCAAAAAAAAAAGAAAAAAAGCCATTATCCTCGCTATTGACATTTCTTTGTCGAAAGCATCGCAAATATGACATGCTCAAACTTGAAAACATATGATTGCACTGTGGAGCTCTTAATTTATGATATTTACTAAAATGCCTAATGAAATGGTGAGAAACATTTTACATCTATTGCCTTTCTAGTTGAGAGATTGCTCAATTTGTTTAATATCTAGTTTCTAGCTGCACTGCAGCATTGGTTAAATTAAATTTAATAGATGTACTAATATAGATATTTTATGCCTACAGACCCAGTAAATAATCACTTTATGATGTATTTAAAAAAAAAAAACGAAGGAGCACAAAAACATTTCGCAGGAATTGCATACAGAATTTTCTTTTCAAGTAGTTGGTAATTTCTTTTGTAGAATAAGTTGTGGTGCACCACTTTAATTACATAGACATTAAGATGTGAATATACATTTCCCTTATCTGCATTGTTATCCTTAGTGTAATATTTTTTTTTTTTTTTTGCTTGAGCTTTGTCATGTTTAGATATAAGTTATTACATTTGCTGCTGCTGTTTTCCAGGCATAGTGCTACTAAATTTCACTTTACATTACTCTGTTAAGCCAGTTTTACTACTGATTTATTTTCCTTGTTGCTGCACATTGGCTCATATTAGTTGTAATTTTGCATTTTATCTGTTAATTTAGATTTACTGCTGCTTGCTTTGCAATTTGCATTTTTTTTGTCATTGCTGTTTGTGTTAATTGTTTTGAGTTGCTGCATTGCCTCATCCCTTAGTTTAGCATCTGAGCTCAGTAGATTTAAGTAATCTTAAGAGGGGGTAGGCTATATAAGAGAACGAGTGGTGATGAACTGGAAGAAATGCATTGAGAAGCTATAAGAAAATGGTTTGGCCAAAAAAGTACTTTGAAAGAGGATATGAACAAAAAAAGTAGGGTTTAGGGACAACAGGTTTAGGTAGGATTTTCTTGGAAATAAATGATGAGGCAAGATAATGGAAAATAAATAATGAGGTAAGAAATATGTGAACGCATAAATACAGAGAGCATGCTTGAATAGGGTTTTTTGGTGGAAACAAATGTTGAAATAAGACGAAAGATGTATGGAATGAAATTTTGGCTTGGACTGCAGTAACAAATGTTAAACAAAAAAACAAACACTGTCCTGTAATTTTGTGTTATTACACTATGTGAATTTGTGTTTTTCCTGTCTGTATGTGTTTAGCTAATAAGAGTTATGTTGTAGAATTTTTCTGATAATATGTTTTTTCTTTGTAAAGATGTTTATACATTATTTATTCTGTTTTGTTTTAATGCTCATGTGTAAAGTTGATGTTTCAAAAGTTATTCTGATCTTTTATCTATTTACTTATGTCACAATTCCTATAACACTGATGTATATGTTAGTTCGATTCTTTTGTAAAGCCCATATCACTACAAATGTTATCTGTATTGTTATGTTCTTTAATGATATATTTTGCAGCTTTGTCAGTGTACTCTCATGTTATGATTTTGTAATTGATACCAGTTCAGCAAATTAAGTAAATTGTATGTTCCATTCCACTGCACCCGTTTCTGTTGGTCATAGTATATGGACAATATGTGAGAATTTGGGACTGTTAGTGTTTGCACGTGTGTTAATAATTCATCAAGGGACTGGATAACAGCATTGCTGGTTCTAAGGACAATTCCAAAAACTTTGTGAGTACACAAGTGGTGGTTATGGACTTGCTATATTATCCGCAAGACTCTTCAATGGTGATTTTGCATCTGCACAGTCACAACAGATGGCTGCTGGCCATCTCTACAAGGACTACAGTGGGTCTGCATCTTTGATGACCCACCAATACCATTATTTCTACAAGGACTACAGTGGGTCTACATCTTTGATGATTCACCAATACCATTATTTCTACAAGGACTGCAGTGGGTCTGCACCTCTGGTGGCCCACCAATACCATACTCTCTACCAGGACTACAGTGGGTCTGCTCTGTGATGACCTACCTACCAATATTCTTCAAAACTTCGACTGACTCTGCTGTGGGTTTGCTCTGTTGTGGCCCATTACCTGTCTGCATGTCGAGAGTCAGCACTGTCTTTCCGTCAGAAGGACAACACTACTTCTTCAAGACTGCATGGAAATCCACTACTTCTGTGTGCATTTTCTTTTACTGCTCAGACTTTGGGAAAAACACTGCAATTTTACTGTGGTGAATGATCAGGACTGTCTTTATGGACAATGAGAAAATTTTAGCTTTGGGACCGACATTGTATCAATAAGTGTGTGCATTTGATATCTTTGTTATTTTAATTGTGAAAAAATTTTTACAAATATGTATTGGCGAGTGCCCAAAACAATTTGTAAAATTTTCTGTGGGGAGCATGGGGGCTATGTAAGTAGGCTGTTTAGGTTTTCTTATTGGTAACGCCACGTAGCGCTCTGTATGAAAATCACTGGCTGTGCTGTGTGCAGTCTGTGGCTAGTTTGCATTGTTGTCTGCCATTGTAGTGTTGGGCAGCTGGATGTTAACAGCGTGTAGCGTTGCGCAGTTGGAGGTGAGCCGCCAGCAGTGGTGGATGTGGGGAGAGAACTGGCGGAGTTTTGAAATTTGTAAGACTGGATGTCATGAACTGCTATATATATTATGACTATTAAGGTAAATACATTGTTTGTTCTCTATCAAATTCTTTCATTTGCTAACTATGCCTAGAAGTAGTTAGTGCCTTCAGTAGTTTGAATCTTTTATTTAGCTGGCAGTAGTGGCGCTCGCTGTATTGCTGTAGTTCGAATAACGAAGATTTTTGGTGAGGTAAGTGATTTGTGAAAGGTATAGGTTAATGTCAGTCAGGGCCATTCTTTTGTAGAGATTTTTGAAAGTCAGATTGCGTTGCGCTAAAAAATATTGTGTGTCAGTTTAAGCACAGTCTTGTATAATTGTTCAAAGGGGACGTTTCAATTCTAGGAGGCACTGGGTTCATATTAGTTAACATAGAATATGCTTTTGCACGAAGTGATTGCATATTTAACATCCTCTTTGAACAATTTAGGAGGGTCTTTAGGAAAGACAAGTAGGGTCTTTAGCAAAGACAAGCTCCAGTTATTAGACAACAGTGGGGTATACAAAATCATCTGTTCTGATTGTGACAAATTTTACATTGGTCAGTCAGGCAGAGACATATCAACTAGGCTGGCTGAACATGAACGCAGCTGGAGGTTGCAGAATTCAGACTCTGCATTTGCTGAGCATTTACTGAGTGAGGGTCACAACTACCAGCCAGTGTCCCATATACTTCACTTAGCAAACAAAGGTCATGAACTCAACCTGCTGGAAGCCCTGGAAATTAACAAACATCTTGCTCACAGTCCAGATCTCATCCTAAATGACCAGACACAGCTCAGCACTTCCCCTCTCCTAAATTTCATATAATCATCTTTGTTGTTCATTACTTCCCACTTTCTCTCTTCCTACATATTCCTATTTACCTGTATTCATTAAGTTGTTTTGTTTTGTTGAAGTTGCCTTTGTATTCCACATAGACTATAGTTTCAATAGTTAAGGCGTTCTTTTAACTGGTACTTGTATTACTGTCCATGTTTAACACCTCTTGTAGTTGTCTCATCAAATACTGTTCATATTTTACTTTGCTCATTTATTTAATGAAAACAGGTACACAGCCACTGCTTTGATTATAATGTTAATGTTGAAATGCAGTACCACCACACTCTCAAACTGTAGGTTCCCTCAAACACCTCCATTTTCCCACATTTATTTATTTCTGTTTATCTTATTGATATTGCTTAAGTTCCTTATGTATTATGTATTTACATTTAATTGGTTGTGTATCACTCTTCATGTTTCATACCTCCTGATGCAGCCGTGTCTAGTACAAATTTTATTTTATTTTGTTAGTTTTGTTTATTAATAGAAACTGTTATGTAGGCATGCTATTCCTATTTTGTGCTAAAGGTTTTCCTGTCCACTCCAATGTTATTTATGTACTGTTCAGTTTTTACTTTTTCATTGGAGAGATGTTACTTACTGTATGTTTCTACTTCAGTCTAGATCTGTTACTTCTCTTCCAATGTTGTCTGCTAACATTTAACTTCTTTGGTAACAGTACACAGTAAATGTCTGAAGATGGCCTTGTAACTCGAAAACCGGTTAACAATAAAAGTAATATTGTAGAACAAATGCAAACTGGTGCTTTTCATTTATTACTTCCATATCTTCTTAAGCGGGTTTCTCCGCCGTAGGTTCATTTTCTCAAACTATTTAGTGGAGATTCTGTACATCTTGTTACAGTTTTGCTCGCCCTTACTGAAACGCCCTGTATATTGATTGATTGAAAGGTAGCAGTCTTATCTGTCATTACGATTTTCAAGGAGTTTTTTGTAAATGTAAAGGAAGTTGTCAATTCGATAAATGTATTCAGCCTTGTGTAATGACGTGTTTTGAGAAAACCTGTGAGGAAATGATATGATATGAATGGCAGAATGACAAAAGTCAATTTTTAAGACAATACAGTCTCTTAGATTTGTAGTTTTATAATTCCTTAATGTTGGAACAATATGTATGGTTAAAGTTAGCAGTAGGAATATTATAATGAAGCATATGGACTTGTCTGACAGTTGAAATAAGTGTCAAGGAACGCAGTTATACACAAGGAAGTTTTAAGAAATATTTTTGCTAACTTGTATTGGCGTAAGAACTTTATGAAAAAGTGTAATGTTGTTATGGCTTAGTGAGGCATAGTTATACTTGGCGTCAGTGTTCTCACATATCAGTTCTTTAGTTACTCTTTTTTCGTCTTATCTTTCATGACTCTGTTTGCGTACTCGTGTGGCATATCGCGAGTTGTGTAACGAGAAGCATTTTGCCAAAATTGGTAAGACTCTGTTCTACATTGAACATCTCAAGTACGGTAAATGAAATTGGATTTTTGAGAGTCTCATCATCATCTTAATTGTAACAGCTTGCCGAACAGACGAACGTTCTGTGCGCACAGGTATGCAAATAAATTTAATTAGCATCAAAACTCATGTCCATTGTAAGGCACAGTGATAGTCAGGATGTTTTTTGAAAATATCAGCATCATGTCTGAGGCTTAATACTGGTAAAAGATTTCGGTGAAATGCTTTCTAGTTAATTTTCAAGCATTTGTCAGAAAGTCAGACGCCTTCATTTTTTATGCTCATTTTCCCTGTGAGTTCAGTAACTGTTCTCGTAAAGTGGTTGTTTACAAGACTATATTCTGGGCCAACATTTTAAACTGAATCATTTTGTTTTGGAGTCAGATAGAGTATTTAAATTTTATTGAAAACGGATTGCTTTCTCGCAGGTGATTTGCTTGACTTACTGGTTCGTCTGGATTTTGTATCGTGTAACATAAATGTGTGCACACACACACACACACACATTTCGATATCAAAATAAGTTTTACACTTTTCTCAGATACCTACCAGACATTTACAAACACGAGTTTAAAATAATACGAACGAGTTTCATTTGTCTACCTTTTCTGCTCGGATACATATTTATATGGTAGTCTACTGATATTTGCATTCATATAACGTTTTGTTTTGCAGCCATATACATATTAAAATTTCAGTTATAGGCTTTGACTTGTCATATAGACAAATTCTCTGGAGTACAGTAAAAGTTTCCTTGTGCAGGACTAGAACTGTTTTGTATTCTCTACAACTTTGAACACCGTTTTTGTGAAAAGTATTTTATTCTCAATTGTAAACTTTTGAAATACTACAGTGTGTAGTAAAAGTAAGATTATTTCACTTTAAGCATTTGTAGGGTTGTATTGTGCTTAGAGTAGATGAGCTTTGCTATTGCTAATGATATTCTCCCAGTTAAAAGCATTCTTGTTTGTTCAATCTTGAAGTATTACATGGTTAGACAGAAAGTAATTGTTTGTATTAGGGACTAATTTCTGTCATTTATTGAAGAGTTAGTATTTCGTTGCATAGTGATATTACCAGAACCTTGGATTTGCATTTATTTCGTGGATTCTTCCAGTGATAATTTAAATACTCTTCTATTTTCATTAACATGGAGAGTTTGCATGTGAGAGATTTCATTTTTGTTTCCTGCTCTACCATAATTGCATTAAAATGTCAAAAACCACCAAAGCAAGGTGAAATTCCAGAGCTGCATCTGATGTAACTTTCGGTAATTCCTTAGACAGAGAAGAGACATTTGAACAGGGATCCTCTCCCAAAACTGATTTAACTGAAACAGATACAACAATGCCTGATAGCACTGATCAGAGTAATTTTTCGGTACCAAACATGGAACAAGAAAATGCTGTTGGGGATTCTGCTTTGGAAAGTGAATCTGTAGGACATCATTTATTACAACAATCAGCTTCTGTGGTTCAAGATTTAGGTTTTTCACCCACAACTGTTAATGAAGCTAAGCCAGTCTCAACTTTTTCCGTTACTAGTGCCAAAGATCAGGACAACGATCTTTTGCAGATACTATTATCAGAGTTTAAAAGTCTTAAGGAAGAGATTAATAAAAGTTAAGTGATATTGCCAGCAATCCGGAACTGAACAATAAAATGTTTAGGCAAGAGCTTTTGACAGATGTAACTGAGAAAACTAAACAGGTTAAGGAAGCTGTAAATAATCTAAAGAGTCGAACACATTGAAACGGTCGAAATTTCACAGTTATAACAAAAGGATAGTCAGTTTGAAACTCAGATACAAAGTTATGCAGAACAGTGTGCATCGTTTAAGGCTAAACAGGCAGAATTTGATACCCAAGAACAGTTAAACACAGTTACCAAACAAGTAGATGAACTTCCTGTAATCGTGACCCAACTGTCTTGCAATGCAGGTAAAAATTCTAATGTTATGCAGCCTGTTCAGTTTACTGATTCGGACGAATATCTTTCTCTTCATCGTTTTAAACAGGGGCAGATGACCATTAATCAACAGCACGAGTATGATGTTGCGAGATGCCGGGGCCAGCAGTGTATCTAACACTAAATTCTTCTAGAATCTACATATGTAAATGACTCTCTAAGCCCCCCTTTTCTAACTCCGACTTTTGCTGTTGCACATGGATTAAGAAGAAACTCGAACTGATTCTAATCGACCCTGCAAGTGAAGTAGAAAAGAGTTTGGCACCTGCAATAATTTAATTTGATAAATAGGTTCCATTAACGTGGTGAGAAATGAAAGGGTTGCTCTACCGATCTACAGAATAAAAGTTTTGTCGAAAATAACAATTTGATTTATTATGAGTAAGCTCAAAATAATAAACACAACACATGAAACATTTACAATACGTTAAATTGGATACTCAAATAAATTCTGTGAAGGTGAAGCTGTCCGTAAACTAGCTTCTGACGTTTATGACCAAGTGATATGCGGAGCCAATTCCTTGCAACTCAAATCTTAAGAGAAACACCCAGCCAACCCAACATTAATTACTGTTACAGTAGTGAGAACTCAGACAATGAACACCCAAGACAGAACCACGTAAGATAAGACGGGAACAGGCGCGCTCTGCTGAGCTCTGATTATCACAGAGCAAAATTCGCTAATCTGCCGGTGCTGCGGACATACATTACCAAGCTGTCTTCTTAACTGCAAGGACACGATCTGGCGTACCGGAAGCGATGGCTGGTATCTTCGACGTCCAGTCGTGGTGATGATAATGTCGCGAGTATAACCCGAAACAAATTATGCTGGTCTGGTTGTTCCAGACTAAAGACTTCCTATCAATACAAATGCGCCTCTGAGGGAAACGAAGAAGGTTCGCCACACAATCACTGACGGTACAGTGATTGATTTTAACAAGCGAAGTCACACAGTAACTCCGATACAGTCAACTTTAGCCAAAACTGCTCAAGACGGACAACACAGGCCGCTTGTACGCAGAACGCTCAATTGCCAGCTGTACTCGGAAAGTTACGTTGAAGTCGAAACTTCAGCAACTTCGTCAAACAGCTACAATTAACAACCCTTTCAAGCTCAGCAGAATCCGCCTGTCACCGGACCACTGGGTGACGAGAGACGCTGCGTGGGAAGTCCGCGTGTGAAGGAATAGCGACTTTTCATCGCATTCAATTAGAGAGGAAAATCGAATTACTCAGAGTAAGATAGTAATATGAGAGTAGGCTCATGCCACCTCTCAATGTAAAGTAACTTGATGATCGATTATTTCGCATTGAGCGGAAAATTAGCCACTGGAATAAGGATGCGAATAGTCATCCTTGCGTTTTAATATTTCTGACGAAATTTCTTATTAGTGACAAACATACGAACTGTTGTTCAAACAAATTTCGGGCTTGCAGCCGGTCGTCGTCCAATACTTCGCACGATATTTCAACTGGGCACCTGCCAGTCATCTTCAGCTGAGCCGTCGCAGACTGGCGAAAACGTCGTCCGTTCCGCAATATATAGCGTACTGTAACTATTCTGTGCATGCGTCGAAAACTTGATAGTTGAACCACACTGCCCGCCGGCAGCGCCCTCGTTGGTGGAATAGCGGAACTCAGTCGCCCTCTGCGTTGCTGTTTGCCACGGCGGTCGACGCAATCTGTCGTCTTCTATTTGTGCAAATCGTGGAGATGATGGGATTCCATGCACTGTCCAGCTGGTAGCCGCTGTCACGGTTTAACAGATTTTCCGCCAGCGTATTTCTGCGAATTCTTTAACAATGGAGTCCCAGAAAGACGTTGTTGTGGACAAAATCATTGTTTTCTCATACTCCATTGAATGTCCAGTAGAAATACAATGTTCAGCAATAGCGGACTTGCTTGGCTGCAAAAGGAGGGTGTAACGTTGATGTTCAGTGCAGCGTTCTTTCACGGTGCGTGTGGTTTGACCTATGTAAGCCATACCACATTGGGACGGTATCTTGTAAATTCCGGCCTTTCGTAGTAACAGATTGTCCTTAACTGATCCCACAAGGTCCGCAATCTTCGATGGTGGGCGGAAAACCACTTTTACCTGAAATTTTCAGAGGATTCTTGCTATTTTAAACGAAGTGTTGCCAACGTAAGGAAGAAAAGCTATAGATTGTTCCGGCATGTTCTCCTCTTTATTCACTTCCTGCTTCCTAGTTTTAACTGTTAGTGCCCTGTTAATCTGCCGGATGGAATACCAATTTTCGCTGAATACTGTCTTTAGATGGTCGAGTTCTTGAGGTAAGCTATCTAGATCTTGAATACTGTCTTTAGATGGTCGAGTTCTTGAGGTAAGCTATCTAGATCTGAGACAGTATGAGCTCTATGAACAAGTGTTTTAAGCAAACTCATGGTTTGCGATGGGTGATGGCAACTCGATGCTTGCAGGTAGAAATCAGTATGAGTGGGTTTCCGGTAAACTGAATGCCCTAGAGAACCATCATTCTTCCTTCGAACCAGGACATCCAAGAAAGGCAAACAACCATCTTTCTCTATTTCCATGGTGAACAGGATGTTGCCATGAATGGAGTTGAGGTGATGTAGAAACTCCATTAATTTATCTTCTCCATGAGGCCACACTATGAAAGTGTCATCCACATACCGCCAGAAAACTGTTGGCATCAGGGCAGCTGATTCAAGCGCTGTCTCTTCAAAATCCTCCATAAAAAGATTGGCCACCAAAGGAGACAGGGGACTACCCATGGCGACACAGTCAGTCTGTTCAAAATATTCTTGAATAAACATAAAATAAGTTGAGGAAAGAGCGTGCCTGAAGAAAGCAGTGATATCAACAGGAAACATGTTACCAATCAGTGTCAAAGAATCTGCAAGAGGAACTTTTGTAAAAAGTGAGACCACATCAAAACTTACTAGAAGGTCTACACTGCTAAGACGAAGAGCCCCCAGTCGATTGATAAAATCAGCTGAGTGTCGTATGTGATGTGAGCACTTGCCAACGAAAGGTCAATTCGCCGGGAAAATTTTAAAATTCACGTACGAACTGTTACGCGAAAGCAGTGCGTTACACACACAAGACGGCGCCGATACTCCATACAGCGCAAAAAATAATTTGCTCTCTCACCAGACTGATTCATCTGACTACAAACATTTTCTTAGAGTTCGAAAGCTTAAGGTCTTTTAAAATTCTCCCAAATAAATGCACCCTGAGAATGGCTCCAAGAACTGTAACATCGTCTTCCACCTTCTTGGCCAAATGGTTATAAACTTGACTATCCATGTGCTATCTAGAATCTGAACCAGCCACAAGAATGAGAGCAGTCGCACAAGAATGCCAAACTGTACGTGAATTTTATAACGCATTGTTGTCGGCATACTGGCCTGAACCAACACAAGGCACAGTCATAAACTGAAACATTATACTAAAGAATTTTGAAAAATCAGATTTGTCTAGCCCGACAGACTATTTTCGGCACATGAAGCGCAAAAATGTGTTCTTATCGAAGGAGTAGAACTTTTTTGACTAAACTATCGACACTTTTGCGATACGTTGTTTTGGCAGGACGCTGTAAATATGGCATTGAGCTATTTCAGACTTTACTGCAAAAAATCGAAGTTGACAGTGAGGAATTTTACTCACGAAATAAATAGAGAGACGAAAACGGACAAAATTTCCATTCTCAACGTAACGGGTTAGATGAAGAGTATTCTGTGAATCAGAACAACAATTTTGAATAGAGTAATCAATCCTCTAATAGTCGTCATCGTAATTATTCGAACAATTTGTATTCGAGAGATCAGCCATATAATCGCGGCAATTTGGGAGACAGTAACACAGGTCGTGAATTTAGCAACCAAAGGAGTTACGGCTACAATAGGGATTGGAACAGACATCAGTATTAAGTAAGAAATGACAGTAATTGGTGTGAAACACGAAACTTTATTTCAAATCGAGAAACTGCGACCACTTATTTCAGATCACACGACTATCATTACAATCAAACGCTAGATAGTTTGCGTGATCAAAACAGCTGTTACGAAAGAAACAATCAGGCGCCATCATGGAAATTTTAGTCCTGGACGAAGTGCTGAAGTATTTGAGATTAGATGGCCTAATCTTCGTGATAATGCTAGACGTGAAGATCCATCACAGGGATGACTGATGGCACATGCAGCAAACGACTCATTTATCGATACAGAGAATTCCTTTATTCATAAACATCAAACACTGTGAATCGTTTAATGAATAAAATGAAATGTGTGAGCCTATTAGTAACCACAATGAGGAACAGATGATAGGTGACCAAGCAAGGTGCCTTTAATACAGAGACTGTTGAGGACCAAGCACAAAACTTAAGGCAAATCCTGTCATCGGTACTCAAGAGGTTGACGTTAGTACACGTGTGCTTTAGTTGTGGCCATCATACTTGCATCTCAGAAATACTTCTGCACTATGTGATGAAGCTTTCGCTCGTTAATTAAAGGTCTTTACAGTCATTTTTCAATAAAAAAGCACGCAAGACGGTTAAGATCAAATATTTTGCGACGATACCGCGTCTCATATTGCAGGATTGCAACAACTTTATTCAACTGATACTTTGAATCGTAGAAGCAACGTATAAATAGCTTCATATATATGGCTCTAAGCACTATGGGCTTAACATCTGAGGTCATAAGTCCCCTAGAACTTAGTACTAATTAAACCTAACTAGCCTAAGGACATCACAAACATCCATGCCCTAGGCAGGATTCGAACCTGCGATCGTAGCGGTCGCGCGGTTCCAGATTGAAGCGCCTAGAACCGCTCGGCCACATCTGCCGGCTATAAATAGCTTCAAGGGAACATGGAATCGTGAGAAATTTTCAATGATGAATTTGCAAATATTAATACGAGTCCTATTAACAAAACGTAAAACAAGTTCTCGTTTGAGTGAATGTTGACTTTCCCGGCGTATATCGTTGATGAAAAGCTCTTGCGTTTCAAGTCGGGAATACCGAGATGTTTCTCCCGAATTCGTAAATTACACTAATATTCAGAAGAAACAAAACACCTCGAACGACTAGACATAGGACGTTAATCTTCACAGATCATGTGCATTAGTATGTTCTGCGGAAACTTTAGTGTTTGAACCATGTCGATCCGCGGGCTCAAGATCAAGATTGACATCGCTGCACAATACCACGTATTGGTAAAATGTGCCTGCTGCTCTCGTTGCTATAAACCGTAAGTAATGGATCAGTGTGACTTGAGCAGACCTGGGGGATGCCTCGCAGACGTATGCGCTAACCGCACCGTCCACTCAATGAGTCTGAAAGAGGGCACATTACTGGCATGAGAGAATATGATCCACCCATCCGGAAAACTGGTGCTCGTGTGAGGCGAAGTGCTACGGCAGTGCAACGGGTGTGTGCAGAATGGTTCACGGAAGGCCGTAGAACACGACGAGATGGGTCAGGTCGCACCTCCCAGACCACCCCCTGAGAAGATTTACATCTCATCCGAAAGGCATTGCAGGCCAGATCTGCATCCTTTTAGGCTCTGTTGCCACAATGAAACAGAGTAACACATCGTACAATACTGAGGGTGACAGTTTATTACGGCATGTTTACGTTCGCGTCGTCCATTTCTCCGCCCTCCTTTGACGAATGTGCAGAAACATGCTAGACGATAGTGGTGTATGGCATAACGCCACTGGGGACAGGAATGGCATCAGGTAGTGTTTTCGGACCAATCCAGGTTCTGTTTGTTTGAAAATGATGGTCGAGAATGGGGGAGTGGCACCATATTGACTGCATTTGCACAAGACGTACAGCACCAATTCACGCCTTATGGTGTGGAGTGCCATTGGATTCAAACACAAATCACAGCTGGTGCGTGTCCAGGGCACGGTGATCAGTGTTACCCACGTGAAAGACATCCTGCGACGCGTAGCCATACCCTTTCTGCACAGCACCCCAGATGCCATTTTTCAGCAGGACAATGCACGACCACATGTTGCTGCACGAACACGTGCCTTCTTGGTGTGACAGGACGTCAGCTTTTGCTCTGGCCCACCAGATCACAAGACTTGTCGCCATACGAAATTGTATGGGATATGGTGAAAAGACGGATGCAGCACTGTGACCCAATGCCAACCACCACAGATTTGAAACAAGTGAATGCAGCATGGATGGTTGTACCACAGGACGCCATTCGCGCCTTATACGCGTCGATGCCATCACGCATGGAACAAGTTATTAGAGCCCATGGAGGGCCCTGTGCCTACTAGTCAACAGGACAAATGCTGAACCGAGGTGGCTGAAATGCTATTTCTGCAGAACATACTAATGTACACGTATTGTGAATATGAACGTCCGACACTTAGTTGTTCAAGGTGTTCTGTTTTCTGAACATGAGTGTACTTGAGGACGTTCGAGTAAGAGAGCCTCGATGTTATGTTGCTCTCCACGAAAGAATCTCCTGAACACCCCTTGGTGCTCATGACTTGATGTTTCGAGCCAAAAATAGTTAACTTTTGGAAAATGCATTGACGAGCACCTACTTCAAGTGCACCTGACAGTTTTACGAACAGATGAACACAGTGGTCATGACATCCCACTGACTGCTGGAATTGCAAATCTCTACCTGGAACACTCAGAGAATTTGGCCCTTCAAAGAGCTCGCCAAATACCGAAAGTCTTCTTCAGCTACGTTGACGACATTTCTGGGATGTGGGAGCATGGTACACAGGCGCCGCAAGAGTTTCTGGAGCACCTTAACAGCAGCAATCAAAACCTGCTTTCACCATGGAATATAGGAGAACGATTGTCTTCCTTTCTTGTACATACTAATATGAAGAAAATGGCAGATGATACATTAGGCCATGCAGTATTTAGGAAGAAGACCCACATAGACATGTATCTGCGTGCAACGAGCTGCCTCAGCGCAAAAGTAGACAGTGCTAACCACCCTGGTGAAAATAGCGCGCATCATCTGCGATAAAGAAAGTCTACCAGCCGAACTACGTAATCTAATAAAAGTGTTCCGCAAATATTAGTTCAGTGAAGCACAAATTAGTAGGGAATTGAAGAAGAGGAAGGCTCCAGCAAACGGGCAATAGGAGGAAGAAGACAAGCGACTCGCTTTCCTTCCTAATTTGGCACCAGTGTCAGCCAAAATTGCGAGGCTGCTTGAAAAATCGAACCACCGCCTAAGTCGAAAGTGTGTCATAGCTGTGCGAAAGACCCACTAAAACTGAATGTACCTAGGATATAAGGAATCTTTTATGAATCCACATGGAACAAACGCAGCGCTCCATCTCGAAATGTTGCGATAAGCATATTAGGCATGCACCACTAGATTACACAGAGAAATCAGATAAGACAGCATAGTATAAAGAAGTACGTCATTTTCACTTTCAGAAAACTACGATATTTTGGCGAGCAAACAGCTGCTGGGACAGCATTATAAAGCAGTCCTTAGAAATAAGGATTCAAGGGAATCTGATCAGTAGTGACGAAATATACCAATTTAGCTCGTCACGGAATCCGGTGTTAGCGGCAGTGCCACGACGACGAGCCCAGCATCGGCCAGCACGTAATACGCATCCGTAATGATCCGACAGAGATTCGAGTACAGTTGGTGATGGGGGGGAGGGGGGAGGAACCCGCTCCCCCCCCCCCATACCCAACTGCTGTCTCGCCACCGTCCAAGACCGCTGGCAGGAGGACAGTGCTTTTTCACCCGCAGGCAGGTGGAGGGGCGCACCGCTAGTATTCATCTTACGACGCTGCGGTATCTTGACACTGCCACCCGGCTGGAAATAGGAGAGCCTTTCTTGAGGTTTTACAGGACTAAACTGAGAGACGCCTTCGACAACCGGCGATATTTCGACGGGTGCACTCTACGTCATTTCCAAGACACAAATGCAATTAGAGAGCGCTGTCGCAGGACATTTAAAACCTCAGCAGGCAGAGAAATGGAGTCTAATTAAATCAAGTGTTGCTGAGGGAATTGCATTAGGAAATGAGACACTTAAAGCAGTAGATGAGATCCGCTATTTGGGCAGCAAAATAACTGACGTTGAACGAAGTAGAGGGGATACAAAATGTAGACTGGCAATGGCAAGAAAAGTGTTTCAGAGGAGAATAAATTTGCTAACACCGAGTATAGATTTAAGTGTGAGGAAGTCTTTTGACGTCAGGAAGTCGTTTCTGAAAGTATTTGTGTGGAGTGTAGCCATGTACGGAAGTGAAACATGGACGATAAGTGGTTTAGACAAGAACAGGATAGAAGCTTGTGAAGTGTGGCACTACAGAAGAATGGCGACGATTTGTTGGGCAGTTCACGTACGTGATGTGGAAGTACTAAATAGAATTGGTGAGAAAAGAAATTTGTGCCACAACCCGATTAGAAGAAGGGATCGGTTGGTAGGATACATTCTGAAACATCAACGGATCACCAATTTAGTACTGGAGGGAAGCGTTGGGAGTAAAACTCGTAGAGGGAAGTCAGGAGATGGATACAGTAAGCAGGTTCACAAGGATGTAGGTTGCAGTAGTTATTCCGTGATGAAGAGGCTTGCAGAGGATAGAGTAGCGTGGAGACCTGCATCCAAGCAGTCCTCGGGCTGAAGACCATAACAACAACAACAACAACAACAACAACAACAACAATATTCAGAGCGTATGCCACAAGATAACACACACACACACACACACACACACACACACACACACACACACACACACCAAACCACACCACGCACACTGTAAAGATTAGCAACGCCACTCAGCGAAAGAGGACCAGCGCCACCAGAAACTAAGGATAGTGTTGTTACAGAGGCTGTGAGGTTTTAAATAGAGACTTTTACTTGATTTACAAGTGGAGTCCTACTGTCTCACTAATCTCTGCAATGATCATGCACTGGATAGATATTTACGCAGTGGAACAGTTGATAAAGGAAGGGAACGTCCATAATATACACTACTGGCCATTAAAATTGCTACACCACATAGATGATGTGCCACAGACACGAAATTTATTTGACAGGAAGAAGATGCTGTGATATGCAAATGATTAGATTTGCAGAGCATTCACACAAGGTTGGCGCCGGTGGCGACACCTACAATGTGCTGACATCAGGTAAGTTTCCAACCGATTTCTCATACACAAACAGCAGTTGACCGGAGTTGACTGGTGAAATGTTGTTGTGATGCCTCATGTAAGGAGGAGAAATGCATACCATCTGGTTTTCGACTTTGATAAATGTCGGATTGTAGCCTACCGCGATTGTGGTTTATCGTATCGTGACATTGCTGCTCACGTTGGTCGAGATCCAACAACTGTTAGCAGAATATGGAATCCGTGGGTTCAGAGCCCAAAGAAAGCCTGATCATATGTAAAGGCTATTAGTGGCACCAAAGTTTGTGCCCTGTCCCTAACTAATCAGACAGGAACTGAAATTAAGGCTAACAAAGCAAAGGTTGAAATGCTTGAACCGCGATTTATTTTCAAAGAATATTGTTAAGAGATTATTTTATTTACTAGCGATTCATCAAGAACATTAACACATTTAATCACAGTATGTAAGCATGGAAGTAGTTGCCAGGGAGTAACTGATGAAATCATAACCAAATTCCTTTTAACAAATGGGAATTTTATTCACTTTAATCGTACCTAAAAGCATTTTTTAAAAGAAACAGATTTAAAATTATAATCAGAAAGCACCCTCTAAATATCAAAGTTACAATTTATTCAGAGGCAGAAAGAAACAAGTTTTGACTTGTATGAGCTTTTGGGCAGAGAACCTTGCTGCTCCCTTTTGACACGGCCGTAGCTACGACCGCTCACAACAGCCTCTGAAGGACTACACTGGTGCAAATCTGCAACACAGCATATAACTTTAAACTAAGAGTTTTAATAATTTACACAAGCACACAAACTATGCACCTTTCCCCCCCCCCCCCCATAGGAGGGATGGAAATGGTACAAAACACTAACCATTAAAATATTAACCTTGCCACCGAAGGTGGAACTTGATTTTAACTTCTAAGAAAAGTCTTACGGTGAAAGGGTGGCAACTTTATGTAATAAAATGATCATTTAAATAAAAGCCCATGAATTGCAATCTTATATAAAATTCTACAAGGTTGGCCAAATAATAGTTAAGATGCTCTACAGTACACTGATACCGCCTCTCAAGATCATAGGCAATAATATCAAAGTTTCCGAAGATCAAAACATATTTCAGGTACTAGACCGTTACACTCCAAGCAATTAATTCGTTAACACACCAAATCCGACAAACGTGACAGAGGCAGCTACTAACGTACGGTAGATTGATAGGGAAATTACCGAACAACCCGAACCGCAGGATGCTCTAACCCGCCCCTACTCCACAAGGGACAAACGGACCACCTAATTTATAAACAACCACCTTCCCGCGGGTGTGCAAACGGAGAAGAATGGTGGGACGACCCCAAAGCAAAACGGCTGGTGACCTCACCAAGAAAAGAAGTAGAAGTTAACAAGAGTAAATGAAACAACATATCACGAATCACTTAACTTCTAATAAACTGCGATTTCTCGAGAAGACCTGGCGCAGCACCCTCAAATCGCTCTTCCGAACCGTCTGCTGCCAGCCGCTTCAATGGACTCAAGAAGGCGCGTCGATCTCCCGTCTCACAATGTCGCAGCTCGCACCGGCCAGACTGATGTCGTGGGTTGACTGCTGTTGCTCTCGTGTCGACCGCGAAGTCACTACCCCTCGCTATACGCCGCGGCCCACTGGACTCACGTGGCGACCTCACATGCGCCGATGCTCAAGACGGACAAGTCATCTTGTATCTCAGTACGCGACCGACCAACCGATCGATCCTACAGCCAATGACCATTGCCTGAGCAAACTCGAGCAGACTGGCGGCCTAACACGCAGACTCAGGTGCAGAACTAAGCCCCGACCGGGCGACCACTCGCTGAGTTTTCTTACTGGCGGAGTGGTTGATCCGAACGACCGACATACTAGCACTCCGAAAGACAGGCAGACACTAACTGCCTAACAAATGCGGACGAGATACTGACCCAGATTGACCGACTGGCGAGCTCATAGCGCCCCTTAAATGCACGTGAACAGGCAACCTTTCCCCTTTTTCACCAGAGGGAGACACCAAAGCTGCGATTGCCACAGCGGCCCCACCGCCAAAACATTGTTCATGTGAAGCTCACCTTTCACTTTTCTCACATGACATACTGCAAGCTTTGGACCAAGGCAATTAGGAAGACGCAGTATTTCTTGATTTCCGAAAAACATTTGACTCAGTACCGCACCTACGCTTACTGTGAAAAGTGTGGTGTCACAGCCAGACACCACACGTGCTAGGTGGTAGCTTAAATCGGCCGCGGTCCTGTAGTACATGTCGGACCCGCGTGTCGCCACTGTGTGATCGCAAACCTAGCGCCACCACAAGGCAGGTCTCGAGAGACTGACTCGAACTCAGCCCAGTTGTACGGACGACAGAGCTAGCGACTAGACGTACGAAGCCTTTCTCTCTCATTAGCCGAGAGACAGAATAGCCTTCAGCTAAGTTAATGGCTACGAACTAGCAAGGCGCCATTAGCCTTACAGTGATTGTAATTAAAGTCTCCTTTGTGCGATGTACCACGTCTGTTTGTATTAAAGATAAGTATTATACCAGCTACGTACTTTTCTTCATAGCATTAATTACGTATCCTGTTCCAGTACTTCACGCCCGTCTGCGTTAGTCTAGCGTGCCTTTTAAGCCACCTCTATCTACAAGGTGTTGGCCCAGCTGCCGACACATCAAAAAGTTCGATCATATGGTGTATAAAGTGAAATTTGTGATGGGACTTAGGACTTTTTGGTAGGGAGGACACAGCATGTTTTCTGGGATGGAGAGTCATCGTCAAATGTACAACTAACTTCGGGAGTGCCCCAGGGAAGTGTGTGGGGGCCCTTGCTGTTCATTTTGTACATTAATGACCTCGCAGAGAATATTAATAGTAGAATCAGGATTTTTGCAGGGGATGCAGTAATCTACAATGAAGTACTACCTGAAAGAAGTTGCATTAATGTTCAGTCAGATACTGATAAGATTTCAGCGTGCTGGAGTGATCAGCAACTTGCTCCAAATTTTCATAGATGTAAAATTTTGCACTTCACAAAAGGAAAAAATTTAGTGTCCTATGGCTACAATATCAGTGAGTCAGTTTTGGAATCGGCCAACTTATACAAATACCTGGGTGGAACTCTTTGTACGGACATGAAATGGTATGATCATGTAGGTTCAATCGTGAATAAAGCAGGTGGTAGAAATCGGTTTATTGGTAGAATACTGGAGAAGTGAAATCAGTCTACAAGGGAGATTGTTACAAATCACTCGTGCGACCAGTTTTAAAATATTGCTTAAGTGTGTGTGACCCGTACCAGATCGGATTAATACGGGATATTGAACTATACAGAGAAGGACAGCAAGAACCGTCACAGGTTTGTTTAATCCTTGAATGAGTATCACAGAGATACTGAAGGAACTGAAAGACTCTTGAACATAGACGCAAACTATCCCGAGAAAGTCTGTTGATAAATTTTTAAGAACCGGCTTCAAATGATTACCTTAGGAATATACTACAACCCACTACGTATCGTTCATACAGGAATCGTGGGGATAAGATTAGAATAATTACTGCATGCACAGAGGCATTGAAACACTCATTTCTCCAGCGCTCCATACTTGCATGCAACCGGGAGAAACTCTAATAATTGGTGCAATGGGACGTACTCTCTGCCCTGCACCTCACGGTGGTCTGCAGAGTGTAGATGTAGGTTGTTAATACACCGAGGTGACGAATGTCATGGGACAGCGATACGCACATATACAGATGGCGGTAGTACTGGTAGAAAACGGCAGTGCGTTGATGGACCTGTCATTTGTTCTCAGGTGATTCGTGTGGAAAGGTGTGCGACTTGATTATGGCAGCAAGACGGGAATTAATAGACTTTGAACGCGGAATAGGAGTTGGAGCTACAGGCAATCCTTAGGAAATTGAATATTCCGAGATCCACAGTGCAAAGAGTGCGCCGAGAATAACACACTTCAGGCAATACTTCTCACTACGGACAACTCAATGGCCGATGACTTTCACTTAGCGAACGAGAACAGCGGCGTTTGCGTAGAGTTGTCAGTGCCAGCAGACAAGCAACACTACGTGAAATTACTGCAGACTTAAATGTGGGACGTACGACGAACGCGTCCATTAGGTCAGTGCGGCGAAATTTGACGGAAATGGGCTGTGGAAAGAGACACCCAACGCGAGTGCCTTTGCTAACAGATCATCGCCTGCTGCACCCCCCCCCCCCCCCCTTGACTCGGGACCATATCGGTTGAATCCTAAACTACTGGAAAGTCATGGACAGGTAAGATGAGTTCCAATTTCAATTGGTAACAGCTGATGGCAGGGTTCGAGCCATGGATCCAAGTTGTCAACGAGGCACGGTGCAAGCGGGTAGTGGCTCCATAGCGCTGTGGGCCGCGTTTACATGGAATGTCCTGGCTCCTCTGGTGCAACTGAATCTATCGTTGGCTGTAAATGGCTACATTCGGCTACTTGGAGACCATTTTCAGCGATTCATGGACTTCGTGTTCGCAAACAACCATGGAATTATCGTGGATGGTAATGCGCCATATAACCGAGCCTCCATTGTTCGCCATTGCTTTGAAGAACATTTTAGATAATTCGAGCGAATGATATGCCACCATGATAGTCAGACCTGTATCCCATTTATGGGACTCGATCGAGAGGTCAGTTTGCGCACAACATCCTGCACCGGCAACGCCTTCGCATTTATGGGCGACAGTAGACGTAGCATGGCTCAATATTTCTGTTGAGACTTACAATGATTTGTTGAGTCCTTGCCAGTCGAGTATTGAGTCCATGCCACGTAGAGTTTCTGTACAATCCCGGGCAAAAGGAGCTCCGAAACAATATTAGGTGCTCACCCATGACTTTTGTCACCGCGGTGTGTTCACTATCGACAACCCCTGACGTGGGTAATCTTTGGTTGTTTGGTGACGCTTGGGTTTACTATGTGTGTGTGTGTGTGTGTGTGTGTGTGTGTGTGTGTGTGTGTGTGCGTTTAATCTCCAGGAATATGGTCTGCATCCAGAGGATATAAATATTCTTGAACTGTGCTCTCTCGTTGCATTTCTGCCTGGAAATGATAACATTGGGCCTGTCGAAATATTGGCGGTTGGCGAAGACGATACGTAACGTAACTGTGTTACCGTAAGTTATTATTATAAAATTTTATACGCCAGGTTTCGCAAGTGCTTGTTACTGAAACCAAAGGCATGCACGTTCATAACAGAAAGAGTGCAATTTCTGACACGTTGGTTGCCTCGTCAAGAAGACTTAAGAGAGTCGCGTAATACTGGTCAGCGTTAAGTTGAGAGTTGTCTGCTTAAAAAAGTAACAGTTAAGAGCATCTCGCTAAAGAGATCACAAATTTACTAAGAACTCAAAGTAACTCTTTCGGTCTCGTAAATTAAACTTCTAAAGGGATTAATCTCTCTCTGCGGAGATTAAGTACGGTAACTTGATTCTTTGCTTGAAACGTTCGTGTTAGAATTAAGAAAAACGCGGCATCATGGTATTTAAAACAGATTCAGACGACAGCGCGCATCCGTGTGAGAGAAGCATGCAGCAACAGGATTTAAGTAAATAAGAATGCGCGAAATAGGAGAAAGAAACTATTGGGTTACACGGTGCAGCAGGCTACATGCCGTTCCTTATCCTCCCTCAAGTTGCTGGTGCTGACAGCTAGCCAGACAGAATGCACAACCGGCCTCACAGCCCCACTTCTGCTAGAAAATCCCTCCCTCCCCCGTCCTCTTTGCCAAAATGCTCAGAAAATCTCAGCTACAAACCTTGCTGCTCCGGCACTGCATGGAGAAGAAAGACTATTGAGCACACAGTTTAGCTTAAGCCCACGGGTTGTGTCGAGAATGAACCTCTCAGCCGGCCGTCTGGCAATTTAATTCATATATTACTGAAATAAGTTTACAAAAATAGCTAACATATTTTGTTTAAGAAATAGCTAATACGAGTATTTGTAGAGCCACGTTCGATGTATTTCGGATAACGTTTTTTGGGAAGAGTGACTAATCGTTTTCAATATTTTTGAACTTTTTATTGTCTCAGCTATTAGCTGGTGGCCGTACATGACACGCATACAACATAAATTTCCAGAAAATACTCATCATTTGATGATGAGCCTGCAGTGATTTAAAAGTTGGCTAATGGGACTGTGAGCAGTTAACTAACGTTATGAAGCGGCTGATTACAATTTCCGTACAAGTTAGACTTAATTTAGCCACACTTACAGTTTTCAGCGCCGAGTATGGACACTATAAATTAGAGAATGTGGGACCTTAGTTTCTCCCTGTGTATACAATGTCCAGATAATTTATGCAGCCGGGTGACTTCGTCGACAGCCGCCGATATTTCGACAGGAGCAGACCGTGTCGTTTTCAGTGCATAACTGCAGCAAGTAAGAGCTGTGCAAGAGTATTTAAAACCTCTGTTTTTAGAGAAACTGTGGCGAAATAAATAAAAAATTTAATTTACTGGTTTTTTGAAAAGAGGAAAAATTATGGAAATGGAGCTGTAGCTTTAGAATTTTTAAGGGATTTTTTACGGACTGTATTGACCGGCTTGAATGCGGACAAATTCATTGTTGCGTAAAATATGCCTGTAATATAATTTACCATTCCGATTAATTACATTTTTGAATTCTACGTCATTGTTGATTTATTCAGAGTCCTCACCTTAGACGTAAAACTCGTCCTTCTGCCACAGTATTAATTCATTAGTCGCCATCGGTGTTCTTCACTTTGTTGACCGTGTGCATCTTCCTGAGTCGGCATCGGTTCACTTGACGAAGACGGTGGAAACCAAGGAAATACAATGCTACGTCACTTTAAATAATTCTCGTAAAACTTAGATACTTCTCTCTATTCTTTATTCACAAGACAATAAGACTTGCTGTGCTCGCCGCACAAACCATAATTACTAACTATACGGCTGCCTTTCCGCACACTCCAAAAATTACGTCTGTAGTGGACTGTTAAGGCAGCCAGTCCACAGTGAAGTAGCCGAAAGGGCACACGTACACACACGCCGACTGGCGCGAAGTCTGGAACAGGATACGTGATGAATGTGATAAAGAAAAGAACGTAGCTACTAGAACACTTAACTTTTATATCGTCCTTTGGTATACAGCATTCTTGATGATACAAGTGAGACTATCTTGAGATACATGCAATGGTACAAATGGTTAATGGCGCCTTGCTAGGTCGTAGCCATTAACTTAGCTGAAGGCTATTCTAACTGTCCCTCGGCAAATGAGAGAAAGGCTTCGTCAGTGTAGTCGCTAGCAACGTCGTCGTACAACTGGGGCGAGTGCTAGTACGTCTCTCGAGACCTGCCTTGTGGTGGCGCTCGGTCTGCGATCCTGACAGTGGCGACACGCGGGTCCGACATGTACTAATGGACCGCGGCCGATTTAAGCTACCACCTAGCAAGTGTGGTGTCTGGCGGTGACACCACAACGTCCATCCTCCACAAGGCAACAATCGAAAGTGTCCCTTATCTCCTTCTTGGAGTATGAAGCAAAAGAGAATCCAATGTGAAAATTAAAAGATTATAATCTACATGCCTCTCAATTTAATCTCTGGCGTAGCCTTTAAGGTATTTTATGTCTCTTCGTCAAAATGTGTCATTACAACTGCCCAACTACTGTATACTGTCACTAGAAAATTTTATTTGGTTGACAGGATACAGTAGTCGACCTTGCAATTGATAGGTTTGGGGGTCTTCTATTTACAAACTTCATTTTTATTGTCTCATTTTCATGGCACTGTGAATTCTTTGGTATTACTGAGTCTGTGTCAGTTTTCTGGTATACTTCTGTTAATATTTACAAACCTTAATCCTAATATACAAAGTTCTGGTTAATACTGAGAAAACATCATGTAGTAAAGTTTGTACAATAAAATATACAATGAATACAACGTTATTTACAAATGTTTTCTTCCTCATCAGAGGTGAAAATTAAGTCCTTGTATTGCTTTCTGTATTTATTCTGGGGCGACGAGCTTTGTTCGCTAGCCCCAGTGTTGAATATGGGCGGGTGATACGCGCGCCTGATTGTTTGGTCGTCCGTTAGCGGGCGACGTTGGTTGAATGCGCGCGCCAGTGCACTGAATATACACCGACGTGCGGATACCGTCTAGGCTTCCGAGCCTCAGTATGCGTGTGCTTTTTGTAGTTCCTTCCAGTACTTAGACTGGATACGACGAGGTACATTGGAATATGTGCCCCGAAGAACACACCACACTATGTGCTAGGCGGAGGACGATCCCGTCGATGCAGCTCCAGGTAAGAAGCGTACCGTATCAAACTTGTTTGGCATTGTCTTTTCTTATTGTCACGCCATGGGTCGTTTGATGATACAAACTTCAATTTTCGATGTCACTTGTTTAGGCTCGCTGACACTTGCAACGTAGCACTACTTTGCACAATTTTAATTTCTACACACACCACTTTAACCGGGAGTATTGCGATCGAAACTTTCTTTTTCGCTACACTTTTTTCTTCGCATTAACCCATTTTACCTATTGTACCGAGATTCATTTCCCTCAATACTTCTGGTCAATGTACATAAGAATTCACAAATTTGTAAGTCACGGGACTTGGCATGAAATACAAAGTACATCACATACAATTGAATAACAAATAACACATACAATACATTGGTTACATTAATTGCAGGAAAAAACTATCGACGAAAATTGAAAAACTTTTGACCACTCGTAGTGGCTTCTTCGTCTTGGATTTTACTGACACACACACACATTTTTCCATTAATCAGTTAGAAGGAACAAGTCCTTTGTTTTCATTTTTAGAACTCGTGTGTAAGGTTTACCTTCGTTACCTTTACACGCAACGACATGCATCAGCATGCCGAGAATACACCTGTAGCCGCTCCACTGAAGCTTGGGAAGGGAATTTTCTACCTTCTACTTATGGTAATGGCAACGACTACGTGTATGCTACGGTTTTTACGTATAAAATCTGAAAATGCACGAAATAATCATTTATATGCAGCATAACCCAAATATGTACAGTATTTTGTGCGTAAGCACATTCTGGTGTGCTTGTAAATCATTAACCCTAATAAAACTTCCTACATCAACATGGATGTATAAACATAAAACCTTGAAGTTCAGGGTGTAACTACTATTACCATGTACAGTGTTTCATAATAGCGGCCCGCCCTTGTGTGCGTGGATCATCTTCAATTAAAGTGCGCTTATAGGCGTCTTGTGTTGTCATGAGAAAAAAAATACAGACTTTTTAATACATCGTTTGTCATGAAAATCTATGTACACGAATAATCAGACTTTCATAGCTTCAGTGCAGCATGAAATTCTGTATGACGTTTTTTTCATAATTTATTTTATAGACCATTCCTTTGCTTACAGGTCGTCGATCACACTGCTTACCTGTTTCTCGTATAGCGGCGATATCATTTTCATTCTTTGTGATTGTAAATCGTGATATGTATGAAAGATATAATTTTAACATGATTTATCCTTTCATGTTTCAAGTGGGTAAAGTAATTCATACCTTCCTTCTGTATACATGTGTGAAGCATCGCTAATGTTGCAATGTTTCTCAGGTTTTTCGTATTTTCTCGTAAACTCGCAGTCTTACGGTTTTTATTAAGTTGTTTCTTGACGTTAGGTATACCTATTTATATGAGGTTGTCTTAGAGTTTAATTTTCCTTATACACTTCTATGTTGTGTAGGTTCTGTACATGTACAGAGCTTCTTTCGCCTTTCACACATTCATACATACGTTTGTACACACAAAAAATATCTACCACTATAATATACACTTTGCTGGTGGGGCCCCTATTCGGTGCCGGCCGCGGTGGTCTCGCGGTTCTAGGCGCTCAGTCCGGAACCGTGCGACTGCTACGGTCGCAGGTTCGAATCCTGCCTCGGGCATGGATGTGTGTGATGTCCTTAGGTTAGTTAGGTTTAAGTAGTTCTAAGTTCTAGGGGACTGATGACCACAGCAGTTGAGTCCCATAGTGCTCAGAGCCATTTTTGAACCCTATTCGGTACCCTGCACCATTCCTTCAATATTCCAAAATAATTCAGGGTGTGCTTAGCATCGTCCCCTCATACTAGTAATACTTACAAATAAATATTTCTTCTTACATACATAATTGCCTTAAGGTCCATTAATGCACAATCATTCCATATTTTCCTCCTTTGCACTTTTAGCTTTCGTACATGTACCCTCGTGTATAGCTTAGATATTCTACAAAGTTGTTTGCTGAGTGCTTTAGGTGTTTCCTAACTTTAATGTGTTTCTCCCTCTAAAAAGCCTAAGTATTTGTTTTGAGGACGATTCAGTTCATTACTCACGTTGCATAGATCTGTTTATTATTTTCCTATTTTAAAGCTTGTGTCATTCTCTTCCTTACTCACAAAAATTAACGCGTTTTCCTTGTTGTTCATTCTGAAAATCGCTCGCTACTGTGTAATATAAATGTATGCGTTATCTCTTCGCTTTCCTCTTTGCCGCTAGCTTTTCCCTATATGTAATCGTGTGTTGTTCTCGTGTACATAGCCTTTCTTCCGGTTATATATCTGCATTATTTATTTTTTTCTATTGTGCTATTTTCTTTCTCCTTCCGTACAAGCTAAGATTTTACTCAATATAAAATAATATGACAATACCGTCCACGACCAGTATGTACTTGTATGTTCACTTTTATTACGTAATACCAGCTTATAATTAAATTTTCTAAGCTACTGTTTACAAGACTTGTGTACCCTTTTCTTTCTTGTTTTTGAACGATTTTCGTCACTGTGTCTCATAGTAAGCGTGGTCTCAAAACTTTTAAACGTTCCGCGCATGCGCGCTTATGTACCATGACTGGACTGCAGGCGCGGAGAAAATGCTGCATTGTTGGTGAATATTATTCGTGATAGCCGCCATCGTGTAATATGAGTCACGTGTCGTCTGGACTCGACCGCGCATGCGCCTTCGCGCTTTGTATACACTCAGCTGATCGGACAGGGAAGGGGGAAGATTTCTCCCCGGCTCGCTGCCTACAGCGCGGCCAATGCCCTCGTCTTGCCATGTCGCTATCGCGTGCTCGTTAGCTGAGCGTTGTATTGCAACTTTGAAGCGTGGTTTGTTGCTCGTCTCAAGCGAACAATCTCCGACCTTCGCGCTAATTAGTCTTTGTTCCTCTCTCTTAAATAAATGAGTTAGAGTACAAAAGTACCGTATCGTTTATTTTATTGTGTTAAGACTCACAGTAACACACGTTTCATTAGGTGTGGTTAACTATGCGTTTTTTAGTTGGCATATGCCCCCAGTTGATTACTAGTTTCGATTTTTAATTGAAACTTCAGTTATGTTTTCTAAAAATGTCTCAGTATTCAAAATAAGATCTGCTAGTTCGTTTTGTTGAGTTTCTGAAAGACAAGTGGATTTTCCTACCTTCTCGTGGGCGGCCTGTTCGTTAATTATTTCCGTGTCTAATTGTTCGGGGTAAGGAATGTCTATCAATAAAACTTGCGGGTAAACTAATTTTACTTCAGCTTGTTTCTGTAATTGGCCATTACGATCTATTGTTGACTTTACAAGATTGACCTTCACACTACGGCTGCCCACTCGGAAATAGCAAAGTCCACTGCCTATGTCGATGTTTACTTTATGCTGCCGGAAAACTTCCATACCTAAAACATAATTGACTATTAATTTGTCAACGATTAAGAATGTACAGTTTATCATGACATCGCTAATGGTAACAGGTATTTGCGTCTGCCACTTAATACTTTTTGACTTGGTTACCTACAGCTGTCAAGATTTTACAATTATCCGTTGGCAACACTGGTACTTTTAATGCTTTCGAAACTTCTTTAAATAAACTGTTAGAAATAATATTCGTAGATGCGCCTATATCTAAAATTACGTTGGTTCCTATCTTTGCTGTTATTACAGCCTGCACGAAGTCACTTACCTTGTTCTGTGCTTTTATCTCTTCTTCACACAGATCTTCTTCTACTGTAGCATCCTGATCATATCTTAAGAATAATTGTTTAAGATGTGATGTGTGCTTGTTTGTGCCCCCTGTTGTCAAATCGGTCGGCCGGTGGGGGCTCATTGCGACCGATTGTTGTTTTCCGGGGGAGACAACGGCGTTGCTTCATTACTGTCCGTTACCTCTACGAAGCGTACTGAGTGGTTATTCTGTCGCCAATTAGTTTCCGGACCGCTGCGTGCAACATTTTCTTTCGGCCGGTCGTCGCTGTTTCTCCTTGGTCGGTCATTCCTATTACCGTAACTATTGTAATTTTCATTTGTGTGCCGCCTTTCATAATGCGGACCTGACCAATCATTCACGTGATTTCTATCATTTCCGTACCGGCGTGGACCGTAATCTGTACTATATCTTCGGTCTTCACGTCTCTGTGGCGCCGAATTCCTCCGATTTCCGTAATTCCAGTTTCCATTATTTGGCCTTGTCGCATACGGATGCCAACTGTGTTGGTTTTTCCATTGCCATTAAAATGATTCCTGTTACCGTTGTTTTGATTGGTTACGGAGTGTTCATTCCGATTACTTGTGCTCGGCTCTTCTTCATATACGAGGGCTATGCCGAAAGTTTTTAGCAGAATGTGTGAAAAAAATTTATTTGCAAAAAACGTTTACAACTTTTCAAACTACTGTCCATTAGCATGTATACATTTTTCCATTCTCTGAAACCACTTAGAAAATGTGTCAGTGAAAGCTTCTTGTGGGTTGTCACTTAGTGCACTCTCGTACGCTGCAATGGCCTCTTCATCTGATGAAAACCGCTGCCCTCGAATTTTTTCCTTAGTCTTAGGAAACAGAAAGAAGTCGCGGGGGGCCACGTCAGGCGAATAGGGGGGGTGGGGTAACACTCGCACTTTTTCCTTCTCCAGAAAGTCTATCGTTCTGGCAGCCCTATGCCCAGATGCATTGTCGTGATGCAGCAGAAGGTGCCCACTCTTGGACTTTGGATGCTGTGACTTCCATGTGGCGATGACTTTTGGAAGACGATCGTTCACGTACCATTCAGCATTGACTGTACGACATGGGTTCAAGGTCACAGAGGTGAGATGCCCGATCTTTGTGAAACAAGTTGCCACCACCTTTTTTCCAGAGCTCCGACTTCGTTGAACTTTTGTGGGTGGTTCCTCCCCTGGAAAGCACCACACAGAAGACTGTCTCTTCGTTTCAGGGTCATAATGGTAGACCCACGTTTCATCACCTGTGACGATATTGTAGGTGTCTTGGGACTTCCCTCCATTGAAGTTTTCGAGCAAGAAATGACACTAGTCCACTCTCGCCTCCTTTTAGCTTTCTGTCAGGGAATGTGGCACCCAACGGGCACATCTCTTAGTAAGGCCTAAGTGACTATGAGCGATGTTCTGTGCTGCTGTTGATCCAATATTTCTGGTCCCTTCAATGTCGCAAAATGTAAGATGTGGATCTTCTTTGATCATTTTCCTCACAGCCTCAATGTTTTCAGGAGTCACAGCTGTTGCTGGCCGACCGGGACGAGGTTCATCTTCAATTGACTGCCGACCCCTCGAAAACTCGCGAAACTAATTTCCAACTGTGGCCCTAGAAGGGGAAGCTTCACCAAAACCACGCAGCAAAGAAGAATGGCATTCTTCGGCACTTAAACCCCTTTTTATAATCGCAAAAAATCGCGGCGCGACAGCTCCATCCTGCACCGTCTCTGAAGTAAGAAAGTCATTTGAAACATTCAGTCTACCAGCAATTTCCTTGCGTATTCTGTCTTCGGCTACTTTGATTTCATTACCTAATTTTTCAAAAAAGTTTTGTTTCCCGGTCAGTTATTGATTCATTTACATTACCGGTTTCTAAAGTTTCATTTATTTTGATAATGTCCGCCTTGATACGTCCAGTCTCCTGTTTCAGAAAACCGACTTCTTCGTTAACTTTATTAACTTGGTCAGGTATTTCTTCACATGCGGACTGTACTCTGATTAAATTTAATTGAATAGCCTGTACGTTTTCATCTATTTCTTTTTGTACCGTTTGTGTTTGATTGTGTATTTCTACGATTTCTGACAGTTCCTGTTCCTGTTTGTTTGTAAGATCTGACAATTTCTTTTCTAAATCATTTGCCAATACATTGTATACACTATTGACTGTTTTGATGAGTTTGTCTTCGATCTTTTGATCGATTTCATTGGTGAGCTTATTTAAGCGTTGATCAAAATGTTTGTGCATATTTTCAAATTGTGTGTTTACACTTGAAAACTGCTCGGTTGTTTATTTCACTTTTTGTTCCTTAGAGTTGGTTTCTACAAACCTATGACCTGCCATAGTCATTTAGAGCTTGTATAATTTCCATAAATCACTCGAGGTTGAAAGTCACTTTGCTTACTGCGAGGGCCACCGCACATTACCTGTACATCCATCGTCCTGCCCTCTCTACTGCTCCGTCCAGATATCAGCACAGTAGTTGACTATTAACTGCCTACATTTTTCTACACGTTGTATGTTGTAGCGTTGAAGACGGTAACAGTTCTATAGGATATAGCCGGCCGCGGTGGTCTCGCGGGTCTAGGCGCGCAGTCCGGAACCGTGTGACTGCTACGGTCGCAGGTTCTAATCCTGCCTCGGCCATGGATGTGTGTGATGTCCTTAGGTTAGTTAGGTTTAAGTAGTTCTAAGTTATAGGGGACTGATGACCACAGCTGTTACGTCCCATAGTGCTTAGAGCCATTTTTCTATAGGATATCGAACTAAACAAGTTCACTCTTACCAGCCGCTGTTGTTTACATCCACAGCACGTTGCTAAGATTTTAACCTCCATTATAAGGTCGAATTATATGAGTTAATACGTCTTGTGTGTGTTGTGTTACGACTTCAGTGTAACCTCTCTGCAGGAGAAAACAAAATACAATTTCAGAACATTGTATGGGGAGATTTTTGACTAAAAACTACACGTAAATCTAAACGTGAAAATAAAACAACGGAAACAGGACACCTGCAGTTGTCACAGGCTCCTTTCTCTGTCGTAATACATCACATACAAACTGTTACATTAAACAAAGACGGTGTCAGGAAAGTACCAAGTGGATGGAACAAAACATCAAAAACAGAAACATTATTTCTAACTACAAAAAAATGGCTCTGAGCACGATGGGACTTAACTGCTGAGGTCATCAGTCCCCTAGAACTTAAAACTACTTAAACCTAACTATCCTAAGGACATCACACACATCCATGCCCGAGGCAGGAGTCGAACCTGCGACCGTAGCTGTCTCGCGGCTCCAGACTGTAGCGCCTAGAACCGCCACTCCGGCCGGCTTCTAACTACAAAAAGAACATATGGCAAGGTTTAAAGCATTGAGGAAATCTTGGGCTGAGTTGATGAATACATACGTAAGAGTAAATATTTCAAGTAGTATACAGGAACCTTTCTATCAACTTTATTTAGCTTAAATTTTGGATTGGTTTATGTAATCAAGTGACATGTTATGGAACAATTACGGTGCCAACAGTGGTAAAATTATACGTAAACAACAATTTTCGCTATGATTCATAGACAGAGGAAGGATGGATTTCGAGAAAGAAAGTTAAGATTTTGACATGCTGTGGATTTCTTAAACTTACATTCTTACGTGTTGCAACTAAAGTAAATGCTGAAGTAACGCTTTGAGGCAAAAAGATATTTTCTTAATATTACAAACAGATATATGTGTTATAAGGGTGAAATGGGCTACAAAATGTTGGCTTCATTTGGGTGGATCTATTCAGTTTTGCGAGTCAGGGCACTTATTGTTCATGTGGAACATATATAAGGAAACATCCAAATAACTAAACCGGTTCATGGAAATTAAGAAGGGGAGGATGAAGGCGGAGAGAGAGAGAGAGAGAGAGAGAGAGAGAGAGAGAGAGAGAGAGAAGAGAGAGAGAGAGAGAGATGGAGAGAGAGATTCATTTACAGAGGCTGAAAGGAGAGATTGAAGGAGTCGAAAATTTTTCAGAGCATGGGCCTTTTAAGATTATATCTGTTACATGTTATAACTAAGAAAAGGCTGAAGTAATACATTGATTATGCTTTAAAGCATGCAGGCAGATATACTATTTGTACTATTAATTAATATACATACAGTATCAAGGTGACAGGGATTACGAGCTGTAGATCTGTGTGTGTGTGTGTGTGTGTGTGTGTGTGTGTGTGTGTGTGTGTGTGTGTGAGCGCAAATTTAATAAAGTAGGCTTCTATTAAAATAAGAAATGATAATATTATAAATTTGTTCACTTAAGATACACCTTGTTTTCTTTGGTATTTGTATATTTGGAGCGCTGTAAGGATGCCCAGTTTTTTGCCTTTGATACGTGGGACTCTGATACTTGTGTTGTTGGCATGGTGCCTTGTTTCATGCAGGTACGTAGCTATTGATGTATGCTAGTTCAATTTTTTTTTTCGTGCTGCCATGTGTTCTTTGAATCTAATATCAAGTGATCTGTCTGTCTGGCCAATGTAGGATACGGTCACAGCCCAAACATTCAATTTTGTACAAACCCGTATGGTGAAGTGGTTTTCTTGTGTTGCTGTTGTAAGATAACTCTTGCACAATCTTGTTGTGGGCTCAAATGGCTCTGAGCACTATGGGACTTAACATCTGTGGTCATCAGTCCCCTAGAACTTAGAACTACTTAAACCTAACTAACCTAAGGACATCACACACATCCATGCCCGAGGCAGGATTCGAAACTGCGACCGTAGCAGTCGCGCGGTTCCGGACTGAGCGCATAGAACCGCGAGGCCACCGCGGCCGGCGTTGTTGTGGGTAGTAAAGGATATGTTTATGCCTCTCCGTTTGAAGACATTGGCAGTCTGATATGATGGCTGGGCTGTATAAATTATTGCTATTTATAATGTTTATTTTTACACGTTTTTCGTTTATTTGGATGTTTATTTCGCTGTTTGATGGTGATTACCGGTTTTTGCTAATACACGTGCTGCAGGAAGCCGTAATAATACTGAACCGCTGAAATATACTGAAAACGCACAAGAAGAAGGATCTGCAGTACCCTTACTCAAATAATTCTTAATCTCCCTCTATAACAGGGTTGCGGAAAATATGTTCGCGCGCTGCAAGCTTCCGTTACGAATAATTTTAAGCTGTCCTCTAGCGTTTACACTGCAAATCCCGCGCACAAAAATACACGCTCTACCGACGCGGCGCTACTCCTCACAAATCGTTTGAACAGAGGCGGAACGAGTAAATAAACCGACCACTAAACAGAGCGAAATAACACGGCGATCGCGCGCCGCCGCAGAGCGCGCAAACAAAAGCGCACGCGGATTATCGGGATGATGGCGGGCCGCCCCACAAAGTCATTCGAGCACCTACGCATTGTACTGGCCTAGATTCTCGACAAAACGATTGTGTTATTTGCGAAAGGGGGGAATAACTTTCACTTCAAATAATGCAAACCAAAAAAGGGGAAGGGCGCTGGACGCTGTGGCAGCGGATCTGCCGCGCTGTGGTGGCTTTAGCCGCAACGCTGAACGCGAATTACAAAAGCCGTGCTCCTAAATGGCTGGCCGTGTGCGGCTCGTCCGCAAGCCGCTTATGGCTGCCGATCTCTGATGTTCGCCCCGCTCTCTGACACAGCACCCCACCACAACACCGCTCTGTCGCAAGATATCTCACGCAGCTTTGAGGCTTTCGCGAAGCCAGATCGCGGTAGTTCCGTGACTGTGCTTGGCACTGGTAGGGTGACGCATTTTACGAGGTTATTTTTGTGACAGGTGTGACTGGAAGGCCAACAGAGACGAAAGCCTATATTTACTAAATGTTGTCACGGTCTTCATTGTGAGGCGTAGCGCCGTATACCGATCTTTCCTTGGAGGCGGTTAAGTGGGAGATGTGTCTCACAAGGGGAGGCCGCCAATTGTGAAATTCAGATTCGATTCATACTGCGCATAATAAAAGCTCATGGCCAGAGGTGTAATGTGGCAAAGCACCAAGATGCACTTCTCAGCCATTGTCGAGAAAAGCGACAGTTAAAAGAAACTGTTGCAGTGATATATATATATATATATATATATATATATATATATATATATATATATATATATAACAAAAAACTAATAATAAAAAAATTGCATGGCGCGAGATTCGATCCGGCGACCTTCGGATTACGAACCCGAGCGCTTACCGCTGCGCCACGACGCTGTAGAAAACTAATAATCGTAGAGAATATTTCACCGGAACGGTTTCTTTTAACTGTCGATTTTTTCGACAACGGCTGAGAAGTGCATCTTGGTGCTTTGCCACATTACACCTCTGGCTATGAGCTTTTATTATGCGCAGTAGGAATCGAATCTGAATTTCACAATTGGCGCCCTCCGCTTGTCAGTGCTGTATAGTGACAGATGGTGACGCGAGACTGGACGCGCACGTAGTTTATGTATCAGCCGATAGAGGACAGTATTGGATAGACGACTGTGATATAGTTTCGATTGTGCCCACTAGAGTGCACTAAAGTAGTAGAATGTTTTTCATAATCTGTTCTAGTATCGTTTTGTGTCTGTAAAATGTTATAAATGTGTATAGCAGTATGAATGATGTGTGAGTGTGTTTTAAGGTTAATATGAAGATAATTGTTTAACGAGTTATGTAGTGGGATGTAGTGTGGGAACATTTCGAAGAAGTATGGATGTGGACAAAGGGGATTTTCGGGGTAAAGTAAGTTTATGGTAATGGGAAAGTTAATTCAGGTATAAATAACAATAGTAAATAACTTTGTGTATAAACAAAACTTCAGCTTATTAGATAATTACGTCGGTAAAAAGCGGAGTCGTTAGCTTTACTATTTTGCGATTGGTTATTAATGAAAAGCGCTGACTGACGCGGGAGAATGTTGTTTTGCTATTGGCTGTTGAGTAAGCTGACCAATGGTAGAACAGTATTATTCGCGCGCCTTTCTCTGCTGGTAGAGAAGACTTAGACCAGGCTCGTCCAAACTGTGCCCCTGGGGCGCTAGCACCCGCGATCGCCCGCGGCCAGCGCCCCGCGCGAATTCGTACGTTGCTGCAGTGGCCGAGCCATGCCGCTTAGCTGGCCGTGCGGACCGGCCGAACGCCAGCCGATAGATATACTATTTGTTCGCCCGTTTTCCCTTCGGGCAGAGGACGTCTCACAAGTGCTTCAACTAGAGCTGATTGTCCTACAGTGCCATATCCACCTGAAGGACCGCTTTCTTATGTGTAAAACTTTGGACGACTTTTACAGCTGTCTTCCACGAGACAAATATCCTCTTTTGCACAAGCACGCGGCCAAAGTTCTCTATGTTTGGTTCCACGTATATTTGTGAGCGCTTTTTCGCTCTTTTAAAGCTTGCTAAAACTAAGAACCTTCATTCCATGGCGATAAAAATTTGACCAATTCTTTGAGGTTAGCAGTCTCACGGAATATTGTACCAAGCCTAGACAAAATCGTTTCCTCGAAAAAGAAAAACGTATAAAATGTTAATTGTCTTCTTTAGCAATGTTGACTGTAAGAAATAAAGAGCTTTATAACCTTAATTCTATTTTAATAAGTTTTCAATCTTGGTCCGTTAAAATTATTACATACAAAACAGCAAACTAAGGATCCGATTTCTAAACTCTGAAAAGGGATACAAAAAATTGTAGCACGAAGGATAACAAAAAATACTTACTTGTAACTACTTACAGTAAGAATGAGACTCTATATCCCTTACATAAAATTAATTCTAAAATACAATATTTTGTTTACGTTAGATCTGACCGCGGGACAGTCCAGCGCAGAGCAGTGCTGTGTGGTCTCACTTGCTCTGCAGCTCTCTCTCTCTCTCTCTCTCTCTCTCTCTCTCTCTCTCTCCCGCTCCTATGGCGACACTAGCGACACACGGTCGCGGACGGGGCTCTGAACCACACAGCCTTGCGCCCGCGGGGCGCAATTCTTGGGTGAGCCTGACTTAGAGTATTCTAGAGAGGAGTCGGAGCCTAGCCATGAAACAGCTCGGACGTGTGTAGTAGTAGTTCCGATGGAAATGATAAGCTGCCGGATCTAACAGTGTTTCATACATCAAAAGTATTGTAAAGTAACGGCATAATTATTCGGATGAGTGTGTAGAAATTTCGGAATTTTTAAGTGAATTTTGTGACGAGAAAAGACATAAATTCCGCGTCGCGTATTGAGCAGGTCGGTAGCTAAAAAACTGTGACTGCATTAGGTATCGACAGACTGAATATTTGTCGAGCATTCTCAATCAAAAACAATCTGTATTTTTGTAGCTATTACGTTTTCGAGAAATGCAACACCATAAACCTGCTAACATGAGTAAAAGGGATTGTGAGTGAATGTGGTAAGACAAGCACGGGCTTGGCAGTGATACTTGTTCACATAAGTTTCAGAATATATTAATTAAGGACAAAATTTCCAACCTTTCATTTCGGGTGAAAACTTTCTCCCGAAACGTAGATTAGTGACTCTAATTGCAATCTGGTTCACGTCGAAGTACAGTAGGTTTCGCTCTGCTTCCCTACTGATGATCTGCTGAGACAATGTTCACAGGTAGGTGCAGGTACGTCGTAAAGGGACGGAACGAACCGCACCGCCGTAATTGGGAATGTGGAAGCAGAGTTACCTACAAGGTGTTTCCGTCACATATTTACAAGCTTATGGGATAGTGACTCGGATATTTTGAGTCGTTAGGACGCAGCTAGTAGATTTGTGCTAATGAGGACATATTAAACGTGCCATATAATATTGATTTTTTAATAGATGTTGGGTAATTTTGTACAATGGGGACAAACTATAGTAAATGTTTCCTTAGTGGATAAGGAGCAAAAATGTCACATGGACGTGCCTGTAGAGTAGTCCACGACATGCTATGCTGAGCGCAGCGACAGACAAAAGGTGCCTCAGGTGCTCTAAGCAAGCGCGAACAGAGTGCAGCAGCAACTGACGCACACGTTCGAGTGTGTCTTTTCACAACTGAATGGCATCATAGGCAGCATAAACGGGTTGCTCCAATGTGTGCACATCAGGGCTAGGCAATGCATAGACAACTTCTTGCAGGTGTCCTAACAAGTAGAACTCTAGTGGGTTGAGGTCCGGGGATTTGATGGGTCATCCAACTGGATCACCTAATCCAATCCATCTATTGGTGTAGATGTTGTCGATATACCTCTGCACGGAAACGCGTAAGCGAGCCGGAGCACAATCGTGTAGTAGCCACATTACTCTTTGTACCACCACAGCCTCACCTTTCTGCAGGGAAGTCCACCCACACGAATTGCAGATATGCCTCGCCCTCATAATTAGCCATTCCTATAAACGAGCGTATCTCACACAAAGCATTAGACACTGTTTCGAAACGTTTGTGGTGCCGCTGGTGTCGGTGGGGTACTTTTACCAGTACAGTCGTGTCAACTGCCTGTCTGTATGCAGAGATCACGTAGCCCCATTTCCTAATCGCTCAGTGCTGGACTGCACAACAGACGTCCACACCGCACGGGGTACACAACATCAGTAAGAATGCCCCCAGTATCAACGTGTGAGCGCGACACCGTCAGAGACAATTTTACTGTCTTCTTGAGTATTTCCACTTCCCTGGTCTTTTCTCACGTGTTAATAACCTACGCTGCCGATGATCTTTTATCTCCACCTTCAAGTGGATGTACAGGGTTATTACAAATGATTGAAGCGATTTCACAGCTCTACAATAACTTTATTATTTGAGATATTTTCACAATGCTTTGCACACACATACAAAAACTCAAAAAGTTTTTTAGGCATTCACAAATGTTCGATATGTACCCCTTTAGTGATTCGGCAGACATCAAGCCGATAATCAAGTTCCTCCCACACTCGGCGCAGCATGTCCCCATCAATGAGTTCGAAAGCATCGTTGATGCGAGCTCGCAGTTCTGGCACGTTTCTTGGTAGAGGAGGTTTAAACACTGAATCTTTCACATAACCCCACAGAAAGAAATCGCATGGGGCTAAGTCGGGAGAGCGTGGAGGCCATGGCATGAATTGCTGATCATGATCTCCACCACGACCGATCCATCGGTTTTCCAATCTCCTGTTTAAGAAATGCCGAACATCATGATGGAAGTGCGGTGGAGCACCATCTTGTTGAAAGATGAAGTCGGCGCCGTCGGTCTCCAGTTGTGGCATGAGCCAATTTTCCAGCATGTCCAGATACACGTGTCCTGTAACGTTTTTTTCGCAGAAGAAAAAGGGGCCGTAAACTTTAAACCGTGAGATTGCACAAAACACGTTAACTCTTGGTGAACTGCGAATTTGCTGCACGAATGCGTGAGGATTCTCTACCGCCCAGATTCGCACATTGTGTCTGTTCACTTCACCATTAAGAAAAAATGTTGCTTCATCACTGAAAACAAGTTTCGCACTGTACGCATCCTCTTCCACGAGCTGTTGCAACCGCGCCGAAAATTCAAAGCGTTTGACTTTGTCATCGGGTGTCAGGGCTTGTAGCAATTGTAAACGGTAAGGCTTCTGCTTTACCCTTTTCCGTAAGATTTTCCAAACCGTCGCCTGTGGTACGTTTAGCTCCCTGCTTGCTTTATTCATCGACTTCCGCGGGCTACGCGTGAAACTTGCCCACACGCGTTCAACCGTTTCTTCGCTCACTGCAGGCCGACCCGTTGATTTCCTCTTACAGAGGCATCCAGAAGCTTTAAACTGCGCATACCATCGCCGAATGGAGTTAGCAGTTGGTGGATCTTTGTTGAACTTCGTCCTGAAGTGTCGTTGATCTGTTACGACTGACTGATGTGAGTGCATTTCAAGCACGACATACGCTTTCTCGGCTCCTGTCGCCATTTTGTCTCACTGCGCTCTCGAGCGCTCTGGCGGCAGAAACCTGAAGTGCGGCTTCAGCCGAACAAAACTTTATGAGTTTTTCTACGTATCTGTAGTGTGTCGTGACCATATGTCAATGAATGGAGCTACAGTGAATTTATGAAATCGCTTCAATCATTTGTAATAGCCCTGTACTTCCCTCGGAACGCAATTTCGGCCATATATTCATACTACCTTTTCTTGTTTTGTTATCCTCTTAGGGATCGGTTCCTGAAACACATTCTGACAAGACATTAAACGTAAACATGTACAGTTACCGCACTCGTCCCACTGATCCTCGGAACCGCAGAGTAATCCAGAACAGGACGAGTAGTGAGAATTCTAGATGATCAGATTGCTTGTGTGCCCAGTATGCAGCTACTAGACTTTTACCCACTAGTACACTTTAGAACGCTTACGTCACAAATGTTGCAAACATCTCCTCCTTCCCTTCTCTCTGTCCATCTTTTCCTCCGCATTTCTCTCTGTCCACCACCTCCACCCTGTCACTGCGTACAACTCTATCATCCTTACGTTTTGCACTCCAATGTATTGCAAATGACTCAGGAAGATTTAAAACATTTCAACGATATAAAATATTCTAACACTTTTGTATGCGATGACAGGCGTACAGATATGTGTGTTTGTGTGTGCTGTCGATTGAGAATATGCAGCAGGCGTGGGAGTAGTTAGTGTATTTGGTGTCTGTTGTTGCAGCATTCTCTGTAGCTTCTGGAGTTGCTTCAGCATCTGTAGTTCGATGTATCGTTAGTCTCCTGTTTTTTGATTTCATTGCACTGATAGCGGCACCGTTTTGCTTGTGTCACTTCGTTCTGAAGCGCGTTTCGGAGATGCTCAACAAACTCCATTGGCAGACGTTACAAGACAGGCGTTGTACATCACGGAGGGATTTACTGCTGCAATTTGGAAAGTGCACTTCCCGAAAAGCGTCCGACAAAGAATTACTTACCGCTACATACGTACCGCGTAATGGCCATCAGGAGAAAATTAGAGAAAATAGAGCGAATACAGAAGCTTACCGACAATCCTTTTTCCCACGCGCTTTTCGCGAGGGGAACAGCACTGTAGGGCTCTGTTAGTGATACAAAAAATACGCTCCGCCACACACCATAAGGGGGCTTGCGGAGTGTGATGTATATGTAAAAGCTGCATCTGAGCGCCATATCCTGGTTGATCTATTTCTTGAATCGGTCTTTGGTCCGCTGTGCGAAGGCTCCCCCCACTCCCCCCTCCCCCCCCCCATGTCTAACTGGATCTCTGTGCTGATAATACAGTGTTCGTCTTACGAAGCCTAAACACTGCCTTTAAGAAGCCAAGCCATCCTCCCACAGTGGGCCTTGAAGTGGAGGCACGTTCAACAGCTTGAAGACACAAATCGTGGTCGTCATTTGAAGATTTGTTTCCGCAGCCATGACACCAAAAACCGTCACAGTAGAAGCAGTACCCTGGAGAAGGGATGCAGAAGACCTGCACAAGAAAGTGACAAGATGGCTGCAGGTGCTCTAAGCATTCCGGGACTGGCAGTCAACAGGCCTAACAGATCAAAACGAAAATTTCTGTTCCGACACTGACAATGTTGAGTGTTTATGGAAAAAGTTCAAGGCAATTGTAAAATGCGTTTTAGACAGGTACGTGCCGAGTAAAACTGTGAGGGACAGGAAAAACCCACCGTGGTACAACAACAAAGTTCGGAAACTACTGCGAAAGCAAAGAGAGCTTCACTCCAAGTTTAAACGCAGCCAAAACCTCTCAGACAAACAGAAGCTAAACGATGTCAAAGTTAGCGTAAGGAGAGCTATGCGTGAAGCGTTCAGTGAATTCGAAAGTAAAATTCTATGTACCGACTTGACAGAAAATCCTAGGAAGTTCTGGTCTTACGTTAAATCAGTAAGTGGCTCGAAACAGCATATCCAGACACTCCGGGATGATGATGGCATTGAAACAGAGGATGACACGCGTAAAGCTGAAATACTAAACACCTTTTTCCAAAGCTGTTTCACAGAGGAAGACCGCACTGCAGTTCCTTCTCTGAATCCTCGCATAAACGAAAAAATGACTGACATCGAAATAAGTGTCCAAGGAATAGAAAAGCAACTGGAATCACTCAACAGAGGAAAGTCCACTGGACCTGACGGGATACCAATTCGACTCTACACAGAGTACGCGAAAGAACTTGCCCCCCTTCTAACAGCCGTGTACCGCAAGTCTCTAGAGGAACGGAGGGTTCCAAATGATTGGAAAAGAGCACAGGCAGTCCCAGTCTTCAAGAAGGGTCGTCGAGCAGATGCGCAAAACTATAGACCTATATCTCTGACGTCGATCTGTTGTAGAATTTTAGAACATGTTTTTTGCTCGAGTATCATGTCGTTTTGGAAACCCAGAATCTACTCTGTAGGAATCAACATGGATTCCGTAAACAGCGATCGTGTGAGACCCAACTCGCTTTATTTGTTCACGAGACCCAGAAAATATTAGATACCGGCTCCCAGGTAGATGCTATTTTTCTTGACTTCCGGAAGGCGTTCGATACAGTTCCGCACTGTCGCCTACGGAATATCAGACCAGCTGTGTGGCTGGATTGAAGAGTTTTTAGCAAACAAAACACAGCATGTTGTTATCAATGGAGAGACGTCTACAGACGTTAAAGTAACCTCTGGCGTGCCACAGGGGAGTGTTATGGGACCATTGCTTTTCACAATATATATAAATGACCTAGTAGATAGTGTCGGAAGTTCCATGCGGATTTTCGCGGATGATGCTGTAGTATACAGAGAAGTTGCAGCATTAGAAAATTGTAGGGAAATGCAGGAAGATCTGCAGCGGATAGACAAATGTAATGTATTGCGAATACACAGAAAGAAGGATCCTTTATTGTATGATTATATGATAGCGGAACAAACCCTGGTAGCAGTTACTTCAGTAAAATATCTGGGGGTATGCGTGCGGAACCATTTGAAGTGGAATGATCATATAAAATTAATTGTTGGTAAGGCGGGTACCAGGTTGAGATTCATTGGGAGAGTGCTTAGAAAATGTAGTCCATCAACAAAGGAGGTGGCTTACAAAACACTCGTTCGACCTATACTTGAGTATTGCTCATCAGTGTGGCATCCGTACCAGATCGGGTTGACGGAGGAGATACAGAAGATCCAAAGAAGAGCGGCGCGTTTCGTCACACGGTTATTTGGTAACCGTGATAGCGTTACGGAGATGTTTAATACACTCAAGTGGCAGACTCTGCAAGAGGGGCGCTCTGCATCGCGGTGTAGCTTGCTCGTTAGGTTTCGAGAGGGTGCGTTTCTGGATGAGGTATCGAATATATTGTTTCCCCCTACTTATACCTCCCGAGGAGATCACGAATGTAAAATTAGAGAGATTAGAGCGCGCACGGAGGCTTTCAGACAGTCGTTCTTCCCGCGAACCATACGCGACTGGAACAGGAAAGGGAGGTAATGACAGTGGCACGTAGGGTGCCCTCCGCCACACACCGTTGGGTGGCTTGCGGAGTATAAATGTAGATGTAGATGTAGATGAACTGGGGATCTCCCTCAGCCTGACAGTTGTGTGCTCCATCTTCGAATATGTGGCCATTGTTTGAGGCAATGCTGCAGAGACACATCCAACATGTCCAAAATCTATTAATTTTAATTTTAATAATCAACAGCCTCAGTTGCACCGTTTACCTAGAATTTACCTAGGTTTCAGTCAGTATAACCCAACGTTCTTCAGAATAACAGTAACTACCGTGACAAACGGTTGGGTTATCCCGACTGAAACCTGGGTAAATTCTAGGTAAACGGTGCTACTGAGGCTGTTGATTATTAAAATGAAAATTAATATTTATACAGTACCTGACAGGGCCGCGAAATGTTGAAGATATTTATGGCCAAAGTCTGGTGAACAGGCAGCTCCAACTCGCCCTGAATCAGCCCAACAGCTTCCAAACTGAAGAGCTCCGATTGGTCAGCCTGCCGCCCACTGTAGGTGATAGGTGCCAACAGATGGCGTGGGTCTTTCGTGAGAAGACCGCGCTCTCTTCAAATCTTCATATCTGCTCTCTTCGATCCTGCATTCAGCGCCTGAGTACCGCATTATGGTCTCACTCCTTCGGAACTAAACTTTCTGGAACGCAGGTTCTGAAGGAAAATCTTCACCAAGACGAAAAACCACCAGGACATACACAAGAGAGGAATAACTACCCACACCGGAGATTGGAGGCGTAGCTAGTTTAGCTTCAAGTTCACATTAGGCTGGAATGGCAGCAGCAGCAGTAGCGACAGTCTGTCGGCTCACCCTGAAGATGGCTGAAAAGTATATCGCTGAAAAATTAGGAAACGAAATATTGCTCTTGTGGTTGAACGCCGAAATGTAAACGATCAGCCATTGTGCCACGAAAATAAGATGCACATAGAACAAGTTTGGTTTACCCACAGCTTCCATTCTTTTGGTGTGATCTTCTCAAATCGATGCTGATATCTACTCTCACCGCTGACATTATTTCATTACGGTCTCATAATGTGAGGGGAGTTCAACAAGTAGTGCAACATTTTTTTTTCGTGAAAGCGCGTTGGTTTTACACTGATGTCCAGTAGACCATATTACTCCCCATTATTTTGGCTACAAAACCCTGTTTTTCATATAATCGCTATCTTGTGCCACGTTACCTGGAGGGCCCATATGACCTCCCAAGACACTCGCTATAGACCGACTCCCGCGCGTTGAAGCGAAGATACCGACCAACGCCCAGAGATCCAGGGAAAATGGTTGACAGTGCATCATGGGGCAAATTTATATGAGAGGCGCTACACTCCTGTCACACACAGCCCTTCACTGGTTACCATGCTTGTGTAGTGACTGTGTCCACTACCATTTTCTCCTCTCGGTGGCGGTACGCACAGGGTTCGCGCACAGTTCATAAATGTGATTCGCTGCTTACGAAGCAATGCCAAGTCCATGGTCCAGGTGAGTGGAAGATTGGCTAGACAAGTCTCTGTTTGTCGTTCAGTCAGGCAGGGATACACTCCGTTCCACTATTTTGTATGCGACTGCCGTCCAGCCTCTCAACAAAGGCCCCGTTCCTCATCTTACAGGACTTTATTACACGGTCACACGTTCTGCTGCTGGGCCTATGTGGACGACCTCCTGCTTCTCACACGCTCGCCCACACATGTACAGGATGAAGTGGTATGGATCCAGCATTACGGATAATCGTCGCCTAGTGACCTCAGTTTTAGCACATTGATGAGCACTGGAAGCAGACTCCAAGGCCAGAGACTACTACTGTTGGCCGCTATGACAATGTTCCACCACACTGACATCGACTTTACTGGCTCCACTCAGTGTACTGCTGCAGAGACATACCGTCCATTTGTTACTATGTTCACCACAAATTCATGTGCCGCCTGAGCCCACTACAGACAGTGAACTATGTTGACACATACATGGCGCCTAAATGGTTCATGCCACCCAAGAAGTCCCTCTGCCATCGAGCCTGGACGACTACTCCTACAGACGACTTTTATTTGGCTGACACCATCTTTGAAATCTGACACCCTCACACTCCCTATAGCAAAAGGTGGCCTCACCCTTGTCCATGTTTGGTCCAGATTCACCACATTATACAGGGTGAGTCACCTAACATTACCGCTGGATATATTTCGTAAACCACATCAAATACTGACGAATCGATTCCACCGACCGAACGTGAGGAGAGGGGATAGTGTAATTGGTTAATACAAACCATAAAAAACGCACGGAGGTATGTTTTTTAACACAAACCTACGTTCTTTTAAATGGAACCACGTTAGTTTTGTTAGCACATCTGAACATATAAACAAATACGTAATCAGTGCCGTTTGTTGCATTGTAAAATGTTAATTACATCCGGAGATACTGTAACCTAAAGCTGACGCTTGCGTACCACTCCTCCGCTGTTCGATCGTGTGTATCGGAGAGCACCGAATTACGTAGGGATCCAAAGGGAACGGTGATGGACCTTAGGTACAGAAGAGACTGGAACAGCACATTACGTCCACATGCTAACACCTTTTTATTGGTCTTTTTCACTGACGCACATGTACATTACCATGTGGGGTGAGGTACACGTACACACATGGTTTCCGTTTTCAATTACAGAGTGGAATAGAGTGTGTCCCGACAAGTGAGGCCAATAGATGTTCAATGTGGTGGCCATCATTTGCTGCACACAATTGCAATCTCTGGCGTAATGAATGTCGTACACGTCGCAGTACATCTGGTGTAATGTCGCCGCAGGCTGCCACAATACGTTGTTTCATATCCTCTGGGGTTGTAGGCACATCACGGTACACATTCTACTTTAGCGTACCCCACAGAAAGAAGTCCAGAGGTGTAAGATAAGGAGAACGGGCTGGCCGATTTATGCGTCCTCCACGTCCTATGAAACGCCCGTCGAACATCCTGTCAAGGGTCAGCCTAGTGTTAATTGCGGAATGTGCAGGTGCACCATCATGCTGATACCACATACGTCGACTCGTTTCCAGTGGGACATTTTCGAGTAACGTTGGGAGATCATTCTGTAGAAACGCGATGTATGTTGCAGCTGTTTGGGCCCCTGCAATGAAGTGAGGACCAATGAGGTGGTCGCCAATGATTCCGCACCATACATTTACAGTCCACGGTCGCTGTCGCTCTACCTGTCTGAGCCAGCGAGGATTGTCCACGGACCAGTAATGCATGTTCCGTAGATTCACTGCCCTGTGGTTTGTAAAACCCGCTTCGTCGGTAAACAGGTAGAACTGCAACGCATTCTCTGTTAATGCCCATTGACAGAATTGCACTCGATGATTAAAGTCATCACCATGTAATTGCTGATGTAGCGACACATGAAACGGGTGAAAGCAGTGACGATGCAGTATGTGCATGTCACTACTTTGACTCAGTCCACCGGCTCTCGCAATGTCCCGTGTACTCATGTGTAGGTTCATGGCAACAGCAGCTAACACACCAACTGCACCCGCTTCTCCTGTGACGGGCCTGTTACGGACCCGTTTGCGTGCTACGACCATACCTGTAGATGTTTTGCAATGTGCGGCACGTTGGATGCTCTCTGTCCGGGTACCGCTCTGCATACACCCTGCAGGCTTCAGCTGCATTTCGTCGACACTCACCATAGATGAGTATCATCTCCGCCTTTTCAGAGTTCGAATACACCATGGTCTCAGTTCCTACAACACTACACTATCACAGACGTCTGGTAACACGGTGTACTACAGTTGGTCTGCGTGCGGAGACGAATGCAGAATAACAATAGCAGCAAGCGCTACATGCGGACACTGTGACAGCTAGACCAAACCACAACAGTGCACTACAGCCACACTCGTAAACACGGTCGTCATCGTAAACATGTCCCTGCAGATGCTGCTCGCCGACCGTGGCCCGTGTTTGTTACAGCACGCAACTGAACGTCGGAGGTTTCAAGCGTCAACTTTAGGTTACAATATCTCCGGATGTAATTAACATTTTACAATGCAACAAACGGCACTGATTACGTATTTGTTTATATGTTCAGATGTGCTAACAAAACTAACGTGGTTCCATTAAAAAAAAAACGTAGGTTTGTGTTAAAAAACATACTTCCGTGCATTTTTGTATGGTTTGTATTAAACAATTACACTAGCCCCTGTCCTCACGTTCGGTCTGTGGAATCGGTTCGTCAGTATTTGATGTGGTTTACGAAATATATCCAGCGGTAACGTTAGGTGACTCACCCTGTATATACACACCATGTTCAAATGGTGGCAACTTCCACCATCCTTAACGCAATGCATGTTTGAAATCTGCATGCCAGACTCACCTGCCCCATCAATCAACGTGGCGTACATTACTCCAGTGCTGCCTCATATTTACACCTACTTCTTCGAACTTAGTTAGTACATGACACCCTTCCAACAATGCAACCACCATGGGTGAGTGACTTTTGTAACTCATTGTTGATGCACACGCCCCACAATGGCACAATGTATGGACGTCCAATGGTGAATGGTTTGTAAGACTCTCCAAGCGCCTTTCCTTGCATCTGACATCAGGGCATTCTGGTACTACACTGTGAACGGCAAGTTTCCCAATAACCAACGTCTACACCATAGTAGTCTTGCTACATCGTCACTTTACACAAGTTGCCTGTGTGATGACACAGATGAACGCCGCCTTACATGCACTGTGCAATCAGAGATGTTGTTTCTAACACATTGTGTACTGGCCTGCTACATCTGCGCCCCACTAGCAACAGTCCAGCCTCATCTCCTACTTCCTCCACATCCTTCTCACTTCCCCCTAGCTAAGCACCACAATATAACATGGTTCTGAAGCCAGACGATCACCTACCTTTTCTGTGAAGCCCGTCACTCCACACATAGCCATGGGCAATTGCACAGTTGAATACTTATTTTTTCTGATTTTAAAATCTGTCTCATGTGTCCATCTTCTCATGATGGCACAAGCCTCAGTACTGCTCTACCCTCACCTAGAAATGGTCTGATATGTTGAAACACTCTCATCTCGTACATATTTACATTTAAAAGTTACAAAAAATAAAAATAAAATAGAGCAAAAATAGCGAGAAATAAGAAAACATTTTGGTTAGTTAACCTAATCTAATTCCTTTCCTGTTACATCCGTCATGGTGACGGGGGTGGGCGTATCTTAACAAGAACTTGGGTTGTGACCCCTACCTGCTTCGAACTTCTGCTATTTGCCCTTCCCAACACGACACAGTTTTGGTGATCAGGAAAGTAAAAAAGTAAAAGACTCACCATGAAGGAATTATAGAAATGATGTATATGTACAGAAATACAAATGATTTGTGCAATAGAAAGTGCTTCACATATTGGTCAAGTCAATAATGCGTTGGTCCACCTCTGGCCCTTGTGCAAACTTTTATTAGGCTTGGCAATGACTGATGGAGTTGTTGGACGTCCACACGAGGGATGGCTTACGAAATTCGTCCCACTGGCACATTAGACAAAGTCCAGAGCCCATACTGCTCCAAACTTTCTCAACCCGAGTGAGATCTGCCGATGTTGGTGGCCAAGGTAGAGTTTGGGAAGCATGAATGCAAGAAGTAGAATCTCTCGCTCTGTGTGGAGAGGCCTTATTTTGATGAAATGTAAGTTGATTATGGCTTTCCATGAAGGGCAACAAAATGTATGTACCGCTGTGGTGTAAGGCTGCTTCAGACTACCATCAAAGGGACTCTCCTATGAAATGTAATGGCACACCAAACTATCACTCTTGGTTGTCAGGCTGTATGGCAGGCGACAATAAGGTGTGGAATGCCTCCAGACAGGTCTTCGCTGTCATCAGAGCTCATATCGAAGAGGAACTCATCACTGAAGACAATCCTAATCCAGGCAACGAGATTCTAGGCCTAATGGCCCCAACACCACTGCTTATGGGCTTGCTGGTGTGCAAACGTCAATGGTTCTCTGTTGGTCCATCATGGACAGTGAACATCACCTGGTCAAGTAATTATCAATGAAATTCGCCAACAGCCAAGTAATTGAGATGCTATTTTATTTCATTTTGACTACCAGTCTCAGCATTCCACTATCCCATCTTCACCGGCTGTAGTGGCCGAGCGGTTCTAGGAGCTTCAGTCTGGAACCACGCAACTGCTACGGTCGGAGGTTCGAATCCTGCCTCGGGCATGGATGTGTGTGATGTCCTTAGTTTAGTTAGGTTTAAGTAGTTCTAAGTTGTAGGGGACTGATGACCACAGATGTTAAGTCCCATAGTGATAAGAGCCATTTGGACCAATTATCCTATCTTCAGGCTCTACATGCATCTCTCAAAAATAGACAATATTGTCATACAGTGCCATATATTCCTGGATGCTGTGAATCCAGAACCGTATCTCAAGTCATTCATTAGAAGGACTTGATTGCAATCAGTGCAATATATGGCAATGTATGAAAATATCGTTTATTTTTGAAAGATGCATATTGGTTCTGAAGATGGCATAGTGGAATGCCAAAAGAGGTACCAAAATAAAATAACGTACCAATTACATGGCTGTTGGCGAATTTCATTGATAATTAGAGGTCAATGGTAGTCAGCACCGTGAACTCAGCCCCCTACCTGTGAGTCACCTATTAATGACCTTTATGTCATTGAAGCATCAGCTGCACGTCGAATCGATGACAATGACGAATTTGGACCACTGAGTGTCTCTCTGAGTGCCTCTCTATGCTGACTGATTCCCTATTGACACTGTGCTCTGGTATGGTTCACACAATCCTTCCAACATCATCGAATAGTGGTATCACCCCTATTCAAATGTCGGGCAGTTCCAAAAGGCTTCTTTGAGCCTCTCGCACATGCTGAAATCTGCATAAATTGTTAACGCACCTGTCCATCTGAGAACATGGAATGATATTCGCAAAGACTTTATGTCCCAGTATCGACACGACCCTTATTTACTATCCTAGCCAGTTGCACACACATTCACCCATCGGCCGCCAAAGTTTATAATTTTGCATTTTCCATATGACTACTAATTTGTGAGCTGTTTGCATAACTCCTGCGTGGTGTCTTTTTTGTCCTAGAGTGCATATCTCAAACAATAAATTTTTAACACCATCATGGGTAGGAGTGGCGATAAAAGGTATTAGCAATGGTAATAATCATGAGACTTTTAACAGTTCATTTTTCTTGAACTGTGATTGATAATACTTCCCTTCTTGGCTTTCGTTCTGCTGTCTGGCAACTGGCACAACACAGGTCTCCAGAGATTGCCGATAGAAGAAATGGAAGCTATGTTTCAATGTTCCATTGAGATCCAGATGGTATCAGATGCAGCTCTTCATTTGATAGGTAAGTGAAAGGTCATCAACCTAAGCATTGCTTTGAACATCACACTGCTCTACAGGCCATGGTACTAAAGCAGATAATAGATGAGGAGCCAAGCCAAATCTAGGCCAGTCTACATTGTTGCCAAATTTATTCATGATGGCATCATTAGACGTGGCAAAGAAAGACTGATGACATCATGGGTTTCCCAATCCCCTACCTCTTCCCCTCTACATTTCTATTTGTACCTGACAAATGCAGGCCTGGATTTCCCCTCTGCACCTGCATTCCTATTAGTTTCCGTCAAAATCGTGAGTGGAGCTATATAAACCCTATCTCCGCCACAGTGATCTTTATTTTGCTATAGTCCGCATGTGATAATTGTCAGTCTGCAGTTACGTTTGCCTGTCTTCTTATCGGCGGTGTCTGTGGAAGCATGGTCATGAAACGCACGCCACGCGGAGTGGCCGTGCGGTTTTAGGTGCCATGTCACGGATTGTGTGGCCCCTCCTGCCGGAGGTGCGAGTCCTCCATCGGGCATGGCTGTGTGTTGTTCTTAGCATAAGGTAGTTTAAGTAATGTGTAAGTCTAGGGACTGATGACCTCAGTAGTTTGGTCCTTTAGGAATTCACACCAATTTGAACCCATTAAACGCTCATCAACATGAAACAGCAGCAGTGCCACTGGTGGCAAACGTCTGAGGCAGTCAGAAGAGAAATTATCATTTAAGTACATATTTTCTTCTGGAGTATGTTTTCAAATTTCGTAGTTAAAACAAATTTAGTATCATGTGTTTATCAAATTAGTGTGTTTCTGGTATATTTTAATTAAGACGAATCTGTAGCGTGTGTTTATCAAATCAACGTGTTAATGGTATATTCTCGTTTGAAGAATTTCGAGTGTTACAGTTTTATTCCGGAAGTGCTATTCTCATTTAAAAAAACAATTACATGTTTAAATTTCCAGTACACTGTTTGTGCTGACAAAATCTAAATACATAACCACACCATGCGTGATGACGAAAATGACACTAATAAATAGACCTTTCAGAAGGAAAAAATGTGTACATATCTCCATGTCAAGAAAAAACGTTGCCTGTAAATAATTATACCCCGCTTGTCGTGTGTGTATCAAGTAGACATGTAAATGGAATATTGTTTAAGTATTACCTGCTGCTAGCCATCCAAGTCTACTTATATTTTAGTGTAGATTTATAATTCCCATTTCATCAAAATTGTAGATATCCTGAACCAGTCCTTCTGTTGGGCTGACTGAGTCTCCTGTCCATCGAAATTGTAAATATTTTTAACCTTAGCTGGATGCAACCAGTGTTACTGTTGGGCAGACTGTGTATTTTTTACATGCTATAGGCATTAGTAATAGTAATAGCAATAGTGTAGAAAAAGTACCACTGCATTGAAAAAAGAACATTACGTGAAAATTTCTTAACAATAAAATTGTATCTATCATATTTTATATCTATGTGAAACTTTTTAAACAACCAAGAACTGAAATTTATATACATCTCTCTATAAGAGAACTGTGTAAATGTTACGTTACCAAACATTTTTGTTGTTGTCATTTACAGAAAACCTACCTCCATTGCATTATAGCACAGATGATTCATATTTAAAGCCATTGCATTCATGGCATTCGCAGAAGATGCCGGTGTACCAGAGACATTCTCAGCAAGTACTGCATCGCCACGGAGTAGTGCAATGTGGTTAACATGTTTCTTCTGTGGAATTCACTGGCACGATCCTGGTACACCCTATACAGATATGGTGGCATCGCTTCAATTATTCGACGGTATGGATACCATCATCTACATCAAAAGTAAGGATAAGATCAAATGGATGTGTGGAATCTACAGGTATATGTATATATATATAGGGTGTGAGGCACACATCCACACACACACACACACACACACACACACACACACACACACACACACACACACATGAACTTGAGTGCTATTAAGGAGGTGAAGACGGAGAATAATGAAATATATGGTGGAAAGGCTGAATTGAATTTTACCAATCGTGCTGCACGTATTGTTTTTGAACATACCTGCTTCCAAAGCTGTATAGCAAACATGTCTAAATTATATTATCTGTGACTGAAGAAAAGCACAGACATAGTATCTAGACAAAGTCACTCACTATATAGCTATTCATGTATCAAAGTGGAAGCAGGGTAAAATCACTACAAAGCACACAATGCGAGAAAAATTCATTTGTTTTTCATCCATCTTAAAACTAATTTTACGTTTTCAGAAGCAGATTGAAAATTTTTTAGTTCATAATGATACATCTTCTTGAACCGATGGAGGACAGAACACCTATAGAATTCCAGGTCTTGAATAGCTACATAATTATAGATTCCACACATCCATGTGATCTTCTCCTTACTTTTGACGTAGATGATGGTATCCATGCAATCGAATAGTTAAAGCGATGGCACCATATCTTTATAGAGTATACCAGGATCTTCCCAGTAAATTCCATGGTTTTGGCGCTGCAGTACTTGCTGATAACGTCTCTGTTACACTGGCGTCTTCTGTGAATGCTGTGAATGCAATATCTTTAAAAATGAACCGTCTACATTCATAATAATGGAAAACTTGAAAACCTCTTTATTTGTATAGCTCGCTGCACAACACCAGTCATCGGGCAACAGGTAACCACATGGTCACGCAGAAGTAGAGAATATGATGCAGTACGTTCTGGAAAATTTGCTTTAAATTCAGTTGGTACATCTATCAGTTCCGATTTAATTATGTGTCTCTGTTTTGAACAATCTATTAACGATGATTGTTGTCAACTCCTAGAATTTCCGTCGGCTGAGTGGATATCCTTCTCTTCAGCATCTTTGTAGTAAGAAATGTGAAACCTTGCATATTTTTCAAATGCTAGAACGTATACTTCATCACACTGCAACAGTAAATTGTCATATGGATAGAATTCCGAATTCGAGTAGACTCCGCCATTAATTAACTTGCTAATTGTCAAATGCCATGGAATCATTTGCTAATTTGCTATATTCCCCCTTCTGTCGCTCTGTAAAGCAAGAGTGATGAATCTAGGGGTATGCAATTGAGAAGACGTTTTAATATCCCTTTTTTGTCTGGTTGCGACTGATTGTATTGGGTATTCAAAAATTACCCGTTAACAGAAAGTTAATGACAGATAAGCACCGGTACTCAGAACTTTTAAAAGCTTCCGATGCTCCACTATTATGATTGGAGGCATTTTTCATATTATTTTAAAGCTCTGATTCTCCTCTTAAGCTCCTAGAATGTACGATTTGTTAGCCAACGCACCCTGATCCAGCTGCGGGGAAGAATCCATAAAGTATGTGAAGCAATCTATTGTTGTTACACTCAGATGCCTGCAATACGTGTACGGTAAATCTCAAGTTCAACTCCTGAAACAGGAATACTAAAGCTTATACGGAAGCTTCGATCCTGCTGTAGCAGCAAGCACCTTTTTCTTATATGTTTCATCCAAACCACTCAAACTTGTGCGCGGGATGGTTAAAGCATCTCGATGCTGAATAACAGTCGTAATTTCATCTTTCTTGTTTAATGTGGCTGAATGATAAGGTTAGATGAAAGAAATATTCCTGGCGTATAATTCACTAGTCACATTCCTCCGAGACAGTTATACTGAGTGACATCACTGCCGAGTTTTAAGCCTACTGATTTAAGAAACTCATAGTTTGCAAGTATTATCACCTTGCGAATCTGCTGCAAAGTGCTGTGTTGTGGGTTGTGTGCTTAATTTAGAGATGTAGTTTATTGTGAACCTCTGTGATATTTAGGATGCTGTTGTGTGTCTCCAGGCCAGTCCGTGCAATACTTCAAACTCCAGTGGTTAAATCGGTTCGTGAGAAGTAATTTGCACGTAAAACTGACGAACGTTAAGTCAGAGTATGCGACATTGCATCTGAAACTCAACTAGTGAACGGATACTTAACGCACCTCCTTATAAATCTTTTCCTAAACGCCGGGGTGAACGCGATGCGTAAATGACTACACTGGCAGGTATTAAAGGCTAGATAGCGTTGGAAATAACAGAACTCATGTATTCCGCCAGTGAAGTGTCGTACTTCTGGAGGCAACAGGTCACTAAATGAGTTGAAGTAGTAGACGTTATTTGTATTTTTTTTAATGTATTCCACCCAATGAGCTCCAGATCCTCCAGCAATATCTAAGTTCACAATTCTACATTCTCAGGGTTTCCACATAGTCGTCGGTAATGTATTCTGCGTAAACACACCGCAGAATCTTGGACTGTTGAATTTTTTGTAACAAACCTAAGCAGATCCATATGTGTAAGCGCCTTACCCGGCAGGATGATTATGGGTTTTTTTTTTTTACTTATGATGAGGTAAAGTCCTTCCTTGTAGGGTTTGAAGTGTAGTCCTTTTCTGATGGTTGTTGCTTCCATCATGTGGTAAGAAGATATAACCACATGTTTCTCTAGCTGCTCCTAGGAATCCTGAGCATTCTTGACTGTCCTGGCAATAGCAACAGCACCACCAGCCAGTGAACCTATTGCTGATAGAGCTGCTAGGACTGGGATGAGGAAGGGAATAATTCCATCCTACAACTTCCGTACCACTGCTATCCTCTAAGATGTAGGTTCTGGGATTTGTTCTCTGCACTTTGGAAACTGTAAATACCTCACTCGACCAGTTTGCTAGGTACGACTTCATATACAGTTTTTTGTTTTGAAATACATACCAAATCATCCACATTAAATTTCATTTAGTGTAGATATACCATTTTAATACTGCTGTATACTCTATCTAAGAGATCATTATCATAAACATTGATTAATCACAATTTTATTGTTCGATCTTTGATACGATTATGCTGCACAATTATTTGTAGGATGATATCTATAATTTTTATGAACTACAAAGATTACAGCGCATCCACTTTGAGCTTTCACTGTTCTCTTCTGCCGCTCCACGATACTTGCCTTCAGATAGGTGAATGTAAAGAAGTGGTTTATTCCATACCGTTCCACCAGTCTTGAAATATCTGTTATAAAACTCTCCACTGTGATCACTTTGGAGGTTGTCAGGGCATCGATTCTTCATCATCTGCAACATCTCTCCCCATTTTTGTTTTTACTGGTAATGACCAGGCAAATTTAGAGTATGTAACAACGACCATTAAAATATATTTGATACCATTATTTAAACTTAAACATTTCCTCATATCGATGAGACCTGCTTGCCATAAGTCATCCAAAATCTTAATTATAACTTTTCTACGAGGGATCGTTTGGCGTGTTGATTTGTGTAGTTCTCGAACTACTGTCTCCATACTTATTTAAGCTCGAAAATTATTGAAAAAATCTCATTCCAAAGAGTTGTATTACCAGTGGCAGGTGATGCCATGAGCAGTCGCAGCCAGTCTGTTGGCTCACTAGGATCGTCATCGTATGTATACTGTGGGAATCGACTGTTTACTCTTTTATAATGAATGTTAATTGCTATGCTCACCATTTAATATAGGTTTTATAATGGATTTGTATTTCACATTGCTTTGACCTCTTAGTCTCTCATCAACTGTCTTAAATACATCTGTCAAATATAATATTTTACCATAAATTTCAAGATATTTGGACCGGAGAGACTTAGAAAAATAAAGTTATGTAGACCTGATGTTCTTTGAAATTCCCTGTCACTGATCTGTATTGTTTTATCTGTTACACACTTATACGCTGCGTGCCTAACATGTATAGTTTTACAATGCTGACACTGCATATTCCATTTATTCTGGCATCACTGTGATGGTTAGTGAATTGGCAATGGCATCGTCATCATCAGGTAATTTTGCCGAGAGCTGGCCGACAGATTCAGTAACTCGTTTAAAGGTTTCTCTTAGTGATTGCTCCTCCTCCAAATGTCCTGACTTAGCGGCCATAATTTCTCTCGAACAATCTTTTATGCCATGATGATTTTATGCCTAGTCGACATCTTGTTATTTACACATAAGATTTCTGTGCAGGGTACACTTGAAATACATTCTTGTCCACCTTCCTTATTACTTCATCTATGTCCACAGATATGTCAACTAATTTGTTTTCAGTTACACTAACCCTATCATTTAATGTGTTGATCATCTCAGAAGGGCCTGAGAATACATCTCTAGTTCCCTGAGTACATCCCCAACCTTACGTTTGAGAGTCTGAGTTTTTGCATCCACGTACATATTCCACCTATGTACACCCAACTCATAATGCCTGAGTGCCCAACATGTATGTGAATTTGTTCACTGTGTGATGTATACTGTTGTATTCCTCTCTTTTCATGGCTATACATTAAAAACCGTAGGAAATTTCGTCTATACCTACGATAATTCAGTTTTATTGTGTTATCAATAACGAGAAACCCGCACTGTATGTGATTCCAGCAATTTCCACATATATTTTCAAATTATTCAATGATGTATGTGTTCCTACATATGTTTGGTAAATGTGCTTTAAATTCTGACTATCCTGTTTGAAGGCTGTCATCAGGTTTGCATTATCCCTAATCAACTGTTATGGGATTCTAGAACATGGCTCAAATAAAATATGCCAACACCCATATGCGAAAGAAACAGAGATATATTCGAATTTAATGCTGTGTTTCCACAGCAACGTCGTCATATATGAACACAGTGTTTGGCTTTACTTTTTCTGGTGGAAGGATGTCACTACCTTCACTGAATGTCTTGTATGTCACATCATCAACACCTTGGAGTATCTCTTGTAATAGTTGGTAATTGAGCTGAAACTGCGTTTTTGAAAATACACATACATGTCTAAAGTGGATTCCAACTGGGTGTGTTAGCAGAAACATTAGAACATTTGCCTTTCCACAGCCAGATGGACCTACAATTATTGCTTGTGATTTATAGGGATGGAGTATCACTTCTTCTTCTTCTGGTATCTCACAGCATCACATGACCAGTCGCTTACAACAAAGCCCTTGCAACAACGATGCTTCATTCATCCTGTCATGATACCAACTACATCAGGTATTGATGTGCAATAGGCTTTTATAAAAGAAACATTTGTAATAATAATTATATGTGTAGCTGCTATAGCACAGTCAGTAATTATCACCTTACTGACTGAGCAAACAATGGCTGCACGTCAGTACATTATAATGACAAGATTATGAAGTAAGAAAAAACAAAGTATTTACAATAATATATTATTTCTTTATTTAACACCAGCAATGGTATTTACATAGCTCATATGATGTCACCAAAGTCCACTGGTTCATTTTTAACACCAATGCAGTGGGCTCCAAATAACTCTTTCTTATAGGCACTAAATTCTGATCATATTTCCCTCAAACTCATACAAGTATCCCAAAACTCAGTTACTCCATTCATAAATTTAGCTGCATAAATTACATTCCTACTGAAGCAATAATATCAGACTCTAGCACTACATTGACACATGAACTGATGCACTGTTGTAAATCATTCACATGTATACAAAGATAGTAATAACATCATTGGATACAGCTTGAAAGCAAAGAAGCTAATGGTGCAGTCTCTCTGACACAAGAGATGGCACCATCCTTAGTCAAAATAAGTTTATAATAGTAGAGTGCTGTAAATAAATTGATATGTCTCCAGATTTCACAGCAAGTGCTGCATCATCATGCACTGATATGATGGATTGCATCGGATCAGCACAGTAAATGTCTGGGAGAGAAAGAGATGGGTTATAATCTGTAGTCATCTGTTCACTGATACATGGCAACGCAGAACATAATCATCCCATTCCAATTGAGTAAATCACACTTCAACACCTTCCATCATATTCTCAATCTTCACTACACGATAGTAACCATCTGCTTCCATACCTATATTCAGATGGTTTTACCCACTAGCAGTTAAATTATGTGCAGAAGTGACTGGCCGTGGTACACCAGGGCTACTGGTATCTTCTCATCCTCTACATCCACACCCTTTCCTTGCAGTATCACTGGAATGTTCAGTGGTTCAATGGATGGTGAGTATGTTGAACGCCAGTACTGACCTACACCGTCCTGTTTGCGATGTCTGGTGCACTTCTGCGAGTTGTGGACAGGTATATCTGTCCTCTGCTATTGGGTGTCTTCACCAGTAAGTGATTCACACAACAGTAGATCCTTGTCCTGCTCCAGCACCTTGATGGCCAGTTCCACTATAGGATCCCATGTGTTGGAGGTCACTGCCACTTCTGCATATCCCAAGAGCGGAGCTGCTGTGCTGCTACAGCTCTTCACAGTCTGGAGAGCACTGATGCTGCAGATCCTAATAGACTGGACGTCACCTGTGCAGGTCACAACAAGTCAGAATCACCACTGCTGCTAGTAAAGATGAAGAAGATCGTTACATGCTACAATAATAATAGTAAGTATGGACAGACATGTAATATTATTAAGCAGGGGGTATTTATTCTTCTGCTTCATCCTGTTATGCTGAGAGATACTGGACCCTCTCAGCTGCTGGTGCTGCTGGTGGTGTTGACACTTCACGATCCTTGCACTGACTGAGACTGGTGATTTATGGCTACCACTTTATATCCCTGATGTCATGATCACATGACTCGAAGCAGTGTCTCCAGATCGCATTTGATGCCCTCTGATTGGTGGTATTTTCAACTAGGTCAGTCGGTCTGGGGCTGCTGAAGAGGACACATTCGCCTTTCGCACTGTGGAAAAGGGAGATTGACTTGTCTTTTCAAAAAAGGGAGGTAGTTCCAGCACAAGGAACTGTCTCTATGCGTTGTGAAATGCATCTTCAGGTCGTGTCACTCCATCACCGTTATTTGCTGAATAATTTTCTTCTTACGCTCCTCCATTGTGATTTCTTTCCACCTTTCATGTAGGAAGCTACGGATTCAGTTTTCAGCTGCAAGTCTTCAAGTAATATAGTTATAAATGTCCTTTCTGTTTAACACTAACATCTCATCAGTTGAACTAGTTGTGTGCATCATTGAGGCTGATAAGAGTCAGGGTTGTCCCACCAATTTCGAGTGGTACTGCAGAATTCATCCAACACTTATAAGTCCCCAAATAAAGAAAAATACCATACTATGTCCTTCCACAATGGCAGCTCAACATAGACTGAGCATTTCCCAGCAATTCCCAGATGCCACATTTACCTATCCCATATTGAATAAAATTGGCAACAATGCCGATGGGCCTCATACTGACTTGACTCCTCTACTGATGAAGACATTTGAACTGACCTATCAACTCAACTATAGGGCCTATTGCATCATGCAGGCTCAGAATCAGTATGCAGTTTAGTGTGTTTCACCTTCACAAATCCTTCCTAGAAGCAGAAGAGGCTGTAGGGAAGAAGCCTACTCACGCCTTATAAAATTCACATCAGTCTTTCCATTGCGTGCCAGCCTAGTCCGCTGTAACTAGCTCTGACGTCACAAATGTTGCGCAATACTTTAAAAATCAAATAAATAACCTGAAACGTTTCTAGCATGTCAGGAGTAATACTACACTCCTGGAAATTGAAATAAGAACACCGTGAATTCATTGTCCCAGGAAGGGGAAACTTTATTGACACATTCCTGGGGTCAGATACATCACATGATCACACTAACAGAACCACAGGCACATAGACACAGGCAACAGAGCATGCACAATGTCGGCACTAGTACAGTGTATATCCACCTTTCGCAGCAATGCAGGCAGCTATTCTCCCATGGAGACGATCGTAGAGATGCTGGATGTAGTCCTGTGGAACGGCTTGCCATGCCATTTCCACCTGGCGCCTCAGTTGGACCAGCGTTCGTGCTGGACGTGCAGACCGCGTGAGACGACGCTTCATCCAGTCCCAAACATGCTCAATGGGGGACAGATCCGGAGATCTTGCTGGCCAGGGTAGTTGACTTACACCTTCTAGAGCACGTTGGGTGGCACGGGATACATGCGGACGTGCATTGTCCTGTTGGAACAGCAAGTTCCCTTGCCGGTCTAGGAATGGTAGAACGATGGGTTCGATGACGGTTTGGATGTACCGTGCACTATTCAGTGTCCCCTCGACGATCACCAGTGGTGTACGGCCAGTGTAGGAGATCGCTCCCCACACCATGATGCCGGGTGTTGGCCCTGTGTGCCTCGGTCGTATGCAGTCCTGATTGTGGCGCTCACCTGCAAGGCGCCAAACACGCATACGACCATCATTGGCACCAAGGCAGAAGCGACTCTCATCGCTGAAGACGACACGTCTCCATTCGTCCCTCCATTCACGCCTGTCGCGACACCACTGGAGGCGGGCTGCACGATGTTGGGGCGTGAGCGGAAGACGGCCTAACGGTGTGCGGGACCGTAGCCCAGCTTCATGGAGACGGTTGCGAATGGTCCTCGCCGATACCCCAGGAGCAACAGTGTCCCTAATTTGCTGGGAAGTGGCGGTGCGGTCCCCTACGGCACTGCGTAGGATCCTACGGTCTTGGCGTGCATCCGTGCGTCGCTGCGGTCCGGTCCCAGGTCGACGGGCACGTGCACCTTCCGCCGACCACTGGCGACAACATCGATGTACTGTGGAGACCTCACGCCCCACGTGTTGAGCAATTCGGCGGTACGTCCACCCGGCCTCCCGCATGCCCACTATACGCCCTCGCTCAAAGTCCGTCAACTGCACATACGGTTCACGTCCACGCTGTCGCGGCATGCTACCAGTGTTAAAGACTGCGATGGAGCTCCGTATGCCACGGCAAACTGGCTGACACTGACGGCGGCGGTGCACAAATGCTGCGCAGCTAGCGCCATTCGACGGCCAACACCGCGGTTCCTGGTGTGTCCGCTGTACCGTGCGTGTGATCATTGCTTGTACAGCCCTCTCACAGTGGCCGGAGCAAGTATGGTGGGTCTGACACACCGGTGTCAATGTGTTCTTTTTTCCATTTCCAGGAGTGTATATCAGTATCTGTTGAATATCAGTTCAATAACTTTAACCATTTTCGAAATTTGGACGTTTTTCTGTAAAAATCATTGGCGCAACAGAAAAGAGCTAGAAACTTAAAAATTTATATTTAGATTCCTTTTTCATAATAATTTAGTAGAAACAGTATTCTGGATCTCACAAATTAAAATTTTACTTGAAATTCATGATTTTCTGGTTTTTGTCTTAAAATTAAGGAAGCAAGATAGATTAAGTAGGCGAATAAATAAGGCTAGGTTGTTTAAATTTATGTACAAGGGAGATCCACTATAATCATAAAGATGTAAGAAGTTTCAACTGAATAACTATAAAACTATACCGATAGCGTATCTCCAAAGGGCAAGTTCAGAGCTCGTCTACTGCGTGTAGTGTAATTAAATTAATTCTCTCGCCCAAAATATTTGATTTAGCCACGTCAGACTTTTATTATGATTACTTACTTGTGTGCTGATTGCACATTTAAATTGAGAGCTTCATCGGCCACCAGCAAAGGAAGCAATGATTTATTCGATAACTTAAAGTGGTGCATTACTAGCCCAGCGGCTAGTCGGGAGAGCGGATTTGATCAGGCGTTCCCTTAGCCGTCCGCACCGTGGCTTTTATATAAGAACGCTGTGCAAGGAAGCAAGGCCCGAGTTCTCTCCAGACGCTGATTAGCGCATCATCTGCGCCGGGAGTCACGTCACATCGGTATCATTGCTATAAACAGCCTCTGATGCCGTAATAAGTTACTCAGGATACGCGTAACCATGAAATCGTTTTCGAGTGAAGTGTTAATTCTGGGATGACTTTAATGATCTATCTTCAGTTTGCGTATGTCGTATTTTCACGTGCCGCCGCGGGACAGACATTCCACCATTATTTTGCGTGGCGTTTGATGAACATTTTCATCAATTTATGGCGAGCATTCACTTAAACATTTAATTTGGATAATTATAGTTGTATCAGTGCATTAGACTCTGAAATGCTCTGGTAGTTGGATTGTGTGGATTTCTTTTGGTCTGTGACTTTCAGAATGTAGTGAACATTTTAGAGAAAATGGTTTTTTATTATGAATCCCAGACAATCTCCTAATTCCTCAGAGCTATAAGGTGTAGCTATAAATGTATTTCTCAGATGAAGTGGGCACTAGGAATTCTAATTACAGGCTTCACGTTTTGCTAATCACTTTCTGGTTGCCAATATTGTAGTTAGAGGGCCAGTGTTGAGAACGGCAAACAACAGCATTAAATAAATAGTAGGAACATTTTACAGCAAACATTTCCACCCGCCGCCCCACATATAGTGCATCGGCCAGGAATGCATCTTTTCTACATTACATTCTTCATATAATAACAATAATTTCCACCCACCGCCCCACATATGGTGCATCGCCCGGGAAAGAAACTGAGTAAAAGTGAACGTGATTTTTAAATATTCGGGAGTGAAATGTGACACGCAACTGAGTAATAGAACAGTGATAGTGTTACATGTGCATGTGGACGACGCAATTGGATTAACAACGCATCTGGATTGACGGAGCTGGCACTGAGCCTAGCGGCGCTGCCGGCATCGCGAGAAGCCAGTTTCGCCTCACCACAGTCGTACGCCGGAGCAGCCGGAGCCGCACCTGCAGTTGCGGGCCACACAAACACACAGCAGCTGTCGAAGTGTCGTCTGCAGTTCAACGCGCCGCGTCGCATCAGTAATCCTGGTACGCTGCGCCAGCAACGCCATACGACGTGCAGAAGGCACTAAGTTAAGTGAGAAGCTGTTAAAAATTTTACTAACCTGCACTAAAAGACTGTCTGCGATGGAACCGCAATAAGAAACAGAAGTTAAACCTAAATCAGAACCCATGTCTGTTGAGGGAACTGTAAATCCAGAGAACGGTTCAAGTGTAAATATGCATGAAAATAGTAATGTTAAATTGAAATATGAAGTATTGTCTCCTGAGAGTAGTGTGAAAAGGGGAAATGATACAATAATAGAGACCCCTGTAGTAAAGCAGATATCAGAAATTGTAAAGTTATTGGATGATAGTTTCTCTGATGAATTAAAAATGAAACAGTCATCAGAGATGGTAGAGTTTAAAAAGGAGAAGTTGGATATGACTGATCAATCAGAATTTTCATTTAGTTTTGATGATTCTGGTGTTGGAGCTAGTTTTTCGTCACCTGAGTTTGATAAAAAAACCAGCTAGTGAGCAACCCAAAGATACTGGGGCTATTGATTTAAATGTTATATTACAAGCAATAGCTACCAGTAATGCTGAATTAAGGTCTGAAATAACTGAGGTCAAAAGAAGTAATGCAAAAATGTCAGCAAGTAATGCTAAAATGACAGCTGAATTAAAATCTGATATAATTGAGGTAAATAACAGGATTGTGGCCAGCCAAACTAATTTTAATAAACGATTGGATGTAATGGGCAATACCTTCAAGGCCGGCTGCAGTAAGTTGAAAGAGGATCTGGACAGTTTAAATTATAAAATTGATTACAACCATGAGGATATTAAGAAAAAGGTTGCTCGACAATTTTCTGAAATGTATAAAACAGTAAAATCCGAAGTTGCTGGGGTTCGCAGAGACTTCCAAATGGAAGATGCGAAGTTGGAGCACAAGTTAACAGAAAAGATTGAGGCGGAATCTGAACTGTGCTCAAATAGGTTTAAAGATGTTAATATAAAAGTAAACATCTGTCAAGCAGAAGTAGACGCAATCAAAACTGATACTACTCATATTGTGCAAAGAGTAGATAATGTTGAAATGAGAGTAGAAAATATTAGTACTAACATTGCTAACATTGAGAGTAAAGTAGCTTCAGTAACTTCTGGTAATGGTAGTATACAACAAGTTGTAGCTGCAAACGCCGCTTTTATAGGGTGTCGGCAGTTCTTGCGGTTCGATCCAGAAAAAAACATCCACCAGCTAGATTTCTGGAACGATTTTGAAGATGTGATTCCACCAACTTGGTCTGAAGGAGAGAAAATCTCATTTATTATAAGCCATTTAGCAGGTGACGCCATGCGTTGGTCAGCTGATGTTATGTAGAAGTGTAAAACATTAGCTGAATTTAAAACAGCTTTCATTAATGATTATTGGTCTAGCAATAAGCAAAATGAAGTGTTGAGAGAATTTTGGAGTGGAAAACGCTTCAATGCTGGCAAGGAATCTATTAACGAGTTTGCTAGGTCATGGATCTCACGTTTGTCACATTTGGACGAAAAGCTAAAACCTGAAATGATAATACTAGGTCTTGAAGCCAAACTGCCATGGTATTGGCAAACTAGAATTATATCTGCCCCTAGAGACAATCTGCATCGTTTCATCAAATATTTGGAACGTGTAGAGCGTGTTGCTGCCAATGAGGAGCCAGCACGTAATAACAGAAATGCTAACAACACTAGTAGTAATTTTAAGAACGAGCAGAATGGCAATGTAAACATCAGAACAGTGGGTGTTCGCCATCCTAAGAGAGGTAGGAAATGGAGAAATAATTATCAGAACCAACAATGGCATCCAAATTATAGTAATTTTGTTCCGAACAAAATTATGCAGGTAAACAACAGTGCGGAAAGCAATGCTGTGCCAGTTAACTATAATGGAAATGAAGGAAACAGTAGTAGGCCAAGGCAGGAAAACTAGTTCTCGTCTATGAGGACACTGGCGCTCACCAGGCGGTTATTTTTCCTAAGCCAGTAATTACAGTAATTGGTAAGACAGATCAGAATACTCAGATTGAACATGTGGATGAGGGGTCGGTAGTATGTAAGGATACACCAGAAATATTAGGTCACTCACAGTATTTGATAGGTACTGTGTTAGAGACGTTTTCTAAGTGGGAAGAGAAAGAGAAGGCGCAGCAGTGTAATGATAGGGAAGAGCTACAAAATACTAAATTGTCAGGTGAAGAAGCAGAAGAAATTCATGCTTATATTTACGATGAGGATGATGTGCTCTTATGTAAAGTGCCTGTGCAGGATGTTGATACTGTACTAATAGATTTAGGACAGGTGGTAAGTGAGAATGTAGAGGATAGCCTGTTGGGGGTCGATGAACCCAGTAGCTGTGACCAGTTGTCACTTGAGAAGGAACCCGACGATAAGAGTGAAAGTGGTTTATCTATAACTAGTGTTATGCCCGGTCTGGAGGCGCAGAATCGCTCAGACTACAGTAATTAGGATCATGTTCAGCAAACTAAATGTAATGAAGTCGTGCAGTGTTTCGATTTGAAATTAATAGACCGACTGGAAAAGGCAGCTGGAAATGTAATTCAGGAAACCCCTACACACTTTGACCTAAATGTAATGAAGACAGATGTCGATCACTTTAGTTGGAGACAAATACAAAAGGAACTATTGGATGAGTTTGAGGAACCACCTGTACAAACTAGAATAAGCCACCCTATAATAATAGTGAATATGTTGGGTAGCAATGTACGTTGTCTCTTAGACAGTGGAAGTGAGGTGAGTGTGATATCTCAGTCCTTCTTTGATGCATTACTTGGTAAAGACAAGCTTATAGTAATGAGGGTATCAGGACTAAGAATAATTTGTGCTACTGGCAAGGTGTCAAAAACGGTAAAGCAAGAAGCTTTGCTGCCCTTTAATATTAATGGTAACTTAATTGATCATCCATGCTTAATTGTAAATAATCTCAGTATTGAGGTTTTAATTGGCATAGATTTCTTGTCAAAATATCAGAGTGTTGTTGACTTTGAAAGAAGCCAGTTACAAATGGTCTTGCCAATAACCGGAGTAATTATGGTACCTTTTATTGATAAACATGTAGTAACTAATGATGAAACTTGGGAGTTCTGAAAATAGGAGATATTGGGACGAAGGTGTTAATCTTAGTAAAAGTAAGCTAAACACAGATGAAAAGAAGTTAAGGGCTAGGGCAAATATAAGGAAAAGATCATTAGAAAGAAAGAAGCGTCATGACGCAAAAACTGTACCCACCAGTCTTGAAATAGGTCAGTTAGTCCTTGTCAAAACCAAGGAGAAATCAAAGAAAATAAATGCGGAAACAAAGAAATTCATGTTCGTATACCAAGGACCTTTCAGGATCATAGGAAAACCACATGCCAATGCATATAGGCTGGAGTACCCTAAGAGTAAAAAGCTATTAGGTCTCAGGAACGTGATCGTCCTAAAGAAGTTCATAGGTAGTGAATGAATTCTGTAGGGAGGAGGTTGTTCTGTAACCTCTACACAGTGTGGCAGCTGTGCAGTCCCAGCTGTGTGAGATCTTCTTTCCCATTTCAGGACTCACTCATTCTTCATCTTTCCTATCTACAAAAATTTCGACCCCTTCTTTCCAATACGAACATTTTCTGAAACTAATGAATTCTGTAAGGAAGAGGTTTTTCTGTAACCTCTACACAGTGTGGCAGCTGTGCAGTCCCAGCTGTGTAAGATCTTCTTTCCCATTTCAGGTCTCACTCATTCTTTATCTTTCGTATCCACCAATATTTCGGCTCTTACTCTCAAATACTAAAATCTTCCGGTATGACATTCAAGCCAGCATTAAGCTATTGAATTTCTGTAGGGAGGAGGTTGTTCTGTAACCTCTACACAGTGTGGCAGCTATGCAGTCCCAGCTGTGTGAGATCTTCTTTCCCATTTCAGGTCTCACTCGATCTTCATCTTTCCTGTCCACCAACGTTTCGACTCCTTCTTTGCATTACAAAAATTTTCCGTCCTGGCTATCAAGCCATGAGTTCTGTAACCATTCTATCCACCGATTAGTGAAAAGAAAAACCTAATGTGACAAACCTAACAGTGACATAAACAGTAGAGATGTATGACGTAATTAAGATACAAATGTATTTGAGTAACAAGTATGTATAGAACCCTGGTAATATTATAAGTACAAAGGTGTTGTTTTATTGGAAATGGTCCACCAACAGTAATTTAAAAAGATATACAAATTCGTGTACAAGCAGGATCTGAAGTGGCAGTGAAACCTATTGTATGCTGTAGAGCTAACTAATTAATAGTAAAAGAGATTGCTTAGTGTTACGAAAAATATGCAGATAAGTTGTAAAAATGAACACACCTTGTGTAGCAAGGAATGGCAGTGTAATAGAATTGAGTAGTGTTTGTGGTTGAGACGTGAAGGACACGTCCCTGAAGTATTTATAAGGTTGGAGCTGGCCATTATTTTGGTGTTGGGTGTCCGGTGACACACCTACATGTATTGAGGTTATGAGTTGGAGGCGTGAACGCGACCCCAGGTACCCTTATGTTAGATGAGACAGAGCAGCTCATGGTGACCTATAGGTTTAAGGAATTTAGCATTACGCTCGTCCATAATTACTTCATGCACTTTAGTGGTAGGTCGAGAGAGACTACCTGTGGTTTCAGCGTCCGATCGAGTGGAAATGGACTGCCACGTGAACAAACTGATCAGCTGCAATACACTATAGATATGATATAAATGTGCTATCCTATGCGTAAAATGTTAATAGAGTGAGTGTTAAATAAGTACATACACTACCAACATAATTGAGTAACATAATGGCAGACGTGAAACATTATTTATAGCTCAGCATAAATACACTGCGATGAAGTAAGTACATAATTGCAGATGTGGAACTGACACAGCAGCAGAGAACCAATAAGTGCATTTAGTAGTCAACTAAACGTAGTGTGTTTTGAACACTCAGAACTGTACTATTACCACAAGTTACTCACATGTACAAAGAAGCTGAGAAGACAACTACTAATCAAATATACTCATACTATCTCTAAGAATAAGGTAATCGAAGTTGAGTCAGCTAAGTGAATAAACTACAAATGTATCAGGAATGTACCGAGCATTGGATCAGTGTTCTGGCCCAGAAATAATAAATGGAAATTAAATAGGATTTATGATTGTATGCCTTGAGCATAAATTTTCTCTAGTACGTGACTAACGACGTTTTGAGCCATGTGTGTATCGGTTTTATGACAAGTAACTGCGAGAGTAAAATTGAAAAAGTTCTGTTAACTTTGTTACATTAACATATTGAAAGATAAAATGTATATATCCCCATTTCATTGTGACCCACCCTTAGATATTAAGTGAACAGAGTCTGAGGCACTCTTTTTGTTTGTTCTACAGGACAAACCAGATAATGGCAGCCTGGTAGCTGCGTGAAAGCGTGGAGTGACTTGGACACAACTCACAGTGACCCTTCCCCTTTCCCCATGTAATTAAGAGTAAATGTGAAGGACTCACACCGTAGCAACTTCCCCTCCTCTACCCTTGTCAATGGAAGTGTAGAACGCCAGCCAAAGCGGCTACAACTACGTGCGTAAAAATGAAATTGTCATGATTTGTGAAATTTTCTTTCAGGTTTAGAAAAGACTGCTAAGATATAATTATCTGTTTATGTATCATGATTAACTGTATTATTTTCTTTGAATTTCTATATGTAAAAATGTATTTAATGGGTTTAAGATTTTCATAATTTTACATATTTGTAGTTTTTGTCTGTCTAAGGCAATACGTATGCCAAAGTGTTACATTGATTTTGCTTGAATTTTGAGTGGTAATGTTGCTTAAGAGGCAGTGAACATGCCAGCAATTTAAATAATTGAAGTAGGTAATAAGTTTTCTTTTAATATTTCTATAAGTTTACATTTAAATTTTAATTTTTCATAGAGAGTTAAGCTGTACTCTTGCTTCCCTTTTTGTAATTAATTGTTTTTCCCCATTTACTTTAAAAAAGAAAAAAAATTAAGTAGAGGGTGATGTAGGGAAGCAGCCAACTCACGCCTTATAAAATTCACATCAGTCTTTCCATTGTGTGCCAGCCTAGTCCGCTGTAACTAGCTCTGACATCATAAATGTTGCGCAATACTTTAAAAATCAAATAAATAACGTGAAACGTTTCTAGCATGTCAGGAGTAATACTAAATCAGTATGTGTTGAATATCAGTTCAATAACTTTAACTATTTTCGAAATTTCGACGTTTTCCTGTAAAAATCATTGGCGCAACAGAAAAGAGCTAGAAACTTAAAAATTTATATTTAGATTCCTTTTTCATAATAATTTAGTAGAAACAGTATTCTGGATCTCACAAATTAAAATTTTACTTGAAATTCATGATTTTATGGTTTTTGTCTTAAAAATTAAGGAAGCAAGATAGATTAAGTAGGCGAATAAATAAGGCTAGGATGTTTAAATTTAAGTACAAGGGAGATCCGCTATAATTATAAAGATGTAAGAAGTTTCAACTGAATAACTATAAAACTACAGCGATAGCGTATCTCCAAAGGGCACGTTCAGAGCTCGTCTACTGCGTGTAGTGTAATTAAATTAATTCTCTCGCCCAAAATATTTGATTTAGCCACGTCAGACTTTTATTATGATTACTTACTTGTGTGCTGATTGCACATTTAAATTGAGAGCTTCATCGGCCATCAGAAAAGGAAGCAATGATTTATTCGATAACTTAAAGTGGTGCATTACTAGCCCAGCAGCTAGTCGGGAGAGCGGATTTGATCAGGCGTTGCCTTATCCGTTCGCACCGCGGCTTTATATATAAGAACGCTGCGCAAGGAAGCAAGGCCCCCGTTCTCTCCAGACGCTGATTAGCGCCCCACCTGTGCCGGGAGTCACGTAGCATCAGTATCATTGCTATAAACAGCCTCGGATACGCGTAACCATGAAATCGTTTTTGAGTGAAGTGTTAATTCTGGGATGACTTTAATGATCTATCTTCAGTTTGCGTATGTCGTATTTTCACGTTCCGTCGCCGGACAGACATTCTACCATTATTTAGCGTGCCGTTTGATGAACATTATCATCAAATTATGGCGAACATTCACTTAAACATTTAATTTGGATAATTATAGTTGCATCAGTGCATTAGACTCTGAACTGCTCTGGTAGTTGGATTGTGTGGAATTCTTTTTGGTATGTGACTTTCAGAATAGAGAAAATGGTTTTTGATCATGAATCCCAGACAATCTCCTAATTTCTCAGAGCTATAAGGTGTAGCTATAAATGTATTTCTCGAATGAAGTGGGCACTAGGAATTCTAATTACAGGCTCCATGTTTTGCTAATCACTTTCTGGTTGCAAAATATTGTAGTTAGAGAGCCAATGCTGAGAACGGCAAACAACAGCATTAAATAAATAGTAGGAACATTTTATATGTGACTTTCAGAATAGAGAAAATGGTTTTTGATTATGAATCCCAGACAATCTCCTAATTTCTCAGAGCTATAAGCTGTAGCTATAAATGTATTTCTCAAATGAAGTGGGCACTAGGAATTCTAATTACAGACTCCACGTTTTGCTAATCACTTTCTGGTTGCCAATATTGTAGTTAGAGAGCCAGTGCTGAGAACGGCAAACAACAGCATTAAATAAATAGTAGGAACATTTTATAGCAAACATTTCCACCCACCGCCCCAAATATGGTGCATCTGCCGGGAATGCATCTTTTCTACATTACATTCTTCATAGAATAACAATAATTTCCACCCGCCGCCCCACAAGGCGATAAGTGGAAATTACACAAAAGGAGCTTTGTGCCCCGAATTTTGTTGCAGGAATGTGTTAATCGTTTCATGTAAGTTATAAGTTAACGTTATACATTATCCTATTTGATTAAACATCTCATAATGAAACGAGTGCGATTTTCAATGAGGATTTTTTTTAACACCTGCTATATACAGTGGCAACAAAAAATTCAGCTGACATGGAACAGATCCCTGTGGCATACCAACTGCACAGCAATTAAGATACATTCGAATCTGCTTTCTATTTATTCTTACTGGTTCCTATTTTCTAAATATGAAATGAACCATTTTTCACCCTTACCTCTAATGCTGTAATATTTCAACTTACACAATATCACATCACACGCATTTTTAAATAAAAAAAGGATCCCCCTATCTTTATCATACAGGCTTGTTTTGCTCGTTTCCTGAAAGGTGTGGACCAAATTTTATGTCTACTCAGGTTCTTACATATCAAATTCTCAAAAACGTGAAAGCGAGGATTTTGGTCTGTAATTGTGCACATTATCTACACCCTATTTTTACAGTTTGTAGAGTGGAAAATCTGACTGGTCCAACTCCAAAATCTGAATAATCAGAGTTTTTAATTCACAGTAATATTTTCATTGACATCAATTAGGACCTGGATGATTTAGGAGACCTTATAATGTTTTGTGACCGCAATAGATAGTGCTCCCATTCTCTGCAGTGACTGCACACCAAAGACTTCCGAGTACCACAGATTGCCGCCATCTTGTGAATGAAACTTGTGCCTTACTGTAATGTGGTTAGCTGGTCTTTCAGTTTATTGTTCCACTCAGACGTGTGTTCTGTGAAATCGATGTCGAAGCTTTAATCCATCAGGAGACAAGAAGGAAAATCGGTAAATGAAGCATGAGTATGAGTTAAGACTAGGTGCGAAGTCCTATACTACCCAAGAAATATATTACAGGATAAAGCTGTTTCGAGTTTGACAGGGCGTCAACAAATTGCACAGACACTTTGAGGCCTATTATCAGGTTGCAGATCACAAAAAGGAAACAATCCAGGTCTCGTTTATTACACGGAAAGCTTGTAATGTGCTGCTTGAGTGATAGAAGTAGAATTTTCGTGCTTTTCAACGATATTCCCTAGTGGAACAAAGATTTATGAATTTTATAACTGTATCCAAAGTGCCTCAGAAGGCAGTTATCAGACTTAGATCGCATTAGGCCTCTTCGCATCGACATAGATATTTTCTGACTCTGGAAAAGCGTCTCGAAATGCTAACCATTTTCAATAGTTAGTTAAAGGTTCAGTGCATTCGCTTTCCAGTTTCCGTATTTTGCTTTGCATACGCATCTCACTGTTTCAACGTCTATTGCATTTTTGTTCCTGTTCAGAATGATTACAGTCCATACAGGGTGATTCAGCTGCCACAGCCGATGTCGTTCTATGCAACCCGCATTATGCCTGTATCAGGAACGTTAACCTGACAGGCGACAGGCATATAATGGATATACATTCCCCTCAGACCTGTGGGCGACTGTTGACAAACAGAAACATACTGTGAGAAACACAATTTGGGTATGGTCTTGAGTTACATGATATTGCTTCATGAAGATGTACCTTACTTTGCGATACTTATCCGTCTCCAATCTTTCTTTGTGGAATTAGTAGTAGTCATAGTAGTGTAGTCGTACAGGTTTTGCATGTCTCTGTAAGTTTATTCTCTTTATGGTACTTAATCTTTCGTAAATGGTTGATAAATTTTGCTTTGTAGGGGCAGTTGGGATATACTCGGATAGTTAAAGAGAAAACTATGTAACAATGACAATTTTCATTGTTGGGACCTCAAATTTATTTCAGTGAGAAATAAACCAGATGGTTTCATTTATATTTAATATAACTCAGCACTCTGTAATTTATGGCATTACTTTGGGTAAAAGTAGGTACTCTGTGGGTCACGAACAGGCGATACTATGTTTTCCGTCTGAGGCACGATACACACCGGAACTCATAGATCTTCAGTTCACCCTGTACAACCATCATGGGCCCACCTTTAACACTTTATGTACTTTACCCAGTCATCTCATACTTTTATTGACGAGTATGTCTCTTTGCAAAGAAGACAAGGCGTTTCATTCTCATATACAGCAGAGCAGTTTGCCTCTGACCCTTTCTTATGGTCTAGACCCGGAATCCTTCAACGACTTTTTTTTTTAATCTACCGGGAAGGTGATGATATTGCATTGAGTTCATTTTTGTAAGGAGACTCCGTGGTCACGAGCATTTTTCTCTTCACCAGCCTGACGAGGCCTCTCTTAATGAGGAACTGGTTTTACACCCTATGGTGATGAAATGAATGTGTCTGCACATCAATCGACGGATCAGGACGTGGATGCAGTACTGACTCCGTTGTGTTCTGGTGATTTGGGATTATTCTTTCTGTTGTATCTGATGATGCAAATCCTTCTTAGCCAAACTCATTTGCATTAATCACGAAAATACCCATTCCTAAGCCCTGATAGGTCATTTTCCATTCTTGCTATTCTAGAACATAAAAGCCTGAGCAACTGACCTGTTTAGTACTGGGTTACCACTCTTCCCGGATGCCTGTTACAGACTATCTTAATTTCCTGACAGTATAAAGTGCTTAATGGTCTCATCTCAAATGAAAACATACCTCTTCAATAACGGATAATTATTCAGACTATTAGTGGCCAAAATAATCTAAAATTTGGCGCAAAATAATTGTAAATCCTATGTATGATTATTAAAATATAGTTATTAAAATGTTCACACACAAGTAGTGTATCGTTAAAAGCATATACTTCACACATACAAGTTTTATGCAACGAAGTTATGGGGTAATATCAGGTAGTTCTGGTTTTACCCCACTGTTTCTACCCAGTTTTACTCCAGCTGTACCTTATTTGTTCCAATGGTTCAAATGGCTCTAAGCGCTACTAGATTTAACATCTGAGATCATCAGCCCCTTAGACTTAGAACTACTTAAACCTGACCAACCTAAGGACATCACACACATCCATGCCTGAGGCAGAATTCGAACCTACGACCGTAGCAGCAGCGCGGTTCCGGACTGAAACGCCTAGAACCGCTCGGTCACAGCGGCCAGCCACACACAAGCAGTGTACCGATAAAAGCATTTACTTCTTACTTCACATGTACAAGTTTTATGCAACGAAGTTATTGGGTAATATCAGGTAGCTCTGGTTTTACGCCATTGCTTCTACCCAGATTTACCCCAGCTGAAAGGAAGAAGACGAAGAATCGTTTAACATGACATATGTTTATAAAGCATGTTAAAAGTGTTAATCATTGTATTACTAGTTCCACCGTGTAGTAAGACAGTATACGTTCCATACTGAACTCAAACTATCACAAAGAAAGATACACAACCACAAAAATCTACTAATTAATGTGTTTAACATCAACGCATCTGACACTAACAAGTCTCATGACAGCACTGAAGTTGCCGGCTGCCTTCGTTGTGTAACGACCAAAACAAAATGTTAGCAACTCGGTAAAGTGAATGAGGGTTTCTGGTTTCACCCCATATCTGATAATATCCCAACTTCCCCTAAAGTCTGTTTACAATGGGAAAGAACCGTAAGTTTATTCCATTTATAGTACTTTATCTTAAAAGTGGTTGAGAAACGGTGCCTTATACGGCGTGTATCACCACTTGGCAGTATATATCAAAATCGGAAGTGTGGACGTGTTAACTTTCCAGTATACAGTGCAATGACAAGACTAATATACACGTTGTTTCTGTAAGAACGCGCAAAAATTTAGCAGGACATAGAAGATGTTTCACTGAACAATTTGAGACAGGGAACTTGGGGTTCGGGAAGACAGCTTAAGGAGATAAGGAAGTAAACTTTTCTACCAGTTTGTCTAGCATTACTGTTTTCCAGCTTGTTTCAGATAACATGCGTACAAGTTTACATGCACTGTGCTGTTTACTTGCTCGTTCAGTCTTCATTTCCTGTAAGGAAACAAGAAGGACGAGCCATACCTTCTACCTGACCGTCTGAATGTCCAACTGCACTTGAAGTTCGTACAAAGAACCTGAGTTGTTGCAGAACGTACCCTTGGCTGTTCGAGATACAACACGAGTGCGCACCACCTTACTTCAGTGTGGATGTCCGTACCTTGTCCGCAGCTCGTGGTCGTGCGGTAGCGTTCTCGCTTCCCGCGCCCGGGTTCCCGCGTTCGATTCCCGGCGTGGTCAGGGATTTTCTCTGCCTCGTGATGACTGATTGTTGTGTGATGTCCTTAGGTTAGTTAGGTTTAAGTAGTTCTAAGTTCTAGGGGACTGATGACCATAGATGTTAAGTCCCATAGTGCTCACAGCCCTTTGAACCCTTTCATGTCCGTGCCCAACTCAGTGCTGTATTTCCTGGTCGCTGGAATGGAAGGGTAGGTCCTATTCCATGGCCTGCGTGGCCACCTGACCTGAACGCCCTTGATTATTTCCTACGGGGATATCTAAAGTCAATCGTATGTGGGGACTCCAGTGGATCCGGAGATGGAATTAGTCGCCGGAATTGTAGCTGCCTGTGATGTGATTCGAAATAGACTAAGGATATTTGTCAGGGTGCGTCAGAATCTTGTTCACCGATGTCATGCTTCCACTGAGACTGATGGCAGTCAGTTTCAGCACATTTTGTAAGATACAGTACAAATAGTACGTTCATTGTGTCAGTGATGATATTTACAGAAAACTGTAACTAATACACTACTGACCATTAAAATTGCTGCACCACGAAGATGACGTGCTACAGACGCGAAATTTAACCAAAAGGAAGAAGATGTTGTGATATGCAAATGATTAGCTTTTCAGAGCATTCACACAAGGTTGGCGCCGGTGGCGACACCTACAACGTGCTGACATGAGGAAACTTTCCAACCGATTTCTCATACACAAACAGCAGTTGTACGGCGTCGCCTGGTGTGACGTTGTTGTGCTGCCTCGTGTAAGGAGGATAAATGCGTACCATCACCTTTCCGACTTTGATAAAGGTCGGATTTTACCCTGTCGCGATTGCGGTTAATCGTATCGAGACATTGCTACTCGCGCTGGTCGAGATGCAATGACTGTTAGCAGAACATGGAATCTGTGGGTTCAGGAGGGTAATACGGTACGCCGTGCTGGATCCAAACGGCATCGTATCACTAGCAGTCGATATGACAGGCATATTATCGGCACGGCTGTAACGGATCGGGCAGCCACGTCTCGATCCCTGAGTCAACAGATGGGGACGTTTGCAAGACAACAACCATCTGCACGAACAGTTCGACGACGTTTGCAGCAGCATGGACTATCAGATCGGAGACCATGGCTGCGGTTACTCTTGACGCTGCATTACAAATAGGAGCGCCTGCGATGGTGTACTCAACGACGAACCTGGGTACACGAATGGCATAACGTCATCTTTTCGGATGAATCCAAGTTCTGCTTACAGCATCATGATGGTCGCGTCCGTGTTTGGCGACATCGCGGTAAACGCATATTGGAAGCGTGTATTCGTCATCGCCATACTGGCCTATCACCCGGCATGATGGTATGGGTGCCATTGGTTACACGTCTTGGTCACCTCTTGTTCGCATTGACGGCATTTTGAAAAGTGGAAGTTACATTTCAGATATGTTACGACCCGTGGCTCTACCCTTCATTCGATCCCTGCGAACTCTACATTTCAGCAGGATCATGCACGACCGTATGTTGCAGGCCTTGTACGGGCCTTTCTGGATACAGAAAATGTTCGACTGCTGCCCTGTCAGCACATTCTCCAGATCTCTCACCAACTGAAAACATCTGGTCAATGGTGGCCTAGCAACTGGCTCGTCACAATACACCAGTCACTACTCTTGATGAACTGTGTTATCGTGTTGAAGCTGGAATGGCAGCTGTACCTGTACAAGCCATCCAAGCTCTGTTTGACTCAATGCCCAGGTGTAACAAGGCCGGTATTACGGCCAGAGTTGATTGTTCTGGGTACTGATTTCTCAGGATCTATGCATCCAAATTGCATGAAAATGTAAGGACATGTCTGTTCTAGTATAATATATTTGTCCAATGAATACCCGTTTATCATCTGCATTTCTTCTTGGTGTAGCAATTTTAATGGCCAGTAGTGTATAAATAAGAAAGTATATAGTAATGTTAGTTTATTCCTATTATCTCCTTAAACTGGATTCTCTGACCACAGGGTCACTACCTCAAATTGATCAGTGGAACATCCTCTGTCTCCAGTTAATTTTTTGCACGGTCTTACGGCAATACCCTGTATAATTTTTGTATGTCCATCCTTGTGGCTGGAGGTCTGGGCGACTGCAGTCGTTCATTATTGTAAGAAAATGAGACATCCTACAGTTGTCCTTAAGATGTCATTTATTGTGTAGCTATCAGTTCCGGCGCTTCAATCCACCATATTCAGGCCTTAGTTGATGTAACTTGAAATCGTCTCTCCAACCATCAACTGTCACTGTCGGTTGATGGTTGGAGACGACATCATAGTGGCAGGTAGTTCGTGACAACAGTTGATGGTTGGAGAGACGACATCATAGTTACAAGTAGTTTACGTAAAGCAGTGATGTAGGCCACTGATGCACCGTATATATGGATCGTGATAACGCTTTCAGCATCAACTAAGGCCTCACTATGATGCATTTAAGCACCGAAACACGTAGCTAAAAATAAACAACATCGTAAGGACGACTGTAGGTGTTTCATTTTCGTACAACAGATTAATTTATGTCCCGCCAAGTTAATGTGGTAAAATAATTTCATAAACAAAAATTTTTACAATAGATATAAAATGTCTTGGTGTACTTCATTCAGTTATTCTGCGTTATTTTGCAATGTGCTTCACATCTCCAAAGCGAACTGGCCCACGGCATTGTTCTGTCATGCGGAGTTGCATAACACGACTTCGATAGGGGCAGCTGAGTCACACTGTAGGTAACGGAGACACGATTCGCAGTTCGTTGCTCACGCCGGGCTGCGTAAGAAATAGGATGTGAGACGGCTGACTCTGTGCTGGGTGTCAACACTTGGGTGCGCCATCAGCGGCACCTGCCCGCTCGTTTGTCACCTAAATCGCCGCTGCAGGCGTTGTTTACGCTCGCCCTTCGTGGCCCTCCGGCTCCCCGCGCTGGCGTTTCATTTCACTTTCTCTTCACTCAGCTGCCTTCTCCTCCGAAGGAACTCCTCTGACGTCGTTCAAATTTGGAAAAATTGCTATAGTTAAGCTCGATATTTGCACAACTTGTGCTGTCTTGTGAAGCAGCGTTGCATTATACTCTGCAAGCTGAGATTCACGATAAGCAGACTGGATAAAGAAAAGTTTCGTGTCCAAGCTCACACAAGATGCGGCTAACGTAAACGACGTCTCCCTACTGCCTCAACTGTTTATTGCTAGTGCACTCTAGACACGTTTGGCGTGGAGTATACAGCCATAAGCTATGGAGCACCGCAAGCTGCAAGCGATTCCACTGGCTAGTTACAATTTAAGTGCAGCTACTCGTGGACGTGGAGTGTGCGCTATAATTATCGTATGGCAGCGAAACTTCGTAGATATGCTAATGCGTTAATGCGGAACCAAATAGGCTGGAAAAAAGAACATTAGTTGCAATTATGACCACCAGGTATGAAATCTGACGCTGTACATGTTTGTATGACGGTATGACGTCAACGCTGTCATTTGATGATGATGATGTTTGGTTTGTGGGCCGCTCAACTGCGCGGCCATCAGCGCCCGTACAAAGTCCCGATTTTCACACAGTCCATTTTCTTTTCACAATCCAATGTCGTCACTCTCACAAATGATGATGATGATGATGAAATGATGAGAACAACACAAAAACCCAGTCCCCGGGCAGAGAAAATCCCCAACCCGGCCATGATTCGAATCCGGGATTCGGTGATACTGAGGAAGCAACGCTAGCCCCTACACCAAGAGCTGCGTCCGACGCTGTCCTTTGACATTCAGTGACGTGAGTGAGCAGTATGACTATCGAGAAGAAAGACCGTGCCCTTTTGGTGAAACAGTTTTATGTGAAAGGCAGCAAATGCAGACTAAAGGATCTGAGGAGAGGTACGTTATCAATAAATGGTTTAAAGAAGATGACAATGATGTCTGAAAAGCTGGGCGATCTTGCCACAGCACCTGAAAGAGGAAGGCGTGCTATCCCCGTGGAAGATATTGACGAGTTCGTTGTTGCTGTCACTGACCATGTAGCACGTGCCCCTGGTATTGCTAGTGCTGCTGCTGTCTCACGAGAATGGTCCATTTCACATCATGTACAGAAAGTTTTGCAAACTATTTGACACTAGAACCTGTACATGATCCAGATGTTGCAGAAGCTGAAACCTCATGATCCATACTGAACCGTTAATTTACTTTCAAACCTTTCTTAAGAATTCACTTTATTTACTAGCGATTCATCAAGAACATTAACACATTAAATCACAATATGTGAGCGTTGAAGTAGTTGCCAGGGAGTAACTGATGAAATCAAAATGAAATTGCTTTTAACACATGGGAATTTTATTCCTAAAAGCTTTCTTTTAAGAAACAGATTTAAAGTTATAAGCAGAAAGCATCCTCTAAATATCAAGTTACAATTTATTCAGAGGCAGAAAGAAACAAATTTTCCAGTGTATGAGCTTTCGGGCTGAGAACCTTGCCGTTCCCTTTTGACATGGCCGTAGTCACGACCGCTCACAACAAGCTCTGAAAGAGTACAAAGGTGCAAATCTCCAACACAACAGATTACCTTAAAGTAAAAGCTTTAATAATTCACACAAGCACACAAACTATGCACCCCGTAGGAGGGATGGAATTGGTACAAAACACCAACAATTAAAACATTAACTTGCCACCGAAGGTGCAACTTGATTTTAACTTCCAAGAAAAGTCTTACGGTGGAAGGGTGGCAACTTTATATGCTAAAACGACCATTTAAATAAAAGCCCATGAAAAGCGATCTTACACAAACTTACATAAGGTTGGCCAAACATGCTCTACAGTACACATACACCGCCTCTCAAGATGATAGACAAAATAAAAACGTATTTCAGGAATTAGGCCGTTACACTTCAAGCAATAAATTCGTTAACACACCGAATCCGACAAACATGACAGAGGCAGCTATTAACGTATGGCAGATTGATAGGGAGATTACCGAACAACCCGAACCGCAGGTTGCTCTAACCGGCCAGACCGATGTCAGGGGTTGACTCCTGTTGCTCTCGTGTCGACCTCGAAGTCACTACCCCCCGCTATACGCCGCGGCCCACTGGACTCACGCGGCGACCTCACATGCGCCGACGCTCAAGGCGGACAAGTCATCTGGTGTCTCAGTGCGCGACCGACCAACCGATCGATCCAACCGCCAATGACCGTTTCCCGAGCAACTCGAGCAGTCTGGCGGCCTAACGCGCAGACTCAGATGCAGGAACTAAGCCCCCGACCGGGCGACCACGCGTTGAGTTCTCTCACTGCGCCACGAGAGACAGACTAGCAAGCTGGGGACGAGAGACTGACCCCAGACTGACTCCAGTCTCACCCAGCCTGACGCCCCACTGGCGAGCTCATAGCGCCCCTTAAATGCACGTGAACAGGCAACCTTTCCCCTTTCCCACCAGAGGGAGACACCAAAACTGCGATTGCCACAGCGGCGCTTCCGCCAGAAACGGAGGGCGACTGATTCACACAACGCGCTGCGGCGCGCTCTTCAAAACAGCAATTTTTACCACGGCTCACATACCAACGTTCTGAATTTTCTCTTCGGTTCCTGGCACTGATTGAAGGAGATGATACGTGGCCGGGCAATACTCCATGGAGTGACGAGGCACCTTTTACACCAGAGGGTGAAGTGAATACGCAGAACTGCCGAATGTGGAGTACTGTGAGACCGTGTGTTGTACACGAAGAGCCATTCCACTCCCCGTATGTGACTGTGTAGTGTGGGTTCACTAGCACCTTCATTCTCGGTCCATTCTTCTCTGAAGAGAATACACTTATATGTACCGTGACGTCTGGACGTTACCAAATCCTTCTTGTAGACCATGGGATTCCTGCTTTGGAAGAGTGCAACTGTGTGGAAACCACTGTTTTCATGCAAGATGGGTAACAACTCATGTCGCTCACCTAATGAAAGATCTGCTTAATGCAAACTTTGACACGGAAGTTTTAGCTACGGATGTTTCCCAGTTGCATGACCTGCAAGAACACTTGGTCTGAATCCATGTGACTTTTAGCTCTGGAAATATATAAAAGAACGCGTTTACCGGGAACGCGTTCGATCTCGACCTGATCTGAAGGTCAGTATATAGGAACACGCTGCTCAAATTCCACCGGGCACTTGTTTGAGCTTTACTGCCCACGTCCCTTTCCTAATCCATCACATATGGAAACATTTCTACACCTTTCTCTTGCATTACCAGCACCCAAACTTGCATCTAGTTGCCAAATTGGGACTAATTTTTTCCCCACAGTAAATCGCTTCCGCATCAGCGCATTAACATATCTGCCAAGTTTTGCTGCCGTATGAAATTACAGCCCGCACTGGAACTCTGTGAGTAGCTGCCTTTTATTTATAATCCACCGGCACTTCCTGCATCATTTAAGGACATTTACTGGTACAGTACATACCAGAGTGTTACTGCTATTCCTAAGCGATTTACTAAAGAAACTGATTATTCTTTCGAAATTTAATAAAAGCATAGGTTTGTCAATAACAAAACAATATTGTCGACCAGCCACAAGCCAGATACAACTTCAATTTATTTTGCATGTCTCATAAAAATTTAGAAAACAACGGGACATATGAAATACATCTAGCTGCGTATAGCACCGATGTTAGCTACTATTGTTGTAACGGTCGAGTTACGTATGTTATTATACGGACTACTCATCGCAGTGCGTTTATACTGACTACAGGTCATAGAGTACGATGGGAGCACAGCTGCGTATGATTCATATTTATAAATGAAATGGAGCCTTGCTGCAAAGTTACTTTTATATCCGTTTTATTTAATGATCGATTTCGGGAGCATAGATCCCATCCTCAGGTGCACATGTACACACAGCAAAATTTTCCAAAAATTATGTTACATCAATGCAAATACTACATAACAACATTTCTCGTGAATTATATGTAACAAGTTGCCATAAAATCACGACAACATTCTTTCGTCTCAGTCTGACAATACATGAATTTACAATAACTCATAGCCTAAATTCTCTATTAGGTCAATAATACTTTCCATATTTAGAATGTTAATGCCATTTCACATTGTTGGTAAATAATTAATAGTGTATTACACCAGTTACAGTAGAAGTTTGTAACTACTTTCCGAAAACTAAAATCCTTTAATGGCTTTGCCAAAACACCTCTGTAGCGAACACGAGTTAATGTTCCTCTGCACTGTACATGAGTCAATGTTGCTCTTGAAGGAACACTGAGACGTAATAGAGTACTTCTTTATGCCACAACGGCTAGATAGTCGAAGCGTGAAAGTAGGTGAATGTTCGCCTGCCAGGAAGTCTTACGTTAAATCAGAAGAAGTTAAGAAAGAAAAGAACTATCTTGTTTGACCCATAGTGTAATTACTCATAGACATAGAAAAATATTGATACAATGGCATTTGCTATGTAACGCTGGCAACCATCTACTCATTCAAAAGAAAAGCGACTTTTACGGTGGGAATATTATCTCCAAAAACATAAACGTATTACACAATTGAAAGTTATTACGATATAATTAAGTAAACATTATTCTGGAAGGGCAGTGAGATACAGTACAATACTATTCTGCGCCCCTTGGGTCACGTAGTCATATGTCAAGAAATATGTAACTGTGCGAGCGTCAAAGGCAGAATAACAGTTTCTAGATTAGTCCCTCTACAGCATAAGGCATTCGTCGTAAAGCATATGTTACAAGTTGTGAAGCGTACCGATCGTGAGATATGGTTAAATTCCTTGTGTTTGAGAAAGAATATACAAAATTACAACTACTCGTAGTTAGAACCTAATATTGGCCCATAAAGTTCCCTATTTTTTTCATTCCCCCATTAGTCTTTTAACAAGTAAAATAAGGAATAATGAATCAGGAAATGTCAAACGTGGTAAGGCAATGTCATACTATTGACCGCTAACTGTCGCTCGCTGCATAGATGGTTAAAATTGCTTCGAACAAGGACGACAGAATTTTACTTTTATATTTGTGAACATTCGTTTTGTTTCTGCTATACTGACCTGAATAATGATCATAACTGATATAAACCAGAAACCAAATGAAAGATAGTACTGCGCTAATACTATAGTCTCAACCACTGAATCGCTGAACCCTTTGTAGCCGCCCTCCGTCCATCTGCTCTCGTCGACTCTGACGTAAGATATTGATGTTGTTATCTACTGTATATGCCCGACTTTTCATTATATCTACATATTAGATGGAGCAGCCACAAACATCTTCACTGTAACGGCGATTAAATTTCGGGTTTTCAAATAATGCCTCGGGCATGAATGTGCGTGATGTCCTTAGGTTAGCTAGGTTTAAGTAGTTCTAAGTTCTAGGGGACTGATGATCTCAGATGTTAAGTCCCATAGTGCTCAGAGCCATTTGAACCATCTAATTCAGGGCGCAGAAAACAAGAGAGGTGACATGGTTCATATAGTACAATTTAGAAACAAAAGTAGCCGCGTTAAACCCTCTTTGATTCCCCTGATGCGCTACTTTGCTGTGGGCGTTATTCTGATGAGGGATCATATATCGAGAATTTTAATTAAAACTTTTTCAATGCTATTAATTATTTCCGATATTATCGATCACCTCTCCCCTATGTGAGAATAAGCCTGATAATATTGTTCTCAATGAAAAGAGCGATTATACCTTGGTTTAGACCACGCCATACTTCACACGTAATTGCTCATAATGTAGAATACGTTGTTTAACGCTGGACATATTCTCTGTGAGTTTCCTCAGAAAAATAGTTGTCATTAAGTGATTTTCAGTTTCAGGGATGATAAAAGGAGGGATAAATTTGCCAGTCGGTAAATGTAAACGAAGGACCGTGAAGAAGAGAGCGCAACGAAAGTCGGCGCGGTACAGTTCATTTCGCACGACGAATGACGCACCTGCCGAAATTCTAGTTATCATAATAACCTTTCCTCAGTTGACCGACACGTGACTCGGTTCCATAATTATCCCAGTAATGAAGCAAAATTAAAATTATTCCGGGACCTGTCACCTTAACAGGATTTATAACCGGGCGTTTTCTCTGTTTATTAGCGAGCAATTAGGATGAAATATGCATCCGATTTTCAACGGGAATTTTAATGAACAAATATTTAAATCAGAAACTTGGCGTCGAAGCGGCTGCACTTGCTAACTAGGTTTTAATTACGAGACCTGTAAATTACCGGGCACCGCCCGTGAGATGGCATTTCCGCGCGCAGAGTCCACGCCGGCGTGGGTTGTGGGGGGGGGGGGGGGGAGAGTGGTGGGGGGAGGTCTGGCTGTGGGCGGGGCCAGATTTAATTAGCGCGAGTTAGCGGTCGCGTCTGATGCGCAGGTGGGTCCCGGTCCGAACGACACCCGAGCCCGGCGGGTCACGGAGGTGCGTGGCGCTGCCCGCGGACGTCACACCGGCCACTCGTGACGCGGCGTCTGGTGTCAACAGCGGCCATCGCGAGCTCAGGAGCGCACGTTCAGTTACAAATTCGGCAGTCGCCCCGCATAAATGCGAATCATCGTACCTGGTTCTCTGAAATGCCGGCGGATGCGCCACCGCAGTGGGAGTCGAGTACGAAGGCACTCGACCTTCATAGCTGTAAGCGACTAAAAGCTCTTAGAGTTTCAGGCGGTAACTAACATTACCACATGTTGTCTGCGGCCGGTGCAACACTACTCTTCCTGAAACTGCGCCGATCGCCTCGTATCGTATACCGTTCCGCTTGCGGTAGAACCTCAGTAGTTCGAGGTGAACGGAACGGGAACCACCTCGAGCTGTTGAAGACTCTATTGAAATTTGTATGGGGAAAAAGAAATAAAACGACGTCGAAAAGAATAAACCACGTGCACAACGATTCACTTGTTCTTTTCAAACTGCGACTTTTTTATAGCTTTTCGGTTAAGAGATTCTTCATAGCATTTCTTCCAAGAAAACTGTTCCCATTTCAGTCGGCTTCTTCGCCAATTCCCGACAGTAACTTCCCCGACATCGTATTCGAGTTGATGATTTTTTTTAAATTGTTGCTCCTTTCTCAAGTCGTTTCAGGGCATCTAACTTAAAACTTAGTCACAAATTTTGTTTCGTCTGTTTCATTGTTCATTTTCAGGTAAACAGACACATGCAGTCAACGAAAAATATTAAACACAACACTGTACTGTACAGACGACGACAAACTAAAAACACCACTTGCAACGAAAAATTTGGTTGAATAATCAATTGAAAACCTGCAGAAACGTATACGTGGGGCCACTGACACCGACACAAGTAAGAGGAAATAAAACACCTAAAGCCGTCCTTATGATTTTATTTTGTTCCATCCAGTTTCGGCGCTTCAGTGCGCCATCTTCAGGCGGCAGTTGATGCGGAATGGGTTGATACAAATGGTTCAAATGGCTCTGAGCACTATGAGACTTAACACCTGAGGTCATCAGTCCCCTAGAACTTAGAACTACTTAAACCTAACTAACCTAAGGACATCACACACATCCATGCCCGAGGCAGGGTTCGAACCTGCGACCGTAGCAGTTGCGCGGTTCCAGACTGAAGCGCCTAGAGCCGCTCGGCCACACTGGCCGGCAGGGTTCATACGATCCCTATATATATCGCGTCAGGTGTCAGCATAACTGGATACGTAGATAATGTGTCAGCACTCTAATCGTCAACTGCTAAAAGAGTAATTCCTCCTCAGACGCGATAAGATACATTCCGATTTCAGTCAGGGAAGTGTATCCCCCCCCCCCATCTCTCAACACAATTAAAGAGAGGGGGAGAGAGAGAGAGAGAGAGAGTAACATTCATCATAGCAGATTGGAGAAAGAAAATAATAATATGGTATTAGTTAATTGATGAAGCGTCCGTGGAAAGCTCCCAGAATTAGTTCCAATTACAGACGGCAATATTGCCCACAAAGTACCACAGATAGAAAGCTGCCTGAAACCACACTGGACTCGCATTCGGGAGGACGACGGTTCAATCCCGTCTCCAGCCATCCTGATTTAGGTTTTCCGTGATTTCCCTAAATCGTTTCAGGCAAATGCCGGGATGGTTCCTTTGAAAGGGCACGGCCGATTTCCTTCCCATTCCTTTCCTAACCCGAGCTTGCGCTCCCTCTCTAATGACCTCGTTGTCGACGGTACGTTAAACACTAACCACCACCACCACCTGAAACCACACGTTAACAGAAACGGGATCCTAAACTCCGATTGGAACGTATATCGCAAAGATAAGTTGTTTGCCGATATGGGAAGCGTATTTCTAGACATAAATGTCTAGTGAGCTTAGTACATGTTACGAACCAAAAACTAATTTATGTGAAGATACGTGTTAAGCGTGATCAAGAGATCCTTTTACAGACCCCCTGCCTCAGGAGCAGCAGTGGCTGAACATTTGGGGGAAAATTTGGAGAAGATTTCGCCTACATTTCCTGATGTTATAGTAACAACGGAAAAATGCTCTTATCGAAGCACAAAAAAATGCAAATATGTCCCTGTTTATTAAAAAAAGAAACTCTCACTGAGAAGTGCGGTACCAACTGCCTTATTGCAGCTTCCTAAGCACTTATAAAATTTTTCACAACAAATTTGGTATGCGAACGTAGTCACGCCTTTTTCAACATGCAACTCACCTCAAACTTTAACAAGCTCCCCTAACTGTTACTCACTCACATCCAATAGTTCATCGCTGTAAGTCGCTCGTATTCATCCACTCCCATTTGCCCTTTCTCATTCGGCCCAACTAATTGACCTTATCCTTTTGTGTCTCTCTGTCATTGACTCTTGTGTCACAAAAACAGTCCCCATTCGTTCTGTCCCATTAGTCTTCTCTCACTGTCACTGTCTCCCTCTTATCCTCTCCTACCGTATCATCTCAATGTCAGATCTCTCTCTCCGTCGCTGACATTCTCATATACTCTCTCGTTACCACTGGCTCTCGCCCGTTTCCACTTTATTTCTCTCTTTCTCTCCCCCCCCCCCCCCCCACCACCCTGGCACTGACTCCTTCACTCTTCCTAGCACTATTCTATCACATCGATGCTCCACTGCCACTTTCTCTTTCTCTCACACTGCCATTGTCTCCGTCGCCCTTTCTATAACACAACCACTTACTTCTCTTTGCTACTGTCACTGCACTGTCTTCTTACAAGCACAAAAAAGTCGGAATATGTTCCCATGTCAAAATTTTCCGGAACATTTGTAAAGGTGCTGAGTAAGGTAGAATGAGGCAGCTGGTACCTCACTTTTCAGTTAGATTCCTTTAAATAAACCGTAGTATTCGTACCTTTTGTGATCAGGTACGAGCATTTTTCCGCTGATTCCCTTCTTTACCCTGCTGTCAGGCTCCAACCGACCACGTGGCGCGAAAGCAAGTTCACAAAGAAAATATATGGAAAATAAATAAAAATCCCCAAAATATTACTGTAAATGGAAGAGCAGATTAAAATACATTTAATGAGTGAATTTCCGTTAAGGACAGACCAATAACGTGACCGTGAGCTTAAGGCACATGGTGCGTTGTCTGAACAAGGCACTAACGCAAGGTCTACTAAAGTTCGAGTAAATTAAGAAAATCAATTCGCTTATGGGGTTCAGTGGTAATTTCGCACCTGATTTCAACATCTGGACTTCATTACAGAACAGATTTCAGACAATCTCATACCTATGTTAACATTACCAAAACGAGAGCTGCGTCTCCATGTCTGTCCAGCACCACGACCCAGGAACAAGTGCTCTTCCAACCGAATTCGCCTAACCGTTCCGCTTACAAACGTGGTGGGGGTGGCGCGCCAACCTGACAGAGCCAATATGCGCGCCTATGTGTGATCTTTGCCCTGACCTGCAAACTTGGTCTCTGCTAAACTTTTTCACGCTTGGGGGGTTGGTACTACCCTACCCCAGAACGACCATTCATGCAGTGTTACAATCTGTGCCTAAAGCTTTCTGCTAGTTCACACACTTACTCATTTATACCGTCCAGGCCTCACAAAGGAAAGGAAAATGGGAAACGTGTTACACAACAGAAAAAAATTCAATAAATAACCCTGTTTAGTCCATTCTCTCCTTTTGGACACCAGCTGAGGTATTTACCTGCAAGAGAAGAAACTCTTGCTGCTAATTTCTGCGTGCTAGCAATTTAATAAAACATTGGAACGGTACAACAAGTTCCATTTCAATATTAATCGATCTCTTTTTTTATTTCGTATGCCAAATTCTATGACTGCTAAGGCGTGTGTGGCACGCGTTCATGCCGTTTGTTCTTTGGCATTTTGTCACATCGAGTGGCGTCTTGTTTCTTCCTTACTTACTGGCGTAATGAAGTTGCTGGCTTGAGTCCTTGAGTGGCAGCAGCAGCGCTTATCGATACCAGTACTGTCGTACTATCTTTGGTGTGACCGGTAGTATTTCTGGGCGGTGGTGCTGTGTGTGGGTCAGTCGGTTGGGACACGACAGCGAGGAAGTCTCCGCGACGTGGGGCCAGGCCGGGACTGCTAGCGATGTGCAGGCACTGTCGGACCATGAGATGCTGGAGTAAAGTGATCAGTTAACCTGTCATGAAACCTCAACTATTGTGACATTCATTTGTGGGTTGTTGCTCCCTGGTCTTTTCAGGCTAGCAGCAATGTACGAGGGCTATTCCGAAAGTAAGGTCCGATAGGTCGCGAAATGGAAACCACGGTAAAAATCAAAAATGTTTTATTTGCAACAGTTAGATACACCTTGCAGCTACTTATCTCCATAGTCGCCGACCCGACTTAGACGTGTATCGTAGCGTTGTACCAACTTTCCCATACCCTCGCTATAGAAGGCAGCCGCCAGTGCTCTCCGCCAATTCTCTACGCTGGCCTACGGCTCGTTGTCTTGTGCCGAAATGTTGTCTTCATAACCAGCGGTTCATGTGACCTGAGCTGAAACTCAGAGGGAGACAATTACGGGCTGTATTGTGGGTAATCTCACATTTCCATTTGAAAACGATGCAGGAGCATCTTCATTGCCCCTGCAGAATGCGGCTGAGAATTGTCTTGAAGACGAAACAGCACGACAGTTATGTAATGTTAGCTGCATAGCTTCAGGGGAAATTTCTCACCAGGCCCCCGTACTTGGCGGCAGACACTATTTTCTAGACATCTTTACGCACTCACTGCGAGCTCAGAAATGAGAAGAGCGACGTGATGCTAACTGGGGTTATACTAGAGACACTACCCAACACATCTGTGCAAAGCTTTATCGGATTTTCATAGTCGTTTCCATTTCGTGACCGATCGGACCTTACTTTCGGAATAGCCCTCGTATGATGTGTTGGAGTCGGCGAAATCTTGCAGCTGTCTTCCTATATTGTGATTAATTATTAACTTGATTGTTACTTGGCAGTGAAGTGCACCAGCAGTATTTTCTCCCCTGTGGCCGTTAATGCCCCAGTTCCCTGCCCTGGTCGTTAGCGTGGTTTTCCTGCAGTGTGCCTTTCCTCATCGTGTTGATGATGGGCCGGCCGCGGTAGCCGTGCGGTTCTAGGCGCTCCAGTCCGGAGCCGCGCTGCTGCTACGGTCGCAGGTTCGAATCCTGCCTCGGGCATGGATGTGTGTGATGTCATTAGTTTAGTTATGTTTAAGTAGTTCTAAGTTCTAGGGGACTGATGACCTCAGAAGTTAAGTCCCATAGTGCTCAGAGCCATTTGAACCATTTTTTTTTTTGTTGATGATGTCTGGCATGGCGTGTAGTTCGACAGCCTTTTAAGTGTTTGGTAAATATTTTGCTTAGAGTGGTTATTGTTCCCTTGGCTGTTTTTAGACGCCAATTTCTGAAGACGTAGTGCTGTTCATATCCTCGTCCTTGGCATATATTTTCCATCATTGTGCCATTGGTCGGACGAAAGGGCATTGGCTAAATTGTTGGTCTGTCTTTGGGCCGTCCCTAGTTTGGGTTGCCATCCGATTATTTAACTTCAGCTCTTGGCTGCCTGTCTCACCTCACCTTACATTTGAGCTACCTCCTCATGCTGACCCTTGGAACACTTCTGAGCACCACTTGTTCTTTTTGTTTTAGATTGTGATTTTCATTTTAGTTTGAAGTATTGTGCGAGGTCTTCGGCCGTTTATTAGCTCAGTTCTTTTAAATTTTACACAAAAGCCTTCAGCCATGTTAAATTAAAATTTTAAATATTGATTTTATTTTTAAAAACTCTTTTTTCCTTAAAATTTGTTGTATCTGTAATTGTTTGTAATCCAGGACCTAAGCCGCTAGTTGTTCAATCTGTTATGTGTGGGCTTCTGCCAAGGATTTACGTGAACTCCTTTTAATAAGGCCTTCAGCCCTGTGTATTCTCTAAAGGAGAATTTTTTTATAAGAATGAAGGGGTTTATTTTAAATTGTTTGTCTGACTTCGTGTTCAGGAATTCAGCCATTGTTTTAAATTTGTTTGTGGCGTTCAGTCCTACAATAAGTTAATATTTCATTAATTATGCTTTCGGCTGCTCTGTTGTAAGTTTAAAAAGAAATTTCTTGGTTAGAAGAAAATTGTTTCTTAATGTGTTTTAATTACAGTTATTCTTCAGATATGTAGTGTAGGCCTTCAGCCGCTAATTATTTTCAATTGCATGTTTTTTCAATTTTTTTATCTTCTACTTTTAATTTCTTTTGATTTCTAAGCCAGGCCTTCAGCCTTTCTGGATTTTGATGTGGTGTTGGGCCTTCAGCCCAGAAAGCATCTCAAGTTTTCTTTACTAGGCCTTCAGTCGTATTGTCGAATTGTGATCTTTTAAAGCAATGTGTAAATAGGTGGTTGTGCAATATGGAAATTTGTGACGTATGTCCAAGTGAGCCTGATTCTGTAAAAGGTAGCCATAAGGGACTTGAGTATTAAATTTATTAATAATTTATTTTGTGAATAGGAATCGTATTTTGTTTTTATTATATTCAGTTTCGGACTTAAGCAATTTGTAGTCTAAATTGATTGTGGTAACCTGATTGGCTGACATTAGAAATACCGCGAGTATACAAGTGCTCGTGATGATCTCGTTGGATGCTTTACATACTTTGTTGTTGTGGTCTTCAGTCCTGAGACTGGTTTGATGCACCTCTCCATGCTACTCTATCCTGTGCAAGCTTCTTCATCTCCCAGTACCTACTGCAACCTACATCCTTCTGAATCTGCTTAGTGTATTGATCTCTTGGTCTCCCTCTACGATTTTTACCCTCCACGCTGCCCTCCAATGCTAAATTTGTGATCACTTGATGCCTCAAAACATGTCCTACCAACCGATCCCTTCCTCTAGTCAAGTTGTGCCACAAACTTCTCTTCTCCCCAATCTTATTCAATACCTCCTCATTAGTTACGTGATCTACCCACCTTATCTTCAGCATTCTTCTGTAGCACCACATTTCGAAAGCTTCTATTCTCTTCTTGTCCAAACTGGTTATCGTCCATGTTTCACTTCTATACATGGCTACACTCCATACAAATACTTTCAGAAACGACTTCCTGACACTTAAATCTATACTCGATGTTAACAAATTTCTCTTCTTCAGAAACGATTTCCTTGCCATTGCCAGTCTACATTTTATATCCTATCTACTTCGACCATCATCAGTTATTTTACTCCCTGAATAGCAAAACTCCTTTACTACTTTAAGTGTCTCATTTCCTAATCTAATCCCCTCAGCATCACCCGATTTAATTTGACTACATTCCATTATCCTCGTTTTGCTTTTGTTGATGTTCATCTTATATCCTCCTTTCAAGACACTGTCCATTCCGTTCAACTGCTCTTCCAAGTCCTTTGCTGTCTCTGACAGAATTACAATGTCATCGGCGAACCTCAAAGTTTTTACTTCTTCTCCATGGATTTTAATACCTACTCCGAATTTTTCTTTTGCTTCCTTTACTGCTTGCTCAATATACAGATTGAATAACATCGGGGAGAGGCTACAACCCTGTCTCACTCCTTTCCCAACCACTGCTTCCCTTTCATGCCCCTCGACTCTTATAACTGCCATCTGGTTTCTGTACAAATAGTAAATAGCCTTTCGCTCCCTGTATTTTACCCCTGCCACCTTCATAATTTGAAACAGGGTATTCCAGTTAACGTTGTCAAAAGCTTTCTCTAAGTCTACAAATGCTAGAAACGTAGGTTTGCCTTTTCTTAATCTTTCTTCTTAGATAAGTCGTAAGGTTAGTATTGCCTCACGTGTTCCAACGTTTCTACGGAATCCAAACTGATCTTCCCCGAGGTCCGCTTCTACCAGTTTTTCCATTCGTCTGTAAAAAATTCGCGTTAGAATTTTGCAGCCGTGACTTTTTAAACTGATGGTTCGGTAATTTTCACATCTTTCAACACCTGCTTTCTTTGGTATTGGAATTATTATATTCTTCTTGAAGTCTGTGGGTATTTCGCCTGTCTCATACATCTTGCTCACCAGATGGTAGAGTTTTGTCATGACTGGCTCTCCCAAGGCCATCAGTAGTTCTAATGGAATGTTGTCTACTCCCGGGGCCTTGTTTCGACTCAGGTCTTTCAGTGCTCTGTCAAACTCTTCACGCAATATCGTATCTCCCATTTCATCTTCATCTACATCCTCTTCCATTTCCATAATATTGTCCTCAAGTACATCGCCCTTGTATAAACCCTCTATATACTCCTTCCACCTTTATGCCTTCCCTTCTTTGCTTAGAACTGGGTTGCCATCTGAGCTCTTGCTATTCGTACAAGTGGATTTCTTTTCTCCAAAGGTCTCTTTAATTTTTCCTGTAGGCTGTATCTATCTTACCCCTAGTAAGACAAGCCTCTACATCCTTACATTTGTCCTCTAGCCATCCCTGCTTAGCCATTTTGCACTTTCTGTCGATCTCATTTTTGAGACGTTTGTATTCCATTTTGCCTGCTTCATTTACTGCATTTTTATATTTTCTCCTTTCATCAATTAAATTCGATATTTCTTCTGTTACCCAAGGATTTCTATTAGCCCTCGTCTTTTTACCTACTTGATCGTCTGCTGCCTTCACTACTTCATCCCTCAGAGTTACCCATTCTTCTTCTACTGTATTTCTTTCCCCCATTCCTGTCAATTGTTCCCCTATGCTCTCCCTGAAACTCTCTACAACCTCTGGTTCTTTCAGTTTATCCAGGTCCCATCTCCTTAAATTCCCACCTTTTTGCAGTTTCTTCAGTTTCAATCTGCAGTTCATAACCAATATATTGTGGTCAGAATCCACATCTGCCCCTGGAAATGTCTTACAATTTAAAACCTGGTTCCTAAATCTCTGTCTTACCAGTATATAATCTATCTGATACCTATTAGTATCTCCAGGATTCTTCCAGGTACACAACCTTTACATACTAGCCTACAGTAATTCAGCATTTCCCGCGCGTTTGAGTAGTGCTTTGTGGCTGAGATCTATGAGTCGAAAGAGTCGCTTGGGAGCCGTCTTCTGGTGAACACCTATGTTAAATCGCGTTGATCAAATTTGTACCAAAATGAAGAAATTCTCGCGTTTGATCTTTTATCGTGTCATTGACGAAGAGCGACTGCAGTATTGAGTATTTTGTCAAAGTTTGAGCCTCGTGAGTGGATTATTTAAGGAGATGTTAGTGAGTGAATATTTCATGCCGTACACAAAATCCGCGTGGCGTGTTTTGTGAAGATTACAAGACATCATGGCGAGCACTTCTATACAAGGAGCCTACAGAACGACTGAATGCGTTAACTCACAAGTAGTCGTGGGTCAGTGACTATTTAGGACATTTAAAATATCGGGTTGATCTAAATATCTTCTGGCTGCTTTCTGGTGTGATCTTGTAACAAAGCCAGTCAGTGACATTGCATAATTGATGTTGGGATATTAAACACGGATTTGATAGCCATTTTCCGTGTTTTAAAGACAATAAAGGAAATTTTAACAAATTTTTCAATGTGTCATGCAGAAATCCCGAGCGCTCGATAGTTTAACTAAGTTCCAGCCACTGCCCATGGACTGGAGACATGTGGTCTTTGCGTGGTGAGTGTTTAGTAGTCGAATTCTGGTCAGTTCACTTCCACTTCCTACTGCGGCTTTCTTTCTTGATGTGTTCGGATCCCGAATCATGGATGTGGCACTTTCAATTCGTATGTCATCACACACTGAAGAGTCAGTGAGACTGGTACACCTAGCTAATATCGTGAAGGGCCCCGCGAGCACGCAGAAGCGCCGCAACAGTACGTGTCACGGACTCCACTAATGCCGGAAGTAGTGCTGGAGGAAATTGACACATTGAATCCTGCAGGGCTGTCCGTAAGTCCGTAAGAGTGCGAGGGGTTGGAGATCTTGCCCCCCTTCTAATAGCCGTGTACCGCAAGTCTCTAGAGGAACGGAAGGTTCCAAATGATTGGAAAAGAGCACAGGTAGTCCCAGTCTTCAAGAAGGGTCGTCGAGCAGATGCGCAAAACTATAGACCTATATCTCTGACGTCGATCTGTTGTAGAATTTTAGAACATGTTTTTTGCTCGCGTATCATGTCGTTTTTGGAAACCCAGAATCTACTCTCTAGGAATCAACATGGATTCCGGAAACAGCGATCGTGTGAGACCCAACTCGCGTTATTTGTTCATGAGACCCAGAACATATTAGATACAGGCTCCCAGGTAGATGCTATTTTCCTTGACTTCCGGAAGGCGTTCGATACAGTTGCGCACTGTCGCCTGATAAACAAAGTAAGAGCCTACGGAATATCAGACCAGCTATGTGGCTGGGTTGAAGAGTTTTTAGCAAACAGAACACAGCATGTTGTTATCAATGGAGAGACGTCTACAGACGTTAAAGTAACCTCTGGCGTCCACAGGGGAGTGTTATGGGACCATTGTTTTTCACAATATATATAAATAACCTGGTAGATAGTGTCGGAAGTTCCATGCGGCTTTTCGCGGCTGATGCTGTAGTATACAGAGAAGTTTCAGCATTAGAAAATTGTAGCGAAATGCAGGAAGATCTGCAGCGGATAGGCACTTGGTGCTGGGAGTGGCAACTGACCCTTAACATAGACAAATGCAATGTATTGCGAATACATAGAAGAATGATCCTTTATTGTATGATTATATGATAGCGGGACAAACACTGGTAGCAGTTACTTCTGTAAAATATCTGGAAGTATGCGTGCGGAACGATTTGAAGTGGAATGATCATATAAAATTAATTGTTGGTAACGCGGGTACCAGGTTGAGATTCATTGGGAGAGTGCTTAGAAAATGTAGTCCATCAACAAAGGAGGTGGCTTACAAAACACTCGTTCGACCTATACTTGAGTATTGCTCATCAGTGTGGGATCCGTACCAGATCGGGTTGACGGAGGAGATAGAGAAGATCCAAAGAAGAGCGGCGCGTTTCGTCACAGGGTTATTTGGTAAGCGTGATAGCGTTACGGAGATGTTTAGCAAACTCAAGTGGCAGACTCTGCAAGAGAGGCGCTCTGCATCGCGGTGTAGCTTTCTCGCCAGGTTTCGAGAGGGTGCGTTTCTGGATGAGGTATCGAATATATTGCTTCCCCCTACTTATACCTCCCGAGGAGATCACGAATGTAAAATTAGAGAGATTCGAGCGCGCACGGAGGCTTACAGACAGTCGTTCTTCCCGCGGACCATACGCGACTGCAACAGAAAAGGGAGGTAATGATAGTGACACGTAAAGTGCCCTCCGCCACACACCGTTGGGTGGCTTGCGGAGTATAAATGTAGATGTAGATGAAGATCTTTTCTCAAAAGCACGTTGCAAGGCCTCGCAGATATGCTCAGTAGTGTTCATGTTTGGGGAGTTTGCTGGGCAGCGGAAGTGTTTAAACTCAGAAGGGTTTTCCTGCAGGCACTCTGTAGTAATACTGGGCGTGTGGGGTGTCGCATTGACCTGCTGGAATCGCCCAAGTCCATCGGAATGCACAATGGACATGAATGGATGCAGGTGGTCAGACAGGACACTTACGTACGTGTTGCGGCGGGGCAATACAATCCGGAGGCGAAATTCCAGTAACTTCTTAATTTTACTCATAAAGTAGACGGACACGTCCAACATGACCCGTACGTCTGATAGGTAGCCAACGACTCCTCCCTGCCGTTCCTTCCAGGGCAATGTGCGGTAAATGCTTAACTCTTATTTGTTGTTCAAAATGATCAGCCTGTCAAAACAATCCTTTGAGTTCTTTCTCGATCTAAAACTGTCTTACGCCAATCAACATTCACAGATGCATTTACTTTTTCATGCAAATATTAATAAAATATTTAACAAAACCAAACGAAAAGAAAACTTATCTTGGAATAAATTTAGAATATGATTTTACTTTCTACTGTTATTTTGGCTGGCTCCTTACAAAAGCAAGTACACTTAGACATACCTCATCAGCAAAGTGGGCACAAACATCTTTCGCATGCTATGATTCCGTAATGTATAAATTTAATCTTGAAATTTAACGTACGTCCCACATACACACTCTCAATCACACTCATTTACTCCCAGAACAATATTAGACACAAATGATAATTTTGTCTGATTTTTATATTACGAAGATGTAAAGTAGTTGAAGTTTATTAATTACATCTTAATTAAATAATTCTGCCCATTGAGAGTTCTGGTTATGTTTTCAAGAAAAGGTGAACTGTTATAGTTCCCAACTTAATTTAATTCCCTAAGTGCCAGTTTTTGACTTTTTATATAATTTTCTCTATCTCCGAAACTATGACAGATAGAAGGCTGAAATTTTTACACAATCTTCTTTTTAATAATAGAGGGCAGTAGATTCACTTTTAACTAAATTGAAAAATATTTAATACAGTTTATTTAGATTCTTAAGGGTTTGAATATTCTGTCGCTCGAACTACCCATGTCTAGACTAGCTACAGGTGCGAATGAGTCCCGCTAGCATACAAGCGGCTGTTTCTATCACCACCAACAGCTCCAAAGCTACAAGCCGTACTGCCAAGTAGTGCACTAAATGCTATTGCGTATTGACTCGCGACGCTACAGTGTCACCTATCAGAGTCGTATATAGAGGTATCAGGGGTCCCATATCACTCCAAGTGCACACGGCCCACACCATTACAGAGCCTCTACCAGCTTGAACTGTCCCCCTGACATTCAAGGTCCATGGATTCATGATGTTGTCTCCATATCCCACATCCGTACATGTCCATCCGCTCGATACAATGTGAAACGAGAGTAGTCCGACCAGGCAACATGTTTCCAGTCATCAACAGCCCACTGACTGGCTCAGGCGAGGCGAAAGACTTTGTGTCGTGCACATGAGTGGGCCTTCGGCTTCAGTCGTCGTTGGTCTCGTTCATTCAGGATTTTTTTTTCAGCCACAACGATTTCGGAGATTTGATGTTCTACAAGATTTCTGATATTCACGGTATACTCATGAAATGATCGTACTGGAAATTCCCCACTTCATCGCTACCTCGGTGATGCTGTGTTCAATCGCTCGTGCGCCCACTGTACCACCACGTTCAAATCTCTTAAATGCCGATAACCTGCCATTGTAGCTGCAGTAAGCGATCTAACCAGTGCACCAGACACTTTTTGTCTTATACGTGCGTTGCCGGCCGCAGCGACGTAATTCTGCCTGTTTACGTAGCATTGTATTTGAATACGTATGTCTATATCAGTTTCTTTGGCGCTTCAGTGTGCGTGATAACCACACCACAAACCACACACACGCGTAACGATCCTACTGAAATACTCGCGTTTCATGCACAGCACTAACTAAACACTACCGCTTATTTTCGTAGGAGACGCGATCCAGCGTCACAGAAGCGGTTATCATAATTACAGAGATCGGCTTACACTAGGTAAGCTTCGCACCACAGTGCGTGAAATCGAGTCTTGAAGGATGGAATTCGTCATTGCGACTGAGTGATCACTGTCACAAACATAACACCTTCGTTTAGTGTTATACTTTTGCGCAATTGTTAGCGTGATAACTTGCCATGTTGAAGGTTGTAGGTTTAAATCTTGTCAAATGCTGTCAATTTTTTTTTTTTCATTTCCAAATCTAATAAAGAGTTCGATTACCATTTTTATTAAATTAATTCGTTTTAATTTAACTTTTTTATTTCTAATTCCCTACCACGTCATTTTCATCACAGTTTTGCTTGATTTTGTTTTTCTACCTATCAGTCTTTTTTCGTCTGGAATCTGCCTGTTTCGTCTATAATCTGCAACCAAGTGCCAACGAGAACTGCTAATCGACTGATAATGCGGCAGTTTGTCTAGCCAGTGAGGGCATAGTTTCAGGTAACCAATGATAGCAAGAAATAACAGTTTGGTTTTAGCGCTGAAACTGAGCTTTTTCTGATTTGAGTTCTGCTGTAGAGGTTAGTTTTAATAGCCATGAACAAAGCGATCGTGATTTCAGTTCTTCCGCAGACCGTTGACCACCGCTTTCTCGGATAAGTTTAAATTCAGGACTACAGGAGGCGTCTCCTGCCGCCCTTCCAGTCACTGTTCGCTCAAAATCAGCTGTCGACAGAGCATCTTATATTTCCGGCATACTTACCGGCGCCCACTTTCAACATTGCTCCGCGTCCCACATTAACAACATTTGTGAAGTGACTTACCGTGTTTGCGTGTTGGGCGGTAACAGGCGGCCAATGTCGCAACACTGTAGCGTCAAGTGACAGACATCAACTATCCAGTAATGTTAAAAGGACTATAGGACGAAAGCCTAGAGAATACACCTTTAAGATCTGAGCAATTCTAAGCGGTTATTTATTATTTAGATTTCGCTTCATGCCGGATTTTACGTTTGGAAGTGGGGAAAGTTTGAATCTCTGTGTCTTGGAAACGGATAAACATATCAAGAGAATTTTCAAGGTTCTCGGAGATTGTGTTCTTAGGAATATATCCTAAAAATTTTTGCCATTTGTGTGCATAGCCGTCTTGAATTACCCGGTCCTCTGGTGACGGAGAAAATGTGGTAAAAAACACTTTTGTGGGGTTTTCCGAGGAACCGCGCGTGAACTAACGGTATCTCTATAAGTCCCATCAAGGCCACAGCAGAACACATCAAATGCAAAAAGAACCAACTGATTTTCTGCCTAAGCGGGAGGAAGTGTGCAATATTAGAAGAAAGGTAAGGTCTTATATGGGACCAAACTGCTGAGGTCATCGGACCCTAACCTTACGCACTTCTTAATATAACTTAAACTAACTTACGCTACGGACGACACACACACACCCATGCCCCCGAGGGAGGACTCGAACCTTCCCTTCGTCGGGGTGGGGCCGGGGGGGGGGGGGGGGGGCGAACCGCGCGGGCCGTGACAAGGCGCCTCCGACCCGCGCGGCTGTGCAGTATTTATGCTTTGACATGTACTACGGGATGATAGCACACTAGGGCTACGGTTCCTAGTGCAAGGACTATCCAAAACACTTGACCCTACATTTTTGTCACCAATAGAACCCAATGGATAAGCACCGGAAAATCCGATTTTTATGCGCGACGCTCTGGAACTTATTAGGTATGCATGTTATCGTATGCATACAGATTACGGCAGGTTTCAACTAACCAGCTATAGACTAGGAAGATTCAAGTTATAAGGGCGGATAGTAGGGACAGAGTGTTGTCTTATCCGGAAGTTACCTCGCACCGTTCATCAGATAACCGACTGGTGAAGGTAATATCTTAGATCTCCTGGTCACCAACAGATCTTTTCGACTTGGTGTAGAACAGGGAATCAGTGATCAAAAGGCCGTTACAGCAGCATTGAATATGGCTGTAAACAGGAATGTAACGAATGACAGGAAGACATTTCTGCTAAGCAAGAGCGACAGGAATTAGACTCGAGATTACCTGAGCGGGAGGGAGCAACATAAAACATTCATCTCCAGCACGGAAAATGGTGAGCATCAAGGCATAACGTTCAAGAATATTTCACAATACGCATTAGGAGGTATGCGGCGAGCAGCGTCCTGAGGGACAGGAAAGTCCTGCCGTGTTTCGACACCGTGGATAGAGAGCTGGTCCGACAGCACAGAGTATTTCATTACAAATTAAAAAGTAGCCAAAGCGTCACCGAAAGGAAAAACAAAAAGCTAAAGGAAGTTGAACCTGCAGTAAGAAAAGGCATGCATGAATCGCTCAACGAATTCCAAAGTAAAATTCAATCTAACGATCTGACAAACAATCATAAAAATTTGGTCTTATGTTAAATCACGAAATGAATTAAATTCATCCGTCCAAAATATCTGTGACCATAATAGCATCAGACCAAAAGATAACAAGAGAGAAGGCCGAAATACTACACTCATTCTCATAAATTAAGGTTAATTGCAGAATGTGGTGTCACACAACGTGGAACTACAAAAAACTAGCGCTAATAGCATAGGCACATAGGGAACACACACAACACAGATCTGTAATTTCACGGTATTGGTGATGTGGTGTCACCGCCAGACACCACACTTGCTAGGTGGTAGCCTTTAAATCGGCCGCGGTCCGGTAGTATAGGTCGGACCCGCGTGTCGCCACTATCAGTGATTGCAGACCGAGCGCGCCACACGGCAGGTCTAGAGAGACGTCCTAGCACTCGCCCCAGTTGTACAGCCGACTTTGCTAGCGATGGTTCACTGACAAATTACGCTCTCATTTGCCGAGACGATAGTTAGCATAGCCTTCAGCTACGTCATTTGCTACGACCTAGCAAGGCGCCATTATCATTTGCTATTTATCTTGTGATGCATGTACCGTCAAGAGCTATGTTCACCACTTATGGACTAAAGTTAAGTATTCCAGCAGCTTCGTACTGTATTTGCTAGTCTCAATTACTTTACCTGTTCCAGACCTCACGCCAGCCTGCGTGAGCTTAAACGCGTGCCTTTCGGCTTCCTCCTCCTAGTGGCTTGGCTGTCTTGCCAAGTCACAACAGGTGATAAGCTGACAAACCGTCCCGAAACACATGTGCTACCAAACGCAACTGTATCCTGCGCATGTAACGCGACATCAAGACGGGATATGATCACCATGCACACGTACACAAGCCGCACAACGGGTTAGCATACTCTGGATCAGGTGGTGGAGCAGCTGCTCGGATATAGCCTCTCATTCTTGCACCAGTGCCTGTTGGAGCTCCTGAAGTGTCGTAGGGGTATGAAGACGTGCAGCGATACGTGGACCGAGAACATCTCAGACGTGCTCGATAGGGTTTAGGTCTGAAGAAGAGGCGGGACGCTCCATTCGCCTGGTATCTTCTGTTTTAAGGTACTCCTCCACGATGGCAGCTCGGTGGGGCCATGCGTTATTATCCATCAGGAGGAAGGTGGGAGCCACTTCACCCCTGAAAAGGCAGACATATTGGTGCAAAATGACGTCCCGATACACCTGACCTATTACAGTTCCTGTGTCTAAGACATGCAGGGGTGTACGTGCACCAATCATAATCCCATACCACACCATCAAACCACGACCTCCATACAGGTCCCTTTCAAGGACATTAAGTGGTTCGTATCTGGTTCCTGGTTCACGCCAAATGAAAACCCGGCGAGAATCACTCTTCAGACTATACCTGGACTCGTCCGTGAACATGTTCTGGAATCAGTGTTCCAATGACCATGTACTGTGTTCTTGACACCAGGCTTTACGGACTCCCCTCTGACCAGGGGTCAGTGGAATGCACCTTGCTGGTCTCCGGGCGAATAAACTACGTCTGTTCATTCGTATGTAGATTGTGTGTCTGGAGACAACTGTTCCAGTGGCTGCGGTAAGGTCCCGAGCAAGGCTACCTGCAGTACTCCGTGGCCGTCTGCGGGCACTGATGGTGAGATATCGGTCTTCTTGTGGTGTTGCACTCTGTGGACGTCCCGTACTGTAGCGCCTGGACACGTTCCTGTCTGCTGGAACCGTTGCCATAATCTTGAGATCACACTTTGTGACACATGGAGGGCCCGTGCTACGACCTGCTGTTTTTGACCAGTCTCCAGTTGCCTTAATATTCTACCCCTCATAACGCCTTCAATATGTGTTCTTTGAGCCATTTTCAACACACAGTCACCATTAGGACGTCTGAAAACGTCTACACACTTACTCGCTACACGGTACTCTGACATGCACCAACACACGTCTGTGTATGTGGGCTGCTCTCAGCGCCACCGTACGACAACCGCAGGTCAAATGCACCGCATGGTCATACCCCGAGGTGATTTAAACCCGCAAGCCCCCCACCAGAGCGTTGTGCACCATGTATCAGCATTATCCTTAATTTATGAGCATGAGTGTAAAAGCCTTTATCCAGAATTGTTTCACTGACGAAGACCATACCGCTGTTCTTCCTTCAAATCGTGGCACGAAAGACAAAACGATTGATGTCCCTCCGGACACTGCTCGTCACATACCTCCTAATGCGTATTGTAAAATACTCTTGAGCTTTGTCCCTTGATGCTCACCATTTTCGTTGCTGGAGATGAATGTTTCATGTTGACCGCCCAGGTGATCCGATGTCTAATACCTGTCGCTCTAGCTATGCACAGAGGAGTCGCCAGGCACCAGAAATTCAACTCAAATCACTGAACAGAGGAAAAGCCACTGGATCTCATGCGATATCGATACGATTGTACACACAGAATCCGAAAGAACTTGCTTCGCCTCTACCAGCAGTGTACCGTGGGTCGCTGGACAACCGGATCATTCCTAACGATCCGACAAAAGTACGTGTCTTCGCCGTTTTCAAGATGTGCTATCGGACTGACGCACAAAACTATTGGCCTACACGTCTAAAGTCGGTCTGTTGTGGAATTTTAGAACAAGTTTTACGTTCGTATATTATGGCATTTCTGGAGACCGAAAATCTCCACTGTAGGAATCAACGTGTGTTTGGAATGTAACGATCGTAAGAAATTCAGATAATCAAGTTCGTTGAAGAGAACGGCGCCCAGGTAGAAGTCGTTTTCTTTGACTTCCGGATGCCGTTTGAAAACGTCATCAGCAACCTAACTGGATTTAAGTTCCTAGTGAAGAGAATGCCATTCTCAACGGATGTAGAAGTAACTTTAGGAGTACACCAAGAGAATGTTATAGGACCACGACTTTTCACAGTGCAAACTGCTTGACAAAAACTGAAGCGAGCCGAAGGGCAGTAAGAAAAGCAATGAAACTTCACGAGCTGACAAGGTATGTGATTTTATTCCAGTGGTTACAAAACTGATTTTAGCAGAGGTTGAAAATGTCGCTTCCGTACTTAAACACGACCAGATTCGGGCTCTTAGGTGCCAATCATCAGGTGCTATACTGAAAACAAACAAGAGACCGGAGCTAATAATAATTTCCACTCTCAGCAGTGCTTACAAAGAAGCAGAAAAAGAAGTCCCATATAAAATTTTAACTGCCTGGTAAATAAATATGCGATGAACACCCGGACACTTACACGTTGTGCTGTGACCCCGAGCGCTGCGGTGGACAGGTACAGGACGCGGTGTACCACCAGCGAGCGGAGTAGCGGACATGGAGGAGGAAGCAAACTGGTCAACCAGAGTGGCAAAAGTACTGCCATCTGTTGACGAGAAGAACAGCGCGGCTTCAACTAGCCCGGCCGATCACAATTTGAATAATTGATTTACATTCAAAAGGAAATAAACCATATCACAGAAGTTCACATGAAAAACGTTAAGAGTAAATTAGGTGTGGTAAAGGAACATACTGAACATGGTTAGTACAGACCCAGGTGATCAAAAAGTCAGTATAAATTTGTAAACTTAATAAACCACGGAATAATGTAGATAGAGAGGTACAAATTGACACACATGCTTTGGAATGACATGGGGTTTTACTAGAACCAAAAAAATACAAACGTTCAAAAAATATCCAACAGATGGCGCTTCATCTGATCAGAATAGCAATAATTAGCATAACAAAGTAAGACAAAGCAAAAATGATGTTCTTTACAGGAAATGCTCAATATGTCCACCATCATACCTCAACAATAGCTGTAGTTGAGCAATAATGTTGTGATCAGCAGTGTAAAGCATGTCCGGGGTTATGGCGAGGCATTGGCGTCGGATGTTGTCTTTCAGCACCCCTAGAGATGTCGATCGATCACGATACATTTGCGACTTCAGGTAGCCCCAAAGCCAATACTCGCACGGACTGAGGTCTGGGGACCTGGGAGGCCAAGCATGACGAAAGTGGCGGCTGAGCACACGATCATCACCAAACGACGCGCGCAAGAATTATTTCACGCGTCTAGCAATAGATTTTTTTTTGTTCTAATAGAATCCCATGTCATTCCAAGCATGTGTGTCAATTTTTACCTCTCTATCTACATTATTCCGTGGTTTATTAAGTTTTCAAATTTATACTGACTTTTTGATCACCCGGTATAAACCGTTAAACACAAATAACTTGGCAGTATGAGCGCACGTAGCAGCATTATCACGTTGCGCCCCCCCCCCCCCCCTCCCCCGGCCCCCCGGCCCTCCGACCTGGTTTCCTGGTTGCATGCACCAAGGAGGTTACAATATAGGAAGACGCATTATCGCCGACAAAGTGAAGCCTGCCTCCGCCATGTTGTTGGGTCTTAGTAAAGTGTTCTATTGTAGTGCTGTTCTTCGATCCCAGTTAAGAAAATAGCTTTCTGCGGCTTTGCCGTGATTTATGCAATGCTCTACGAGTGAGAACTGGCGTTTAAAATCAACTGTCTAATAATGAGCATTCGTCCACAAAAGTGTATTGTTTCAGTGTACATTCTCATAACTGTCAATCCACGCATTAACGCTAAGAGGGTAAGTTGAACACAGGGCTTCAGTGGAGAAAGAGAGTTTGAAGACTCACGAAGATGGCGGAGAGGCTTCAACTGGCGTCTGTCGTCTGTACTCGGCCTAGATGACGCCGTCCCTTTTATTATGTCCTTATTGGCGTGCACTGTTTAGCTTGGGAAGGGTGTCATCAAGTCGTAACTTGTCCTGAGGTAGGCTGGCCCACAGCTGTTGTAACAGGTCCCTGACACTGACACTGGAGCGCAGAGTACGTCTGAGATAACCTCACAAGTTTATTAAATTTCCATAACTGGGATTCACAGTCATGTAAAATTTCTTGAAAGACATCATGTTTGCGCCAGTGACAGTTAAACTTTTATTTAAATTTCGGCCTTAGGCTATTATCAAGTGCAGATGTTTTGGCTTTAAGTCATGTCTACTTTATACGAGGTGACACATTTATACGTCCTTGTCATTTGCTGTTTTATACGGGAGGAGGAGATTAGTGTTTAACGTCCCGTCGACAACGATGTCATTAGAGACGGAGCGCAAGCTCGGGTGAGGAAAGGATGGGTAAGGAAATCGGCCGTGTCCTTTCAAAGGAACCATCCCGGCATTTGCCTGAAGCGATTTAGGGAAATCACGGAAAACCTAAATCAGGATGGCCGGAGACGGGATTGAACCGTCGTCCTCCCGAATGCGAGTCCAGTGTGCTAACCACTGCGCCACCTCGCTCGGTCTGTTATATACATTAGTTCAAATGGTTCAAATGGCTCTGAGCACTATGGGACTCAACTGCTGTGGTTATCAGTCCCCTAGAACTTAGAACTACTTAAACCTAACTAACCTAAGGACATCACACACATCCATGCCCGAGGCAGGATTCGAACCTGCGACCGTAGCAGTCGCACGGTTCCAGACTGCGCGCCTAGAACCGCGAGACCACCGCGGCCGGCTATACATTAGTAACGCTACTAAGTAGTGTGAGCACACATGTACATATAGCGTAAAACCCCGCAGTCTGTACATACATACGTTCGTTCTAGCATCACTAGTTAAAAAAGGGATTCCACGACAGAGGTAATAATAAAACTCACAAAATTCAACCGTTTTCTTAATACTCAGAGGAATATGAGTATGTATTTGAGCCGTCCGCGGCTAGCTTGTAGCAAATGGTTTTAGCGATGGTTCTGCTGCGCCTTCTCCCTCCTCGGTTGGTTCGATTGTTCTCTCGAAACTTCCCGTCAGAGGGTTTCTTGTGCAGAGAGCGGGAGTTATTTGGGGGGCAAGCGCTTTGTTGTTGGAGAGAGTTTGCGTGGCAGCGGTGGCGGGTTTCCGCGATTTGCCGCGAGTGACGTGGTGTGTGGTGGTAGGGGCCGCAGCAGCCGGCTGTGGTGCGTCCCGTGTTGATGTCACACGAGTGTCAGTTCTTCTTCACTCTGTTAGCATGTGGCCACGACCTTATTTCCAGTTGATCTTTTTATTGTTTTCCGGGACGTGCCAATACAGACATCTCAATAGAGGAATTCCAGTTATGAGGATACGAACGTGAAGATTACACAACACTTCGTCCCCAACCGGAGAAAATCTCGGACCCTATTGGAAATCGAACTCTGATGCCTCCAGTTACCAATCCGCCACGCTGACCGCGGACCTGGCTGATGTTGAGAGCTAAGCTACGGTGCGGTGGCTCTCTCCTTCCGCGTTCTCCAGAAACCGGCGAGAGTTGTTATGCTCATTATACTGTTCTCGTGTCCTGTTTACATCTCTAATCCGAGTTAGGTCTTTACTCTCCTGTCAAATTTTCAACAGTGTCGTGATCTCAAATTGGTCGCTTTTTTTAAGTTTTAGACCGGTAGCTGTTGTGTGTAAGAGATACCACTGATTCGGTCCTTGTTAGTGTATACGTGTCTTCTCTTACGCTTTATATATGTGGGCCTCTTGTGGCCACAAATTTATGTTTTATGTATTTCTACCCATATGTTTTGTTTAATGCATTGTAAAGGCGGGATTGACGACTCATGTTTTAAGAAACCCACGGAGCAGCCATTCGACGGTGGGTCTTGTAGCTATATGGAGCCAGGTTTTGAAGTCAAGTAGTCTGGTTTTTTAATTTGTCATCCTGTTGTAAGTTGTCAACTGTAATTATTACTTCGCTATTCAAGTTCCGAATACTGCAGTAACTGTTAGAGACAGAAATTTCCTACTTAATTACAAGTTGACATTCCTACTTTCTGAACTGTCTGACCTGAGTGGCTTGTTATACAGTTAATCGGCTCCTATAGGTAGATATCATTTTGAAAAGGCTGTGTGCCTGTGATTAACTTTATTTCGTATATGTATACTCAGGTTTTAAATTTTAAGCGTTGTTCACTAATTGAAGTTACGTAATTACTGTTTTCTTAAATCTCTTCAACTAAAATGAACTTTGGCATAACGTAATTTATAAGTTTTAATAATTTATATTATAGATCCAAGTTCATATTCGCTTGATCTGGTGGAAGTATTGGGTAACTGGATTACGTCAAAATTTTGTGAGCACATTTAAGTTGCTCAACTCATATTTTATTTATATATTAAGTTCAAAGGTTCAAATGTGTGTGAAATCTTATGGGACTTAACTGAAAGATCATCAATCCCTAAGCTTACACTCTACTTAACCTAAATTATTCTAAGGACAAACACACACATCCATGCCCGAGGGAGGATTCGAACCTCATCCGGGGCCAACCGGATAGTCCATGACATCTACGCCTTAGACCGCTCGGCTAATCCCGAGCGGCTATATATTAAGTGCATCTGTTAATTTATAGTGGCTACATTCTTTCAAACTCATTGAAGTTTTTACACTTTTCCTGGCATGTAGTCAATGTGTAAAATTTGTTGCTTCAGCTTGGTTTCATGTGGGTCATCATCAGACTGTTAAACTGTTACATCTCATAGCATGATATCAGAAATCGTAATTTACAGTACAGAGAATTTGTTATTCATCCTATGAAAGTTGAAGCACGATTTTTCCGTTTTTAATATTGTAGTCTGATTTCCAGTTTGGTAAATTATTTTAAGTAAGGTATTTAGTGTTATCTCCGCCCATCACCTTACCACTTACTTCCAGCCGCTCCTACCGTTTCAGTGTTATAGCTCAGAACAAATGGAAATGGTGAACACAAACACAGAATGTCCCGCACGGCAAGCACAAGCAGTTAAAGTGCAAATTCAATCTCCGGTAAAATATAAAGGGTAATGTGTAAGATGAGACTCAACAAAATAAACTACTGGCCATTAAAATTGCTACGCAAAGAAGAAATGCAGATGATAAACGAGTATTCATTGGACAAATATAGTATACTAGAACTGACATGTGATTACATTTTCACGCAATCTGGGTGCAAAGATCCTGAGAAATCAGTCCCTAGACCAACCACCTCTCGCTGCAATAACGGCCTTCGTACGCCTGGGCGTGTACAGGTACAGCTGCCCATGCAGCTTCAACATGATACCACAGTTCATCAAGAGTAGTGACTGACGTAATGTCACGAGCCAGTTGCTCGGCCACCATTGACCAGACGTATTCAATTGATGAGAGATCTGGAGAGTGTGCTGGCCAGTGCAGCAGTCGAACATTTGCTGTATCCAGAAAGGCCCCTACGGGACCTGCAACATGCGGTCGTGCATTATCTTGCTGAAATGTAGGGTTTCGCAGGGATCGAATGAAGGGTAGAGCCACGGGTCGTAACACATCTAAAATATAATGTCCACTGTTGAAAGTGCCGTCAATGCGAACAAGAGGTGACCGAGACGTGTAACCAATGGCATCCCATACCATCACGCCAGGTGATACGCCAGTATAGCGATGACGAATACACGTTTCCAATGTGCGTTCACCGCGATGTCGCCAAACACGAATGCGACCATCATGATGCTGTAAACAGAACCTGGATTCATCAGAAAAAATGACGTTTTACCATTCGCGCACCCAGGTTCGTCGTTGAGTACACCATCGCAGGCGCTCCTGTCTGTGATGCAGCGTCAAGGGAAACCGCAGCCATGGTTTCCGAGCTGATAGTCCATGCTGCTACAAACGTCGTCGAACTGTTCGTGCAGATGGTTGTTGTCTTTCAAACGTCCCCATCTGTTGACTCAGGGATCTAGACGTGGTTGCACGATCCGTTACAAGCACGGCGTTCCGTTATTACCCGCCTGAACCCACCGATTCTCTATTCTGCTAACAGTCATTGGATCTCGACCAACGCGAGCAACAATGTCGCGATACGATCTACCGCAATCGCGACAGGCTACAATACGACCTTTATCAAAGTCGGAAATGTGATGTACGCATTTCTCCTCCTTACAAGAGGCATCACAACAACGTTTCACCAGGCAACGCCGGTCAACTGCTGTTTGAGTATGAGAAATCGGTTGGAAACTTTCCTCATGTCAGCACGTTGTAGATGTCGCCACCGGCGCCACCCTTGTGTGAATGCTCTGAAAAGCTAATCATTTGCATATCACAGCATCTTCTTCCTGTCAGTTAAATTTCGCGTCTGTAGCATCTTCGTGGTGCAGCAATTTTAATGGCCGGTAGTGTAATTTTACTTCTGTGACCGTCCTGCTAGAACGATTTCACAGCCGCTGGCGTCGTCTGCGAATGTCAGTGCACTCGGGCCCATTACCTTCATAAGGCGCATGTCAAGGTGAAATCAAACCAAAATTAAAAAAAAAATAATATCGTTTTTTCTGCTATATAAATATCTGGAGTTTCCTGGACATGTTGGTGCATAATTTTTGAAAAAAAATCGTTTAAATCCATTTTTAATGTTTTTTAACTCTTACTTGACACATCGCTATGTCTACATTGATTTTGTCATCCTCTCAGATTTGTATTCAAATCTCAGAAACTACATGTTCTAGAAGGCTGTGGATTTTCGTCTTTCTCTTTCAGATTGTTTACCATGGGTTGGCTGCACTGATTATTTATTATCTTTTCCCGCACACTTGTATATCTTTGAAAAAAAAAGGAATGTTTACATTGTTGATAGTTTGCTGTGTTTAAAGTGAAACTGTTATGTGTTGTTGCTCCTATTAAAGTGACAAAAACAAAAGGTATCTGCAAGAGACACCTGAACAAAGGAAATAGGTACTACAGAATTTCACTAATTGTGGATAATAGTGAATTGACGCAAAATAATTGCTGTTAAGGCGAGAAGACTGTTGGCACTCCTCCCAGTCCGTCGAAAAGAAAATTGCAAGCGCAGTGTGAAGGAGATACATTACCTGTCCATGAATGCATTGGTGTGAATATAGTTATAGATTTGAATATTTTAACAGCAGTGTTGAAAGAGACTTTAGCACGCAAGTTATGTTGTGGGCATATAGTGCTTTCAGAAGATGTGACTTAGGAATGAAATAGTGTGTAAGCTTAAAATTATATTCAATAATTGTGGTGTTGAAAAATCATTTCTAACTTCTTCAAATAGTTCAAATACCTCTGCACACTATGTGACTTACGTTCTGAGGTCATCAATCCCCTATAACGTAGAACTACTTAAACCTAACTAACCTAAGGACATCACACACATCCATTCCCGAGGCACGATTCGAACCTCCGACCGTAGCGGTCGCGCGGTTCCAGACTGTAGCGCCTAGAACCGCTCGGCCACCCCGGCCGAATGCTCAAACAATGAACTATATGAAGCCAATGTGATGTTAGTATATGGGCTTAGGTGTACTGGGAAAAGTAGTAGGAATGGTAGACTACTTGTGCTCTCGTGAACCTACCAAACCCTCCCACACAATATCAGAGGTACAAAGAAGTTATTGGCAACTGGATAGACTCTGTTGCAACAGAATCCATAAAAATTGCAGCTGTAGAAGCAGTCAATAAGGATGGTGGTGTAACAGACATTACTGTAGCATTTGATGGGTCATGGCCCAAAAGTGGCCACACTTACAAAAATGGATCTGCTACTTCAACAAGTGTTGGTACTCGTAAGGTTCTAGCCTTTGAAGTTCTTACCAAATATTGCCAGGATTGCACCTCACTTGATGATAGTGAGGAGAAAAAGATTGTCCATTAAGCCTTTGTGTACAAAAAACTACGAGGGATCAAGTGGTAGTATGTAGGTTGCAGCAGCTACGGCTATTTTTCATCGATTACAATCAGAGCGAGGGGTTCGATATACGAAAAATCTGGGAGATGGAGACTGTAAATCCTTCAACACTGTTTTAAAAAGCAAACCATATGATGAACCTATTACAAAACTTGAATGTGCAGGCCGTGTAAAGAAGAAGATGGGATCCCGCATTCGACAGCTGAAGAAGAAACTTCGCGACACCAAATTGTCAGATGGTAAAAGTATAAAATATGCTGGAAGGCTTACTTATAAAGTTATTGATGAATTTCAAGAATACTATGACAAAGTCATAAGAGAAAACAAGCATGATTTGGAAAGGATGAAAATAGCAGCACTGTGGGCAACATACTTTCACAGGCTATCCAGAGACAGTAACCCTGTACATAATATGTGCCAGCATGCAGCAGATACGTGGTGCAAGTATTGGAAAGCAGAGGCAGCAGGAGAATCAGATGTATTTAAACATAAACACCAAGAACCTCAAGCAGTAATGAAGGCCATTAAGCCTATATTCAGAGACTTAGCACACCCATGGAAAATGCCTCCATGGAAAGACACAAAATCTTAAAGAGGCATTTAACAATATTGTGTGGACACGGATTCCGAAAAATGTGTTTGTAGGCATAAAAACTTTAAGATTAGTGTGATACAGTTATTTCTTTCAATGGTGGTAATTACACTCCTGGAAATGGAAAAAAGAACACATTGACACCGGTGTGTCAGACCCACCATACTTGCTCCGGACACTGCGAGAGGGCTGTACAAGCAATGATCACACGCACGGCACAGCGGACACACCAGGAACCGCGGTGTTGGCCGTCGAATGGCGCTAGCTGCGCAGCATTTGTGCACCGCCGCCGTCAGTGTCAGCCAGTTTGCCGTGGCATACGGAGCTCCATCGCAGTCTTTAACACTGGTAGCATGCCGCGACAGTGTGGACGTGAACCGTATGTGCAGTTGACGGACTTTGAGCGAGGGCGTATAGTGGGCATGCGGGAGGCCGGGTGGACGTACCGCCGAATTGCTCAACACGTGGGGCGTGAGGTCTCCACAGTACATCGATGATGTCGCCAGTGGTCGGCGGAAGGTGCACGTGCCCGTCGACCTGAGACCGGACCGCAGCGACGCACGGATGCACACCAAGACCGTAGGATCCTACGCAGTGCCGTAGGGGACCGCACCGCCACTTCCCAGCAAATTAGGGACACTGTTGCTCCTGGGGTATCGGCGAGGACCATTCGCAGCCGTCTCCATGAAGCTGGGCTACGGTCCCGCACACCGTTAGGCCGTCTTCCGCTCACGCCCCAACATCGTGCAGCCCGCTTCCAGTGGTGTCGCGACAGGCGTGAATGGAGGGACGAATGGAGACGTCCAGCACGAACGCTGGTCCAACTGAGGCGCCAGGTGGAAATGGAATGGCAAGCCGTTCCACAGGACTACATCCAGCATCTCTACGATCGTCTCCATGGGAGAATAGCAGCCTGCATTGCTGCGAAAGGTGGATATACACTGTACTAGTGCCGACATTGTGCATGCTCCGTTGCCTGTGTCTATGTGCCTGTGGTTCTGTCAGTGTGGTCATGTGATGTATCTGACCCCAGGAATGTGTCAATAAAGATTCCCCTTCCTGGGACAATGAATTCACGGTGTTCTTATTTCAATTTCCAGGAGTGTATGTAAGATTAAAAGTCCTGGATCAGCTGGGAATAAATATAGGGCTGAATTCGGCAACTACAGTTGAAGCCATGGACCGATTAAGAGTGCTTAAAGCTGAAATTTCTGATCAGCAAAGATCTAGGAGGCAAGAAAGAAGAGAAGAATGAAGAATGTAGGTGAATAAGAAGGATGAGATTGTGGAGTAGGCTGCTTTTAGGAGTTTTTGTTTTTTTAAGAAGAAAGCTGTGTTTCTATAGACATCTTACTTAAACTTGAATTTTCTCAAAACTGTAAATTTTCATGCGAAAGACTCATGAACCAATAAACATATAAACATAAAATTTATGGGGATTGTTTATATAGAAGAGGTGATTATAGTTGTCTACAATCAGTGACGTTGTGTTGTATATAACACAATAATTTGTTGAAATAAACAGGTATGTTTATTAAAAAATTGTATCTCATTTCTACTATGTGTACTTTTTCCATTCTAGATCAGTGAACTAAATACATTCAGATAGTCAATATGTAAAAATTTGGTGATGATGTCTTCAATAATTTTATAAATACAGAGTTAAAAGTTGGAAGAATTTACTATTGACAGCATGGGGGGTCGGATCTCACCTCAAGTTAACAGCCAGGCCTGAACCGCAGGGAATGCCCCATAAACAAAGTAGAAGCTTGATTTTTTCTGAAAGTTCTTTAGACTATAATCGTCAGGTTTCCAAAAAGATGTTGCTGTCATGAATTATTATTCAAAACAAATTTTTAATACTGATGAGCAAAAATTCCAATTTTAGTAATTACTCATAGTTTTTCTTTAAAACAGTGTTTAGTTTTCAAATAAGAATAGTATCCTCTATCTATATTAGTTTTCAACAAATGTGTACCACAACATAAAAAATGAACTTCCGAGAGAAACAAACTAAGTTTAAAACGTGTTTCTTTATCTACCCTGCTTAACTATATGCCCTTGATAACAAAAACTTTTCCCAGGTCAATATTTATTTGGTTTGTGGTGTTCTTGCTTGCTTCCTTCTCTTTTTCAGATTTCTACACCGTATTCTTTCTTCTTTTGTGGTTTCCAACACTGATTTCTCTGATTCAATGAGTCTGCTGCGGTCACTGGCAACTGAAGTTATTTGTACAGATAGTCCACCAGGCCCTCCCACGATTTCCTTAACCTTAATCCTTGACACTGCGCTATCACTGAAACACTTCGGACCATCCAGTACACCTATTTTCAAAGTATTTAGTCCTACCAGAACAGGTCCTGGTATCCGTTCCCATATACAACTGTTAAATCTATCATTTCCGTTTTGAGTCTTACAATGTAATTACTTCTCTAATAATGTTGTGTCACTAAGAAATTGGAGACTAAAATATCATCACAAAAGAAACAATTCAGAACGAAATTCCGTTTATGAAAGAGATATCTGCTTGATACGGGGGTGCCGTTGGCTTATTTTGGGGCTTTTTTCGGTTACAGTTTCCTCGAAGTAAACTTAATGTTGTTCAGAAAACTGAAGATATTTTTTTAACACAAAAGTGAAAAAGTCGATTTTTTTGCACTTATTCACGTACTAGTCCCCTGAAGTCAGCATACGCCGGTTGCCCTCTCTGGGCTAGAAGATAAGCACGTACCTGAGAGTCTAGTAAAGATACAGTCACACACACACACACACACACACACACACACACACACACACACTTACTCAGTCCTGCGGTCTCGTACGGGTCAAACTCGTTTTCTGCTTTTGAAGAGGAGAAACATTGCGATAGTTCACCTGAGTAGATAGTAATGTATGGAAACATTACACTATCACATTACACTGTCAGGTGGCTCAAGCACTTTCAGTGTTTTGGAACATGACTGAAAAACGAAGAACAAGTTGCAGACAACCATTTCTCTGTGAGAAGTCAGTAATATCAAAGGGAGTGTAGGTCCTGGTGCTCGAAGACCGGCGTTGCCACTACAGAGGTGGTAGGAAGGAAGTCATAAACAGCCGCTGATCAGTTTCCAACATCTTGCACAACGTTTTCAGCACAGCAAAAGTCGCGCCACGCTTGTGCCCTCGACTGCTCACAACCAAAGAACAGGCCGCCCGCCCCAAGGATGCAGCGGAAACACTGCAGTCGACTCGTGACCGTCCTAACGACTTCTTTAGTCGTCTAAACACCACGGTCGAGTGTTGCATGTATCTCTACGAGACCGAGACAAAGGAGAAGACCAAGCAATGGAATCGAGTGGGATCGCCACTGTCGAAAGAGGCGAAGACACGAGACAATATGACGCTAAGTATATTTTTGTGACTGTGATGTGGTCGAGCCAGTAGATTATGCTCACAACGGGCAAATTGTCCCAGCAGCACACTAGCTGGATGTACTGGCGAGATTAGGTGAGGTCAACGCGTCGTGGCAGTTTATCCAAGGGTGTTTTTGCTGCACGTCTACGCCCCATTACATTCTGCACAAAACACATCCATCAAACCACATCTATATTCTGAAAACCACTGTGAAGTGCACGTCAGATGATACGTCCCAGTGTACCAGTTATTAGAGCGTTATCCAGTTCGATTCATGTGTAACGTCCCCTTAGAAAAATTATACATGACTGTGCTTAAACCGACACACAATATTTTTAGCGCAACGGAATCTGACTTTCAATAATCCCTACAAAAGCATGGCCCTGACTAACATTAACCTATACCTTTCACAAATCACTTACCTCACAAAAATCTTCGTTACTCGAACTACTGCAATACAGCGAGCGCCGCTACTGCCAGCTAAATAAAAGATTCAAACTACTGAAGGCACTAACTGCTGATAGGCATAATAGTGTTCAAAAGTCATAATACACTCCTGGAAATTGAAATAAGAACACCGTGAATTCATTGTCCCAGGAAGGGGAAACTTTATTGACACATTCCTGGGGTCAGATACATCACATGATCACACTGACAGAACCACAGGCACATAGACACAGGCAACAGAGCATGCACAATGTCGGCACTAGTACAGTGTATATCCACCTTTCGCAGCAATGCAGGCTGCTATTCTCCCATGGAGACGATCGTAGAGATGCTGGATGTAGTCCTGTGGAACGGCTTGCCATGCCATTTCCACCTGGCGCCTCAGTTGGACCAGCGTTCGTGCTGGACGTGCAGACCGCGTGAGACGACGCTTCATCCAGTCCCAAACATGCTCAATGGGGGACAGATCCGGAGATCTTGCTGGCCAGGGTAGTTGACTTACACCTTCTAGAGCACGTTGGGTGGCACGGGATACATGCGGACGTGCATTGTCCTGTTGGAACAGCAAGTTCCCTTGCCGGTCTAGGAATGGTAGAACGATGGGTTCGATGACGGTTTGGATGTACCGTGCACTATTCAGTGTCCCCTCGACGATCACCAGTGGTGTACGGCCAGTGTAGGAGATCGCTCCCCACACCATGATGCCGGGTGTTGGCCCTGTGTGCCTCGGTCGTATGCAGTCCTGATTGTGGCGCTCACCTGCACGGCGCCAAACACGCATACGACCATCATTGGCACCAAGGCAGAAGCGACTCTCATCGCTGAAGACGACACGTCTCCATTCGTCCCTCCATTCACGCCTGTCGCGACACCACTGGAGGCGGGCTGCACGATGTTGGGGCGTGAGCGGAAGACGGCCTAACGGTGTGCGGGACCGTAGCCCAGCTTCATGGAGACGGTTGCGAATGGTCCTCGCCGATACCCCAGGAGTAACAGTGTCCCTAATTTGCTGGGAAGTGGCGGTGCGGTCCCCTACGGCACTGCGTAGGATCCTACGGTCTTGGCGTGCATCCGTGCGTCGCTGCGGTCCGGTCCCAGGTCTACGGGCACGTGCACCTTCCGCCGACCACTGGCGACAACATCGATGTACTGTGGAGACCTCACGCCCCACGTGTTGAGCAATTCGGAGGTACGTCCACCCGGCCTCCCGCATGCCCACTATACGCCCTCGCTCAAAGTCCGTCAACTGCACATACGGTTCACGTCCACGCTGTCGCGGCATGCTACCAGTGTTAAAGACTGCGATGGAGCTCCGTATGCCACGGCAAACTGGCTGACACTGACGGCGGCGGTGCACAAATGCTGCGCAGCTAGCGCCATTCGACGGCCAACACCGCGGTTCCTGGTGTGTCCGCTGTGCCGTGCGTGTGATCATTGCTTGTACAGCCCTCTCGCAGTGTCCGGAGCAAGTATGGTGGGTCTGACACACCGGTGTCAATGTGTTCTTGTTTTCATTTCCAGGAGTGTATATATATGTATCAGTCCATGATATCCAATATTACAGATTTACTCTTTCTGATGGACACACGTCCAGATCGTCCGCTCTCAAAATTCCGCCATCTCTCTCCCCACATCCACCACTGCCGGCGGCTCACCTCCAACTGCGCAACGCTATGTGCTGTTGTCTCCGTACATGTTGTAATTAATTAACCTTATCGTCACGATCTGTACTTGAGTGACACATACGAGGTTGCGGTATATTACAAGAGTCACCATTTAAAGCCGGTTCTTGAAACTTTATAAGCAGGCTTTCTCCGGATTGTGTACGTCTTCCTTCAAGAGTCTGCCAGTCCTTTAGCATCTCTGTGACGCACTTCCATGGATCAGACAAACCTGTGACCATACGTGCTGCTCTTCTCTGTATATTTCCAATATCCACTATTTGGTACAGGTCCCACGCAATTGTGCAATATTCTGGGATTGGTCGCACGAGTGAGTTGAAATCAATCTCGTTTGAATTTATCCAGTATTCTACCAATAAAGCGATGTCTACCTCGTGCTTCACCTGCGACTGAGCCTATCTGATCATTCCATTTCATATCCCTAAAAGTGTCACACTCAAGTATTTGTGTGAGTTAACCGATTCAAACTGTCCTCACTGATATTACAGTATTGTCAAGTGCACAATGTTACATTTATGAGCGTTCAAAATCTAATAGCCAATTTTTGCACCACTTCGAAATCTTATCCATCTCTAAATGAATAATTACGCAGCATCTTTGAGACAGTATTTCATTATAGATAACTGCATAATCTGCAAAAAGTCTCAAATTACTGTTAATATTGTCGGCAAGGTCATTAATATACAACATGGACAGCAAGGGTCCCAACATGCTCCCCTCCGGACCATGTGATGTTGCTTGTACCATTGTCGATGACTCTCCACCCAAGATAACTTGCGCGTCTTCCCTACGAATAAATCCTTAATCCTGTCAGAAATAACGCTTGATACCCGAAATGACCGCACTTTCCATAATAAGTGTGGATGTGGTACTAAGTCAAGTGGTTATACCGCATGTACCTAACTGACGTGACTGAATACTTCGCCCAGTACTTCTTGGGGCAACATATTTTGTTTCACTCTTCCCACTGGCTTCTACTGTATTCTCCTGCACTTCAATCAACGACTTTTTCCTCTTTCCTTCTATGAAAAACCGTTGAGTGACAGGCATTTGAAGAGTAGAAACGGATAACGTTCTAGGTGTTATTCTTTCACAAAACACATTTTCAGTAGAATTGCTTTCTCGGTACTCTATTGCAGTCCCTAGACAGACCTGATCCAGACGTCGGGCCATGGAGAAAGTCTTTCAAACACACATTAGTAGATGACGCATGGTCTTTTTGCCAAGCTGTGCTTCCCTCTGGAATTCCAATATTTGAAAGCCATACGAAGTGATTTTTGTTGACTACAGATCCACTAGTTATAAAACATAACTCTTTACCTATATTACGACAAACAAAACGCATGTTAATATTAATGACATTCAAAACAAAAACTTTCATCCTGCTACTTTGTCGAAAACTGACAGTTTTGACACCTAGGTTCTGTACAAAAGGCAAATACAGTCCTGCAAAGAAGAAAACAGCAACCAGCCACTGTTAATATTGCTACTTATTTACACACATAGCCCCGTTATCGTTCCTAAACTGGCAGGTTCATCTTCCGGCAGCAATTCCTGCTGATGTTCCATGTGTTGCTGTTTACATTGGTTGCTGAAACAAACAGCTAACACATAACGTAAACAACAAGAAGTCGAATGTCTACATGGACGGGTGTCTGAAGATGAACCTGTGGATTTGAAACCACCAACCGCGCTATTAGTGTAAATAAATAGCATTATTAACAATTATTGATTAATGTTTTCTACTGTCCAAGAGTCAACTTGTAAAAACTTTCTTAATGGCAATTAAGACCAGTACGTTTCCTGTTATGGAACTTAGATAATTCTTAATGAAATATTTATATCCCAATTTGACTCATAAGTTGTTTGCAATGATGCATTTAATAGCATAATTGAGTGGTATCAGAAAACCTTCTCAATTTTTTACACAACTCAATTATTTGCAAGTACATATGCATCGTTTTTTTTATTCAGTTTGTAACACTTACACCTCTTATCGATACGGTAAGATCTGTATTCTGCACCTTCTTTCACTTGAGGTGAGCAGATACGAAAATAGTCTTTTTCCTAATCCTTAATATGATGTAATCTGGATACGCAGTGTGTAACGCGTGTAAGTACATATAATTTCATTGGTGATTGAGGGTAGTGTACTGAACAACATTTACTTCATTTGCAGAGTATTAATTATAGCTATTACGTGTTGTATGTTTTTAGATTGGTTAGTATATCCAAGTACATGTCGCAAGAGAAAGCTAGTAATGCTTGTTTTCCCCTGGGCAGTGCGTGAGGTGTTGATCCGTGGCTGCATGGACGCAAAAGGTTTACTGCATACTCACAAGCGTAGTCTACTTCTCGGCCAAGGAATTGCCATGCAGGTAACATGTCGTGAAGTTTGTGACGTGTTTGTGGGAAGACTGTTCGATGCAGAGAAAAAGCAACCAAAGCGCAGATGTGTACACATATTAAGGTGCCACATGTAAAAATATCTGCACTTATACCCTTTATCCAACATTTTGCAGATGTCACTTCTGAAGCTGTGTCACTGATGTACTGAATTCCAACATACTATGTAACTGGCTCATGCCTAGGGAATTTCGGTTAGTATATAAGTGAGGGAAGTTCTCGGCAACGAAAAGTCTTAGGCAGGAACGCAAAAGGTGGAGCGGCGTGAAGAGGCGCGAGAAGACTTTCTGGCGGATATAGCCAGTGGCTAACTAGCTACAAGTCAATAAGGCAAGGAATTCTGGAAAATAGGAGAGTTAAGCCTCATATATGGATATTTATTAGCCCATGCATCACGAAATTTATTGGATTGCTCCAGAATATCCATTTACGACGACAAGAAGATATTCTACAGAGCATATTGCATGACTGGATCATACAACATTGTTCTGTCGTCACTGAAAATCGCTACTGCATCCACCTTCAGGCAATGCAATAAGTAATCTTGTAAATGCATGCATACTCCTGGGTTTGCTGAAGTGTTTAAACAATAAGCGATTAAGAATAACTATGTTTTACGAACCATGTTTCACCCCAGGGTCTGACCTTGATGGAATCCTGAACCTATTACAATAATGTCCACAATTTTCTTTTATGACAAATTAAAAGTGCTTAAATGATTAAGTGACGTAATTAAAAGTTTTACTAAATTTTGTGGAGCATCGGGATCCGGTTTTGCAAACAGGCTTTAGAGTTAAGTGCTCCACATGGCAATTAAATTAAAGCATATTTCATTACAATTTCTTTCTGAAGTGAAACAAAGTATAGGCCATAACAATTTGAGGGCTTGTATCCATTATATTGCTAAAACATGAATGTAAATAGTGATTTTGTGTGTATATTCTTTTTATGTATGTTGTTACTATTTTTATTTTGAAAGAGTTAATTAAGAAATGTATTGTCGGGCAGGAAAGGCTTAGCCCTCCTCCTAAGTTAAACAGTAAGCCACAATGAAAGTTCATGGAAAACTTAGTTATTTCTTAACTATTTGTGCTATTAAACTCATGAGTTACGTTATATTACATTAACAGATTCATGGTCCTATGTACAGCTCATGTTCTGTGCAATGCAAAGATTTACATACAGTCTATGGCAACTATTAGTGTACATTTTAGTTAAACTAACAGCTTGGTAATTACATCAACATTATTGCCTTTCAGTAGCGAAGTTCTAGGGCCGCCTCATGTCGAAATTATCAGTGTTTCTCCTCTGTTAGTGATGCATTGTAATTTCAATTATTCTCTTACACACTAAAGCAAGTGGTATATGTTAGTGTGAAGTAATTCGTTGCCACTACACTTAAATAGATATCAACTCTTCTCCTGAGTGGTTACTTTGCTAACATATGTTTGAGTGTGCTCTTGTTTTCGAGTCTGATACCCAAACACTTTTCCTCTTGGGAGTGAAGCTCAAGCTTGCAGTTAACTTACTTTGTTTACTACACGTCTGCTTGGAACTGCTTTTGCCTAATTTGGCGGGCTAACTTTGTTTACTACACGTCTGCTTGGAACTGCTTTTGCCTAATTTGGCGGGCTACCTTATTTATTTGCATGATCGCAGATTTTACTTTTAAATATACAGGGTGTTACAAAAAGGTACGGCCAAACTTTCAGGAAACATTCCTCACACACAAAGAAAGAAAATATGTTATGTGGACAAGTGTCCGGAAACGCTTACTTTCCATGTTAGAGCTCATTTTATTACTTCTCTTCAAATGACATTAATCATGGAATGGAAACACACAGCAACAGAACGTACCAGCGTTACTTCAAACACTTTGTTACAGGAAATGTTCAAAATGTCCTCCGTTAGCGAGGATACATGCATCCACCCTCCGTCGCATGAAATCCCTGATGCGCTGATGCAGCCCTGGAGAATGGCGTATTGTATCACAGCCGTCCACAATACGAGCACGAAGAGTCTCTATATTTGGTACCGGTTTTGCGTAGACAAGAGCTTTCAAATGCCCCCATAAATGAAAGTCAAAACGGTTGAGGTCAGGAGAGCGTGGAGGCCATGGAATTGGTCCGCCTCTACCAATCCATCAGTCACCGAATCTGTTGTTGAGAAGCGTACGAACACTTCGACTGAAATATGCAGGAGCTCCATCGCGCATGAACCACATGTTGTGTCGAACGTGAAAAGGCACACGTTCTAGCAGCACAGGTATAGTATCCCGTATGAAATCATGATAACGTGCTCCATTGAGCGTAGGTGGAAGAACATACTGACGAAACTAAAATAAGCTCTAACATGGAAATTAAGCGTTTCCGGACACATGTCCACATAACATCTTTTCTTTATTTGTGTGTGAGGAATGTTTCCTGAAAGATTGGCCGTACCTTTTCGTAACACCCTGTATACTGAAGACTTCATTCTCGCTCGAACAACATTGCATCATTTGAATATGTAACCCTTCATGTGACAAACTGCATTCTTATTACTTTCCATGATCATTATCAAACTTAAATCCGAGTAAAGGGATAATTTTCGAGGATAAATTTGCTTAGTTCGTTAACTCCCCCAACCTAACGAGATATATCTTGAGAAATGTGAGATTCGAACTTAGAACTTTTTCATTTGCAGAATCTAGATGATTTACGAGATGGAAACTTTCCTGGAGAGTCAGAATGTGGACACCTAAAACCGGGCACTTGCCAACTGATCCATCATTAGGAAGCATTTGTGGCATTAAAGGTGATTATTTAGAGAAAAATTGACTTCATTATCAAGTTTTAAGTTCGCGATTTGAATTTTTCCTAGGTGACAATTAAGACTGTATGAATAACAAGGAGAACTCTGAAAGTGCCATCATCGGACTTCCCAGGAACTTCACTCAGTGGAAGAGGAGTCAAAATAAACGAACGTTTGTCGCGACTTATCTGTAGACATTCGATAGTTCCTGGAGAAACGACAGTCAAAGTTTTCGAGGTATTTTCGAGGTTCTTCATGTGCTTCTTACTGAGATGTATCCCCAAGCGAAATGGTGGCTCATTGGTTAGCGTCTCCGTTTCTTTAATTTTGCACCCCCTTTTTAAAAACTATTTTATTTGTATTGTTTTCATTTATGTACCCATGTCTGTAGCAGGCTAGTATACGAATATTTGTTATCAGATTAGGATAAACAAGAGCGTTATATTAACTGTAAAATTACAGATGGATTTCATAATAAATGTCATAAGAATGTTGTATATGTATGAATGATAGGTTGAGGTGTTACAATCTTCTTAAAATCTCATATTCTGATATGTCATTTTCATATCAGTTCTTATATTAATTCATGTATATCATTTATAAGCTTAATCTTCGGAATGTTTGGTGCGTTCCTTTGAATGATAACGATTGTACAACATTCGAAACAGAGATATTGTAAACACCATGAGAATTGCGCATCTTCTTATGTAAAGAATTCGCCTTATGCGGAACTAAAGTGAATAATTTCCACAAATATAGTTTGGTGAAAAAAAATATAGTATGCTCGTCTGCTCCGATGAATCAAACTCAATGAAGACTTAAAAATTACTGACAGGCTGAAGGTCTTTGATCAACAACTCAGAGTCTTGTACTTGGTCGAGTTTTCTACAAATTTTAACGTTCTGCTACTGCACACGGAAACAAACTACCTCAAGAGTTTACTTTTAATAAGTGCAGAGTGATGTAGCTCCTTGGAAAAACAAAGTACATTCATTGTGATACCAAAGTTTGTGAATCAGGTTCATATCCAATAAAGGAGGCTCAACTGTCGGCAGAGCTGCAGCGGCTAGGCAAAGTCTATCGAGGAGTCACCTGGTCGCCAGCAGACAACGGCGTTTTACTGGAGCGAACGTCCGTCTGCGACTCTGGCTCGATGTCAACTGCCTGTGCACAGAGGTGCGCAGGCCTAAGAACTGTCCACGGCATGATATTTCGAGAAGTATTTTAGGTCACGTGGGTACGGGACCAGTCGTGCCGCTGCTAGGGCCGCCTGGCGGAACTGCTGCAAAACTGTGTTCTGTACCCGAACGGTGGCGTGGCATTTAGGCAACCCGCGGCGATCTTAAGTTAGACGGCTCACTCGGGAAGGAATGGTGGCCAACACTGCTGAAGATTTCACGCGTTGGCACCAATTTCGCGACACACTATAATTTTTTTTTTCTTGTCATCAGTCTTATGACTTGTTTGATGCGACCCGCTGCAAATTCCTCTCCTGTACCAAACTCTTCTTCTCAGAGTAGCACTTGCGACTTATTCCTCAACTATTTGGCGGATTTATTCCAACCTCTGTCTTCCCACACAGTTTTTACAGTTTTTACTACTACAGCTTCCTCTAGTTCCAAGGAATTTATTCCCCAATACCTTATCAGAAGTCCCACCAACCTATCCTTTCTTCTTGTCGGTGTTTTCCATATATTACCTCCTTCGCAGATTCTGTGGAGAACTCACTCTTTCCCTTATCAGTCCATCTAATTCTCAACATTCTTCTGTACCACCACATGTCAAATGCTTTAATTCTCCTCCTCTCCGGTTTCCCCACAGTCCATGTTTAACTGCTATACAATGCTGTGCTCCAAACATTCTCAGAAATTTCTTTTTCAAATAAGAGGCCCATGTTTGGTGCTAGCAAACTTCTCTTGGCCAGGAATTTCCTTTTTGCAATGGTAGTCTGCTTTTGCTGTCCTCCTGTCTCCGTCCGTCACGAGTTATTTTGCTGCCTAAGGTAGCAGAATTCCTTAACGCCACCTACTTCATGACCGACAATTCTGATGTTGAGTTTCTCGCTGTTTTCATTTCTCCTGCTTCTCATTACTTTCTTCTTCGATTTACTCTCAATCCATATTCGATGATCATTACATTATCCATTCATTCAGCAGATTTTGTAATTCTTCATCACTTTCGCTGAGAGCAGCAATGTTGTCAGCGAATCTTATCATTGGTATCCTTTCACTTTGAATTTTAATTCCTCTGTTGAAAATTGCAGCGAAATGAAGATCTGCAGTGGATAGGCACTTGGTGCAGGGAGTGGCAACTGACCCTTAACATAGACAAATGTAATGTATTGCGGATACATAGAAAGAAGGATCCTTTATTGTTATATTATATGATACTGGAACAAACACTGGAAACAGTTACTGTAAAATATCTAGGAGTATGCGTACGGAACGATTTGAAGTGGAATGATCATATTAAATGTTGGTAAGGCGGGTGCCAGGTTGAGATTCATTGGGAGAGTCCTCAGAAAATGTAATCCATCAACAAAGGAGGTGGCTTACAAAACACTCGTTCGACCTATACTTGAGTATTGCTCATCAGTGTGGGATCCGTACCAGGTCGGATTGACGGAGGAGGTAGATAAGATCCAAAGAAGAGCGGCGCGTTTCGTCACAGGGTTATTTGGTAAGTGTGATAGCGTTACGGAGATGTTTAGCAAACTCAAGTGGCAGACTCTGCAAGAGAGGCACTCTGCATCGTGGTGTAGCTTGCTGTCCAGGTTTCGAGAGGATGCGTTTCTGGATGAGGTATCGAATATATTGCTTCCCCATGCTTATACCTCCCGAGGAGATCACGAATGTGAAATTAGAGAGATTCGCGCACGGAGGCTTTCCGGCAGCCGTTCTTCCCGCGAACCGTACGCGACTGGAACAGAAATGGAGGTAATGTCAGTGGCACGTAAAGTGTCCTCCGCCACACGCCGTTGGGTGGCTTGCGGAGTATAAATGTAGATGTAGAACGTTTCTTTTATTTCCATCATTGCTTCTTCGATGATAGATTGAACAATAGGGGCGAAAGACTACGTCCCTGTCTTACATCCTGTCTAATCCTAGCACTTCGTAATTGATCTTTTACTCTTATTATTCCCTTTTGTATCTTTTACGTGTTGTATATCACCCGTCTCTCCAAATAGCTGAACCCTATTTTCCTCAGAATTTCTAACATCTTTCACCATTTGACACTGTCCAGGTACACAAATCCTAAGAACGTGTCTTAGTTTTTCTTTAGTCTTGTTTCTGTTACCAACCGCAACGTCAGAATGTTTTCTCTAACGTCTTTACCTTCGCTAAAACTTGACTAATCGTCATCTAACACATCCCCAGTATTCTTTTCCATCTTCTGTGTATTATAATAGTTAGCAGCTAGAGTGCATGAGCTGTTAAGTTGATTGTGTGATAATTCTCGCACTCCTCATCTATTGCAGTTTTCGGAATTGCGTAGATGATACTTTTATAAAAATCAGATGGTATAACGCCAGACTCATACACTCTAAACATCAACTTTGTTCAGTCCATTAAATTTCGGGCATGCAGCCGTGTAAGTAAAACTTCCTCCACTGATATTTCGGCCGTGTATCGTCCTGCCATCCTCAGTGTGGGTGACAAGACTAACATCAAGATGCCAAGCGCGTCCTTATATGCTCCACCGCGGCGGTACTGCGCATGCGGGTCACAGATGCCGGTCAGCGGAAAAGAAATACGCTTACACATGAGCCGCCTGTGGCGAAGGCGTGCTGACATTCGATTCGATTCGGCGCCCGTGACATCATGACGACTTGTCTGCAGTTTCATTACCCCAAGAACCGGATTCCATGCTTTGTCCAAATTAAAACCATTATCTCTATTTATTAAGTTATTAGCTAATCTAATGCCTATAGCTTCCTTGAATATAAATCCCAAAAGGAAGGTTGTTTTGACTTTTCTATATGCTGAGTCAGTCCTTCTGACAGTAATTTCTTTTTCGATTTCTTCTCATTTTTCATGCAGCCATTTCACCTTGGTTTCCCTGCACTTCCAATTTATTTCATTATTCGTAGGTTTCCCTGAACATTTTGGTATTCCCTTGTTTCACTGATCAACTGAAGTATTTCTTCTGATACCTATGATTTGTTCGCTGCTACATTCTTTGCACCTATGTTTTTGTTTCCAGCTTCTGTGACTGGCATTTTTGGAGATGTCCTTTCCTCTTCAACTGTACTGCCTACTGAGCTATTCGTAATTACAGTATCTATAGTCTTAGAGAACTTTAGGTGCGTCCCTTCATTCCTTATACTTCCGTATCCCGTTTCTTTGCCTATTGATTCTTCCTGACTAAGCTCCTAAGCTTCAACCTACGCTTCACCACCACTAAAATGTGATCTGAGCTTAACATATTCTCCTCGGTAAGCCTTATAGTCCAGTATATAGTTTCGGAATCTTTGCCTGACCATGATGTAATCTAAGTGAAATCTCCCGTATCTGGCGCCCTTCCAAATATACCTTCTCCTCTTGTTATTCTTGAATAGAGTATTTGCTGTTACTAGCTGAAATTTATAGCACAAATCAATTGTTGTTTTTTGTCTCTCTTTCCTAGCTACATGCCCGTATTTTCCCGTAACTTCTTCTTCTATTCATTACCCTAAAACCGCATTCCAATCCCTCATGACTTAGATTTTCGTCTCCCTTTACATACTGAAAAACACTTTCAATATCCTCATATACTTTCTCTATCTCTCCATCTTCGGCCTGCGACGTAGTATATACCTGAACTATCGTTGTCGTTGTTAGTTTGCTATCGATTCTGATGAGAAAAACCCTATCAACGAACTGTTACAATAACGCACTCTCTGCCCTATCTTCCTATTCATAATGAATCCTACTCCCTTTATACCATTTTCTGCACGCTGTTTATATTACTCTATGGGCATTTGACCATTGATTCCCTGTCTTCTTTCATTTAACTGACCAACTCTATTTCTAGATTGAGCCTTTACATTCCCCTTTTCTGTTTTTCTAGCTTCAAGCTTCTGACACTCCACACCCCAACTCGTAGAACGTTATCCTTTCTTTCGTTATTCAGTCTTTTCTCATAGTCACCTCCGCATCGGCAGTCCCCTATCGGAGATCAGAATGTAGGCTAATCCGCAATCTTTTGCCAATGGAGAGATCGTCACGACGCTTTTCAATTACAGGTTCAAAATGGTTCAAATGGCTCTGAACACTATGCGACTTAACTTCTGAAGTCATCAGTCGCCTAGAACTTAGAACTAATTAAACCTAACTAACCTAAGGACATCACACACATCCATGCCCGAGGCAGGATTCGAACCTGCGACCGTAGCGGTGGCTCGGTTCCAGACTGTAGCGCCCAGAACCGCACGGCCACTCCGGCCGGCAATTACAGGGGACATGTCCAGTTGATAACCATTGTGTCTTTAATGCAGTGGATTCCATTGCCTTCTATATCCTCATACCATTGATAATCAATGATTCGTCCTCCTTTTAGAGGAAGTTTCCGACCAAAAGGGCAAGAGAGTGCCCAAAATCTCTATCCGCTCTTCAGTCCTTTTTGAAAAAACCGTTAGCGAAATTAGGGTGACTTCCTACGCTCGAAGTCTTCCACCGCCGTTTCCGATAATTTTTACTCAAAAGTTATCAGTGGCGGGATTAGAACCCGCGACCGAGAACGTTTTGATTAGTAATCACAGACGCTACTGCTAGATGGAATTTTTTCACTTTGAGAATACTGAAGACCTATATCTTTTAATTGTAAAAAACCATTCACTCGCTTAGATCGGATAAAATATTTCTTTATATAAGACAGGCGGTTTCTACAGACTTTGCTGTCATTTTGAGATCTTACCATCTTGTTATTATAAAACATGATCATTTTGCGCTGAACTTCAAGCACTAGACCACGGACATAACGGGTTGTTTTTCTGCAAACAGCCGGCTGGAGTGGCCGTGCGGTTCTAGGCGCTACAGTCTGGAGCGAAGCGACGGGTACGGTCGAAGGTTCGAATCCTGCCTCGGGCATGGATGTGTGTGATGTCCTTAGGTTAGTTAGGTTTAATTAGTTCTAAGTTCTAGGCGACTGATGACCTCAGAAGTTAAGTCGCATAGTGCTCAGAGCCAACCATTTTTTTTCTGCAAACTGGCACTTGCAATTCATCACGTATCTAGATACACTACTAGAATTTCACGGTAAACAGTTTCAAATAATTTTCTCATTCTCTTGTTTTTTAATGAATTCATCTGAGATGTAGTCAGTTGTCAAATAACGATATATCAATACCCACTGGAAGTAATGTTCTACATGGTAGTAATGTTCTACGGGTATATAAAAACCAAAAATAAAAGTAATAATGGAGTTTCAAACAAATGGCGCAAAATTTAGAAGCCACCTCACTAGCTCCTGTGCCAACATTTCGTCTGTGGATATCGCACAGTAAAAAGCACATAAATTACCTGTGAAATACCTCGAAAACTTTACCGTCGTTTGTTTTAGAAACGGTCGAGTATGTGCGGATGAAGCGAGACATGCGTTCGCTTCTTTTGACCTACCCCGTAAGCCTCATACTTCAGAACCACCTTTCGGTTGTTTTCAGCTTTTCTCTGTGTGAATTCAAATGTGAAGCAACCTTACAGCAACCTTACCCATACTGTGCAGCAACCATTCTTTATACGAAGGTATCGGGATTATTTTGTATACTGCGAAATAAGTTCCAGCTTTCCCTGTATTGTAGCCTGTACTGCATTCAATTTTAGAAACTATGCCGCACACTCTCGTGACTGTCGGCTTGATTTTCGAAAACTCCTCCTGACTGTCGTGTCCGTTTTCGAAAACTCCTGACCCCTGGCCGAAAACGCCTGCGTCTTTGTTAGGACGTAACGTCCGGTTGACAGTAGGCCCAGTAAAAAGCGTCTTTGTTCCCCGTTCGCTGGCAATACTGACGAGCCACTCGCGCCTTTGCGCGGCCCGCCAGTTCAGAGCACGGGGTGCCGGCTTTACGTTCGGCGGCTGACTCCGTCGGACACACAACAGTGGTGGCGTGTGCCCGCGTGATTCGCCGATGAATTCGGGGAGCGCGCCGGCAAATAAAACAGGAGTGGCTATTATGCGCGCCGTGTCGGTTCGGGCAGTTCGCCCGACTCCCGAAAAACAGCGGCCGGGCCGGTTCCTTCCTTTGTGCCGGGCGCGGTGAGGGGTCCCCAGCGCGGGGGCGCTGTTCCCGTGAACAATAGCGGCGCGCGCCAAACACTCGCCGGCGTTTCCCTGTTCAGGCCTTGCACAATGCGCTCGCGAGTCCATTGAATAAATCGGTCCCCTCCATGGGACCGAGCTGCGGCGTAAATACAAATTTTGTAAGCAGATTTGTACGAGCTTACATGCTCCACTAGCGTATATAAAAGAAAAAAAGACTGGCTGAAGTGCATTACTGATATCGTGGGCGTTTTGCCGTCAGTTTTATGTAGCACTAGTGACCCGGCGTGGCTCCGAGCACGCAACATTAAAAATCTACGACCAGACGACTGGCGTCGTGTATATTGCTTAGTGCTATAAATAAAATTCAGAGAACAAAGTTAAGGAATTTTTACGTGTATAGACTGCAGCGGCGAGTGAAAATTTATACCAAGGACGAGAATCGGATCTGGGTCGCCCGCTTATACCAAAATTCTCGCTACCGCGCCAATCTTTTTAAATTCCTCCTTAAGGTAGATTGGGACGGCAATGACAATTTTGATTGAGGTGGGTAATCTGTGCAATTGGGTGAACCCCTGTTGAAAGGTCTCTGTTGGATTCCTTTCATGTTTAATTTCTCAAATTTGTTGTCTTTTATGGAATAAATTCCTCTTCTAAATTTACTGTGGCGTTTCTGACTATCTGGGAGGAGACTGAGTAGTGGAACGTGTTACTTTTACACGTAAACAAGAACGATCTGTCACACTACTACACTTGAAAACACAGTTAATATGTAATTCATGTCACACAGTCTCATACGGAACCTACATCCGCTTTCTGTGATATACAGTATATGATAAGATACTGTCATCCCCCTTCCCTTCTGTGTGAGAGGATGAATGATCAAATGTGTTTGTAGTTGCATGCTTGAGGGTAGCAGACAAGGCTGTCTGCTAGAGAACAGTGGGACCAACGTCGGAACAGGTAGCTACGGTTCCTAAAAGCAAAGAGGTTTCTATTCTTAGTATGGTCCAGTCCGTCCCTTGTCATGTTGGTATAGGAAGCTGCCCCTCTGGCCCCTTCCGTTTGTCTTTGTGAGCGACTCTCAGGAAGCACGCTGGGCGGTAGGCAGTTGCAGTCTGGCGGTAGGCAGTTGCAGTCTGGCGGTGGCGAGCGTCTGAAATGGTAAGATCTCCGGCTAAGCGCGTGTCTGCTAAGTCCGTAGGACAATGGATTTGTTAAGTTCAGCCTAACTGAGAATTTAATCACCTTTATTTCGGGTTAGCTCTAAAATAGCTAAGGTTATCTTAAATTGCAGCGTAGTGTAATTCTCGTGTGAAGTTCATATTATTTTCCGGTAGTTGCTTTGTGAGTAAAGTGGAACCACGTGTTGGTCAGTAACTCTAACTAAGATCAATCTTAAATGCGAATGCTTGTGTGATTATAACGTCTCGTCTTAACAATATTTTCAATATATCAACTTTTCTTTATGTTCAACCCACGTGGGGTGTACTTTGCGAGACCAGTACCACGTGCTTATATAACTGTTTGACCCATCAGGTTAATAGTAAGACGTTAGTAACCAGTTCAAGGTTTTTCTTTTGTCAATTGCTTTTCGATCGAATTTATTTTATTATCAAAATTACTGTGGAGTTATACGCTTTCTGTAAACCAAGCTGACCACGTGAAGCATGTGGTGGAATCATCAAAGTAGCCCTCAGCTATTCTTCTTGGGAAGATTTCACAAAGAGTTAATATGAATTTAGTATACCAGTGTGTGGTAATTACATGACGGACAGGATTGTGCTACGAACGTAATTTCTTTGACTGAAAATTTGAATCTGTTGGTTGTGGTTAACTTTCTCTTGCATGTGTTTCAATGTTCTTTGTGTGTTGTTTTATGAATGCAGTGTTGTATCCAGTCTCCCAATCTTGGCTCCATATTTTATGTGTTCCATAAGATTCCAATCTCACATTTTCACAATCGTAAATAAGGCACCAGCTCAGTATAACTCACGTATAATATGCTGAAATTTCAATGATCAATCTTAAAAATAAATTTGCAAATATAAACTGGTTTCTTTCTTTTTATTTAAATTCTCCCTTTTTATATATAGATATATTACCGGTTGTTGTATGACTGTAAAAGATTATAATCAATGTTAGTCTTATTGGTAATGTGGTAAACCTAGACTAGTTACCAGCAGAAACAGTTGCTTAGTAATGCAAGATTAACTTCCCCAGACAGCTCACAGCTTTCAACCCGCTTTCATTGGCTATTAGTAACTATTTCATACCAAAATTAAAAATAAAACGTTACACTGTGCCAAAGTGGGTTAGTACCTTGATGTACGAGACCCGGGATCGATTCCCAAACTGGACAAAAGTTTTTACTCGCCGGTTCAGTCTACAAGCATAAAATCACATCTGTATGACACCAATTGACGGTCTCGTATACTGACGTAGGCCGGGAGAGCGGTGTGCTGACCACATGCCCCTCCATATTCACATCCAGTGACGCCGAGGATGACACGACAGCCAGTCGGTACAGTTGGGTCTTCCTGGCCTGTTCGGGTGTAGTTTTTATGAAACCAGTAAAGTCTCTCGAACTGTGTTAGTTCTTTCGTATAAGTAGAAGTACTAAGGAATGTCGGGATGTGCTTGAAGTTCTTCAAGACTTTAGATGCAGCAATAAGGAATGGCCCAATAGGCAGCACAGTTGAAGAGGAATGGGTATCTCTAAAAATGGCAACCACATAAATAGAAAAGTAAACCATAGGCACAAAGAATGTAGCTGCTAAGAAACCATGGGTACAAGAAGATACGTTTTAGTTGATCACTGAAAGATGGAGGTAAACAAACGTTCAGGGATACTTACATAGTACAAATACAACTCGCTTAGGAATGAAACAAATATGAAAGGCAGGGAAACTAAGGCGAAAGGGCTGCATGGAAAATGCAAAGAAATGGAAAACGAAATGATTGTTGGAAGGACTGAGTCAGCATATAGGAAAGTCAAAACAACCTTCGCTGAAATTAAAACAACGATGGTAACATTAAGAGTACAACGCGAATTCCACTGTTAAATGCCGAAGAGAGAGCGGATAGGTGGAAAGATTACATTGAAGCGCTCTACAAGGGGACGTCATGTCTTATGTCCTAGAAGAAGAAATATGAGTCGATACACAAGAGATAGGGGATCAAGTACTGGAATCAGAATTTAAACGGGCTTTGGAAGACTTAAGATCAAGTAAGGCAGAAAAGGTAGATAACATGCCATAAGTGTTTCTAAAATCATGTCGGATGTGGCAACAAAGTGACTGTTCACGTTGATGTATGAGTCTGGCGATATACTGATTTTTGGAAAAGTATCATCTACACAATTCCAAAGACTGCAAGAGATGAGAAGTGCGAGAATTATCACACAACCAACTTAACAGCTCATGCATTCTAGCTGCTGACAAGAATAATATACAGGAGAATGGAAAAAAAGCTGACGATCCATTTTGCTTTACTAAAGGTAAAGAACTAGAGAGGCAAATCTGTCGTTGCGGTTGATAACGAAAGGAAGTGTAAAAAAAATCAAAACACGTTCCAAAGATTTATCGACCTGGAAAAAGCGTTCAAAACTCTGAGGAAAATAAGGATAAACTATAAGGAGACAAGTATAATATACAGTATATACAAGAGCCAAGAGGAAATAATAAGAGTGAAAGACCAAGAACGAAGTGCTCGGATTAAAAAGGATTTAAGACAGCGCTATAGACTTTCGTCCCTACTATTCAATCTGTACATCGAAGAAGCAATGATGTAAGTAAACGAAAGGTACAGGAGTGGAATTTAAATTCAAGGTGAAACGATTTCAATGATACGATTCGCTGACGACATTGCTAAGTGAAGAAGATTTACATGATCTCCTGACTGCAACGAACAGTGTAATGAGTACAGAGTATAAGTAGAGAGTAAATAGAAAGAAGATGAAAGTAATGAGAAGTAGCAGAAATGAGAACGCCGAGAAACTTAATATCAGGACTGTAGGTCACAAAGTAGATGAAATTAAGGAATTCTGCTACCTAGGCAGCAAAACAACCAATGACGGACGGAGCAAGGAGGGTATCAAAAGCAGACTAGCACTGGTAAAAAGGGCATTCCTGGCGAACGAAGTCTACTAGTATCAAACATAGGCCTCAATTTGAGGAATAAATTCCTGAGAATGTACGATTGAGGCACAGCATTGTATCGAAGTGAAACATGGACTATGATAAAACCGGAACAGAAGAGAATCGATGCATTTGAGATGTGGTGCTACAGACGAATGCTGAAAATTAGGTGGACTAATAAGGTAAGAAATGAGGAGGTTCTGCGCAGAATCGGAAAGGAAATGAACATGTGGAAAACACTGATAAGGAGAAGGGACAGGATGACAGGACATCTGTTAAGACGTCAGAGAATGGCTTCTATGATACTGGGAGCTGTAGAGGGCAAAACGTGTGCTGGAAGACACAACATCAAGGAAATAATTCAGGTCCCAAAAAGTGGTTCAAATGGCTCTGAGCACTATGGGACTTAACTTCTAAGGTCATCAGTCTCCTAGCACTTTACTTAAACCTAACCTAAGGACATCACACATATCCATGGCCGAGGCAGGATTCGAACCTGCGACTGTAGCAGTCGCGCGGTTCCAGACTGTAGCGCCTAGAACCACTCGGCCACATCGGCCGGCGAAATAATTCAGGATGAGCATGCAAGTGCTACTCTGAGATAAAAGGGTTGGCATAGGAGAGAAATTCGTGGCGCCCCGCATCAAACCAGTCAGAAGACTGATGACTCAAAATTAATCAAAAATAAAACATAATAAAGAAATAAATCTGCAGAATAAACGCAGAGCGTATGGATAGCAGCCACCTTCCACGTCAACGATTCAGACTGGATCCCCCATTTACTTTCGATGCTGGAACGTGGAGAGTCTCGACAATTCTTGTGTTAGGGACAATTTCAAGCAGACTGGGAAGACAGTGAGAACTTGGATAGAGGCAGGACCCATGCCAGGGTAATCCATGCAGTTGTGTAAACCGCTAGGTCAAAGTGGCTTAGTGGCTAATGCACCTGCCTAGTAAGGTGCAGATCTGAGTTTGATTCCCAGGCTGGGTAAAAGTTTGCTCTCGACGCTTCCGTCTATGTACATAAAATTATATCTGTATGAGCCCAGTAAAATCTCTGAAATTGTATCGTTTCATTTGTACAACATTAAGTAAGTGAATATCCTCACTTTCATATAACTTACGCGATGTAAGCAGCGTACGCCAGGAAAGTTGTGCTCCCTGCCGCCGTTGGATAAGCAGCTGCCAGCAGAAAGTCGTATACTTCTAGCTCACTCATTTGTTACATAGTTCAATTCTTAATTGTTTTGCGTGTTTTTGTTACTTGCATTGTTTAATTCATAAATTTCGGGCGTATTATAGTATTTAAGAGTTGTAGCATCGCGTTTTAGTACCTGAATAGTGTAAATTCGCGTTGTCTACTTCCGCCGCCGAGCAGTGTGTCAGCAATGCGCAAGTAGCAGCATTACTGCATTTACTAGGCAATCTTGTATGTTAATAACCGTTTAAATTTTGCGTCGATTTGTTTGTGCTCTCTGTAGATTAATTCAGACGTTCTTTGCACAACAGTTTTTAGCATGGACAGGGACTGCAACTGCTGTGTTCGGATGCAGCCTGAGTTGACATCCCTTCGTTCGCGGCTTCAGGCAGTGTTGGCTTCGGTCACACAGCTTGAGGCTGTTGCTAAGGGGCAGCACTGTGGGGGTCCAGATGGGGGTTTGTCGGGGACGGCCAGCTCGTCCCACGCGTCCCCCGATCGGACTACGACTGTGGCTTCCCGGGATACTGCCCACATTGAGGCTGATCCCTCACCTGTGGTAGAGTGGGAGTTCGACTCGAGGTGTGGCAGGGGGCGAAAGACATTCCGGAGGGCTGAACGGAAGCCCTCTCCAGTTTGTCTGACGAACCGGTTTCAGGCTCTGTCTCCGTCTGATACTGATCTTCGGCCAGAGATGGCTGCTGATCCTGCTCCAGAGGTTGCCCCTCAGTCTGTAAGATCCGGGCAGTCGCAGAGGGTGGGCTTACTGGTAATTGGGAGCTCCAACGTCAGGCGCGGAATGGGGCCCCTTAGGGATATGGCAGCAAGAGAGGGGAAGAAAACCAATGTGCACTCCGTGTGCATACCGGGGGGAGTCATTCCAGGTGTGGAAAGGGTACTTCCGGATGCCATGAAGGGTACAGCGTGCACCCGTCTGCAGGTGGTCGCTCATGTCGGCACCATTAATGTGTATCGCTATGAATCGGAGGAAATCCTCTCTGGCTTCCGGCGGCTATCTGATTTGGTGAAGACTGCCAGTCTTGCTAGCGGGATGAAAGCAGAACTCACCATCTGCAGCATCGTCGACAGGACTGAATGCGAACCTTTGGTACAGAGCTGAGTGGAGGGTCTGAATCAGAGGCTGAGACGGTTCTGCGACCGTCTGGGCTGCAGATTCCTCGACTTGCGCCATAGGGTGGTGGGGTTTCGGGTTCCGCTGGATAGGTCAGGAGTCCACTACACGCAGCAAGCGGCTACACGGGTAGCAGAGGTTGTGTGGCGTGGACTGGGCGGTTTTTTAGGTTAGATGGCCTCGGGCAAGTACGGAAAGGGCAACAGCCTCAAAGGGTGCGGGGCAAAGTCAGGACATGCGGGGACCAAGCAGCAATCGTTATTGTAATTGTAAACTGTCGAAGCTGCATTGGTAAAGTACCGGAACTTCAAGCGTTGATAGAAAGCACCAAAGCTGAAATCGTTATAGGTACAGAAAGCTGGCTGAATCCAGAGATAAATTCAGCCGAAATTTTTACAAAAGGCACAGACGGTGTTTAGAAAGGATAGATTTCATGCAACTGGTGGTGGCGTGTTTGTCGCTGTTAGTAGTAGTTTATCCTGTAGTGAAGTAGAAGTGGATAGTTCCTGTGAAATATTATGGGTGGAGGTGACACTCAACAACCGAGCTAGGTTAATAATTGGCTCCTTTTACGACCTCCCGACTCAGCAGCATTAGTGGCAGAACAACTGAGAGAAAATTTGGAATACATTGCATATAAATTTTCTCAGCATATTATAGTCTTAGGTGGAGATTTCAATTTACCAGATATAGACTGGGACACTCAGAAGTTTAGGACGGGTGGTAGGGACAGAGCATCGAGTGACATTATACTGAGTGCACTATCCGAAAATTACCTCGAGCAATTAAACAGAGAGCCGACTCGTGGAGATAACATCTTGGACCTACTGATAACAAACAGACCCGAAGTTTTCGACTCTGTATGTGCAGAACAGGGAATCAGTGATCATAAGGCCGTTGCAACATCCCTGAATATGGAAGTTAATAGGAATATAAAAAAAGGGAGGAAGGTTTATCTGTTTAGCAAGAGTAATAGAAGGCAGACTACCTAACAGATCAAAACGAAAATTTCTGTTCCGACACTGACAATGTTGAGTGTTTATGGAAAAAGTTTAAGGCAATTGTAAAATGCCTTTTAGACAGGTATGTGCCGAGTAAAACTGTGAGGGACGGGAAAAACCCACCGTGGTTCAACAACAAAATTAGGAAACTACTGCGAAAGCAAAGAGAGCTTCACTCCAAGTATAAACGCAGCCAAAACCTCTCAGATAAACAGAACCTAAACGATGTCAGAGTTAGCGTAACGAGGGCTATGCGTGAAGCGTTCAGTGAATTAGAAAGTAAAATTCTATGTACCGACATGACAGAAAATCCTAGGAAGTTCTGATCTTACGTTAAATCAGTAAGTGGTTCGAAACAGCATATCCAGACACTCCGGGATGATGATGGCATTGAAAGAGAGGATGACACGCGTAAAGCTGAAATATTAAACACCTTTTTCCAAAGCTGTTTCACAGAGGAAGACCGCACTGCAGTTCCTTCTCTAAATCGTCGCACAAACGAAAAAATGGCTGACATCGAAATAAGTGTCCAAGGAATAGAAAATAACTGAAATCACTCAACAGAGGAAAGTCCACTGGACCTGACGGGATACTAATTCGATTCTACAAAGAGTACGCGAAAGAAATTGCCCCCCTTCTAGCAGCCGTGCACCGCAAGTCTCTAGAGGAATGGAAGGTTCCAAATGATTGGAAAAGAGCACAGGTAGTCCCAGTCTTCAAGAAGGGTCGTCGAGCAGATGCGCAAAACTATAGACCTATATCTCTGACGTCAATCTGTTGTAGAATTTTAGAACATGTTTTTTGTTCGAGTATCATATCGTTTTTTGAAACCCACAATCTACTCTGTAGGAATCAACATGGATTCCAGAAACAGCGATCGTGTGAGACCCAACTCGCTTTATTTGTTCATGAGACCCAGAAAATATTAGATACAGGCTCCCAGGTAGATGCTATTTTCCTTGACTTCCGGAAGGCGTTCGATACAGTTGCGCATTGTCGCCTGATAAACAAAGTAAGAGCCTACGGAATATCAGACCAGCTGTGTGGCTGCATTGAAGAGTTTTTAGAAACAGAACACAGCATGTTGTTATCAATGGAGAGACGTCTACAGACGTTAAAGTAACCTCTGGCGTCCACAGGGGAGTGTTATGGGACCATTGTTTTTCACAATATATATAAATAACCTGGTAGATAGTGTCGGAAGTTCCATGCGGCTTTTCGCGGATGATGCTGTAGTATACAGAGAAGTTGCAGCGTTAGAAAATTGTAGTGAAATGCAGGAAGATCTGCAGCGGATAGGCACTTGGTGCAGGGAGTGGCAACTGACCCTTAACATAGACAAATGTAATGTATTACGAATACATAGAAAGAAGGATCCTTTATTGTATTATTATATGATAGCGGGACAAACACTGGTAGCAGTTACTTCTGTAAAATATCTGGGAGTATGCGTGCGGAACGATTTGAAGTGGAATGATCATATAAAATTAATTGTTGGTAAGGCGGGTACCAGGTTGAGAGTCATTGGGAGAGTCCTTAGAAAATGTAGTCCATCAACAAAGGAGGTGGCTTACAAAACACTCGTTCGCCCTGTACTTGAGTATTGCTCATCAGTGTGGGATCCGTACCAGATCGGGTTGACGGAGGAGATAAAGAAGATCCAAAGAAGAGCGGCGCGTTTCGTCACAGGGTTATTTGGTAACCGCGATAGCGTTACGGAGATGTTTAGCAAACTCAAGGTGCGGACTCTGCAAGGGAGGCGCTTTGCATCGCGGTGTAACTTGCTCGCCAGGTTTCGAGAGGGTGCGTTTCTGGATGAGGTATCGAATATATTGCTTCCCCCTGCTTATACCTCCCGAGCAGATCACGAATGTAAAATTAGAGAGATTCGAGCGCGCACGGAGGCTTTCAGACAGTCGTTCTTCCCGCGAACCATACGCGACTGGAACAGAAAAGCGAGGTAATGACAGTGGCACATAAAGTGCCCTCCGCCACACACCGTTGGGTGGCTTTCGGAGTATAAATGTAGATGTAGATGTAGAAGTTGTCTGGTGGCATGACCGTTGTGTGTTCCAAACACAGTTGGCATTTGGTTTGGCGTCTCATGAAAATGAAGGGAGCAAATCGTGATGTAAACAATAAGCTTACAACCAATGTAAATATTGTATGTGAGGCCTGGCTGTATGTATGTACGTGTGAGTGACACAATACGCATCGAAGGATTGCTGACGCGGTATAAATAAGAGAAAAAAATAAGAAAAAACTCGCATGGTTTACATATTTAGCTCGTGTTACAGCACCCCTACTGTGAAACTTAGTGCACACTGTGATGCATTGTTTGGATTCATTGCCACATTTCTTTGTCATGGACTCTTTATGGATGACTTCTTCGTCATGCCACGCAACGAATCGTGTCCTCATCTATGTTTTGTTTGAGCAAAACAGAAAACTTAAAGTTGTGTCACCAGCTGCGCTGCTGGAAGAACGTACTGTATGTAAACGAAGCAAAGTTGCTGAGGTAGTTTCTCCGAAAACGTTTTACCTGAAGCATAAAAAATAAAACACTGCATAGTTTGGATTCTCACGTTTTTTCGCTATGCAATTGTTCTCAAACGGTTGCATGGGCACCATTGTTTAAGATATTTGATTGTTTCAAATTGTTGTAAGTCTCACATCACAATCCGATGAGGAGTTGGTTATCTTTTCGTTATTGGTCGTATTTAATACGATACTCCTACGATGAATAAATCACTGCCCGTTATTCGAAGGAGTTGCAGGGAACTAAGACTGTGAAACGCGACTGGATATATGAGGGAAGCAGAAATTGGTAGACTGAAATTGTGGTCATACTTGGAAATGTGTCCCTAAACCATCTGTAGAAGTATTTCAAAATCTTGTGTATTCATCAGCAAGGCATGTCTGAATTCCAATCAAGAAGATCATGCTCATCCCTTTAAGCTCTTTAAAAGACCTAAATCGCTTTCTCGTTAGTGGAGATTCATTTACGAGTCTTCTGCATAATATAAATGTGTCGAAACAAATAATATCCTTTGTCTCATCACACAGAGAATCGTGTTCGCGCCTATCTTTGACTCGAGAAAACAACAAAGCCTAAAGCTGAGTCATTTACTGCGTTGCTGCAAAACCGTCTTTATATGATATGCTGCATACTGCGCTGCGTTTTATTCTATGCATAAAATAACTGAAAAGCCAAGTTTTGTACTCGGGTATTTTTTCGCTAGGCAATTATTCTGAAACGACTTCAATCAAGTGGACATGTTAGGCGACTAGCTTGTCCCAAAACAGTCATCAAACCTCAAAATGGGAGCTGCTGTGTAACATGGACTCAGATTCACGTTTTGTTTCTGTCACTCCACATCACTAAGAGGCGAATATTAGGTTTGAGGCACAGTGAAAAAAAAGTTTTCCTGCCAGGATTTGATCCTGAACCGTGCGGTTTCTAGCCAAACGCTCTACCACTTTCAGTTTTTTTCTTTCCATTTAATTTTGTTCGTTGCTGTTCGCGTCATTTGGCCTGGGCGGCAGTCGCATGACACCCCTTGAAGTTCACCTTTGAATACCCCATATCGTTGTTGTATTACAAAGGGCAGCGAGCCCTCTGACGGAACACACTGAGTAGCCGTGCTGGGGACCACTATACCCTTAAACCAGATGCAAAATTGGCCACGCTTTCTGCTATTTCAAGTCACTGTTGCCCTCTCGAGTTACGACAGCTGTTCAGCAGGCAGCAATCGCATCGTTTCCACACCTTAAATTTAATGTTATTCAATTTGTATAAAATGTTTATAAATTATATATAAAAACCTTCCTCCTGGATCGTTCTATCTATTAGTGAAAGCTGGATCAAAATCCCTGCAGCCCTGCAACAGTTTCTTAGCTTAGCCTGCACAGACGGACAAGAAAGACACACACACACACATATTCACCTGCTATTGTCCGTCTGTATGTGCGGGTATTTTGACATGGCTTCCACACTACTGGCCATTAAAATTGCTACACCACGAAGGTGACGGGCTACAGACGCGAAATTTAACCGACAGGAAGAGGATGATGTGATATGCAAATGATTAGCTTTTCAGAGCATTCACACAAGGTTGGCGCCGGTGGTGACACCTACAACGTGCTGCCAAGAGGAAAGTTTCCAACCGATTTCTCATACACAAACAGCAGTTGACCGGCATTGCCTGGTGAAACGTTGTTGTGGTGCCTCGTGTAAGGAGGAGGAATGCGTACCATCACGTTTCCGACATTGATAAAGGTGGATTGTAGCCTATCGCAATTGCGGTTTATTGTATCGCGACATTGCTGATCGCGTTGGTCGGGATCCACTGACTGTTAGCAGAATATGGAATCGGTGGGTTCAGGAGGGTTATAAGCATCGCCGTGCTGGATCCCAACGGCCTCGTTAACACTGAAAGGGTACAGTACCGCCTGACATTGAAAATAGGTACAACATACTTCATTATTTTTGTCAGAACAACACATTTTTTTTGTAAAATAACTCAATTTCAATTAATACAGCGAAGCTGGATACCAGTGTGGGAAAGAATGACAATTTATTTAATTGATCACATGTGCACTCCCACAAAGTAAATCCCTACATCCAGTTTGGTGAGATCTGTGAAATGAATTAATGTATGGTCGTCTGCTAACCGCAGATAGTGAATGTGAATATATGATCATCTTTGAGACGATCCTTTGGCCACCTTTGGTGGGACCAAAGAGATGAAATTTACCTGAGCTTTGAGCGCCTGAAATGTGGCTGACCAATACGGTAGCAAGGTGCTCCTCCACTTCAGCAGAGGTGCGAGAGGACCTGAAGAACGGCGATGTTTCAGCACTCTGCCGCTGGATCTTGTGCTGTTAAGACCTGTCTTAAGGTGTGCTTCGTGAAGACAAAAGAGTGGAGACATGGTATGCATTTGGAATATTTAAGAGTAGTTTGAAATAATAATTTCTCTATTTCAGGAACTTTTGTGGGGAGAATTAAATGTCAGGCAGGTAATATTAATGGGATCGTAGTAATCTTCGGAAGTGACCAACGGTCACAATGAAACCACGTGTAGCAATAAGCTGAAATACTTCCGTGTGCTTAAGTTAAGCTGAATTACTATCGTGTGTACTATAACTTGAAATATTTAAGAAATAGAGTGTGCAGAATTTGAAATTAGAGGCGAGTACTTCCACGTGGTGAGTACTGTGTGAGTCTCAATCTGTGTGTGAGACGAAGGATAAAGAGAAGTACTCGTCCATGGTATCAGTTGAGGACTCGCGTGTGTGATGAATATGTTCTTAGTATTACTTTGCGTGATATGATTCCGTGTGACGCTAGATTCAAACTCTGAGAGAGAAGCAAGGTGAGTCGGCCGTCTATCCAGCAACGCCACTTGGCTTGCATTGCACAGGAAGACGCGCATATACGTATCTCCAAAGTTCATAGTAGGAAAGTAGAATTACGAAGTGGGGCAGTGTCATGTGAAACTGGGATAAATACTAATTGAAGTGGGAAAGCTGAAAGTGATAGTGTTGTGACAATTTATTGTATTGTATTCCATGTTGTAGTGTGGTGTATGTCATGTAATTTGGGTATGTGTGGTTTGCATGGGAGAGTAGCAAGGTAGTTTCAAAAGATTAGTGGGTTATGCTTGTTCCTTCAGTAACGCTCGATCTGGAGGAAAGTTTCTTGATGATGATTGTGAGAGTCGAAGTGTGAGATATAATAAAACATCCACCATCCTATCCAGAAAGTGCACTGTAGCGTTAAATAATTACGAGACCATAAGGTAGAGAATCACCAATGTAAAGCCATGCCCACTGGGCGGAATTTCTCATGTGTTATTGTTGTAGGTTATAGAATTTGTGTGTTTAGGTTATAGAATTTATCGGAATAAATAAGATAGTGAAAAGTAAAAGATTGGTGGACTTTTCCTTCGAATTGTATGTTGTCATCATGTCCCGAATTTATAATGTGTGCGCCATTCATATTCAGTGCGGTGGCCACGTGTTGATAAAAGCCGTTAAATAAAAGACAAATAGAAAATGTGGTATTGCCAGTGCGTAGTGAACAGTCAGAGTTCTGCAAATTACTGATAGTCAGATATGCGTTTCCGTTGCGTATTATTCATACAGGAGGATAATTTGTAATTTAATTGTGAGTACGAGAGTTCATGTTGCTCGATAAATAAGAATGAATCCACTCGCTTGGCAGACCACTCATCTTGCAGGCCTGACTGCTTGATGCCACAGTATGAGCAAGGCATGTGGGTGCCTCTCAACACTATCAGTCGAGATGACAGGCATCTTATCCACATGGCTGTAACGGATCGTGCAGCCACGTCTCGATCCCCGAACAACAGATGGGGACGTTTGCAAGACAACAACCATCTGCACTATCAGTTCGACGACGTTTGCAGCAGCATGGACTATCAGCTCCGAGACCACGGCTGCGGTTACCCTTGACGCTGCATCACAGACAGGAGCGCCAGCGATGGAGTACTCAACGACGAACCCGGGTGCACGAATGGCAAACGTCTGATCAATGCTGGACGAGCAACTGACTCGTCACAATACGCCAGTCACTACTCTTGATGAACTGTGGTGTCGTGTTGAAGCTGCATGGGCAGCTGTACCTGTACACGCCATCCAAGCTCTATTTGACTCAATGCCCAGGCGTATCAAGGCCGTTATTACGGCCAGAGGTGGTTGTTCTGGGTACTGATTTCTCAGGATCTATGCACCCAAATCGCGTGAAAATGTAATCACGTGGCAGTTCTAGTATGTATATTTGTCCAATGAATACCCCTTTATCGTCTGCATTCCTTCTTGGTAGCAGTTTTAATGGCCAGTAGGGTATAAATATTTTATACAAATCATCCAAAGGATGATGGAGGTAATTAATGGTGAAATGCTATTTTGCTAAATGTCGACATTTTTTAGGACCACAGCTTCTCTGCGGTTTAGAATAGTTACGATACACAGCAGCAACCAGTTATAATTTGGTTCTGAATATATTTAATTTAAAGGAAAAAAAATTTGTATAAAGTATAAGGATCAGCGAAATAAAAACGAGAGTGCTGGAAAAAAGTAGGTAAACTGTTTATTATTTTGAAAGTAATAGCCATAACTGTTAAGGGTGTACAAATGAATTTTTCGACCAGAAATCGATTTTTGGGAAGAGGTATTTTCTAAAAATTTAGAGTGTTCCGCTTAAAACTGTCTACAGGGTATTGAGGTGAAGTGCGTAGAAGTATTTTTAATCGTTTTTTTTAATTGCCACATATCGTTCTGCACCGTGTTTATGAGACACGATACATTACTGACGTAGCTTCCCTTGCCAGAGATACGACTGAGTGCAAGAGAGGTTTTGTTGGCTACACTGCAAGGCAGTTGATAATCGATTTTGCTCCATTTGTATTAGTTCCTTTGTGAGTAAATGTGCTTGTTGTGAAAGTCATATCTGGTGAGGTCATTAAGTTTTCCTCCCGTCAGCATGCCAAGACCTAGCTGAAGTATTTAAAAAACTTGTACATTAGCTAAAGAAAGTAAATGGTACTCAGAATTCGTCTGATTCATCGTCTGCATCAGTATTTGACATCCCAGTAGCCTCAAACTTCAACACTGGTAGTGATTCATTGAGTGATTTGCCACTGGGATCCTGATGATACCAGCTACGGAGAAGGCATGAATTGAATACTTTGAAGTTGATTTCCCGTAGCTTTACTTTTTTTTGTATGCAAGGTACATTTTCTCACAGCCTATATATATAGTAGAAATATGAAATTTTCAAGTCCTGAATTAAAAGATTTGGGAAATTGTTTTGTATTAAGGGATTTCTATTTTAAAATACTTGTTAGAACGTATAACTTTTTTACATTTAGAAAAATATCTAGAAAACTGAACTTACTTTTTCTAAAATTATTAATAAGTAGAAAATCAGAACATATGTCAGCGTCCTGTGAAAGAAAATCAAGACCATAGGAACATTGTCTCATGATTTCTTGGGACTAACTTTTAGACTGATTTTAGTATTGTAAGCATAGGGCATTCCGTATATCCTTAACACATTTCCCTCATTCCCTCATTTCATTGCCTTCGAGGACGAATGTTTGCGTTTGCCTATGGAACCACGATGTACCCAGACGTGCACTTCGTCGCCTGAAGCAAATCGAATGCCAGAAATGTCTGTCTTCAGAGATCCAAAAATATGGAAATCGCATAGTTAGAGATCGGAACTATCCGAAGGATTCGCAAGGGATTCCCAGCGAAACTCCATTAAAATAGTGGAAACAACCTTGGCAACATATCTTCCGGGGCATCTTAATTTATTACTTTTGTAATGAGTGGTTTAAAGCTAAAATAAATGTGAATGTCTTGTGACGAGGGCTTCCCGTAGGGTAGACCGGTCGCCGGGTGCAAGTCTTTTGAATTGACACCACTTCGGCGACTTGCGCGTCGATGGGGATAAAATGATGATGATTAGGACAACACAACACCCAATCGCTGAGGGGAGAAGATCTCCGACCCAGCCGGGAATCGAACCCGGGCGCTTAGGATTCGTATTCTGTCACGCAGACCATAAAATCTCATTTTGTTCGTTTTCGTTCGTTGCATCTACTCGTGACGGACGTCGCAAGACACCTGTTTCAGTTCGTCGTTGATCCATTACCTCAGTTTTTTTTTTGTTAAGAGGGCAGCTAACCCTCTGACCGAACACGCTGAGTTACTGTGCCGGCTGCCACTCAACTACCGGGGACGAACAAAGCTACTAGTCAGTAATTTTTTATCGTATGGTACTGTAAACACGATTCGGCGAAGAGTGTGTGGTAGGCAGACCACAATTCCAAGGATTTCAGGTGCAATCCTCAGCTGAATTTTTTTTTCTTTTACCTTGGGCAGTGAGCAGTCAGTGTAAAAAAAATGCTAAGTAGCACATTAGCAGGGAGTTATCATTAATCTGCAGATCCACTAACACGTAATTTTCTGCACAAGGGTGTTCTTTATTTGAAGTAAATACCTTATTCTTTTTCATAAGCGACTGGGTATTATGACGGGACGTCGCATAAAAATTGCGTTATATGCCCACAGCACTTGGTGATTTAAAGAGCAGTGTGGAAAGAACAACATGTAATGGCGTCCCTAATAAGAATACAGGGTTGTGAACAGGAATCACATGTTTAAAGTTATACTGATATGTAAATGATTAGATACGACCGTTGAAAGGGCATACCACCGGCAGTAAGACCTTGCCTAGAAGGTCTGCTTGGACGAGAATATAAAATCAGGATTAGTGCGTCATACAAAGCAACGCAATTAGGATCTTCACAGACAAATACACATTTATGGAAAACATGAAGCTGTCCCGAACAACACCAGCTTAGGAATACTAATGTCTATCCTGCACAAAGAAAAAAAAACGATGGGTGATGAACATAGCGGCATCGGTTCCTACAATGCGCTTCGAGAGCGCCCAAGACGATGGGCTGAATATCTTACACCTGAGAGCTAGGAGAAGCTATCTTTTCTCTTCCTTTATTGTATTTTAAGTTCCCCATCCGGGACGGGCTGACAAGCTCTCGAAGCCGGAAGAACTGACATCTGTAGTTTTTTTTTTTTACTTTATTGTTATTTTAATACCTGTACAAATCAGGTAGGCTGGCAGCGGCACACTACGCCGCTCTTCAGCCATAGTGTGTACAATAGTATAAGAACGGAGAATGATAATGAACACAGTGACGGGCAAAAGAGAGAGGTCACAGAGACACAAAAAACACGGAGTCGTTCACACGCGACGATAACAACACTGAAAACACGTTGGCACGGCGCACAGAACACTGATGAATCCGACGGCACAAGTGAACGTAGTAGTGGGACGGCGGACACGAAAAACACTAAACGACGTCACACACACGAGACACAGAAGGCGATGATCTCCGGCGCGCGAATGTTCACTATGTGTGTGGGAGTCCGGGGACCTGCCAAGAGAGGAGGAGGAGGAAGGGGAGTGGGAGAGCGAGAGGGGAGAGCAGAGATGCCACGGGCAGGGGAGATAGGGGGGAGGGAGGAAGGGGGAGAGGAAGCCCGGGGGAAGAGGGGGGAGGGAGGGGACGGGGAAAAGGAAAAAGCAGGGAAGAGAAGAGAAGGGAGGGAGGGTGCCGAAAGGAAAGGACACCGGAAGTGGGGGGCGGGGCAGGGTCAAAGTTGATAGGAGGGGTAGATGGAGGGGGCGAGGACATCATCAGGGAGAGGGAGCTGGCGGAAGCCACCTTGGGAGAGGGTAAGGAGGGTGAGAGATGGAGACCGGGCGGGACGTGGGAATACAGGCGCAGCAGCGGGCGGGGGTGGTAGAGGATCAGGGATACGAGCGGGTGGGGAGGATCGAGTTTACGGGAGTTGTACAGGATCCGTATCCTTTCAAGGAAAAGGAGGAGGTGGGGGAAGGGGATGAGATCATACAGGATCCGCGTGGGGGAGGGGAGACGGATGCGATAGGCAAGGCGGAGAGCATGGCGTTCAAAGATTTGGAGGGATTTATAAAAGGTAGGGGGGGCGGAGATCCAGGCTGGATGGGCGTAACAAAGGATAGTGCGGATGAGGGATGTATAGGTGTGGAGGATTGTGGAGGGGTCCAGACCCCATGTACGGCCGGAAAGGAGCTTGAGGAGACGGAGTCAGGAACATGCCTTGGCTTGGATTGTCTGGAGATGGGGAGTCCAGGAGAGGCGACGGTCGAGGGTGACGCCAAGGTCTCCCACTCCCACCCACGAAGGGTGGGAGTGAGGGCGATGGGACGGCCATAGACGGTGAGATAGAAATCAAGGAGGTGGAAGGAAGGGGTGGTTTTGCCTACAATGATCGCCTGGGTTTAGGAAGGATGACATCTGTAGTTCTGGCGCCGACCTTTATAACGGCCGGCGCCGGAATACTCAGGGCACTATTTTCTGGTCACGTGTGTGGCGGACGCGAATAGGTCCCTCAGAAGTGGAGGCCTCTGCTAGCGCTGGTGCCGCCGCCTGGCGTCCCACCGTTACTGAGACAGGGCGAGTCCGCGACGCTGGGGCGTGCAGGGGCAGTTTAGGCTGCACGCGCGTCCGAAATGCCCGAAGGGTCGCCGATCGCTTTTGCGAAGATCGCAGGCATAGTAGTAGGGAGAGAACGCTGGTGTTCCAACCAACCTACGAGTACCGGATAGCCTTACTTCATTCAGAGCAGTTATTTGAAGGGTAAAAATTGAAAAGGTGGTATATACCATTTTTCACAAAACGCGTTTTCGGTGCTGTTGCCCTATTCCATGACCCTAGACTTAACTCAAGTACCAAACCAACGAAAAAGTTAAACTTTTGCCAGCTTTCATTGGTAGATGGCACATGATCTTTGTTCAGACAGGTGCTATCCTCTGGCGTTCCAAAATTTATAGCTATGACAAGCGGCTTTTGCTGACTGTAGTTCTTCCAGTCAAAAGCTTAATGGTATATTTCCCTACCTTTACTATCAAAAATAAAACGTAGTGTCTCAATATTAATGGGACTTGGAACAAAAACTTACTTCCCGTTATTTTGCCGAAGACTGACACCGAGACCGTAGCTGTGAACAAAGTGCAAGCTGATTGGTGCAAATACAAAAATAGCAACCAGTCACGGTTAATAATGCTATTTATTTACATAAAATGACAGTCACTGTTAACAGTGCTACGTATTTACAGAAATAGAGCCGTTACCAGTTTCACCTTCAGACGGCGGCTAACGTTTATATTACATTCGCTGTTGTTTAAATTAGTTTTGGGAAAAGAAACAGCCAATAAGTAACCAAAACAACAACAAATGCGATACAAATGTTAACTTTCGTCTGAAAGTAAACCTGTCGTTCGGAGCCGGTAAAAGTACTATTTCTGTAAATGAGCAGCATTATTAACATTAGCAGGTTGCTGTTTTCTCCTTGGCAAGAAACGACTTGTAAAAGGTTTCTCACTACACATTCAGTCAGTATTCTGGTATGGATCCTAGAGCGTTCTTAATAAATTAGTTATTTTCTAATTTAGGTCATTATTTTTTGCAATGTTGACGGACAGCATTATCTTCTTAGTAATTTCGATAGTGGTATGTTATGTGTAAAGAGAGATACATTATTTTTAGATCCTCTTGACGAATGTGAGACTTTACAGTTGCTCGTTGGCTAGTTGATCTGACACGTAAAGTTTGTTCTTCGTTCGACACTCATTTCTCGTAATGAAATGGGAGGAAAGGAAGAAAACGTGGGCTTGACGTTCCGTCAAAGACATCATCATTAGAAATGGAGCACTGGACCAGATTGAGAAGGTTTGCCGGAGGTTGGCGTCCGTGCCCTTTCGTAGGAATGTACCTGGATCTCAGGATGAAGATTTGAACCGCGAATGTGCAACCATTTTGTTACCATTGCTTCACATCACTCGGTCACGCCCCGTAATAAAACGCATCGTACTCTTCCGAATTGCTGAAGTCTTCGCGGTGGCCTTACTCTTGCCGACACTGTGTTTCGAGCAACGGTTCCGTATTTGGTAACGGTTACGTTACTGGGAAGAAACGACCGGACCGGGAACGGCGAGCAATCTCTTCACGAAGAAGATCTGGCGCTGGGGTCTCAGGCAGCAGTTCTCCCCTGGGAAACTGAGTCAGCACGCGGGGATCTCAGCCGCACGCCGCGACACACCGGCGGGCTGACCATTTCGTTAAAGAGAGAGAGAGCCAGCCGGCGCGGCGGCCAGCTGTTGCGGCCGCAGACGTCCTAATCGGCAGTGGTTAGAATATCAGGCCCGGGGTGGGCGGCGGCGCGCCGATAACACTTTGCATGGAAATGCGGGCGCGGCGTCGCCGGCCGGACGGCGTCGCAATTTCCGGGCCCGCCGCCGCCGCGGCTCTGTGTGACGCGTCACGGCAGCGCGCGTGACCGGAGGGCCGCGCCGTGCCGGGGACGGACCATTATGCAAACCCCACCCTCTGCTGGCCATCCGTCCTCTTCTCGCCTTCGCGGTGACTGCCCGCTCGTCCCCTGCCGTGACGCTTCCCATCCACAGCAGGCATAGCCAAGCGTGCTTCAACTCGTAACGCTTTCCTCCACCGTCAGACACCACTGGCGCACGACCAGGGACGTTCCGATACTACCAGACAGGCTTATTCCCCAGCAGATACGGTAATACCACCTTCAGCAAAACTTTAAAGTCCACCAACATCACAAAACCGCAATGTCCGCTAACAATAGAGGCAACCAGCCATTGCCATGAAGAAACATGTAATTATTATTGGTTAAAAACAATCTTGATTGCAATTTTATTTTTTTATTTTTTAACGACGCGTTTCGCCTAATTTAGGCATCTTCAGGTTATCTACATAGAAAACAGAGAACGAATATATCTATTTAAGAATCGCGATCGCGTTGTGCAGACTTGGATGACTTATAAGCATGTATAAACGGATCACCTATTGAAAGAGCAAATACCTTAATTTGGTATTTCTTACAAGGGAACCTCCCCATCGCACCCCCCTCAGATTTAGTAATAAGTTGGCACAGTGGATAGGCCTTGAAAAACTGAACACAGATCAGTTGAGAAAACAGGAAGAAGTTGTGTGGAACTGTGAAAAAATAAGCAAAATATACAAACTGAGTGGTTCATGGGAAGATAGGCCACATCAAGGACACTCTGAACGCAGGAGCGCCGTGGTCTCGTGGTAAGGTGAGCAGCTGCGGAACGAAAGGTCCTTGGTTCAAATCTTCCATTGAGTGAAAAGTTTAATTTTTTATTTTCAGTTTATGTAACAAACTATTATGTTTTCATCACTTTTTTGGGAGTGATTATCACATCGACAAGAAAACCTAAATCGGGCAAGGTAGAAGAATCTTTTTACCCATTCGCCAAGTGTACAAGTTAGGTGGGTCGACAACATATTCCTGTCATGTGATGCACATGCAGTCACCAGTGTCGTATAGAATATATCAGATGTCTTTTCCTGTGGAGGAATCGGTTGACCTATGACCTTGCGATCAAATGTTTTCGGTTCCGATTGGAGAGGCACGTCCTTTCGTCTACTAATCGCACCGTTTTGCGATGCGGTGGCAAAACACAGACACTAAACTTATTACAGTGAACAGAGACGTCAATGAACGAACGGACAGATGATAACTATGCAAAAATAAAGAAAGTAAAATTTTCATTCGAGAGAAGACTTGAACCAAGGACCTCTCCTTCTGCAGGTGCTCACGCTACCACGGGACCACAGCGCTCCTGAGCTCACGTTCTACTTGATGCTGCCTATGTGGCCCATGGACTACTCAGTTTGTATATTTTGCTTATTTTTTCACAGTTCCACATAACTTCTTCCTGTTTTCTCAATTGATCTGTGTTCAGTTTATCAAGGACTATCCACTGTGCCAAGGGTGCGATGGGGAGGTTCCCTTGTTAGAAGAATCCTTTAGTCAGTGTACCCAAAGGGCATTGTCAAATATATCAGGCCAACATCCGTTAAACTCAGTAAAAACTAGAAATATAAAATAGTAAAATGATTTACTATTTTATATTTCTAGTTTTTACTGAGTTTAACGAAGGCGATGTTACTGTTAAGCACTGGTTTGCTGTATGTCACATATGGAATGCAAGAATTTCTACATGTAATTATTATCTACGCTCAAAGTCACATCCTACAAAAACAAAGGACCATCCAGCACATCCTGAGCAACGATTAACGTAACAAGTGTTATATTCTTCCTCCGTTGGGTTGAGTCGGGGGAGGAGACCAAACAGCGATGTCATCGGTCTCATCGAATAAGGGAAGGATGGGGAAGGAAGCCGGCCGTGCCCTTTTCAAAGGAACCATCTTGGCATTTGCTTCGAGCGATTTAGGGAATTCACGGAAAACCTAAATCAGGATGGCCGGACGCGGAATTGAACCCTCCTCCTCCTGAATGCGAGTCCAGTGTGTTAACCACTGCGCCACCTCTCTCGGAATATTCTTCTTGTCAGCAGCAGTAGTTGTCAACCCAATATTATTAACATTTCTATAAGCAGTATTTTTTCAAAGTCATTGACATGTATTGCTTTCATTATGGAGACTTAATATGTGCCAAAAATATATTGAAATATCCCACCACCACCTTCGTATCGCCAACCACATGTTAGCAGTGTTGACGTGGCAAAATGGCTGCAATAACAGGCTCTGCGTTTATTCCGCTGATTTATTAATATACTTATATTTGATTCATCAGTCTCCTGACTAGTTTGATGCGGGCCGCCACGAATTCCTCTCCTGTGCCAACCTCTCCATACCAGAGTAGCACGTGCAACATACGTCATCAATTATTTGCTGGATACACTCCAACCTTTGTCTTCGTCTAAATATTTACCCTCTACAGCTCCCTCCAGTACCATGGAAGTCATTCCCTGAATGTCTTAACAGATGTCCTATCATCCTGCCCCTTCTCCTTATCAGTGTTTTCCATATATCCCCTTCCTCTCCTATACTGCATAGAACCTCCTCGTTCTTTACTTTATCAGTCAAGCTAAGTTTCAACATTCCACTGTAGCATCACATCTCAAATGCTTGGATTCTATTCTGTTCCGATTTGGCCAGAGTCTATGTTTCACCTTCATACAACTCTGTACTCTAAAAGTACATTTCCTCGAAACTTCTCTTAGCCACGAATGCTCTTTTTGACTGTGATAACCTGCTTTCGATGTCGTCCTTGCTCGTCCGTCATTGGTTATTTTGCTGCCTAGGTATTATAATCCCCTAATTTCGTCTACTTCGTGATCGTCAATCCTGAAATTAAGTCCTACGCTGTTCTCATTTCTGATACTTCTCATTACTTCCGTCTTTCTTCGATTTCTGTACTCTGTTCGTTCCATTCAGCTGATCCTGAGCCGTTCTTTAATTTCCATCACTGCTTCTTCGATGTACAAATTGAATATTATGGGCGAAAGACAACATCCTCGTCTTAAGCATTTCATTCTTGGTCTCCCACTGTTATTATTGCCTCTTGGCTCCTGTGCATATCGTATATTATATATCTCTCCCTATAGCTAAAACCCATTTTTCTACATCTACATTTACATGGTTACTCTGCAATTCACACCTAACTGCCTGACAGTGGGTTCATCAACCATTTTCATACTACTTCTCTACCATTCCACTCCTGAATGGCGCGTGGGAAAAAGAAACACCTAAATCTTTCCGTTCGAGTTTTGATTTCTCTTATTTTATTATGATAATCATTTCTCCCTACATAGGTGGGTGTCAACAAAATATTTTCGCATTCGGAGGAGAAAGTTGGTGATTGAATTTGTTCCTAGCAAAATGGCCGTATTATACTGCGGTTCATTTTTTCACACATAGAAAAGAATTACTTTTGCAGAGTAATTTCCGTTACTTCAGGTAAAAGTGAATGCTATCATATTTAAATGGAAAGAGGAAAATGTATTTAACTTCTGTTAGAGGCGAAAGTCTGAAAAGTGTTCGAATGTACAACACTGTCCCCTATATATACATATTTGGTTCGATTCGACTGTGTTAAGGCGATCTGAATAAATTCACTGTGAGGCTGTGGTTAATATTATCAGTTGTTTAAACAATGCCTGCAAGATGAACGATGAATGTGTGTGAGGCCCACATATAATTTTACTCTCTTTTGTGCAGTGAATCCTGTTTCCATGTACAATTAGTTACCACAGAAAGTTTTGCTGTAGGATTAACGGCTAACGAACGTGTGCCGTTTACTGATTTGAACACGGACAGCCCTACGCAAAGCGAAATTGGCGACAAGATATCACGAGATGTGGGCCCGCAAATACACTCATGCTCATAAATTATGGATAATTGCAGAATGTGATCCACACAACGTGGTACTACACAAAACTGCCGCTAAAGGCATAGGCACATAGGGAACGCACACGACACAGATCTGTAAGTCCACGGTATTTGTGATAAGTTGAGAAAACCGTCCCGAAACACGTGTGCTACAAAACGCCACTGTTTCCTGCTCATGTACCGCAACATCAGTATATGATATGATCACTATGCACAAGTACACAGGCATCGGGTGGTCGAACAGCTGCTCGGGTATAGTCTCCCATTCTTGCACCAGTACCTGTCGGAGCTCCTGAAGTATCTTAGGGGTTTGAAGACGTGCAGCGATACGTCGACCGAGAGCATCTCAGACGTGCTCGACGGGGTTTAGGTCTGGAGAACGGGCAGGCCACTCCATTCGCCTTATATCTTGTGTTTCAGGGTAGTCCTCCACGATGGCAGCTCAGTGGGGCCGTACGTTATCGTCCATCAGGAGGAAGGTGGGACCCACTGCAGCTCTGAAAAGGCGGACATACTGGTGCAAAATGACGTCCCGATACACCTGACCTGTTATAGTTCCTGTGTCAAAGACTTGCAGGGGTGTAAGTGCACCAATCATAATCCCATACCACACCATCAAACCACGACCTCCATACAGGTCCCTTTCAAGGACATTAAGGGGTTGGTATCTAGTTCCTGGTTCACGCCAGATGAAAACCCGGCGAGAATCACTGATCAGACTATACCTGGACTCGCCCGTGAACATAAGCTGGGACCACTGTTCCAATGGCCATGTACCGTGTTCTCTTCACCAGGCTTTATGGGCTCTCCTGTGACCAGGAGTCAGTGGAATGCACCTTGCAGGTCTCTAGGCGAATAAACCATGTCTGTTAAGTCGTCTGTAGACTGTGTGTCTGGTGACAACTGTTCCAGTGGCTGCGGTAAGGTCCCGAGCAAGGCTACCTGCAGTACTCCCTGGCCGTCTGCCAGCACTGATATCGGTCTTCTTGCGGTGTTGTACACTGTCGACGTCCAGTACTGTAGCGCCTGGACACGTTTCCTGTCTGCTGGAATCGTTTCCATAATCTTGAGATCACACTTTGTGGCTCACGGAGGGCCCGTGCTACGACCTGCTGTGTTTGACCAGCCTCCAGTCGCCCTAGTATTCTACCCCTCATAACGTCATCAAAATGTGTTCTTTGAGCTATTTTCAACACACAGTCACCATTAGCACGTCAGAAAACGTCTGCACACTTACTCGCTACACCGTACTCTGACATGCACCAACACTGCGTATGTGGACTGCTGCCAGCGCCACCATACGACGCCCGCAGGTCAAATGCACCGCATGGTCATACTCCGAGGTGATTTACGCCCGCAAATCGCGCACCAGGGCGTTGTTTCACGATGTATCAGTATTATCATTAGTTTATGAGCATGAGTGTATAAAAGGAGGCAGGAAGTATTGTGCTGGCAGTTGAAAAGCAGTATGAAAAGAATGGGTGTTCCAGAAGAGCTCAGTGACTTCGAAAGTGGACAAGTCTTTAGATGCCACCTGAGTAACGAATCCGTCAGGTCCATTTCATCCTTTATAAAGCTGCCCACATCAGCTGTTGGTAATGTGATCCTTAAATGGAAATGGGAAGGAACAGCCTCAGGTAAACCAACACCATGTACAACTCATGTACTGATGGAGAGCGACCGTCGAGCATCGGGAAGGGAGGTTGTAAAAAGTCGCTTGAAATCTGAGGAAGAAGTCACTCGTGACTACCACAGTGATACCGGCCTGGCACAATAACTGCTGAAAATTCACACTTATCTGTATTCAATGCTAAGCGACGCTTGAGGAGGTGTAAAGAGCGACGCACCTGGAAACTAACGTTTTGGAGTAATGAATCGCTCTGTACTTTACAGCAATTCGTTGGAATGGTTCGGTTTGGAAAATACCTAGAGAACGTTACCTGTCATTGCTTGTAGTTCGTCCAGTAGGAGTAGGTGATGTTGTAGTATGGGTTTATTTTTCGTGGTTAGACTGTGGTCCGTTTGTTGCGCTTAAGAAAACACTAGATACATGATATGAACATATTTTGCAGCATTGTGTACTGCGTACATTAGAGGACCAGTTGGTAGACGATGCCTGGATAAGTATGACAAAGCAGCCGGTCACAAAGCAGCATCTATGAGGAAATTTTTTGTGGGCAATAGCATTCCTGAAGTGGATTCGCCTACCCTGAGTCTCGACCTGAACCCAGTGGAACTGCTTTGGGATGAAACACAACGTCTACTTCGCTCCAGATCGCAGCGTCCAACATTATTATCTTCTCTGGTTTAGGTTCTAGAGGAAGAATGGGCTGTCATTCGTCCATAGACATACAGACACCTTATTTAAAGTGTCCCCAGCAGAGCTCAAGCATTCAAGAGGCGAATTTTGGACACATTCCTCATCAGTGTCCGCTAACAGGTGGCCGGGTGCTTTTGATCAGACAGTGTAGATAAAGTTGACAGTTATTCGTATGGCACAGATTAACCTCAACGTTTCAGAAGATTTACTATATAGTTTCCCTCCAGTATAAGTTTTCCATCAATATGCACACCAAAGATCTTAAAACCTTTCTACCCTTTTATTATTTTATGTCAGTTCATCTATAAAAGTGAGGGGTATTTCTGAGCCGTGCGTGGCTCGTGTTCGTGCCATATCTCATTTGACATCCTGTTTTTACTGTACTACCACCTAGTTATGTTAATTTCAATTTCTGGTGTCACTCACATGCCGCCTTGCCTACCCGTGAGTAGAAGCAGTGGGGCTTATCGTTATAAGCCATGGCGTATTATGTTTACTGACTGCTATTACTTCCTGGTAGTCGTGTGTTCGGAGTTAGTTCGGATCTGCCAGTGAGTTGGGAGGCGCTAGCAGTGGAATTCGGACGTGGCAGTCGGGTGCGGCTCCAGTGTGGTCCGTAGAGCCATGACTCGTCAGACGGTTGCCGATACATATCATTTGAGTGCGGACCGCCTTGGTTGGTCGACGGTCGGTCGCCTAGTCGGACGACGTGTGTTTTGGCCGGCGATCGCTTTTGGGTTGCCTGCGTGTGCCGACTCGTGATTCGTCCTTGTCATTGCAAATTCGCTGCCGTTAGTATTGTTTACTCCTTCCTGCAAGTGTTCGTGAAACTGTGTGTAACTTGTGATGTCGACTGGTCAATTATTTTAGTGCTGTCTTCGTGCTGATGTGTGGCAGACGGTCGGTTGGCGTGGAGCAGCGAGGAAATCTCCGCAGGACGTAGTTGGGCCGGGTCTGCTGGCAGTCTCTACGCCAGGCTCATACAAGAATTGCGCCCCGCGGGCGTCAGCTAGTGTAGTTCAGCGCCCCGTCCGCCATTGTTTGTCGCTAGTGTCGCCATAGGAGCGAGAGAGAGAGAGAGAGAGAGCGAGAGAGCTGCGGAGCGAGTGAGACTGCACACCACTGCTCTGCGGTGGACTGTCCCGCAGTCAGATCCAACGCAAACAAAATAACACAGCCGGCCTGTGTGGCCGTGCGGTTCTAGGCACTTCAGTCTGGAACAGCGTGACCGTTACGGTGGCAGGTTCGAATCCTGCCTCGGGCATGGATGTGTGTGATGTCCTTACGTTAGTTAGGTTTAAGTAGTTCTGAGTTCTAGGGGACTGATGACCTCAGATGTTAAGACCCATAGTGCTCAGAGCCATTTGAACCATTTGAACCAAAATAATAGAGGAAGCTCACCTCTGTAAAAGAGGCCGATGAGCGGTAAAACAAGCAAAACATTTACCGTTTAGGTAACAAGTAGTGTTCGTGTGGCAGAATTACTACGCAAAGCTTTAGAGAACAATATTCAAAACAAGAATCGAAGAACATCTTAGTTGTTTTCTGACCCACAAGTTCATTCTATTAGTACTGCACATGCACACTCGTCTTTTGAAAAATATATCAGTTTCTTAAATGAACTAGAGTAAAAAATATTCTATTTTAGAAATAACTTTATGTAAGAAATATAGAGTCTCATTCTTACTGTTAGTAGTTACAAGTAAATATTTTTTGTTATACTTCGGGCTACATCTCTTTGTATCCCTTTTCAGAGTTTAGAAATCGGATCCTTAGTTTGCTGTTTTGTACGTAATAATTTTAACCGGCTAAGTTTGAAAACTCATTAAAAATAGAATTAATGTTATAAAGCTCTTTAATTCTTAAAGTCAACATAAAGAAGACAATTAATATTTTACACTTTTTTTCTTTTTCGAGGAAACGGTTTTGTCAATGTTTGGTACAAAATTTCCTGAGACTGATAACTTCAAAGAATTAGTCAAATTTTTATCGCCAACTAATGAACGGTTCTTCGTTTTAGCAAGCTTTAAAAGAAAGAAAAGGCGCTCACAGATATACGTGGAACCAAACATTGAGAGAACTTAGGCCGCGTGCTTGTGCAAAAGAAGATGTTTCTCTCGTGGAAGACAGCTGTAAAAGTCATCCAAAGTTTTACACAAGAGAAAGCGGTCCTTCAGGAGCATATCGCACTGCAGGTCAATCAGCTCTAGTTGACGCACTTATGAGACGTTCTATGCCGAAGGGAAAACGGGCGAACAAATATATCTAAGGCAGATTGAAGCTCACTTATCACCAAAAATCTGTTTTCAAACCGTTTATGTAATTCGCAAATGATTGCAAAATAATCTGAAAAATCCACGTCTTCTTTAACGCTGTCTAGTGCAGGAAGGTGTCCACAAATCGTCTCGAGCAATGGTTTTTCCCACAAAATACGTTTTTTTCTTTTAAATGATTGAATCGTCCGCACTAAATCAACGACATAGTTGGTTGGTTGGTTTGGGGAAGGAGACCAGACAGCGTGGTCATCGGTCTCATCGGATTATGGAAGGATGGGGAAGGAAGTCGGCCGCGCCCTTTCAGAGGAATCATCCCGGCATTTGCCTGGAGTGATTTAGGGAAATCACGGAAAACCTAAATCAGGATGGCCGGACGCGGGATTGAACCGTCGTCCTCCCGAATGCGAGTCCAGTGTCTAAGCACTGCGCCACCTCGCTCGGTCAACGACATAGTGATTTTCGCGTTTGAGTGAAATGTTCAAAGTATTCAAATGACCAGTAAGGTCACTCAAAACGCCAAATTCGCCACCCACTTAGGATCACAAAGTAATTCTTCTGGACGTCCTTTATTTCCAAAAAGGTATTTATTTCGCCCCTCAAGGAGAAAAACCGGCGAAGCACGTTTCCTCTGCTCAACCATCTTACTTCCGTGTGGTAGGGGATGTCCCGGTATTCTGCCTCGATATAAGACAGAAATTCTTTAAACTGGCGATGTGTGAGTCCATGCGAGCGAAGATAATTAACCGTTCGAAGAACTGTGTCCATAACATTTTTTATGTTGGCAATCTTCGCACAAAGTGCCTCCTGGTGTATCAGACAATGGACTGTCGCGAATAAGGAACAGCTAACTTCTGTCAATTTTGACCTCACGTAACTCAGAAATCCAGTGTGTATCCCTCGTAGCGCTGGGGCTCCATCCCTTGTTACACTGGTCAGGCTTTCCCATTTTAAAGCCATTGACTCTATCACGTTTTCCACGGCTAGAAAAATATCCAAACCTTGGTTGTGCCTTTTAATGGTATAAGATCGAGGAATTCTTACGCAGATTGTCGTCGACACCTCGAATGAATATGACGAGCTGAGATATGTCCGCAACGTCCGCGGACTCGTCAAGAGCGATAGAAAGTGAAATGAAGTTTGCCGCTCTCTCCATTAATTGCTGCTTTATATCTCAGACCATATCTTCGACTGTGTGAGCAACAGTTTGAGGCGAAAGAGCTATTTTTTCAAATTTTTCCGTGAGGTCTGGTGGACAATTACAAGCCGCCGAGTCGACCACGCAATCCTTGATGAGATTCCCAGCAGCAAATTCTCTACGCAGTGTCGGAGTGTGTGGGGCTGTTCCCATTGCTATGAGGTGCGTGGTTCACCGACCCTGGGCACGAAAGTTGAGTTTGGATTTAATTTACCAGCAAGTCAAGACTGTTCACATTGTGCCGTTTGGTTCTCGTTGTTGGCTGTTGGGACATTCCCGGTGGCAACAACGTGTGTGTTCGAGTTGGCAGAGGTGTAGCCACCGTCCGGTGAAGTCTAACTGTATTCCGTTATTTGCAATTGAAGTGCACCAGCGGAATTCTCTGCCCTGTGGCCGTCAATGTTCCGGTTACCTGCCTTGGCCATGGACGTAAATTCAGGCAGTGTCCTTTCCTCACCGTGTTCTCTCTGTCCAGCACAGTGTGTAGTTTGAGAGCTTAATGTATGCTTGGTTGTGGGCGTCCATGCCTTTTTACGTTTAGCATTGAACTCCCGGTTGTGTGCTGGTCGAGTGGAGCGCAAGTTACCTTGTCGGTGGGTCCGTTGACTGTCTATTGGTTAGGTTGTCGGATCGAGAATGGTTGGGCCTACTGTCTGTCTCACGTAAGTGATCGTTAGTATTTCAAGTGCTGGCCGACCCCCTGAAACTTCTGAGCGCCGTTAGCTGTACTGCCTTTCCTTACTTTCTACTGCATGTATTTGTATGGCTCATAGCCGATGGTTTTGAATTAAAGTTGAATTGTTTTTAGTGGTATTTTAAGTCATGGACCTTCAGCCGCTTTAAAATTAAAATTCCTTGCTTGTCAAGTGTTAGATTGTTCGGGCCTTCAGCTTGATTAATATTTTGTTTAAAGAAAAAGCGTTGGGCTTTATGCCTATTAAAAATTATTTTAATTGTGTTTTTAGTCATGGGTCTTCAGCCGTTTTAAAATTAAAGTTCCTTGCTTGTCAAGTGTTAGATTGTTTGGGGCCTTCAGCCTAATTTAAGATAAGGCTCTCTTGTTTAAATTTATTTTACTTTGAGTTTTAAGTGATGGTGCTTTCAGCCGTTTTTAAATAAAGGTTCTTTGTCTTTCGAGCATCAGACTTTTTTGGGCCTTCAGCCTAATTGAATATAAGGCCTTCTGCCTTGTGTTTTTTTATTTAATTTTATCTTGAATCTTAAATGATGGGCCTTCAGCCGTCTTTAAATTAAGGTTGTTGCTTTTCAAGTGTTAGATTTTTGGACATTCAACCAAATTATAGAACGTCCTTACGTGAAGCCTTCTGCCTTCTAAATATTCTTTGGCATTTAAAAAAGAAAATGGTTGTGCCCGTAAGGCATAAGACAGTGTGTCGTATTCAGCCGATAACTAAGTTCAGGAATTTGTACTATAATGTTTGGTCAAATAAATAAAGTTATATGTGTTGGAGTGTAACTGACAGCCGCTCATTTCCACAATTCCAACTACCTCTCCTATCCTGCGGGTTTAGCAGGGCGTTTCAATTTCAGATAGCACAAAACTAAATTACTTTTTTTCCCTGTGATTAATTTTACTCAACTTAAGTGTGAATTCTTGTTTTGTCTTTCCGTTTCCTACTAATGAGGTGATGTAATTTACTTGATTGTATGATGACAGCGGTGGCGTTCAGCACTATATTATGGTACACAGTAGCCTGCCGGAGTGGCCGTGCGGTTCTAGGCGCTACAGTCTGGAGCCGAGCGACCGCTACGGGTGCAGGTTCGAATCCTGCCTCTGGCATGGATGTGTGTGGTGTCCTTAGGTTAGTTAGATTTAATTAGTTCTAAGTTCTAGGCGACTGATGACCTCAGAAGTTAAGTCACCTAGTGCTCAGAGACTTCTTTTTTTTTTATGTGCCCAGTAAACTTTTTATATCTGTCCAGTGACTCTGATTTTCTGGCGAAAGGTTGTTTTGATATTACCTAAATTAAGGGAAGCTATTTCATATTTCACGTTTTCAATTAGATAATGTAAGGTGAAGAGTTTGACAGAGCACTGAAAGACATGAGTCGAAACAAGGCCCCCGGAGTAGACAACATTCCATTGGAACTACTGACGGCCTTGGGAGAGCCAGTCTTGACAAAACTCTACTATCTGGTGAGCAAGATGTATGAAACAGGCAAATACCCTCAGACTTCAAGAAGAATATAATAATTCCAATCCCAAAGAAAGCAGGTGTTGACAGATGTGAAAATTACCGAACCATCAGTTTAATAAGTCACAGCTGCAAAATACTAACACGAATTCTTTACAGACGAATGGAAAAACTAATAGAAGCCAACCTCGGGGAAGATCATTTTGGATTCCGTAGAAACACTGGAACGCGTGAGGCAATACTGACATTATGACTTATCTTAGAAGAAAGATTAAGGAAAGGCAAACCTACGTTTCTAGCATTTGTAGACTTAGAGAAAGCTTTTGACAATGTTGACTGGAATACTCTCTTTCAAATTCTAAAGGTGGCAGGCGTAAAATACAGGGAGCGAAAGGCTATTTACAATTTGTACAGAAACCAGATGGCAGTTATAAGAGTCGAGGGACATGAAAGGTAGGCAGTGGTTGGGAAGGGAGTGAGACAGGGTTGTAACCTCTCCCCATTGTTATTCAATCTGTATATTGAGCAAGCAGTAAAGGTATTAAAATCCATCGAGAAGAAATAAAAACTTTGAGGTTCGCCGATGACATTGTAATTCTGTCAGAGACAGCAAAGGACTTGGAAGAGCAGTTGAATGGAATGGACAGTGTCTTGAAAGGAGGATATAAGATGAACATCAACAAAAGCAAAACGAGGATAATGGAAAGTAGTCGAATTAAGTCGGGTGATGCTGAGGGATTTAGATTAGGAAATGAGATACTTAAAGTAGTAAAGGAGTTTTGCTATTTGGGGAGCAAAATAACTGATGATGGTCGAAGTAGAGAGGATATAAAATGTAGACTGGCAATGGCAAGGAAAGCGTTTCTGAAGAAGAGAAATTTGTTAACATCGAGTATAGGTTTAAGTGTCAGGAAGTCATTTCTGAAAGTATTTGTATGGAGTGTAGCCATGTATGGAAGTGAAACATGGACGATAAATAGTTTGGACAAGAAGAGAATAGAAGCTTTCGAAATGTGGTGCTACAGAAGAATGCTGAAGATTAGATGGGTAGATCACATAACTAATGAGGAATTACTGAATAGGATTGGGGAGAAGAGAAGTTTGTGGCACAACTTGACCAGAAGACGGGATCGGTTGGTAGGACATGTTCTGAGGCATCAAGGGATCACCAATTTAGTATCGGAGGGCAGCGTGGAGGGTAAAAATCGTAGAGGGAGACCAAGAGATGAATACACTAAGCAGATTCAGAAGGATATAGGTTGCAGTAGGTACTGGGAGATGAAGAAGCTTGCACAGGACAGAGTAGCATGGAGAGCTGCATCAAACCAGTCTCAGGACTGAAGACCACAACAACAACAACAATGTAAGGTGGAATTACCATCAATTAGTCTCGGACGTAATAGTCCTACTGCCGTTAAAAACGATACACAGGCCTACTTAGGCATGGCATTAGCTTCAAAGCGCGTTTCCGCAAGCAGAATCTGCATAGTCCAGTCACATTAATGTGACTCCATGCCATGAGCCTCAATAACCACCGTTTGCAGTGTGGACGTGCATAAAGAAAGTTGGTGAGGTTCTTGAAGGTATCGATGAGGGTACAGAGCTACGTCCACTCCAGGTTGTTTGTTTGGTTCGTTGGTTGATTTGGGAGAGGGCACGAAATAGCGAGGTCATCGGTCCCATCGGGTTAGGAAAGAGTCGGCAGAGCCCTTTCAAAGAAACGATCCAGACATTTGATTCATGTAGGGAAATCACGGACAACCTAAATCAGGATCGCCGAACGTGTGTTTGAACCATCGTTCTCTCGAATGTAAATCGAGTGTGCCTACCACTGCGCCACCTCGCCCGGTCCGACTCTAGTGCTATGAGTAGCTGCGCTAGGTTTTTCGGTTCGGGATACAAGATGCGAATAGCCCGATCGAGGTGGTGCCACAGAGTTTGTTGGCCAGTGGAGTACGGTAAACTCGTCCTGGTGCACTTCGAACCAAGCACGTGCACTGTGAAAGCTGTGCGACACGTTGTATTGTCGCGTTGGTAGGTGCCATCGTGCCGACGGAAAAACGTATTGCGTAGTCCCCACGGCTAGATGCATAAACGTGTTGATCCACTGTCTCCTCCAGAATGATGAAATCAATAGGCAATACCACAACACCATTCGCCAGACCACAACGCTCCCATGCCAAGGACGCTTCCGACGATTTTTGCAGGGCCTTACTCGCCAACGGCCATCTATCCGATGGAATATAAAACGTGATCGTTTGGAAACGCCACCTGTCACCGCTAAACGAACGTCTATTTGCGGTATTGGCGTGCAAATTCCTACCTTCGTGGATGAAACTCGTACGTAGCAACATTCACTGAACGATCGTTGAACATACACTGATACAAGCCCCTTGGTTCACCTAAGCTGTCAGTTGCTCAACAAATAGACAACTATTTGCCTCTACACATCTCCACAACCGTCGTTCACACTTGTCATTTACGGCCCGTGGTGCACCACCACATATGCCTCGGCGTCGGCTTTGGATAGCGCCATTTTGCCAGGCATTGTATACTTTAATTATGTCGGAACGCGAACAGTTTGCAAAATGCATCCGCCCTTGACCTGAAAGCTGATGATCATGTCCTTTTGAAATTCAGATAAATTGCTCTGCTTCTGCATTACGACAACGACTACACGGTTTTCTGCATCACCCCCCCCCCCTCTGCCCCTTCCATGCCGACAATCTTCACACACCCTCTGCTGCTAAAGCCGCCATCTGCCGTCTGTTAGTGGTTACTGTACACTGACGTCGAACATGGGCAGTAGTAACATTATTGTGAGTGATCCGTGTATTTGGTAGACAAGCTACTAGAGTCGATCATCGTTGGTAGGTGGAATAATATGTGTAGTACTTGGCGGTTTAAGGTTTACTGTACGAGGAGCTATATCTGAAATATAAATTCCGCACTAATTAACAACACGTAAACATAGAGAACCGTTCCGCTACAACTAGATTTGGCACAGATACGCTATGTGACCAAAAGTATCCGGATGCACCCAGAAAGATACGTTGTTAACAGTATGTGCATTTTGCTGCCACTTACTGTCAGGTACTCCATATCAGCGACCTCAGTAGTCACTAGACATCGTGAGAGAACAAAATGGGGCGCTCCGTGAAACTCACGGACTTCGAATGTGGTGAGGTGATTGTGTCACACTTCTGTACATGAGATTTCCACACTCCTAAACATCCCTAGGTTCACTGTTTCCGATGTGACAGTGAAGTGGAAATGTGAAGGGACACGTACTGCACAAAAGCGTACAGGCCGACCTCGTCTGTTGACTGACAGAGACCGCCGACAGTTGAAGAGGGTCCTAATGTGTAATAGGCAGACATCTATCCAGGCCATCACACAGGAATTCCAAACTGCAGCAGGATCCACTGCAAGTACTATGACAGTTAGGCGGGAGGTGAGCAAACTTGGATTTCATGGTCGAGCGGCTGCTCATAAGCCACATATCACGCCGGTAAATGCCAAACGACCCCTCGCATGTTGGAAAAACGTTGTGTGGAGCGACGAATAGCGGTACACAATGTGGCGATCCGATGGCAGGGTGTTGGTATGGCGAATGCCCGGTGATCTGCCAGCGTGTATAGTGCCAACAGTAAAATTCGGAGGCAGTGGTGTTATGGTGTGGTCGTGTTTTTCATGGAGGGGACTTGCGCCCCTTTTTGTTTTGGGTGGCATTATCACAGCACAGGCCTACATTCATGTTTTAAGCACCTTCTTGCTTCCCACTGTTGAAGAGTGATTCGGGGATGGCGATTGCATCTTTCAACACCATCGAGAACCTGTTCATAATACACGGCCTGTGGCGGAGTGGTAACCCGACAGTAACATCCCTGTAATGGACTGGCCTGCACAGAGTCCTGACCTGAATCCTACAGAACACCTTTGGGATTGGGCCGTGGCTGGCTCGTGTTATGCTTTGTATTAAACCTTGGTTGCTATTCTGCGATTAGTGTCCGGCGGTTATCGCGATTATGCTGTTATCCTCTCTCACCCCGAGTGGCAGCAGCAGCGTGTATCGGTATTCGCACCCTTGTACTATCTTTGGGCTCGCGCTCGTAGTTTCTGGCTGGGCCGTATGCGGACAGTTGGTCAGTTGGCGTGGAGCAGCGAGGAAGTCTCTGAGGCAAGTTTCTGGCCAGGTCCGTTGGCGGCGTCCACGCGCGGTCTGAGTTTGAGGGACTGTTCCCATTGCTACGAGGTCGGTGGCTCACTGACCGTTGTGCGCTGCTGGGATATTCTCGCGAGCAACAACTTGTATTTTCAAGTTGGCAAAATTCTAGCCATCCTCCTGTGGAGTTTAACGTAACTTAATTATTTTGAATTGAAGTGCAAAAAACGGTTCAAATGGCTCTGAGCGCTATGGGACTAAACATCGGAGGTCATCAGTCCCCTAGAATTTATAACTACTTAAACCTAACTAACATAAGGACATGACACACATCAATGCCCTAGGCAGGATTTGAACCGGCGACCGTAGCGTTCGCGCGGTTCCGGACTGAAGCTCCTAGAACCGCTCGGCCACAACGGCTGGCAATTGATGTGCACCAGCAGAATCCTCTGCCTTGTGCCCGTTAACGTTCCGGTTACCTGCCATGGCCGTTGACATAAATTCAGGCAGTGTATTTTCCTCGCTGTGTTGTGGCTGTCCAGCAAGGAGTGTAGTTTGACAGCTGAATGTGTAATTCGTTGTGGGCCCTATACCTTGTGCGTTGTTCCATTGAACTCCCTGTTATGTGCTGGTCGCATGGAGAGGAAGGTATCCTGTCGCTTGGTCCGTTGACTGTCTGTCGGTTGGGTTGCCGTCAGATTGAGAATTGTTGGACTGATTGCCTGTTTCACCTTAGCGAACATTAGTGTCTGAATTCCAGCCCGACCCTTGGAAACTTCTGAGCACCATTTGACGTGCTGCCTTTTCTTATTTGTCCTTGTTGTTTGTTTTGTATGGCTTCTACCCGATTTTAAATTAAGGTTTTTTTGCCCTTAAAGCGTGAGATTGTTTGAGCCTTCAGCCTGATTCAAAGAAATTTTAGGATAAGGCCTTCTGTCTTTTAAAATTCAAATTCCTGTTTTGAGCCGTAAGTTATTGGCCTTCAGCCGATATTAAGTTCACGTTGTTTTGCCTTAGAGCGTGAGATTGTTTGGGCCTTCAGCCTAATTTAGAGAAATGTTTTAAGATGAGGCCTTCTGCCTTATAAATTCAGATTCTTGTTTTTGAGTCTCAAGTGATTGTCCTTTAGCCCGTTTTAAATTAAAGTTGTTTTGCACTTGAGGCGTGAGATTGAATGGGGCATGTAGCCGGGAATTAAGTTCTAAAATTAATGTTTGGCTTGCTCTGTTTTCAATGTTTTCTCTAGTCTTGTAATGTCTGTCAGATGATTAAATAAGTATGTTCGAGTGCAACTGACAGCCACTCATTTTGGCCCATTTTCACAAATTAAACTATCTGTCCTGTCCTGCGGGTATAGAAGGGGATCTCAGGAATGTTTTGGAACGACGACTTCGTGCCAAGCCTCACCGACTGACGTCGTTACCTCTCCTTAGTGCAGAATTGGCTGCCATTCCCCAAGAAACCTTGGAGCACCTGACTGAACGTATGCCTGCGAGAGTGGAAGATGTCATCAAGGCTAAGTTGGACCAACACCATATCGAATTCCAGCATTACCGATGGAGGGCGCCACGAACTTGTAAGTCATTTTCAGCCATGTGTCCGGATGGTTTTGATCACGTAGTGTTTTAGCTTCTTCGAGGACTTTCTTAAAAATTGTGTTTGGTTATGTCAGAAGCGTGAGGCACTTAGCGATGATGTACAACTACATATATATTCCGCAAGACACCATGAAGTGCGTGGCGGAGGGTACATTGTGCGCTAGTAATCATTTTGCTTCCCTTTTCACTTGCAAACAGAGCGAGGGGGAATCTGTATGCCTCTCTAATTTTTTTTACTGTTCAGTCCTGTTCGTTCGATGCGGCCCGTCATGAATTCCTTTCCTGTGCCAACGTTTCCATCTCAGAGTTGCAATGCAACCCACGTCCACAATTCTGATTGGGCCTTCCAGTCTTATTGATCCCCTTGGTTTTTTTTTTTTTTTTTTTTTTTTTTTTTTTTTTTTTTGGGTCATCAGTCTACTGACTGGTTTGATGCGGCCCGCCACGAATTCCTTTCCTGTGCTAACCTCTTCATCTCAGAGTAGCACTTGCAACCTACGTCCTCAGTTATTTGCTTGACGTATTCCAATCTCTGTCTTCCTCTACAGTTTTTGCCCTCTACAGCTCCCTCTAGTACCATGGAAGTCATTCCCTCACGTCTTAGCAGATGTCCTATCATCCTGTCCCTTCTCCTTATCAGTGTTTTCCACATATTCCTTTACTCTCCGATTCTGCATAGAACCTCCTCATTCCTTATCAGTCCACCTAATTTTCAACATTCGTCTATAGCACCACATCTCAAATGCTTCGATTCTCTTCTGTTCCGGTTTTCCCACAGCCCATGTTTCACTACCATACAATGTTGTACTCCAGACGTACATCCTCAGAAATTTCTTCCTCAAATTAAGGCCGGTATTTGATATTAGTAGACTTCTCTTGGCCAGAAATGCCTTTTTAGCCATAGCGAGGCTGCTTTTGATGTCCTCCTTGCTCCGTCCGTCATTGGTTATTTTACTGCCTAGGTAGCAGAATTCCTTAACTTCATTGACTTCGTGACCATCAATCCTGATGGTAAGTTTCTCGCTGTTCTCATTTCTACTACTTCTCATTACCTTCGTCTTTCTCCGATTTACTCTCAAACCATACTGTGTACTCATTAGACTGTCCATTCCGTTCAGCAGATGATTTAATTCTTCTTCACTGTCATCAGCGAATCGTATCATTGATATCCTTTCACCTTGTATTTTAATTCCACTCCTGAACCTTTCTTTTATTTCCATCATTGCTTCCTCGATGTACAGATTGAAGAGTAGGGGCGAAAGGCTACAGCCTTGTCTTACACCCTTCTTAATACGAGCACTTCGTTCTTGATCGTCCACTCTTATTATTCCCTCTTGGTTGTTGTACATATTGTATATGACCCGCCTCTCCCTATTGCTTACCCCTACTTTTTTCAGAATCTCGAACAGCTTGCACCATTTTATATTGTCGAACGCTTTTTCCAGGTCGACAAATCCTATGAAAGTGTCTTGATTTTTCTTTAGCCTTGCTTCCATTATTAGCCGTAATGTCAGAACTGCCTCTCTCGTCCCTGTACTTTTCCTAAAGCCAAACTGATCGTCACCTAGCGCATTCTCAATTTTCTTTCCCATTCTTCTGTAAATTATTCTTGTAAGCAGCTTTGATGCATGAGCTGTCAAGCTGATTGTGCGATAATTCTCGCACTTGTCAGCTCTTGCCGTCTTCGGAATTGTGTGGATGATGCTTTTCCGAAAGTCAGATGGTATGTCGCCAGACTCATATATTCTACACACCAACGTGAATAGTCGTTTTGTTGCCACTTCCCCCAATGATTTTAGAAATTCTGATGGAATGTTATCTATCCCTTCTGCCTTATTTGACCGTAAGTCCTCCAAAGCTCTTTTAAATTCCGATTCTAATACTGGATCCCCTATCTCTTCTAAATCGACTCCTGTTTCTTCTTCTATCACACCAGACAAATTTTCACCCTCATAGAGGCTTTCAATGTATTCTTTCCACCTATCTGCTCTCTCCTCTGCATTTAACAGTGGAATTCCCGTTGCACTCTTAATGTTACCACCGTTGCTTTTAATGTCACCAAAGGTTGTTTTGACTTTCCTGTATGCTGAGTCTGTCCTTCCGACAATCATATCTTTTTCGATGTCTTCACATTTTTCCTGCAGCCATTTCGTCTTAGCTTCCCTGCACTTCCTATTTATTTCATTCCTCAGCGACTTGTATTTCTGTATTCCTGATTTTCCCGGAACATGTTTGTACTTCCTCCTTTCATCAATCAACTGAAGTATTTCTTCTGTTACCCATGGTTTCTTCGCAGCTACCTTCTTTGTACCTACGTTTTCCTTCCCAACTTCTGTGATGGCCCTTTTTAGAGATGTCCATTCCTCTTCAACTGTACTGCCTACTGCGCTATTCCTTATTGCTGTATCTATAGCGTTAGAGAACTTCAAACGTATCTCGTCATTCCTTAGTACTTCCGTATCCCACTTCTTTGCGTACTGATTCTTCCTGACTAATGTCTTGAACTTCAGCCTACTCTTCATCACTACTATATTGTGATCTGAGTCTATATCTGCTCCTGGGTACGCCTTACAATCCAGTATCTGATTTCGGAATCTCTGTCTGACCATGATGTAATCTAATTGAAATCTTCCTGTATCTCCCGGCCTTTTCCAAGTATACCTCCTCCTCTTGTGATTCCTGAACAGGGTATTCGCTATTACTAGCTGAAACTTGTTACAGAACTCAATTAGTCTTTCTCCTCTTTCATTCCTTGTCCCAAGCCCATATTCTCCTGTAACCTTTTCTTTTACTCCTTCCCCTACAACTGCATTCCAGTCGCCCATGACTATTAGATTTTCGTCCCCCTTTACATACTGCATTACCCTTTCAATATCCTCATACACTTTCTCTATCTGTTCATCTTCAGCTTGCGACGTCGGCATGTATACCTGAACTATCGTTGTCGGTGTTGGTCTGCTGTCGATTCTGATTAGAACAACCTGGTCACTGAACTGTTCACAGTAACACACCCTCTGCCATACCTTCCTATTCATAACGAATCCTACACCTGTTATACCATTTTCTGCTGCTGTTGATATTACCCGATACTCATCTGACCAGAAATCCTTGTCTTCCTTCCACTTCACTTCACTGACCCCTACTATATCTAGATTGAGCCTTTGCATTTCCATTTTCAGATTTTCTAGTTTCCCTACCACGTTCAAGCTTCTGACATTCCACGCCCCGACTCGTAGAACGTTATCGTTTCGTTGATTATTCAATCTTTTTCTCATGGTAACCTCCCCCTTGGCAGTCCCCTCCCGGAGATCCGAATGGGGAACTATTCGGGAATCTTTTGCCAATGGAGAGATCATCATGACTCTTCTCCAATTACAGGCCACATGTTCTGTGGATACACGTTATGTGTCTTTAATGCAGTGGTTTCCATTGCCTTCTGCATCCTCATGTCGTTGATCATTGCTGATTCTTCCGCCTTTAGGGGCAATTTCCCAGCCCTAGGACAAGAGAGTGCCCTGAACCTCTATCCGCTCCTCCGCCCTCTTTGACAAGGCCGTTGGCAGAATGAGGCTGACTTATTATGCCGGAAGTCTTCGGCCGCCAATGCTGATTATTTATCAAAATTTAGGCAGTGGCAGGGATCGAACCCGGGACCGAAAACGTTTTGATTATGAATCAAAGACGCTATCCCTAGACCGCTGGTCTGTTTTTTTCAAAAATGGTTCAAATGGCTCTGAGCACTATGGGACTTAACATCTATGGTCATCGGTCCCCTAGAACTTAGAACTACTTAAACCTAACTAACCTAAGGACAGCACACAACACCCATCTGGTTTTTTGTTCATATTGTGTATTACCCTTCCGCTCTCATGAATCGCTTTAGATTGGCTCACGCTTTCTCCAGGGCGACAAATCCATTGAACGTGTCTTGATTTTTCTTCAGTCTTGTCTCCGTTATCAACCTCAACGTCAGAACTGCCTGTCTGGTGACACTGATAAAGTCAAACTTATCTTTATCGACAGATTCTCAATTTTCTTTTCTATCATGCTGTATATTATTCCTGTCTGAAACTTGGACGTATGAGCTGTTCAGCTGGTTGTGCGTTTATTCTCGTACTTGTCGTCTAGCGCTGCCTTCAGAATTGTGTTGTTATTGTCTGCGAATAAAAGTGTTATTTCCGTTCGTCTCTTTACGGATTTCTTTCAGTTACCACCCGTAATACACTGCAGGGATTGTTTCTCAGTATGGTCCAGTTTTCATCGAGCTATGTAGCTTGGCAGTGGCACATCAAGCGAAAATTAATTTGGTCCGTAAGTTCTGAACACAGGTACAGATCCATTTTTAAAAGAAAATTTAATCGATTGGAAGACAGACATCGCTTATTTGACAGATTTTCTTCCTTAATTAATGCCATTAATTTGTAGTTACAAGGTGACAATCTAAATCTGATGGAAACCAAGTCCATCACTTCAGATTTCCTTGCCAGAATTTAACAAATGACGGTGCGTATTTTGCCCGTTTCTCGATTTGTTACAGACAAACTGTCAGCATCGTGACATTTCATCCTAAGTTCAATATTTCAGTATCCTTCATTCAGACTGTGAATCAAGGTTTGAGGTTGTTTTGGCTCCGGAAATAACACCGTGGATTGTCAGTCCTTACAGTGAAATTATAAGAAGAACTGATCAGAATAAGCACTAACGAAGAATTAAGGCATAGTTTAGAAAGGGATATCGGCAGGCCTTGCTGCAGAAAGACATACCTCTTACTTATCCTCTGTTATGGACTATAGTGAGAAACGTAGGTCCGCTGGATTTCGTGGCCATTGTCACTGATGCTACTCGTAAAATATTCTGGATTGTTAGGTCGCGTCGTATCTCCTTCTAAAATAAGGAGATGTGATTCAGCCTAACAACCCAGAAGATTTTAACTTTTTAATGAGAAAGATTTGATAACTTTTACATCTTCATACTTCGTGGAAAGCTCAATTGTTGGTCTTCTTAATGAAAGTTAAGTATTAAAAATTTGCTAATAAAACATTAGGATGATCCCTCCTATTAAGATCTTTTATCAATTACCTTTACTAGATTTGCATTTCAGAGTTGAAAGTAATAATAGTCTAAAACTTAGCAAGTGTAGTTTGAGACAGCAGAAGGAATCCTTTTGGCGAGATACACTCTACATTTCTACACTTCAAACTATCAAAGTGAGTAGCTTTCAAAGTTGATAAATTTGTAAAACTTCAACATATGAAATCTGTCCAAAACAGAGAAAGACTGGCATGTGGTGTACGAGACAAAGAAGTTTAAGGGCCTCTGCCCATGAATCTCCCCGCCAAGAGAGTAGAATTGTTTGCTGGAAGCGTCGTGGATTTCCGGAGAGTGGCGTTCATTACCTGCCCGAGGACAGCCGATACCGCTACTCGGATCGCGACTCGGTTGCTCGGTTGCTCCACTTAGTCTGACAGCTCGCAATTCCGCCCGAAGAGTAGCGAGCGGCAGAAGAGACACGCGGGCGAAACGCGGCAGCAACGTAATTCCTCATGCGTCGGCAAAGCAACACGTCTGGCCAACATTCACCTGCAATTTTAGCACGAGTGAAACGAGCCTGTTTCGGTAACCAACTGTGTAGTAATACAGACAGCCCGAACACATGGGTTCTCGCAGTGAACTTCGTAGGTAGCGCCTTCTCACTGACTAACGATCATTGAGTTAGGTGAACAACAAGTTATTACAATGATGTCCATCGCACTCAATTTCAGGAGCTACAGACAGACATCCTGTTAAATGATAATTAATCGAAACCCTCAATTGCCGACAGGTGTTGTTGATATACCTCGATGAGGACAGTTGAAAATGTGTGCCCTGACCGGGACTCGAACCCGAGATCTCCTGCTTACATGGCAGTTGCTCTATCCCTCTGAGCCACCGAGGACACAGATGAATATTGCAACTGCAGGGACTTATCCCTTGCACGCTCCCCGTGAGACCCACATTCCCAACGTCCACAATTCTACATATGTACTGTACCTAATAGATATTTGCCAATCCACTCATTACAAGCGCCCACTAAGGCGACGATTCCCGTAAGAGTTCGGGCAACCTGTACGCATTCGCACAGACGAAGGTCAATGGCCGGGTAGCCTTTTAACTATATATGAAGATAGTAACTGTTCTCGAACGAACAGACAGCGCTGATGACCATGCAGCTTCCCTAGAACAAATGATAAGTCCCTGCAGTCGGTCTGTTCATCTGTGTCCAGGGTGGCTCATATGGATAGAGCATCTGCCATGTAAGCAGGAGAACCCTGGTTCGAGTCCCGGTCGGGGTACACACTTTCAACTGTCCCCAGCGAGGTATATCAACAACAACTGTCGGCAGCTGAGGGTTTCAATTAATTATCATTTATTCTGGAGAAGCTGCATAGTCGTCAATGGTATCTGTTCGTTCGAGAACAGTTACTATCTTCATAGACAACCTGTTGCCTCAGTAACTGCAGGATGCTTGTTAAAGTGTGCAACGCATGTGAGTAGTGAAGAGTGTAAACTGGAGAGTCTTGTGTAACTGTTACCGAGTGAACTTGCTCACTGTTTAAGACAGACACTAGACCTTCATGCAGGAGGTGTGAATTTCAAAACACCGTTGGCGTAGGAAATTTATGCTCTGTATGATTTCCTTGAATTATTATATTCCGGCATGTTTCCTTTAAATGGCTCACTACTAATATCTTTATCCCATCCCCGTTTTATTCTATCTTGTGCTTCGTCGCTAATGATATTTTTGTCGACGGGAAATTAAACCCTATTCATTCTGTACTCTTTTTCATTTATTTTCTCTTTAATTTTGTGAAGTGTATGTTAGTATTGATACGCATCTTTTAAAAGATGCATTAAGTTTCATTTTTTTATCTTGTGTTGAAATAATTATTCTGTATGAGAACCATGACACGGAAAATTAGTATATTACTAAGCAGAGGAGAGTGGATGGTTGTCGTAATTAGCAGAATATGTAGGTGAAAAATGTCGAGGAATATCTGTACATATCCCTCAACTTTAATTTTTTTTATTCTTTTTAAATACGGTAGTTCAGGAAGCGAGGTCTTCTTCTTCTTGTACGCACTTCCCTTCTCTATCACGAAGCGATCAGAGGTACGTCTGGATGCTCTGTGTAATTTCTCTTTATTGCTGATTATTAACTGTCACTTTTATGTTATACGTGTTCGCAATTATTTGTAGAATCCCTTTGTTGTATGAGCTTTATATTACAGGTCAATGTATCAGGATTCTGCACACGTTCTTTGAGAGCGTCGTGTCAGTTCAGTGTTACATACATACGAAGTCGGAACTCTACATTCTTATCTACAAAGTCCGACTCCATAATCTCTATCACATTTGTGTGTGGAAGTCATTACAGTATATTTCACAGTCAAATGCTTTCAAACAATGACGATCTACAACAGCAACCAGGGCCAGATACATCGAAAGATAGCATACGTAAGACAGCAGAGGTCATCAAACAACAGTGGTAAATAACAGGAAATCAGTTGATGTTTCTTAAAACAGTAAGTGCTTCGTGCCAACCCATTTGTGATGTGTGTTTCCCGACGCAAACCTTTCTTAATGCATTCCATGTTTTTTACTAGATTAAAATATTTATTTCACCTTTTATTTTGCCAGGAAGGAAGGGTACGTTGCAGTACGTTGTAATACCTCCACTCTGATCTGGTAAATAAGTTGATTATGCCAGGGAAGCTATCGCTGTCGCCGATTTAGAGCGGTTGCGGGGCTCTGGCAACTAAAGATAGTTGGCGCTCCGGGTCAGTCAATTGGTCTCGCCAGCTAGAGACCAGAATGCGCATACAGTATAGTCCATTGATCGTGACCGGGCCAAAAATCTCACGAAATAAGCATCAAACGAAAAACTACAAAGAACGAAACTCGTCTAGCTTGAACGGGGAAACCAGATGGCGCTATGGTTGGCCCGCTAGATGGCGCTGCCATAGGTCAAACGGATGTCAACTGCGTTTTTTTTTAAAAATAGGAACACCTTTTTTATTACATAATGGTGTAGTACGTAAAGAAATATGAATGTTTTAGTTAGAACTCTTTCTTCGCTTTGTGATAGACGGTGCTCTAATAGTCACAAACGTATAAGTGCGTGGTATAACGTAACATTCCGCCAGTGCGGACGGTATATGCTTCGTGATACATTACCCGTATTAAAATGGACAATTTGCCAATTGCGGAAGAGGTCGATATCGTGTTGATGTATGGCTATTGTGATCAAAATGCCCAACGGACGTGTGCTATGTATGCTGCTCAGTATCCTGGACTTCACCCAAGTGTCCAGACCGTTCGGTGGATAGTTAAGTTATTTCAGGAAACAGTGTTCAGCCACGTGTGAAACGTCAACCACGACCTGCAACAAATGATGATGGCCAAGTAGGTGTTTTAGCAGCTGTCGCCGACCGCGGTGGCTACGGTTCTAGGCGCTGCAGTCCAGAACCGCGCGACTGCTACGGTCGCAGGTTCGAATCCTGCCTCGGGCATGGATGTGTGTGATGTCCTTAGGTTAGGTAGGTTTAAGTAGTTCTAAGTTCTAGGGGACTCATGACCTCAGATGTTAAGTCCCATAGTGCTCAGAGCCATTTTTTTAGCAGCTGTCGCGGCTAATCCGCACATCAGTAGCAGTCAAATTGCGCGAGAATCGGGAACCTCAAAAACGTCGGTGTTGACAATGTTACATCAACATCGATTGCACCCGTACCATATTTCTATGCACCAGGAATTGCATGGCGATGACTTTGAACGTCGTGTACAGTTATGCCACTGGGCAAAAGAGAAATTACGGGACGATGACAGATTTTTTGCACGCGTTCTATTTAGCGACGGAGCGTCATTCACCAACAGCAGTAAAGTAAACAGGCATAATATTCACTATTGGGCAACGGAAAATCCACGATGGCTGCGACAAGTGGAACATCAGCGACCTTGGCGGGTTAATGTATGGTGCGGGATTATGTGGGGAAGGATAATTGGCCCCATTTTATCGATGGCAATCTAAGTGGTGCATTGTATGCTGATTTCCTGTGTAATGTTCTACCGATGTTAGTACAAGATGTTTCACTACATCACAGGATGGCGATGTACTTCCAACATGATGGATGTCTGGCACATAGCTCGCGTGCGTTTGAAACGGTATTGAATAGCATATTTCATGACAGGTGGATTGGTCGTCGAAGCAAGTTCACCGGATCTGACGTCCGTCTTTGGGGAGAGTTTAAGGATATTTTCTATCGTGATCCACCGACAACGCATGAAAGCAAGCGTCAGCGCATTCTCAATGCATGTGTGAACATTACGGAAGGCGAACTACTCGCTGTTGAGAGGAATGTCGTTACACCTATGGCCAAATGCATTGAGGTTGACGGACATAATTATGAGCACGCTGACCGTCCCCTCTCCAGGACAACAACGCGACAGCAGCCGCCCCTAGGTGAATAGGACATAAACGTCGCGGCTCAACCGTATAGCAGCTTCAAGATTAGGCGCTTGTATAGCAGCTAATTAGGAATCGTTTATACTGAAGAAGCTTGTTTATTTCGTAGGTCGCCCTTCGCTTGTGACACATCCGTACCGGCCGCGGTGGCCGAGCGTTTCTAGGCGCTTCAGTCCGGAACCGCGCGACTGCTACGGTCGCAGGTTCGAATCCTGCATCGGGCATGGATGTGTGTGATGTCCTTAGGTTAGTTAGGTTTAAGTAGTTCTAAGTTCTAGGGGACTGATGACCTCAGATGTTCAGTCCCATAGTGCTCATAGCCATTTGAACCATTTTGAACACATCCGTGTTGTCACAGAGTTAGGTGTTGTAATGTTTTTCATTTGTAAAAAACTCATTAATACGATTTGTTTGAATGTTGTTCGGCGATATGAGAAAGCAGGTTTCCTAGGCACCCCATATTTGACCACTACGCTGGATTTAACAGTATATAATGAAAGTTCATGGGGAGTGTGTCACTGATGACACCATTGATGATCTCATGGGTGTCCTCCTTCCCCTACCCTCTTACCCAACCATCACGTCTCACCACCCCCCCCCCCCCCTCCGCCCATCCCTCTGAGCAAGGTCAATTGCCCTACGTGTAAAATGGCGGGAAATTCAAATTTTGGTGAGAAATTCAAAATTGGTGGGAATTTTGAAAATAGCCCAGCTGCGCAGTAGTTAAGAAGTGCATTTGAAATGGCGCATTCCATGCTGGTTGACTTGGTATATTCGGTGAGGGAGTCTGAGAGTCGGAATGCTGGTGCAGTCCTGCTGTAATGTCAGAATACAAGGCAGCGATGCGACATTGAGGACCTGGAGTAAGTGTGATTAACAAAAATTGACCTGGATGAAACACTGCTGGCATGGAATTCTCGTGCAGTCTTAGTATGACGTCACGATCCAAGACTTGGAATACTGACAGAATGCTGACACAGTGTTGGTATGATGTCAGGATACAAAATGGCGATGCCACATAGCCGACTTAGAATACTGGGGTTGAAATGCAAGACTCAGAGTAATGGAACCCAAGATGTCTGACCTGGAATACGAGATGTCGACTGGGCTATACTGGTGCAGCTCCATAACGTCACAGTCCAGCTTAGACCTGTGTGCTATTTAAAACAATGTGGAGTTCTGGCATGCAGGCCCAGAATTGATATACTGGGACAGGCCCTACGACATCTAAGAAAAAAGGATGTTACTTCAGGTCCAGCCATGTGAGATGTTTTCCTCAACTGCTGCTCACTCAGAGGTTTGTAGTCAGGCAATGTCCTAAGTTTAATTCTTTCCACTTTATATGTTTAACACCACTCCAGGAGCGAATGGCTCTCACTCAGAGCTGTATGGTTACCAATGGAGTCCCTACATACTGCTTCACCTAACTCCAGTTCCTCTGACACGTCCCGGAGTGGCACAAGCGGCCGTTCCTTGCACAGGGGCATCACGTGCATACTGTTAATTCAACTACCTCACGTATTGCTGCAGCCAAACGCCTTGACCTAAGTTTAACTTTGCGTGTGCTATGTTTGAAATAACTGCAGATAGTAGGATAGTAACAATTCATCTTTGTGTAAGCAAACAAATAACAGACGAGGCAGAAGACCCCTTTCTGCCATTGCAAAGTTTTTAATCGAGAAGTTTGACCACAGACGCTAAGAATCGTGTCACCCAATTTAAATCGATAGGTAGCACGAAACGAGTTTAACCCAAGTGAAGGTAAGGGGTAAGGGCAGTGGGAATGAGAGAGTAATTCTGCGATTGAGAAGCAATAGACAGTTGCTCCAGTCAAGTATACTCAATAGGGAATGCGCCGGGAAGCTTACTACACTCCTGGAAATGGAAAAAAGAACACATTGACACCGGTGTGTCAGACCCACCATACTTGCTCCGGACACTGCGAGAGGGCTGTACAAGCAATGATCACACGCACGGCACAGCGGACACACCAGGAACCGCGGTGTTGGCCGTCGAATGGCGCTAGCTGCGCAGCATTTGTGCACCGCCGCCGTCAGTGTCAGCCAGTTTGCCGTGGCATACGGAGCTCCATCGCAGTCTTTAACACTGGTAGCATGCCGCGACAGCGTGGACGTGAACCGTATGTGCAGTTGACGGACTTTGAGCGAGGGCGTATAGTGGGCATGCGGGAGGCCGGGTGGACGTACCGCCGAATTGCTCAACACGTGGGGCGTGAGGTCTCCACAGTACATCGATGTTGTCGCCAGTGGTCGGCGGAAGGTGCACGTGCCCGTCGACCTGGGACCGGACCGCAGCGACGCACGGATGCACGCCAAGACCGTAGGATCCTACGCAGTGCCGTAGGGGACCGCACCGCCACTTCCCAGCAAATTAGCGACACTGTTGCTCCTGGGGTATCGGCGAGGACCATTCGCAACCGTCTCCATGAAGCTGGGCTACGGTCCCGCACACCGTTAGGCCGTCTTCCGCTCACGCCCCAACATCGTGCAGCCCGCCTCCAGTGGTGTCGCGACAGGCGTGAATGGAGGGACGAATGGAGACGTGTCGTCTTCAGCGATGAGAGTCGCTTCTGCCTTGGTGCCAATGATGGTCGTATGCGTGTTTGGAGCCGTGCAGGTGAGCGCCACAATCAGGACTGCATACGACCGAGGCACACAGGGCCAACACCCGGCATCATGGTGTGGGGAGCGATCTCCTACACTGGCCGTACACCACTGGTGATCGTCGAGGGGACACTGAATAGTGCACGATACATCCAAACCGTCATCGAACCCATCGTTCTGCCATTCCTAGACCGGCAAGGGAACTTGCTGTTCCAACAGGACAATGCACGTCCGCATGTATCCCGTGCCACCCAACGTGCTCTAGAAGGTGTACGTCAACTACCCTGGCCAGCAAGATCTCCGGATCTGTCCCCCATTGAGCATGTTTGGGACTGGATGAAGCGTCGTCTCACGCGGTCTGCACGTCCAGCACGAACGCTGGTCCAACTGAGGCGCCAGGTGGAAATGGTATGGCAAGCCGTTCCACAGGACTACATCCAGCATCTCTACGATCGTCTCCATGGGAGAATAGCAGCCTGCATTGCTGCGAAAGGTGGATATACACTGTACTAGTGCCGACATTGTGCATGCTCTGTTGCCTGTGTCTATGTGCCTGTGGTTCTGTCAGTGTGATCATGTGATGTATCTGACCCCAGGAATTTGTCAATAAAGTTTCCCCTTCCTGGGACAATGAATTCACGGTGTTCTTATTTCAATTTCCAGGAGTGTATTTCTTACAGCCTAACGCCTAGACAAAATTTTTCTACTTTTGATTTGAAAAGGCTAAAAACTCGGATGAAGGCCATATACCAACTTGAAACAATTTATGGCTTAAGGCGTAGACACAAGGAATTTTCAATTTTAATTTTGAAAGGCTGAAACTGGGCCTAAGGCCACATACCAAACAAGACATATTTTTTTCTTTTTTACAGCTTAAGGCCTAAGAAGAAAGCCTTGCAATTTTAATAAGCTAAAACCCATGTTTGACCTCTGCTTAACACAGTATTACTACTCAGGGCACACATTAGTTGATAGTACCGATGATGGCTGTTAATCAGTTGTAATCGAAATGCAAAAGAGAATAAATAAAACATGATTTTGCGACTGGTTGCTGCAAATTTGGTAATTTTAATTTTGTTATGTTTAATTTTGGGCAGAAAAATTGAGACTTCTCGAAAGAGATTTGCAGCCCAACTTTTTCCGCACATTCTTTTTGTACCTCTATATGTTTGATTGCTGTTGCTTCGTTGTCTGATACTATGACCAGGTCGTCTGCGAAATCTAGGTTTGATATTTCTATTTTGTCGCAGCATCTTGCTACTCGTGTCGTTTTCCAGTGATGTATGTATTTGTGTGTGTGTGTGTGTGTGTGTGTGTGTGTGTGTGTGTGTGTGTGTGTGTGTGTGTGTGTGTGTGTGGGTGTGTGTGTGTGTGTGAGAGTGTATTACAAATTGTAATATGTTTTATTCCATCATAAGCTAAGAGACTTAATAGGTAAGATGTTAGCGAGAGAGAGCTTTGTATTTCTTACAGCTCAGTTGATGCTATACCAGAGAGACTTAGCATTTATAGCCTTCACAGTCATGTACCGTTCAGATGATAAATACACATTATGCCTTAGGGATAGCAGCCATCACAGTTTAATATTAGTTGCACCTCTTGCAGTAATTAATATGTTTTTGTTTCAACACACAGTATCTTACATACAGGTGTTACAGCGCATTAAGCGGATGGTATAACATGGCGTTATATTCAAACATGGATCCAGATCTTGGTACAGCACCTTGGACAGTCGGTGGAGTATAATGCTGTACCTGAACGCTGTTTCAGGAGCGGTGGTAGAGTGCAGTAGCCAGGCGGTGTAGAGTACACCTGAACATAGTGCTGAGAGCACTATCCTGACCTTGTTTATGGTTCACAGGTCTGATGCATATAATTCTAATTATACGTGATTGTGAAACATTGTATCGAATAGTATAGTTCAAACAACAGATGGATATCTATAAAACGAACCGTCTACCACAGGAGGAGGTGTCATCTTTGATTTTGAAGTATATATAAGGACTTTTAAATCGTGAATACACATTTTGTTTTGTCTAATAAGAAAAGGCAGAAAGTGCACTATGCAGAACAAAGAAAATATGAGACATTTTACACATGAATTGCTTGTGATTTGGCCTATTATGCTGCCCATATTGGTCCAAGGTAACAGGCAGCCCGTGATCGCAGTCGCCTTCAAGATATATCAATGTCCTGTCCAAAAAGTGGCACCTGCAGTGGATGAATGTGATAGAAGTCATACACTTCAAAACCCAGGATGACAGCTCCTTGCATGGTAGATGGTTCATACTATAGATACCCATCTGTTGTTTGAACTGTACCATTTGATACAATGATTCAGAATCATGCAGTAAAATTCAAGAGGAAGATTATCGTATACACTATATGTTGGAACAAAGACATATTAATTACTGCAAGGTGTACAACTACCATAGAACTTCAGGGATTTTTAATGGTTGCTATCCATAAAGTATCATATGTCTTGTCAACTAAAATTTATGTCAATCTGAAGGCTAGAAATGTGCTGTGTCTCTTTGATATAGCAACAACTTTTCTGTAAGGCCTCTCTGAGATTACAAACGTATGAAATACTAAAGCTCTCTCTCCAACATCTCAACTGTTGTCCAATGGTATATGTATAAATATTACAATGTGTGAAAGAAAATTGTTATAGAACTTCTGAACATTGTTAACATACATTTGGTACTTTCAGAACCGTGAGAAGTAAATCATGATAGTTGAAAATATCGTTATTCTCTTTTTCTACATCAACCCTATTCATCACACTACAATATTTCCTTAACAACTGTTTTTATATGCTTTAAATTCAGCGTGTATTTCTCGCAGTCCAAATGAAGCACAAACATTCTCATCGTGAACTTTGTGTTTCAATAAATAGTGAACAATATCATCGAAGAGTGGTTTAACACACCTTCACCCTACTCTGAATCTCCATGGCGATCCATAAGCGCTGTGGAGAGAAAACAGCTCAAACAACTGAAATTCCTGTCTTCTGTCAATCAGATTGCAGTGTGGGCTTACCGTGTCTACAATGAATCTGTGTGAGGTCGTCATATGCTTTACTGCTGCGAGCCCTACTGCCGGGTGGGGTAGGGCAAGCTATAGTGCTGTGGCTGCTGATCGTAGGAAATTTATCTAATTCCTGTGAACTGTTAAATCAAATTCCAGTATAAAGCCGAAGTCCGAATCTGGTTACCAAAGTCGAGGCATTGCTGAGAGCAGTGCTGAGGCCAAGCTCTCACGACTCTCCCCTCAGAAGAAACCCCTCTTTTCCCATCAAACCTCAATGTCTATTCAGCCTGTCACCGAAATGGCCTAGCTGTCACTACAATGAGGGGACTGAAATCGAGCCCACTGTCTCCGACATGAAACCGTTCTCATGGCAAGGTAGGTATTGTGGGAATCTATGAATTTTGGTATTGTTAAACAGTTCTCCTCCTCACAGAAAACTATTTACGAGGGCGGTTCAGAAAGTAACCTCCGATTGGTCACAGTGCGGGTTGTGGGGGGAGTAGCGACGCCATCTGTGCGTTCACGCACTCAACAGGTCAGTCGGCATCAAGCCGTGGTCGAGTGAACGTCGTACCTGCGCTAGTTTAGTTTTTGTGGCAGTTTGAAATGTGTGCTGCAATAGAAAACCCCGCCAAATGTGAAGTGTGTGCTGTCATAAGGTTTTTTACAGCCAAAGGATATTCTGCAGCAGCTATTCATCGTGAGCTTTGTGCCGTGTACGGACCAAGAGTTATGAGTGAAGGAGTTGTCCGTGAATGGGTACGTTTATTTAAAAGTGGACGAGAAAACGTTCATGATGAAGAGAGGAGTGGTAGACCATCATTGGTGACTGACGAACTCGTTCAGACAGTTGATGCAAAAGTTCGTGAAAATCGACGTTTCTCAATGTCGGAGTTGTCTACTGGTTTTCCACAGATTTCTAAGACTCTCTTGTACGAGATAGTGACAGCAAGATTGGGTTACCGTAAGTTCTGTGCACGATGGGTGCCCAAAATTCTTACCGACCACCACAAAACTCAAAGAATGGCCTCTGCATTAGACTTTCTGTCACGTTATGAGGACGAAGGAGAACCATTGTTAAACAGAATCGTGACCGGTGACGAAACCTGGATTAAGTACGTGAACCCTGAGACAAAAGAACAATCAATGATATGGGCACATTCAAATTCGCCTACCAAACCAAGAAAAGCCTCGCAAAATTTTTCTGCCAGAAAACTGATGGCAACGGTGTTTTGGGATGCCAAAGGGGTGTTGTTGGTTGAATTCATGGAACGTGGTACGACCATTAATCAAGACGTGTACTGTGAAACAATAAAAAAGTTACGACGGGCTATACAGAACAAACGCCGTGGTATGCTGACTTCCGGTATCGTTTCTTTGCACGATAACGCCCGTCCTCACTCTGCTCGCAGAACAACGGCCCTTCTTGAGTCCTTCAAGTGGGACGTTATCAACCATCCACCTTACAGCCCAGACCTGGCGCCAAGTGATTATCACCTCTTCATGCATTTGAAGAAATGGCTCGGGTCACAGCGGTTTGATGACGACGAAGAGCTCAAAGATGCGGTCACAGGCTGGCTCCAGGCACAAGCGGGTGATTTTTATGCAGAAGGAATTTCAAAGCTTGTGAAGAGATACGATAAGTGCCTCAATCGCTATGGAGACTATGTAGGAAAATAGTGCAAAGATGTAGTTGTAAGATGTATATATTAAAATATTTTTATTTAACTTGGTGTATTTTTTTAAATCAACCGGAGGTTACTTTCGGAACGGCCCTCGTATAATGACAATCAAATGTTTAGTCATTTCATTGACTGATATTGGCTAGTACCATGTGCTAACAATTTCTGTGGTAGTTCGTGTCTGGCATTTGATTGGGGCTGACCATTGACAGTAAACGCAAAGTAGGCCACGCGTTCCTCAAAACCACTAGCGGCTACAGAGTGGCTGGGAAAAGACTTGAGTTCTGCAGGGGCAGATATTTACTGCCCTGAGAGAGCGCAGAGCATGGCAGTGGCAGTTCACAACGTCGAGTCGCCAGCACCACCGTCGTGCGGACAGAGCGGGGGGAGGTAGCTTTCTGCGAGGGCGGAAAAATTCTTAGAATAGCGTACCTGGAGGAAGAGCGTCAGAGGCAGAAGAGGACAAAAAGCATCCTTTTAGGGTAAAGGAATGAGCGGGGTCACAAACGATGGTGCTAGCTGACCTCTATAACAATACCTCCACGAACAGTTAATTAGTTCAAAAATTATCACGTCGCGCACTCAAAGTATGATCTTTTTAATGAGCAACTAAAAGGTCTTTAATGTGGCAGGTATCGCTCCATCAATTGATTACAGTCACTGTAGAAAATTAATAATAATATCACTTATCTTGTATTTGCAATCCAACGACGATCTTGCTCTGGCTTTGGCCCGTAGTTAAAAATGTTGTCTAGTTATCATAATTAACGCTGTTGGTGCTAAAGGTACTCGGATGTTAATTTCGCCGACTTGAAGAACTTACGAAGACAATCTTTAAGAATTAATTTGATGATTTATGTTTTTCATTGCAATGTGCTTCATACTTTTTTAAATAATGGTCACTTGAAATTAATTCTTGACACTCACTTTTCGCAAAAATTCACATTTATTAAACTTCTTATACTTTCGCATGTTGAAAACATTACTTCATCATATAATTTCGCAGCCGTTACTGCTCTTAATAAAACTCACAACATTTTTCATTGTCCACAACTCAGACTCATCTTTTCATTTCCAACACAAAGTCAACACTGTTCATATTCAACAGAAAAATTTGACTACCCTGTACGCTTCCGCACCAAAAGTCACAAACCGCCATCAAAGATAAGAATAAGTAAAAAAGATATTCACACTGGATATTATATCGATTTCAGCATCTCAAAATATCGATATATCAATCAGTAGCAAAGTATGATTAAAGATGTGAGATGGCGAGCTGGCACAGAGCGACGACTCACAAAGTAGATGTCTATATTTGCTCCTGAAGTCAGTGGCCTTTCAATGCATTTGTTTAGTTATGAATGTACAAAAAGTAAAAGTAATTGTCGAGGAGAGTACCACGCCCATCTGAAGATCACGTGAGAAGTGCATGTTTCGTTGTTTTGTTTCTGTCAACACCTGAGGACTGTTCACGTGATTACGGCATGCAACGCAGGCGGACGCACCATAGGGAAGCGACGCCAATTTTGGGTCAGTGGCGGATGCAGAAAAACCTCAAGGAGGGGGCGCTGAAGATATCTTGAGCTACCTTTACTTTTACCGTAATAAAAAATAATCGAGTCACACAAAAAGTTTAAGAAAGTTTTATTTCAACTGATTATACACAAATACAAGACAATGCCATCTTATGATATAAAAAAGTTACAATTGTGGTTCTCTTCCTTAAGTGATGAATTCTATGGGCCTATTCTTCCTGGGAAATTGGTTAATTGCATCGTCAATTGGACAATCACTGTCAGTGTGAGTGTTCAGCAGAGCTAAGCCATTAAGTCGATCCCTGTGTTCCTGGCAGAAACGTATAAAATACGATGACGCGGACGCGCGCTGTACATAGGAAAGTACAACTACTCGATAACTCGATTCAGCCGAGTCGGCTAGCGAAAGAACGAACGAATAGCGTGAGGGCTCAATGGCAGGGGTGACGCGGGAGGCCTCTCAAAGGGGGCGTGCGTGCCGCGCGAGCCCCCATATGTACGCGTCACTGGTCAGGTTAGGTCGGAAAGTAGCAGTCACAGGATCAGTGATGGCTGACGAGGAAGTGTGTGCAAGAAAGTTAAAAAAATACCGTTTCAGATAGTATATCGAAGAGTGTGCAAGAAAAATGAATTACAAGCAAAATAGTGAAAGGATTATACGAGCTGAAGCAAACCAGGCGCTGTATCGTGTGTGAGATATATAGGTAAGCAAGTGTGTCGGGATTACCCCAGTTCACTGCTAGTAGCGCCACGTCACCTTACGGCGTCTGCGCGTAGCGAGCAAGTAATGCACCACAATTAAGTATAAGATTAAATGTGAAAATTAACGTTTAAAACTTTGCTAAAATATATTATATAGTAATAACGTTTAAAATACCAAGTCTTAATGTACCAAGAAGTTTTAAGGAAAAAATAAGTGGCGCTAAATAATAATGCCAGAAAGCCAGAAATTGGTCAGAATGTGCCTATCGAGCTAATGACTAAGTGGTGCAAGTTTCAAAGCTAAAGAGCGATAATTACAACCGGAGTCCACGTTTTTAAGAAAAATGGAAGGCGCTAAAACCTGGAGTTAGAAACGTTAAAATTTGTTTTATGCTTCAGTTCACCCTAAAAATGATAACTAAAAGACCACTTTATACTACCTCTTATAGTTTTTGACTAAGTAAGTAAAAACCAATTTTGTAACTAAAATCTACCCCATTGTAGAACATTAAGTATCTGTAAATTTAATAATAGAAAATTTTGGTTAAAGCAGATGATAAAATTTACTAAATAATACAGCCATACCAAATTTTACAGTTGTAGTATTAGTAACAGCCAATACAAGTTCTAGTAAAACGGAAATAAGCGTACGGCATTGCGGGCCTGGAGTCCCCCATTCGGGGAAATTCGTCCGCCGAGGGCAAGTACTTATTGCATTCGACGCCACATTGAGCAACTTGCGCGTCGGAGACGTGGATGAAATGACGATGAAGACAACACAGCAACCAGCCACTGAGCAGAGAAAATCGTCTGCAGCAGCCAGTATCGACCCCGGGCCCCTTGGCGTGGCATTCCGCCGTGCTGACCGCTCAGCTAATGGGGACGGACGTAAGATATAGTAAAGGTATGTTTCAGAGGTAACGATCTACCGTTAGTTCCACTATAAAAATTCTAGAAGGCAAGGTTTTTATTCAGGCTACCTGACACCTTTTCTGTGCTTATAACAGCTTACCTAAGCACATGTAAAAATTAGGAAGCTTCTGATTTAATTCATAACTTTGTTATTAAAGAGTGTGTCCGAGAAAGCGGTCGTTCTGATGATGCTGCCGAGTGTTAAGGCAGTAGACAACAGATGTTCCCTCTGCCGTCCGCTGCGGCACCTATATAAATACAGCCAGAGAGGCAGGGAAAAGGTACACTTGGCACTCAGACACTGTAAGATCTACTTCTGTTAAACATTGGTTTGCGCTCTACCTCAAATGACGTCAGAGACCGACTGTGACAAAACGCGTATTTGCGGTAATATCGGATAGTGAATTCAGGAGGACCGGGCATTGTCCTGGATCGCTCAGAATTCGCCAAACTAACTGTTAGTGTGCCGTACGTGATAATTACAAATCCGCGTGACAAGAGGTGACTATTATTTCCATTTTTATATCGAGCATTTATTTCGAACATTTATTTGAGTATTATTAGTCAGGGCGAAAGACAAGTTGGTAGGAACGTACCGTAGAGGTCACCTCGGAACTGCTAGTTGTGATATGTAAGATAAAAAGATTTACTGTCAATTAAAAAAAATTAATTTCAAGTGTTGTACGTTAGAGACTTTACTCAATATATGTATGAACTAGAACTTTGTACTTCCATTTAAAATCATAGTCCTGATCCCGCTAAGTAAAAGGAGAATAGAAACATTTCTTTCAGTGGGCTGGACCCGAATGTGGCCGTGCAGACTGGAAACAGAGGTCAGTATGTTTCCCTTCGCTTTCTGGCTGACCACAAAATTAGTTACCAGGCTCGCCTGAGAAAGACGGCGCAACACAACCCCCACAGTGGGTGTACTGAAAAGTAATGCCTCCGAATTCTCTATACTGAAAGTCTTAATGCTTTTAAAATGGAATGGACGTTATTATCATTCCGCACATTTAATCTGCATGTATATATACACTCCTGGAAATTGAAATAAGAACACCGTAAATTCATTGTCCCAGAAAGGGGAAACTTTATTGACACATTCCTGGGGTCAGATACATCACATGATCACACTGACAGAACCACAGGCACATAGACACAGGCAACAGAGCATGCACAATGTTGGCACTAGTACAGTGTATATCCACCTTTCGCAGCAATGCAGGCTGCTATTCTCCCATGGAGACGATCGTAGAGATGCTGGATGTAGTCCTGTGGAACGGCTTGCCATGCCATTTCCACCTGGCGCCTCAGTTGGACCAGCGTTCGTGCTGGACGTGCAGACCGCGTGAGACGACGCTTCATCCAGTCCCAAACATGCTCAATGGGGGACACATCCGGAGATCTTGCTGGCCAGGGTAGTTGACTTACACCTTCTAGAGCACGTTGGGTGGCACGGGATACATGCGGACGTGCATTGTCCTGTTGGAACAGCAAGTTCCCTTGCCGGTCTAGGAATGGTAGAACGATGGGTTCGATGACGGTTTGGATGTACCGTGCACTATTCAGTGTCCCCTCGACGATCACCAGTGGTGTACGGCCAGTGTAGGAGATCGCTCCCCACACCATGATGCCGGGTGTTGGCCCTGTGTGCCTCGGTCGTATGCAGTCCTGATTGTGGCGCTCACCTGCACGGCGCCAAACACGCATACGACCATCATTGGCACCAAGGCTGAAGCGACTCTCATCGCTGAAGACGACATGTCTCCATTCGTCCCTCCATTCACGCCTGTCGCGACACCACTGGAGGCGGGCTGCACGATGTTGGGGCGTGAGCGGAAGACGGCCTAACGGTGTGCGGGACCGTAGCCCAGCTTCATGGAGACGGTTGCGAATGGTCCTCGCCGATACCCCAGGAGCAACAGTGTCCCTAATTTGCTGGGAAGTGGCGGTGCGGTCCCCTACGGCACTGCGTAGGATCCTGCGGTCTTGGCGTGCATCCGTGCGTCGCTGCGGTCCGGTCCCAGGTCGACGGGCACGTGCACCTTCCGCCGACCACTGGCGACAACATCGATGTACTGTGGAGACCTCACGCCCCACGTGTTGAGCAATTCGGCGGTACGTCCACCCGGCCTCCCGCATGCCCACTATACGCCCTCGCTCAAAGTCCGTCAACTGCACATACGGTTCACGTCCACGCTGTCGCGGCATGCTACCAGTGTTAAAGACTGCGATGGAGCTCCGTATGCCACGGCAAACTGGCTGACACTGACGGCGGCGGTGCACAAATGCTGCGCAGCTAGCGCCATTCGACGGCCAACACCGCGGTTCCTGGTGTGTCCGCTGTGCCGTGCGTGTGATCATTGCTTGTACAGCCCTCTCGCAGTGTCCGGAGCAAGTATGGTGGGTCTGACGCACCGGTGTCAATGTGTTCTTTTTTCCATTTCCAGGAGTGTATTCCTGAATTCCAATCAAGAACACCTGCAAAGATGACAAACGTAGAAGTAGATGTCATCGGTGTAACAAAGCAGCTTAAATCACTTAATAAAGGCAAGGCCTCCGGTCCAGATTGTATACCAGTCAGGTTCCTCTCAGAATATGCTGATAAAATAGCTCCCTATTTAGCAATTACATGTATTTTTAGATTTCCAGAAACCTCTCGACACCGTTCCTCACAAGCGTCTTCTAACCAAACTGCGTGCCAACGGAGTATCGCCTCAGTTGTGCGACTGAATTCGTGATTTCCTGTCAGAAATGTCACAGTTCGTAGTAGTAGACGGAAAGTCATCCAGTAAAACAGAAGTAATATCCGGCGTTCCCCAAGGACGTGTTATAGGCCCTCTATCGTTCCTGATCTATATTAACGACATAGGAGACAATCTGAGTAGCCGTCTTCGATTATTTGCAGATGTTGCTGTCATTTACCGTCTTGTAAAGTCATCAGATGATCAAAACGACCTGCAAAATGATTTAGATAAGATATGTGTATGGTGCTAAAAGTGGCAATTAAACCCGAATAAAGAAAAGTGCGAAGTTATCCACATGAGTACTAAAAGAAATCAGCTAAATTTCAATTACGCGATAAGTCACATAAATCTGAGGGCTGTAAATTCAGCTAAATACTTAGGGATTACAGTTACAAATAACCTAAATTGGAACGATCACATAGATAATATTCTGGCTAGAGCAAACCAAAGACTGCGATTCATTGGCAGAACACTTAGATGGTCCAACAGGTCTACTAAAGAGACTGCTTACACCACGGTTGTCCGCCCTCTTATGGAGTATTGCTGTGCGGTGTGGGATCCGCATCAGGTGGGACTGACGGATGACATCGAAAAAGTACAAAGAAGGCCAGCTCGTTTTGTATCATCGCGAAATAGAGGAGATAGTGTCACAGCCATTATACGGGAATTGGAGTGGCAATCATTAATCACAAGGGGTGTTTTTCGTTGCGACGGGATCCTCTCATGAAATTTTAATAAATTGAAGCAAATGTTTCCTATGTAAATGTGTTGTTGTTGTTGTTGTGGTCTTCAGTCCTGAGACTGGTTTGATGCAGCTCTCCATGCTACTCTATCCTGTGCAAGCTTCTTCATCTCCCAGTATCTACTGCAACCTACATCCTTCTGAATCTGCTTAGTGTATTCATCTCTTGGTCTCCCTCTACGATTTTTACCCTCCACGCTGCCCTCCAATGCTAAATTTGTGATCCCTTGATGCCTCAAAACATGTCCTACGAACCGTTCCCTTCTTCTAGTCAAGTTGTGCCACAAACTTCTCTTCTCCCCAATCCTATTCAATACCTCCTCATTAGTTACGTGATCTACCCACCTTATCTTCAGCATTCTTCTGTAGCACCACATTTCGAAAGCTTCTATTCTCTTCTTGTCCAAACTAGTTATCGTCCATGTTTCACTTCCATACATGGCTACACTGCATACAAATACTTTCAGAAACGACTTCCTGACACTTAAATCTATACTCGACGTTAACAAATTTCTCTTCTTCAGAAACGCTTTCCTTGCCATTGCCAGTCTACATTTTATATCCTCCCTAATTCGACCATCATCAGTTATTTTGCTCCCCAAATAGCAAAACTCCTTTACTACTTTAAGTGTCTCATTTCCTAATCTAATTCCCTCAGCATCACCCGATTTGATTTGACTACATTCCATTATCCTCGTTTTGCTTTTGTTGATGTTCATCTTATATCCTCCTTTCAAGACACTGTCCATTCCGTTCAACTGCTCTTCCAAGTCCTTTGCTGTCTCTGACAGAATTACAATGTCATCGGCGAACCTCAAAGTTTTTACTTCTTCTCCATGAATTTTAATACCTACTCCAAATTTTTCTTTTGTTTCCTTTACTGCTTGCTCAATATACAGATTGAATAACATCGGGGAGAGGCTACAACCCTGTCTCACCCCTTTCCCAACCACTGCTTCCCTTTCATTCCCCCCGACTCTTATAACTGCCACCTGGTTTCTGTACAAATTGTAAATAGCCTTTCGCTCCCTGTATTTTACCCCTGCCACCTTCAGAATTTGAAAGAGAGTATTCCAGTTAACATTGTCAAAAGCTTTCTCTAAGTCTACAAATGCTAGAAACGTAGGTTTGCCTTTTCTTAATCTTTCTTCTAAGATAAGTCGTAAGGTTAGTATTGCCTCACGTGTTCCAACATTTCTACGGAATCCAAACTGATCTTCCCCGAGGTCCGCTTCTACCAGTTTTTCCATTCGTCTGTAAAGAATTCGCGTTAGTATCTTGCAGCCATGACTTATTAAACTGATAGTTCGGTAATTTTCACATCTGTCAACACCTGCTTTCTTTGGGATTGGGATTATTATATTCTTCTTGAAGTCTGAGGGTATTTCGCCTGTCTCATACATCTTGCTCAGCAGATGGTAGAGTTTTGTCATGACTGGCTCTCCCAAGGCCATCAGTAGTTCTAATGGAATGTTGTCTACTGCCAGGGCCTTGTTTCGAGTCAGGTCTTTCAGTGCTCTGTCAAACTCTTCACGCAGTATCTTATCTCCCATTTCATCTTCATCTACATCCTCTTCCCTTTCCATAATATTGTCTCAAGTACATCGCCCTTGCATAAACCCTCTATATACTCCTTCCACCTTTCTGCCTTCCCTTCTTTGCTTAGAACTGGGTTGCCATCTGAGCTCTTGATATTCATACAAGTGGTTCTCTTCTCTCCAAAGGTCTCTTTAATTTTCCTGTAGGCAGTATCTATCTTACCCCTAGTGAGACAAGCCTCTACATCCCTACATTTGTCCTCTAGCCATCCCTGCTTAGCAATTTTGCACTTCCCGTCAATCTCATTTTTGAGACGTTTGTATTCATTTTTGCCTGCTTCATTTACTGCATTTTTATATTTTCTCCTTTCATCAATTAAATTCAATATTTCTTCTGTTACCCAAGGATTTCTATTAGCCCTCGTCTTTTTACCTACTTGATCGTCTGCTGCCTTCACTACTTCATCCCTCAGAGCTACCCATTCTTCTTCTACTGTATTTCTTTCCCCCATTCCTGTCAATTGTTCCCTTATGCTCTCCCTGAATGTAAATGTATGAATCGATATATTATAATACAAGGCGACACCAGTTTTTGTGTGTCACAAATTGTCTTACTTTATATTATGGCACATAATTTGCGAAATTTACGATTTGACTAATGTACATTTGTTATTATTTTATAATTAACACTATAATTGTAACTATTTTTAAATGGATGGTTCCGCTTTCTGTTATTTACTGTCACTTAAAATTATGTTAAACCAAGGTGACTAGTAATTACATATAATAAACTGCATTTAATGCCGTTGATTGCCGCTGGGGTTGTTGCCGTCTATTCACGTGATCTCAGCACGCTATTTAAGCCCATACGAAGGGTTACTCTCGCACAGTTTCCTACCGCTGTGTAGACAAGGGTGACACCACCAGCAGTCGACCAATGGGTAACATATTTTAAATTTACGTATTTTAGCTGTTTTATAATGGAGTCTTTCTGACGGATATCTATAATTTCACAGTGTAAACGCCCAGAAGATGACCCCTACATCGGGTTAGACCGATTGGCGGTATACGAGGCCTGTTCAGAAAGTAAGCTCCGATTGATTGCCAAATTGAAACCACAGTGAACATCAGAAATGTTTTGCTTGTAACAATTAGCTGCACCTTTCAGCTACTTCTCTACGTAGTCGCCGTTCTGACTTAGACTTTTGTCATAGCGTTGTACCAACTTTTCAATAGCCTCATCATAGAAGGCAGCCGCCAGTGCTTTCCGCCAATTCTCCACGCTGGCCTACACCTCGTTGTCTGTGTCAAAATGTTGTCTTCAAAGACAGCGGTTCATGTGACCAGAGATGAAACTCAGGGGGAGACAATTGCGGACTGTATTGTGGGTAATCTCACATTTCCATTTGAAAACGATACAGGAGCATCTTCATTGCCCCTGCAGAATGCGGCTGAGAATTGTCTTGAAGAAGAAACAGCACGACAGTTATGTAATGTTAGCTGCATAGCTTCAGGCGAAATTTCTCACCAGGCCCTCGTACTTGGCGGCAGACACTATTTTCTAGACATCTTTACGCACTCACTGCGAGCTCAGAAATAAGAAGAGCGACGTGATGCTAACTGGGGTTATACTAGAGACACTACCCAACACATCTGTGCAAAGCTTTATCGGATTTTCATGGTCGTTTCCATTTCGCGACCGATCGGAGCTTACTTTCTGAACGCCCCTCGTAATAATAATAAATGCGATTAAGACTCTTTTTAAATTATTGGCTGTTAAATTAACATATCAATTCATATGTATTCTTAATCAAACAATTAATTAAACTGTTAATGCAGTTAATCTGTTTCATGTTCATTCATCAATCAGTCCTAGCAATTGTTGTTTACCGTTCATACTTTATTATCCACATTTTCTCAAAAAATGAGGGTTCACAAAGAAAGTGCATAATTGTGGTTTGTAAACTATTAAAACAGAAAATTATGCTCACAGCATATGGCAAGTCCATAGGACACAAGCAATACGTTACGCTTTGCCGTGTTTCGCAACATAAACTGAGCCCGCCTTGAAACAATGGAAGCAGCTCGGCAAACAGACGTAACAGAGTGAGGAAAGGAAAATAACTGCTTTGATGCTGCCCGCTAACAGCACAAAAGCGGAAAGGAAAACAGAAGGCTGAAAATAGGATTGTTGAGCAGCAGATGGGGACAATCAACGGCGGAAAAGAGCGCTTAAGAGACTGAGGAACCGGCGATATTCGAGGGCGGGGGAAATTGAATGATGCGCTTTACGGCGGATGTGATTTACGAGTACGCGATGTAAAATGAGTGCTAACAAAGCGGGCCAGATAGTTGACACGCCCGCTTATCAGCGCCGGCCGTTGTTTCCCACGCTGCCGTATGTCGGTGAATGTTATCGTAGCGAGGCTCGCGGGGGCTGGCTGGGGGTTGGGGGTGGGGTGGGGTGGCTCTCGACGGCCTCATTATGCAAATTACCAGCCGCCGACGCCTCCAGCCTCGACGCCGCCTCCACCCCTGCGCACGACAACCTCTGCTCTCTCCCCTCTTCCCGTTCTCCCCGTTTCCCTCGGTGTCCTCGCGTTTTCTCTCCACCAGCCGCTGGCTTTTCTGTTAGCCTCTTGTCACAAATGGCTCGTTGCGTCGACGGAGCAGTTAAGCGAGGCACAAATTTTTACTTATTACCAAGTTGCTGTGCTAATCACTGAGGGCTGCTCTCTAACGTTTGCCACGCGTATCTGACGCCAAAGGAAATATGCGATTATTTTCTCCCAGCTACTTTCGCCCTATTGTCTATACAAAGCTGCTGTGAGCGTCATTAGAATGTAATAATTGGTTGTCATTTATCTTACCGAACAACTTCTTGGACTATTCTACTAGACCAGTCTTCATAGTTGGCTGAAAGGTACCATAAAATTAAGAATGAAGAGTACCCTACTGGCCAATAAAATTGCTAAAACAAGAAGAAATGCAGATGATAAACGGGTTTTCATTGGACAAATATATTATACCAGAACTGACATGTGATTACATTTTCACGCAGTTTGGGTGCATAGATCCTGAAAATTCAGTACCCAGAACAATCACCTCTGGCCGTAATAACGGCCTTGATACGCCTCGGCTTTGAGTCAAACAGAGCTTGGATGGCGTGTACAGGTACAGCTGCCCATGCAACTTCAACACGATACCACAGTTCATCAAGAGTACGGACTGGCGTATTGTGACGAGCCAGTTTCTCGGCCACCATTGACCAGACGTTTTCAGTTGGTGAGAAATCTGGAGAATGTGCTGGCCAGGGCAGCAGTCGAACATTTTCTGTATCCAGAAAGGCCCGTAGAGGACCTGCATCATGCGGTCGTCCATTATCCTGCTGAAATGTAGGGTTTCGCATGGATCGAATGAAGGGTAGAGCCACGGGTCGTAACACATCTAAAATGTAGCGTCCACTGTTCAAAGAGCAGTCAGTGCGAACAAGAGGTGACCGAGACGTGTAACCAATGCCACCCCATAACATCACGCAGGGTGATACGCCAGTATGGCGATGACGAATACAAGCTACTAATGTGCGTTCACCGCGATGTAGCCAAACCGGATTCGACCATCATGATTCTGTAAACAGAACCTGGATTCATCCGCAAAAATGTCGTTTTGCCATTGGTGCACCCAGGTTCGTCGTTGAGTACACCATCGCTGGCGCTCGTGTCTGTGATGCAGTGTCAAGGGTAACCGCAGCCATGGTCTCCGAGCTGATAGTCCATGCTGCTGCAAGTGCCCTCGAACTTTTCGTGCAGATGGTTATTGTCTTGCAAACGTCCCCATCTGCTGACTCAGGGATCGAGGCGTGGCTACACGATCCGTTACAGCCATGCCGATAAGATACCTGTAATCTCGACTGCCAGTGATACGAGGCCGTTGGGATCCAGCACGGCGTTGCTTATAACCCTCCTGAACCCACCGATTCCATATTCTGCTAACAGTCATTGGAACTCGACCAACGCGTGCAGCAATGTCGCGATACGATAAACTGCAATCGCGATAGGCTACAATCCGACCTTTATCAAAGTCGGAAACGTGATGGTACGTATTTCTCCTCCTTACACGAGGCATCACAACAACGTTTCACCAGGCAGCGCCGGTCAACTGCTGTTTGTGTATGAGAAATCGGTTGGAAACTTTCTCATATCAGCACGTTGTAGGTGCCGCCACCGGCGCCAACCGTGTGTGAATGATCTGAAAAGCTAATCATTTGCATATCACAGCATCTTCTTCCCGTCGGTTAAATTTCGCGTCTGTAGCACGTCATCTTCGTGGTGTAGCAATTTTAATGGCCAGTAGTGTAATATACGAGGCGTGTTCGGAAAGTAAGCTCCGATTAGGCGAGAAACGGAAACCATTGTGAAAACCCGATAGAACTTTCTACACATGTGTTGGGCTGTGTCTTTAGTGTGCCTGTCGATCGCTTCAAGTCGCTCTTTTCAGTTCAGAGCGTAAAGTGATCACGTAGAAATGCCTAACACAGCACTATCTGCCGTCGAGTATGGGGATGTGCTGAGAGATTTCGCCTGAAGCTATGCAGCCCACATAACATAAATGTCGTGCCTTTCTTTCTGCGAGACAAATTTCAGCCGCATTCTGCAGGGGCAATGAACACGCTCCTGCAGCGTTTTCGATGGAAAGTGTATGATCACTCACAATACAGCCCTTCATTGGCTCCCTTCGTTGTTCATCTCTGCTCACATGAAACACTGATTACGGAGACAACATTTAGGCACAAGAAACCGAAGGCAGACCAGCGTAGAGAATTGGCGGAAGCCACAGACGGCTGCATTCTGTGACGAGGGCACCGGGAAGTTTGCACAACGCCACGACAAACGTCTAAGTCGGAGCGACGACTATTTACAGAGGTAGTTGGAAGGTGTGGCTAACTGTTGCGAATAAAATATTTTTGATTTTCGCAGTGGTTTTCATTTCGCGACCGGTCGCACCTTACTTTCCTAACAGCCCTAGTAGTTTTACTGGCCTCGAAAGCAAAAGAAAGCTACTGAGAGCTGTTCACGGAGGCCCATTTTGAGGCCACTTGTTTTATGAATCTCCATTGCAGGATTTGATTATAGTGTATTTTACTTCTGATGAAGGTATATTTAGATATACCGGAACCGAGGTTAAGAATTTTAATAAATCTTTATCCAACAACTCTTTTGGCTGTCATCATTTACCGTGAAGAATTTCGATAGTTACTGTTTCAGGCATGTTTAAAATCTTGAAATTAGTGAAAAAGGTTTATCTATCATACTTTGGATGTAAACTTGGTGATGAAGATAAATCTTGGGCGCCGCATAAGGTATGTTATGTGTGTGTTGAAGAGATGAGAAAATGGTCCAAAAAGGAGTAAAAAGCCTTTAGATTTGGTGTTCCTATGATATGGAGGGAGCCAAGAAATCATTCGATTATTTCTGCACTAGCAATGTTGATATTACTGGTCATAATTCAAAAAACAAGATGGTAATAAGCTACCCTAACCTTCTGTCCGCCATTCGACCTGTAGGGCATGGTGTAGATTTGCCGGTTCCTGAACCATCAGATAATTTAAATTCTATTCCAACAGAAGTATTTTCTGATGTACAATCTGATTTAGATGAACCAGATGATGATGAATTCTATTGTAATACAGAAAGTCTAGAGCCCAAATTGTTTACTCAGTTTACCGATTTGGTTAGGGATCTAAGCTTAACGAAAGAGGAAGCTGAATTGCTTGCATCTAGATTAAAAGAAAAGAACTTATTGGCAGTTGGTACCAGCAGATGCACGTATAGAAAGACAGAGCTTTCAACAAGAAGGTGATTTACTGTACTGCTCAGACATGCCCAGTCTCATGAACGAGTTTGGTTCTGAATATAAAAAGGAAGACTGGAGGCTATTTATTGATTCATCCAAAACTAGTTTAAAGGCTGTTTTATGACACAGCGGTAACATGTATTCATCTATACCTGTTGGACATTCTGTACATATGAAAGAAAACTATGAAAACCTAGAAATAGTGCTAAAGAAAATAGGCTATTCTGCTCATGGTTGGATAATATGTGACGATCTAAAAGTAACATGCATGCTCCTTGGTCAGCAAGGTGGCTTTACCAAATTTCCATGTTTCTTGTATGAATGGGACGGTGGGGCTCTGGATCAAAACTGGTGCAGAAAGAACAGGCCTGTGAAGGAGTCTTTAAAACCTGGTGAGAAGAACATTCTACGCAAAAACCTTGTAGATCCAAAAAAAACGTACTCCTACCACCTCTACATATAAAGTTAGGCGTAATGGAACAGTCTGTACAGGCTTTGCCTAAAGATGGACCATGTTTTAAATATCTCTGCCAAAAGTTTCCACGCCTTTCAGAACCTAAACTAAACGAAGGTGTCTTTGTCGGACCTGACATTAGAAAATCGATGTTTGATGTTAACTTTGAATCCAAAATGACCTTAAATGAGAAAGAAGCATGGGTGTCATTCAAGCAAGTCGTTACAAAGTTCTTAGGATATGAAGAAGACCCAGAATATGTTTCTATTATAGCTACAGTGTTAAAGAAGTTTAAAACTTTAGGATGTTTAATGGGCCTGAAAGTTCACTTTTTGAGCAGTCACCTTGATTTCTCCCCGGACAATATGGGAAGTGTGAGCGAGGAGCAAGGAGAGCGTTTTCACCATGACATTGAAGTGACGGAAAAACGCTACCAAGGCCGCTGGAACACCATCATGATGGGGGACTACCGTTGGTCAGTTCACCGAGAAGTTCAGCAAGCGACTCATCGTAGAAAAAACTACACAAGAAGCTTCAAAGAAACAAGAGATAGATAACAGAAACCAATTCCAGCTGATAAGTGAAACCTCTATTAACACATATCATTGTTTTTACTAGCTTACTCTAAATACAAAACCATGCTTATGTTGTAACAAAGCGTTTCATTAATTTACCCGTTTACCGTATAGCATAGGATTTTTATACTATGTAATAAAAAGCATATTGCTCAAAATATGGGTGATACAAAGAAACTAAGGCTAGTTTTGGATTCAGCTCACAAAAATCTATAAAGATCAGCTATCGAAGTAAAATAAGGTTTTAAAAATTTTTTTATTGGCCTGTGTTAGTATACGTCATGGCGTAGCGAAGTTGAGCGATTTTCTGGGAATTTGCAGCTCGTGGATAAGGGCAGCGAAAGTCTTGAAGCAACAAAGAACCAAGGAATTTTTCTGCGCTTCTGCAGCTTTGATACTGTGAGCCGAGCACATTCTAGCGCAGGTGTAGCGACGAGTTCTCTCGCAAACAGCGCATCACCTTAACCGTGCCAGGTACGATTGTGCCATAGTCAGTAGGGCAAACATGTCGGAGCTCGTCGCGAATGCATTAGTAATGCCGCAGCCGTCGTTAGGCGGGCGGCGCTCGCCTTGGGCTGGAGGCTGCGTAGCGATATAACAAGTGTTTACAGTCGGCGCCAGCCGCTGTCCCTGAATTATTCACCGGCCGGCGGCTGGTAAACAAGTGCTGTGGCACTTTCCCTCCCCCTCCCTCCCTCCCCCTCCCCGCCTAATCTCCCACTAACCTTCTCCCTTTCCTGCTCACCCACGCAGCACCTGATGCGTAACAACCAACATATAACTCCCTGGTCTCCTGCAGCTGCGCGTCCTATCCAGTTCTCTGCTCGTAGAGCGTACGTTATTATACACAGATGTAAGCCGCTTCGACACAACTACCCTGGTTTCCTCTCTCCCTACTCTCTTTAACACTTTATCAGGAACTAAAAATCTCCTAACCAGTTGCCAAGTTATTTGCGAGTTACCAACCTTGAGATAGGTAACCCATACCTATTCTTAAGGCTTGTGACTTATATTAGATTTGCGACCGGTTTCCGATCCATGAGACGTTCCAATTCCATCGCTTGCACCGCATGTCGGCATTCCTCTCCTCATAACGTTTCTGTGTAGATATTTCCGTATCACAGACCGGCACGGACAGTGACACTACATAAATGTGCAATAGTTGAGAAAAATCGACTTAAGGAACTCTATGAAAGATATACTGAAATGTAAAAGTATCCTTTAAATTTCAAGTAAATAATTTTGGGAATAAATTCCGTTGTAGTATATACAATAATAATAGTGTACAATGTTATGTGCTATGAGCTAATTATTAACTAATCCTTTGGGTTGTCTCATATTTCTAGATTTTCTAAAATGTTTTCCCTTTTTTGTTATGACCCCCAAGTACTACTTTAGCCTCTTTTCCACCACAAATAACTTCTTTTCTGTAATGGAATATGACATTCGAACCTCCAGTAGGCAAAATTAGTACTTAAAAAGAAAAATTGAAATTGCTGTGTTAGAAAAATACAAAACTCAGACTTGTAATTTATGAAAATTAATACCCTTTAATGTTGTTGTTGTTGTGGTCTTCAGTCCTGAGACTGGTTTGATCCAGCTCTCCATGCTACTCTATCCTGTGCAAGCTTCTTCATCTCCCCGTACCTACTGCAACCTACATCCATCTGAATCTGCTTGGTGTATTCATTTCTTGGTCTCCTTCTACGATTTTTACCCTCCACGCTGCCCTCCAATACTAAATTGGTGATCCCTTGATGCCTTAGAACATGTCCTACCAACCGATCCCTTCTTCTAGTCAAGCTGTGCCACAAACTTCTCTTCTCTCCAATCCTATTCAACACCTCCTCATTAGTTATGTGATCTACCCATATAATCTTCAGCATTCTTCTGTAGCACCACATTTCGAAAGCTTCTATTCTCTTCTTGTCTAAACTATTTATCGTCCATGTTTCACTTCCATACATGGCTACACTCCATATAAATACTTTCAGAAACGACTTCCTGACACTTAAATCTATACTCGATGTTCATAAATTTCTCTTCTTCAGAAACGCTTTCCTTGCCATTGCCAGTCTACATTTGATATCCTCTCTACTTCGACCATCATCAGTTATTTTGCTCCCCAAATAGCAAAACTCCTTTACCACTTTAAGTGTCTCATTTCCTAATCTAATACCCTCAACATCATCCGACTTAATTCGACTACATTCCATTATCCTCGTTTTGCTTTTGTTGATGTTTATCTTATATCCTCTCTTCAAGACAACATCCATTCCGTTCAACTGCTCTTCCAAGTCCTTTGCTGTCTCTGACAGAATTACAATGTCATCGGCGAACCTCAAAGTTTTTATTTTTTCTCCATGGATTTTAATACCTACACCGAATTTTTCTTTTGTTTCCCTTACTGGTTGCTCAATATAAAGATTGAATAACATCGGGGATAGGCTACAACCCTGTCTCACTCCCTTCCCAACCACTGCTTCCCTTTCATGTCCCTCGACTCTTATAACTACCATCTGCTTTTTGTACAAATTGTAAATAGCCTTTCGCTCCCTGTATTTTACCCCTGCCACTTTCAGAATTTGAAAGAGAGTATTCCAGTCAACATTGTCAAAAGCTTTCTCTAAGTCTAGAAATGCTAGAAACGTAGGTTTGCCTTTCCTTAATCTAGCTTCTAAGATAAGCCGTAGGGGCAGTATTGCCTCACGCGTTCCAATATTTCTACGGAATTCAAACTGAACTTCTCCAAGGTCGGCTTCTACTAGTTTCTCCATTCGTCTGTAAAGAATTCGCGTTAGTAATTTGCAGCCGTGACTTATTAAACTGATAGTTCGGTAATTTTCACATCTGTCAACACCTGCTTTCTTTGGGATTGGGATTATTATATTCTTCTTGAAGTCTGAGGGTATTTCGCCTGTCTCATACATCTTGCTCACCAGATGGTAGAGTTTTGTCAGGACTGGCTCTCCCAAGGCCGTCAGTAGTTCTAATGGAATGTTGTCTACTCCTGAGGCCTTGTTTCGACTCAGGTCTTTCAGTGCTCTGTCGAACTCTTGACGCAGTATCATATCTCCCATTTCATCTTCATCTACATCCTCTTCCATTTCCATAATATTGTCCTCAAGTACATCCCCTTTGCATAGACCCTCTATATACTCCTTCCACCTTTCTGCTTTCCCTTCTTTGCTTAGAATTGGGTTTCCGTCTGAGCTCTTGATATCCATACAAGTGGTTCTCTTTACTCCAAGGTCTCCTTAATTTTCCTGTAGGTAGTATCTATTATACCCCTAGTGAGATAAGCCTCTACACCCTTACATTTGCCCTCTAGCCATCCCTGCTTAGCAATTTTGCACTTCCTGTCGATCTCATTTTTGAGACGTTTGTATTTCTTTTTGACTGCTTCATTTACTGCATTTTTATATTTTCTCCTTTCATCAATTAAATTCAATATTTCTTCTGTTACCCAAGGATTTCTATTAGCCGTCGTCTTTTTACCTACTTGATCCTCTGCTGCCTTCATTACTTCATCCCTCAAAGCTACCCATTCTTCTTCTACTGTATTTCTTTCCCCCATTCCTGTCAATTGTTCCCTTATGCTCTCCCTGAAACGCTGTACAACCTCTGGTTTAGTCAGTTTATCCAGGTCCCATCTCCTTAAATTCCCACCTTTTTGCAGTTTCTTCAGTTTTAATCCGCAGTTCATAACCAATAGATTGAGGTCAGAGTCCACATCTGCCCCTGGAAATGTCTTACAATTTAAAACCTGGTTCCTTAATCTATTTCTTGCCATTTTATAATATATCTGAAGCCTTCCAGTATCTCCAGGCCTCTTCTATGTTTATAACCGTCTTTCATGTTTCTTGAACCAAATGTTAGCTATGATTAAGTCATGCTCTGTGCAAAATTTTTCCAGGCAGGTACCTCTTTCATTCCTTAACCTAATTCCGTATTCACCTATTACGTACGATTCCTTCTCTTCCTTTTCCTACTACAGAATTACAGTCACCCATGACTCTTAAATTTTCGTCTCCCTTCACTATATGAATAATTTCTTTTATCTCATCATACATTTCATCAATCTCTACATCACCTGCGGAACTAGTTTGCATATAAACTGGTACTACTGTAGTAGGCGTGGGCTTCGTGTCTATCTTGGCCACAATAACGCGTTCACTATGCTATTTGTAGTAGCTTACGCGCACTCGTATTTTGTTATTCATTACTAAAAGTACTCGTGAATTACCCCTATTTGATTTTGTATGTATAACCCTGTAGTCACCTGACCAGAAGTCTTCTTCCTCCTGCCACCGAACTTCACCAATTCCCACTATATCTAACTTTAACGTATCCATTTCGCTTTTTAAATTTTCTAACCTACCTGCCCGATTAAGGGACCTGACATTCCACGCTCCGATCCGTAGAGCGCCAGTTTTCTTTCTCCTGATAACGACGTCTTCTTGAGTAGTCCCCGCCCGGAGATCCGAATGGGGGACTATGTTACCTCCGTAATATTTTACCCAAGAGAACACCATCATCATTAACCATACAGTAAAGCTGCATGCCCTCGGGAAAAATTACGGCTGTAGTTTCCCCTTGCTTTCAACCGTTCGCAGTACCAGCACAGCAAGGCCGTTTTGGTTAGTGTTACAAGGCCAGATCAGTCAATCATCCAGACTGTTGCCCCTGCAACTACTGAAAAGGCTGCTGCCCCTCTTCAGGAACCACGCGTTTGTCTGGCCTCTCAACAGATACCCCTCCGTTGTGGTTGCTCCTAGAGTACGGCTATCTGTATCGCTGAGGCACGCAAGCCTCACCACCAACGCCAAGGTCCATGATTCATGGGCGGAAGACACTTTAATGAGGAAAATTAATTAGATACAATTTAAAGAACACAAATAACAATTACACAGAATTGGGCTTACATAATGCAGGAATACTTTTCCCTGAGAAAAGGGATTTGGTGTCAACTTTCTGTATCCTTTTTTTTTTTCCTTGTACACTGTGTGAGACTATACTGGACTTGCTTGATAATTTTAAGGGCTACAGCCGACTGTGGGCTTACGCCCTGACAGCAGTCACTTTAACCACTAAGCCTTCCACCTGACGACCTGGACCATGAGTCTGCTAACTGAATTTTGCGCGTTGACTGTGTTTGTTGTTAGCACACATTAGAGGTTATCACATTTATGAGAATCTAAATGAGCTTGACTGCTGAAATAATATTAACGAAATGGTGGTCCTGTCATTATTTTAGATGACTGTTAATGGGTGATCAGTATATCAACAAAGGATTGATTTCTAATAAAAGTTATGGTACGAGTTTCTTGATTAAAGAGAAAGGACAAACAACACATGTCAAGCATAATGACAGCTAAAACATGAGGTACTGGAAACACAAATACACTCCAGGAAATGGAAAAAAGAACACATTGACACAGGTGTGTCAGACCCACCATACTTGCTCCGGACAGTGCGAGAGGGCTGTACAAGCAATGATCACACGCACGGCACAGCGGACACACCAGGAACCGCGGTGTTGGCCGTCGAATGGCGCTAGCTGTGCAGCATTTGTGCACCGCCGCCGTCAGTGTCAGCCAGTTTGCCGTGGCATACGGAGCTCCATCGCAGTCTTTAACACTGGTAGCATGCCGCGACAGCGTGGACGTGAACCGTATGTGCAGTTGACGGACTTTGAGCGAGGGCGTATAGTGAGCATGCGGGAGGCCGGGTGGACGTACCGCCGAACTGCTCAACACGTGGGGCGTGAGGTCTCCACAGTACATCGATGTTGTCGCCAGTGGTCGGCGGAAGGTGCACGTGCCCGTCGACCTGGGACCGGACCGCAGCGACGCACGGATGCACGCCAAGACCGTAGGATCCTACGCAGTGCCGTAGGGAACCGCACCGCCACTTCCCAGCAAATTAGGGACACTGTTGCTCCTGGGGTATCGGCGAGGACCATTCGCAACCGTCTCCATGAAGCTGGGCTACGGTCCCGCACACCGTTAGGCCGTCTTCCGCTCACGCCCCAACATCGTGCAGCCCGCCTCCAGTGGTGTCGCGACAGGCGTGAATGGAGGGACGAATGGAGACGTGTCGTCTTCAGCGATGAGAGTCGCTTCTGCCTTGGTGCCAATGATGGTCGTATGCGTGTTTGGCGCCGTGCAGGTGAGCGCCACAATCAGGACTGCATACGACCGAGGCACACAGGGCCAACACCCGGCATCATGGTGTGGGGAGCGATCTCCTACACTGGCCGTACACCACTGGTGATCGTCGAGGGGACACTGAATAGTGCACGGTACATCCAAACCGTCATCGAACCCATCGTTCTACCATTCCTAGACCGGCAAGGGAACTTGCTGTTCCAACAGGACAATGCACGTCCGCATGTATCCCGTGCCACCCAACGTGCTCTAGAAGGTGTAAGTCAACTACCCTGGCCAGCAAGATCTCCGGATCTGTCCCCCATTGAGCATGTTTGGGACTGGATGAAGCGTCGTCTCGCGCGGTCTGCACGTCCAGCACGATCGCTGGTCCAACTGAGGCGCCAGGTGGAAATGGAATGGCAAGCCGTTCCACAGGACTACATCCAGCATCTCTACGATCGTCTCCATGGGAGAATAGCAGCCTGCATTGCTGCGAAAGGTGGATATACACTGTACTAGTGCCGACATTGTGCATGCTCTGTTGCCTGTGTCTATGTGCCTGTGGTTCTGTCAGTGTGATCATGTGATGTATCTGACCCCAGGAATGTGTCAATAAAGTTTCCCCTTCCTGGGACAATGAATTCACGGTGTTCTTATTTCAATTTCCAGGAGTGTAGATGCAACAAATCGTTAACGCTCCACTTGGTGGCGACTGGTTGGCAAAGACTAAGTTTTGTCTGACTGAACTATTCACTCTGACTTCAATCTGAAATTATCTAACACTGAACAGACTTCGATAGATTTATTCTGTACTCAAATGTACTACACTGCTGCATCTGAGAACAAGTGGTGAGACTGTGATTCTGCTTGCTGTAGGAACCCAGAGAAACAACACTATACCCCTTTCTCGATGCGTAGTACTATATCAGGAAATGGTCATGGTTCGAGTATCTGCAGAGCGATATACAGCACCTGTAATTCACTATAGCGGGCACGAAATGTGCAAAGTCGTGGGTCGCGGTATGTTAGACAGATCACAATTTCCCTCTAATGGAGCCCCGAAATCTTGGCAGATTCTAACGTGCGACACTTAACGTTCGCCAGTCATGCACAGCAGTGCGCACAGGGAGATCAATTGTCAAGGTGGCAAACCTGTCACGAATAAGGTCGCCCTTGGCCCAGCGACTTGTACGAGATGACGAGGTCTAAGCTATTGGTACCACTAAGTCCTCACCACAGGCTTCCCAGTCAAGACCAATGATAGTGCGAAGTCATGCTCAGGACAAGTGTCCCAAGTACAGCCCACTCATAACAAGAGTCAAGACCAGAATCCTCTCCAGATCGGAGTCTGAATCAGTAGCCCAAGTTCCTCCTCTCTGTACTTTCCATCACAGCTCAGTTAATTCCATCAAAGCACTCACTCAACCGGCCCCACCGTGCCAATCACAAGACTCCACGAGCTCAATATCTCCTCTCTAAGTGGTCTGCTCTAATCATAGGCTAACCCTAATCATAGTTAACATTGTTCTTCTCTTATATGGAGACCGAGTGAGGTGGCGCAGTGCTTAGACACTGGACTCGCATTCGGGAGGACGACAGTTCAATCCCTCGTCCGGCCATCCTGATTTAGGTTTTCCGTGATTTCCCTAAATCACTCCAGGCAAATGCCAGGACGGTTCCTTTGAAAGGGCACGGCCGACTTCCTTCCCCGTCCTTCCCTAATCCGATGAGACCGATGACCTCGCTGTCTGGTCTCCTTCCCCAAACAACCCAACCCTCTTATCTGGAGAAGCAGACAATGCCTAACTTGCCATTCCACATGCAGAGGGCAGAAGACGTTGTGCTCCAGACTTGTGATTTCCTGCTGTCACTTTAGGAAGCATGTTTTGAGTTCCCATTTCGCTCTAAAGTGAACAATACATTTATCACCAAGATCACTATCTGAACGGCCCAAATGTTATAGCAAGTCTGACCAAAGGCCTTGGTGAAACGAAGAGAAGTGTTTTTTGTCCCAACGTAGACCATTTCAGAAGTGCTATAAAAGTTGCGTTCATTCTAAAAGTGGTTTGAAGCCTGAAGCTCCCCAAAGAAACTCTGCGGGCAGAAGGACGTCACCGCCTGACAGCTCCTTCAGTAGCGTTTGGCCCAAACGTCCACTGTTAAATGACCATACTGCCTGCTTGTTCCCAACTGCAGAAAAACTCTATTCGAAGCAGAGCTGCAATAAAGATTCCAAACGCGTTAACAATATAAATGCTCCTATCAATGTCTCCCCATGTTGATAACTTCCTGTCGTCTTACAGAAAAGATGACTTGCATGTAAAACCAACATTAAACAGTAGCCTTCAATGTGAGAAACAATGAGAGAGTAATTCGTTCTCTCTTACCTGCATTGCACGAAATTTCATAATATTTACAACAGCAGTAATCGTCAAAGTTGTGTGCAAAATGCATGCACGTCTGAAGGGCATTATAATATAACGGTTCAAATGGCTCTAAGCACTATGGGATTTAACATCTGAGGTCATCAGTCCCCTAGACTTAGAACTACTTAAACCTGACTAACCTAAGGCCATCACACACATCGATGCCTGAGGCAGGATTTGAACCTGCGACCATACCAGCAGCGCTGTTCCGATTATAGACACAGTGCATAAACGCAGACATTGTAATGATCATTTATATTAAAACGTACATTCAACTTACCTAATACATGAAGAAAAGTTACACAGCTCATAATGTGTCGCTCTTCTTAAATGACCCTGAAGTGACACTGTTTTTGCCATGGCGAATCATGAAGCAGCCTACAACAAAACTGCCATAACTGTCCCGAAGTGGACAATTGCGAGATAGAGATATGATGTTCTTCATCCATGTTGCGTCACTTCACATGTGTTTTTCAATGAGAAATACTAAAAAAAAAAGTGCCGTGTTATCTGACTTATGTCACTTTTTTTTTCTAGGGTGTGATGTGTAGACCACTCGACACCATATTTTTTAAGAGCGATATCCTGCACGACCTAGTTGTTTGGATATGTTCCAGTATTTTTCCATTCAAAGGAACCCTACTTACACTGGTCTTAAGCATTGCAGCAAATTCATGAAAAATTTTAATCTGATTACCTGTACAGGGACTCCAATGGCCGTCATCCCAAATACAAGACCAAAGGCCAATACCGACGGAGCTCAAGCGAATGATGGATGAAAGTGGGACAATAAATCGGCCATCGCCAATTTAAAAGGAACCTTCTGGCCATTCATCATGAGATATTTGGGGAAACCGCAGAAAACTTAAATCTGGATAGCAGATGACTATTGTACCCATTGATCTACCAAGTTCCATAACTTGAAATCAATTAGCACAAATGAGTGTGTCTGCAGTACCGCTATAATAAAGGGACATCCGGTCACAGCTACAACCTTATTATTCTCAACTAGAGTCTCTGGTTTGTTAGTTACAGCCTAGACTTCTTTGAAAGCATGTAGCGACTGTGTGTTTCTTGTTACCCAGTTGTAACAAAGTCCTACAGTAATCGTGGCTGTTGTCACACCAATGACAACAAACAAGGGTACATTGGCAGGTGAAAATAAACGATTTTGATTAAACTTGGTGAGTATGTAGAGGGGTCAAAATATTGCAATACATATTTTTTAGCTTTCCCATTTTACTTTTTAAGGGGTAAAACACACTCAAAAAGATAATTTGGCATATTAAGTTCAGAAAGAGTACCTGCAAAAAATTGATATTTAAAAAATAAGTTTGTATGAAAGTTAAACTATAACTAACATTCTTGAAAACTGTATAATCAAATTTCGTAATAATTTGAAATTTAGCAAGATTCCCCACCACTACTGATTAATTTTAAAATTTAAAATGTTTGTTGTTGTTGCTGTGGTCTTCAGTCAGGAGACTGGTTTGATGCAGCTCTCCATGCTACTCTATCCTGTGCAAGCTTCTTCACCTCCCAGTACCTACTGTGACCTACATCCCTCAGAATCTGCTTAGTGTATTCATCTGTTGGGCTCCCTCTACGATTTTTACCCACCAAGCTGCCTTCCCATACTGAATTGGTGATCCCTTGATGCCTCAGAACATGTCCTACTAACCGCCCCTACTTCTAGTCAAGTTGTGACACAAATTCCTCTTGTCCCCAATTCTATTCTGTACCTCCTCATTACTTACGTGATCGACTCATCTAATCTTCGGCATTGTTCTGTAGCACCACATTTCGAAAGCTTCTATTCTTGTCTAAGCTATTTATCGTCCATTTTTCACATCCATACATGGCTACACGCCATACAAATATTTTTAGAAAAGACTTCCTGACACTTAATACTCGATGTTAACAAATTTGTCTTCTTCTGAAAAGCTTTGCTTGCCATTGTCAGTCTACATTTCTTATCTTCTCTACTTCAACCATCGTCAGTAATTTTGCTGTCCAAACAGCAAAGCTCCCATACTACTTACGTGTCTCATTTCCTAATTTAATTCCCTCAGCATCATCTGGTTTAATTACGCTAAATTCCATTATCCTCATTTTGCTTTTGTCGATGTTCATCTTATATCCTCCTTTCGATGCACTGTACATTCAGTTCAACTGCTCTTCGAGGTCCTTTGCAGTCTATGACAGAATTACAGTGTCCTCGGAAAAAGCTGAAAGTTCTTTTTTCTTCTCCATGGATTTTAATTCCTACTTCAAATTTTCGTTTTGTTTACATTACTGCTTGCTCAATATAAAGATTGAATAACTATGGGGATAGGCTCCAAACCTGTCTCACACGCTTCCCTACCACTGCTTCCCCCTCATGCCCCTCGACTCTTATAACTGCCACATGGTTTCTGTACAAATTGTAAATAGCCTTTCGCTCCCTGTCTTTCACCCCTGCCACCTTCAGAGTGTGAAAGAGATTATACCAGACAACATTGTCAAAAGATTTCTCGAAGTTTACAAATACTAAAAGAGTAGGTTTGCCTTTCCTTAATCTATCTTCTAAGATAAGATAATTCGTGTTAGTATTTTGCAGCCGTGACTTATTAAACTGATAGTTCGGTAATTTTCACATCTGTCAACACCTGATTTCATTGGGATTGGAATTATTATATACTTCTTGAAGTCTGTGGGTACTTCGCCTGTCTCATACATCTTGCTCACTAGATGGTGGAGTTTTGTCAGGGCTGGTTCTCCCAAGGCTATCAGTAGTTGTAATGGAATGTTCTCTGCTCCCAGGGCCTTGTTGAGCTCTTGATATTCATTTCTCCGAAGGACTCTTTAATTTTCCTGTAGGCCGTATCTGTCTTACCCCTAGTGATATATTCCTCTACATCCTTACTTTTGTCCTCTAGCCATCCCTGCTTAGCCATTTTGCACTTCCTGTGGATCTCATTTTTGAGACTTTTGTATTCCTTTTTACCTGCTTCATTTACTGCATTTTTATATTTTCTCTTTTCATCAATTGAATTCAATATCTCTTCTGTTACCCAAGGTTTTCTACTAGCCCTTGTCATTTTCCCTACTTGATCCTCTGCTACCTTCACGATTTCAACTCTCAAAACTACCCATTCTTCATCTGCTGTATTTCTTTCCCCCATTCTTGACAATCGTTCCCTAATGCTCTCCCTGAAACTCTCCACAACCTCTGGTTCTTTCAGTTTATCCAGGTCACATCTCTTTAAATTCCTACCTTTTTGCAGTTTCTTCAGTTTTAATCAGCAGTTCATAACCAATAGATTGAGGTCAGAGTCCACATCTGCCTCTGGAAATGTCTTACAATTTAAAACCTGGTTCCTAAATCTCTTTCTTACCATTTTATAATATATCTGAAGCCTTCCAGTATCTCCAGGCCTCTTCTATGTTTATAACCGTCTTTCATGTTTCTTGAACCAAATGTTAGCTATGATTAAGTCATACTCTGTGCAAAATTTTTCCAGGCAGGTACCTCTTTCATTCCTTAACCTAATTCCGTATTCACCTATTACGTACGATTCCTTCTCTTCCTTTTCCTACTACAGAATTACAGTCACCCATGACTCTTAAATTTTCGTCCCCCCTCACTATCTGAATAATTTCTTTTATCTCATCATACATTTCATCAATCTCTACATCACCTGCGGAACTAGTTTGCATATAAACTGGTACTACTGTAGTAGGCGTGGGCTTCGTGTCTATCTTGGCCACAATAACGCGTTCACTATGCTATTTGTAGTAGCTTACGCGCACTCGTATTTTGTTATTCATTACTAAAAGTACTCGTGAAGTACCCCTATTTGATTTTGTATTTATAACCCTGTGGTCACCTGACCAGAAGTCTTCTTCCTCCTGCCACCGAACGTCACTAATTCCCACTATATCTAATTTCAGCCTATCCATTTCCCTTTTTAAAGTTTCTAACCTACCTGCCCGGTTAAGGGATCTAATTAAACTTGGTAATATTTGTTTCATATTTTAAATTGTTGTTTTAAGCTTTAAGTTAATGTTTTCCAATTCAAGTACGTGCATTTTACTAACTGAAAATAATAAGTAACCCATTATTATAATCCAAAATCGATACAAAAGTTATTAATTGTAAAGAAATTCTTAAAAAAGCAATTTTTACATCATGTATACAAAATGAACGAAATTTCTTTACGTAATTCACACGACAGACAGCGAAATACAAAATAAAATTCAGCAGTATTCTTACGTTGCTGGCAGTCGATACTCTTAAAAAATGGTTCAAATGGCTCTGAGCACGATGGGATTTAACATCTGATGTCATCAGTCCCCTAGAACTTAGAACTACTTAAACCTAACTAACATAAGGACATCACACACATCCACGCCCGAGGCAGGATTCGAACCTGCGACCGTAGCGGTCTTGCGGTTCCAGACTGCAGCGCCTTTAACCGCACGGCCACTTCGGCAGTTGCACGGTTCTGGACTGAAGTACCTAGAACCGCGACCGGCGATCCTCTTAAATGTCGTCATCAGATATAAGTCAGTACACTGGGAAACCGTGGCAAAGTGAACTGATTATGTACTACTGACTGCAGTTTCATTATATTGTTGCTGAAGTTGTGATTGTATAGTAATCATACAACAGAATCAGGTTTGAAAATCTTCTCACAAAGTCCTCTAAACCTCATATGCCAAATTACCTTTGGGGGTGTTTTTTACGCAATAAAAGTGAAATTGGGGAAAACGAAAAACATGTATTGAATTATTTTGAACCCTTTACATATCCGCAAAGTATCATCAGGATCTTTTTTTTTTTACACCAGGGAATTTTCCCGCGTGAGATACAAAGACTGCTGAAAGACCCAACTCCTCATTTTCGCTATGAGATAGCGACAGAGTCACCCAACTGCTAATCTCCTGTCCATGGACGGTGGAGGGATTCGTCTTCATCACCTACGTACAGGGACTTGTTGGCGAGTCGATGGTGTAATTAATAAAGAGGACTGAGGTATTCTACCGTAAGTGAAAGGACTTTAATGAAGATAAATATGAAAGCACTGCATGTAGGAAATCGGAAGGAACATGAATTGTTGTAACATTCCTCTTTTTTCCATTATTACGGCAAGGTTGGGCGCGTCACTTCGGGATGTCTTCTTTGTAACTCGGCCGTCGTTGTAACGATTCTGATGGCCGGTAACTTTGACTACGTGGCGACGCGACGGCCTTTCATTCCGCCACTGCCACACCCCCGCTTGTATCACGAAACAGAAATAAACACAAACAATTCTTCCATTATTACAGTTGTAACAACAAAATATAAAATTCATTTTACCATATCTAAACATAACAAACCTACAGCTACTTACGTTCCATGTGTCACAACGGTAAAGCGCTATAGACACTGTATCATCACAATAGGAAACCGAATTGACCTTTCCACAACTAAGGAATGCTATATTTTAGTATCATGCTCTTGTACAATGACAAATCCTGCTTGTATCTGTTGTATTGCGAGTCTAACAGATGGCTAAACTTTCTCAATAAAATTATCAAGATGGCTGTAACAACGCAGCAAAGTAGATTCAGACAATAACTCGTTGTCAACAACATGTCTACTCGACCGCAGTAATCGCACCAGAGTCCTCTTACGCATCCTGTTAACAGTTCATTATCAAAATCAATTGAGAAACGCTGTGTGTCACAGAACGCATAGCTTCTCCCTCCCAGTCAGAAAGCAGTGACTATCCGTTATGACGAAAAATTGGATAGTATTTGTGTTTAGATAATCATACTGTTTTTAATTGAAAACCGTACAAAAATGTAAATAATCGCAATGTGAAGTTAGCGAACATCAGGACTGCGATGTTACATAACATAATAGTAGAAAGAGACACTAACGATCCGTGTGGTCTCAGACTGGCGGTATGGCTAGGACGCTTGAAGTTTAGTTTGCAAGGCCAAATTGGATGCCAGTTCTTCGAACGCGTGGACAGTTGGAATCCCTACGTACTTGCATGTCTTGTGGCTCCAACTTTTTAACTCGTCGTCTTCACTGATTTTAATATCAGCTGAATGGTAAACAGAAAAAATGTTTAACCCTCAAAAATGGTTCAAATGCTTCTGAGCACTATGGGACTTAACATCTGTGGTCATCAGTCCCCTAGAACTTACAACTACTTAAACCTAACTAACCTAAGGACATCACACACATCCATGCCCGAGGCAGGATTCGAACCTGCGACCGTAGCATTCGCGCGGTTCCGGACTGAGCGCCTAGAACAGCTACCGCGGCCGGCTGTTTAACCCTCTCCACCTGATAGATCTCCATGCAGGCATATGACATCGGTGGTGTTTGTTGGTCAGAGAAAATTGGTTTTGTTACTCAAAATGAGTCATTTAACAAGGGAGCTTTTTAATAACGTAACTGATAGGGCCGTGCTTGGTACCAATAAACTCGTCATCAAAACGCATCTGTAACTGAATCTTCTGGATTAGTCGTATTTCACTCTCTCTCTCTCTCTCTCTCTCTCTCTCTCTCGTTGTTTTCCGGTACGTGAAAGGGCAGTCTTAGTAGCTTTACGAAGTGCTGTGTCTGGCCAGGATACGTTTATGGGTTACAAGCGCTACCGACACTGAAAATACATACAACATAACTTCGAACATTCGTGATATACAGTTACGAATCCGAGCGCGTCATTTTGTGCACTCTTCATTGAGCAGAAACTGATTTTTCGTCTGGACAATTCAGTGTTGACAACCTCAAATTCAATAAGCAGGTATTTGTACTACGAAATCACTGCATGAATCCTCAGCTCATTACGTGAAGGCTTGCATGATAAGCGACAGCTATTGTCTGGGTGGATCATATTTAGGCTAGAAATAATGTTTCTGCCTGATGTTGCTCTAAGGTGTTACCCCGTATCCAGGAATAGAGTTTGTTAAATGTTAACTGATATCAGCCAGATGTTTCGTATAGCAAATATTTGCTCTTGGGTGCCTTAATATAAAATAATTTCGTAAATATTTAAGGTTTATTGTGTGTAATAGAACGTTAGTTAACGTTTTCATTCGTTGTATAAAAAAAGGCTAGTTTCATTAATGTGCCCCATAAACTGTTACTAAATAATCAAAGTAATGGCTTTAAAAATGATCCTATTTCTCTCGTTGCGTCTCAGATTTGCAGCCTGTATTCTTCAGAACTGTTCTGCTGAAAAGAAACTTTAATAATATTGACCCTAAATCCTCAGTCTCTTTCATGTACGCACGCGACAGTATGCGCAACGAAGTGTCGCAATACGCCGCACATAGAAGCGGGATTTTCCAGTGCTCGTATCTCGGGTTCTATTGGCGATAAAAAGGAAGGGTCAGGTATTTTGGATACTCCTCTGGCTAGAGACCAAATGGATACCCAGCAAAAGGATCGACTTAGTATCACTATCCTACACTACGGGGACAAAGTATGAATATTACATACTTCCTCCTGCTTGGAGCATATCGGCTGGCTCTTTTTGCATTTGATGTGGTCTACGGTGGGTTTGATGGAACCTGTACAGATTCCATTAGTCCATTGGCGCTTTCTCGGAAAACCCTAAGAAAAGGGTTTTTTCTGTATTTTCGCCCTCACCAGCGGACAAAAACCCAGCCGAGGATTTCATGACGGCTGTGTACAACAAATGGCTGAAATTTTAACGATATATTCCTCAGATACTGTGCTCGAACAACAGTGAAAATTTTCAAGATATCTTTACCCATTTCCGAGATGCAGAGGTTCGAAGCTACCCCACTCCTACAAAATAAGGCACGAAGCGAAATCTAAATAGTAAAATAAGAAAATTTTAAAGGTATATTCTCTAGGCATTTATCTCCTCGTTTTCAAAAATCTTTATCCGCTATCGAGAAAAACCCCAAAAACTTGTATTTTGGGTACCTCAACTCATCCACGAGTTTCGAGACGGCCGTGCAGAGCAAAAGATTTTTAAAAATTTTTTTACTGTGTATTTCTAACATCTTGATCTCAAACGACATTCAGAATTTTCTTCATATCTTCGTCCGTTTCAGAGATACAGAAGTTCAAGTTACCTACTTGTATATGTGAAATACGCACGTAAAATCCGGTATGACGTGGAAACGTAGTACATAAAGTGACACAGCATAGAGAAATACGCTGTAAAGTGTTTCCGTTACCTTCTGCCCATCCCATTTGCAATACTGAAGCACATACAAAATCGTTTTGCACGTAAAATCCGGTCTGTAGTGCAAAATTCGTTATTTCAGTTTCACATAACTAAACTATCTAAATTTTAGTGACCACTACGTTTCTGTGCTATTATTTCAGAGATATACAGTAGAGTAGGAATACCAAGAGCGGCACAAACAACACAAAATTAATTCTTGACGATTCAAAAAGCAACCGTACACATTTCTTAGGTATAATTTGTGCCTCAAAATAAACTTAAAACATTAAATAAAGTTTTGTCTCAAATTACTTTATTTCAGAGTTATGCAGTGGAGTACGGATCACACGTTCAACAGAAAAAAACACAAAATTCTATCTTCTCAGAAAGCAACGGCACGAGGGATCCGGAATTCAACACAGCTGCGTACTTTATATTTACCCCAGAACATGTTCAAAATGATTTCACTGTAAGCGAAGACAGTGACGCGCTCGATACCTCTCTACTCTCGGATGATGCAGGCATTTTGCGCAGTTGCACAGCCGTTTCCAATTCGCTACTGTACATGTGCTACATTCTCAACTGGAATAACATACACGATACATTTGCGATGTAAAATCGCGAATGAGGTGTGCGCCCATGTTGATACTAAATAGAAGTACGGGAATAGCTATTATGGATGATATCATAATAGTAAAGTAGCCACAGGTATTTTTGTGACCGCCCTTTCAAATGACGCGTTTCAAAAATATCACCACCAGATTCTAGAAAGAGATTGTTACAATACCAATTTCAAGTTGCGAACACATTGTACGAATATGGAACAGCCAAGTATTGTATATATCAATGAAGGGAAAAAAACACCACACAATGTACTGAGTCGACTGTAGTGTGCCATATTGAATACGAGAGCTGGAGAGCCACGTACGAAAACTAATGTGTCCGCAGGGTGGCAGCATGTCATACACAAGTGAAGACAATGGATAACAAAGAAAAGAACCACACAGATAGACCGTAACCGTAAGTATAACGGTTAAAAAATGTAATGTACATATATTTTTATATATTGTAGTAAAAATTGCAGTTAACGTAATAAAAAGTCATGAAGTGCATGGGTAGGTGTAGGACCAATCAGAAACGTTTATTCAGGTTCTCAGACTAGCTCTTGGGAAGACAGGAATATTGTATGGACATATTATTATACAACCGTAACGTGACGTCAAACGATAATGTGTGTACCTGGAAATATCATAATGTATTTAAAAAGATACACAAGCTTTCAGGTATCGTATCCCTACCATTATACATCTCTATGCAGACCACAGCAAAAGTGAAACAAAAGAAACAGAGAGTAACACTCATAGATGTCACATGCAATAAACTGTTGAACTAGCCTGTTCTTAGTGGCCTTTTGCAACAGTAATTACATAAGAAGTAGCGTGCAAATGTTTGACCTTGCACTATACGTGCTGGTTATGGAGTGCAATTTGTACTGTCTATCGTTCGAATTAAAATTTTGTAGAACTTAAAATGACACTACACCAACTAAAGTGAACACAGTATGTAGTAAAAATACAGAATGATAAAAACGATGTTTCCGTGTTTAAACCCCTGTTCCTGTTCGCAAATATACAAATGACGATGAGAAATACCATAATAAACAGTAGTTACTACCCATAAACGTACACCAAGTACTTTCGATTTCTGAAAAGACCGGTAAAGTCATTAAGCATGCAAATATTACTATAGGATATAGAACCAATAATAAACTGGACCTGCGTTTACTTCACGAGTTGGGAGATTGTAACAAAAAATACAAAAACCCTGGTGTGTACGAGATAAAATGCGATAACTGCGATAGTATTTTCATTGGGCAAACGGGAAGAGACTCTGAAACACGCTTTAAAGAACACACATAATAATAGGACTGCCTTAGGGCTACACTTTAAAATTTTAAATCACAGGGTCTCTGGCGTAATAAAAGATCTAAAGGCGTAAGGGCTATAAATTAAATACTCTAGAAGAAACTGAAATTTATACATCTCGACGTAAACAACCTGAAAAAATTATTAATGAACAAGGGGAAACAGCAAGAACGTGACATTACAAAATACTTGACGATCTGTTAAATCATTAACTTTGTTCAGCTCTTAACCACACATTACCTGAGTAAACATGTCGGGTTGGAATGGTAGTAATGTAATGAAAAACATAAAAAATATATTTAATAAATCACAACTGAAACACTTATCTGCAGGTTCGAGTACCGGACACTATAAGGTTTCATATAAACATGTATTCCTATTAATCATTAATCTCCCCAGCATAAGTTGTCTAAGTTGCACTCACGTAATAGGCATTCTATTCTGACGTACACAGCTTTAGATTTAATTTGTTCCTAAGTTTGTTCCTGCATTCTTGCTGCATTTTCGCATAGATAGTGTATGCTACGTCCATTACACTCAAGAAGCACAACACTGGGTTAGCATAATACTCCAGTACGTAGCTAATGGGACGTGTAAGGGTTTAAGTCTCCGACGGCTCAGCACCCCCATAAAGTGGTCTTAAGACCAATATACAGCTCATGTTATTATTTATTAGCCATCGTAGTTTGGTTTTACTTTTATGCAATTTTTAAAACGTTTTCTCACAAATAAGACCTGACTTAATCAGAAAAAATGTAAATGTGGCTTGTGAGGTCGTGTGTGTAAATTATATACATGTTTATAGAAATTAAGTATGCCATTACTTCCACATTTGTGGCGTAATAGACAAGGCAAAACAGCTGTTACATAAGACACAAAGAAGCTGTTCATATTCTGATCAAATGTCTAAGCGTTTGAGTCCGTAATGTTTGTAACCTTACTATAATTTCTAAATCATGCCATTTTTGCGTAGACAACGAGCTGGAAGCCTTGATAAATTACTTCAATTTTTTCGTAATCATTACTGCTGCGTTCGACTGTAAACATTAGATCAGTTTTGGAATTTGATACTTGATGTACTTTTATAGGTCGTAGCCACTGTTTATTACGGTATGTTTTATCATTATTTGCATATTTGTGTACCGAAACAGGGGTTAAACAATGAAAAATTTTACCCTTTTGCATTATACTATATACTGCGTTCACTTTAATTGGCGTAGTGCCATTTTCAATTGTACAGTATTTTAATACGACCGATAGACAGATATTGCTACAAACTGCACTTCATAACCAGCACTTATAGTGCAAGGTCTCACAATTGCACGCTACTTTTTATGTAATTGCCATAGCAAAAGGACAGGACAGTTCAACAGTTTATTACGTGTGACATCTATAAGTCTTACTCTTTGTTTCTTTTGTTTCATTTTTGCTGTAGTCTGCATAGAAACTTATAATGGTAGGGGTACCATACTTGGAAGTTTATCTTTTTAAATATGTTATGATATTTCCTGGTTCACACATTATTGTTTGACGTCACGTTACGGTTGTATAATAATATGTACATACAATATTCCTGTTATTATATTTCGTGCTTTCCCAAGACCAAGTCCGCGAACCTGTATAAACGTTTGTGATTGGCCCTACGCCTACCCATGCACTTTATGAGTTTTTGTTACGTTAACTGTAATTTTTATTACAAGATATAAAACTATATGTACATGACTATTTTACCGTTCTACTTATGGTTACTGTCTATCTGTATGGGTTTTTTGTTATCCATTGCATTCACTGGTGTATGATATGCTGCCACCTTGCGGTAACTTCAGTTTTCTTGAGTGGCTGTCCAGGCAAGGATGTTCAGTTCCTATTCAATACGACACACTATAGTTGACTCAGTGTTTGTTCTCTTAGTTGGTACATATAATGTCTGACTTTTTCACATTTTTAGATTGTGTTCGCAACTTGTAATTCTTTTTGTAAAAATCTCTTTTCAGAATCTGATGATGATATTTTCGAAATGCGTCCTTTGAAAGGGTGGTCACAAGAATACTTGTGGCTATTTTACTATTATCATAGCATTCATAATAGCAATTCCTCTACTGATATCTACCATATACGGACTCCTTGAGACCGTTCCAAAGGCGGAAGTCCAAGGGATTAGGATCTGGAGATCCGGCGGGCCAAGCAACTGGTCCTGCACGAACCATCCACTTATCGCGATAAGCAATATCGATATACTCTCTTGTCGCACGACTGAAATGTGCAGGGTGTCGTCGTGTATAAATCATGAGCTGATTCTTGTAGCGAGAGGGACATCACGAAGAGGACTGTGTAATTCTTGTTCCAAAGCCTGTCACACTGTGCCAGTCAGGCGTTGTGGAGTAACCTGATTGTCCACTATGCAACACCAGACGTGCCTTGCAAAACGATTGCCCTCGTCCGTAGACAGTTCCCGACTACCGAACAGTGGATCAGCAGCATGGTGTTCGAGTAACCGCTGACAGGAATTCTGACATCTAGGGTAGTTTACAGCTGTCAGCTGTTGTACCTCATGCAGGTGAAATGGGTGGAATTGCTGTCACCGAATCAGGCGCCTTAAAGGTGATTCAAGAAAGGGTACTTATGGTCGGATCGTCATCTTCCATATCCAGGATGTCCTCAACTCTCACTCCATCCACTTAATGCCGACCTAAGCGTGGCGTACCACGTATGCCATATTCACCTAAAAAGCTATCGACATTTGGCAATGTCTGATGAGTTGGTACTCTTCTGTTCGGAAACAATTCCTTGTACCGTCGTCTTGCTGCTCCTGCATTTCCTTCTGCTGCGCCGTGAGGGGGCTTCATTTTCGCGTATTCACCGTCTGAGTAGACCATCGTGCCGTACACAACGACTGCAGTCTGTGAACCACCGACAGAATAAATGTACGTAGCACGACTTGTGCAGCTGCAATTTAATAGCGCCATCGAGCATAACGAACGACACCGTGATCTAGTGAACAAAGGAATTTCGTGCCAGAATCAACCGAGCAGTGTACAGGGTGCACGAAGCAACATCAGTCGATATGCAGGTGAGCACGATATGGCGAAAGCCTGTACAGAACCACGATGTAAAGCCTATCTCAAATAGCATTGTGCATCGTAACTAGGAAGTAAAACAACTGAACAAAACTTTATTTACCATTTTACTCTTACTTCAATGCACATATCACACCCACCAAATGTGTACAGTTACTTGAGAATCACCTGTGTAAGAGGACAGTAACACCACAGTACACACTATGAACTGTTAGACATGCAACATGGCTGTAGGAAATATCGATTAACAGAAAATGCATGTAAGACACTTAAAGGTGTAAATAGTAAGATAAGAGCTATAAACTATATTATTTTATATGGAACGTGCTGAGCTTTTATGTAAGTTAGATGTCTAAAACATTTAGTGGAAAAGCTGAAATGGGAGGTTGAGGGTTCGATTAAAAATGTTGTTTACTTGCATATAACACGAGTGCCTTTGTAAAATATTAGGAATGTAAGGTAGAGGGATTAGAAGAAGCCACATATAGTACTTCTAACACCTTCCACATATTCATGCATGAAAAATTCAGGACGTACAAAACGTATATTATGCACGCCGTTTTAAAGGGCTTTTTGGAATTCTATGTTATTCCTGTACATACACCCTACCATGGGATTTGTCGTAAGCAATACGGGCATATTCCAACTACCACATTCATTCAATGGAAAGAATATGGAGAAACGGTTTGAGTTTAGATAGCGCTGTACTAGTCACTGTACAGAGAGGTGTGCACTAATCTTTTCGACTTATTTTAAATATGCTTCCAGCAGAACTAAGAAATATGGAATGATAAACCCCAAACTTTTTAACTGAAGTTAGAAGACTTCCCTTTGCCACAGTTTTCTCATGGTGTACTGCAGTTCCTACAAATATTTTGAGGTTCTGCGCTGTAACATATTATTTATTGTGTATGATATTGTAAACTTCGGATTTTTCAATGTTTTACAGTTATTTTCTCCGGATTAATTAATTTTCTTGTCAACTTTCTGTGAATTATGTGATTCGTTCTGCGGCCAAGTAGGTTCGACTCATATGGTCCAGCAGAACTTGATGTATGAGGTAGACTGAATATGAGAACTTTAAAACAGATTTATCGTTATTAACTCTATGTTAAACATATTTCCATTTTTCTACTTTTTTAATTTTTATTTTTTATTTTAATTTTTTGCACCCACTAGTTTTGCGGTTTTTGAAAAATGTGATAAGAGTGTCTTAGGAAAGGAACTCAAGTTATTTTCAAAACATCTGGAAAACTACACCGATCGTTCATACGTTGTTTAAGACCTATCATAAATAATGTATTTAATAAAAAAACTGCCATACAATTGCATAAACCACTGACGCAACTACTTTGCCTTTCATATTTCAGTCCCACCGTTGATTGACTTACCTTGATTACATCATCTCTGCATATTTAAAATATCCAACATTCTCAGTAGTCAACCGAAGATCGTACCAACTAAGCTGGACACGTTCACACGAACTGGGAGACGTACAAACAGCCACTGTCTGCGCAGTCCTGTTACGTCTTTCTGATAACATCGAAAATACTCATCTCGATGGATTTTTCAGAAGTATGTCCTGAAGCGACGTATAGTGTTCCTTAGCTGAGGGAAGCTGTAAAAATCAAGTTGCTCTACACTTGTCAACAGGGTACATAGAGTTGTTTAACTATGAAGACTAGGGTCTATGAAAAACTAAGGTAAGTGAAAAATGATTAATTCTTCATGCATTACAGGTAACAGCTTCTTTAGTTTGTTGTGTATGACGTTGACATAAATGTTTGTCTATACAATCGAGTGTGTTACACCTATTATACTGCAATGTGTTTAGACGATTCGGGCAGGCATGCATTTGATCTATCTTTACGGCTTATGTCATAAACGTTATTGCACGACTGTAGCAGTGCACATACGAAAGTGGCTGCAGGTCGTTTCATACTATAGCCTATGGGTGCACTTAAGCCGTCACTTCAATGTATCGTGTTTTCTGACACCGCAACTGTGATTGTAAGACACGTACGTCGCTGTTAGACGAAACATACAGAACATTGGTTGTGACTGACACATTTACTTATCGTAGCAGATGACATCGTAAGATATTAATCACTGTGAATTTATGAAGACGTGTCTATGACATCTTTGGTTCTACCAGTGAATAGTGATTAGCTGTGCAGTCGGCTCTGCGTGGTATGCATCTCTTCATATCATAGCGTTAATACATACTGCAGTTATAGCATGATATGTGTACGGCCTACCACAGTTTTTATAGATCGGCGATGTAATTTGTGTTACGATATCATAACGGGTAGGTCCGTACAAATGCGAAGCATTTACGTTTTTACGACACGTGTTGTTTGTAATGAATCAGGTGACTTTTATGACATACTTTTATTTTCGGTGACTAGTACATGGTTTTATCAACTGATATTAATGACTTTACATTTCGCCCAAGATATTGCTGTGTGTACTTTTATGTGAGTAAGTGGCATTTTATTTTGTGTGTTTTGTCATTATTTAGACCAATTAACAGATCAGCTGGGATATAAGTCTATAATGTTACTTATGTATTATTTTAATTGGTTAATTGGTGTACAGGAATTTGATGACGGTCAGTTGATCGAAAAGAATTGTGTATAAAGCATTTACCAACAGCCATGGCGGCAACATAATATTTTCAAATCATTACGAGCTGTGGTCACCAATTCCTGAAAATGTATTATGTAACTATCTTATACCTGTAAGCATGTTTATTTCATAAGGTCTGCTCGTAATTACCAAGTAAAGAAAAAATAGCGAATAAATTATGTTTTCTGTACAGAAAATTTTGCTACCAATTCCGTCCTGGCAAACAGTTCCAGAGATGAAAGAACGAAAATAATCACAGTTCATAGAATTTCTTGTTTTTTACATTTACAACTCTCTCTCTCTCTCTCTCTCTTTCCTCACAAGTTTAAGAGTTGAGCTCAAGTGCTATTATTGAAAGAATAGGGTAAACACATCGTGTTTAGTAGTTTTAGTGGAAAGTAACTCACTAGACTTGGAGAGACACTTAGGCCCTCTGCGTGCCTGTAATACTGGAGTCCGCCAGAAATCTAAGCCAACGAATCTCAGCCCACCATGTATGTCCTATTTCCTATAGAGAATAAGTGAAACACTCAAGACGTATCGGTAAATACAGTCGGGTTCCGACCACGTCTTCTAGAAAATTTATTTTTCCAAGAAGGCATTCCTAGAAAACAATATTAAAAACCAAACAAATACTCGTGGTGCGAGCCAGTCTGCGGACTATATAACTCGAAAGCATGACATCTTCCAGGGCCCTCGTGAGTGGCGCACGTGCAAGACTTCCGCATCGACGCTCTTAACCCATTTATTTTTCTGGGGCCACTTCGGTTGACAAATGCACAATTTTTTGTGGGATATCGTGCAATATTCCCTCGACAGCCCCTATAGTTCCAACACGTTCCGATTGGTGGGGGCGCTATACGTACACTTCAAAATGGCATCTGTGACGGAGATCCGTTCCAATCAAAGAGCTGTCTTTGACTTTGTTTTGGTGGAAAACTAGAGTATCGAAGATATTCACAGGCGCTTGTAGATTGGTTACGAAAACCTGGCAGTGAACAGAAGCACGGTGAGTCGTTAGGCGAGGCGCTTGTAATCATAGATAAAAGGCCGCATAAACCTGTCGGATCGGCTGCGTGCCAACCAAATGCACACAGCTGTGACTTCTGCAGTGTTGAAACGTGCGGACACTCTCATTCGAAGTGATCGATCGATCACAATCAGACACCTCGCTGCACAACCGAAAGTCTCTGTTGGTAGTGTTGACACACCCGTCCGCCAGTTGGGGTACTCAAAGGAGAGCTTCCATTGATATCCTCGCCATCTAACTGAAGACCATAAAGAGCAAGGAAATACCATCAGTGTCGAGTTGCTTCCACGATATAAGGCTAATCGCGACTATTTTTTGACGAACATTCAGAGTTATTAAACACGGTTTTCCGAAACTCCTTAACAAAAGAAGACGAAGTAAATATCCTTGAATTCCAATCAAGAACAACTGCCAACATGAGGAACGTAGAAGAAGATATCCTCAGTGTAACGAAGCAGCTTAAATCAATAAAGGCAAATCATCCGATCCAGATTGTATACCAATCAGGTTCCTGTTAGAGTATGCTGATACAATAGCTCCATATTTAGCAGTTATATAAAACCACTCGGTCACAGAAAGGTCCGTACCTAAAGACTGGAAAAGTGCTCAAGTCACACCAATTCCCAAAAAGGAAAGTAGGAGTAATCCGCTGAATTACAGGCCTATGTCACTAAAGTCGATTTGCAGTAGGGCTTTAGAACATATACTGTATTCTAACATTATGAAGTACCTCGAAGAAAACGATTTATTGACATATAGTAAGCACGGATTCAGAAAATATCGTTCTTGTGAAACACAACTAGCTCTTTATACTTATGAAGTAATAAGTGCTATCGACAGTGGATGTCAAATTGATTCCATATTTTTTAGATTTCCAGAAGGCTTTCGATGCCGTTCCTCCGAAGCGTCTTCTAACGAAACTGCGTGCTTACGGAGTATCGCCTCAGTTGTGCCATTGAATTCGTGATTTCCTGTCAGAAAGGTCACAGTTCGTAGCAATAGACGGAAAGTCATCGAGTAAAACAGAAGTAATATCCGGCGTTCCCCAAGGAAGTGGTATAGGCCCTCTATTGTTCTTGATCTACATTAAGGACATAGGAGACCATCTGAGTAGCCCTCTTGTAGGAGGAAGAGGAGGTTAGTGTTTAACGTCCCGTCGACAACGAGGTCATTAGAGACGGAGCGCAAGCTCGTGTTAGTGAAGGATGGGGAAGGAAATCGGCCGTGCCCTTTCAAAGGAACCATCCCGGCATTTGCCTGAAACGATTTAGGGAAATCACGGAAAACCTAAATCAGGATGGCTGGAGACGGGATTGAACCGTCGTCCTCCCGAATGCGAGTCCAGTGTGCTAAGCACTGCGCCACCTCGCTCGGTCACCCTCTTGTAGATGATGCTGTCATTTGCCGCCTTGTGAAGTCATCAGTTGACCAAAACTAACTGCTAAATGATTTAGATAAGATATCTGTAAGGTGCGAAAAATGGCAGTTGACCCTGAATAAAAAAAAGTGTGAAGTTATTCACATGAGTACTAAAAGAAATCCACTAAATTTCGATTACGTGATAAGTCACACAAATCTGAAGGCTGTAAATTCAACTAAATACTTAGGGATGACAACTACAAATAACGATCACATAGATAATATTGTGGGTAGAGCAAACCAAAGACTGCGATTCATTGGTAGAACACTTAGAACGTGCAACAGGTCTACTAGAGAGACTGCTTACACCACGCTTGTCCGCCCTATTCTGGAGTACTGCTGTGCGGTGTGGGATCCGCATCAGGTGGGACTGACGGATGACATCGAAAAAGTACAAAGAAGGGCAGCTCGTTTTGTATTATCGCGAAATAGGCGAGATAGTGTCACAGACATGATACATGAATTGGAGTGGCAATCATTAAAACAAAGGCTTTTTTCGTTGCGACGGGATCTTTTCATGAAATTTCAATCACCAGTTTTCTCCTCCGATTACGAAAACATTGTGTGGCACCCACCTGCATAGGGAGAAACGATCATCACGATAAAATTAGAGGACTCAGTGCTCGCACAGAAAAATTTAAGTGCTCTTTTTTCCCGTGTGCCATTCAAGAGTGGAATGGTAGAGAGACAACTTGAACGTGGTTCATTGAACCCTCTGCGAGGCACTTTACAGTGAATAGCAGAGTAATCACGTAGATGTAGATGTAGTTACAGGCAATGAAACAAGGGTTCATCACTTCGAACCAGAAAATTATGACAATCCGTGGAGTGGCGTCACACTACCTCTTCTCTGAAAAGAAATATCAAATGCCTACCCTCAACTGGTAAAGTTTTGGCGACGGTCTTCTGGGACTGTGAATAGATTATTCTGTTTGCTGTCCTCCCTCATAGAGGGATGATCAACTCTTAAGTGAGTTGTGCTAACCTCAGGAAACCGAAGAAACGACTTCAGTATGCTCATTGCGACAAAAATGCTAATGTCCTCCATAAGAGTGCTGGGTCTCAGACAAGTCAGCGCACCCGACAGCAGCTCACAAATTTCACTGGAAAGTTCTCCCTCATCCACCCTACAGCCCGTATGTCGCAACTTCCTACTTCCATCTCTTTGCCCAATGAAGGATGCACTCCGCAGGCAGGAGTACTTGGATTATGGGGAGGTTACTGACGTAGCAACACGTTGGCTCCGACGTCGGCCTGTAGAGTGGTACCATGGCGGCATACAGGCTCTCCCAGCGAGGTGACGCAAGGCCGTCGTATTGAGCGGATAGTATGTTGAAGAATAGGGTTTTGTAGCCAAAGAGTTGGGAATTATATGATGTTCTGCAGTTATGAATAATGTAGTAACCAAAACCAACCGCGGGAACGCCTTGGGCTGCGGATTGGAGCCGCCAGGCGGGGAAGCCGCCGGCGGTGGAGCGCGCACCACCAGGTAAACGCAAGGACGAGTCGGACGACAGACCAACGACAACCGACAACAACCGACAACGACCGACTATGACCGACACAACAAGGAAGAGATAAACACGGAGGCTTGTAGAAACCACAACACCAACACCAACAGTAAATCCAATCGAAATCAGAGCCAGGCAAATGTCAACAACGAGCAACGACCAGAACGCAGTACCGCCGAGGTAGAGACGCAATCCAGAGCGAATACCAGACTGAATGGACTAGATTTTTTTTCTTTATTGTTGTTTTAAAACCTGTACAACAGGGAGGCTGTCAGCAGCATTCTACGCTGCTCTTCAGCCATAGAATAAACAATGAGAAAAAACAGATGTAATACACATAAATTACATAATGGCGGGTAATAAAACAGTAGACACATAAATACAAACATGGAGCCGATCACACTCGACGATAATCCACACTACAAACTGTTGACACGACACACAAACACTGAAGATGTCGATGGCACAGGTGAACGATGGAGTGTGACGGTGAACACTGAACACTAAACACGACGGCACACACGAGACACTGATGGCGATGATCTCCGTCGCGCGAATGTCCACTTAGCGTGTGCGAGTCCAGGGACCTGCCAAAAGGGGAAGAAAGGTGAGGGTGGGGAGAGGGGAGAACAAAGATGCCAATGGCAGAGGAGATGGGAGGAGGAGTAGAGGTACAGGTGAGGGGAAGCCCGGGGGAGGAGTGGGGAGAAATGGAGGAGGGTGGGAAAGGGGAGAGAAGGGAGGGAGGGTGCCCAAAGGAACAAACACAGGAAGAGGGAGGGAGGATCAAAGTTGGTAGGAGGGATAGATGGAGGGGAGGAGGGCATAATCAGGGAGGGGGAGCTGGCGGAAGCCACCTTGGGAGAGGGTAAGGAGGGTGGAGAGATGGAGAGCAGGTGGAACGTGGGAATACAGGTGCGGCAGTGGGTGGGGGTGGGAGAGGATGGAGGAGACAAGCGGGTGAGAAGGATCGAGTATACAGGAGGTGTAGAGGATCTGTATCCGTTCAAGGAAAAGGAGGAGGTGGGGGAATAGAATTAGGTCGTACAGGATCCGCGTGGGTGAGGGGAGACAGATGCGATAGGTGAGGCGGAGAGCATGGCGTTCAAGGATCTGTAGGGATTTGTAAAAGGTAGGGGGGGGGCGGAGATCCAGGCAGGATGGGCGTAACAGAGGATAGGGCGGATGAGGGATTTATAGGTGTGGAGGATGGTGGAGGGGTCCAGAACCCACGTACGGCCGGAAAGGAGCTTGAGGAGACGTAGTCGGGAGTGTGCCTTGGCTTGGATTGTCTGCAGATGGGGGGTCCAGGAGAGGCGATGGTCGAGGATGACGCCAAGGTACTTAAGGGTGGGGGTGAGGGCGATAGGACAGCCATAGATGGTTAGATAGAAATCGAGGAGCCGGAAGGAAGGGGTGGTTTTGCGTACAATGATCGCCTGGGTTTTGGAGGGATTGACCTTGAGCAACCACTGGTTGCACCAAGTGGTGAACCGGTGAAGATGGGATTGGAGAAGGTGTTGGGAATGCTGCAGGGTGGGGGCAAGGGCAAGGAAGGCGGTGCCATCGGCAAACTGGAGAAGGTGGATGGGGGGTGACGGCGGCGGCATGTCCGCCGTATACAAAAGGTACAGAAGGGGGAAGAGGAGGAGCCTTGGGGCGCACCGGCGGAGGGAAAAAAGGTGTAAGAATCCGTGTTATGGATGGTGACGTAGGAAGGACAGTGGGAGACAAAGGACCCGATCAGACAGACGTAGTTAATGGGAAGGGCGAAGGTTTGGAGCTTGAAGAGGAGACCAGAATGCCATACGAGGTCATAGGCACGTTCGAGGTCCAGGGAGAGGAAGATTGCGGAGCGACGGGAATTAACCTTTTCGGAAAGGAGATGAGTGAGAAGGTCATCGGAAGAGCGGGACGGCCGAAAGCCACATTGGGTAACAGGAAGGAGGCGGTGCTGGCGGAGATGCCGGTGGATGTGTCGGTGAGGATGGATTTCAGGACCTTGCTGAAGACCGAGGTAAGGCTGATGGGATGGTAGGAGGAGATGGCGGACGGCGGTTTGCCGGGTTTAAGGAACATCAGGATACAGGAGGTTTTCCACAGGTCGGGGTAGTAGCTGATGGACAGGACTACATTGTAGAGCCTGGCCAGGGTGGAGAGGAAAGAGACAGGAGCTTCACGAAGGTAGCGGTAGGTGACACGATTGTGAACAGGAGCGGTGTTGCGTTTTGTGCAGAGTGTAGCAATGAGATCCTGTGTAGTGATAGGGGCATTGAGTTCCGTGTGTGCAGTGTTGTCCAAGTACTGGAAACCAGGAGCGAGGGGAGGGACAGAGTGTAAGTAGGCTGTTTAGGTTTTTTTATTGGTAACGCCACCTCAGTATGAAAATCACCGGCTGTGCCGTGTGCAGTCTGTGGCTGCTTTGCATTGTTGTAATACTCAACCATTGTAGTGTTAGGCATCTGGCTGTGAACAGCGCGTAACGTTGCGCAGTTGGAGGTGAGCCGCCAGCAGTGGTGGATGTGGGGAGAGAGATGGCGGAGTTTTGTAATTTGTCATGATATCAAGGTAAATACATTGTTTGTTCTCTATTAATATCTTTCATTTGCTAACTATCCCTATCAGTAGTTAGTGCCTTCCATAGTTTGAATCTTTTATTTAGCTGGCAGTAGTGGCGCTCGCTGTATTGCAGTAGCTTGAGCAGCGAAGATTTTTGTGAGGTAAGTGATTTGTGAAAGGTATAGTTTAATGTTAGTCAGGGCCATTCTCTTGTAGAGAATTTTGAAAGTCAGATTGCGTTGCGCTAACAAAACATTGTGTGTTGAAAGTCAGATTGCGTTGCGCTAAAAAATATTGTGTGTCAGGTTAAGCACAGTTGTGTATAAATGTTAAAAGGGGACGTTTCATATGTCGACCCTTAGCCTAGGATACCTCACTGGAATCTTCTGATTTTTTCCTTGTAGTTTGTGTAATTAGTGTAGATTTTGTTTATTGCTAGCGCGTAATTATAGAGAGAATTTCCTTTGTAGTTGTAGTTTTTCATTGTTATATAGTAAAATAGTTGTGGCATGCATGTAGATTTGCACCAAGTATTTCGCAGCTGCAATTAACTAGATATTATTTTCAGTGTTATGTTAATGTGTTCTCTTATTTTTGCTCTTCAAATTGTGTTTTTCTGTGTTGTCGTGTGAAATACTGTGACAATAATGGCGTGTGAAAAACGTAACACTAGGCTCCAAACTAAATTGAGAAATGACAGTGAAGACGAAAGCAGTATGTTAGCGCCGCAGAGTAGTGAATTAACTAATGTTAAAAGTAGTAATTTGGTAATTGCGCATAGGGAGATGGAGCGGGTTGAAAAAAATGGCGTAGACAGTGAAACAATCAGTGAGCAGGGAAGCATTATCGATCGGTCGGTCGGCAACAGCTCGCCTCAGGAATCCGAAATGACAGGACACGATCTCGCAAATACTGTAGATTCAGGTTTTGGATCCTCACCGTTTTCTCAAATAAGTCAAGACACATTTTCTGCTTGTCAAAATGTGAATGTTTCCGGTGCAAATTCACTGCCGAAAACCACTGAGGAACATGTTTCAGACACCAATGCATTGTTATTACAATTAATACAACAAATGGGACAAACACAGCAAAAGCTTCAAAAATTAGACACAATTGAGCAAAATCAGAAACAAATGGAACAAAATCAGAGTCAAACACAGCAACAGTTAGACGCAATGGAACAAAATCTTCAAAAGTTAGACTCATTGGAGCAAACTCTTGAACAAACACGTGAGGATTTAACTACTGAGTTACATCACATTGAATCGAAATGTCAAAAAGTCTGTAATGACGTAAAAACACAAATTTGTGAGCATTTCCAACCTATTTTTTCGCGTCATGAAAATGCACTACAGAATCACGAAGCAGCCATAACAGAACTGCAAACTACTGTTCATGAAAATCATGAGACCTTGCAAGCTAAATTTGACTCAGTTGCATCTATCGATTCGGTTATGCAACTTGCAAAAACTCAGGAAAACTTGAAGGACACAGTAGATTTGATTTCAACACAAATGGACACTCTGAAACTTGGTTCAGAAAAACACACTGAGGAAATGTGTTCACTATCGGAGAAAGTAGGCGAACTTTCGGATCAGGTCACTAACTTATCTACAAAGGTAGATGATGATCTGAATGACACAAGACCTGTAGCCTTCACTGACACAGAAGAGTATGAACAAATTAAAAAATTCAAACAAAATCAAAATCAAATTAATACGCAACACAAAAGAGAAATCCGCGAAGTACAAGATCAGCTGACACAGGTAATACAAGAATTACGTATTTCAGAGGACACTCGCGCTCCAGTACGGGAAGAGGGACATAGAAATACGGAACAACCACAAAATAATAACACAGGACACTTCGGAAATTATGAAAGAAATTGGCAAGGCACACCGAATTTTGAGATGGAACCGCCGACACGACGTAACAATGACCGATATGCGACTCGCCGACATGATGACTTTGACTATAAGCTGTTCATTACTACACGTAAATTCAAAACGTTTAAAAATTCTGCCAACGACATTCATCCACAAGCGTGGCTCCATCAATTCTCTCATTGTTTTCCCCCTAACTGGTCATTAGAACACAGATTAGAATTTATGTGTGGCTATTTAGAGAATGAAGCAGCTGTAAGAATGCGTTCGGTCATTCACGATTGTCATAGTGAAGGAGAATTTTACCATGCCTTCCTCTCAGCATATTGGTCTCAAGCCACACAAGACCGAGTAAAACATGGCATCATAATGATGAAACATTTCGAACAATCTGAATTCTCCAGTCTTGTGAAATATTTTGAAGACATGTTGCACAAGAATCAGTACCTGTCAAACCCATACAGCCCCTCAGAACTCATCCGCATTTGCTTAATCAAACTGCCTGAACATTTGCGACATATTATTTTGGCAGGACGTTGCAAAGACGACATTGAAGCTTTTCAGGGACTCTTACAAGAACTGGAAATTGACACTGACAATCGCGGAACGCAGGAGCACAACAATTACAGATTACATCCGTCGCAATTCCGCGATGAAAGAAATAATAACTGGACGCGGCAAGGCTATTCTCACAACACAAATCGTGACCGAAACAGACACCACCCGTATAACAACCGTTGGCAGAGTAGTAATAATTACAGGGAAAGATCACCTCTCCGCGGTAATGACTATCACAGAGACAATCAGAGAAACAGACAATATGGGAACCAAAACAATTATTATTACGAGGGACAGAATAACTTTAGACGCAACGGTCCAGCGCGCAGTTACGATTCAGGGGGAAATTCTCCACCACTTAACCGACAAGAAAGAAACCACAGAAACTACCGACATGACGACAGACGATGTGATCGTAACGACAGACCTGAATTGCATCAGAACTGGCGGGATTCAAACAGAGCTGGGCCCTCTCGGCAAGGCGAATTTGTAGAAGTTCGGTCTCCTAATCCGAATAACGACGCGCGCCAGCAAAGAAACAGACAATGACTCGCACAGCAGGCAGCCGCGTGCGCCCGCTGGCTCCGAGAAAAATAACACAGACGCTAACCTTGAGAAAAATTCCAGTATTCTTTACCGACGTATACCACTTGATAATTGCGTTAAAGTTGAAACTCTGCGTACTAGGAAGAGCAAAGGTTTACACCACATTTCACATGTAACACCGTTTATTGAGAGATAATGTGCTTTTTTAACTTGAGATTTTAATGCAACATTTTGGTTTATTTGAAAATACATTCTGGATTTAAAGTGCTTTCTGAGAGATACTAGATGACACAGTGGTTAGTTTATGTGACAGCTACAGGATTTTATCACGACGTTACTAATGAGTGACAATTTACAATGTTGCTTTTGCGGTGTATCTGTTTTATATCTGCACAGTTTTTCGGCATTATTCAAGAAATTAAAACATGTTTTAGTAGTAACTTTTGTGGTATAGCAACAATGAGACAGCCTTTTTCGTAGCACAACAATACGTTACAGTACAGTACTTTCCTCATCACGGCAATAAGCGTAATAACTAAGATATCTATACGCAAAGCATTTCACTTTTGTTTATCATGAGGTAAGTACATTGACTTCTGCAGAACTTAGCTTTCGGAAGACGATAACTACGACACTGCCACAGAGATTATGTTACAACATGACGCACAGTTTAGCGCTACAGGACACGTATTTGAGTGATTAATTTTGTACTTAAAACATTTATTTTTAAATATTTTTGAATTACAAAGATAGTTTTCCGAGATACATTTCATTCCATTGATGTAATTTGTAACACCTGAGGGTATAATTACATTAATCCTCAGGGGGGTACACGCTTACTTTGTGTACCATGTGTTTGGCGAGCACAAGGAGCCCTAGCTAATATGGTATTTGCTTATACAACTTTACACATCGGTACCATATTTCTCTAACACATAAATTACACAGCTATCTGATTATTTGACAGAGAAACAAACATTCTTTTTACTACATCAGTGACAGATGTTTACGTAATTACACAGTTGGATACCTTCACATTTACGAAATTGTATTTTGTCTATACTTTGTGAACTGTTCATATTTTTTTGGACCCATTGTGATACTATGAGAGCTTTGAATGATATATTTGGTAAGGGAGCATGATTTTAAAGTACGTTTGAGGTAGATGACACTACTGAAATGAGCAGAGAATTTTTCTAGGTTTTGAAATTATTGGAGGAAGCTACGACGATTTTGAGATTTGACTGAGGTGTTATGATGTTATTTTTACGACGCCGATGTGTATTATGCTGCTGAGGTATGTTTATGGTCAAGAAGCTGATGCTATATGAGTTATTTGATTATGCTACGTATTCATTAACAGGAAATATTGAAGAAGCGTCGACGAATTTGTATATGTGTAATAAGGTAAGGAGTAATGAATAGTGATTTAGGGACTCTGATTTGTGATAAAGGTTGTTGGAAACCAAGAATCGTACTTTAAGAGTTGTGAAATGTGTGTAAATGCGTGAATGTATCACAATGCCGACGAAAATTTTTTTGGACACTGTTATATCAATAAGATTTTGTTTCTACAGATTTGCAACGCTAATTCTTGACCTGTGAAATATTTTTATGTGAGACTGTCGTAGCGGAAACTGCTGTCGTAAATATTTCGGTAAGAAAGTTCAGTGACCACCTGCACGTAATGCGTCGCGGGCACCCACCTGGGCGACAGCCGCCCGAAAAAAAAAAGCCATTAGCCTTCCAGCGGCACAGGTAGAAAAAAAAAAGGGGGAAGCTATTAACCTCGCTTCTGACATTCCTTTGTAGAAAGCATCGTAAAAACGACACGGTCGAACTTGAAAACATATGATTACACTGGATGCCTAATGAAATGACGAGAAATATTTTTATGTCTATACACCTGATTATGACTACTGTCTCTCTAGTTGAGAGATTTTTCTACTAACTTATGAAATACCTCATGACTACTGAATGATATTTTTATGCTTTGCTTTGTACATAGTTGCTTATTTCATTTAATATCTAGTTTCTAGCTGCACTGCAGCACTGGTTAAAATAAAATTTTATAGATGTACTAATTTAAATATTTTCTGTCTACAGATCTATTAAATAATAATTTTGTAATCCACATTCTTAAAAAAAAAAAGGAGCACTTGGAAAGGAAAGAACAATAAGAAGGGACTAATCACAGGAACTGCATACATAATTTTCTTTTCTAGTACTTAGTAATTTTTTTGTAGAATTAGTTTTTGTGGTGCACCACTTTAATTACATAGTCATTAAGATGTGAATATACATTTCCCTTGTCTGCATTGTTGTCTTCACTGTAATATTTTTTCTGCTTGAGCATTGTCATGTTTAGATATAATTTATTGCTTTTGCTTCTGCTGTTTGCCAGGCATAGTGTTATTGAATTTGACTTTGTATTATTCTGTTAAGCCAGTTTTACTAATGATTTCTTTTTATTGTTTGCTGCACATTGCCTTAGATTAGTTGTAGTATTACAATTCCTTTGCTAATTTCTTAATGCTGCTTGCTTCGCAAATCTGCGTTTTTTTATTGTTGTTTATATTAATTGTTTTATGTGATGCTGCATTGCCTCGTCCCTTAGTTTAGCATCTGAGCTCAGTAGATATAAGTTAGCTTAAGAGGGGGTAGACTATATAAGAAACTAACTATGATGAATTGGAAGAAATGCATTGAGAAGCCACAAGAAACAGATATGGCAAAAATGAGTATTTTGCACTGAGAAATAATTATTTTGAAAGAAATATGAATAGAATACAGGAAGGAGGTATAGATAGGACTTTTTGGAAATAGTGAGGAACGAAGGGAGATCTCCGAAAAGTAAAGAAAGTTTTTGTTTGCAACATACTGCAGTAAAAGAAACCCTGTCCTTTCCTTGTGTTATCCCACTATGTGTTTGTGTTCCCTTGTGTATTTGTGTACTTCCTGTCTTTAGTTGTTTATCTGATAAGACCTATGTTGTAGAATTTTTCTAATACCATGTTATTTACTTTGTAAAGATGTTTATACAGTATTTGTTCTGTTTTGTTTTAATGCTCATGTGGAAGTTGATATTCCAAAAGTTATTCTGATCTTTATGTATGTACTTATGTCATTATTTTTGTAACACTGATGTATATGTTTATTTCTATTCTTTTGTAAAGCCCCTATTACTACGAATGTTATCTCTACTATTATGTTTTTAATGATGTTTTCTGTACCCTTGTAATTGTATTCTTATGTTATAAAATTGTAATTGACACCAGGTCATCAAATTAAGTAACTTGTAAGTTACATTTCACTGCACACGTTTCTGTTGGTCATAGTATATGGACAATATGTGAGAAGTAGGGAGTGATAGTGTTTGCATGTGATTTAATGATTCAGCAAGGGACTGGTTAACAGCATTGCTGGTTCTCAGGACAATTCAAAAACTTTGTGAGTGCACAAGTGGTGGTTATGGACTTGCTCTATTATCCGCAAGACTCTTCAATGGTGATTGTGCACCTGCATAGTCACAACAGATGGCTGCTGGCCATCTCTACAAGGACTACAGTGGGTCTGCATCTTTGATGACCCACCAATACCATTATTTCTACAAGGACTACAGTGGGTCTACACCTTTGCTGACTCACCAGTACCATTATTTCTACAAGGACTGCAGTGGGTCTGCACCTCTGGTGGCCCACCAATACCGTAATCTCTACCAGGACTGCAGTGGGTCTGCTCTGTGATGACCTACCAAACTATATTCTTCAAAACTTCGATTGACTTCGCTGTGGGTTTGCTCTGTTGTGGCCCATTACCTGTCAGCATGTCATGAGTCAGCACTGTCTTTCCGTTGGAAGGGCAACACTACTTCTTCAAGACTGCATGGAAATCCACTACTTCCGTGTGCATTTTCTTTTACTGCTCAGACTTTGAGAAAAACACTGCAATGTGATGAATGATCAGGACTGTCTTTATGGACTGTGAGAAAAAATTTTAGCTTTTGACCAACATTGTATCAATAAGTGTGTGCATTTGATTTCTTTGTTATTGTAATTACGATTATGAAAAATTTTAACAAATATGTGTTGCCCACTGCCCAACAAAATTTGTAACATTTTTTTGTGGGGAGCATGGGGGCTATGTAAGTAGGCTGTTTAGGTTTTTTTATTGGTAACGCCACCTCAGTATGAAAATCACCGGCTGTGCCGTGTGCAGTCTGTGGCTGCTTTGCATTGTTGTAATACTCAACCATTGTAGTGTTAGGCAGCTGGCTGTGAACAGCGCGTAACGTTGCGCAGTTGGAGGTGAGCCGCCAGCAGTGGTGGATGTGGGGAGAGAGATGGCGGAGTTTTGTAATTTGTCATGATATCAAGGTAAATACATTGTTTGTTCTCTATTAATATCTTTCATTTGCTAACTATCCCTATCAGTAGTTAGTGCCTTCCATAGTTTGAATCTTTTATTTAGCTGGCAGTAGTGGCGCTCGCTGTATTGCAGTAGCTTGAGCAGCGAAGATTTTTGTGAGGTAAGTGATTTGTGAAAGGTATAGTTTAATGTTAGTCAGGGCCATTCTCTTGTAGAGAATTTTGAAAGTCAGATTGCGTTGCGCTAACAAAACATTGTGTGTTGAAAGTCAGATTGCGTTGCGCTAAAAAATATTGTGCGTCAGTTTAAGCACAGTTATGTAAAAATTGTTAAAAGGGGACGTTTCAAGAGGTGTCAGTTCGATCGCAGACATCCGGTTCAAATGGTTCAAATGGCTCTGAGCACTATGGGACTTAACTTCTAAGGTCATCAGTCCCCTAGAACTTAGAACTACTTAAACCTAACTAACCTAAGGACATCACACACATCCATGCCCAAGGCAGGATTCGAACCTGCGACCGTAGCGGCCGCGCGGTTCCAGACTGTAGGCAGACATCCGGGAAGAGGGACTAATCGAACTGGGGATCGTCAGGGATGGTAAAGACATCGGAGAGGTAGGAAGCAGTTTGGCCTTACTAAGAGTCTGACTGGACTAGAGCAGAGCGGGTCCCTATATACGAAACCGGAGGGAGCGGCTATTGGCCACGGTCTGCACGTGGTGTAGCAGTGGCGCCATCACTGCGCGAGAGCCGCTGCGCCGAAGAGCCGTCGCGGACGAGGAGCCCTCTATGGGCTGGCCACGTCCATTTGTTCTTGCGCGTGTTCGACTTCCGTGGCGGAAGGTACTAGAAATAAAAACAAGCTTTCAGAAAAAAAGTGTGTCGCATTACTTGCTTCATACTTCAACTCCCTTCGTAAGATCAGTATACAGGGCGAGTCAAAAGTCCTTGGACACCTTCATAAGTTGGACGATTAAAGGGAAAATTGAAATGTGATGATGGGAGCATAGGTTTGATATGGGGCCGCAACTTTTGGAGTGAATGTCATTCATGGCAGCCATCTTGAAATCCGCCATTTTGGATTGAAGCCATTTTTTTCAATAGAAATGGGGGTGTATGACACATCACACAACACTCGCTTGAGCTCTGGAATTTAGTGATGTAATTTGTTTTTGTCTATCTTGAACAGTTTAGAGGTTGTGGATTGGCAAGACAGCCAATCCACTAGGAGGAAGCCGAAAGGCACGCGTTTAAGCTCACGCAGGCTGGCGTGAGGTATGTTTTACAGCATCAATAGTAACGGGTAATGGCGCCTTGCTAGGTCGTAGCAAATGACGTAGCTAAGGGCTATGCTAACTATCGTCTCGGCAAATGAGAGCGTAATTTGTCTGTGAACCATCGCTAGCAAAGTCGGCTGTACAACTGGGGCGAGTGCTAGGAAGACTCTCTAGACCTGCCGTGTGGCGGCGCTCGGTCTGCAATCACTGATAGTGGCGACACGCGGGTCCGACGTATACTAACGGACCGCGGCCGATTTAAGGGCTACCACCTAGCAAGTGTGGTGTCTGGCGGCGACACCACAGTTAGTAATCTTCAAAGTTGGGAAATTGCCTTCATACCGACAGCTACAACACATGTTCTGTGTTGTCCATCCCGTGCAATGCACAACTGTTGTCACCCCAACCACTCTGACTGCACACGGCGGAGAGTGTCTCCTGCAATTTGGTCACAGGCGTGTTGTATGCGTTCCTCCAGGTGTCTCAAATCACGGATGCTCTGAGCAAACATTGTCTCCTTAAGATGTCCCCATAGATAAAAATCAAAGGGCGTTAAGTTAGGGGATCTGGGCGGCCACTCCATGGGACCACAGCGACCGATCCACTTCCCTGGCAGTAGCTCCTCCAGTCATTCACGGACACCAATGCCACAGTGTGGAGGAGCTCCATTGTGCTGAAAATAAGATGGGAAAATGCCGTCAGCGTTCAGTGTGGAAGGGAGCACAAGGTCCTACAGCAGAATCACTGTGGTGCAGTTAAGGTGTTGTAAATTAAAAATAGACCAATGATTCGGGTGTTCCATATGCCACACGACATCATCACCTTCGCTGGATTATGTTCTCGAATTGGGCAAACCCAGTACGGATTTGCGTCACTCCAGTATCGACAATTATGTCGATTAACCTCCCAGTTCAAAGTGAAATACGCCTCGTCGCTGAACAGTATGCCCTTGGCAAACGAAGGATCCAGTTCGTGTTGTTCAGTAGCCCACAGACAGAACTCCAACCGGCGATCAGGGTCATCCTCGTTAAGTCGATGTTGTATCTGTAGGTTGTAAGGATGCCTCTTATTGGTGTGCAATATCCGGACGACGGAGGTTTGGCCTATTCCACATGCTAGGGACACACGACAGGACCCTCGTTTAGGACTTTTCACAATGACGCAACAACCGCAGTTGCAGTTTCCTCATAGGTGGCAGTCCTCGGTCGCCCACTACGTGCTCTATCGTGAACAGAGCCCGTCTCTCGGAATTTGGTGATCACGTGATACTGGTTCTCTGTCTGGGTGCCGTCTGTTGTAGTCAGCTGTTGTTGTTCGGTAGCTGCGTTCCCCTGATATAAGGATGTTTTCGATGTTCTGTTCCCGTGTCAGACCCATTTTAGATCACCTGGAACAAAGAGAGACATGAATCGGTATCAAGGTAACTTTGAACATTAATAACTTCTAAACTGTACAAGATAGACAAAAAAAATTACACCACTCAATTCCAGAGCTCAAGCGAGTGTTATTTGTTGTGTCATACACCCCCCCTTCCCATTTCAAATAAATGATTTGAAACCAAAATGGCGGATTTCGAGATGGCGGCCATGAATGACATTCACACCAAAAGTTGCAGCCCCACGTCAGACCTATGATCCCCTCCTCAGATTTCAATTTTCCCTTTAATCTTCCAACTTATGAAGGTTCCAAGGGCTTTTGACTTGCCCTGTTTTGTTAAACCATACAAATATACAGATACAGATATAACGAGGCTTCTGGTACAGGAATTCTATGAATGTTATTTAAAGAGAGCCAAGAAGTTGTGATTAGCGACGGTGCATTTTTCTTGAGGTCATGGATGGGCACTCTACTTCAGCCTGTTGTTGTCTAAGCGTGGGCCTTGCCACTGTGACCAGCTCTATCTGCGGACCCCAGGGAGGCTCGAAATATGAGGTCCTCCGGTCTGCAGCAAAACACGGCGCCGCCGGCCCTGGAGAGCCGTATTTTTGAGCAACTTTTGCGCGCCTACCCGACTCGGCGTCCCAGGGCGCCACTGTTGTTTGGTCTAATTAAGGCTCCAGCGCAGACCGCCGTCCACTCAGCCGAAGGCCTTGAACGGTTCGTGGCCGATGTTGCAACTGGGACGACGTGAGTAATCACGGGGTACGAGATGCGTAGCCACCCAATGAACCGATGGTACGGCAAAATCTTAGAGACATCGGTTGGATCTTCCTCAGAGATATGGTCCTCTTCTCAGCAGCGCTTCTTCTACACATCACGGTTGAGTTTGTGTGGAGGGCGTGAAAATGTGCTAGTGGGGCACTGGAAGTTTGAACCGCCGCATGAGGCATGCTCGGCTGACAATACTTGTATCACACTAATTACATAAGGCAGGGATTTGAGTTCTTGTTCATATTCAGCAAGCAGTTTTTCCGCAAAACATTAAGGTACATCCCGTCTGTTCAGTGTTAACCAATCCGTCAGCTCCTCATTGGAAACTTATTCACTAAAATCAACTTTTTGTTATATACACTTGTAGAAACTAAATTATGTGTTAATGGAGTTTTGTATGATGTCGAAATTCAGATGCTAATTCGCTTTATTCATACTTATTACACATAAACAATATACGCTACTGGCCATTAAAATTGCTACTCCACGAGGATGTCCTACAGACGCGAAATTTAACCAACAGGAAGTAGATGAAACTTCCTGGCAGATTAAAACTGTGTGCCCGACCGAGACTCGAACTCGGGACCTTTGCCTTACGCGGGCAAGTGCTCTACCGACTGAGCTACCGAAGCACGACTCACGACTGGTACTCACAGTTTTACTTCTGCCAGTACCTCGTCTCCTACCTTCCAAACTTTATAGAAGCTCTCCTGCGAACCTTGCAGAACTAGCACTCCTGAAAGAAAGGAGTTCGAGTCTCGGTCGGGCACACAGTTTTAATCTGGCAGGAAGTTTCATATCAGCGCACACTCCGCTGCAGAGTGAAAATCTCATTCTGGAAACATCTCCCAGGCTGTGGCTAAGCAATGTCTCCGCAATATCCTTTCTTTCAGGAGTGCTAGTTCTGCAAGGTTCGCAGGAGAGCTTCTGTAAAGTTTGGAAGGTAGGAGACGAGGTACTGGCAGAAGTAAAGCTGTGAGTACCGGGAGTGAGTCGCGCTTCGGTAGCTCAGTTGGTAGGGCACTTGCCCGCGGAAGGCAAAGGTCCCGAGTTCGAGTCTCGGTCGGGCACACAGTTTTAATCTGCCAGGAAGTTTCATATCAGCGCACACTCCGCTGCAGAGTGAAAATCTCATTCTGGAAACATCTCCCAGGCTGTGGCTAAGCCATGTCTCCGCAATATCCTTTCTTTCAGGAGTGCTAGTTCTGCAAGGTTCGCAGGAGAGCTTCTGTAAAGTTTGGAAGGTAGGAGACGAGGTACTGGCAGAAGTAAAGCTGTGAGTACCGGGAGTGAGTCGCGCTTCGGTAGCTCAGTTGGTAGGGCACTTGCCCACGGAAGGCAAAGGTCCCGAGTTCGAGTCTCGGTCGGGCACACAGTTTTAATCTGCCAGGGAGTTTCATATCAGCGCACACTCCGCTGCAGAGTGAAAATCTCATTCAGGAAGAAGATGCTGTCATATGCAAATGATTAGCTTTTCAGAGCATTCACACAAGGTTGGCGCCGGTGGCGACACCTACAACGTACTGATATCAGGAAAGTTTCCAACCGATTTCGCATACACAAACAGCAGGTGACAGGCATTGCCTCGTGAAACGTTGTTGTGATGCCTTGTGTAAGGATGAGAAATGCGTACCATCACGTTTCCGGCTTTGATAAAGGTCGGACTGTGGGTTATCGCGATTGCGGTTGTTGCCGGTTAGCAGAATATGGAATCGGTGTGTTCAGGACGGTAATACGGAACACCGTGTTGGATCCAACGGCTTCGTACCACTAGCAGTCGAGATGACAGGCATCTCATCCGCATGGCTCTAACGAATCGTGCAGCCTCGTCTCGATCCCAGAGTCAATAGATGGGGACGTTTGCAACAAAACAACCGTCTGCACGAACATTTCGACGACGTTTGCAGCAGCATGGACTATCAGCTCGGAGACCATGGCTGTGGTTACCCTTGACGCTGCATCACAGACAGGAGCGCCTGCGATGGTGTACTCAACGACGAACCTGGGTGCACGAATGGCAAAACGTCATTTTTTCGGATGAATCCAGGTTCTGTTTACGGCATCGTGATGGTCGCATACGTGTTTGGCGACATCGCGGTGAACCCACGTTGGAAGCGTGTATTCGTCATCGCCATACTGGCGTATCACCTGGCGTGATGGTATGGGGTGCTATTGGTTGCATTTCTCGGTCACCTCTTGTTCGCATTGACGGCACTTTGAACAGTGGACGTTACATTTCAGATGTGTTACGAACTGTGGCTCTACCCTTCATTCGATGCCTGCGAAACCCTACATTACAGCAGGATAATGCACGACCGCATGTTGCACTTCCTGTACCGGCCTTTCTGGAAACAGAAAAAGTTCGACTGCTGCCCTGGCCAGCACATTCTCTAGATCTCTCACCAACTGAAGACGTCTGGTCAATGGTGGTCGAGCAACTGGCTCATCACAATATGCCAGTCACTACTCTTGATGAGTTGTGGTATCGTGTTGAAGCTGCATGGGCAGCTGTACCTGTACATGCCATCCAAGCTCTGTTTGACTCAATGCCCAGGCGTATCAAGGCCGTTATTACGGCCAGAGGTGGTTGTTCTGGGTACTGATTTCTCAGGATCTATGTACCCAAATTCTAGTACAATATATTTGCCCAATGAATACCCGTTTATCATCTGCATTTCTTCTTGGTGCAGCAATTTTAATGGCCAGTAGTGTATTTAAAATTAGTATGTATCAGCAATGATACGAACGAATTAAATTAACCAGCTAAAAGAATGTATTTAAACAAAATATCTTTTAAGAAGATGGTGCCCCACAGCTGTTAAACATTTCGGAACGTCTCGATTTGCCGTCCGTATAATAAAATGTCACGCACTGACTTAAAACCATTAACGACATAGTAACAAGAGATAAAATCAATGCATCACATGATGAAGTCTGTTAATTCATCACTGAATTAAAAAGTACTAAACACTCTTCAATATATCGCAAAAAAGGTACTTCACATTTAAACTAAGCTATCTGTTATTAAATAGTAAAACATTACATCGTCAGTCATTAATACATGCAAAGGAGAGCACTCATTCTTAATTTTTTTAACGGGTGAGCATTAGAATTACGAATGGAGGCATTCTGTATATTAGCAATTGCACGTCTGATTACTGTTTACCAGGTGAACAAATGATGATCTAGTAATCTGCTTACACTGCTGTACGATTTCAGTGATAATTAACTTACAAATGTAAATGTAGCACGTCACACAACGATTTAGAAAAAAATCTCAATATCAAGAAGGAGTTGTGCGACATAAACGGAAGTTAGTAGCCGTGTTTTTACGAGTGAAAGATGATGTCTATTCAGATTTCGCGCGAGTCGTTTAAGAGTTGGGCCAATAGCGCCACTATGAGGATGCAAATCAGGTTTGCTTTAAATACACGATGTAACGGTTGTAAACGTTAGTTACCTTTGAGGTTGGACGTGGTGAGTTCATGTTAGTCAATAATGCCTTTAAGGCGACAAAGAGGCCAATATCAATACGTCACTGAGTTCGAATGCGGTCGTTTAATAGGGCTTCGAGAAACTGAACGTTCCTTCTACGATATTGCAGAAACACTTGGCAGGAATTTTGCCAATGTACATGACTGCTGGCAGCAGCGGTCACGAGAACGTAGGGTCGCAAGAAGACTGGGTTCTGGATGGCCACGTGGCACTATCGAGAAGGACGAACACCTCTGGCACATCGTACCGCATATGTAGCGGCAATTTGAGCAGCAGTACGCACCACGGTAACACAACGAACTTTTACATCCACATCTACATACATACTCCGCAATCCACCATACGGTGCGTGGCGGAGGGTACCTCGTACCACAATTAGCATCTTCTCTCCCTGTTCCACTCCCAAACAGAACGAGGGAGAAATGACTGCCTATATGCCTCTGCACGAGCCCTAATCTCTCTTATTTTATCTTTGTGGTTTTTCCGCGAAATGTAAGTTGGCGGCAGTAAAATTGTACTGCAGTCAGCCTCAAGTGCTGGTTCTCTAAATTTCCTCAGTAGCAATTGACGAAAAGAACGCCTCCTTTCCTCTAGAAACTCCCACCCGAGTTCCTGAAGCATTTCCGTAACACTCGCGTGATGATCAAACCTACCAGTAACAAATCTAACAGCCCGCCTCTGAATTACTTATATGTCCTCCCTCAATCCGACCTGATAGGGATCCCAAACGCTCAAGCAGTACTCAAGAATAGGTCGTATTAGTGTTTTGTAAGCGGTCTCCTTTACAGATGAACCACATCTTCCCAAAATTCTACCAATGAACCGAAGACGACTATCTGCCTTCCCCACAACTTCCATTACATGCTTGTCCCACTTCATATCGCTCTGCAATGTTACGCCCAAATATTTAATCGACGTGACTGTGTCAAGCGCTACACTGCTAATGGAGTATTCAAACATTACAGGATTCTTTTTCCTATTCATCTGGATTAATTTACATTTATCTGTATGTAGAGTTAGCTGCCATTCTTCACACCAATCACAAATCCTGTCGAAGTCATCTTGTCTCCTCCTACAGTCACTCAACGACGACGCCTTCATGTACACCACAGCATCATCAGCAAACAGCCGCACATTGCTATGCACCCTATCCAAAAGATCATTTATGTAGATAGAAAACAACAGCGGGCCTACCACACTTCCCTGGAGCACTCCAGATGATACCCTCACCTCCGATGAACACTCACCATCGAGGACAACGTACTGGGTTCTATAACTTAAGAAGTCTTCGAGCCACTCACATACTTGGGAACCAATCCCACATGCTCGTACCTTAGTTAGGAGTCTGCAGTGGGGCACCGAGTCAAACGCTTTCCGGAAGTCAAGGAATATGGCATCCGTCTGATACCCCACATCCATGGTTCTCAAGATATCATGTGAAAAAAGGGCGAGTTGCGTTTCACAGGAGCGGTACCTTCCAAAGCCGTGTTACTACAAGAACAGCTCCGAGCCAGACGCCCTGTGGCGTGCATCCCACTGAACCCAAACCACCGCTATTTACGAATTCAGTAGTACCAAGCCAGAGCTCATTGGAGAGCAGGATGGAGATCTGTTGCGTTTTCTGATGAAAGTTGTTTCTGCCTCTGTGCCAGTGATGGCAGTGTGTTGGTTAGAAGGAGGCCAGCTGAGGGCCTACAACCAACCTGTCTACTTGCTAGGCACACTGGAGTATGGAGTGTGTCGTCATATGAAAGCAGGAGCATTCTCGTGATTATCTCACGTACCCTGACTCCAAAATTGTACGTCAGTCTAGTGACTTCATCTTTTGTGCTGCCACTCATGAGCAGAATTCCAGGGGGTGTTTTCCAACAGGATAACGCGAGTGCACATTCTACAGAGTTTCTACATGTTGCATTGACCTGCTTGTCACTAGATCTGATTCCAGACGAGCACATATTCATCATCATCAGTTGACAACTCAACAGCACTGACTGTACCTATACTGACCGATCAAGCGTATAGAGGCATGAAACTCCATATTACACACTGATCTACGGCACTTTTAGAACACTATACTTGCACGTTTGCATGCTTGCATTCAACATTCTGCCGGGTAAAGTGTTTATTATCGTACAAGCATTTCACGTTTGCCATGGCTTACTCGCGCATATATAAACCCCTTAACGCGGTTCGCCACAAATTCACATCAAGCGAGGGTTGTCCAGAAAGTAAGTTCCGGTCGTTCGCTAAACGGAAATCTCAGTGAAAATCAGAAGCATTTTATTTGCAAGAGTTAACTACACTTTCCATATACTTCTCTACAAAGTCGCCGCTCCGACTTAGACATTTGTCGGAGCGTTATACCAACTTTCCAATACCATCGTCATAGAAGGCAGCCGCCTGTGCTTTCGGATAATTCTCTACGCTGGTCTATAGCGTGTGGCCTGCGCCCAAGTGTTGTCTTTGTACCCAGCGTTTCATGTGAACAGAGATGATAGGACGAGCCAATTAGGACTGTGTTGTGGGTGATCGAACACTTCCCATCGAAATCGCTCAGGAGCGTCTTCACTGCCCCTGCAGAGTGCGGCTGACAATTGCCATGATGAAGGAAGTCCGTGGCAGTTGTGTTAGATGGGCTGCGTTCATTGAGGCGAAGCCTCTGAGCAGGCCCTCCTACTTTACGGGAGAAATCGTTGTTCTAGGCACCTCTACTCGCTCACAGTGCCCTCACAACTGAAAACAGAGTCTTGATGCGATCGACGGATATACTAGAGACCCTCCCTAACACATCTGTGCAAAGCTGCATCGGGATTTCACTGTAGTGTTCATTTCGCGACCGATCGGAACTTACTTTATGGACAACCATAATGTTAGTGCAACTGTAATAAGTGTAAGGGTAACTGTGCGCTGATGCCAGTAGGTGCAGATTCTACAGGGAGCTACCAACGCTTCTGCGCAAGCTGCCATATTCTGAGTGTTTTGCGTATTTCTGGATCAACATAATTTTTTTTTCCTTGCATGAAGAAATTTATTCAGGCCTTAAGCGGTTAACCTGTGATCCTTAAAAGTTACTCCCTTAAATATGATTCCTAGGCAAATATATTTCCAAAATTTCAATGCTCTACATTAATTTTTTTGTGTTGCTATTTTTACGTCAGTTTTTGTTAGTCTGAGTATAACTGACGGTCTGTGGTCGTGGGGTTGATCTGAGATTCTGTTATTCTGCGCGACGGATTAATCTGAGATGTAGCCTTTACCCTGTGGCACCTGCAAGATGCAATATCCACCCCCACACTACTACAGAAGTCAGACAGACGCTCCTGATGTTCTAAAGAGAAATGCCTGAAAAACTTTCAGCAATAAATATCTTCTGGAGTCGTCCGCTGTAAGGAAATGACACAAAAATTCACAAAATTTCTTCCATAACTAGTGGGATACTAGGGTACTGGAGTAGTGCTAGTTAGTGTAAGAAGAACATGAAACTAGCGAAAGTTATTATTTGTTGTTGTTGTTGTTGTCTTCAGTCCTGATACTGGTTTGATGCAGCTCTCCATGCTACACTATCCTGTGCAAGCTTCTTCATCTCCCAGTATTTACTGCAACCTACGTCCTTCTGAATCTGCTTAGTGTATTCATCTCTTGGTCTCCCTCTACAACTTTTACCATCCATGCTGCCCTCCAATGCTAAATTTGTGATCCCATGATGCCTCAGAACATGTCCTACCAACCGGTCCTTTCTTCTAGTCAAGTTGTGCCACAAACTCCTCCCCAATTCTATTCAATACCCCCTCATTAGTTATGTGATCTACCCATCTAACCTTCAGCATTCATCTGTAGCACCACATTTCGAAAGCTTCTATTCTCTTTCTGTCCAAACTATTTATTGTCCATTTTTCACTTCCATACATGGCTACACTCCATACAAATACTTTCAGAAACGACTTCCTGACACTTAAATCTATACTCGATGTTAACAAATTTCTCTTCTTCAGAAACCCTTTCCTTGCCATTGCCAGTCTACATTTTATATCTTCCCTAATTCGACCATCATCAGTTATTTTGCTCCCCAAATAACAAAACTCCTTTACTACTTTAAGTGTCTCATTTCCCAATCTAATTCCCTCAGCATCACCCGACTTAATTCCACTACATTCCATTATCCTCGTTTTGCTTTTGTTGATGTTCATCTTATATCCTCCCTTCAATGCACTGTCCATTCCGTTCAACTGCTCTTGCAAGTCCTTTGCTGTATCTCACAGAATTACAATGTCATCGGCGAACCTCAAAGTTTTTATTTTTTCTCCATGGATTTTAATACCTACACAGAATTTTTCTTTTGTTTCCTTTACTGCTTGCTCAATATAAAGATTGAATAACATCTGGGATAGGCTACAACCCTGTCTCGCTCCCTTCCCAACCACTGCTTCCCTTTCATGTCCCTCGACTCTTATAACTGCCATCTGGTTTTTGTACAAATTGTAAATAGCCTTTCGCTCCCTGTATTTTACCCCTGCCACTTTCAGAATTTGAAAGAGAGTATTCCAGTCAACATTGTCAAAAGCTTTCTCTAAGTCTACAAATGCTAGAAACGTAGGTTTGCCTTTCCTTAATCTAGCTTCTAAGATAAGCCATAGGGTCAGTATTGCCTCACGTGTTCCAATATTTCTACGGAATCCAAACTGATCTTCCCCGAGGTCGGCTTCTACCAGTTTTTCCATTCATCTGTACAGAATTGGCGTTAATATTTTGCAGCTGTGACTTACTAAACTGACAGTTCGGTAATTTTCACATCTGTCAACACCTGCTTTCTTTGGGATTGGAATAATTATATTCTCCTTGAAGTCCTAGGGTATTTCCCCTGTCTCATACATCTTGCTCACCAGATGGTAGAGTTTTGTCAGGACTGGCTCTCCCAAGGCTGTCAGTAGTTCCAATGGAATGTTGTCTACTCCTGAGGCCTTGTTTCGACTCAGGTCTTTCAGTGCTCTGTCAAACTCTTCACACAGTATCGTATCTCCCATTTCATCTTCATCTACATCCTCTTCCATTTCCATAATATTGTCTTCAAGTACATCACCCTTGTATAGACCCTCTATATACTCCTTCCACCTTTCTGCTTTCCCTTCTTTGCTTAGAACTGTGTTTCCATCTGAGCTCTTGATATTCATAGAAGTGGTTCTCTTTTCTCCAAAGGTCTCTTTAATTTTCTGGTAGGCAGAGTCTATCTTACCCTAGTGAGATAAGCCTCTACATAGGATTCACTAATGAAATTTCTATACTTAGTTTAAGATTGTGGTTAACTTGGCAGAATGTCTGACAGGCACACCCACTCAACCTGAATAATTATCCTTTAGAATGTTGCTAGGTACGGTCGAGGCAGTCGCATGTAAAATGCAGTGAAGTGTAGTGTTGTGGAGGAAATATGGGGCTCGCAATAGCTGTAGCGCACAATACCGTAAGCTGCGATGACTGCTGTCTGCGCCACTCGCTGCTGACAAATAACTCTCGTTCTATCTGGATTGACCTTCGCAATCAAACTCTCCCTACGCCTTGCTGAAGTCAAGGATTTGTATTTGCCCCTAGTCTAACTATTGGCGTGGTACACCGGTCAGATAACCAGTCCACCGCGATGCCACTCAAAAATTCGCTCGCAGGCGTTTAACTGTAATTCTGTATGTTCACACCGCACAATAAGTGTGGCGGCCAACACAGTGAACAACGCTTAATCGCAAGGACTCAATATAGAGAGTTGAACTTCGATTCGCTCTTGACAGAGGTGCTCTCCCAGTGAAGTACTGAGGAGAGACTTGTTCCTCGCTCCAAGAGCGACAACGGAATGGCGATTCTCCACGCCAGACATGAAGGGGTACATCTTTTGGTCTCTTCCATTACTCCTTCTGCTCAAGGCGTCAGAAATATCGTCTGCCAATCAGCATTGTTCTGCTAAAACGGGAGAATGACGTTTCGTTTAAGGCGACCAATCCGGAAATATGTAGTATCGGCGTTTGGCGTTTGCTGTCTCGCTGTGAAAAATCTCTGAAACTTCATGCTATGTGTAAAGAATGCGTAGGCTGGCCGCTCCCACACAATGTAGCGGAATTTCCTTTTAATCCGAAAATGGGATCATTCCTCCTTTCCCTCGGACGAACGCTGTCTGCTCCACGGGGCGTCCACCAGCCGACGTAGATGGGTTGGGATTGGCCTCCTGGCGTGCGGATGCCTCTCTCGAACTAAAAGCTCCTGTGACCGTCGTGTCTGGAATGTATGTGTGTATGCCAGCCTCGAGTATTTGAACCATCGTGCGCACTTGCGATTTATTAGTTATTTGCATATCGTTTACATGAATTCATACAACATTGACTTTATTTTATCGAGTTTGGGTTCGAATGAAGCGTCTTAATGTGCGGAATATGATTGTGAGGGCGGAATATGTAATCAATGAAGGTCAGGAGACCACGACGTCTTACAACAGTCATAATAGTTTAGCATTTTATACGAGGGCTATTCGGAAAGTAAGGTCCGATCGGTCGCGAAATGGAAACGACTATGAAAATCCGATAAAGCGTTGCACAGATGTGTTGGGTAGTGTCTCTAGTATAACTCCAGTTAGCATCACGTCGCTCTTCTCATTTCTGAGCTCGCAGTGAGTGCGTAAAGATGTCTAGAAAATAGTGTCTGCCGCCAAGTACGAGGGCCTGGTGAGAAATTTCGCCTGAAGCTATGCAGCTAACATTACATAACTGTCGTGCTGTTTCTTCTTCAAGACAATTCTCAGCCTCATTCTGCAGGGGCAATGAAGATGCTCCTGCATCGTTTCAATTGGAAATGTTTGGTTACCCACAATACAGCCCGTAATTGTCTCCCTCTGAGTTTCATCTCTGCTCACACGAACCGCTGGCTATGAAGACAAGATTTTGGCACAAGACAACGAGCCGTAGGCCAGCGTAGAGAATTGGCGGAAAGCACTGGCGGCTGCCTTCTATAGCGAGGGTATTGGAAAGTTGGTACAACGCTACGATACACGTCTACGTCGGATCGGCGACTATGGAGATAAGTAGCTGCAAGGTGTATCTAACTGTTGCAAATAAAACATTTTTGATTTTTACCGTGGTTTCCATTTCGCAACCTATCGGACCTTACTTTCCGAATAGCCCTCGTAAATTCCGTAGAACTGCCGATTACGTGTACTACAGGAACATTTGTGTTGCCAGTAATAATATGTAGAAAATTAATGATTTACGTTTATACTTATACGTGTGTATGCCACACGGGGTAGCCGCTAGGTCTCAGGCGTCCTATAACGGTTCGCGTAGCTGCCCTCCGGCATGGGTGCATGTGTTGTCCTTAGCGTAGGTTAGTCTAAGTCAGATTAAGCAGTGCGTAAGCTTAGGGACCTATGACCTCAGCAGTTTGGTCCTGTATGATTTAAAGCGTAACACAATTTTAACTGTTCACGATATGAGTGCCGTTTAATTTTCTGGTAACTGCTTTACCGCATACCCTTCTACGTTTTACGGTAGCACTTACGCTAAACATTCACAATACATAGCCCAGCTTCACGTGAGTGACAAGAAAAGTAGTTTCAGAAGATGATAGGTTGGTAAAGATGTTCAGATAAAGAAGAGGTGTAGAGCGTAAGGGCAGAGTAAAATATATCTTTCCTAGAGCGGTGAAATTATTTTAAAAGTCGAAAACAAAAGTAAAGTTTGTAAGGTTTCTAGTTTATTTTTGGCATTCAAGGAAACTGATGTGAACTCTATTTTTCACTGTAAGCCTCATACTTCATAGTTGTACACTAAAGATTTTTCAAGCAGTAGTTTTGAAGAGCCGAAATGTTACGACTCAAGTGTTCCGAATGAAAGCTCTGTGATCTTTGGTTGCTAGTAGCATCGTCGTTGGTATGAGCATTCTAAGAGAAGCCACTGAGAGTGTCGAGTGTTAGCTATGCTACTGAGTTGTCTCGAAATAGCTCGCAGAGCACAGAAGGAAAATAACAGAGAATGATGGACTGTGAAATATGATTTGGTAGAGCTAAATTTCAGAAGTGCGGTAATACGAGATAATGAAACTTTTCCCTAAGTTGGAATGAAATTTGCACTCTACAGCGGAGTGTGCGCTGATATGAAACTCCCTGGCAGATTAAAACTGTGTGCCGCACCGAGACTCGAACTCGGGACCTTTGCCTTTCACGGGCAAGTGCTCTACCGACTGAGCTACCCAAGCAAGACTCACGCACCGTCCTCACAGCCTTAATTCCGCCAGTACCTTGTCTCCTACCATCGAAATTTCACAGCTCAGTCGGTAGAGCACTTGCCCGCGAAAGGCAAAGGTCCCGAGTTCGAGTCTCGGTCCGGCACACAGTTTTAATCTGCCAGGAAGTTTCATATCAACGCAGACTCCGCTGTAGAGTGAAAATTTCATTCTTGAAACATCCCCCAGACTGTTGCTAAGCCATGTCTCCGCAATATCGTTTCTTCCAGGAGTGCTACTTCTGCAAGGTTGCAGGAGAGCTTCTGTGTAGTGTGGAAGGTAGGAAACGAGATTCTGGCGGAATTAAAGCTGTGAGGACGGGGCGTGAGTCGTGTTTGGGTAGCTCAGTCGGTAGAGCACTTGCCCGCGAAAGGCAAAGCTCCCGAGATCGAGTCTCGGTCCGGCACACAGTTTTAATCTGCCAGGAAGTTTTCTATAAGTTGTTTGCAAATGCAGTTGTGATCATTTACAAAGTTAAAAAATGTATAATCTCTGAACAGAATCTAATTAATGCGGAACTAGTTTTTCAGGGTGACCTTTTTTTATTTACTATTGTTTTAAAGTTATTGCTGAATAAATTGACTGTGTGCTGTGGAGCATGTAGTCAAATTTTTTCTCTCGTTTCTCGATATACGAGACCAGATATGAGAGTAAATTACGGTGCGTCCGGCGGACGCCTCTTCCCATTGTAAAACATCACTGGTGGTGGACGGTGCGTAACCGGCCAACCCTGCGTAAGCGCATGCGCACGCGCATGCGCAGTGGTCGCGTTTAGCGGAGCGCGCTCTGCCGACCGCGACTTGGCATTCCGCCGCCGCCCGTGCCTGTAGAACTGATGACAAGGAAAATTTGCTTCGCTCCGTCCCCAGGACAGCGCAGGGCGTGCATCACAAACAGCTCCTACCAGCCCTCCTCCCCTCTCCACCTTACGCCACAGTCTCGTTCTCTCCACTCCGTCTGCAACGGGACGGATGAAGTACAGCACTCGAATCAGCGAGGAACGATACCATCTCAGCGCGTGAACCAGTGCCGTAGCAAAATGTGGGTGGGAAGGTGACAAGACTGTAGTGTCGACTTTTCAACAAGGAGAGCTGTCGTAGTATTTAGGGTGCTGCAAGTTTATGGCGGCTTCATCGGTTTAGTGGCTCCTCACACAAAATTTCTAACGAAATTTTTCTGGATAACTCTGTTGGACAGTTAATAGCAGTTATTCCAGGATGGTTACGTTCCGCGGATTCTGCGCTGAAATGTGAGGCGGGAAGAAGCAAATGGACGGAAGGAATATGAGATGTGCAATCAATGTTGAACTTCGGAACACTGAACACAAACTCAACGAGACATGTAATGCGTTTTGCACATTGAAGTCATCGTCAGTAATTACGTATGTGCTTTTTCTCCAACATTTGTTTCTAATACTGGAAGGATGAGACTGTGCGTTTGTAATAAGCTTTCGGTTCCCCTCCACTTACAACATTTAACTTTTCCGCGCTTCCCCTAAATCACTCACAACAAATGCTGGGATGGTTGCTTTGAAAGCACACTTCCGCAAAAAAAAAAAAAAAAAAAAAAAAAAAAAAAAAAAAAAAGTGGTTCAAATGGCTCTGAGCACTGTGGGACTCAACATCTGTGGTCATAAGTCCCCTAGAACTTAGAACTACTTAAACCTAACTAACCTAAGGACATCACACACATCCATGCCCGAGGCAGGATTCGAAATTGCGACCGTAGCGGTCGCGCGGCTCTAAACTGTAACTCCTAGAACCGCTCGGCCACCACGCCCGGCTCCTTCCTCGAAGCAAGCCTTCGTAACCTAGGACGTTGAACACTGGTCTTCCATTTTTTTATACTGTACTAATACCTGCCCTCAATTTAGAACGCATTATAGGAACCTCCATTTTTATTACATATTCGTGTAGTACGTAAGGAAATATGAATGTTTTAGTTGGACCGCGTATTTCGCTTTGTGATAAATGGTGCTGCAATAGTCACAAACGTATAAATACGTGGTATCATGTAACATTCCGCCAGTGCGGACGGTATTTGCTTCGTGATACATTACCCTTGTTAAAATGCACCGTTAACCAATTGCGGAAAAGGTCGATAACGTGTTGATGTATGGCTATTGCGATCAAAATTCCAAACGGGAGTGTGCTATGTATGCTGCTCTGTATCCTGGACGACATCATCCAAGTGTCCGGTCCGTTCGGCGGATAGTTACGTTATTTAAGGGAACAGGAAGTGTTCAGCCACATGTGAAACGTCAACCACGACCTGCCACAAATGATGATGCCCAAGTAGGTGTTTTACATCTACATCTACATCTACATCCATATTCCGCAAGCGGAGGGTACCTTGAGTACCTCTATCGGTTCTCCCTTCTATTCTAGTCTCGTATTGTTCGTGGAAAGAAGGATTGTCGGTATGCTTCTGCGTGGGCTCTAATCTCTCTGATTTTATCCTCATGGTGTCTTCGCGAGATATACGTAGGAGGGGGCAAATGGTTCAAATGGCTCTGAGCACTATGGGACTCAACTTCTGAGGTCATTAGTCCCCTAGAACTTAGAACTAGTTAAACCGAACTAACCTAAGGACATCACAAACATCCATGCCCGAGGCAGGATTCGAACCTGCGACCGTAGCGGTCTTGCGGTTCCAGACTGCAGCGCCTTTAACCGCACGGCCACTTCGGCCGGCTAGGAGGGGGCAATATACTGCTTGACTCTTCGGTGAAGGTATGTTCTCGAAACTTCAACAAAAGCCCGTACCGAGCTACTGAGCGTCTCTCCTGCAGAGTCTTCCACTGGAGTTTATCTATCATCTCCGTAACGCTTTCGCGATTACTAAATGATCCTGTAACGAAGCGCGCTGCTCTCCGCTGGATCTTCTCTATCTCTTCTATCAACCCTATCTGGTATGGATCCCACACTGCTGAGCAGTATTCAAGCAGTGGGCGAACAAGCGTACTGTAACCTACTTCCTCTGTTTTCGGATTGCATTTCCTTAAGATTCCTCCAATGAATCTCGTCTGGCATCTGCTTTACCAACGATCAACATTATATGATCATTCCATTTTAAATCACTCCTAATGCGTACTCCCAGATAATTTATGGAATTAACTGCTTCCAGTTGCTGACCTGCTATTTTGTAGCTAAATGATAAGGGATCTACCTTTCTATGTATTCGCAGCGCGTTACACCTGTCTACATTGAGATTCAATTGACATTCCCTGCACCATGCGTCAATTCGCTGCAGATCCTCCTGCATTTCAGTACAATTTTCCATTGTTACAACCTCTCGATAGACCACAACATCGTCCGCAAAAAGCCTCAGTGAACTTCCGATGTCATCGACAATGTCATTTATGTATATTGTGAATAGCAACGGTCCTACGACACTCCCCTACGGCACACCTGAAATCACTCTTACTTCGGAAGACTTCTCTCGATTGAGAATGACATGCTGCGTTCTGTTATCTAGGAACTCTTCAATCCAATCACACAATTGGTCTGACAGTCCATATGCTCTTACTTTGTTCATTAAACGACTGTGGGCAACTGTATCGAATGCTTTGCGGAAGTCAAGAAACACGGCATCTACCTGTGAACCCGTGTCTATGGCCCTCTGAGTCTCGTGGACGAATAGCGCGAGCTAGGTTCCACACGACCGTCTTTTTCGAAACCCATCCTGATTGCTACAGAGTAGATTTCTAGTCTCCAGAAAAGTCATTATACTCGAACATAATACGTGTTCCAAAATTCTACAACTGATCGACGTTAGAGATATAGGTCTATAGTTCTGCACATCTGTTCGACGTCCCTTCTTGAAAACGGGGATGACCTGTGCCCTTTTCCAATCCTTTGGAACTCTACGCTCTTTTAGAGACCTACGGTACACCGCTGCAAGAAGGGGGGCAAGTTCATTCGCGTACTCTGTGTAAAATCGAACTGGTATACCATCAGGTCCAGCGGCCTTTCCTCTTTTGAGCGATTTTAATTGTTTCTCTATCACTCTGTCGTCTATTTCGATATCTACCATTTTGTCATCTGTGCGACAATCTAGAGAAGGAACTACAATGCAGTCTTCCTCTGTGAAACAGCTTTGGAAAAAGACATTTAGTATTTCGGCCTTTAGTCTGTCATCCTCTGTTTCAGTACCATTGTGGTCACAGAGTGTCTGGACATTTTGTTTTGATCAACCTACCGCTTTGACATAAGACCAAAATTTCTTAGGATTTTCTGCCAAGTCAGTACATAGAACTTTACTTTCGAATTCATTGAACGCCTCTCGCATAGCCCTCCTGAGACTACATTTCGCTTCGCGTAATTTTTGTTTCTTTGCAAGGCTTTGGCTATGGTTATATTTACTGTGAAGTTCCCTTTGCTTCCGCAGCAGTTTTCTAACTCGGTTGTTGTACCACGGTGGCTCTTTTCCATCTCTTACGATCTTGCTTGGCACATACTCATCTAACGCATATTGTACGATGGTTTGGATCTTTGTCCACTGATCCTCAACATTATTTGTAATTGAGAGAAAACTTTTGTGTTAAGTCGTCAAGTACTCTGTAATCTGCTTTTTGTCACTTTTGCTAAACAGAAAAATCTTCCTACCTTTCTTAATATTTCTATTTACGGCTGGAATAATAGATGCAGTAACCGCTTTATGATCGCTGATTCCCTGTTCTGCGTTAACTGTTTCAAATAGTTCGGGTCTGTTTGTTACCAGAAGGTCTAATATGTTATCGCCACGAGTCGGTTCTCTGTTTAACTGCTCAAGGTTGTTTTCAGATAAAGCACTTAAAAATATTTCACTGGATTCTTTGTCCCTGCCACCCGTTATGAACGTTTGAGTCTCCCAGTCTATATCCGGCAAATCAAAATCTCCACCCAAAACTATAACATGGTAGGGAAATCTACTCGAAATATTTTCCAAATTATCCTTCAGGTGCTCAGCCACAACAGCTGCTGAGCCAGGGAGCCTATAGAGACATCCATTTACCATGTCTGAGCCTGCTTTAACCATGACCTTCACCCAAATTATTTCACATTTCGGATCTCCGTCAATTTTCTTCGATACTATTGCACTTCTTATCGCTATAAACACGCCTCCCCCTTCACTGCCCAGCCTGTCTCTGCGGTATACATTCCAATCTGAGTTTAGGATTTCATTACTGTTTACGTCTGGTGTCAGCCAACTTTCTGTCCCTAGTACTATATGGGCATTGTGACTGTTTATTAATGAGAGCAGTTCTGGGACCTTTCTATAGACGCTCCTGCAGTTTACTATTAGCACATTAATATTGTTATTCCCTGTTGCATTTTGCCTATTCCTACCTTGCCGCGTCTCAGGAGGCGTCTTGTCGCGCCTAGGGAGGGAATCCTCTAACCTAAAAAAACCCACATGTGCACTCCACACGTACTCCGCTACCCTTGTAGCCGCTTCCTGCGTGTAGTGCACACCTGACCTATTCAGGAGGACCCTACATATCTCCACCCGATAGCGGAAGTCTAGAAATTTGCGCGCCAGATCTTCGCAGAATCGTCTGAGCCTCTGGTTTAAGCCTTCTACTCGGCTCCAAACCAGAGGACCGCGATCGGTTATGGGAACAATACTACAAATAGTTAGCTCAGAGTCCAACCCGCGAGCGAGGCTTTCCGCTTTCACCAACTCCGCCAACCGCCTGTACGAAATGAGGATGACCTCTGAACCCAGACGGCAGGAGTCATTGGTGCCGACATGAGCAACAATATGCAGTCGGGTGCACACAGTGCTCTCTATCGCCGCCGGCAGGGCCTCCTCCACATCTCGGATGAGACCCCCCGGCAAGCAGAGTGAACACTGGCCTTCTTCCCCGACCTTTCCGCTATTTCCCTAAGGGTCTCCATCACCCGCCTAACGCTGGAGCTCCCAATAACTAATAAACCCCTCCTCCCGTGTGCCTGCTCGGACCTTGCTGAAGGAGCGGCCACATGTCCACTCACAGGCAGAGCGGGCGATGCCACACGGCCAGCCTCCACATTGACCCTCCGCCTCGTGCGCCGCGAACGCCGCTGAACCTGCCACTCCCCTTGGAGAGAGGGTGGCCCAACCGCGCCCGGTACCCGCGAAGATGTCTCGACAGCAGGGACAGTGGGTGAAGCATGTAACTCCTGGGGTGTACCATGCGACGCACCAGACTCCCCACTGCCGCTACACTCCGAGGCAGCAGCCTGTAGACGGCTGACCGCAGCCATCAACACGCTCAGCTGTTCGCGAACAGTGGCCAGCTCCTCCTGCGTCCGTACACAGCAGTCACACATCCTATCCATCCTAAGAAATCAATTTACTGTAGAGAGTTAATCAACTTTTAACTAGACTGCTAATTCACTAAAGGCGGCTGATAGTTGACTAAACTGTGGTTACTAGACACTTCTTGTAGAAAACAATGAAAATTACCTGTCTATGGACAGTAATGAAAACAAACACTAGCACTATGGTTGACTAAAGGGACTCTCTCTGACTGTATTCAAAACAAACACGAAATCTATGGAACACTATTACTAGCACTCGACAATTAAAGCTTCCTAAAAGCAAAAACACACGGAAGAAGAAGTGACAAGTAAGAAAAATACAGTTAATACTTAAATTAAGGTAGCTCGCTGCACAGCAGACGGCAGTTACGACGACATTGCTGTCGCGGCTAATCCGCACATCAGTAGCAGACATGCCGCGTGGGTTTAGCCGAGCGGTCTAAGGCGCTACAGTCATGGACTGTGCGGCTGGTCCCGGCGGAGGTTCGAGTCCTCCCTCGGGCATGGATGTGTGTGTTTGTCCTTAGGATAATTTAGTTTAAGTAGTGTGTAAGCTTAGGGACTGATGCCCTTAGCAGTTAAGTCCCTTAAGATTTCACACACATTTTTGAGTAGCAGACAAATTGCGCGAGAATCGGGAATCTCAAAAACGTCGGTGTTGAGAATGCTACATCAGCATCCATTGCATCCGTACCATATTTCTATGCACCAGGAATTTCATGGCGACGACTTTGAACGTCGAGCACAGTTCTACCACTGGGCACAAGAGAAATTACGGGACGATGACACATTTGTTGCATGCGTTCTATTTAGTGAGGAAGCGTCATTCACCAACAACGGAAACGTGAACCGGCATAATATGCAATATTGGGCAACGGAACATCTGCGATGGATGCGACAACTGGAACATCAGCGACCTTGTCGGGTTAATGTATGGTGCTGCATTATGGGAGGAAGGATAATTCGCCCCCATTTTATCGATGGCAATCAAAATGGTGCAATGTATGCTGATTTCCTACGTAATGTTCTACCGATGTCACTACAAGATGTTGCACTGCATGACACAATGGCGATGTACTTCCAACATGATGGATGTCCGGCACATAGCTCGTGTGCGGTTGAAGCGGTATTGAATAGCATATTTCATGACAGGTGGATTGGTCGTCGAAGCACCATACCATGGCCCGCACGTTCACCGGTTCTGACATCCCCGGATTTCTTTCTGTGGGGAAAGTTGAAGGATATTTGCTATCGTGATCCACCGACAACGCCTGACAACATGCGTCAGCGCATTGTGAATGCATGTGCGAACATAACGGAAGGCGAATTACTCGCTGTTGAGAGGAATGTCGTTACACGTATTGTCAAATGCATTGAGGTTGACGGACATCATTTTGAGCATTTATTGCATTAATGTGGTATTTACAGGTAAACACGCTATAACAGCATACGTTCCCAGAAATGACAAGTTCACGAAGGTACATGTATCACATTGGAACAACCGAAATAAAATGTTCAAACTTACCTACGTTCTGTATTTTAATTTAAAAAACCTACCTGTTACCAACTGTTCGTCTAAAATTGTGAGCCATATGTTTTTGACTACTACAGCGCAATCTATCACAAAGCGAAAAAAGTAGTCCAACTAAAACGTTCATATTTCTTTACGTACTACACGAATATGTAATAAAAAATGGGGGTTCCTATTTTAAAGAATGCAGTTGATATCCGTTTGACCTATGGCAGCGCCATCTAGCGGGCCAACCATAGCGCCATCTGGTTTCCCCCTTCAAGTCAGACAAGTTTCGTTCTTTGTAGTTTTTTCGTTTGACGCTAATTTCGTGAGATATTTGGCCCCATCAGTGGACCAACCTGTATATATACGAGAACTCATTGAGACTGAAATTTACAACCGAATTTGTTGTTGTTGTTGTCTTCAGTCCTGAGACTTGTTTCATGCACCTCTCATTTGGTTTCCCCCTTCAAGTCAGACAAGTTTCGTTCTTTGTAGTTTTTTCGTTTGACGCTTATTTCGTGAGATATTTGGCCCCATCAGTGGACCAACCTGTATATATACGAGAACTCATTGAGACTGAAATTTACAACGGAATTTGTTGTTGTTGTTGTCTTCAGTCCTGCTACTCTATCCTGTGCAAGCTTCTTCATCTCCCAGTACTTACTGCAACCTACATTCTTCTGAATCTGTTGAGTGTATTCATCTCTTAGTCTCCCTCTACGATTTTTACCCTCCACGCTGCCCTCCAATACTAAAATTGTGATCCCTTGATGCCTCAGAACATGTCCTACCAACCGGTCCCTTCTTCTTGTCAAGTTGTGCCACAAACTCCTCTTCTCCACAATTCTACTCAATACGTCCTCATTAGTTATTTGATCTACCCATCTAATCTTCAGCATTCTTCTGTAGCACCACATTTCGAAAGCTTCTATTCTCCTCTAGTCCAAACTATTTATCGTCCATGTTTCACTCCCATACATGGCTACACTCCATACAAATACTTTCAGAAACGACTTCCTGACACTTAAATCTATACTCGATGTTAACAAATTTCTCTTCTTCAGAAACCCTTTCCTTGCCATTGCCAGTCTACATTTTATATCCTCTCTGCTTCGACCATCATCAGTTATTTTGCTCCCCAAATAAGAAAACACTTTTAATACTTTAAGTGTCTCATTTAATAATCTAATTCCCTCAACATCACTCGACTTAATTCGGCTACATTCCATTATCCTCATTTTTCTTTTGTTGATGTTCATCTTATATCCTCCTTTCAATGCACTGTCCAATCCGTTCAACTGCTCTTCCAAGTCCTTTGCTGTCTCTCACAGAATTACAATGTCATCGGCGAACCTCAACGTTATTATTTCTTCTCCATGGACTTTAATACCTACTCCGAATTTTTCTTTTGTTTCCTTTACTGCTTGCTCAATATACAGATTGAATAACTTCGGGGAGAGGCTACAACCCTGTCTCACTCCCTTCCCAACCGCTGCTTCCCTTTCATGCCCCTCGACTCTTATAACTGCCATCTGGTTTCTGTACAAATTGTAAATAGCTTTTCGCTCCCTGTATTTTACCTCTGCCACCTTTAGAATTTGAAAGAGAGTATTCCAGTCAACATTGTAAAAAGCTTCTCTAAGTCTACAAATGCTAGAAATGTAGGTTTGCCTTTTCTTAATCTATTTTCTAAGATAATTCGTAGGGTCCGTATTGCCTCACGTGTTCCATTATTTCTGAGGAATCCAAACTGATCTTCGCCGAGGTTGGCTTCTACCTGTTTTTCCATTCGTCTGTAAAGAATTCGCGTTAGTATTTTGCAGCTGTGACTTATTAAACTGATAGTTCGGTAATTTTCACATCTGTCAACACCTGCTTTCTTTGGGATTGGAATAATTATATTCTTCTTGAAGTCTGAGGGTATTTCGCCTGTCTCATAGATCCTGCTCACCAGATGGTAGAGTTTTTTCATGACTGGCTCTCCCAAGGCCGTCAGTAGTTCCAATGGAATGTTATCTACTCCCGGGGCCTTGTTTCGACTCAGGTCTTTCAGTGCTCTGTCAAACTCTTCACGCAGTATCGTATCTCCCATTTCATCTTCATCTACATCCTCTTCCATTTCCATAATATTGTCCTCAAGTACATCGCCCTTGTATAGACCCTCTATATACTCCTTCCACCTTTCTGCTTTCCTTTCTTTGCTTAGAACTGGGTTTCCTTCAACGCTCTTGATATTCACACAAGTGGTTCTCTTTTCTCCAAAGGTCTCTTTAATTTTCCTGTAGGCAGTATCTATCTTACCCCTAGTGAGATAAGCCTCTACATCCTTACATTTGTCTCATTTTTGAGACGTTTGCATTCCTTTTCGCCTGCCTCATTTACTGCGTTTTTATATTTTCTCCTTTCATCAATGAAATTCAATATTTCTTCTGTTGCCGGCCTCGGTGGCCTATCGGTTCTGGCGCTGCAGTCCGGAACCGCGGGACTGCTACGGTCGCAGGTTCGAATCCTGCCTCGGGCATGGGTGTGTGTGATGTCCTTAGGTTAGTTAGGTTTAAGTAGTTCTAAGTTCTAGGGGACTTATGACGTAAGATGTTGAGTCCCATAGTGCTCAGAGCCATTTTTTTTTCTTCTATTACCCAATGATTTCTACTAGCCCTCATCTTTTTACGTACTTCATCCTCTGCTGCCTTCACTACTTCATCCGTCAGAGCTACCCATTCCTCTTCTACAGTATTTCCTTCCCCCATTCCTGTCAATTGTTGCTTTATGCTCTCCATGAAACTCTGTACAACCTCGGGTTTAGTCAGTTTATCCAGGTCCCATCTCCTTAAATTCCCAACTTTTTGCGGTTTCTTCAGTTTTAATCTACAGTTCATAACCAATAGATTGTGGTCAGAGTCCACATCTGCCCCTGGAAATGTCTTACAATTTAAAATCTGATTCCTAAATCTCTGTCTTCCCATTATATATCCTATCTGATACCTTCTAGTATCTCCAGGATTCTTCCATGTATACAACCTTCTTTTATGAACCAAGTGTTAGCTATGATTAAGTTATGCTCTGTGCAAAATTCTACCAGACGGCTTCCTCTTTCATATCTCACCCCCAATCAATATTCACCCACTATGTTTCCTTCTCTCCCTTTTCCTACTCTCGAATTCCAGTCACTCATGACTATGAAATTTTCGTCTCCCTTCACTACCTGAACAATTTCTTTTATCAACCGAATTTAATGAGCTTTAAAATTTGTGTTGCTAGCATTATGCCTAGACCATTGTAAAGCGAAATATGATACTTTTTATGCACTTTTTCTGGATTGTTTTGCTAACTAATTTATATTTTCACGATTATGCTAGAATCGTAACCATAAGATTCAACTCATAATTCGCATATCGTTTTCTGCATTCGTACTCCAGTCAGGAAATATACGAAAAATTTAGGATGATTGTTCGTACTTCCTGCCTATTCATTTAAGTTGTTATTCGCTGTTGGTTTTAAACCAGATTAATTTTTTAACTGTGAAGAGAACAGAGCATTCAAACCTTCCTTTATGCTGTCGCAGACGCTTTACATAGTACAACGTAGAAATAAATATATTTCCAAGCCAACTACTGGTAACACACGAGAGCATCATTATCCAGTGAAACAATTACATACTATGTACAGAAAATAACTAATGACGTTTGTGACGTGATGTGCGTTATAATGTAAGTTCTGTAGGTAGTCGTAGAGGCAGTAAATCAATTTTTGGGGTACTGGCAGGGAAGGACGGTCATTTGAAGTGAGAAAAGTATTATAAACATCTGCTCTGCTTCGAATGTCACTCTAGATAATGGCTTATAAATCTTAATTATTATTCTAAGGATTCATTAATGATAAAATTCTCTCGAGCTTCCAGTCGCGTCAAGTGACTGTCACACTCGGGAATGGCCAATGAGTACTCGGCAGAGAGCTTTTGGATTTTAAACCCCTTGACGTTGATGGAAGCTCGACAGAATTTTGTCACTAAATATCGCTGCGAAACGATGTATTAGTAGATCTGGATTCTTAAGTTCGCTAATTTGTTTTATTATTATGTATTGTAATGATACGGTTCGTAATCCATTTGAGCAGTTCATAATAAATTTCAATCGAATGCATACTAACTAAGGAGATGCGAGCCTCAAATGAGATTGGGAAGTAGCCTGCCATTGTAAGTCGCGACGAAGGATACATACACTATGTGATCAAAAGTATCCACACACCCCTAGGTAATGCGCACCTCCTAATAGGTGTCCGGGTACTTTTGATGAGACCGGGTAATTACATCGTCTTGCCTCTCAGCAGGAGTCCACCTACGGGCCGACAGCGTCCGCAATACGCGCCGCAGCACAAAAAGCAGCCGAGGGTACGCAACGCACTGAGCTGCCTCGGGCCCCACCAGATTGGCTCGGCAGTAAAACATTCACCCTGATCAAGGCCAATTGCAACTGAAACAAAAAAAATGGCTCTGAGCACTGTGAGACTAAAATTCTGAGGTCATCAGTCCCCTAGAACTTAGAACTACTTAAACCTAACTAACCTAAGGACATCACACACATCCATGCCCGAGGCAGAATTCGAACCTGCGATCGTAGCGGCGGCGCGGTTCCAGACTGTAGCGCCTAGAACCGCTCGGCCACCCCGGCCGGCCGCAGCTGAAACAATTACATACTATTTACAGAAATTAACTAGTGGCGTGATGTGTGTTATAAGGTAAGTACTGTTGGTAGTCGTAGAGGGAGTAAATCAATTTTTGGGGTAATGGCAGGGGAGGACGGTGATCTGCAGTGAGCTTTCGGGATCATATATTCGGAAAACTTTTATTGGTGACAGATTCAACGTTACCCTTAGGCAGATAATTGAATTTCAGATGTGTACTTTGCAAAGGACAGTATTTTTTTTTCTTTTATTGTTTCACTTTTACATCAGATTAGTTTTATTAGTGTCGCCAAGCTTATTTTTAATTCCTCTTTTCCCTGGAATCAAAGCTTACTGACGCTTGCAGGTATGATAAACGTTTTGTAAATTGTTTATTTCCATGTAACCCTTAACGTAATAACTAATAACGAAATTGTTAGAGGATTCACTCTTCGCTGTTTTGTACAAAACGTCTACATGACTTAAAGCTTTAACATACACCCAAGTTATTCAGCTTCCTTATTACTGTCATCATCATTGTTAAGGCAATGGACCTCAAAAGTCATCGTCTTCCTTTTTCTTCTTTCCATGTACGGCACCCTGGCCTCTAATCATAAAATATATATATAATTTTTCAGTTGTTGATTTTAGCGAGTGAAATTCCCTCTAAATCTTTGTATGTTGGTATGACACTAGACATAAAATACCTTGATGTGAGTAATAGAAGTGTGATTATTTTTATTTATGCATCAACTTAGCAGGCACCCAAAATACCCACGTATTAGGTGTCTTTAAGGGCAAGTACAACAGCACAATAACACAACAGCACAAAAATCACAAACCTGATTTCGACTCAAAGGGCTACCAGCTATTCAACAATAGAAAGGGGAATCAAAACACAAGGTGTGAGAGTTACCTACCAGTCAAAAGATATGCCAAGGAAAACACATCGTGTTGGCGACGGGAAAGAATCGTAAATGCTCTGAACACACTTGGAGCTGCACACACGGATAAAGAGATGAACGGTTTGATTTGGTCAATAAGATATCCATAGCAGTTTTTGCTGAAAGCCGGGGATATTGTCCTCTTAGTGTGGGACATTTCGGTAATAGGTGTCATGAGACAAACCCCTGCCTGCTCTGTCTGACGTGAGGCATTTTAGTATTTGATGGAAGGTCGTACGGAACTTTATTTGTAAATTAACGGGCAAGTGAGAGGGAGAGACAACTGATAGGCACCTGGCCAGTTTCACACCGCCGCCTTTGTGCCCGTCGCCACATGCCACAGCCGAGTCCCAGGCGACGGGTCTTATAGTATCAGCTCACTGTAATGCCCGTGCCTGATAACGACATGCATGAAATCACTCCGGTAATAGACTTCCAGCCGATGCTCCATTTCTCTCAAAGTAACAACCCTGTAAAACTACCCGAAAATTTTCTGAAATCTAATGCGATTATCATCATTTTTTTATAGAAGAACTGACTAATTTGTAATTGTGTGCTGTTAAGTGTAACTCAAATCATCGTACCTCGATTAAAAGTACACATGGAAAAAAGTTTTGCATCACCAGATTTCCCGGAACACCTGAAAATAGATGTTGACTGTGGATATTGTATCACAGACACAGTCCCTTTGACTGTTCAGAGATGTCGCTAAACCCACCCAAGCCCGCCGCTGTGTCCGAGCGGTTCTAGACGCTTCAGTCCGGAACCGCGCTGTTGCTACGGTCGCAGGTTCGAATCCTGCCTCGGGCATTGGTGTGTGTGATGTCCTTAGCTTAGTTAGGTTCAAGTAGTTGTAAGGCTAGGGGACTGATGACCTCAGATGTTAAGTCCCATAGTGCTTAGAGCCATTTGAACCAAACCCTCCTAACGATGTAAACAAACATGTATGAACAGCTCCTGTTAGAGGGATGGGGGTCCGATCAGTTCAAGTAATTCCACCATGGCTCGTGCTGTCTGTTGTTCAACCATGCCTACAGGGTCAATACCGCGATTCGATCGCGTCCGCATTGTTACTTTGTGCCAGGAAGGGCTCTCAACGAGGGAAGTGTCCAGCCGTCTCGGAGTGAACCAAAGCGATGTTGTTCAGACATGGAGGAGATACATGTCGATGACATGCCTCTCTCAGGCCGCACAAGGGCTACTAATGCAATGGATGACCGCTAGCTACGAATTATGGCTCGGAGGAACCCTGACAGCAACGCCACCATGTTAAATAATGCCTTTTGTGCGCCAACAGAACGTCGTGTTACGATTCAAATTGTGTGCAATAGGCTGCCTGATAGGAAACTTCACTCCCGACGTCAATGGCGAGGTCCATCTTTGCAACCACGATACCGTGCAGCGCGGTACAGTTGGGCCCAGCAACATGCCGAATGGACCGCTCAGGACTCGCATCACATTCTCTTCACCGATGAGTGTCGCATATGCCGACAATCGTCGGAGACGCGTTTGGAGGCAACCCGGTCAGGCTGAACGCCTTAGACACACTGTCCAGCGAGTGCATCAAGGTGGAAGTTCCCTGCTGTTTTGGAGGTGGCATTATGTGAGGCCGCCGTACGCCAGTGGTGGTCATGGAATGGGTCGTAACGGCTGTACGATACGTCAGTGCCATCCTCAGACCGATAGTGCAACCATATCAACAGCTTATTGGCGAGGCATTCGTCTTCATGGACGGCAACTCGCGTCCCCAGCGTGCACATCTTGTGAATGACTTCCTCCAGGATAACGACATTGCTCGACTAGAATGGCCAGCATGTTCTCCATACATGAACCCTATCGAACATGCCTGGGATAGGTTGAAAAGGTCTGTTTATGGACGACGTGACCACCAACCACTCTGAGGTATCTACCCCTGTAAGTAGGCTGTTTAGGTTTTTATATTGGTAACACCACGGAGCGCTCTGTATGAAAATCACTGGCTATGCTGTGTGCAGTCGGTGGATGGTTGGCATTGTTGTAATATTCGCTATTGTAAAGTGAGGCAGTTGGATGTGAATAGTGCGTAGCGTTGCGCAGTTGGAGGTGAGCCGCCAGCAGTGGTGGATGTGGGGAGAGAGATGGCGGAGTTTTGAGAGCGGATGATCTGGACGTGTGTCCATCAGAGACAGTAAATTTGCAAGACTGGATGACATGGACTGATATAATGACTTTTGAACACTATTAAGGTAAATACATTGTTTGTTCTCGATGAAAATCTTTCATTTGCTAAGTATGCCTATCAGTAGTTAGTGCCTTCAGTAGTTAGACTCTTTTATTTAGCTGGCAGTATTGGCGTTCGCTGTATTGCAGTAGTTCGAGTAACGAAGATTTTTGTGAGGTAAGTGATTCCTGAAAGGTATAGATTATTGTTAGTCAGGGCCATTCTTTTGCAGGGATTATTGAGAGTCAGATTGCGTTGCGCTAAAAGTATTGTGTGTCAGTTTAGTGTTGATCAGAATAAGGAAAGAGCGAAATGTCTGAGTACGTTCAATTTTGCTCAGCTGTTTGAAAATCGTATAACGTAAGGAGTTTATCAGCACAGTAATTCATTAATTTTTCTAAGGGAATGTTTCACACTGAATCACCGTTGAGGAGTGGGACAATATAGACCAAGAGTGCCTTTATGAACTTGTGGATAGTATCCGACAACGAATACAGGAATGCATCAATGTAAGAGGTCGTGCTACTGGGTATTAGAGGTATCGGTATGTGCAGTAGCCTGGAGCACCACCTCTAAAGATGTCGCTGTATGATGGTACAACATGCAATGTGTGGTTTTCATGAGCAATAAAAAGGGCGGAAACGATGTTTATGTTGACCTCTATTCCAACTTTCTGCACTGGTTCCGGAACTCTCGGAACAGAAGTGATGGTTCAAATGGCTCTAAGCACTATGGGACTTAATACCTGAGGTCATCAGTCCCCTAGACTTAAAATGTTCAAATGTGTGTGAAACCCTATGGGACTTAACTGCTAAGGTCATCAGTCCCTAAGCTTACACACTACTTAACCTAAAGTATCCTAAGCACAAACACACACACCCATGCCCGAGGGAGGACTCGAACCTCCGCCGGGACCAGCCGCACAGTCCATGACTGCAGCGCCTTAGACCGCTCGGCTAATCCCTCGCGGTCCCTAGACTTACAACTACTTAATCCTAACGACATCACACACACCCATGCCCGAGGCAGGATTCGAACCTGCGACAGCAGCAACAGAAGTGGTGCAAAACTTTTTTGATGTGTGCATTTCATTAAAATAAAATTGCTGTGACATACTCTACTTGCACTTCTGCAGATGGTACACATAAGCGTTTGGTTGTAATTAATTGTGAATTACTTCCGTTAACAATGTCACAGGAATCTTACATCACCGCTGGCAGTAGTGCATTTACGTATAATTTTATTCTTGGTTTACTGTTACGTAGCCATTACCGTGAAAAGTTTTGCTGACAATCCCATGATGAAATCTGGCTAGTCGAATCTGCCATTTGAAATGTCTTTTTCGTTGTTGTTGCATGTCAATAAAATATGAATTAAAAATTTGCACCCAAATTTGCTAATTACACTCCTGGAAATTGAAATAAGAACACCGTGAATTCATTGTCCCAGGAAGGGGAAACTTTATTGACACATTCCTGGGGTCAGATACATCACATGATCACACTGACAGAACCACAGGCACATAGGCACAGGCAACAGAGCATGCACAATGTCGGCACTAGTACAGTGTATATCCACCTTTCGCAGCAATGCAGGCTGCTATTCTCCCATGGAGACGATCGTAGAGATGCTGGATGTAGTCCTGTGGAACGGCTTGCCATGCCATTTCCACCTGGCGCCTCAGTTGGACCAGCGTTCGTGCTGGACGTGCAGACCGCGTGAGACGACGCTTCATCCAGTCCCAAACATGCTCAATGGGGGACAGATTCGGAGATCTTGCTGGCCAGGGTAGTTGACTTACACCTTCTAGAGCACGTTGGGTGGCACGGGATACATGCGGGCGTGCATTGTCCTGTTGGAACAGCAAGTTCCCTTGCCGGTCTAGGAATGGTAGAACGATGGGTTCGATGACGGTTTGGATGTACCGTGCACTATTCAGTGTCCCCTCGACGATCACCAGTGGTGTACGGCCAGTGTAGGAGATCGCTCCCCACACCATGATGCCGGGTGTTGGCCCTGTGTGCCTCGGTCGTATGCAGTCCTGATTGTGGCGCTCACGTGCACGGCGCCAAACACGCATACGACCATCATTGGCACCAAGGCAGAAGCGACTCTCATCGCTGAAGACGACACGTCTCCATTCGTCCCTCCATTCACGCCTATCGCGACACCACTGGAGGCGGGCTGCACGATGTTGGGGCGTGAGCGGAAGACGGCCTAACGGTGTGCGGGACCGTAGCCCAGCTTCATGGAGACGGTTGCGAATGGTCCTCGCCGATACCCCAGGAGCAACAGTGTCCCTAATTTGCTGGGAAGTGGCGGTGCGGTCCCCTACGGCACTGCGTAGGATCCTACGGTCTTGGCGTGCATCCGTGCGTCGCTGCGGTCCGGTCCCAGGTCGACGGGCACGTGCACCTTCCGCCGACCACTGGCGACAACATCGATGTACTGTGGAGACCTCACGCCCCACGTGTTGAGCAATTCGGCGGTACGTCCACCCGGCCTCCCGCATGCCCACTATACGCCCTCGCTCAAAGTCCGTCAACTGCACATACGGTTCACGTCCACGCTGTCGCGGCATGCTACCAGTGTTAAAGACTGCGATGGAGCTCCGTATGCCAAGGCAAACTGGCTGACACTGACGGCGGCGGTGCACAAATGCTGCGCAGCTAGCGCCATTCGACGGCCAACACCGCGGTTCCTGGTGTGTCCGCTGTGCCGTGCGTGTGATCATTGCTTGTACAGCCCTCTCGCAGTATCCGGAGCAAGTATGGTGGGTCTGACACACCGGTGTCAATGTGTTCTTTTTTCCATTTCCAGGAGTGTATTATGTAATTAATAAACATAATCAAAAATAATTAGTTTGATTATGTGAGGCCTTAACAGAATCGGTATTCTGACTACCTTTGCAAATTCTGTTTTCAGTGTATACGAGTAGTGGCTAAAATGTCAGATATAAGCTATAGACAGTGTGGCCAGAAACAATCTGAAAAGCTTGAAAGGATATTCAAATGGCTCTGAGCACTATGCGACTTAACTTCGGAGGTCATCAGTCGCCTATAACTTAGAACTAATTAAACCCAACTAACCTAAGGACATCACACACATCCATGCTCGAGGCAGGATTCGAACCTGCGACCGTAGCGGTCACGCGTTTCCAGACTGAAGCGCCTAGAACCGCTCGGCCACACCGACCGGCTCGGATTAAAAGTTACACCGGCCGGCTTGAAAGGATGTTGCAGGGTAGGTTGAGCTCAGAAATAATTCTTAAGAAAAAAACGAGATACAATGAGCCGTTTCCGATTTAGTTAGCATTGAAGTTGGGCACTTAGATCTCTGTGTGCGAAAATTCAAGCAGCCTACCAGAGAGAGTGTCGCCAAACGTGTCCTTCGTTTGGTTTCTTCGCTATCACTTCCGAGAAAGGTACATTTTAACTGATAATGAGCATTTGAACAAGTGGTAGCTCAAAGACCCACAGATGTCTGTGGATCACCACATTTTAGGGCGTGGAAGTGTTTGGTTAAAGCGCGCGGCGACCTGATTGGCTAACTTCAAAGCTAAATAACATAAAAACGGCGCAACTTAATTTTTCTTAATAATTATATTTCAGTATATCCTCCCCTGCAACAACCTTTTAAGCTTTACAGTCTGTTTCTGACAGTCCTGTATAATTGTGTGCGGCTTGGTGCACGGCCCACAGGTAAATCTGAAAGGCACAGGTAGTATTAAGACGTTGAAGAACTATCTTTCTTTGATCCTTCCAAATTAAACCGGATTAGTTAGCGCAGTTTTCAACAATTTTAATGGGTTTGAATCGTTTTAGATGAAAGTCAGAAAGGTTTCTACTGTAACTGACTAAGATGACCAAACCCAAAACCTTTCTGGCTATAACGCACCAATCGTAAGAGCTCTGTTCAAATGGTTCAAATGGCTCTAAGCACTATGGGACTTACATCTGAGGTCATCAGCCCCCTAGACTTAGAACTACTTAAACCTAATTAACCTAAGGACATCACATACATCCATGCCTGAGGCAGGATTCGAACCTGCGACCGTAGCAGCAGCGCGGTTCCGAACTGAAGCGCCTAGAAACGCTCGGCTAGGCCGGCAAGAGCTCTGTGTACCTCCTATATATTTAGTACATCAATGCTCAATGATGCTCTAATACAATGATTCCCAAGCTTTCTGAGACCATTACCGCTGAGTGGAATCATTTATTACGTAGTCACCCTCCCCCCCCCCTAACCCACACACACGCACACACACACACACACACACACACACACACACACACACACACCACCACCACCACCACCACCACCAACACCATCACCATTAGCACTCAACTAAACTTCCCTTGAACACTAATTTTTAAAATGGCGGAAGATAAATGGTACAGTGTTTATTTTTTTGCAGTCGGTGACATAGATAGTTCTCCGTATCTCTAAAAATGATGAAGCAATATTCAGTGCATTTCGAGTGATACCAGTAACTCTTCCTCAGAAAAAAAGCTAACATTCCTTAGTGAGGGTAGGCGGTTGCTACAAAATATGATTCCTATGCACCACTCCTATCTGTACTATCACTTACATTGCCCGCACCACAAATCAAACTAAATGTGTGCTCTGGTTAAGCCTAGTGTCTGTAAAACACTTGATTGCTGGACTCCTTACTTCTGAACAGGTAGAAATTCGAAGATTTCAAGAAGCGAATAGTTTGTGCCTGACTTCTGCCACTAATAAAATTTATGATAATAATATTAATACTAATACTGTTAATAATAGTAATAATAAAATAATAACAATAATAGTACAGTGTAGGACCTAAGTCTGTGTTGTAGCTATAGTGAGGCAATTTCTGGTTGGTTGCGGCAACTAACTACAGCTCTGAAAAGAGGCATTTTCATTACCTATTCAAGCATATGTGATGTACATGTCACAATGTTACTGTCACAGCACAAAGGATGGGTGCATTCAAAGGACAGTGTGAGGAAGATGTTGTTCATTCATTCGTTTCATAAGCTGTAACCTCTATAACACTGTGTGACGTACTAATGCTAGAATATGAAAAAATGTAATTGTTGGAAACTTATGTAAACAGTATCACAGTCTCACAAAATAACATGTAGTAATTATGCCTTAAACAGAAACACAGCTTAACCCCTTTATTTTTACCCCTCAGAAAATTACATTTTACCACGGAAGGGGTAGTTACCCCCAGGTTGGGAATCACTGCTCTAATCGAACGGTCCTAACTAAAATTATCTTAAACTGCCATTACATCTAGTGAGATTCTGCTTAACACAGGATATTTCATTACTAAGTGAATATACCTACGTGTGACGAATGTTTTTGCAAGTCTGCCCACACCATTTTTTGCACCGTGTATTGAGACAACACGTATTAGAGGAAAACACACACAGAGAGATAAGAACATCACACCTCTGCCCACGCCAACAGCCCCACTCTGGTGATTCCATCTGCCACTGTAACCTCCCACGATGCTACAGTCAACCTGGCAGCAAGCCCAAATGCGTGCAGCGCCTTGTGAAAAGTTAGTAAATCCTTGCAGGTCTGTCTTCATAACTGCCCAACCGCTGTGTGAACCTCTGCCAGTGGCGTCATTTCGATGCGGAATGCAGGAAGCGCACACTCTCAGCACACATCACATGGCTTTCGCGACCGGTGTCTGCTTTGCAGAGTTGGGAGCCGCTACTTCACATTCCAGCAGCTCCTCAGTTGGCATCGCGAGGTTGAGCGCAACCCGTTCCAGTCCTCCAATCAAGGAAAAATTCCTGGCAACACTGGGAATTCAACCATAGTTCCAAGTTGCAGACATCTACAGCAGTGCACTGTAGTTCTTTGAAAACTTCTATGCAAGTAACTTGAAGGGTCAATAGAATAGTCAATGGACATGCATAGAAGATAGGAAATATGAAAGTAAGCATTCGGCCTAAAAAAATTACCCATTACTAGTTACACTAAAATTTATGCCATGGAACAGTACGATGCTAACTCAAACAATTCAAATTTTCCATTGATAGTAAAATGAATAATCTTTACAGCCGTTCTGGCCATCTAGATACCACGTGACAATCTGAGTTGCGTCTCATTCGACCTAGTCGTTTCCTCCAAAATTCTTCCATCTTGGTTATCACTGTTAGCATTCAACCGCGATTCTTATACACATATTTTAACAACGCGTTTCAAGAGACAATGCTCTCATCACCAGGTTGTAAAGTCTATGTCATGAAATTAAACGGACTAAAAAGACAAAATAGCATCACAAACCGTTGGGAAGTCCATATAGTAAAACAGAATTAATAGTATATTGGACTATGGGTCCTCGTCTTACATTGAAGTTGTTGACACAAGTCGATGGCCGTCCCATAGCTACGGCACAATAACGACGCACATAACAAAATAGAATTTACCGTGGAGTATGAAACTGACAATTGTTTACAGTTCCTGGACCTGAATATAAAAAAGCAGGGCAACAAACATGCGTTCTCCGTTTATAGAAAACAAACTACGACTGATGCCGTGATCCCGAATGATTCATGCCATCCGCAGGCTTATAAAGAAGCTGCTTTCCGTAGTCTCGTGCATAGGGCAGTCAATATACCTATGGGCGAAAAAGATAGGGAGACTGAAATTAATACCGTTAAGAGAATAGCGATGAATAACGGTTACAGAATAGATATGATTAAAAAACTGTTACGGAAAAGTAATAAGCGCAAAAAGAAAAAACCTGATGGAGAGAAAGAGAAAATTATCAGGATGCCATACTACGGAACAGTCTCACGAAATATAGCAAATATTTTGAAGCCATACGATGTTAAAATAGCTTTTCAGACTAATAACCTAGTGAGGTATAGCCTTAAGCACGATATTGGCGAGAAGAGAAATAAGTTTGAAAGATCGGGAGTTTACAAGATTCAGTGCAGAACTTGTGATGCAAAATATACAGGGCAGACAGGAGGATCATTCGCGATCCGGTATAAAGAACATAAAAATGCGTTCAGGTTAGGAAATTATGACAAATCAGCTGTTGCGAACCATATATGTGAAACAGACCATCCCCTCAATAGCATAGAAGATAACGTGGAAATATTGCATGTAGAAAAGAAAGGGAGGAAACTTGATTTACTAGAGGAATTCCAGATAGCTATCCATGAAAAGAAACAAAGCAATATTCTAAATGCACAAGATAATATTAAAGAAATGAGATTTTTTAGCGGGTTTTTAGAATTATTTTAGGGTAGGTATGCCACTTTAAACTGGTAGCATGTCACTGACGGAGTTGCTAGAGGCTAACGATGGCAGACCAATGCAATAAGGAAATAAGGCGCCCAATAGCATAGCGTTACTGTCAAGCACACGGCTGTAACCACGCCACAACACCTAGGCACGTCAGTCCACAACAGCTCCCGAGCCGGCACAGTGCGACAGCATACTTGGTGGCTATGGGACGGCCATCGACTTGTGTCAACAACTTCAATGTAAGACGAGGACCCTTAGTCCAATATACTTTTCATTCTGTTTTACTATATGGACTTCCCAACTGTTTGTGATGGTATTTTGTCTTTTTAGTCCGTTTAATTTCATGACATAGGCTTTACAACCTGATGATGAGAGCATTGTCTCTTGAAACGCATTGTTAAAATATATGTATAAGAATCGCGGTTGAATGCTAACAGTGATAACCAGTATAACGACAACTGTTACCTCGACTCCATAATGGATTATATTAAATTCTTCCACCTTTTCGCCACGCCTCCCATTTCTTCCTTCTGTCCACTTGACAGCTGCTTTCAGACTGCGTCCCCGTGGAATCTTTCCAAATTATCGCTTTTCATCTGAAAATATCTCCTTTGTCTGCTTCCTCTATGTTGTGTACTTCTAAATATCTTTAACTTTCCTGATCCAGCTGCTCTTTAATTTCTTTTCCCTAGAGATGAAGACCTGTGTTATCCACCAATCGTCTTACATCACGTATATATACCCAAAGAGCATTCTTATTTTACTTATTTTTTCTCATACATGTAAACTTTTTTTCCTTTGTGTAAAAACTCTTCTCGTCTGAGAAGTCATGATTGATGCCTAATACTATTCACATACATTACTGGCCATTAAAATAGCTACACAACGAAGATGACGTGCTACAGACGCGAAATTTAACCGACAGGAAGAAGATGGTGTGATACGCAAATGATTAGCTTTTCAGAGTATTCACACAAGGTTGGCGCCGTTGGCGACACCTACAACTTGCTGACATGAGGAAAGTTTCCAACCGATTTCTCAAACACAAACAGCAGTTGACCGGCATTGTCTGATGAAACGTTGTTGTGATGGCTCGTGTAAAGAGGAGAAATGCGTACTATCACGTTTCCGACTTACAAGGGGAGGCCGCCAATTGTGAAATTCAGATTCGATACATACTGCGCATAATTAAAGCTCATGGCCAGAGTTGTAATGTGGCAAAGCACCAAGATGCACTTCTCAGCCGTTGTCGAGAAAATCGACAGTTAAAATAAACGGTTGCGGTGAAATACTCTCTACGATTAATAATTTTCTACAGCGTCGTGGCGCAGCGGTAAGCGCTCGGGTTCGTAATCCGAAGGTCGCCGGATCGAATCTCGCGCCATGCAATATTATTTTTAATTATTAGTTTTTTGTATTTCATATATACGAGGGCGGTTCAGAAAGTAACCTCCGATTGGTCACAGTGCGGGTTGTGGGGGAAGTAGGGACGCCATCTGTGCGTTCACGCACTCAACAGGTCAGTCGGCATCAAGCCGTGGTCGAGTGAACGTCGTACCTGCGCTAGTTTAGTTTTTGTGGCAGTTTGAAATGTGTGCTGCAATAGAAAACCCCGCCAAATATGAAGTGCGTGCTGTCATAAGGTTTTTTACAGCCAAAGGATATTCTGCAGCAGCTATTCATCGTGAGCTTTGTGCCGTGTACGGACCAAGAGTTATGAGTGAAGGAGTTGTCCGTGAATGGGTACGTTTATTTAAAAGTGGACGAGAAAACGTTCATGATGAAGAGAGGAGTGGTAGACCATCATTGGTGACTGACGAACTCGTTCAGACAGTTGATGCAAAAGTTCGTGAAAATCGACGTTTCTCAATGTCGGAGTTGTCTACTGGTTTTCCACAGATTTCTAAGACTCTCTTGTACGAGATAGTGACAGCAAGATTGGGTTACCGTAAGTTCTGTGCACGATGGGTGCCCAAAATTCTTACCGACCACCACAAAACTCAAAGAATGACCTCTGCATTAGACTTTGTGTCACGTTATGAGGACGAAGGAGAACCATTGTTAAACAGAATCGTGACCGGTGACGAAACCTGGATTAAGTACGTGAACCCTGAGACAAAAGAACAATCAAAGATGTGGGCACATTCAAATTCGCCTACCAAACCAAGAAAAGCCTCGCAAGATTTTTCTGCCAGAAAACTGTTGGCAACGGTGTTTTGGGATGCCAAAGGGGTGTTGTTGGTTGAATTCATGGAACGTGGTACGACCATTAATCAAGACGTGTACTGTGAAACAATAAAAAAGTTACGACGGGCTATACAGAACAAACGCCGTGGTATGCTGACTTCCGGTATCGTTTTTTTGCACGATAACGCCCGTCCTCACTCTGCTCGCAGAACAACGGCCCTCCTTGAGTCCTTCAAGTGGGACGTTATCAACCATCCACCTTACAGCCCAGACCTGGCGCCAAGTGATTATCACCTCTTCATGCATTTGAAGAAATGGCTCGGGTCACAGCGGTTTGATGACGACGAAGAGCGCAAAGATGCGGTCACAGGCTGGCTCCAGGCACAAGCGGGTGATTTTTATGCAGAAGGAATTTCAAAGCTTGTGAAGAGATACGATAAGTGCCTCAATCGCTATGGAGACTATGTAGAAAAATAGTGCAAAGATGTAGTTGTAAGATGTATATATTAAAATATTTTTATTTAACTTGGTGTATTTTTTTAAATCAACCGGAGGTTACTTTCTGAACGGCCCTCGTATATATATTAATTATTGCTTATGCATGTTGGTGAAGGCGGATCGCTCTCCAATTGTACCGCCTCCATTTTTCCGTTTGTTTAACAGGGTGTACCAAAGCTCTCACGTCCGCATTGATTTTCGACGATGTTATAACTTGCGCTAAGGACCGCATCTACCTTCTTTCGAAGTTAGCGGGCAACTTGGCTGTTATGCGGCGGCTCGTTTCGGTCCATTCAACATCTGTCCTTCAAGTGTAACGAGCGAGTAACGGAGTTTATATTTCATACCTGCCACAGCAAATTTATGTTCGTGGGGTTTCTATTCTAATTCGAACGTTTGGCTTACGCTATACGTATTCGTTTCGGAATATCGTTTCTACGTCTTCCGTTAACTATACGTGGTTAACATTATGAAGACAATTAATAACATTTGTGAAATACAACTTTGTTTGCGGACAACATAATGATGTTCGAAGTCGCCAGTTTTTCCACGACAAACGACTTTCAACAACTTATTATATGAATAATTGTTGCAACTGATTGCCGGGAATTGTGTGTGTGTGTGTGTGTGTGTGTGTGTGTGTATATGTATACACACATTTGAATTACAAAAAACAAATACCAGAAAAAAAAGGTTGCATGGCGGGAGATTCGATCCGGTGACCTTCGGATTACGAACCCGAGCGCTTACCGCTGCGCCACGACGCTGTAGAGAACTATCAATCGAAGAGAGTATTTCAGCGTAATGGTTTATTTTAACTGTCGATTTTCTCGACAACGGCTGAGAAGTGCATCTTGGTGCTTTGCCACATTACACTTCTGGCCATGAGCATTTATTATGCGCAGTATGAATCGAATCTGAATTTCACAATTGGTGACCTCCCCTTGTTAGATAAAGGTCGGATTGTAGCCTATCGCGATTGCGGTTTATCGTATCGCGGTATTGCTGCTCGCTATGGTCGAGATTCAATGACTGTTAGCAGAACATGGAATCAGTGGATTCAGGGGGGTAATACGGAACGCCGAGCTGGATCCCAACAGCCTCGTATCACTAGCAGTCAAGATTACAGGCATCTTATCTGCATGGCTGTGACGGATCGTGCAGCCACGTCTCGATCCCTGAGTCAACAGATGCGGACGTTTGCAAGACAACAACCATGTGCACGAACAGTTCGACGACGTTTGCATCAGCATGGACTATCAGCTCGGAGCCCATGGCTGCGGTTACCCTTGACGCTGCGTCACAGACAGGAGCGCCAGCGATGGTGTACTCAACGACGAACCTGGGTGCACGAATGGCGAAACGTCATTTTTTCGGATCAGTGCAGGTTCTGTTTACAGCATCATGATGGTCGCATCCGTGTTTGGCGACATCGTGGTGAATCCACATTGGAAGCGTGTATTCGTCATCGCCATACTGGCGTATCACCCGTGGTGATGGTATGGGTGCCATTGGTTATACGTTTCGGTCACCTCTTGTTCGCATTGACGGCACTTTGAAAAGTGGACGTTAGATTTCAGATGTGTTACGACCCGTGGCTCTACCCTTCATTCGATCCCTGCGAAACTCTACATTTCAGCACTATAATGCACGACCGCATGTTGCAGGTTTTTTATGGACCTTTCTGGATACAGAAAATGTTCGACTGCTGCCCTGGCCAGCACATTCTCCAGATGTCTCACCAATTGAAACCGTCTTGTCATGGTGGCCGAGCAACTGGCTCGTCACAATACGCCAGTCACCACTCTTGATGAACTGTGGTATCGTGTTGAAGCTACATGGGCAGCTGTACCTGTACGCGCCCTCCAAGCTCTGTTTGACTCAATGCCCAGGCGTATCAAGGCCGTTATTACTGCCACAGGTGGTTGTTCTGGGTAATGATTTCTCAGGATCTATGCACCCAAACTTCGTGAAAATGTAATCACATGTCGGTTTTAGTATAATATATTAGTCCAATGAATACCTGTTTATCATCTGCATTTCTTCTTGGTGTAACAATTTTAATGGCCAGTAGTGTATGTTTCCTTCTTATCTCCACGTCCTCAGGGAAAAAACACAGGAAACCACGTAGAAAGATCAAAGCGCTTTTCTTTTCAGATCGCTGATGTAACCTAAAATAATAAGATGACACGGTTTTTAGCGCATTTCATGGAGTTTGACAGTTTATCATTTTCGGCTCTTGCATGTTGCCATGAAATGAAAGATTTTAGAATAAAAGTAACGCGCTAAATAGTCATCACGTGCCCATCTTTTGGAATCAACTGAAGCTGGGCGATAGACGACTACTCGTCGTGTTTCTTTCGTAACAGGAAGGTATTTCTGATGATAACTATGAGGAGTGGAAACCGGCGAAAGCAAATGGTATCGAGACAGATATGAATAAATCAAAGTTTTCGTCGAAACCGATTGCTTGCTCCCATCTGAGAAAGTCACATTTGAGTAACAAAATCAAATTACTCTGCAGAAACGAGTTCTTGTTCTACTCAAGATGACGAGCATTAACTTTTTGGTCACAGCCGCAGCGCGCTGCAGTGCTGCGGGGCTAGCTACCTGCCAGGCGCCACACTGTATCAGTGTTTGTGCGGCGGCGCTGGAAACTGTTAGCGCGCCGCGGGGCGAGACCTGCTGGCGTATTCAGGGCGAGTCGCCGCTCCGAGGAAGCCCGGACACTGCGAGGAAAGGATAAAGAGTGCAAAAAGAGGGCGGGAGGGCGGGCGAAAAAAGCAGGGAGTCGGCGCGCCCGAGTTGGCTCTGACGGAGGAGCCAAACAAGTCCGCGCGAGCGCAAGAAAAATACCGCGTAGCCACGGCGTGCTGTCTCCCTGGGAGCGGAGGAAAGGGGAGGAAAGGGGCTTTATCTGGTCGGCTCCGGCCAGTTAGAGGACGTGTTGGAAATGTCCATTAGCTGCTTATCTATTATTAACGGCACCACCTTTGTCTTTCCCGCTGTTTCAGCTCCCGTCGCTCACGTCGTACACCAGCTGTGTGAGTTGCGAAGCGAAACGATTGCCTTCGGTTGGGACTTAACGCTGCTCTTCGAGTCTACACTCTGCTGTCACCGCTCTGAACGCACAGCTAACTGTAACTTAAGCACACACACGGAAAATACTCACTGTTCCGCAAGTGGCTACTGTGTAAATTTTAGTTCCCCAAACTAATACTGCCTCATCTCACAGATAAGCATCAAACAAGATGGTCGTATTGCGGTGAGATTCATCTTAATGGATGGAAATTTACGGACATTTAGCTTTCATTCACCCGCGTTGTGACCGGTATTTCATTCACATGATCATTTTCGAAATTATTCTGTTGCATCTTCTGACTGCCATATGCACGTCTGAAGATTTAATTTAGGATTTTGGTAAGAGCACATGAATTAAATACCATCAACGGAACAGCTGAATGTATTGTTTCATAATAATATATTAACAGGAGGGTATTATACCGACATATTCCCAGCCCCTTCTTTGTTCGCATAACAGACTCTCGCCAGTCTAATTTTTATCAGAACTCTACAGTAAATTTGTATTTAGCCAATAATTCTAATTTCTTTTATCTCTTTCATGTCTTAGTGTATGTGAAAACGCCAGGAAAAATGTTGTATGAAATTTTGATATTATTCCAGCAATGCAATCATATGCAACTTCCGTGTATTCTAAAGCCCTACAGTGGCAGGGAACGCTTAATTTAAAAGAAATTTAAGTGTGGAAGTGACAAGTAAAATAGTCAGTGTTTGTCGGAAATTTGAAACACGTGGGCGGATAGGCGTAAGCGTGGGATAATTAGTGAAAAATTAATTACTTTTTTAGAAGCAGAGCAGTTTTCATGCTGGTTAAAATGAAGTAGTTTAAGTGGATTAGACACTGTACGGAGACGGAGAATGCTAACCGAAACCTGTAGTCTAAGGACCAATGTTTTGTGATCATTGACGGGAATAAAAGGATTTTATTCTACACTTCCTGGATCACTGCTTTAGTCTGCGACCATGTTGCAGCTTGTGAACAGAGTAGTGACCTGAGGAGGCGGGAAGAACGCAGAAAATTCCAGAAAACGATTGCTTCGTTATTGTTGCAAATTATTACTGGAACTTCGAGACGAGGAGTAATTCTGAATTCGACACAGAAAAGGCTATAGCAACTGGTGAGGACTTCGAAGAAAATAAGAAAAACAAAAACAAATAATTGCAGGAGAGGAGTAGTTTCAAGATACAATACAGAAGAAATCGAGATGCAGAGTAGAAGAGTACATCAAGCTGCATAAAACCAGAAGCAATCTCACCAAGAGATCGCGATTTCTCTTAGCAGTGTACCGAGTTGTTCCTCGTATTGTTTAGAGCAGTTGTCTGGAATCTGTTACCAGTGGAGGATGGTAACTATCGTTTGTGTATTAAACTACGAGTGTATAACATTTCGAAAGTTAGTTTAACCAGTGTAAGAATCAAAGCTTGAAATAATTAAAGACTGAATACCAATAAAAGAGATGGCACTTTAAAACATATAGTTACGTCGTCGTCCATTCTTAAATTATAAAATTGTGTCTATACACAACATCATGGCATAATCCAGTCCTGTATCCTATTCGGAAATAGCTCGAAAAGTTTACAGTGTGCATTCAACCATGAGAGAATGCGTTAGAGAAGCAGCTGTAATTTTGTTTTTCTATTAATTAAGTTTCCTTTTGTCAAGATAGCGACTGCCATCTTCCCATAGTCCAGCGATCGTCAAGAACAGAACCATGGTACCGACGTCAAAAAGCATCCAGTTGATGAGTACGATGCCACATGAGACAGTTTAATATTCCAGCAATTTCTACACCGTCACCATCTTCGTTTTGCAACCTGTGGAAACAGTTCTTTAACTAACTATTACTTAGACTTTGATAACGACGTAAGAACTGAATTTTACATTCCTTAAGGAGAGAAATAAACAGTATTTCATCGCATATCGTTTCAAAATCAGTCAAAAAATCTTCCATACCACATAACAGGAGTCGTGTTAGTATTAGAGATTGTGTATAAGAACAGAATGTTACCTATCCAGAAAAATACTAAAGGTAAAACATCACGTGATTTATATTACGAAAATATCCGAGTATAATATTCACTTTATGGGTACCTTGAGTCTCAGATTTTATCCAGAAGTCCTTTTACCAATCATAGCTAGAGGTTTCCTCTTGATACTATGATAACTCAATTTATGTTAAAGTTTATGTTATCTTACACAAACGATATTTCAACAGTCAGTGTTTATTACATACTTCAGGTAGGATATCTTATGATGTACCGGTCGACCATTGTACATTGATGGAGCCTGATAATTTCCTCGCTCTTAATTCAAAACATGTGCGTCGTAGCCATTGTTTTTATACTCACAGAAGTCTTGTATAGTAAGCAATTGACCTTTTAAGTAGCTATACTTACTCCAGACATTCAGATATACATATGTTTCCATATATTTGCATCTGTTACTTTCTAAGATTGTGTGAGAGTGTGTTACTTTGTCCAACACAAACTGAAGTGGGATAAAAACCTGCCACAAGCTGGTTCTACAGGTATTTTCAGTCAACATTTAAATATCTTACATTAAGTAGAATTTGACTAAGGAGCTAGTGGTGCTTTGAGATAATTTTGGGTAGGACAGTTCAAAAATGGAGGGTTCCAATCTTAAAATACAAAGTTGACCTCGCCTATGCGGGAGGGATGGTTAACTGATGGCCAGTTGTAGAACCGACGGAACTAATATCAACTTTTCACCTAGAACATTTTTTTCCCTGCTATGCGTCGTTTTCGAGGTATTTAGTTGTCTCCGGTTAAACAAAACACTCTGCATGGATATGGGTCCGAGAACACTTTATTTCCATGTTAGAGCTCATTTTCTGCTTCTCACAGAAGGCTTGTGTAGTAAACAGTTGACATTTTAAGTAGCTATACTTACTCCAGACAATAATCATGTTCTCGGATAATCATGTTCTGTGATCACACAGAAACGGAACGTACCAGAATAACATTAAACATTTTCTTCCATGGAATGTTCAAAACACCCTCTTGGTTACCTTTGGTTTGTACAGTAATCTGTAATTATTAGGTTCACCATCAGTGTTTTTTGTTCCAATAGAACGAAGGTACTGTTGACACATGGTTCACTTCATTACTTCACATTCAGTTAACTTCATTCCTCTGGTAGTATCAAGAGCGTAGTATAAGTTGTTTAATGTTCTCGACTGGCTTCGTTTCCATTGCAGTGCAATGGAAGTGCACTCAAACTTAGAGTTGGCAAATGCTCATTTGATTTATTGATGAGCAGATGGTAATGGCCGCGACGTTCAACGTTTGTATCGGAAGAGATACCCAGAACGATGGTGCCCTAGCAGGAGGATGTCTGAAGCAATCGTTCGTCACATTAGGGAGCCGGAGGTGAACCAGTTTTTCGGCCTCCATCCTCTCTGGATGCACGCTGTCCGGACCCGCTGCCATTTATTTTTTTGGGCCGGTAAAAGATGTGTGCGGTATCCCAGTAGAAGACGTGCATAGTGTTCTTGCCTGTAACATGGAAGGCTGTGAGGTAATACACAGTTCTCCAGGGTTAAGACATCTCATCAGTGATTCAATGCGACAGCATGAATGTATTCTTGCTAACAGAGAGCATTCGAACATTTCATTAAAGAAAGTGTTTGATACGGTGTTGAGACGTGGGTCCCATGATTAAAGTGTTGCAGAGAAATAGAAACTAAGCTCTAGCATGGAGCTAAAGCGTTTTGAAAGTTAACGCTGTGGGGACTATATAAAATGATTGAGGATGTATGTGTATGCTAAATTTAGTTTACTAACAACATTTATTTTCCCAAAACAAAGACAGACATAAATTATGCTAATAAAGTTACTGATTGAATACCATAAACAACTAACAGTTGGTTTAAGAATGCAATGGACAAGGATCCTGGGTGGCCGGCCGGAGTGGCCGCGCGCTTCTAGACACTACAGCCTGGAACCGCGTGACCGCTACAGTCACAGGTTCGAATCCTGCCTCGGGCATGGATGTGTGTGATGTCCTTAGGTTAGTTAGGTTTAAGTAGTTCTAAACTCTAGGGGACTGATGACCACAGCAGTTAAGTCCCGTAGTGCTCAGAGCCATTTGAGCCCTTTTTTGATCCTGCGTGGCAGAAGTGAGTCAAGTACTCTGGCCCTAAATTTTGGATAACGAAATCTGAATTGATCTGGCGCTGAGCAGACTTTGATAGATTAAATCTACTGTGGTTTCACTACATAGGTGCAGCTAAGAGCAAGTGGCGATTGAGATCTGTACGCCCTGACAATGCCGGAACAGCAGTATGTTACCCTCTTTGCTTCGTGTGGCGATGTAACTTCCAGTTGGCGCGATAGGTGCGGCGGAGTTGAGACGTGAGGTGGCACCTGTGAATCGACTGGGACCATGAAAGAAATGCCAAAATCTCACGGTCTAGTGATCAGCCAGACGGATCGCAAATTACTCTCTACCAGAGCCCTGAAATCATGGTAGATTTCAGTGTGTGACACATCCATTCACTGGTCGTGCCAAGAACCAATTTGGCTCACTTATACGACAGAGCGCACAGTGATACCAAATGTCAAGACTGGTAAACCAAAAACGAATAAGTATGCCCTCGGCAAAGTCACACTGTCGGTAAGTAAGAACTTCACCACAGGCTTCCCATTGTAAACTACTCGCAAGCGAAGTCTGCCTCAGGACAGGTTCCAAGCACCAATCACTCGTACCAGAGCATCGAGCAGAAGTCATCTACCAGACCAAAGTCTAGCACCCAAGTGCTTCGCACCTCCCAAAAAAAAAAAAAAAAAAAAAAAAAAAAAAAAAAAAAAAAAAAAAAAAAAAAAAAAAATATTCCCACAAAGTTCATTAACGGAACAGCCTCTACACCATCACCATCTTGAGCCAATCACAGAACTCCAGAGGCGCTAAATCTCCTCTCCCACATGATAGCACAAACTCCTGTTGAACCAGGGCAAGGGTTAAGTAAACAGCGCCATTGGAAAAAAAACTCCAACTACTGGGTTTTTAAGCTTTCTGTAGGGGGAAGATGCTTTTCTCCAAAGTCGCATTGCTTACCTCAGCAACAAGCAATCAATCTTAAAAATCTTTATCTAAATCGCCTGTGCTTTGGAGCATCTTAGTCCTAGCTATGAGGTATAATAAAGATTCTATCTCTAAACGTTTCTCAGATGCTGGAATTTCTTATGCAACCGTGGTGGCTGATGGAAGTGGTTCACAGGCCTATTTGCAGTATTGCTAAACACAAAAAATTGAGAATTTTTTATTACATGTGGCTCTGCACAAAATGCCCAACTTCTGTGTGTAGATGCATCCCCTCAGTATGTTACCCCCAGCCCAGCCTCTGACTGGCGCCAATGCAGGTATCGCTGCATTGTTCTGCTGGAGACCTGTCTCGACAAGGGGCTGCTCTGTCTGCCCTATGTGGCTGTGGGCCTCTCTGGCAAAATGAAATGAGGGATGGGTTCACCACCAATTGCTCTCAACTCCAAACATGCTGTTTCTATGACCTAAGAACTATAAAAATACCTATGCTTTTAGCGCACTACCAGGCTACATCAATGTCTGTTCAGGCCACAAACTTTCTAGAGTCTCGATCAAGGTGCGTCAGGTCGTAATAAAATCTTTAATAACTTTCCCATATACGAAAAATAGGTGAGAGAGTAACTTGTCCTCTCTCTGTTTCTGCATACACACACACTATATATATATATATATATATATATATATATATATATATATATATATATATATATATACTTCCAAGTATGAAGAATGTTTCCTAGACTTTTAGCCATATCTTTTTTTAAACCCTGTATAGAAACGTAATTCCTCTTCAAGGCTCTTTTATTCCCTTTGCACCTGTTATTAAAATTTGTGGTTGCCAGTCTGATATACAGTTGCAGAAGAAAAATTAGTACACCTGGAAATATGACGTCGATTTTGATTCAATGATGGCATATGCCACCTTCGTCGTAGTACATGTACCGACAATAGTTTCAACGTCGTTCACCAAAAGATACCATAGTGGAATAGCTAGCAGAGCACCATCTCTGCATACCCTTTAATAGGGATTACCTACACCAGGAGGCTCTGTGTAGTACAAACGTGTGATGGAAGCAGGAAACACTCATGCTTCCTACAGCCAACTGAACGAGTTTGAAAGGGGTCAAATTGTGGTCTTCCAAATTGTGGGATGGTTCTTTTGGAGAATTGTCACACAAGATGGACTTGCTGCGTCAGTTGAGCAACGATGCTTGTATCAGTGGTCACTGAACCTGCTCAGACCCATACACGAGGGTATGTATGGACGTCCAAGCAGCACAGATTGTAAGGCCAGGAGTTGCAGATCGTACAGTACCACAGGACAGATAACAGGGCTTTTGAGCCCAGACGTGTCATCAGGAACTGTTGTGAACCAGTTATTAGCAATGGGACTACGAGCACGCACATCTCTAGCCCAACCTGCACTCACTTGACAGCGTCGCCGTGCAACGGCTTGACTGGTGCCGTCGGAGGATCACTTGGAATGGCACGCCGTGGTCTTCAGTGATTCTCCCTGCAGCCAAGTGATTGTGGTGGACCTAGTGGGCGCTGCATATTGTGGAACCATGAAAACTTGTGTGAATTGGAAACCTCTAAAAGAGTGCACTAATCTGTTTTGCTTTAATGTACTATAGTTGTAGCTGTAACATTTTCAACCATACATTCCTTAACAATTGTATTCGTAATTAACTTTTTCTTATGTTATTGCTTCTAGTTTTTTTCTAATTGTGTTATTTCAGTCCTTTGATACAGAACGATACTTTGTGCGTGCAGTGGTGGTTGTGTTTTATGATGTGTTACGTCGTAAGTATGTTGAGAGATGCGTTTTTTGATGTGATGGTGCGTTCTGTGTACGTATAGCTGTATACGCGTATCTGTACAGGCTTTATTTTTACTGTAGGCTGAACTTTTTCACCCATTGTCAAAACTGTCAATAGCTCGAAGAGGAGAGCAATATGAAGCTATAAAAGTTTTTTTTTTTTTTTTTTTTTTTTTGCCGGCCGCGGTGGTCTAGCGGTTCTGGCGCTGCAGTCCGGAACCGCGGGACTGCTACGGTCGCGGGTTCGAATCCTGCCTTGGGCATGGGTGTGTGTGATGTCCTTAGGTTAATTAGGTTTAAGTAGTTCTAAGTTCTAGGGGACTTATGACCTAAGATGTTGAGTCCCATAGTGCTCAGAGCCATTCTTTTATAAAAGTTTTTGATATTTGCCCAATAACATAACATATCTGACAGGTATCGAAGTAACCCTTCAATTTATTTCAAAATCATTTCGCCTGGGCAACTCCCTCTATACCATTGACGTAACTCTACTTAAAAATCTGGTTACAGAAAAACAAGTAGGTGTGGTTGTATGAGTAGGACTATAAATAATTTGTGAACAATAACGATGCATTCATATCCTTTAAATTGAATCATATCACATCCTTTCGATAAAAGATGAAATCAATGATTGATGGAAAATGTAACTAACAAGGACATACCGTATATCACGTGTCCAAATCTGCAAGTAGACGCCAAATTATATACAAGAAGCTAACTCTCGTGATTGCGACATACCACAGAAACTGAATCGTATGGTATGTTCACATGGAAACAGCAACTTGCAGAGTGATGGAGCAACAATACACTACTGGCCATTAACATTGCTACACCAAGAAGAAATGTAGATGATAAACGTGTATTCATTGGACAAATATATTATAGTAGAACTGAAATGTGATTACATTTTCGCGCAATTTGGGTGCATAGATACTGAGAGATCAGTACCCAGAACAACCACCTCTGGCCGTAATAAGGGCATTTATACGCCTGGGCATTGAGTCGAACAGAGCTTGGATGGTGTGTACAGATACAGCTGCCCATGCAGCTTCAACACGATACCACAGTTCATCAGCAGTATTGACTGGCGTATTGTGACGAGCCAGTTGCTCGGCCACCATTGACCAGACGTTTTCAATTGGTGAGAGATCTGGAGAATGTGCTGGTAAGGGCAGCAGTCGAACATTTTCCGTATCCAGAAAGGCCCCTACAGGACCTGCAATATGCGGTCGTGCATTATCCTGCTGAAATGTAGGGTTTCGCAGGGATCGAATGAAGGGTAGAGCCACGGGTCGTAACACATCTGAAATATAACGTCCACTGTTCAAAGTGCCGTCAATGCGAACAAGAGGTGACCGAGACGTGTAACCAATGGTACCCCATACCATCACACCGGGTGATACGCCAGTATCGCGATGACGAATACACGTTCCAATGTGCGTTCACCGCGATGTCACCAAACAAGGATACGACCATCATGATGCTGTAAACAAAACCTGGATTCCTCCGAAAAAATGACTTTTGCCATTCGTGCGCAAAGGCTCGTCGTTGAGTACACCATCGCAGGCGATCCTGTCTGTGGTGCAGCGTCAAGGGAAACCGCAGCCATGGTTTCTGAGCTGATACTCCATGCTGATGCAAACGTCTTCGAACTGTTCGTGCAGATGGTTGTTGTCTTGCAAACGTCCCTATCTGTTGACTCGTGGATCGAGACGTGTCTGCACGATCCGTTACAGCCATGCGGATAAGATGCCTGTCATCTCGACTGCTAGTGATACGAGGCCGTTGGGACCCAGTACGGCGTTCCGTATTACCCTCCTGATCCTATCGATTCCATATTCTGCTAACAATCATTGGATCTCGACCAACACGAGAATCAATGTCGCGATACGATAGACCGCAATCGTAATAGGCTATAAGCCGACCTTTATCAAAGTCGGAAACGTGATGGTATGCTTTTCTCCTCCTTACACGAGGCATCACAACAAAATTTCACCAGGCAACGTCGGTCAACTGTCGTTTGTGTATGAGAAATCGGTCGTAAGCTTTTCTCATGTCAGCACGTTGTAGGTGTCGCCACCGGCGCCAACCTTGTCTGAATGCTCTGAAAAGCTAATGATTTGCATATCACAGCATTTTCTTCCTGTCGGTTAAATTTCGCGTTTGTAGCACGTCATCTTCGTGGTGTAGCGATTTTAATGGACAATAGTGTAGGTAAATCAGGAGAGATTTCCGAAAGGCAGATCTGGTCAGATGGAAGGCAGCAGCGAGAGTACGTTCCCTCGCTCAGTTGCAAAAGCCAACAATTTCCCCCCCCCCCCCCCCGCCAATCTTCAAAACAGTACCACCAACTGACTGCGAGAGCCCAATACGAACCAGTGAAAATTTCGACTCGAATGCTAGCTTGCAGAGGCTGGCCTCGCCTCATCAGAGTTAGGACGACTGATTATGTCACTCACCGCATCTAAAAAGCGACAACTTGTCGAAATATCGCTGTCTGGCATAAGTAAGCACAATGCTGAATTAAAAAGGCAAATAAATCTCAATCAGTCTCAGTAAAACTTTATGGGAGGTTCCCTATGGACACTTCTTTCTATTTGAGAAACCAAACTGCGAAAATTACGGAATGCTCCGGTTTTCCTCGTCATATATTTAGTAGAAAACAAGCTAAAAATTTATAAATAATTAGTTTCTTACATGTGTGACAGCAATCGTTCCGAGAACCTAATAGCAGGTACAATGGTGGACATACCCTTTTGTTGCGAAAGGTGGGGACACCTAATGCAGCCTGGAACGTTGTCGGCCTGGTCGTCCAGGTGTTACGGTGTGGGGACGTATCACGTTGAGTGGGCCAACTAATCTTTTGATATTTGAAAAACGGTACGCTCACAGGTTAACGTTACTGTGACACTGCGTCCTCACCATGTTCGTGTTTTCGTTTCTATGGTTAACAATGAGCGACCATATCTAACAGGCGGAGGACCTCTTGGATGGAGATGATACTTGACCAATAGAGTGGCTTTCTCATTCATCTGACTGAACTCCGTTGGAGGACATGTGAGACGCGTTGGACTGACTTCTTGGCGTCTTGCAGTGCGTCCAGATGCACCAACGAGCATCCAGCAATATTGGCAACTGCGCCACTGGAGGAATGGAACGCCCCCCACTCAAGTAGTTCTTACCAACCTTGTGGACAGCACTTTGGAAAGCACGCACTGCCGTTCATGATTACCACACACCCTATTACCAACAATATCCGTTTTTAATATCAAGGTGATCTCTACGTGGGCATGACATCAGTGTAATTATTTTCTTTTATAAAAGTGTCATTTCTGTTCGTATAATTGGGTGTTTATTTCAGTTAATTTCCGTATTATGCTGCAGCAGTTCTTTCGATGTGTGGACCAAGCTTCATGTAGCTATGTTACACTACTGGCTATTAAAATTGCTACACCATGAAGATGACATGCTACAGATGGGAAATTTAACCGACATGAAGAACATGTTGTGATATGCAAATGATTAGTTTTTCGGAGCATTCTCACAAGGCTGGCGCCCGTGGCGACACCTACAACGTGCCGACATGAGGAAAGTTTCCAACCGATTTCTCATACACAAACAGCAGTTGACCGGTTTTGCCTGCTGAACCGTTGCTGTGATGCCTCGTGCAAGGAGGAGAAATGGGTGACATCACGTTTCCGACTTCGATAAAGGTCGAATTGTAGCCTATCTCGATTACGGTTCATCGTATCGCGACATTGCTGCTCGCAGTGGTCGAGATCCAATGACTGTTAGCAGAATATAGAATCGGTGGGTTCAGGAGGATAATACGGAACGCCATGCTGGATCCCAACGGCCTCGTATCACTAGCAGTCGAGATGGCCGTAACGGATCCCGCAGCCACGTCTCGATCCCTGAGTCAGCAGATGGGGACGTTTGCAAGACAACAACCGTCTGCAGGAACAGTTCGACGACGTTTGCAGCAGTATGGACGATCAAGTCGCAGACCATGGCTGAGGTTACCCTCGACACGCCTGCTATGGCGTACTCAACGACGAACCTGGGTGCACGAATGGCAAAACGTTATTTTCTCGGATGAATTCGGGTTCTGTTTACAGCATCATGATGGTCCCATCAATGTTTGGCGACATGGCGGTGAACGCATATTGGAAGCGTGTATTCATCATCGCCATACTAGCGTATCACCCGGCGTAATGGTATGGGGTGCCATTGGTTATAGGTCTCGGTACCTCTTGTTCGCATTGACATCACTTTGAACAGTGGACGTTACATTTCAGATGTGTTACGACCCGTGGCTCTACCCTTCATTCGACGCCTGCGAATCCCTGCATTTCAGCAGGATACAGCACGACCACATCTTGCAGGTACTGTACGGGCCATCCTGCATACAGAAAATGTTCGACTACTGCCCTGGCCAGCACATTCTCCAGATCTCTCACCAGTTGAAAACGTCTGGTCAATGGTGGCCGAGCAACTGGCTCGTCACAATACGCCAGTCACTACTCCTGATGAACTGTGGTATCGTGTTGAAGCTGCATGGGCAGCTGTACCTATACACGCCATCCAAGCTCTGTTTGACTCAATGCCCAGGCGTATCAAGGCCGTTATTACGGCCAGAGGTGGTTGTTCTGGGTACTGATTTCTCAGGATCTATGCACCGAAACTTCGTGAAAATGTAATCACATGTCGGTTTTAGTATAATAATTTGTCCAATCAATACCTGTTTATCATCTGCATTTCTTCTTGGTGTAGCAGTTTTAATGGCCAGTGTTGTACTTGTTCTTATCTTTGGACACCAGTGTACAATTAACTCCTGCGAGCTGGAATGTCTTTTGATCGTAACCTAAAATTACGTAACGTGTCGTCTAAATTTTGATTCTACACAATGTACATAACGCTCAAATTTAAATTTGTTTTTGATGTTATGACTAAATACATTCATACGTGTGAGTGATGCCCATATGTAGATCCAGTTTTGTGAACACCTTAGTTTATACAAAAAATTTTTGGAGGCACGAAGATACAAGTATTGCAATAGTACGCCATGTGTAAGACTGACTCGTAAAACATCCATCATATCTGATAGGTAGTGGTTTAAATAGGACATATACCATCGTTTTGATTACGTGACTTGTCAGAGTAGGTGTGATTTTGTAGACGATTCTGGGTGCTAAAAGTCGACAGAACGTATGTGAAGGGTTATAATTTTAATACTGATTTAATATAGTTACACTAGAAGATTAATTACTGTAAGAGCATTCATTTCGGGAAGATTTTAATGTCAAAAACACCTTGAAAATAAAAAATTCAAATGATTCCCACATCCAAAATTTATTTTGTCAATATTGAATTTTGTATCATTTTTCTTTTGAAATGTCAATCATGTTGCCTTGTTGCAAATACAGTTCAATAAAATAATTACAAAAATTGATTACATAATAAAATTATTGGCGTTTTCCGAGTTACAACGCTTAAAATTGTCGACTGTTTATTTATGTTTGCAACTGTTCTTCGATCAACTACAATGTTAGTTCAAAATGTATTGCGCTTGACGTCGGGGAACTGTAGTGGACAGTTTCGAGAAGTAAAGAAAGAAGCCACTGTACGGAATCTCGCTTTCCACGCACTTTGCAACGCCTCGTCACGAGACAATACGAGAAGTTGCTTAATCGACGACAGATGAGCCTGTATTCCGGATTTTCTGCGCAACGTCAACCCCGTCCCTTGACAGAAATTGCAAAGAGCGAGTCGTAAAAGGTAGAAAGAGACGGTAGTAATGGAGGAGGAGGAGGGCAAGGGGGAGGCAAGGTGCGCTCCGCAGTCGGGACCTGCACAGCCGCGGGCGACGTAATTTCGCCGGTAATGCCGCGCGATTGGCCGGCCGTCCCTGCCACGCTCTCAGCTTCAAAGCCCGTCGGACTGTCTCGCTCGCAGCAGTCATTCCATTTCTTTCGCCGCTCGGCGCCGCGCCGTGCTTTGTTCGCTCTGGCGCTCCTCGCTACGCAACACGCCCCCCCCCCCCCCCATCCGCTGCTACCCCGCGGCGGTTCTTGGCTCGTCCCGGCTCCTCCGTGGCGCCCTCAGAACTAACCTCACCCTCACCGGATTACTTTCCGCGCGGGACCGACTCCCTCCGGCGCGCACTTCGAGCGACCCGTAATTAAAAGCCACGCGCACGGGGTGCAAAAAAGCCAACTCCGTCCAGGTCGCCGGAAACTCCGTAACAGAAACATTCTCGGCATGTTCGGTGCCGGGAGCTCGTCGCGCGAAGCGTTAATCTCGTCTTCTAATCTCTTTTTATCTCCAGAGTCCTTTGTCAGCTTCTGATTGCTGTATTCCTTTTTCTTTTTAATCTCTAAAAGAATTATTCTGTCAAGTGAACAAATCTGTCTCTCATTTTAATAACCTGTTAAATTATGTCACTCGATGTAAATTATTAACTTTTCTGCACAAATTACGATAACAGATGTACATGTGACTTATAAACTATATCTCTTTTTAGTAGTACTTTGAAAAGGTTATAAATACAAGCAGCAAGAAGGGTCGGGAGCGCAGTCGGAATGTCACTTTGTTTGTGTGTTATTGTACGAGGTAGATAAACAATGCAAAGAACATGTAAAAGAAGTACTACTTTGTGTTGTGTCATTGTCTTTGGTGGACAGTGGAATTAAGATGGCCACCAGAGTAATATATATTTGAAGTTTAAATATTTGTTGGTTTCGCTCGTTATTTATCATCAAAAGCACATCAAAAACACGGGACCTCATCATTTTACCCCTAGACAACCAGATTTAGAGCCAGCATCAGCATCGAGACACAGCAGCGATCCAGCAAGCAGCAGCGATTACCACAATGCATTTTAATGGCGCCAACCTAACATCAATTGCTAACAAGCTCCGTAAATGGGAGTGAAATAGTGCGATTATAGCAATATCTACGAAAAGGCGACCATTACAGCAGGCAAATGAAAACAATTCAGTTAGTCAAAAGACTCATGTGACGCATCCTAAAATATTGCACAAATATACCATTTGATAAAAAATATCCGGACAGCCCTATGTAATGCGGAAATGACAACTTGATGGCGCGGGAAGCGGAGCCACAAACATACACTGCTGCAAAAACAAATTGTACACCTGGGATTTTGATCTGATGGCATATGCCAGGATAGTGGACGTACTAATAATGGTTTCAACGTCGGCTGCCTACAGATAAGTTTGAGGAACACACTACTGGCCATTAAAATTGCTACACCAAGAAGAAATGCAGTTGATAAACGGGTATTCATTGGATAAATATGTCATACTAGAACTGACATGTGATTACTTTTTTCACAAAATTTGGGTGCATAGATTCTGAGAAATCAGTACCCAGAACAACCACCTGTGGCCGTAATAACGGACTTGATACGCCTGGGCATTGAGTCAAACAGATCTTGGATGGCGTGTACAGGTACAGCTGCCCATGCAGCTTCAACACGATACCACAGTTCATCAAGAGTAGTGACTGGCGTATTGTGACGAGCCAGTTCCTCGGCCACCTTTGACCACACGTTTTCTATTGGTGAGAGATCTGGAGACTGTGCTGGCCAGGGCAGCAGTCGAACGTTTTCTGTATCCAGAAAGGCCCGTACAGGAGCTTAAACACGCGGTCATGCATTATCCTACTGAAATGTAGGGTTCCGCAGGGATCGAATGAAGGGTAGAGCCACACATCTCAAATGTAACGTCCGCTGTTCATAGTGCCGTCAATGTGAACAAGAGGTGACCGAGACGTGTAACCAATGGCACCCCATAACCATCACTCCAGGTGATACGCCAGTATGGCGATGACGAATACACGCTTCCAATGTGCGTTCACCGAGATGTCGCAAAACACGGATGCGACCATCATGATGCTGTAAACAGAACCTGGATTCATCAGAAAAAATGACGTTTTGCCATTCGTGCACCCAGATTCGTCGTTGAGTACACCATCCCAGGCGCTCCTGTCTGTGATGCAGCGTCAAGGGTAATCGCAGCCATGGTCTCCGAGCCGATAGTCCATGCTGCTGCGGACGCCGTCGAACTGTTCGTGCAGATAGTTGTTGTCTTGCAAACGTCCCCATGTGTTGACTCAGGGATCGAGACGTGGCTGCACGATCCGTTACAGCCATGCGGATAAGATGCCTGTCATCTCGACTGCTAGTGATACGAAGCTGTTGGGATCCAGCACGGCGTTCCGTATTACCCTCCTGAACCCACCGATTCCATATTCTGTTAACAGTCAATAGATATCGACCGACGCGAGCAGCAATGTCGCAATACGATAAACCGCAATCGCGATAGGCTACAATCCGACCTTTATCGAAGTCGGAAACGTGATGTCACCCATTTCTCCTCCTTACACGAGGCATCACAACAACGTTTCACCAGGCAACGCCGATCAACTGCTGTTTGTGTATGAGAAATCGATTGGAAACTTTCCTCGTGTCAGCAAGTTGTAGGTGTCGCCATCTGCGCTATCCTTGTGTGAATGCTCTGAAAAGCTAATCTTTCGCATATCACAGCATCTTCTTCCTGTCGGTTATATTTCGCGTCTGTAGCACGTCATCTCCGTGGTGTAGCAATTTTCATGGCCAGTAGTGTAGTTACCGAAGCCTCATCCGTGTCCACCATTTAATAGGGGATGCTCATAGCCAGAAGGCTTAGTGTGCTGCAAACACCCGATGAAAGCAGGCGACCATGCCATGCAGACGCACTCATGCTTCCTACAACCAGCTGACCTCGCTTAAACGGGCCTTCCGAATGGCGGAATTGTCCTTTCGAAAAATTGCCACACGTGTTGGTCGTGCTACGTCAGTTGTGCAACGTTGTTTGTAACAGTGGTGAAGTGAATCTTCTCACAAACTTAGACGAATTTCTCGACGTCCACCCCGCACAGAGGCTCGCCGGGATGGTCATACTGCATGAGCAGCAGTGGCAGGTAGTACAGCTACCACAGCGTGTGAGCTCATATATGTCAACAAGATCTGTTTCTGACCAGTTATTAGTAGCGCGAGTGCGGGCACGTCACGTACACCTCTAGCCTATCTTCCAATCACACTGTGTCAACAGGAAATGTTGTGAACGCTGTATTAGCAATGGGACTACTGGCACGCACAGCTGTAGCCCATCATTCACTCACTGACCAGTGTCGACGCGCAACGGCTCGACTGGTGGCGTCAGAGGTTAGCTTGCGAGATGGAATGGCATGCCTTGGTCTTCAATCATGAAAGCGGATTCTGCCAGCACGCAAGAACTGGTAAGCACTGTCTCGCATAGCGTATTCATCCTAAGGCACAGAGGCCCCATTCCAGGCCTTATGGTCTTGGGTGCGATGAGCTGCAACTCTCGTGCAGTTTTGGTGTTTCTGCACGGGACGTTAACCAGCCTCGGCAGATGTAGAATGTTGTTAGACCAGTTCTTTTGCCTTTCCTGGAACAGGACGGTGATGGTTTGCTTCAACAGCATAATGATGGCCCACACACTGTGCGTGAAACTCAACGTGCCTTGCAAGACGTGCAGCAACTTGCCTGGCCAGCACGACCTCCAGACTTTTCTCGAATCGAGCACATTAGGATATGACGGGACGATAAGTGACTCATGTTAATCGTCAATCAATAATTCTTGCTGAACTACGTGAACAGGTCCAGCAGGTGTGGCATAACATATCCCAGGACAGCATTCGCCATCTGTATGATCAAGTGGATGCGAGAATCAACAATCCCATTTTTGCCTGTGGAGGTTACACCAAACACTAATATGGGTGTTGCAGTATGGTACCTCAGAACCAGTTGTTCCATTGATCTGTAAATGTAATAATTTAATATACTCCATATGCGGGCTACGGCCTTGCCGCAGTGGTTACACCGGTTCCCGTGAGATCACCGAAGTTAAGCGCTGTTGGGATTGTCGGCACTTGGATGGGTGACCATCCGGGCCGCCATGCGCTGTTGCCAATTTTCGGGGTGCACTCAGCCTCTTGATGCCAATTCAGGAGCTACTCGACCGAATAGTAGCGGGTTTCAGTCAAGAAAACCATCATAACGACCAGGAGAGCGGTGTGCAGACCCCACGCCCTTCCTATCCGCATCCTCCCCTGAGGGTGAACCGCGCGACCGCTACGGTCGCAGGTTCGAATCCTGCCTCGGGCATGGCTGTGTGTGATGTCCTTAGGTTAGTTAGGTTTAAGTAGTTCTAAGTTCTAGGGGACTGATGACCTTCGAAGATAAGTCCCATAGTGCTCAGAGCCATTTGAACCATTTTGAACCTGAGGGTGACACGGTGGTTGGATGGTCCCCGTAGGCCACTCGTGGCCTGAAGACGGAGAACTCCATATGCACTTTTACAACAATAAACTCTGAGTGGATTGAGAATCTCTAAAAGGGTGTACTAATTGCATTTCCGGCAGTGTAAAAGCTTTATAGATATGGATGGTGTCTGTTCTTTTGGACATGGACGCAACAGCTGTTTGATGAAAAAGTTCCAGTGTAGATGAACAGCCAGCGTTCGGACTTCTACGGAAGTCAGAAATCTGCGAGTAAGTGGTTAATAAGCGGGGATTTTTGTTGTCCGGCGGGCGGCATGTTGCGAATTTGCGCCTGACGAGATGCCTGTCGAGATGACCGAGAGGGGTAAGACAACCGATCTAGAAAGGCGGAGCATTAGATTTCGAATCCCGGTCCGGTACAAATTTTCTACTCTCGCCATCGCATTGCCACAGTGCCCTGTGCGGATGAATGTCATTATTTTCTTCCTAGTTCTTTCCCAGGCCGTTTCCTTTCTATTCCTTTCACACCAAATAACTGCAGTTTGTATGAAAATGTTATGAGGCGAAGCGGCCGTTTGGATGCACTTTAATAACTTTTTTGATGTTTCGCCCACTTTTTTTATTTGCAAAAATTGTTTTATTATTTTGGAAATAACAAATAGCGCGGTCAAGACTACAGAAAAGTTATTAAAGTTCACCGTAATAATTCAAGTATAAAAGGAGGCAGAGATTACTGTGTTGTCACTAGACCAGCAATAACAGCAGGCCTGGTCGCTCACGGCAACGGCCTTGCCGCAGTGGTTACACCGGTTCCCGTGAGATCACCGAAGTTAAGCGCTGTCGGGCGTGGTCGGCAATTGGGTGGGTGACCATCCAGGACGCCATGCGCTGTTTTCATTTTTCTGGGTGCACTCAGCCTCTTGACGCCAATTGAGGAGCTACTCGACCGAATAGTAGCGGCTTCGGTCAAGAATACCATCATAACGACCGGGAGGGTGGTGTGCTGATCACACACCCCTCCTATCCGCATCCTCCACTGAGGATGACACGGCGGTCGAATAGTCCCGGTAGGCCACCTGTGGCCTGAAGTCTAAGTGCTGGTCGCTCACAAGAGTTCAGTGAACTTTGAAGTGGGCGAGTCATCGGATGTCATTTGAGCAACAAACATTTGAGGGACATTGCAGTGCTTCTAAACCTTCCCGAAGTCGACAGATGATAACATCATTCTGTCGTGAAAAGGTGAAGCAACAAACACAGCCAAACCAACACCAGGCGTACCTCACATACTGATGGACAGGGACCGACGAGTTTTGGGGAGGGTAGATGTAAGCAGTAGCTTGGAAACAGCGGAAGGAATCATTCGTGACTCACAAAGCGCTGCCAGCAGTCCATCTAGCACAGCGTGCGCAGGGCACAGAGGTGAATCAGCTCTTCGTGTGCCGCACATTTCTGTGGCCAGTGTTGAGCGACTTTTGAGGTGGTGTAAAGGCCGACACCACGGGCCAGTGCACGAGGAGTGATTTGCAGTGATGAATCACGCTGTACCCAGTTAACAATCAGATGGAGCCCTTGTGTGTGGACTGCCACTGTAGCCGAGCGGTTCTGGGCGCTTCAGTCCGGAACCGCACTGCTGCTACGGTAGCAGGTTCGAATCCTGCCTCGGGCATGGATGTGTGTGATGTCCTTCGGTTAGTTTCTTTTAAGTAGTTCTAAGTCTAGGGGACTGATGACCTCAGATGTTTAGTCCCGTAGTGCTTAGAGCCATTTGAACCATTTTTGAACCTTGTGTATGGCCAATTCTTATAGAACTGTGATGCAGATTGTTGACACTGTGACATGGTTTCCTCTCACAACTCTGGATGAGCAGTTTTCACACTGACATTTGTTTGGAATGGCATATCTTTATGGAGCACAGTATTGTTTAAGTGAGTATTTTGTGAAATATGTCAAGTCGTTATTCAACTGGTGAATTAGTGTATGCCTACAATTAAAGGAAAATGGCATCAGTCAATCTCCAGCGACTCATAGTCTTTCAGGAAGAGGCTAGAAAGAGAGAGAAGGAAGCTGCTATAACGAGGGATGAAAAACTGTTACAACACTTCCAAAGAATCATAGAAATGAAAAGAAGTAACAGAAGATTGTGTATGGCAAATTCTTATGGAACATAACCTGGCCTCTCATTTAGTACTAACAACGAAGTACAGAGGAGGTGGTGTTATGGTATCAGGGAGTTTTTCGTAGTTACAGTGTGTACCGCCTATTACGCTTAGCAAAATGCTAGATGTGGACAGACATGAACAAATTTTATAGCATTGCGTACTTCGTTTACTGGAGGAATAGTTCGGAAACGATGATTCTTTAACAGCATGGCAAAGCAGTTGTCTTAAAGCAGCATCTGTGAAGCAATGCTTTGTGAAAAACAACACTTCTGAAATGGACTGGCGTGCCCAGGGCCCGACATGAACTCATCTGAACGCCTCTGGATTGAGTCAGAACGTCAACACACCTCCAGCTCCCAGCATCCAACGTCGCTACCTGATCTGGTTTCGATCCTTGAGAAAGAATGGGCTGCTATTCCTCGAAGGACATTTAGGCACCTCAAATGAAAATCTCCCCAGAGGAGTTAAGGTCGCCACAAAGGTAAAGGAAGGACACGCCCTATATTGATGCCCACTAGCAGGCTTTCCCACACTTTTAATCAGATAGTGTATGCCGGACTCACACCAAATACCGACACATTCATCTTCGGATAGACCGTGGAACGGCAACAGCCATTGTACTTTATGTAGTACTGATGTCGCATTTAGCTGTATTTATCGGCCTTATTTTACCTGCAGTCGCATTCAGTGTTACATTATGCAACGTTCAAGCCCTTCTATTATATCAGGTGAACACGTGGACTCCGGTAGTCGCCATTATACGTCCCATAGAGTCTGGAAGATGGTGGTGGTGGTGGTGGTGGTGGTGGTTAGTGTTTAACGTCCCGTCGACAACGAGGTCATTAGAGACGGAGCGCAAGCTCGGGTTAGGGAAGGATTGGGAAGGAAACCGGCCGTGCCCTTTCAAAGGAACCATCCCGGCATTTGCCTGAAACGATTTAGGGAAATCACGGAAAACCTAAATCAGGATGGCCGGAGACGGGATTGAACCGTCGTCCTCCCGAATGCGAGTCCAGTGTGCTAACCACAGCGCCACCTCGCTCGGTAGTCTGGAAGAAATCGATATCCTGTACACTAAATTTTCTTTCCTGGCTTTATTATGACTGGCGGTAGGGTACGATCAAGTTAGTTTTCTTTACTGGTAGCCAGTTACGTGCAAAAATACTCCCAATTGGTTTTAATTCAAGTACGTTATGTTCGAACTATTAGTTCATTAGATCAGCTTTCATCTAGGCGCCCCGTAGCATGCATTCCACAGCCCGAAATCACAGCCTTTTGCAACTTCAGTGGTGTCAAACCAATGTTCATTGGAGGGTAGGTTGAAGTCTCTTGTGCTTTCTGATGAGAACTGATTCTGAATCGGTGCCAGTGATGGTCGGGTGTTGGGCTAGGGAAGGCCACTTCAGGGCCACCAACCAACCTTTCTATGTTCTAAGCACACTGGACCTGCACCTGGAGTTATCATCCGGGGTGCGATTTTGTATGACAGCAGGAGCACTCTTGTCGTTATCCCGAGTACGCTGACATCAAATTTATGGTGATTTGATCTGTTGTGGTGCCATTCGTGAAAAACATTCAAGGAAGTGTTTTACAACAGAATAACACAGGCCCATATACCGCTGTTGTAAACCAACAAACTCCACAGAGTGCCGATATGTTGCCTTGGACTGCTCGAGCAACAGATTTGTCTCCAACCGAGCATATATGAACATCATCAGATGACCGCTCCATCGTCACCAACAATCTGTCTTGTCCGACCACCTGTACAACACAATGGATGCAAGTTGGCATGCTTGCAGTCAACATTCTGACAGATACACCGGTTACTAACCTGTGAACATTTCACATTTGCAGTGGCTTAGCTCGCGCTTATATTAACTTGTGATCTTCCAACGTTAATGATTCACACATTTAACGTAGACAAAAGTATTCCCGAAATTTCAGTACTTAACGTTAACAATTTTTTACTGTTAATATTTTTTTCGTTAGCGCATTATGAATTACATGTACAAAATTGCTTTTAAAATATAGACCATATTTGTAAAGAAACAATAAATAAATGAAATGTACCATATGTTGTGGCGGACGAAAATGCATTCGCTGTTACAACGCCAAGTTCCTTGTTTTTTTCCAGGAAGAGGTACGTGGAACTATACAGCATAAAATATAAGTGCATTTTATTAAAATATACAGTGTGGTCCATTGATCGTGACCGGGCCAAATATCTCACGAAAGAAGCCTCAAACTAAAAAACCACAAAGAACGAAAGTCGTCTAGCTTGAAGGGGGAAACCAGATCGCGCTATCGTTGGCCCGCTAGATGGCGCTGCCATAGGTCAAACGGACACCAACTGCGTTTTTTTTAAATAGGAACTCCCATGTTTTATTACATATTCGTGTAGTACGCAAAGAAATATGAATGTTTTAGTTGTACCACTTTTTTCGCTTTTTAATAGATAGCGCTGTAATAGTCACAAACATATCACTCACAATTTTAGACGAACAGTTGGTAACAGGTAGGTTTTTTAAATTAAAATACAGAACGTATGTACGTTTGAACATTTTATTCAGGTTGTTCAAATGTGATACATGTACCTTTGTGAACTTATCATTTCTGAGAACGCATGCTGTTAGAGCATGGTTACATGTAAATACCACATTAATGCAATAAATGCTCAAAATGATGTCCGCCAACATCAATGCATTTGGCAATACGTGTAACGACATTCCTTCCGTAATGTTCGCACATGCATTGACAATGCACTGACTCATGTTGCCAGCTGTTGTCGGTTGATCACGATAGCAAACATCCTTCAACTTTCCCCACAGAAAGAAATCCGGGGACGTCATATCCGGTGAACGTGGGGACCATGGTATGGTGCTTCGACGACCAATCAACCTGTCATGAAATATGCTATTCAATACCGCTTCAACCGCACGCCAGCTATGTGCCGGACATCCATCGTGTTGGAAGTACATCGCCATTCTGTGATGCAGTGAAACATCTTGTAGTAACATCGGTAGAACATTACGTAAGATATCAGCATACATTGCATCACTTAGATTGCCATCGATAAAATGGGGGCCAATTCTCCTTCCTCCCATAATGCCGCACCATACATTAACCCGCCAAGGTCGCTGATGTTCCACTTGTTGCAGCCTTCGTGGATGTTCCGTTGCCCAATAGTGCATATTATGCCGGTTTGCGTTACCACTGTTGGTGAATGACGCTTCGTCGCTAAATAGAACGCGTGCAAAAAATCTGTCATTGTCCCGTAATTTCTCTTGTGCCCAGAAGTGTACACGACGTTCAAAGTCGTCGCCATGCAATTCCTGGTGCATAGAAATATGGTACGGGTGCAATCGATGTCGGCGTAGCATTCTCAAAACCGACGTTTTTAGATTCCAGATTCTCGCGCAATTTCTCTGCTACTGATGTGCGGATTAGCCGCGACAGCAGCTAAAACACCTACTTGGGCATCATTATTTGTGGCAGGTCGTGACTGAAGTTTCGCATGAGGCTGAACACTTCCTGTCTCCTTAAATAACATAACTATTCGGCGAACGGTCCGGACATTTGGATGATGTCATCCAGGATACCGAGCAGCTTACATAGCACACGCCCGTGGGGCATTTTGATCACAATAGCCATACATCAACACGATATCGACCTTTTGCGCAATTGGTAAACGGTCCATTTTAACACGGGTAATGTATCACGAAACTAATACCGTCCGCACTGGCGGAATGTTACGTGATACCACGTACTTATACCTTTGTGACTTTTACAGCGCCATCTATCACAAAGCGAAAAAAGTGGTCCAGCTAAAACATTCATATTTCTTAACGTACTACACGTATATGTAATTAAGAATGGGAGTTCGTATTTAAAAAAAACTGAGTTGATATCCGTTTGACCTATGGCAGCGGCATCTACCGGCCCAACCATAGCGCCATCTGGTTTTCCCCTTTAAGCTAGACAAGTTTTGTTCTTTGTAGTTTTTTGGTTTGACGCTTATTTCGTGAGATATTTGGCCCAGTCACTATCAGTGGACCACCCTGTAGACATAATGATTTTTCTTAACTTCGTACAATCCATTTCCATAGGCGTGGTCTGAGTATTTACAACTAGCTCTTAATATTAAAGTATGGCTTGACACAGACAAATTTACAAGTCTCTTCACCTGAAGTGTAATTGACATAATATTCTGCCTAAGACGTTCAGTACACTGGTGGCGTATCTTGGACGATGCTGTCGTCTTGACCAGTGACTGCATTCCTACGCTCAGCCGTAAATGGACCACCGATTGCGGTTGCGTAGCGCAGCTCCAGGAGGCGCGGCTACGGCGTTTCTCGTTCATCGGTGTCTTCTACAGTCGTTTTCTGTGGTTTAATGGCTTTGGCATACATTACAAATGGTGTGCCATGTTCAGGGTCTGTTAATTGTTAGCACTGAGTGGCAGGATTAGTTGTAACGCCTGTGGCTCTTTGTCATAGTGAACTATGACTTGTTACACATTACGAGGTTTCTACTGAAAATGTGAATGAACGACCTTGAAAGACGACATTTACGAAGCGGCAGTTAGGTGTATTTACCGTCAGAAAATTATGTCAGTTGTTGAAAACATGTAGCACAACATTCTGCGGTATTTCGTGTGAGCCATAAATAATATTCGTAGTCTAGATTCTTGCAATCGTGGCAGAAAACGATCTTAATTGATGTTGTACATGCATGCCACTGTTTAATAAGCAAGCATATTCCACCCTCATGTCGTAGTACCGTGACATAAATATCTCTAACCTACTCGCCCGAACACCTATTGATCGATACCAGCCAACACATCGTTTGCTTTTGATTAAAAGGAAGTCTATGATTCCTTGGGCTATATTCACTCACGCGAAAGGCCTCTGTACTTGGACAGAAAATAACCTTTCGACTAAAATATAAGAATGTCTAAAACTTGCTGTCTCTCTTCACAAAAATCATTTCACAGCACTTTTATGTCCTCGAAGTTTTCTTTTGGGAAAGTTCACGTGCTCACAACTGTGTGAATTCCTCCATATAATAAATTTCCCCTCGACTTTTGGCTTTTGTCAAAACAAAAGGCAGTCAACGAGAAACCGCGATGTTTTCTCTCAGTCAAATTGTGTCATAAATTTCTTTTTCACAAACTCGATTCCATACATCCACATTATTTATCTGACAATCCTACATAATCTTCAACATTTCTCTGTAGCACCACACTGCAATAGTTTCTATTCCATTTTTGTCGTAACTGTTTATTGCCCACGTTTTGTTCCCATACAAGGCTACACTCCACTAAAAATTTCTCTTGTAATGGAAGCGCTTTTCTTGCTGTTGACAGTCTACACTTTATGTCCTTCCTGCCTCGACCATCGGTACTTATTTTGCGTTCTCAGCAACAATATTCATCCATTAATTTTACTGTCTCATTTCCGCTTCTAGTTGTCTCAGAATCGCCTGATTTAATTCGACCACATTCCATTACCTTTGTTTTATTTTTGTTGATATTCCTTTATAACCTCTCGAATAATAACCGCTGCACTTGTAAATAACTAGTTCGACTGGTTTCGTAGCCGAGAAAGCACGTCATCAGGTTAAATATAGTGAATCACGACATTAAATAGACAAGGGATGTTCGATCCCATACACGTTGCGAATTTCATGTTGTGATTCACCATATTTAACCTGATGATGGGGCATCCAGGGTACGAAATCGACCAATAAATAAATTATTAAAAAAGCAGCCAAGCCATTGTTATTCAAAATGTGTACTTGTGACTTCGGCTGCCCTTCGTACAAGATAATGTATAACTTTACAACATATTTCAATACACCATCTATTCCGTCCAGCTACTCTATGAAGTACTTTGCCGTGTCTGACATTGCAACATTTCAACCTTAATGTTTCATTTCTTTTGCCTGGAGATTAATTCCTTTCCCATATAGCTCCTTGATTTCCTTTACAACGTGCTCACTGTACACACAGAGTAACATTGTGAATAGATAGAAGTCGTGCCTACTCCTTTCTAAACTTTTACTGCCCTTTCACATCCTTCGACTCCTATGATTGGAGTCTGATTTCTGAATACGTTGTAGGCAACCTGTGGTTCCTGGTATTATGTAGTTACTACCATCACAATTCCAAATATTGCATTCCTATCAACTCTGGCAAACGCTTTCCCCATCTTGAGTATCTTCTAAGACAATACTCAACCAAAATACTCAAGTGAATGCGAGCCAGTACATACTGTCATTGTATTGAAGACTAAGGACTGTTAATTACACTCCAAGACAAGGAAATCCACACACCACGAAGGAATCAGCCGAATGGGCCGAAAATTGGTTGGTGTGATGTACGTGTACAGACAAACAAATGATTATAATTTCACAAAAAAATTGGATGATTTATTCAAGGGAAGGAGCTTCACAAACTGAGCAAGACAATAACGCGTTGGTCCAACCCTTGGCCATCATTAGGCAGTTATTCAGATTTACATTGACTGATAGAGTAGTTGGATGTCTTCCAGAAGAAATTTGGTCCCAAATTCTATCCAACTGGCTCGTTATATCGTCAGTATCCCGAGCTGTTTGTAGGGCCTGCCCACAATGATCCAAACTCTCTCAATTGGAGAGAGATCTGGTGACCTCGCTGGCCAAGGCATGGATTGTCAAGCACGAAGTCAAGATGAAGAAACTCTCGCCGTGTACGGGAAGGCATTATCTTGCTGAAATGTAAGTCGAGGATGGCTTGCCATGAATTACAACCAAACGGGGAGTAGAATGTCGTCGACGTACCGCTGTGGTGCAAATGCCGTGTTGTGGTGCGTCGTCTGTCTTTTTTTTTCTTGGAGTGTTTTCATCTGTCTTTGCGCTATGTTTGACATCGTTTTTCAAGACAAGTGTCATAGATCATTGCCCGTATACTTCCCAACAATATGCCCTGAGCATCAGTTTCCACCTTTCATGTTATTGCGATTGGTTGAAATTTATATTATTTATAAATATGTTATTATTACGTATTGCTAAACGCAGTGTAATCTTTTTGGTACATACGATAAATATTCATACAATACAATTTCCATAAACTCTATTATTTCCCCTGTTCAGAGTTACCACTACGCCAGTCCTCTTTATCTTCTGCAACGAGGCCCTGACTCATCAGCGAGTGGAACATTGAGAGAATTTTAGAAGCCGTAAGGAGGACGGGTGGAGAATACTCAGGAGAACGTCGTTATCAGGAGAAACAAAACTGGTGTTCTACGGATAGGAGCGTGGAATGTCAGATCCCTTAATCGGGCAGGTAGGTTAGAAAATTTAAAAAGGGGAATGGATAGGTTAAAGTTAAATATAGTGGGAATTAGTGAATTTCGGTGGCAGGAGAAACAAGACTTCTGGTCAGGAGAATACAGGCTTATAAATACAAAATCAAATAGGAGTAATTCAGGAGTAGTTTCAATAATGAATAAAACAATACGAATTTGGGTAAGCTACTATCAACAGTATAGTGACCGCATTATTGTTGCCAAGATAGACACGAAGCCCACGCCTACCACAGAAGTAAGCTTATATGCCTACTAACTCCGCAGATGACGAAGAGATTGAAGAGATGTATGACGACATAAAAGAAACTATTCAGATAGTGAAGGGACACGAAAATTTAATGCTCATGGGTGACCGGAATTCGATACTAGGAAAAGGAAGAGAAGGAAAAGTAGTAGATGAATATGGAATGGGGGTAAGGAATGAAAGAGGAAGCCGCCTTGTAGAATTTTGCACAGAGCATAACTCGATCATATCTAACACTTTGTTCAAGAATCATGAAAGAAGGTTGTATACGTGGAAGAGGCCTGGAGACACTGGAAAGTTTCAGATAGATTATATAACGGTAAGACAGAGGTTTAGGAACAAGGTTTTAAATTGTAAGACATTTCCAGAGGCAGATGGGGACTCTGACCACAATCTATTGGTTATGAACTGTAAATTAAAACTAAAGAAACTGCAAAAAGTTGGGAATTTAAGGAGATGGGACCTGGATAAACCGAAATAACCAGAGGTTGTAGTGAGTTTCAGAGAGAGCATTAGGGAACGAATGACAAGAATGGGGGAAAGAAATACAGTACATGAAGAATGGGTAGCTTTGAGGGGTGAAATAGCGAAGGCAGCAGAGGATCAAACAGATAAAAATAAGAGGGCTAGTAGAAATCCTTGGGTAACAGAAGAGATAACGAATTTAATTGATGAAAGGAGAAAACGTAAAAATGCGGTAAAGATTTATGAGACAGGCGTTATATCCTCAGACTTCACAAGAATCCCAAAGATAACAGGTGTTGACAGGTGTGAAAATCACCGAACTATCAGTTTAATAAGTCACTGCTGCAAAATACTAACACGAATTCTTTACACACGAATGGATACACCGGTAGAAGCCGACCTTGGGAAAGATTAGTAGAAATGTTGAAACATGTGAGGCAATGCTGACCTTACGGTTTATCTTAGAAGACAGATTAAGGAAAGGCAAACCTACGTTCCTAGTATTTGTAGACTTAGAGAAAGCTTTTGACAATGTTGACTAGAATACTCTCTTTCAAATTCTGAAGGTTGTAGAGGTAAAATACAGGGAGCGAAAGGCTATTTAATATTTGTACAGAAACCAGATGATAGTTACAAGAGTCGAGGGTCATCAAAGGGAAGCAGTGGTTGGGAAGGGAGTGAGACAGGGTTGTAGCCTATTCACGATGTTATTCAATTTGTATATTGAGCACGCAGGAAAGGAAATAACAGAAAAATTCGGAGTAGGAATTAAAATCAGTGGAGAAGAAATAAAAACTTCGAAGTTTGACGATGACGTAATTCTGTTAGAGACAGCAAAGGACCTGGAAGAGCAGTTGAACGGAATGGACAATGTCTTGAAAGAAGGATAGAAGATGAACATCAACAAAAGCAAAACGAGGATAATCGAATGTAGTCAAATTAAGTTAAGTGATGCTGAGGGAATTAGATTAGGAAATGAGACACTTAAAGTAGTAGATGAGCTTTTTCTATTTGGGGAGCAAAATAACTGATGATGGTCGAAGTAGAGAAGATATAAAATGTGGACTGGCAATGGCAAGGAAAGTGTTTCTGATGAAGAGAAATTTGACATACTGCCTATTGGCTTCTGTCTCGGGTTCTTCGGCCGACGTTCATCTAATGATTTTCCTGACGTTTCGCCAGCACGAGTGGCTGGCATTGTCAAAGCTTCACCCTCCATTGCCGGTGGTGAACTGGAGCCGAGCTCGCGGGCGCAGGCTATATGTATCTGGCGCGCCAACGTCCGAGGGCTTCTCCGCGGTCATTTCCGGTGCGGTTCTCCTCTTGCTACCTGCGACGGTCGTTCGCTGCAGTACGGGAAGCCAGGATCCGTTGACCTTAAGGCTTTCCTCTTTCTTGTTCAAACTGTTCGCGTGTTTTTGTATTTCTACAGCTTCTCTGAACAAGCGCGTGTGATAGTGCTTCTCTACAGCCAGAACTTCCGTGTCGGCGAATTTTATTACATGGTCGGTCTCATTCAGTGCGTGCGCTGCCACGGCCGATTTCTCCACCTGCCCCAACCTGCAATGTCGCTTATGCTCTTTGATCCTGGTGCTAATGGATCGTCCAGTCATTCCGACATAAACTTTTCCGCATGTGCATGGTATGCGGTATATTCCCGACATTGCAAGTGGGTCTCTTTTCTCCTTCGCCGATCTAAGACACTCTTTGATGTTCCTTGTCGGTTTGAAAATCGTCTTTACGCCATGTTTGCGCAATATACGGCCGATTCTGTCCGTCACTCTGGGACTGTATGGCAGAAAGGCCGTACCCGACAATTCTTTTTCCGGTTCCTTACTTCGCCGAGGTTTGGGCTCTGTTACACTTCTAATATAATTTGTGGAGTAACCATTGCTCCTCAGGACAGTTTCCAGGTGTTGCATTTCTCGTTTGAGGTGTTGCGGCTCACATATTCGTCCTGCTCTCGTTACGAGCGTACTAATCATGCCTCTTTTCTGGCTCGGGTGGTGGTTTGACAGTTTGTGCAGGTATCGGTCCGTGTGAGTCGGTTTTCGATACACGCTGTGTCCCAGATCTTCGCCGTCCCTTGTGACCAGAACATCTAGAAATGGCAGTTTCTTGTCCTTTTCTACTTCCATGGTAAATGTTATGTTGGCATGGAGGCTGTTCAAGTGTCTTAGGAAGTCACTGAGCTGTTCTTCACCATGGCTCCACACCACGAAAGTATCATCGACGTACCTGTACCACACCTTAGGTTTGCAAGTCGCCGAGTCCAGTGCCTGTGCTTCGAATTGTTCCATGAAGAAGTTGGCCACCACTGGACTGAGAGGACTACCCATGGCGACGCCTTCCAGCTGTTCGTAGAAATCGCCATTCCACGTGAAATAGCTCGTGGTGAGACATGCATGGAAGAGCTTTCTGATGTCTAGCGGAAAAATGGAACCGATGTGCTCCAGAGCGTCACTGAGTGGCACTTTCGTAAATAACGAAACAACATCAAAGCTGACCAGGATGTCGTTTGGTGCAAGTTTCAGGTTCTTCAGCTTCTCAATGAAATGTCCTGAGTCCTTAATGTATGTGTCGGTCTTCCCCACGTGTGGCTGGAGCATCGAGGCCAAGTGTTTTGCCAGTTTATATGTCGGTGATCCAGGAGCGCTAACGATCGGTCTCAGTGGAACGTTGTTCTTATGGATCTTGGGTAATCCATACAGCCGAGGTGGTAGGGCTTCTGTGTTGCGCAGGTTTCTCTGTATGTCCGCCGGCAGAGAAGACGCCTTGCTTAATCGATTCGTATTCCGTGTGATACGTTGCGTCGGATCTGCGCTTAGTTTTCGGTACGTCGTCGGATCTAATAGGTCTCGGTGGCCACGAAAGCCTCAACAATTTTGTATTACGCCTCTACGGGGAGGAGATTTGCAGATTGTACCGACGCCTTGACCAACGACGGAAGAAGAAAGCGCGACTGATGTCCTCTCTCGCCTTTCTGTCACGTTGCCGAGATGAACGTGCTACACCGAAGTTCTTGAGACGTAAGCGCCTATTCACCACCGCCCAAGCACATCGTATCTACGACAGAATGGAACGAGCTTTTCTTCGTGAGCGAATACATACAACACGGAGAGACTTGGCAAGAACGGATCAGGAACTTCTGGACCTTTTCTATCAACTAAGTAGCAGAATGCATCGAGACCACTGGGACAAGATTGACAGCATCACTCACAGGAGCATGCAGAACGAACTCGAGCGCTGCACCGATCGACAGAAGAAAAAGTTTGAAAGATGCCGGAAGCACACCGACAAGGCGACTCCCGACATGTCACACACAGTGGTCAACCTCACTGAACGACAATTGACCGAAGAGGAAGTGTCTGTTCTTCAAAAAGGAGGGAATTTCGCTATCATCCCGAGAACTATACCTATGGAAGACATCATTGCCAACACCGAAGCAGCCATTCGTACCCTTCCTTGTGAAAGGGCAGAGGAAATACGCACGGAAACAGCCAGGATACTGCGCCGAGCAAAACCACCAGCTTGCAACCTGAAGAAAGAAGAGGTACAAGCCATTAAGAATCTCAACGCCGACAAGAGTATATTGGTACTGCCTGCCGATAAGGGGAATGCGACCGTCGTAATGAAGACCGAAGATTATGAGCAAAAGATCCGAGACCTATTAGATCCGACGACGTACCGAAAACTAAGCGCAGATCCGACGCAACGTATCACACGGAATACGAATCGATTAATCAAGGCGTCTTCTCTGCCGACGGACATACAGAGAAACCTGCGCAACACAGAAGCCCTACCACCTCGGCTGTATGGATTACCCAAGATCCATAAGAACAACGTTCCACTGAGACCGATCGTTAGCGCTCCTGGATCACCGACATATAAACTGGCAAAACACTTGGCCTCGATGCTCCAGCCACACGTGGGGAAGACCGACACATACATTAAGGACTCAGGACATTTCATTGAGAAGCTGAAGAAACTGAAACTTGCACCAAACGACATCCTGGTCAGCTTTGATGTTGTTTCGTTATTTACGAAAGTGCCACTCAGTGACGCTCTGGAGCACATCGGTTCCATTTTTCCGCTAGACATCAGAAAGCTCTTCCATGCATGTCTCACCACGAGCTATTTCACGTGGAATGGCGATTTCTACGAACAGCTGGAAGGCGTCGCCATGGGTAGTCCTCTCAGTCCAGTGGTGGCCAACTTCTTCATGGAACAATTCGAAGCACAGGCACTGGACTCGGCGACTTGCAAACCTAAGGTGTGGTACAGGTACGTCGATGATACTTTCGTGGTGTGGAGCCATGGTGAAGAACAGCTCAGTGACTTCCTAAGACACTTGAACAGCCTCCATGCCAACACAACATTTACCATGGAAGTAGAAAAGGACAAGAAACTGCCATTTCTAGATGTTCTGGTCACAAGGGACGGCGAAGATCTGGGACACAGCGTGTATCGAAAACCGACTCACACGGACCGATACCTGCACAAACTGTCAAACCACCACCCGAGCCAGAAAAGAGGCATGATTAGTACGCTCGTAACGAGAGCAGGACGAATATGTGAGCCGCAACACCTCAAACGAGAAATGCAACACCTGGAAACTGTCCTGAGGAGCAATGGTTACTCCACAAATTATATTAGAAGTGTAACAGAGCCCAAACCTCGGCGAAGTAAGGAACCGGAAAAAGAATTTCGGGTACGGCCTTTCTGCCATACATTCCCAGAGTGACGGACAGAATCGGCCGTATATTGCGCAAACATGGCGTAGAGACGATTTTCAAACCGACAAGGAAGATCAAAGAGTGTCTTAGATCGGCGAAGGAGAAAAGAGACCCACTTGCAATGTCGGGAATATACCGCATACCATGCACATGCGGAAAAGTTTATGTCGGAATGACTGGACGATCCATTAACACCAGGATCAAAGAGCATAAGCGACATTGCAGGTTGGGGCAGGTGGAGAAATCGGCCGTGGCAGAGCACACACTGAATGAGACCGACCATGTAATAAAATTCGCCGACACGGAAGTTCTGGCTGTAGAGAAGCACTATCACACGCGCTTGTTCAGAGAAGCTGTAGAAATATAAAAACACGCGAACAGTTTGAACAAGAAAGAGGAAAGCCTTAAGGTCAACGGATCCTGGCTTCCCGTACTGCAGCGAACGACCGTCGCAGGTAGCAAGAGGAGAACCGCACCGGAAATGACCGCGGAGAAGCCCTCGGACGTTGGCGCGCCAGGTACATATAGCCTGCGCCCGCGAGCTCGGCTCCAGTTCACCACCGGCAATGGAGGGTGAAGCTTTGACAATGCCAGCCACTCGTGCTGGCGAAACGTCAGGAAAATCATTAGATGAACGTCGGCCGAAGAACCCGAGACAGAAGCCAATAGGCAGTTTGTCAACAAGTGGCCACGAAAGCCTCAACAATTTTGTATTACGCCTCTACGGGGAGGAGATTTGCAGATTGTACCGACGCCTTGACCAACGACGGAAGAAGAAAGCGCGACTGATGTCCTCTCTCGCCTTTCTGTCACGTTGCCGAGATGAACGTGCTACACCCAAGTTCTTGAGATGTAAGCGCCTATTCACCACCGCCCAAGCACATCGTATCTACGACAGAATGGAACGAGCTTTTCTTCGTGAGCGAATACATACAACACGGAGAGACTTGGCAAGAACGGATCAGGAACTTCTGGACCTTTTCTATCAACTAAGTAGCAGAATGCATCGAGACGACTGGGACAAGATTGACAGCATCACTCACAGGAGCATGCAGAACGAACTCGAGCGCTGCACCGATCGACAGAAGAAAAAGTTTGAAAGATGCCGAAAGCACACCGACAAGGCGACTCCCGACATGTCACACACAGTGGTCAACCTCACTGAACGACAATTGACCGAAGAGGAAGTGTCTGTTCTTCAAAAAGGAGGGAATTTCGCTATCATCCCGAGAACTATACCTATGGAAGACTTCATTGCCAACACCGAAGCAGCCATTCGTACCCTTCCTTGTGAAAGGGCAGAGGAAATACGCACGGAAACAGCCAGGATACTGCGCCGAGCAAAACCACCAGCTTGCAACCTGAAGAAAGAAGAGGTACAAGCCATTAAGAATCTCAACGCCGACAAGAGTATATTGGTACTGCCTGCCGATAAGGGGAATGCGACCGTCGTAATGAAGACCGAAGATTATGAGCAAAAGATCCGAGACCTATTAGATCCGACGACGTACCGAAAACTAAGCGCAGATCCGACGCATGGTATCACACGGAATACGAATCGATTAAGCAAGGCGTCTTCTCTGCCGGCGGACATACAGAGAAACCTGCGCAACACAGAAGCCCTACCACCTCGGCTGTATGGATTACCCAAGATCCATAAGAACAACGTTCCACTGAGACCGATCGTTAGCGCTCCTGGATCACCGACATATAAACTGGCAAAACACTTGGCCTCGATGCTCCAGCCACACGTGGGGAAGACCGACACATACATTAAGGACTCAGGACATTTCATTGAGAAGCTGAAGAAACTGAAACTTGCACCAAACGACATCCTGGTCAGCTTTGACGTTGTTTCGTTATTTACGAAAGTGCCACTCAGTGACGCTCTGGAGCACATCGGTTCCATTTTTCCGCTAGACATCAGAAAGCTCTTCCATGCATGTCTCACCACGAGCTATTTCACGTGGAATGGCGATTTCTACGAACAGCTGGAAGGCGTCGCCATGGGTAGTCCTCTCAGTCCAGTGGTGGCCAACTTCTTCATGGAACAATTCGAAGCACAGGCACTGGACTCGGCGACTTGCAAACCTAAGGTGTGGTACAGGTACGTCGATGATACTTTCGTGGTGTGGAGCCATGGTGAAGAACAGCTCAGTGACTTCCTAAGACACTTGAACAGCCTCCATGCCAACATAACATTTACCATGGAAGTAGAAAAGGACAAGAAACTGCCATTTCTAGATGTTCTGGTCACAAGGGACGGCGAAGATCTGGGACACAGCGTGTATCGAAAACCGACTCACACGGACCGATACCTGCACAAACTGTCAAACCACCACCCGAGCCAGAAAAGAGGCATGATTAGTACGCTCGTAACGAGAGCAGGACGAATATGTGAGCCGCAACACCTCAAACGAGAAATGCAACACCTGGAAACTGTCCTGAGGAGCAATGGTTACTCCACAAATTATATTAGAAGTGTAACAGAGCCCAAACCTCGGCGAAGTAAGGAACCGGAAAAAGAATTGTCGGGTACGGCCTTTCTGCCATACATTCCCAGAGTGACGGACAGAATCGGCCGTATATTGCGCAAACATGGCGTAAAGACGATTTTCAAACCGACAAGGAAGATCAAAGAGTGTCTTAGATCGGCGAAGGTGAAAAGAGACCCACTTGCAATGTCGGGAATATACCGCATACCATGCACATGCGGAAAAGTTTATGTCGGAATGACTGGACGATCCATTAACACCAGGATCAAAGAGCATAAGCGACATTGCAGGTTGGGGCAGGTGGAGAAATCGGCCGTGGCAGAGCACGCACTGAATGAGACCGACCATGTAATAAAATTCGCCGACACGGAAGTTCTGGCTGTAGAGAAGCACTATCACACGCGCTTGTTCAGAGAAGCTGTAGAAATACAAAAACACGCGAACAGTTTGAACAAGAAAGAGGAAAGCCTTAAGGTCAACGGATCCTGGCTTCCCGTACTGCAGCGAACGACCGTCGCAGGTAGCAAGAGGAGAACCGCACCGGAAATGACCGCGGAGAAGCCCTCGGACGTTGGCGCGCCAGGTACATATAGCCTGCGCCCGCGAGCTCGGCTCCAGTTCACCACCGGCAATGGAGGGTGAAGCTTTGACAATGCCAGCCACTCGTGCTGGCGAAACGTCAGGAAAATCATTAGATGAACGTCGGCCGAAGAACCCGAGACAGAAGCCAATAGGCAGTTTGTCAACAAGTGGCCACGAAAGCCTCAACAATTTTGTATTACGCCTCTACGGGGAGGAGATTTGCAGATTGTACCGACGCCTTGACCAACGACGGAAGAAGAAAGCGCGACTGATGTCCTCTCTCGCCTTTCCGTCACGTTGCCGAGATGAACGTGCTACACCGAAGTTCTTGAGATGTAAGCGCCTATTCACCACCACCCAAGCACATCGTATCTACGACAGAATGGAACGAGCTTTTCTTCGTGAGCGAATACATACAACACGGAGAGACTTGGCAAGAACGGATCAGGAACTTCTGGACCTTTTCTATCAACTAAGTAGCAGAATGCATCGAGACCACTGGGACAAGATTGACAGCATCACTCACAGGAGCATGCAGAACGAACTCGAGCGCTGCACCGATCGACAGAAGAAAAAGTTTGAAAGATGCCGGAAGCACACCGACAAGGCGACTCCCGACATGTCACACACAGTGGTCAACCTCACTGAACGACAATTGACCGAAGAGGAAGTGTCTGTTCTTCAAAAAGGAGGGAATTTCGCTATCATCCCGAGAACTATACCTATGGAAGACATCATTGCCAACACCGAAGCAGCCATTCGTACCCTTCCTTGTGAAAGGGCAGAGGAAATACGCACGGAAACAGCCAGGATACTGCGCCGAGCAAAACCACCAGCTTGCAACCTGAAGAAAGAAGAGGTACAAGCCATTAAGAATCTCAACGCCGACAAGAGTATATTGGTACTGCCTGCCGATAAGGGGAATGCGACCGTCGTAATGAAGACCGAAGATTATGAGCAAAAGATCCGAGACCTATTAGATCCGACGACGTACCGAAAACTAAGCGCAGATCCGACGCAACGTATCACACGGAATACGAATCGATTAATCAAGGCGTCTTCTCTGCCGACGGACATACAGAGAAACCTGCGCAACACAGAAGCCCTACCACCTCGGCTGTATGGATTACCCAAGATCCATAAGAACAACGTTCCACTGAGACCGATCGTTAGCGCTCCTGGATCACCGACATATAAACTGGCAAAACACTTGGCCTCGATGCTCCAGCCACACGTGGGGAAGACCGACACATACATTAAGGACTCAGGACATTTCATTGAGAAGCTGAAGAAACTGAAACTTGCACCAAACGACATCCTGGTCAGCTTTGATGTTGTTTCGTTATTTACGAAAGTGCCACTCAGTGACGCTCTGGAGCACATCGGTTCCATTTTTCCGCTAGACATCAGAAAGCTCTTCCATGCATGTCTCACCACGAGCTATTTCACGTGGAATGGCGATTTCTACGAACAGCTGGAAGGCGTCGCCATGGGTAGTCCTCTCAGTCCAGTGGTGGCCAACTTCTTCATGGAACAATTCGAAGCACAGGCACTGGACTCGGCGACTTGCAAACCTAAGGTGTGGTACAGGTACGTCGATGATACTTTCGTGGTGTGGAGCCATGGTGAAGAACAGCTCAGTGACTTCCTAAGACACTTGAACAGCCTCCATGCCAACATAACATTTACCATGGAAGTAGAAAAGGACAAGCAACTGCCATTTCTAGATGTTCTGGTCACAAGGGACGGCGAAGATCTGGGACACAGCGTGTATCGAAAACCGACTCACACGGACCGATACCTGCACAAACTGTCAAACCACCACCCGCGCCAGAAAAGAGGCATGATTAGTACGCTCGTAACGAGAGCAGGACGAATATGTGAGCCGCAACACCTCAAACGAGAAATGCAACACCTGGAAACTGTCCTGAGGAGCAATGGTTACTCCACAAATTATATTAGAAGTGTAACAGAGCCCAAACCTCGGCGAAGTAAGGAACCGGAAAAAGAATTGTCGGGTACGGCCTTTCTGCCAGACATTCCCAGAGTGATGGACAGAATCGGCCGTATATTGCGCAAACATGGCGTAAAGACGATTTTCAAACCGACAAGGAAGATCAAAGAGTGTCTTAGATCGGCGAAGGAGAAAAGAGACCCACTTGCAATGTCGGGAATATACCGCATACCATGCACATGCGGAAAAGTTTATGTCGGAATGACTGGACGATCCATTAACACCAGGATCAAAGAGCATAAGCGACATTGCAGGTTGGGGCAGGTGGAGAAATCGGCCGTGGCAGAGCACGCACTGAATGAGACCGACCATGTAATAAAATTCGCCGACACGGAAGTTCTGGCTGTAGAGAAGCACTATCACACGCGCTTGTTCAGAGAAGCTGTAGAAATACAAAAACACGCGAACAGTTTGAACAAGAAAGAGGAAAGCCTTAAGGTCAACGGATCCTGGCTTCCCGTACTGCAGCGAACGACCGTCGCAGGTAGCAAGAGGAGAACCGCACCGGAAATGACCGCGGAGAAGCCCTCGGACGTTGGCGCGCCAGGTACATATAGCCTGCGCCCGCGAGCTCGGCTCCAGTTCACCACCGGCAATGGAGGGTGAAGCTTTGACAATGCCAGCCACTCGTGCTGGCGAAACGTCAGGAAAATCATTAGATGAACGTCGGCCGAAGAACCCGAGACAGAAGCCAATAGGCAGTTTGTCAACAAGTGGCCACGAAAGCCTCAACAATTTAGGAAGAGAAATTTGTTAACATCTTATACAGATTTAAGTGTGAGGAAGTCTTTCCTGAAAGTATTTGTATCTAGTGTAGCCATGGATGGAAGTGAAAAATACACGATAAATAGTTTAGACAATAAGAGAACAGAAGCTTTCGAAATGTGATGCTACAGAACAATCCTCAAGATCAGATGGGTAGATCACGTAACTAATGAGGAGGTACTCAGTAGAATTATGGTGTTCAATTTGAGACATAACTTGACTAGGAGAAGGGATCGTTTGGTAGGACAGATTCCGGGGCATCAAGGGATCGGCAGTTTTGTATTTGTGGGCGGCGTGGAGGGTAAAAATTGTAAATGAAGACCAAGAGATGAACACACTAAGGAGATTCAGAAGGATGTAGGTTTCAGTAGATACTTGGAGGTGAAGCAGCTTGCACAGGATAGAGAAGCATGGAGAGCTGCATCAAACCAGTCTGTGGACTGAAGACCAAAACAACAACAACAAAGGAGGAAGCAACTGTGCCAGACTCTGGAGGCCTTCTAGATCTGCCGTGCTATTTGGCAACTGCACGGTTTACGGTTCTTTGGTAGATACATAGGTTTAGACAGAAGTAGGTTTACAGTCAGCCGAAATGTGAGCTGGGAAACAGTCGCCACAGGGCGATGTATCATCAACGCAACTGTGCTGGCATGTGAGTAGGTCCCATGCATTCGGAGGCAATGGCTTCCTTATTACAATTATACTAGGAATGGATTATTCTAAGAATGTTAATGGAAGATAAACATAAAATGACATCTACCAACGACTAGCCAGGTAAGCCTTGCCATGAACTCTGAATTTATCAAAGACTACAACAAACTCTTCCAGAGACTTTATTAAAACGTCATAGTCCAACTCTGCCCTACTGGTCGCTCCGTAATATGTGTCGCAGAATATCAGATTCCTCGGCAATGACCTCCACTTCTAACTCCTGCAACACAATTATAATGACTCTAATCACATCTTTTAGTAAATAAAGATTAAATTAGATTACTCGTGTTGTTGTTTTCACAGATGCATTGTAAACAGACCCTAGTGGGTGCAGAACATGATGAAAAAAAGTAATTTAAAGTAGACATTGCGCACAAGAATTAATGTGCCTGGACACAGTATTTTTTGTACTCCAAATTCTTTCTGGAATGGTGATCACGGAAGTGGAATAAGGATTACGTCAGTCTTCATTTTCATTTACAAAGTAATAAAATTTTTGGCACTGACATGTAAATACAAATACTTTAAAATGTATTAAAAAACATGTCAAATTCTATAGTGCCAAGTACTATCCGAAGGACAAAAAATACAGTATTGAGCTTTACGTATCATAATACCACATCTTTTGGGCAGTTGGTGCTCCGCAGCTATGCATAAACCGTCGCGAAGCAACACTAAGGATCGAATATATTCAACGACTAGTTTCCATTATATTATCACGATCTGGTTAACTACTGAATGTTTAATGATTGATTGTTCACCTGCATGACTCATTTATGCTGAGCAGATGATGATGCTGTTAAAATTGATAGTCAAATAAAGCCGTACTGCAGCTTCCCGACAGCTGTTCCTTCCTTTTCATGCATTACTACATTTGAGACGCAGATTATGCAGCACATATTCTGTGTGATGTTACCAGCAATACATATTTGAATTCGTTGTGTCAGGGAATTTTTCGATGGCGTAAGAAGTGTTAGCCACCAATATGTCCTACAGAGTGCTGTGATCTTAAGCTATAACTTGTCAGTGAATTTTTTTGTGGTTTCTAGCATAAAACTGTAAACACTTGTCATGCTATATAATGGATATCCAATAATGCAACACATTTCCTGAAATTATGAAAGCAGCAGGGATACTATACAGGGAGTGAAAGATTATGCACAGTTTGCACAGAAAGCAGGCTGCAGCTACGCAGGACATGAAAGGAAAACACTAGTTCACAAGGGCTCTATTCTAGCTCATGTGTCATTCAAGCCGTACATTGGGAAAACTGTAAAGGAAACCTATGACAAAAATGAAGGGTGATTTAAAGTTCGGGGAGAAGAAATTAGAGGGTTTCCCGATGACAATGTAATTCGTCCATTGACAGCGAAAGAGTTGGAAGAGGAGCTGGTATGATCACTTTTCAATACACTATTCATTCCAGCAGTGTACTGAGAAAAGGGCATATCACATCCAAAACGAAGGTAATAGCATGTATTCGAATTAAAACTTTGCGATGCTAAGCATTTATGAATAAAATTGTTAAAAATATTTCTAGAAACGTGTAATTTGTTAACATTTAATGAAAATTTAAGTTTTAGAACGTTTGGCTTAAGTTATTTGTCTTGTGTGTAGCCCTTTATCGAAGTGAGTGACGGGTGAGAACAGTTAACAATAAGACTGTAGAACTTTCGAAAGGTACTGCTACAGGATGACGTTGATGATTAGATTCATAGATCGGTTAACTAAGAGGAGGTACTAAACCGATACATATGGCACAGCTAGACTAAAATAAGTGATCGACTAATAGCACACACCTTCAGAAGTCAGTTTCTGGCAATTATGTAGAGATAAAGAGGCACACACAGAGTAGATTAACTTGCACAGCTATGTCTCACCAGTCTCCATACTGAAGATTATAACATCTGCAACGACAACAATTAGAGTGCTATCGTAGGGAATTAAAGACTTGAGTGCAAGATATGTATAATAATCAAAAAAAGTTCAGAGAAATGAGAAAAACATTTATCAGTATATTCAACAAACATTTCGTGAATTATATGCATTCATCATGGATGTAACCCTAAATGAGCAACGGTGTGTTTTCTACCCGTTGTCTTGTTCGTAAGGACTATAAAAGAAAGAAATGTGCGGTGGAACTATCTGTTCCTTGCGCTCCTCTTTTTAACGAGTTAAACACAAGATCCCTTGAGCGGAATTTCATGATATATTTTAGTGCAAAATTATCCTAAATGTATTGTATGTAATAACATCCAAAACATCTACACCTAGTAACTGCTGAAACTCCATCCAATGTTTCATCACTGTCGGATCCTACATCACTACCTTTAAATCGGTGGTGTTAGGTATAGGGACGTAAACCCTTTTCTGAAAGTTTAATTAATTTCCATATTGCTTGTTATTGAGAGGCAGAGTAATCATGCAGAGGTTCTTGTAGCAATGGGTCTTGCTTGCTCTTAAAAACCCAAGAACAGTATTCTGAATAGTGGATACGAACACCTTCTTCCTTCCATAGATGAGTCTGAGATATTACTAGTCGTAAATTATTCGTGACATTATTTGTCACCTTATGGAAAATGTCCCAAAATGCGATTTAAAATCGAATATAATGTTCTACTGCACTTTCACTACAGATTATTTACATAATACTGATGACACGATAAAACGCCATTCTTCTGGAGGGGAAACGTATTCTTTCTTCTTTTTTATTTTTTCAATTCGGGCAAAAGTACGATCACATGCCATAAATGATTGTCCCTGCTGAGGACAATGGTGATACATCTTTATAAATGTACCAGGTGATTATAATTAAAGTGCAGCTACTAACAGAGGTCCAGTGTGGGCGGTAATTGTCGTATAACAGTGAAACTTCGTAGATATTCTAAAGCATTAATGCAGAACAGATTTATACCGGAAAAAAATTAGTTCGAAATTTGGCCACCAAGTCCAATCTGGCACTACGATACGAGAAAAACAAAGTTTCTATATGTCATGGATTAGGAACTGGGCGTAGGCAGAAAAGATCAAACAAGTGAGAAAAGCATACTGTCCATTTTATTATTAAGCACCACTTACACAAACCGAAGACGTCGACACATGCTGCAACCGTAAAACCCAAGTGATCCGCAGTTGCTCGCAGCAGTTCCGGTGGAATGTTTGCAACATGTTTCTGTGCACTGGCCTTCAGTAGAGACCGAACGTGTCCCTGGTAAATGCGCTCTTCTAGATATCCCCAGAGCCAAGAGGGACATGGATTCAGATCAGGTGATCTTGCAGGCCATGCATCTGGAAAACTTGAGATAAGACGTCCGTGCGAGGGTGCATTAACCAAATGTTTCACTGGAGCGAGCATCATGAGCTGTTGCCCCATTTTGCATGGTTTCCACACAGCTGCGCTCTTTCAAAGCAGGAATCACACATCTGTACAAGGAGATATCGATAACGTGCAGAGGTCGCGCACCCCTGACAGGCTCCCTGGGTGTTTTCTCTTCGAAGAAGAACGGATCGAGAACAAAGGTGCTTGTGAAACCACACCACACAGCCACATACGGCGAGTGTAATGGCACTTCGTGGGCGACACGTGGTTAAACAGTACCCAAGATTCAGCATTTCTGTATATTCACTGTACCCGGTAGTGTAAAATCTGCCTGTCATCTCATATAACAACGCCAGGCCACACTACATCAATTTCGATAACTGTCAGAAACCGAACAGCAAAGTCGTTGTTGCGGCGCGTGATGTTTCAGTTGCATTCAACCTTCACGAGGACCCATCACACTTGTGGCTTGAAGCCAAAAGTCTAAAATCATTTGTAAGATTCTTGTTCTCAAACACCGGCTGATCAGAACTGCCCATGATCTGCCTGTGCAATAAGATACATCTAAAACTAGTAACCAGGGACAAGCGAGGTATTACTTATTGAGGTCCTGCAGTTGCTTTTGCTACTTGTTACTGTCATGCCCTGTGTCATTCTACACTACTGGCCATTAAAATTGCTACACCAAGAAGAATTCGTTAGACAAATATATTATACTAGAACTGATATGTGTTTACATTTTCACGCAATGTGGGTGCATAGATCTTGAGAAATCAATACCCAGAACAACCACTTCTGGCCGTAATAACGGCCTTGATACGCCTGGGCATTGAGTCAAACAGAGCTTGGATGGCGTGTACAGGTACAGCTGCCCATGGAGCTTCAACACGATACCACAGTTCATCAAGAGTAGTGACTGGCGTATTGTGACGAGTCAGTTGCTCGGCCACCATTGACCAGACGTTTTCAATTAGTGAGAGATCTGGAGAATGTGTTGGCCAGGGCAGCAGTCGAACATTTTCTGTATCCAGAAAGGCCCGCACAGGACCTACAACATGCGGTCGTGCACTATGCTGATGAAATGTAGGGTTTCGCAGGGATTGAATGAAGGGTTGAGCCACGGGTCGTAACACATCTGAAATGTAACGTCCATTGTTCAATGTGCCGTCAATGCGAACAAGAGGTGACCGAGACGTGTAACCAATGGCACCCCATACCATCACGCCGGGTGATACGCCAGTACGGCGATGACAAATACACGCTTCCAATGTGCGTTCACCGCGATGTCGCCAAACACGGATGTGACTATCATGATGCTGTAAACAGAACCTGGATTCATCCGAAATGTGACGTTTTGCCATTCGTGCACCCAGGTTCGTCGCAGAGTACGCCATCGCAGGCGCTCCTGTCTGTGATGCAGCGTCAAGGGTAACCGCAACCATGGTCTTCGAGCTGATAGTCCATGCTGCTGCAAACGTCGTCGAACTGTTAGTGCAGGTGGTTGTTGTCTTGCAAACGTCCCCATGTGTTGACTCAGGGATCGAGACGTGGCTGCACGATCCGTTACAGCCATACGGATAAGATGCCTGTCATCTCGACTGCTAGTGATACGAGGCCGTTGGGATCCAGCACGGCGTTCCGTATTACCCTCCTGAACCCACCGAGTCCATATTCTGTTAACAGTCATTGGATCCCGACCAACGCGAGCAGCAATTTCTCTATACGATAAACCACAATTGCGATAGGCTACAATCCGACCTTTATCAAAATCGGAAACGTGATGGTACACATTTCCGCTCCTTACACGAGGCATCACAACAACGTTTCACCAGCCAACGCTGGTCAACTGCTGTTTGTGTATGAGAAATCGGTTGGAAACTTTCCTCATGTGAGCACGTTGTAGGTGTCGCCACCGGCGGCAACCTTGTGTGAATGCTTTGAAAAGCTAATCTTTTGCATATCACAGCATCTTCTTCCTGTCGGTTAAATTTCGCGTCTGGAGCACGTCACCTTCGTGGTGTAGCAATTTTAATGGCCAGTAGTGTATTAGGAGTTGGGAGGTGGGCAGCAATCAAGTAAGCAGAGATAGACACTGATCCTAAGGAAACTATTGAGGAAGCAGTTGGCAGTGGCCGCTTCAGGCTGTGCGTAAAGGGAGAGACGCCTCAAAAATTTCGCGTCACTGAATGAAGCCGTAGCCATTATTTTGGATTAGGGTACTCGTGTGACGGACGACTTCTGCAGCAGCACGCAGCTGCTCGGCACGCCCGCAGGCCGGCAGAACTTGGGATCAGGTTTGATGTGAGGCTGGGTGAAGGGGGGGCACCTCGGCGCAGACAGGCAGGCCTCGCCGGGAGCTCGCCTCGTTAGGCCGCCCGCTGCTCAGCCGGGTCTGCCGGGCCCCGCCGCTGCTAATGGGCGCCATGTCGCGCCGTGTCGGCCGCCGGCGACGTCTGCCCCGGCAGCCAGGCAGCCCGCCACGCACGGCCGCCTCCCAGCCTCAGCTACTTGATTACGTCGCGACGCCCGCAGGCGTTTCCTGGCGCGGTCGCCCGGCCGGCGCGTCACGCCATAAGAGGCCGACAGCCCTGGCTGTAGCTGCGGATAATGTCTGGTCTTGTTATTTTGTGAGCAAAACCGTCCACTTCGCTTAATACATTTCTACGCTCCTGGAAATGGAAAAAAGAACACATTGACACCGGTGTGTCAGACCCACCATACTTGCTCCGGACACTGCGAGAGGGCTGTACAAGCAATGATCACACGCACGGCACAGCGGACACACCAGGAACCGCGGTGTTGGCCGTCGAATGGCGCTAGCTGCGCAGCATTTGTGCACCGCCGCCGTCAGTGTCAGCCAGTTTGCCGTGGCATACGGAGCTCCATCGCAGTCTTTAACACTGGTAGCATGCCGCGACAGCGTGGACGTGAACCGTATGTGCAGTTGACGGACTTTGAGCGAGGGCGTATAGTGGGCATGCGGGAGGCCGGGTGGACGTACCGCCGAATTGCTCAACACGTGGGGCGTGAGGTCTCCACAGTACATCGATGTTGTCGCCAGTGGTCGGCGGAAGGTGCACGTGCCCGTCGACCTGGGACCGGACCGCAGCGACGCACGGATGCACGCCAAGACCGTAGGATCCTACGCAGTGCCGTAGGGAACCGCACCGCCACTTCCCAGCAAATTAGGGACACTGTTGCTCCTGGGGTATCGGCGAGGACCATTCGCAACTGTCTCCATGAAGCTGGGCTACGGTCCCGCACACCGTTAGGCCGTCTTCCGCTCACGCCCCAACATCGTGCAGCCCGCCTCCAGTGGTGTCGCGACAGGCGTGAATGGAGGGACGAATGGAGACGTGTCGTCTTCAGCGATGAGAGTCGCTTCTGCCTTGGTGACAATGATGGTCGTATGCGTGTTTGGCGCCGTGCAGGTAAGCGCCACAATCAGGACTGCATACGACCGAGGCACACAGGGCCAACACCCGGCATCATGGTGTGGGGAGCGATCTCCTACACTGGCCGTACACCACTGGTGATCGTCGAGGGGACACTGAATAGTGCACGGTACATCCAAACCGTCATCGAACCCATCGTTCTACCATTCCTAGACCGGCAAGGGAACTTACTGTTCCAACAGGACAATGCACGTCCGCATGTATCCCGTGCCACCCAACGTGCTCTAGAAGGTGCAAGTCAACTACCCTGGCCAGCAAGATCTCCGGATCTGTCCCCCATTGAGCATGTTTGGGACTGGATGAAGCGTCGTCTCACGCGGTCTGCACGTCCAGCACGAACGCTGGTCCAACTGAGGCGCCAGGTGGAAATGGCATGGCAAGCCGTTCCACAGGACTACATCCAGCATCTCTACGATCGTCTCCATGGGAGAATAGCAGCCTGCATTGCTGCGAAAGGTGGATATACACTGTACTAGTGCCGACATTGTGCATGCTCTGTTGCCTGTGTCTATGTGCCTGTGGTTCTGTCAGTGTGATCATGTGATGTATCTGACCCCAGGAATGTGTCAATAAAGTTTCCCCTTCCTGGGACAATGAATTCACGGTGTTCTTATTTCAATTTCCAGGAGTGTAGTTTATAACGTCTTTTCTGCTGCTGCCATTGTCATATCACATTCTCCATAGGCGGAAAGCTGTTATCGCCTCAAGAGAAGTGCTGCTAGCTATGACATTACAATATGAATTAAATTTGACTGTAATTTGGTTTGTTGTTAAGGCGTACGAGAGATACCACATAGTCATTAATGATGCCCAGTACGCAAGTATTAAAAAAATGTTAAAATGTGTGTGAAATCTTATGGGACTTAACTGCTAAGATCATCAGTCCCTAAGCTTACACACTACTTAACCTAAATTATCCTAAGGACAAACGCACACACCCATACCCGAGGGAGGACTCGAACCTCCGCCGGGACCAGCCTCACAGTCCATGACTGCAGCGCCCAGACCGCTCGGCTAATCCCGCGCGGCACGCAAGTATTGCCCATAATGTTTGCTGGTCGTAATTGCAATTAATGCAACAGCAAGTAATTTGTGGCAAGATTGCGTTTCTCATTGTAAAGGAGCTCTTTGCGCTAGATTTGAATGGTTCTTCGCACGCCATGTTGATACAGTTTAACCAGTCGACGAAAGATTTCTTGTTACTTGGAGCAACTGTTAACAATATCGTTGCTCCCTAGTTGTTCACGATGACTCCTCCATCCCAACGCTAATGTAATCTACAACTTTCTACTACCACGTCATTCATTAGGCACTATCTCTCTTGCTCGATTTCAATGATTCGTTTCGACGATTAGCGCGTCTCCTCTCATTACTTATGAGTGTCTTTATTAACCGAGTCCTGTCTCTCAATCCACTAAAAACTATCTCGAGTCTAGCCACTTCGCCACCTGTTTCAGTCCTCTTTTTCTTTGTTCATTCGTATAACCTTCGTTATTAACGTATCTTTAGATTTTAATGAAACTATACATATTTAATTGTGCCGGTAATCGACCTTTATATAAGCAAGTTTTGGCTACCCCTTTCGTCCTTAATCTATCATAATGGCTGCCATACACCACTGGGATGTGATGACAGGATCGAGTCACGCCTTTAGTAGGAAGCGAATTCGCTGCTTTCAACACATTCAGGGCAGAGAGCCGGGTAGTGGTACTCGTGTGTCAGCCAAACCGCTGCGGAGGCAGTTTCACATTTTCAAAAATTCATCAGGTCAAAATTTAGAATTTGTAAAACAATGTTCACCATCAGTTACAGTTTTCAAAAAAAAAAAACTTATGCTTAACAGGGTCACAAGTTTTATTGAAACTGGCATTGAACCTCGCTTTAAAAATTCTACATTTTTATTGTGGGATTATAGTAGGTGAAACGATGTTATAAATACAAAAAATACTTTAAACAATACCGACACCTTTACTCAAAAAGTATCCAACAATTGGCAGACTCATTGAAGAAATCAATTCCCTTTATTAATATGTCAAGTGCTGCTCTAAAGACGCAAAATCGCCAGGAGTCTTCTTAGAGAGCGAAATGTGATTTATATCGGTAATCAGACATAAATCATTAATATTTCATAGAAGATTACGTCTCACTAAATAATACATTTCCATCTAGTGAGAATACATTTATCCTTACAGAGATAATACTCGCAAACCTTTATACCTCACGAATACTGAATCATCTACAATACTTCTCGAAATATAAATATGTAACTTTCATTTTTACGTTTGAGAATTCATGGAGAGAACAACATATTGATATGAAACTTAATGCGATTTGTACCGAAACAGAATGACAAAAGAACAGATATATGCTCAACATGAAGTTAAAACTTAAGAAATTACAAGAAGGTATGAAGTTAAGAAGGTGGGAATGGGATAAGTTGGAAGAACCAGAAATTGATGAGAGTTTCAGAGGGACGAAAGACAACGTTTGACTGAAACAGAGGCAGGGAATGCAGTAGACGATGAATGATTAGTTAAAAGTTATAGATTCTTTTAAATAATATTTCATTAGTTAAGATCGCAAAAATTATTTATAATCGTGATAACTAGTTTTGGCTAAAGCAGTTAGCCATCTTCAGATCAAATATGACAAACATTGCTGTTTATAACCACCAGGCAGACAGCAGACACATTTTCATCAATAAACCATATACGTCGACTATGAATACTGTTATGCACAGGTATACAAGTTATTGGTGACAATGTTTCTCCTAAAGGCTTAGTGATTAGAAATTACAATGTTTGCTGTGTTTACTTGAAGATGTCTAGCTGTTTTGGACGAAACTAGTTACCATGTTTATAAATAATTTCTGCAGTCTTGACTAATAAAGAATTATTTATAAGAATTTATCACTTTTCACATTAATAGATCGTTTCTCTCCAACCTGCGTATTTTAGGAAACAACACAGGTGGGTAGCGTTGAGAAATGAGATATAAAAATAAAATAAGTGAAGCAGGCGAAAGGAATACAGATGTCTATACAATGGAATATAAGAAAGTGCAAAATGAGTAGGTAGGAATAGTTACAGCACAAATTCCAGAGTGTAGAAGCAAGCATAACTTCGGGAAAGGTAGACACCGTCTGTAGGGAGATCAAAAAGAGGATAGTGGTGTTCCACCTGGTCTCGAAGATATTTTAGACGAGTGAAATAGCCTCATACTTCAAAAAAAATGCAACAATGATAGTCCTAAGAAAGCACATGCCGACATGTGTGAATATTATCATATCATGTGTTTAATGAGTCATGATTGCAATATGCTGACAAGAATTATTTACAGAAGAATGGAAAAACCAATAGAAGCCGAAACCAGGGAAGATCAGTTTGGGTCAAAACAAATGTACGAACATGCGTGGCAATACAGACCGTACGAATCATCATAGGAGATTGGTTAAAGACAGGAAAACCTACATTTATGGCATTTGTTGACATACAGAATGTTTTTGACAGTCTGAGCAGGTATACAATATTTGAAACTCTGAAGGTAGCAGGGATAAAATACAGGCAACGAAAAGTTACATATAGCTTGCACAGAAACCAGCCTGTAATTATAAACGTCGGAGGACATGGAAGGAAGCAGTGGTTGGGAAGGAAGTGAGACAAGGTTGTAGCCAATACCAGATGTTATTTAATCTGTACATTGAGCAAACAGTAAAGTAAGCAAAAAAAAGTTGGAGCAATAAAAGTTTTAGGAAGAAAAAATACAAACTTTGACATGTTAGGGACAGAAAAGGACTTAAAGAAGTTGAACAGAATTGATAGTGTCTTGAAAAGAGATTAAACGATAAACATCAGCTAAAGTAAAGCAAAGGTAATTGTGTTACACGAATTAAATCAGGCGATGAGGAGCGAATTAGATAAGGAAATGAAACAGTAAATGCAGTAAATGTGTTTTGCTATGTTGGTAACGACACAAGTGATGATGGCCGAAACGAAGAGTATTTCAATGCAAGCAGGATGCATAGCAAGGAGAGCATTTCTGAAAACGAGGAATCTGTTAACATCGAATATAAATTTAGCGGCCATGAAGTCTTTTCTGAAGGTATTTGTCAGGAGCGAAGCCTTTTACAGAAGTGAAATGCAGACGATAAGCTGTTCAGACAAGGCCGGCCGCTGCGGCCGAGCGGTTCTAGGCGCTTCAGTCCGGATCCTCGCTGCTGCTACGGTCGCAGGTTCAAATCCTGCCTCTGGCATGAATGTGTGTGATGTCCTTAGGTTAGTTACATTGAAGTAGTTCTAAGTCTAGGGGACTGGTGACCTCAGATGTTAAGTCCTATAGTGCTTAGAGCCATTTGAACCATTTGTTCTGACAAGAACACAGAAGACAGATAGAAGCTTTTGAAATGTGATGATTCAGAAGAACGCTGAAGATTTGATTGCTGGATCGAGTAATAACAGAACAGGACTGAATCTAATTCAAAGGCAACGAAATTTATGAAAAAACTTTACTAACAGAAGGGATCTGTTGGTAGGATACATTACGAGCCATTCGTCATTTTACTGTGGAGGGAAGTGTGCGATGTAACATTGGCAGAGATACGCCAAGATGCGAATACAGCAGGCAGGTTCATATAGTTTTAGGCTGCAGTAGTTATTGGAAGACCAATAGGCTTGCACAGGGTATAGAAGTGTGGAGATCTGCATAAAACCATGCTTTGGACCGAAGATCAGAACAATAAAGTGAAGAAAACTGCGAGCCTTTCCAATATCTACGAGTAGTACCACGAAAACATCACAAAAATTGGTGAAAATTGCGATATGTTCTCACTCTTGATTGCTATCTTTAAATTTGTTTTCCGTCATTTATTGACTAAACGTTCAATGATTGAAACATAAATGTACTGTTCGAATAAGAAAATCGGTTGTTCCGTTTATGGTATACTCAGTTCATTCAGTGCGTCATTTGTGACGCCCTGTAAAAATGAAACTCAAGATCGCTGTATTATACATGCCACACCATGCTGATCTACACTCCTGGAAATGGAAAAAAGAACACATTGACACCGGTGTGTCAGACCCACCATACTTGCTCCGGACACTGCGAGAGGGCTGTACAAGCAATGATCACACGCACGGCACAGCGGACACACCAGGAACCGCGGTGTTGGCCGTCGAATGGCGCTAGCTGCGCAGCATTTGTGCACCGCCGCCGTCAGTGTCAGCCAGTTTGCCGTGGCATACGGAGCTCCATCGCAGTCTTTAACACTGGTAGCATGCCGCGACAGCGTGGACGTGAACCGTATGTGCAGTTGACGGACTTTGAGCGAGGGCGCATAGTGGGCATGCGGGAGGCCGGGTGGACGTACCGCCGAATTGCTCAACACGTGGGGCGTGAGGTCTCCACAGTACATCGATGTTGTCGCCAGTGGTCGGCGGAAGGTGCACGTGCCCGTCGACCTGGGACCGGACCGCAGCGACGCACGGATGCACGCCAAGACCGTAGGATCCTACGCAGTGCCGTAGGGGACCGCACCGCCACTTCCCAGCAAATTAGGGACACTGTTGCTCCTGGGGTATCGGCGAGGACCATTCGCAACCGTCTCCATGAAGCTGGGCTATGGTCCCGCACACCGTTAGGCCGTCTTCCGCTCACGCCCCAACATCGTGCAGCCCGCCTCCAGTGGTGTCGCGACAGGCGTGAATGGAGGGACGAATGGAGACGTGTCGTCTTCAGCGATGAGAGTCGCTTCTGCCTTGGTGACAATGATGGTCGTATGCGTGTTTGGCGCCGTGCAGGTGAGCGCCACAATCAGGACTGCATACGACCGAGGCACATAGGGCCAACACCCGGCATCATGGTGTGGGGAGCGATCTCCTACACTGGCCGTACACCACTGGTGATCGTCGAGGGGACACTGAATAGTGCACGGTACATCCAAACCGTCATCGAACCCATCGTTCTACCATTCCTAGACCGGCAAGGGAACTTGCTGTTCCAACAGGACAATGCACGTCCGCATGTATCCCGTGCCACCCAACGTGCTCTAGAAGGTGTAAGTCAACTACCCTGGCCAGCAAGATCTCCGGATCTGTCCCCCATTGAGCATGTTTGGGACTGGATGAAGCGTCGTCTCACGCGGTCTGCACGTCCAGCACGAACGCTGGTCCAACTGAGGCGCCAGGTGGAAATGGCATGGCAAGCCGTTCCACAGGACTACATCCAGCATCTCTACGATCGTCTCCATGGGAGAATAGCAGCCTGCATTGCTGCGAAAGGTGGATATACACTGTACTAGTGCCGACATTGTGCATGCTCTGTTGCCTGTGTCTATGTGCCTGTGGTTCTGTCAGTGTGATCATGTGATGTATCTGACCCCAGGAATGTGTCAATAAAGTTTCCCCTTCCTGGGACAATGAATTCACGGTGTTCTTAATTTCCAGGAATGTATTTGTAGGGAGACACCTGTCGGAAATCGGAAATTGTATTACAGTTTCTTTCTCTGTTTACAAGGCAGAAAGAGTTTGGCATGGACTTGTTACCCTCTGTTCGTAAAGTATTTGGCACAAGATAATCTCATTATTGGCTTTACTGACGTAGTTCCTATGTATCATGTCTCACCTTCACTGCTTCTGCCTAGCATCAGTAGATTATGTTGTAATAGACGGCTCTAACTCTACCGCTCGGATATGTTAATGTTACGATAATTCTGAACAAAGGGTCAACAACCCATCTACTTTTTAAATCTGATGTTTCTGGATTCACAAGAAGATGAAGGAAATGAAATGTCAGAAAATTGACTTTTAACTATGACTGAGAAAACAGTTTCGCAATTTGACTTCGCTTTGATTATGGTAGAATGCCAGATTCAGTAACATAAAATAATGCTCATAAGTAGAAATAAGTAGAAAGTGTGGGACGAGAGGGACGCGCATCTCCGTTTGTAATCAGCTGGCACATTTGAGTGCCTGTTAATCTCGTATATACAAAGATGGTGTCCACACAAGCCGTAGCCTTAGACAGGATGCAATCCTCCATACTCTTGCTGTCACTCCCTCACCCTTCTAATCTAGCCGTACCGTATAACACCGACCAATAACAAACTTTTTGTATTCACCCTACTACTCCAGGTTAACTTGAGCTCTGGGAATGACAATTTACACAACAACGATGAAATATGACTCTCCATTTTCCGAATGAAGTTGAGCTCAATTGGTATCAGAAGAAGAGTGAATATTACATACTAAAACTAGTAACTAATATCTGCTTAAAACAGAGATGGAAATGATTACTTATGTACTAGAAATGCCTCAAAGTATTAAAATGACAGTGTTATTTAACCAAAAAACAAAAAATTGACGGGTGCTAGTAAGGATCATGTACAATCTTAATTATGTGTATAGAAAGTTCCTCCATCCCGAAGAAATCCTGACTCGAGGATCTCGACGAGTTTTCTCTGTTATCTACAGTTATGCTGTCAAGATATCGGTCCCAGGGACTGCAAGACTTCCAAGAATGTTTTCTTACAAGTTTAAGGTCGGATAAAAAAAAGAGAATAAAATATTTTTTCGTATTATATAATCAAAAGTTAACGATTAGCTGATTTTTCCAGTATTGTACTGTGAAACATTTCTTCTCGCCAAAATGTAAAGATCCTAGGTCAACGGTAAGTACGCTGTCGGTTTCGATGTCTGAGTTTGCGAGTGTCAAAATATGTGACATAAATGACTGTGTCTTTTGATTGCATTAACTTAAAAGTTTCACTTTTTTCAACAGCAAGGGACCGTACACCTTGGTATGTGATATAAATTTTAACGTGATACAGCTACCCATTCCTGAAAAAGAGTGGTCTTGACAAAAAAGTATTTTTTCGTATTGTATAATTAGAAATTAATAAGTTTCAGATTTTTTTCTGTTATTGTACTTGGAAACTTTTCTTCTCGCCAAAATTTAATGATTCTAGGTCAACGAGAAGTACCCTGTCTGACGGACAGACAGTTCGATAACTATTGACAAAAACTTTTTCGTGTGGTATAATGACAGATTAACAGTTTTCGATTTTTTTCCTTTGGTTTTAATCTCAAACCTGCTTCTTGGTCAATTTCGTGATTTAAAGGGAAGTACGCTTAAGGTTTTGATGACTGACTTTGCGAGTATCAAAACATATGATATAAAAGTTCTTTTTTTATTGCATTGACTTAGAAGCTTCACTTGTTTACATTGTCAAAAGAGACTTTAGATCTCAATATGTCACATAAACTTCAAGCTGATACGTCTACTTGTTCCTGAGAAAAAATATGTTTAACAGTCAGACAGGCAGACATACCGAGAGACGAGCGAGTAAGTGATACCGGCCGGAGTGACCGAGCGGCTCTAGGCGCTACAGTCTGGCACCGCGCGACCGCTACGGCCGCAGGTTCGAATCCTGCCTCGGATATGGATGTGTGTGATGTTCTTAAGTTAGTTCGGTTTAAGTAGTTCTAAGTTCTAGGGGACGGATGACCTAAGAAGTTAAGTCCCATAGTGCTCAGAGCCATTTGAGAAAGTGATCAGGGCTTCAGCAAGTCGACTCCACCTTCCTGCCTACACATTCAGCAATTGTTCCCAATGAAGCTTTCGGGACGAATGTAAATGCTCGAAATTTATAATGATAGCATTTTCGTTTGGGAATATTTTTGTGCTTTGAAGTTCCATTCATCTTGTGAAAAGTTGTGTGTTTTGACCAATCATCACTAAATAATGAAAATGAGCTATCAAGCCTTGTTGAAACGCTACCAGAATTTCAAAAAGTCCTCCCAAAAAATGTTCTGCTTCACTTGGGCAGATTTTCAAGATAGTGGTTGTATACCTTCCCCTACGCAGTGCAGCAAATGGCAGCCATCTTCATGTCAGAGTCTAACACCTAATTGTTATAGCTCCAGGTTTTACAAGATGGAATACCTCACTTTTAGTTGGTATCTCACAGCAGACAACCTGGTGAGTGTGTGTCAGCATGTGCTGCCTTTAGCTATTGCATGTCACGTCCCTGAGATGCTCTGGTGGTGCAGCCGTCCTTATGACTGCTTTTCTTGTTCCACACACCCTTGCGACCTTATCATCCCTTGTCACAACTACGGTTTCTGCAGCGTCAGTTCCATTACTTTCCCCACACTGGGTCATTCTCATAATCCTGTTTCTCATTAATACACAAGGTGATTCAGCTGTGCCGCTACCGCTGGAGTTTATGCAGACCACAATTCCTCCAAATACCACGCACAAGTTTTTAGTATTCTCTCTCTTGCTATGAAGAAACTGTTAGTCCTACAGAAAAATTAACAGGACCATTTTGAAGGAAGTTTAATGTAACTAAATTTTGTTCTGGGATGCGTTTACACTGCAGGCCATTGCTTGCCGGTTATTGAGGACCTGTTTGGATGTCACCTTCGTACGTTTTCTTAAGTAATGCGAAAATTACGGCCTCCAGCGAAAGCGCACCCCAGTACAAAATTTTACTACGTCAGACTTCCTGTATAAAAGATCATATTCATTTTTTCTGTAGGATTAATAGTGAGTGAAGGAATATGAAAATTTTGCGCACTGTCGCATAAAATCTGAAACGTCCCCTTAGAAAAATTAATGAATTATTATGCTAATAAACCCCTTACGTTATTTGATTTTTAAACAGCTGATCAGAACTGAGCGTACTCAGACATTTCGCTCTTTACTTGTTCTCATCAACACTAAACTGACACACAATATTTTTAGCGCAACGCAATCTGACTTTCAATAATCCCTACAAAAAATGTCCCTGACTAACAATAACCTATACCTTTCATGAATCACTTACCTCACAAAAATCTTCGTTACTCGAACTACTGCAAAACAGCGCCAATACTGCCAGTTAAATAGAAGATTCTAACTACTGAAGTCACTAACTACTGATAGGCATGTTAGCAAATGAAAGATTTTCATAGAGAACAAACAATTTATTTACCTTAAGAGTGTTCAAAAGTCATTATATATATATATATATGTTCATGACATCCAGTCTTACAAATATACTCTCTCTTATGGACACACGTCCAGATCATCCGCTCTCAAAACTCCGCCAACTCGCTCCCCACATCCACCACTGCTGGCGCCTCCCATCCAACTGCACAACGTTATGCGCTGTTAACAGCCAACTGCACAACACTACAATAGCAAATTCCAACAATGCAAACCAGCCACAGACTGCACACACCACAGTCAGTGATTTTCATATAGAGCGCTACATGGCGTTGCCAACATAAAAACCGTGCAAACACTGTCCCAACTTCTCACATATTGTGCATATACTATGACCAACAGAAACGTGTGCAGTGAAATGTATGCTTACAAGTTACTTAATTTGATGAACTGGTGTCCATTACAATTTATAACATGAGAATACAATTACAAAGATACAGAAAACATCATTAAAACATAATAATACAGATAACTTTTGTAGTAATACAGGCTTTACAAAAGAATAGAAATATACATATACATCAGTGTTACACGAATTATGACATAAGTAAATATATGAAATAATGAGAATAGTTTTCGAAACATTAATTTCACACATGAGCATTAAAACAAAACAGAATAAATAATGTCTAAACATGTTTACAAAGTAAATAACATAGTATTAGAAAAATTCTGCAACATATCTCTTATCAGGTAAACATATAAAGACAGGAAGAACACAAATACACAAGGGTACACAAACACCTAGCGGAATAACACAAAAGGAAAGGACAGGATTTGTTTTACTGCTGTATTTTGCAAACAAAACTTTCTTTACTTCTTGGAGATTTCCCTTCATTCATCATTATTCCCAAAATGTAATATCTATACCTGTTGTCCCTATACCCTACTGTTTTGTTCATATCCGCTTTCTAAATAATTATTTCTCATTGTACAATACTCATTTTGGCCCAAATCTTTTTCATATAACTTCGCAATGCATTTCTTCCAATTCATCACAACTCATTCTTTATATAGCCTACCCCATCTTAAGCTAACTTAAATCTACTGAGATTAGATGCATAAACTAAGGGAAGAGGAAATGCAGCAGCACAAAACAATTAAAACAAACAGCAATGCCAAAAAATACAAATTGGCAAAGCTAGCAGCAGTAAATCTAAATTAGCAAAGCAAATGCAACATTACAACTAATATGAGCCAATGTGCAGCAACAGGAAAAATAAATCAGTAGTAATACTGGCTCAACAGAGTAATACAAAGTGAAATTCAGTAGCACTATGCCTGGCAAACAGCAGCAGTAAATGCAATAACTTATATCTAAACATGACAATGCTTAAGCAGAAAAAATATTACCTTAAAGACGGCCATGTCTAATACCTAAGTCACATCTTAATACTGGAGTGATGCATCACCTTGACTTACTCTACGAAACAAGTTACCTAGTCATTGACAAAAACTATATATGCAATTCCTGTGAAGGGAAATGTCTTTTTTTTTAAGTAGATCATAAAATCATTCCAATGATGCAGTGCAGCTAGAAACTAGATATTAAACAAAATGAGCAAATATATATATATATATATATATATATATATATATATATGTGTGTGTGTGTGTGTGTGTGTGTGTGTGTGTGTGTGTGAAACGTCATTCACTAGCCATTAGCCATATGGCATTTCATAAGTCAGTAGAGATTCTCTCAACTCTCGTAGAAAGACACTTGCCATAATCAGGTGTGCAGATGTAAGAATATTTCCCATCAATTCATAAGGATTTCAGTAAGTAGCACAAAGTACGTGCTCCAAAGTATAATCATATGTTTCCAAGAAATAAAGTGTCATATTTGCGATGCTTTCTTCAAAGGAATGTCAATAGCGAGGTTAATGGCCTCTTTTTTCTCCACCTAATGGCTTTATCTCCAGGCGGCTGGCGCAGCTCGGCGCCACAACGCATTACATCAATGTCACTTAGCTTTTATACCCAAAAATTTACGACGGCAGTTTGCACTACAGTGACAGTTCATATAAAAAATTTCACAGATCGAAAAATTACAGTAGAAATGCGTAGAAACGAAAACTCATGAATAGCACTGTTGTGATACATTCACGCATGGACACACAACTCATAACTCTTAAAGTACGATTCTTGCTTTCCAACATCCTTTTTCACAAATCAGAGTCACTAAACACTACTCATTATTCCTTACTTTATTACACATATACATATTCGTCGACTCTTCTCCTATATTTAATCATTATAGATATGTAGCATAATCAAATTCCTCATATGTTGTTGTTGTGGTCTTTAGTCCTGAGACTGCTTTGATGCTACTCTATCCTGTGCACGATTCTTCATCTCCCAGTACCTACTGCAACCTACATTCTTCTGAATCTCTTTAGTGTATACATCTCTTGGTCTCCCTCTACGATTTTTACCCTCCACGCTGCCATCCAATACTAAATTGGTGATCCCTTGATGCCTCAGAACATGTCCTACCAACCGATCCCTTCTTCTAGTCAAGTTGTGCCACGAACTTCTCTTTTCTCCTATCCTATTCAATACCTCCTCATTAGTTTATGATCTACCCATCTAATCTTCAGCATTCTTCTGTAGCACCACATTTCGATAGCTTCTATTCTCTTCTTGTCTAAACTATTTATCGTCCATGTTTCACTTCCATACATGGCTACGCACCATACAAATACTTTCAGAAACGACTTCCTGACACTTAAATCTATACTCGATGTTAACAAATTTCTCTTCTTCAGAAACGATTTCCTTGCCATTGCCAGTCTACATTTGATATCCTCTCTACTTCGACCATCATCAGTTATTTTGCTCCCCAAATGGCAAAACTCCTTTACTACTTTAAGTGTCTCATTTCATAATCTAATTCCCTCAGCATCACCCGACTTAATTCGAATACATTCCATTATCCTCGTTTTGCTTTTGTTGATGTTCATCTTATACCCTCCTTTCAAGACACTGTCCATTCCGTTCAACTGCTCTTCCAAATCCTTTGCTGTCTCTGACAGAATTACAATGTCATCGGCGAACCTCAAAGTTTTTATTTCTTCTCCATGGATTTTAATACCTACTCTGAATTTTTCTTTTGTTTCCTTTACTGCTTGCTCATTATACAGATTGAATAACATTGGGGATAGGTTACAACCCTGTGTCACTCCCTTCCCAACCACTGCTTCCCTTTCATGCCCCACGACTCTTATAACTGCCATCTGGTTTCTGTACAAATTGTAAATAGCCTTTCGCTCCCTGTATTTTACCCCTGCCACCTTCAGAATTTGAAAGAGAGTATTCCAGTCAACATTGTCAAAAGCTTTCTCTAAGTCTACAAATGCTGGAAACGTAGGTTTGCCTTTCCTTAATCTAGCTTCTAAGATACGTCGTAGTGTCAGTATTGCCTCACGTGTTCCAATATTTCTACGGAATCCAAACTGATCTTCCCCGAGGTCGGCTTCTACCAGTTTTTCCATTCGTCTTCACGTTAGTATTTTGCATCCGTGACTTATCGAACTTCTAGTTCGGTAATTTTCACATCTGTCAGCAGCTGCTTTCTTTGGGATTGGAATTATTATATTCCTGTTGAAGTCTGAGTGTATTTCGCCTGTCTCATACATCTTGCTCACCAGATGGTAGAGTTTTGTCAGGACTGGCTCTCCCAAGGCCATCAGTAGTTCTAATGGAATGTTGTCTACTCCCGGGGCCTTGTTTCGACTCAGTTCTTTCAGTGCTCTGTCAAGCTCTTCACGCAGTATCATATCTCCCATTTCATCTTCATCTACATCCTCTTCCATTTCCATAATATTGTCCTCAAGTACATTGCCCTTGTATAGATTCTCTATATACTCCTTCCACCTTTCTGCTTTCCCTTCTTTGCTTAGAACTGAGTTTCCATCTGAGCTCATATTGCATCAGCTTATTGATCATAAACATACCTCAACAGCATAATACACATCGCCGTCGTAATAATGACCTTTAACACCTCAGTCAAATCTCAAAAACATCGTAGCTTTCTGCAATAACTTCAAAACCTAAAAAAATTCTCTGCTCATTTCAATAGTGTCATCTACCTCAAACCTACTTTAAAAATTATGATCCCATACCAAATGCATCATGCAAAGCTCTCATAGTATCACAATGGTTCCGAAAAAATATGAACAGTTCACAAAGTACAGACAAAATACAATTTCACAAGTGTGAAGTTATCCAACTATGGAATTGCGTAAACATGTGTCACTGACGTAGTAAAATAAATGTTTGTCTCTCTCAGTTAAATGATCAGATAGCTGTGTAATTATGTGTTAGAGAAATATGGTACCGATGTGTAGAGTTGTATAAGCAAATACCATATTAGCTAGGGCTCCTTGTGCTTGTCAAACACACGGTACACAAAGTAAGCGTGTACCGCCCTGAGGATTAATGTAATTATACCGTCAGGTGTTACAGATTACAGCAATGGAATGAAATGTATCACGGAAAACCTTTGTATCATTGTAATTCAAAAATCTTTAAAATTAAATGTTTTAAGTACAAAATTAATCACTTAAATACGTGTACTGTAGCGCTAAACTGTGCGTCTTGTTGTCATTACTTAAGGATAAAATATGTGCCAAGTGTAGTAATTATCGCCGTCCCTAAGCAAAGTTCTCTAGAAGTCAATGTACTTACCCTGTAATAAACAAAAGTGAAATGCTCTGCGTATAGATATCGTAGTTATTACGTACCTTACTGTGATCAAGAAAGTACTATAATGTAATGTATTGTTGCGCTACAGAAAAGGCTGTTTCATTGTAGCTATACCAAAAAGTTACTACTAAGACATGTTTTACTTTCCAGAAGAATTCAGAAAAACAGTGCACATATAAAACAGATACAGCACAAAAGTAACAATGTATATTTAATTTGTGTCACACATTAGTAGCGTCGTGATATAATCGTGTAGCAGTCAAAGAAACCAAATACTAAGTCATCTTTAATCTCACAGAAAGTACTTCAAATAAAGAACGTCTTTTCAAGTAAACCAAAATGTTGCATTAAAATCTCATTAGCAGTATATGTTCTAAGTATGTAAGCCTTGTACTCGTTACTTAATCGTGCAACTAACAAGCAAGAATTTACACACACAGTAACACTGTGTCCTCTGTTCACTATAACAATGCATTTGTAATTAATTGTCTAAATAAGTTCCCTAGGTTCTTGACTGGATAGTTAACTTTAAAACATAGTTGCATGTTAACAGTTTCTAAGTATGACAAAGAGTACTAGTATCATGAAGTGAAAAATTTTATAGCAAAGTCTAAGTTATAAAACAGATTATCCCTCAATAAACGCTTTTACATATGAAATGTGGTGCAATCCTTTACTCTTCCTAGTATGCAGAGTTTCAACTTCAACGCAATTATCATGTGGTATACGTCGGATTCTGTAAGGTCCATTGTAAATCAGAAAGAATTTGTGACTCAAGTGTTTCTTCTTATGTGACAATGAATGAGCTTTAATGAGAACTTTCTGACCAATATATAATTTCCTTGCATTTGCTTTACCATGTAGTTTTCTCCTTTTGTCTGGTGCAGATTTTATATTTTTTATAGACAAATCAATTATGTCCATGTGTCGAAGTTTACGTGTATTCGGAAAAGGTACAATCTCTCTGATTCTGTTCGGTGGTTCTTCATTCTTCAGTACAAGAATAGGTGGTAAAGCAGTGGACTCACGAGGCATTTCATTCAGCACATTTTGAAATATGTTTAAATATCTGTCCCAATACTGATGCTTTCTGTGACAATTAAGTCTGCAAAGCTTATTGATTTCTTTCATAATCCGTTCAAATAGGTTACAGTGTGGTGAGTACAATGAAACGAAAACAGGTTTGATTTTATGATTCCGAAGCATGCGTGACCAAACAGCAGACCTGAATTGCGGTCCGTTATCTGAAATGACTTTACTAACGTGTCCAACTTCACGTAAGAAACTTTTAACAAAGGCGTTGGATACAGACCGTCCAGTGGTTTTACGTAACGGTGTGAAAGAAACAAATTTTGAAGTAAGTTCAACAGCGACTAGAACGTACAAAAATCCATTCGATGTTCTGACAATGGGTCCCAAGAGATCAACAGCAGCAAATTCTTTAATTTAGAAGGAATGATAAGAAACAATGGAGCACGATATGAGATAGTAGATGGTTTAGTTTTTGACAAAGTTTACAAATAGACAAGACTCTTGGAATTCTCTTTTCCATATTGTTAAAATAACAAGTCGTCGGAAGAATATGATAACATTTTCTTGAACCAAAATGTGCGTAGCTGAAATGAATGTACCAAATGAGCTTATTAACAAAATCGTCAGGAATGCAAAGTACCCATAGCTTGTCATCAACAGTGCAGCGTTTGAAGAGTATGTTGTTTCTAACCAGATAATAATACCGAATCTCTGTGTGTGTCTTTTCATGCAATTTACTTTTGATGTCTTTCCAAATCGGATCTTTATCTTGTTCATGAGCAATATCCTTTAAAGATGTGGTATTGAAGTTTTCGAATGCGTCTTTCTGAATGTAAAGTATACTGAAATTTTTCTCGAGGTTGCCTTCTGTGTTACTTTTCTCAAACCCAGCCTGTGCGCGTGACAGTGCGTCCGCAACAATGTTCTCCTTGCCGGGAATGTAGACTATTGTGAAGTGGAATTCTTGCAGAAAGAATGCCCAACGTTTTAACCTATCATGATTTAATTTTGATGCCATAAGAAATTGTAATGCACGGTGATCACTGTATACTTTTACGTGCTTACCAGAAAGAAAGAAACGGAATTTGTTAAATGCCCAAACGATAGCTAAAGCTTCTAATTCAGTAGCGGAATAATTTTTTCAGATTTTGGTAGCACTCGGCTAGCAAAAGCAATGGCTTTCTGAACAATAGTGTCATTTTCTATGGCTTCTTGAAATAAATGGGCACCAAGACCGACTTTAGAAGAATCCGTGCTAAGGCAGAATTCTTGTGACAGATCTGGATGAGCTAGGATTGGCGCGTTAAGTAGCGCTACTTTCAAAGAATTGAATTCCAGCTGTGCCTGTTCGTCCCAGTTCCAAATAGTATGTTTTCTAGTGAGAGAACAAAGTTTTGGTGTAATTAGAAATTGCATATTCAGAAAACGACGGTAAAAATTTACGAGACCTAGAAAACTACGGACTTGTTTTTTTGTGGATAGAACTGGAATGGCTCTGATTGCTTCTAACTTTTCAGGATCCGATGAATGCCTTCAGAAGAAATAATATGTCCCAAAAACCTCACCTTTGACCTACCGAATTCAGACTTTTCCAAGTTAACTGTAATTCCAGATTCTGCAAAAATACGTAACAAACTGTTGACGATGCGATTATGTTGTTCCCATGAAGCTTCTGCTATTAGAATATCGTCCACATATAAGGTGATGTGACGTTTTAAGAACTAATGTAATATGAAATTTAGCTCGCGAATGAGTGCTGCCGAAGAAATGTTCAAAGCAAAAGGAAGTTTCCGAAACTGATAACAAACGCCGAAACAAAGGAAAGCTGTGTATTTTTTACATTCTGGATGAAGTTCCATCTGATAGAAGCTGGATCTGAGATAAATATAAGACAACACTTCTACACCATTAAAATTTTGAAGAAGTTCTTCCAACGTTTGCGGCCTGTGTGTTTCAGGAATGATGATAGTATTGATTTGTCTCGAATCTAAGACAAGCCTGATCGATCCATTTTTCTTCTCAACAACATGTAATGGATTGTTGTATGAGCTTACTGCAGGCTCAATAACGCCCTCGTCAAGCATAGATTGTATTTCTGTTCTAACACGGTCCCTATAATGTGCTGGAATTACGTATGGTCTAACACAAAATTTAGTAACCTCATGAACACGAAATTGGTATTGAAATCCCTTGATTGTTCCTGTTTTGTGAGTAAAAACTGTGGAATGTGCTTGTAAAATCTCAAAAAGGTCCTGCCTATCTGTGTCATTACAATTCCAAATTATTTGAATTTTATTCTGAATTAACTCATTAGTATCAAATAAGCCGTCGACATCATCCCTGTCAGTACTTGCAGAGTGATTGTTCCGTCGAAAATTCCGAACTGTTGTCTAACAGGAGGTAAAGCCGATTAATTTCCTCGCCATGGTTTGAGAGCCAATCTTCAAATTTCAAAACTATTGATTTACCTTCTTTCTCAAACTTATTTCAGCATCGTGAAAGTTTAAGATTGCCTTGTATTCATTCAAAAACTCTACTCCCAATATAATTTCCGTCGATAATAATGGAACAATAAGAAAGTTCATAGAGAAGCTGTGGTTTTGACAAAAGAATTCTAAGTTGGTTTGTTGGCGTACATCTACACTTTTTCCAACGACTGGACCTTGTAATTTAATCTTACGTAATGGAATTGTTGGGCAATCGTTCGATTTGTTGCCTTTGCTTAAGGCTGTTTCACTAATTACTGAAATAGGACTGCCAGAGTCAAGAACTGCCGTAAATTTTACGTCATTTACTGTAATGTGAATTACAGGATATGCAATGTTGTTATGTTTTACGTCGTGTTCCTGGAGTAAGATGTCCCTAATGTCTTCCATTTTTATGTAATTACTAGCCACGGCAGCTACGTCGTCAGCTTCATAAGTACGTTTTGTGGCTGCCAGCGGTGTGAGTCATTGACTATTGTCTCTTTGTTGGCGCGCGTCGTTATTGGTATTTGGAGATTTGACTGCCCTGTTTGAATTCCGCCAGTTCTGATGAAATTCAGGTCTGTCGTTTTGTCGGTAGGTTACATAGTTTCATTTTTGTTGGTCATTTGGTGGAGAATTTCTCCCGGAATCGTAACTGCACGGAGGACCGTTGCGTCTGAAGTTATTCTGTCTCCCTTGATAATAATTGTTTTGGTTCCCATATTGCCTGTTTCTCTGATTGTCTCTGTGATAGTCATTACCGCAGAGAGGTGATCTTTCCCTGTAATTATTGCTACTCTGTCAACGGTTGTCATGTGGGTGGTGTCTGTTTTGGTCACGATTTACGTTGTAAGAATAGCCTTGTCGTGTCCAGTTATTATTTCTGTCATCGCTGAATTGTGACGGATATGACCTGTAATTGTTGTGCTCCTGTTTTCGCGTTCCGCGATTGTCAGTGTCAATTACCAATTCTCTTAACAGTCCCTGAAAAGCTTCAATGTCGTCTTTGCAACGTCCTGTCAAAATAATATGCCGTAAATGTTCAGGTAATTTGATTAAGCCAATGCGGATGAGTTCTGAGGGGCTGTATAGGTTTCAAAGATACTGATTCTTATGTAGCATGTCTTCGAAATATTTGACAAGACTGGAAAATTCAGATTGTTCAAATGTTTCATCATTATGATGCTATGTTTTACTCGGTCTTGTGTAGCTTCAGAAGAATATGCTGAGAGGAAGGCATGATAAAATTCTCCTTCACTGTGACAATCGTGAATGACCGATCGCATTCTTACAGCTGGTTCACTCTCTAAGTAGCCACACATAAATTCTAACCTGTGCCCCAATGACCAGTTGGGAGGAAAACAATGAGAGAATTGATGGAGCCTTGCTTGTGGATGAATGTCGATGCCAGAATTGTTAAATGTTTTGAATTTACGTGTAGTAATGAACAGCTTATAGTCAAAATCATCATGTTGGCGAGTCGCATATCGGTCATTGTTACTTCGTTTCGGCGGTTCCATCTCAAAATTCGGTGTACCTTGCCAACTTCTTTCATAATTCCCGAAGTGCCCTTTGTTATTATTTTGTGGCTGTTCCGTATTTCTATGTCCCTCTTCCCGTATTGGAGCGCGAGTGTCCTCTGAAATATGTAATTCTTGTATTACTTGTACTCTCCGGATTTCTCTTTTGTACTGTGTATTGATTTGATTATGATTTTGTTTGAATTTTCTAATCTGTTCACACTCTTCTGTGTCAGTGAAGGTTACAAGTCTTGTGTCATTCAGATCATCATCTACCTTTGTAGATAAGCTAGTGAACTGATCCGAAAGTTCGGCTACTTTCTCCGATAGTGAACTGAATTCCTCAGTGTTTTTCTGAACCAAGTTTCAGACTGTCCATTTGTGTTGAAATCGTATCTACTGTGTCCTTTAAGTTTTTCTGAGTTTTTGCAAGTTGCGTAACCGAATCGGTAGATGCAACCGAGTCAATTTTAGCTTGCAAGGTGTCGTGATTTTCATGAACAATAGTCTGCAGTTCTTTTATGGCTGCTTCGTGATTCTGTACTGTATTTTCATGACGCGAAAAAATAAGTTGAAAATGCTCACGAATTTGTGTTTTTACGTCATTGCAGACTTTTTGACATTTCGATTCGATTTTAAGTAACTCAGCAGTTAAACCTATACGTGTTGGTTCAAGCGTTTGTCCCATCGAGTTTAACTATTGAAGCTGTTGCTGTGTTTGTCTCTGATTTTGTTACATCGTGTCTAACGTTTGAAGATTTTGTTCCATTGTATCCAACATTTTCTGTGTTTGTCTCTGATTTTGTTCCATTGTGTCTAACATTTGAAGATTTTGTTCCATTGTGTTTAACTTTTGAAGCTTTTGTCCCATTTGTTGCATTAATTGTAATAACAATGCACTGGTGTCTGTAACCTGTTCCTCAGTGCTATTCGGCAGTGCATTGGAACCGGCAATATTCGCATTTTGAAAAGCAGAAAATCCTGTCATTTCGGATTCCTGAGGCGAGCTGTTGTCAACCGATCGATCGATAATGCTTCCCTGTTCATTAATTGTTTCACTGTCTACACCATTATTTGCCGCCCGCTCCATTTCCATATGCACAATTACCAAATTACTGCATCACACGGTGGTGTTGATAAGCTACGCTCGTCGTCACTACCATTTCTCAATTTACTTTGGAGCCTAGTGTTACGTTTTTCACACGCCATAATTATTATGTATTTCACACGACAACAAGAAAAGCACAATTTGAAAAGCAAAAATAAGAAAACACATTAACATAGCACTGAAAATAATATAGGTAATTGCAAGCGCAGCTGCGAAATACTTGGTCCAAATCTACATGCTTGCCAAAACTGTACAGCAATGAAAAACTACAACTACAAAGGAAATTCTCTCTATAATTAGGCGCTAGCAATAAACAATAGCTACACTAATTACACAAACTACAAGAAAACATCAGAAGATTCCAGTGTTGTATACTCGGCTAAGGGTCGACATATGAAACGTCCCCTTAGAAAAATTATAAATGACTGTGCTTAAACTGACACACAATATTTTTAGCGCAACGCAATCTGACTTTCAATAATCCCTACAAAAGAATGGCCCTGACTAACAATAACCTATACCTTTCATGAATCACTTACCTCACAAAAATCTTCGTTACTCGAACTACTGCAAAACAGCGCCAATACTGCCAGCTAAATAAAAGATTCTAACTACTGAAGTCACTAACTACTGATAGACATGTTAGCAAATGAAAGATTTTCATAGGGAACAAACAATGTATTTACCTTAACAGTGTTCAGTGATATATATATATATCCACCACTGCTGGGGGCTCACCTCCAACTGCACAACGCTACGCGCTGTTAACAGCCAACTGCCCAACACTACAATAGCAAATTCCAAAAATACAAACCAGCCACAGACTGTACACAGCACAGTCAGTGATTTTCATATAGAGCGCTACATGGCGTTACCAACATAAAAACCTAAACAGCCTATTTACGAACCTAGCGGTAGGGACAGCTGTATCACACTGTGTTAAACTGTTGCGTGGTTCATTCAAATTTGTTTGTCATTCCCTTAGCAAATTAAATAATTACAGTCTCATCTTCTTGTAATGACCAGCAGGGTAAATTATTAATCCACTGGCATGAAAAACTGAACGACGAAAGTAGTTTTCACGTGATATATCACCGCTGAGTAACAAAGCTCAATGAAACTTAAACCGTTCGTAGGAAGAACTGATATAGTACTGTACAGAACAAAAACCAAATGAGAGGAACAGAAATAACACTTTTAATCAAATACAATAATTATACTGAGGTCCCCGTGATTCATGAGGGTCCGCTGTACATTGCAAACCACAGGACTGAGTTCTAACAGGGTGTGTGATCATCGTGTACGGTAATGCTTTCTGTGTAACGTGCTCGCAGCACCATAACAGCAGGGACGCCAAAGCTATCATGTTTTAAAAATGTGACCCATAGACTACAAGCAGCAGGCCGACTTCCCGTCGGTCGGGTGGCAACATCCGTGTCGGACGACCGCTCGTGGCTTGGCTGCCCTCTCCTACCTGGTTTCCATCGGCACCACTCAGCAACCGCTGCAACGCACCGTGGATTCATGGAACTGCTTGTTGATAAAGGAAAGTAGCAACCTGTAATCCTCGTGGTGATTTGTGCCATTGCTCACCTGCCATCATTATTTTCCGGTTTGTACACGATCCTCAGAGTTTAACTTGAGCGGCTCTTTGGTCGTAAATATAGACATTAGTTGCCATTTGAAAATTTGTCCCGCTATTATATGGCTTTTCCTTTCTGGTTGTACGCGATCATTAATGTTCTAATGAATCAGCTCCTGGTCGTATATACAGCCGGAACAGGTTGCCGTTAAACAAATGAGGGACCTTGTGATTAAATATAGATGTTAACCGGTTCAGTTCTTTGATTGTAATTTCATTTCTAAGTCATTAGTTATAATCTGAACACCTGTTGTACTAAGATGTGCGTTACTGTGTTTGAAAGACCGGGTCATTGTTGTTGTTGTGGTCTTCAGTCCTGAGACTGGTTTGATGCAGCTCTCCATGCTACTCTATCCTGTGCAAGCTTCTTCATCTCGCAGTACCTACTGCAGCCTACATCCTTCTGAATCTGCTTAGTGTATTCATCTCGTGGTCTCCCCCGACGATTTTTACCCTCCACGATACCCTCCAATACTAAATTGGTGATCCTTTGATGCCTCAGAACATGTCCTACCAACCGATCCCTTCTTCTGGTCAAGTTGTGCCACAAACACCTCTTCTCCCCAATCCTATTCAGTACCTCCTCATTAGTTATGTGAGCTACCCATCTAATCTTCAGCATTCTTCTGTAGCACCACATTTCGAAAGCTTCTATTCTCTTCTTGTCCAAACTATTTACCGTCCATGTTTCACTTCCATACATGGCTACACTCCATACAAATACTTTCAGAAATGACTTCCTGACACTTAAATCTATACTCGATGTTAACAAATTTCTCTTCTTCAGAAACGCTTTCCTTGCCATTGCCAGTCTACATTTTATATCCTCTCTACTTCGACCATCATCGGTTATTTTGCTCCCCAAATAGCAAAACTCCTTTACTACTTTAAGTGTCTCATTTCCTAATCTAATACCCTCAACATCACCCGACTTAATTCGACTACATCATTATCCTCGTTTTGCTTTTGTTGATGTTCATCTTATATCCTCCATTCAAGACACCATCCATTCCGTTCAACTGCTCTTCCAAGTCCTTTACAGAATTACAATGTCATCGGCGAACCTCAAAGTTTTTATTTCTTCTCCATGGATTTTAATACATTATTGGTGAATTTTAACTGGATCTTGTGGCTCCGCAGAGTGAGTTCTCTTGCAATAAGTGTTCTAAAGCAATGTTTTAAGACGTTCCTTCACAGCGGTCTTAATAACTGACAGTTAGTCTAACTTTGAAAATATTAACAGTCAACTGTCATCAGTGCTTGATAGTCAAAAGGGATGGGTTGGGATCCAGTCGTACCGTGGTCGCCGACTGAAATTAAGAGGTTGGTTGCTTTGAAGTAAGCCTTATCATTGCCATATTGTTTCCTAATCTGTTTAACACTTAATCGCAGGTGCGCAACTTAACCCTGAAATTTCCGACAAACAGTTTTCAGATTAAAAGTTACGTCATCTGTTTTGAGTAACTGAATCACTTTTCTCATCAATGGTGCTTACATAGTTTAATTAGTTGCAGAAGGGCAATTAATAAGACAGACTGTGTCCAGCGCGGTAATAAACACCGCTGTTTCACCCGATAGCTGGCGGGCTGCAGGTCCGGCCGTCTTGTAATCATCGTCATATTGTTTGCTGTTTTGAATTTTTTTGCAAAGGCTTACACATCTTAAGGTTGAATTTTGGAAATTTGTTCATTTTCTATAAAAAAATCTTTTGGTTATCTATCTATCTATCTATCTATCGCTTGAGCTGTGTCCCGCAGTTACGCAGGGTCAGCCATCGTTAATCGGATTTGGCATGTTAATGTTTAAGGGGTGGCCGGATGCCCTTCCTGCCGCCGCCCCATACCCCCCAGGAGGGAATTAGTGTAGCCCAGCTGCCTGCGTCGAGTGTAATCCATGGAATGGTGCGAAAGTGTTCAGATGTCTGAGATCCGTGTAACTGAGACGGAACATGGGAACCAGCCCGGTATTCACCTAGCGCGATGTGGAAAACCGCCTAAAAATCACATCCAGGCTGGCCGGCACATCGGCCCTCGTCGTTAATCCGCCGAGCGGATGCGATCCGGGGCCGGCGCACCTACCTGAGTCCAGAAAGTCTCGGCTACCCTGGCGGGTTATAAAAAATTCCAGTAAGTAGCACTTATCATTGGTTGTCAACAGTCTCATTTCACGCAACCTGCTTCATTTAAAATTTTGTACTTTATTCTTTTGGGTCAGTTTCTAATTATTCTCTTTTGTCAACATCCACACCATGGATCCACGTCAGTGTCCCGGTATTTGGTACCTAAAACGAGATCAGCTCTAGTATGAACTGAGCATTAGGCAACAAAACGTTTGCGGTACGGAGGGGGAGCTGACAGCCACGATACGGGCAGCTTTGTCAACACCACTCGCCGTTTCTGTCAGCACGGTTGGCGAGGTGAGCCATAATTTACAGACCATCATGGTAGGATTGAACCAGCTATAAGAAAATCTCTCCTTTCTCCAAAATAACCAACCAAAAGTGAGGCAGGTGAAGCGCAATCATGTTCATTTAGTCCGCCTGGACAGTAGAAATGGTTCAAATGGCTCTGAGCACTATATGACTCAACTTCTGAGGTCATCAGTCGCCTAGAACTTAAAACTAATTAAACCTAACTAAACTAAGGACGTCACACACATGCCCGAGGCAGGATTCGAACCTGCGACCTTAGCGGTCGCTCGGTTCCAGACTGTAGCGCCCAGAACCGCACGGCCACTCCGGCCGGCTGGACAGTAGAGTAAATGATCTTAATCTCTAGTACCAAGCCCTGAGCAGTTAGCACGCGTCATTCAGTTAAATAATCTTTTGTTTGATTTGCACATCCAAAGTGCAACTTTAGAGTTATAAATTAAGGCTGATACAAATAATATAGAATGTGTTTCTGAGAATCCAATAGCCGAATTTGGATCCCTCGCCCGAGGTCCAAGTGATCGTTCTGGGGAATACGAGGTGCGGCTAGAAAAAAACCGGACTGATGCTGGAAAAAACATTTATTTACAATTATTTACAATTTCATGTTATCTCCTTCAATGTACTCTCCTCCTCGGTCTCTACACCGCTCCATACGAATTTTTCACTGTTCATAGCAATGCTGCAGATCATTTTCGGTAAGTCCATACATTACTTCCGTCGCTTTTTCTTTTACTGCTTCAACAGTCTCAAATCTAGTTCCTTTCAAAGCTGACTTGACTTTAGGGAAAAGAAAAAGTCACAGGGGGCCAAATCAGCTGAGTAGGGTGGATGATCTAAGATGGGAATGTTGTGTTTTGCCAAAAACGTCTTCACTGACAACGCACTGTGAGCTGGGGCATTGTCTTGGTGAAGGATCCATGACTTTTTTCTCCACAAATCGTTCCGTTTTCTCCGTACTCGCTCACGTAGGGTAGCCAGGACGCTAATGTAGTAATGCTGATTCACTGTTTGTCCCTCTGGTACCCAATCAATGTGCACAATCCCTTTGATGTCAAAAAAAAAAACAATCATCATTGCCTTGAATTTCGATTTTGACATTCGTGCTTTTTTTTGTCGTGGAGAACCAAGAGTTTTCCAATGCATCGATTGGCGTTTAGATTCGGGATCGTAAGTAAAGAACCACGATTCATCGCAAGTAATAACATTTTGTAAGAAGGTGGGATCACTTTCAGTGTTTTCCAGGATGTCAGAACAAATCATTCTTCGGCGTTCCTTCTGTTCAATTGTGAGACACTTTGGAACCATGTTTGAACACACTTTGTTCATGTTGAAACTTTCATGAAGAATCTGCCTAACACTTTCCTTGTCAACTCCTGTTAACTCAGACACTGCTCTGATTGTTAAACGGCGATCTTGTCGAACAAGTTTACCGATTTTTGCAATGTTTGCATCAGTTTTTGCTGACAATGGTCTGCCAGTGCGAGTGTCATCACTGGTGTCTTCACGGCCATCTTTAAATGGTTTAAACCACTCAAACACTTGTGTTCGCGATAAACAATCATCGCCGTACACTTGTTGTAACATTACAAACGTTTAAAGGCGCTACAGTCTGGAACCGCGCGACCGCTACGGTCGCAGGTTCGAGTCCTGCCTCGGGCATGGATGTGTGTGATGTCCTTAGGTTAGTTAGGTTTAATTAGTTCTCAGTTCTAGGGGACTGATGACCTTAGAAGTTAAGTCCCATAGTGCTCAGAGCCATTTGAGCCATTACAAACGTTTCACTTGCCGATTTTCCTAGTTTGAAACAAAATCTGATGTTAACACGCTGTTCTTTCTGTACACTCAACATTTTCCGACGCACAGACAAAACGTCAACTACTTAAAACAGACGCCACGGGCAGACTGAGTGCAGGAGGCAGATGAAACTCGAGCAGTAGGCGGAGCGAGAGTCACGTGACAGGCCACGCGACTTTCAGCCTTATTGCATTCGTTTTATTGTTTCACCAGTACTAGTCCGGTTTTTTTCTAGCCACACCTCGTATTTGGCACGCCTCCCTAACCCGATGGTGTGTCTCTTTAATAGTATTCGGGAACTGTCAATTGAAACCTTAGAAACAATGCACCGGACATTAAACGCAGCTAGTTAAGTATGAGTCGTATGCTGACGCACTATGGATCCCCCATCACATAGTACTTATCGCAGTCTATTCGTTAGTACGCGGTAGCTTAAGTAATCTGCTATCCGAAACCTTATAGCACGGTAAGACGATCGGGCAACTGGGGCAATAGGCCGTGGAGGGTACGTTATCAGACCGTCTGCGCTAAGACCTAGAGTGTAGATATTATTGGCGCGTGCAGGACTCCCAAGAATAGTTGCTTGAATATGTAGAGCGGGTTCGTGTGGCAGCATCGGAACTTCATATGGATGTTCTCGAGGCGAATTTAGTTGCTAATGTCTTGGAAGGTATTCGTCCCGAAGATAGGCCTCGGATCGCACTCTTCCCTCGTCCGGTCACCCTTTGTGAGTTAGAGAATCTTGTTAAATCTGTTACGAAAGCGTCCTTTGCCGACAATCAGTGAAATTGGTTAACGTGGGAACACCATAACTTATCTAACTCCGGTCCAGAGGGTAGAATGATAGGTTGAGCGAGTGGGTCAATGAAATCATCGGCTGGTTTTAGATGCTGCGTGCGTGACCATTTAGTACTAGGATGCTCTGTTCCAAGGACGCCTCGCGCTGAGAAATGACGACAGGCGGGGGAGCGGTCGCATCCTCGGAGACAAGGGTGGTGTGGTCGTATACTGGCAGCTACCACGCGTACGTTACCATTTGTTTGTGCGGCTATAGGCTGTGAACCGTTGTGCTGGTTACTGGATTCAGGCAGCCCTGTGTCACTCCTTAATGACGAGTGGTTTATTGAATATGGACACTTATGCAGATTATCTCCATTACGTCCCTCGAGTAAGAGATGTCGGATGACCAATGGCCAAGAGTTACCTCTGTGCGAGCAAATGCGGGGAAATCTTTCCGTGTGTGAATTTTCACGGCCTGTCAAGTTTTTATTAGTTATGGGACTGGTACCTGACAATTCTAGGGCATTATTTCATCCGTAAGACCGGTATGGTGTTACATTTTGGTACCCGCACCTGTTATTTCAATTTTTCCCCCCAATGATCAAATAGCGTATTGTTCATGTGCTCATGTGCGGATGGGATGTGGTACCAGTAGTAACACGTGCCCACTTTGGGTAGACCACTTTCTTAGTCAAAAAGGGAAACAGTTAAGTGAACTTTTGGAGGAATTTCCTGACGTACTTTGTGAGTCAAAATGGCTCTGAGCACTATGGGACTTAACATCTATGGTCATCAGTCCTCCAGAACTTAGAACTACTTAAACCTAACTAACCTAAGGACATCACGCAACACCCAGTCATCACGAGGCAGAGAAAATCCCCGACCCCGCCGGGAATCGAACCCGGGAACCCGGGCGTGGGAAGCGAGAACGCTACCGCACGACCACGAGATGCGGGCACTTTGTGAGTCACAGACGTCATTAGATACCATATCCGTGTCATGGATGACTTGCCGGTACACGAGTCTCCACATCGCTAGTCACCACCTAAGATAAAGATATTGCGGCACAAAATTGAGGGCTTGTTAAAAGATGAGTCTCACCATTTCCCCCTATGCTTCCCCCATTTTCTTAGTACTCGAAGATCAGGGGCAGGATTTCCGACCTGTGGTTGATTACAGGCTTCTCAATAGAAAGGTGATCTCCTGCCTGTTCCACCTGGTTTTCGGAAGCACCTTGGTTTACGGTGTTAGATCTTAATGAGGCTTATTAGCAGATACCCTGAACGGAGGAATCTAAGCATATCACCGCCTTCGCAACGGACTGGAATTGATATGAATTAAACCGGGTTCAGTTTGGTCATTCAACCGGTACAGCAGGTTTATCCCGTTTATTAGATAAAATTTTAGGTGATTTAAAGTTTAATCGTGTCTTGAATTATTTGGACGAAGTGGTAATATTTATTGCCTCCTTTGAAGAGCATTTAGAGCGCACCCGGAAGGTGGGATCCAGGCTCAGCGATGCGGGGCTGACTGTGAAACCCTCAAAGATAACATTGGCTAATTGTCATTTTTGAGTCACTTGGTGTCCGGGGACGGAATTAACCGCTCTGGTGGGCGAGTGGTGCTTCCCACCACAACACCAACCTTGCGACCAACGTGGGAGTACCGCTCAGAGTATGCAGTCCAGTACACGGTGATCTGAGGCTGTATTACAAATCATGTTCCAACTTTCGTAATGTCCATGGGAACATCGCGGTGACTTGGGTTTAATTATGGTATTGGAGTAAAAGTGTAATTTCTCTTCGCCTCATTGCGTGTTTGCTTCAGTTACAGGGTATCCAGAAAAGGGCTCCCTGATTTCAAAATTAAATATCTCAAAACCAAAGATCGATAGAGGAATGCAGTAAACGGTATGTTTACTGTGAAAGCTGTAAGAAGTTTATACAGCAGTTTGAAATAATAGTTACAAAAGCTGCTAACAGATGGCGCTGTACGCTGTACAGCTCATATCAGTATACATAAGTGAAATAATCGTATGAAAACAATCTTTGCAAACAATCACATCACAATGTTTTCAAAATGTTCACCATTGGCACTACAGAGGTGGCGCAAGCGAAGAATGAAATTCACCATCACATTTCGTAGTGTCTCAACCGAAATGGATTCACATGCCACAGAGATCGCCTATTCAAGCTCGTCCAGCGTGGCGGGATGCTTCGGGTAGACCATGTCTTTCACTGTGCCCCACAAAAAAAAAAAGTCACAGCGAGTCAAATCCGGCGAATATGGAGGCCAATCCTTGCCTGCACCAGTCAATTTGCGATATTCCAAAGCAATGACTCGATTCCCGATGTATTCCTCAAGAGAGCGAAACACTTGTTCGGTCCGATGTGGTCGGCCTCCATCTTGCATAAACCATTCAGTACCTGGTCGATCCTCTAACGCTTGCTGTGTGGCGACAAATTGTTCCAAAATTGCAACGTAACGTGCACCAGTGACCGTTTCTCGAATGAAAAAAGGGCCAATAATACCTCTGCTGAATACTGCAGCCCACACAGTAACTTTAGGAGAATACAGGTGTTTCGCTTCACACCAATATGGCTTTTCGGAACCCCAAAATCGCCAGTTCTGCTTATTCACGTACCCATTCAGGTGGAAGTGTGATTCATCTGTAAACCAGATGCAGCCGACATCAAATCCTTCACTATCAATCATTGTGAGCATCTGATTAGCAAAGGCAACCCTTTGTTGCACAGCTCGTACGGGTATGGCCTGGTGCGTTTGAATTTTGAATGGAAACATGTGTAGGCTCTTTAGCAGTATTTTCTGCGTGCTGGAACGCTTCAAACCAGTCTCTGATGCAATTATACGGACGGATGACATTTGATTTCGCTGAATAATTCCACAAACTGTGGGGATATTTTCAGGCGTAACTGCGGTTTGCTTGCGGCCAACATGCCCTGCTAGATCATCAGTTACGCTGCCCGTTCGTTGAAATTTTGCGAAGAGCGCACGAATGGTTTTCGCATCGGGTCCTTTTGGAACATTAAATCGTGCTTGAAAACTTCGCCTAGTTGCCGTAGGACTCACTTCTAACCTGTGGTACTCTAGCACCATAAAAACGAGTTGTTCAATGGAGTACATGGTTTTAATCTCTTCCTTCGGTACGCTAACCTCCTTTCAAGTTTCAATAGTGGAACTGTTCGCTGTGGGCTTCGGATCACTATTTATACTAGGCATTACGTATGACGATTACAGCGCCATCTGTTAGCAGCTTTTGTAACTATTATTTCAAACTGCTGTATAAACTTCTTACAGCTTTCACAATACACATACCGTTTACTACATTCCTCTATCGATCTTTGTTTTCGAGATATATAATTTTGAAATCAGGGAGTCCTTTTCTGGACACCCTGTACCTTACCTGTGTCGGGCATTCAATAAGTAATGCAACTTTTTTTTTGCCAATTCGGGTTGAAAAAAATGTGGAATTTTGTTGTGGTTGGTTGGTTGGTTTGGGGAAGGAGACCAGACAGCGAGGTCATCGGTCTCATCGGATTAGGGAAGGATGGGGAAGGAAGTCGGCCGTGCCCTTTGAAAGGAACCATCCCGGCATTTGCCTGGAGCGATTTAGGGAAATCACGGAAAACCTAAATCAGGATGGCCGGACGCGGGATTGAACCGTCGTCCTCCCGAATGCGAGTCCAGTGTCTAACCACTGCGCCACCCCGCTCGGTAATTTTGTTGTGGAACATCGTAGAGTATTCCAGCTTGAACGCCTATAGTTTCATCAAATTCCGATAGACGGGGGTGCTATATAGAGTCTTCAAAGTGGCGTCTGTAACGAAGGCGCGCTGGAAACGGAGAGCTGTTATTGAGTTTCTTTTGGCGAAAAACCAGAGCATCGCAGTTATTCACAGGAGATTGCAGCATGTCTACGTAGACTTGACAGTGAGCAAAAGCACGGTGAGTCCTTGGTCGAGTTGTGTGTAATAATTGCAAGAAGGCCGAGCAGACAACTCCCACGTGCCGGCCGGACCGCACACAGCAGTTACACCTGCATTATTGGAACGCGCGGACACTCTCATTTGAGATAATCGACAGATCACAGACACCTCGCTGCTCAACTAGACGCCTCCGTTGGTAGTGCTGACGCACTCGTCATACAGTTAGGGTACTTGAGGATGTATATCCGCTAGGTCTTTCACCACGTAGCAGAAGACCATAAAGAGCAACGTAGGATCATCTGTGTGGAACTGCTTGCGCGTGACAATTTTTTTTTTGTCGAACAGCGTCATAGGCGATGAAACATGGGTTCAATTCTTCGAACCGGGTAAGAACAGCAATCCAAGGAGTGGCACCGCACCACCTCTCTATCGAAGAAAAATCTCAAAGCAGGTAAAGTCAAGACGGTGTCCTTCTGACACTAATAAAAATGTTCAAATGTGTGTGAAATTTTATGGGACTTACCTGCTAAAGTCATCAGTCCCTAGACGTACACACTACTTAACCTAAATTATCCTAAGGACAAACACACACACCCATGCCCGCATGAGGACTCGAACCTCCGCCGGGACCAGCCGCACAGTCCATGGCTGCAGCACCTTGGACCGCTGGGCTAATGCCGCGCGGCTTCTGAGACTCTGAAGGGTTTGTTCTGTTTGATGACCTCTTTCATGGTGCAACGATCGATTAGGAGGTGCACTGTTGTAGAATGAGGAACACATCTTCAGCGTCTCCGTCGCCACAGAAACGCAAACGAACTTCTCTTTCTCCAAGACAACACAAAGCCTCACGCAAGTCTGTACACCCGAGAGGAGCTCACAAAACTTTACTGATCTCTTCTTCCTCATCCTCCCTACAGCCCGGATGTCGCACCTTTCGACTTCCAATTGTTTGGCCCAATGGATGATGCACTCCGAGGGAAGCAGTACTTGGATGCTGGAGAGGTTATTGACACCAAGACGTTGGCTCCGAAGAGGTGTCCCATACGGGCATGCACGTCCTTACCCTATGTTGGCTTAAGGTCGTCGCACTGAACGGAGATTATGTTCAAAATGTAGCCAAGAGATTGGGAAATAATATAGTGCATCGTAATTCTGAATAAGACCAAACAGCTTTCAGAAAAAAAATTGTTGCATAACTCATTGAAAGTCCCTCATACTATGCTCCAGCAGTTCTTTTTATCTATGGTCCAAGTTCCATCGAGCTATATTACTCGGCAGTGACGCATCAAGCGAAAGTTTTCTTCGGCCTTACGTTTTGCACACTAGTGTACCGTAAAGAGCGGCTCGCAGTTTAAATTTGCACCACTGTGCTTTTCACCAGTAGCACATTACATGGTCTGCGTGAAGCACACGCCCCTATTTCTGTATGTATTGTGTAAAAGACTCGAACACATCTACACTACTTGCCATTAAAATTGCTACACTACGAACATGACGTGCTACAGACGCGAAATTTAATCGACAGGAAGAAGATGCTCTGATATGCAAATGATTAGCTTCTAACAGCATTCACACAAGGTTGGCACCGGTGGCGACACCTACACCGTGCTGACATGAGGAAACTTTCCAACCGATTTCTCATACACAAACATCAGTTGACCGCCGTTGCCTGGTGGAACGTAGTTGTGATGCCTCGTGTAAGGAGGAGAAATGCGTACCGTCACGTTTCCGACTTTGATAAAGATCGGATTGTAGCCTATCGAGATTGCGGTTTATCGTATCGTGACATTGCTGCTCGCATTGGTCGAGATCCAAAGACTGTTAGCAGAATATGGAATCGGAGGGTTCAGGAGGGTAATACGGAACGCCGTGCTAGATCCCAACGGCCTCGTATCACTAGCACTCGAGATGACAGGCATATTACCCGTATGGCTGTAACGGATCGTGTAGCCACGTCTCGATTCCTGTGTCAACAGATAGGGGACGTTTGCTAGACAACAACGATCTGCACGAACAGTTCGACGACGTTTGCAGCAGCATGGACTATCAGCTCGCAGACCATGGCTGCTGTTACCCTTAACAGACAGGAGAGCTTGCAATGGTGTACTCAACGACGAACCTGGGTGCACGAATGGCAAAACGTCATTTTTTCGGATGAATCCAGGTTCTGTATACAGAATCATAATGGTCGCATCCGTGTTTGGCGACATCGCGGTGAACGCACATTGGAAGCGTGTATTCATCATCGCCATACTGGTGTATCACCCGGCGTGATGGTATCGGGTGCCTTTGGTAACACGTCTGACTCACCTCTTGTTCACATTGACGGCCCTTGGAACACTGGTCGTTACATTTCTGATGTGTTACGACCCGTGGCTCTACCCTTTATTCGATTCCTGCGAAACCTTACATTTAAGCAGGATAATGCACGACCGCATGTTGCAGGTCCTGTACGGACCTGGCCTGCACATTCTCCAGATCTCTTAGCAATTGAAAACTTCTGGTCAATGGGGCCGAACAACTGGCTCGTCAGAATACGCCAGTCACTACTCTTGATAAACTGTGGTATCGCGTTGAAACTGTACGGGCAGCTGTTACTGTACCCATCCTAGCTCTGTTTGACTTAAAGCCCAGGCGTATCAAGGCTATTATTGCGGCCAGAGGTGGTTGTTCTGGGTACTGATTTCTCAGGATCTATACACCCAAATTGCGTGAAAATGTAATCGCATTTCAGTTTTAGTATAATGTATTTGTCCTATGACTACCAGTTTATCATCTGCATTTCTTCTTGGTGTAGCAATTTTAATGGCCAGTAGTGTATCTTTGTATTCGTTAACGATGTTCTCTGCATTAGGTAAGAAAAACTTTCGAAACGGGATAATGCCTCATCTTAGCAGAACTGCTGTACGGGCTGTAGAGTGAGAACGGGTCTCTGTTGATACGACAGACGCAGTCTGCCCTTCCCCCAGGGCAGTTTCCCCTCTGGTTGATCACGGTCTCCTCACAGCACAGCGCGCCTCTGCCAACAGGGCGGTTCGTTGCGGCCTCCTCTTCGCAATTTGATTAAAATCATAAAGCGCGCGCCGTAAAGCTCTAGCGAGGTTCTTCTCTGCCTGGAAGGCTCTGTATAAGACGGGAGCTGAGCTGGGCGGGGAATCAGTGGTTTAACTGCAGCGCCGTTTTGGCGTCTCCAGAGGACGCCTCACGGCGACGCGGCCGCAAAGGCCGAGAGCAGAGGACCGACGCCTCGCACTAAAGTCACGCCGTGATGGCGCATTTTATTAGCTCCTCAGGAGTCGTCCTCCTGTTGCCTGTGCTGCCTCGTGATCCGCAGTCCGAGACCCTAACGTTCCGACATCTGACGCGACAAGTCTGAGACACTACGAATCTGACGACTAGATGCGGTGCCAGAAGCCGGATGTGCTGTCAACACGAACTCTTGCCCATCTCGTACTCCGTGGGTATGCAGATTAGACTAATGCTGAATCTATCATCTCACACCACATAATGTGATAGCTTACCACAATGTAGATAACAGACTACTTCAAAAACTAGGTGCAGCGTTATTCGGAAAATATTACTTAGTAAGTTCCTGAAACCAACAGGGGCCTCGCCTATTACATGTGGTTTGAGGATCTCCGAATTTCAGTTGAATAAATGTCTTGATTGCTGAATGATGAACTTTGATCTGGTAAAATAATATTTATTCAATTTGGTAATTTACGAGGGCCGTTCAGAAAGTAACCTCCAGTTGATTTAAAAAAATACACCAAGTTAAATAAAAATATTTTAATATATACATCTTACAACTACATCTTTGCACTATTTTTCTACATAGTCTCCATAGCGATTGAGGCACTTATCGTATCTCTTCACAAGCTTTGAAATTCCTTCTGCATAAAAATCACCCGCTTGTGCCTGCAGCCAGCCTGTGACCGCATCTTTGAGCTCTTCGTCGTCATCAAACCACTGTGACCCGAGCCATTTCTTCAAATGCATGAAGAGGTGATAATCACTTGGCGCCAGGTCTGGGCTGCAAGGTGGATGGTTGATAACGTCCCACTTGAAGGACTCAAGAAGGGCCGTTGTTCTGCGAGCAGAGTGAGGACGGGCGTTATCGTGCAAAAAAACGATACCGGAAGTCAGCATACCACGGCGTTTGTTCTGTATAGCCCGTCGTAACTTTTTTATTGTTTCACAGTACACGTCTTGATTAATGGTCGTACCACGTTCCATGAATTCAACCAACAACACCCTTTTGGCATCCCAAAACACCGTTGGCATCAGTTTTCTGGCAGAAAAATCTTGCGAGGCTTTTCTTGGTTTGGTAGGCGAATTTGAATGTGCCCACATCTTTGATTGTTCTTTTGTCTCAGGGTTCACGTACTTAATCCAGGTTTCGTCACCGGTCACGATTCTGTTTAACAATGGTTCTCCTTCGTCCTCATAACGTGACAGAAAGTCTAATGCAGAGGCCATTCTTTGAGTTTTGTGGTGGTCGGTAAGAATTTTGGGCACCCATCGTGCACAGAACTTACGGTAACCCAATCTTGCTGTCACTATCTCGTACAAGAGAGTCTTAGAAATCTGTGGAAAACCAGTAGACAACTCCGACATTGAGAAACGTCGATTTTCACGAACTTTTGCATCAACTGTCTGAACGAGTTCGTCAGTCACCAATGATGGTCTACCACTCCTCTCTTCATCATGAACGTTTTCTCGTCCACTTTTAAATAAACGTACCCATTCATGGACAACTCCTTCACTCATAATTCTTGGTCCGTACACGGCACAAAGCTCACGATGAATAGCTGCTGCAGAATATCCTTTGGCTGTAAAAAACCTTATGACAGCACGCAGTTCACATTTGGCGGGGTTTTCTATTGCAGCGCACATTTCAAACTGCCACAAAAACTAAACTAGCGCAGGTACGACGTTCACTCGACCACGGCTTGATGCCGACTGACCTGTTGAGTGCGTGAACGCACAGATGGCGTCGCTACTCCCCCCACAACCCGCACTGTGACCAATCGGAGGTTACTTTCTGAACCGCCCTCGTACATAATATTAAAATCGACCAGTGATAAGAAAATGAATGATTGTTAGGGGCACCACCAGCACGATGCTGAAAAATTACGGTTGAGATGGTGCCCATACACATAAAGACACTAATTACGCTTTCAACCGTGATTGCAAAAATTCACAATTACACAAAAAGGGTATGAATTCGAAGAGAGCCCACGACATTTCGACGAATAAAAGAAGAATCAGAAACAAACTTCACTAGGCGGGTGAGCCCCATGAGCTAACTCGATAACGAAACAATTTAGTTCGTTACGAAAAAAAATCCCCTCTGAGGTAAGAATTAGACAGCAGAAAAACTAGCATACAGGTGCGTGAAGCGCGTGAACAAGTTTGAGTGACTAAAAAAAATAGAGATCGGGAATGAACTTCTCTTCCCCCACCGTGGCACGATTTCCGAAGAGAGGAAGGCACATTGAAAATGCGGTCTTATCGTGGCTGCTGTCGAAGAGTCACTGGACGAGTCGCCTTGCCCCGAACTGCCGGCCGTTGTTAGTTGTTGCCGGGGTGAGCCGATGTGATGTGACTGCTACTTGCGGATCTTATCATCCTGTGGGGCGGCGGGTTGAAATAATTATTTTTTTTTGTATTGGTTTGTATAATTTGTATACGCCGTCTTACTCACACGAGCCTGGCAACTAATTTAGTGGTCAGCCAGAAAGCTAAGGGAAACATACTGACCATAGTTTTCAGTCTACACGGCCACATTCTGGTCCAGCCCACTGAGAGAAAAGTTTCTATTCTCCTATTTCTTTTCGGGATCAGGACAATGATTTAAATAAAAGTATATAGTTTCAGTTAAAAACTACACTCCTGGAAATTGAAATAAGAACACCGTCAATTCATTGTCCCAGGAAGGGGAAACTTTATTGACACATTCCTGGGGTCAGATACATCACATGATCACACTGACAGAACCACAGGCACATAGACACAGGCAACAGAGCATGCACAATGTCGGCACTAGTACAGTGTATATCCACCTTTCGCAGCAATGCAGGCTTCTATTCTCCCATGGAGACGATCGTAGAGATGCTGGATGTAGTCCTGTGGAACGGCTTGCCATGCCATTTCCACCTGGCGCCTCTGTTGGACCAGCGTTCGTGCTGGACGTGCAGACCGCGTGAGACGACGCTTCATCCAGTCCCAAACATGCTCAATGGGGGACAGATCCGGAGATCTTGCTGGCCAGGGTAGTTGACTTACACCTTCTAGAGCACGTTGGGTGGCACGGTATACATGCGGACGTGCATTGTCCTGTTGGAACAGCAAGTTCCCTTGCCGGTCTAGGAATGGTAGAACGATGGGTTCGATGACGGTTTGGATGTACCGTGCACTATTCAGTGTCCCCTCGACGATCACCAGTGGTGTACGGCCATTGTAGGAGATCGCTCCCCACACCATGATGCCGGGTGTGGCCCTGTGTGCCTCGGTCGTATGCAGTCCTGATTGTGGCGCTCACCTGCACGGCGCCAAACACGCATACGACCATCATTGGCACCAAGGCAGAAGCGATTCTCATCGCTGAAGACGACACGTCTCCATTCGTCCCTCCATTCACGCCTGTCGCGACACCACTGGAGGCGGGCTGCACGATGTTGGGGCGTGAGCGGAAGACGGCCTAACGGTGTGCGGGACCGTAGCCCAGCTTCATGGAGACGGTTGCGAATGGTCCTCGCCGATACCCCAGGAGCAACAGTGTCCCTAATTTGCTGGGAAGTGGCGGTGCGGTCCCCTGCGGCACTGCGTAGGATCCAACGGTCTTGGCGTGCATCCGTGCGTCGCTGCGGTCCGGTCCCAGGTCGACGGGCACGTGCACCTTCCGCCGACCACTGGCGACAACATCGATGTACTGTGGAGACCTGACGCCCCACGTGTTGAGCAATTCGGCGGTACGTCCACCCGGCCTCCCGCATGCCCACTATACGCCCTCGCTCAAAGTCCGTCAACTGCACATACGGTTCACGTCCACGCTGTCGCGGCATGCTACCAGTGTTAAAGACTGCGATGGAGCTCCGTATGCCACGGCAAACTGGCTGACACTGACGGCGGCGGTGCACAAATGCTGCGCAGCTAGCGCCATTCGACGGCCAACACCGCGGTTGCTGGTGTGTCCGCTGTGCCGTGCGTGTGATCATTGCTTGTACAGCCCTCTCGCAGTGTCCGGAGCAAGTATGGTGGGTCTGACACACCGGTGTCAATGTGTTCTTTTTTCCATTTCCAGGAGTGTATATTATGTAAAGTTTCTCAAATACAACACTAGGAAATTCACTATGTTCAAACAAGCCTTTCTATTCTAACAGCACATTCAGCAGTTCAGAGGCGACCTTTGCGGTACGTTTGTCTTTCGCGGTGACTATCCGATTTACCACAAAATACGCACTTTTTCACAGTTCGCCTCTGACGTCTCCGAGGCAGAGCGCGATCTAACGTTTAACACACGTGGATCTTACATTAGCTGAATGCGAAATGCACCTTCCTACTGCCTCTCGGGCTGTATTTATATAGGTGCTGGAGCGGACGGCAGAGGAAAAATCTGTTGTCTACGGCCATCTGCATACTGCAGCAGCCTACGAACGACCGCTTTCTCGGGCACATAAACTTTAATACTATAGTTACAAATTACTTCAGAAACCGCTTAATTTTTATTTCCATTTAGTTAAGTTGTTTCAAAGCACAGAAAAAGTTTCAGCTTGCTAGAAGGAAAACTTTGCCTTCTAGAATTTTTATAGTAGAACTAACGGTAGATCGTTACCTCTGAACCATATCTTTACCTGAACTTGTATCAGCAGCTATTGATACTACAACTCTCAAATTTGGTATAGCTCTATCACTTGGTATGTTTTATCATCCACTTTAACAAAAATACTCTATCATTCAAATTAAAGCTACTTAATCTACAACAACTGGGTACATTTTACTTACAAAATTGGTTTTTACTTAATTGTTCAGAAACTATGAAAGGTAGCTTAACGTGGTCTTTCAGTTACTATTTTTGGGGTGAACTGAAGCATAAAACAAATTTTCATGTTTCTAAGTCCAATATTTAGCGCCTCTTATTTTTTTTATAACCATGGATTCCGGTGTTAATTTTTGTTACATTGTTTCCAAACTTGCACCACTTATTTATGAGCTCTAACTACACCTTCTGACCAAATTCTGGCTTTCTAGCTTCATTATTTAGGGCCACTTATTTTTCTCTTAAAACGGCATTTTTACGTAAACTATTAAGACTAGAACATAATGACTTGTTCTTTGGAACATTATAACAATAAACTATATTTTAACAAAGTTTTACACATAAATTATGATTTTTAATTTCACACTTAATTGTTGTGCAATACTTGCGCGGTACACACAGACGCGTTAAGGTGTCGTGGCGCTGCTAGCAGTGAACTGGGGTAAGACCCGGCAGACTCGCTCGACTCTGTATCTCACACACGATACAGCGCTTGCTTTGCTTCACCACCCCCTCTTTAATTTTTGTGAGAAATCTCTTTTTGGGCAACGTTAAATATCCAAAAAGAAACAAACAAGCAGTGTAATAATGTAGTTTACGTTTTTTAACTAAAGTCGATTTTTAGAAGATTCCTTATTACTACACATACAAAATAACCATACTTATATACACATATAAAATATAGGATACACGACTTTCACAAAATCATTTACCTAAATTTACATAGAAACGTTGCATAAATTTTTCAATAGTTACATAACTATTATTTTTTTCATTTAAAATTTTTCAGTGTTTACCTGAAAAGGAACACACATGAATTTCCCACTTTACAGTACTCACATTTTTCACCATAATCGCAGGCACTGAGTTGGGTGTCCTTACTACATTTTTTCACTAACTGATTAGAAATGTGGGAGGAGCATTTACTTTCTCATCCTATTTCATACTAAAAAAATAAAAGGGTATGTTTTACTGTAGTTTGGTGATCCTTTCGTCCATTTCCACTACAGCTTGAAGTCAGTCTTTCATGCAACCTCCATGTCCCTGAGAAACAGACAGCACAGCCTAAGCTTCTGCTATCAACTCACGTGTAAGGGGGACAAAGTACGTTTTACATTTTATATTTTGGCAACGGTTCTAATAACTGAGAAGTTGCCAGAAAGACAGTATGCACTAAGTCATATCTGAGAAAACAATACATTTACTTCAATAATTTAGCCTAAACTACAAACTTTGCATTCATGCTTCCTTTCCTTCCTGAATGACATCTTTTCTACTCCTAAATAGTGAATTTTTGCCCAATTTGCAGATTACTTTGTTATTTGAGATGTTGCTTTAGCTTAAAAGATTGAGTAACCTTTGCAAGTTTCACTTAAATTTGGCTCATTTACGTTGCTTTCTTGTATGCATTATTAAAGAAACTGTTTTTATTTTCAACATATCGATTTTTATGATCTGCATTTTTCAACATTTGTAGGATTCTGTTGTCTGTTTTTACGAATTAAACTTATTATCTTCCTTAAGCACGATTAAGCGTTTTTCACCATTTCATGAGGCGTGAGGGAAATTATTCATCAATTCTCCATCTAATCATGTATCTCCACCTACTTTCTTCATTTCTCCATTTCATCCACTTTCAAATTACTCCGATTTCGCCACTTCTTTCTGCCCTTCTTCCTTTGTCAGCCCACTGACCTCCTTATTTCTCTATATATTTGGTGTGATTCCTTTGATTAATGTTAAAAGGCTAGTGCTTTCCTCTAGGGGCATTACATTGTTACCCATTTTGCTCTTCATACAACCCTATTTCCACTAAAATTATTACTTTATGTAGATTATAATGGATTTTTATGCATGCCGAGCTTCATTAACATCTTATAGTGGAAAGTGTCTCTGTTATTTTGTAGTTACTAACCCTTTTTACAGATTTTATTTTTATCTATTTATTTTAGCCATGTTTTGCCTCTTATTGTTACTCAAATTTACTTTTGCCATTCACTGGGAAGATAACTTACTAAGAAGACTTTATAACCTATTGTAACAGATACAACACGAAGACATATGTGATTCTTACTTGCTGTGATAGAACAGAAGAAGGTAATGAAAATTGAAAAGGAAATAAAGTTTCACCAAGCTGGGACTGCATGGTATGCCAAACCGTGTATCCAGCCAAGAGTGGCAGACTGCTTACAGTAACTGTTATTTTTAAATTTCTTTAAATATACAGTATTTCGTAGACCCAGTTCCTTTTTACTCTTTGGGTATTCCAAGCGGTATGCGTTTGCATGATGTTTACTTACTACCCTGAATGGTCCTTAATAGACATGTATAAACTTTTTCGTTTCTCCTGAAATTTTCTTTGATTTTTCTTAGTCTTGACCAGTACTAGCTCACCAATTTTAAAACTAGTAGGTGATGCTTTTGCGTCATGCCTCTTTTTTCTCTCCAAAGCTCTTTTCCGTATATTTTCCATGGCCTGTGCTTCCTTTTCATCCAAAGAACTCAGAGTTATAACTGGAAAATACATCATACTTGAAATGACGTTATGGGGTTCCTGATTAAACATCAGTTCACATGGAGCAAAACCTGTGGCATCGTGTTTAAGATTATTAATTATTTCTTCAATATATTTAATATGATCAGCCCAAGTTGAATGTTTCCTGGTACAGTAAGTTCTAAACAGTCTGTGCAGTTGCCACATAACTCTTTCGCTGCAGAAAGGATGGTGAGATCCTAAAATGGCGAATTCTGGTCTTTTCAAGACACGCCTTAAATTTTTCGAATACAAATTGAGGACCGTTATCTGACAAGAGATTCTTTGGCCTGCCAATTTTCACAAAATAGTCGTTTTCCAGCTTGTCTACAAGCTTTTTGGCATTGTTGTTGTTGTTGTTGTTGTTGTGGTCCTCAGTCCTGAGACTGGTTTGATGCAGCTCTCCGTGCTACTCTATCCTGTGCAAGCTTCTTCATCTCCCAGTACCTACTGCAACCTACATCCTTCTGAATCTGCTTAGTGTATTCATCTCTTGGTCTCCCCCTACGATTTTTACCCTCCACGATGCCCTCCAATACTAAATTGGTGATCCCTTGATGCCTCAGAACATGTCCTACCAAACGATCCCTTCTTCTGGTCAAGTTGTGCCACAAACTCCTCTTCTCCCCAATCCTATTCAGTACCTCCTCATTAGTTACATGATCTACCCATCTAATCTTCAGCATTCTTCTGTAGCACCACATTTCGAAAGCTTCTATTCTCTTCTTGTCCAAACTATTTACCGTCCATGTTTCACTTCCATACATGGCTACACTCCATACAAATACTTTCAGAAATGACTTCCTGACACTTAAATCTATACTCGATGTTAACAAATTTCTCTTCTTCAGAATTTTGGCATTAGCTCTCTTTATTGGATATAGTTTTACATATTTGATAAATCCGTCAATTACCATAAAAACATGGGTACATCCCCCTTTAGATGTCGGGAGGGGTCCAAAAAGATCTTCTGCACATAACTCTAGGGGTTCACTTGGGTCTACATGGTGCATATCGCCTTGAACTATTCTATTTACTGCCTGTAGCTTTTGACAAATTACACAGGATGCCAGTCTTTTTGTTTACGATGCATGTTATCGATTAAACTATATTTTAACAAAGTTTTAAAGATAAATTTTGATTTTTAATTTCACACTTACTTGTTGTGCAATACTTGCGTTCTACGCGCAGACGCGTCAAGGTGACGTGGCGGTACTGGCAGTGAACTGGGGTGGGTCCCGGCACACTCGCTCGCCTCTGTATCCCTCACACGTTACAGCACTTGCTTTGCTTCAGCCCTGATTACTCGTCGCGAATGCGCGTAAGTTCAAAGTGAAACTTTAGAGTCCCTTCAGGACACCGAAGAAAAAGACCCACGAGCGTGGAATCCACAGTAAAATTACTACGTAGAATCAGAATACCTATACGAATCCCAATAAGACTACGGAAGCCTCTCTGAATTTTGGTAGCGTTCCTTCAGACCTCGGCAAGGTGCCCTGCACAATCTTTTCTAGCCAATCCCAGAAATGGTCTAAATGCTCGCCGCGTGGGGTAGCCGTGCGGTCTATTGCGATTTGCCACGCCTGGTGCGGCTGCCGCCGTCGGAGGTTCGAGTCCTCCCTTGGGCATGGGTTTGTGTGTTGTCCTTAGTGTAAGTTAATTTAAGCTAGATTAAGTAGTGTGTAAGCCTAGGGACCGATAACCTCAGCAGTTTGGTCCCATAGTACTTACCAAAAATTTCCAATTTTCTAAATGCTCTTCGAATCAGGGATCTAAAAGTCCGTTCCCTAGCTCCCACCAAGTTAAAATGTGTACGTTAAGTATATTCACAACTGCAAATATGGACAACCATCAGCTGTGGAATGGAATGACGACAGTGAAAATTTGCCCCGGACCGGGGTTCGAATCCGGATCTCCCGCTTATCACCATTTGGCTATCCGTGAACGACTCACTGCCTGACACGAACTTCCATATAGCGTCAACCATGTCCCGGTTCGGCACAAATTTTCATCGTCGTCATTCCATTTTACAGCTGTTGGTTGTCCATAATTGCAATTGGAATACATTTAATGTGTTTCATAACGGCTTTAGTCACCGCAGTGTCTGTTGCTTTGGACATGCATGCATATTCAGAGGAACTTTGCATCGTAATTCAGAATAACACAAACACTGCAATATCAAAGTTAAAATGTATCCGCCAATGAGATACTTGTATATGCAAACGGGAGAAGAACGTCGTCCCGTTCCCATGTCCAGACTTGTTCGTAGAAAATTCTGTACATTTGCAGACACACGACTGGCTATACATTTTTCTTGAGGAAACTTCTCTGGAGACCACACCCAGCAGCGGAACGGAAACTGGACAGCTGAGCACTGTCCCCGAAGTTTACTAACAAGGTAGAGTTCTCACTCCCTCCACCAGTGATTTCTCGTTCTGCTTTTGAGGACACCAGTCTTCCTTTCCGCCGCTCACTGTCTACGGAAGCTGAGCCAGGACATAATCCCTGGAAAGTCTCCTCCCATGCGACCCAGTAGAGTGACACCCTACACTCTAAGTGACCGACAGCTCTTCGAGAACGTGCGGAAGTTCCTACTGTTTTCTCCCACCGAAAAGGAGTTCCCGTGGTCAAGACCAGATGCAGTTAATGGAATAAACTATAGCAGAAACGTAATATTAGAATTAGGAAATTTGGAAATTTGTGGTAAGGTCTTATGGGACGAAACTGCTGAGGTCATCGGTCCCTAAATCTACACTCTACTTAATATAACTTAAACTAACTTACGCTATGGACGTCACACACACCCATGCCCGAGGGAAGACTCGAATCTCCGACGGGGAGAGCCGCACTTTTAGAATTAAGTACGTAACCTACATTGGTACATGCTACCACCTGGACACTTACGTAATCATCACGCAATACAGGTGGAAAGTCCATAAATGAAACTGAATCGGACAGTAGATGAAGCAAGAGAGTCTAGTGTACAAAAACTGCTCACAAAGTTTATCTCGGTCCTACACTTATTTCGTACCTGCACAATGGAGAACACTGCGGCGCTCTGCTTTAACGTCTGAATGAAAACTTCGAGCTACATAGTCCTGTAAGATATCACGCCTCAGCAAGTATGCTTAAAATAAAGACAATTGCTTTTTAGAGCTCTTCGCAAAAAAAGCTTCTTGCTGACCTTGCAATAATGCACGGCATGACAGCAAAGCTATTTTATGTTTCCATTTAAACAGTAAATGGAAAGCTTCAAGAGCTGATGGCAAAAAAAAAATTGAAGAAAAATTGTTTCAGACTGAAGCTACAGGGTGTTTCAAAAATGACCGGTATATTTGAAACGGCAATAAAAACTAAACGAGCAGCGATAGAAATACACCGTTTGTTGCAATATGCTTGGGGCAACAGTACATTTTCAGGCAGACAAACTTTCGAAATTACAGTAGTTACAATTTTCAACAACAGATGGCGCTGCGGTCTGGGAAACTCTATAGTACGATATTTTCCATATATCCACCATGCGTAGCAATAATATGGCGTAGTCTCTGAATGAAATTACCCGAAACCTTTGACAACGTGTCTGGCGGAATGGCTTCACATGCAGATGAGATGTACTGCTTCAGCTGTTCAATTGTTTCTGGATTCTGGCGGTACCCCTGGTCTTTCAAGTGTCCCCACAGAAAGAAGTCACAGGGGTTCATGTCTGGCGAATAGGGAGGCCAATCCACGCCGCCTCCTGTATGTTTCGGATAGCCCAAAGCAATCACACGATCATCGAAATATTCATTCAGGAAATTAAAGACGTCGGCCGTGCGATGTGGCCGGGCACCATCTTGCATAAACCACGAGGTGTTCGCAGTGTCGTCTAAGGCAGTTTGTACCGACACAAATTCACGAAGAATGTCCAGATAGCGTGATGCAGTAATCGTTTCGGATCTGAAAAATGGGCCAATGATTTCTTTGGAAGACATGGCGGCCCAGACCAGTACTTTTTGAGGATGCAGGGACGATGGGACTGCAACATGGGGCTTTTCGGTTCCCCATATGCGCCAGTTCTGTTTGTTGACGAAGCCGTCCAGGTAAAAATAAGCTTCGTCAGTAAACCAAATGCTGCCCACATGCATATCGCCGTCATCAATCCTGTGCACTATATCGTTAGCGAATGTCTCTCGTGCAGCAATGGTAGCGGCGCTGAGGGGTTGCCGCGTTTGAATTTTGTATGGGTAGAGGTGTAAACTCTGGCGCATGAGACGATACGTGGACGTTGGCGTCATTTGGACCGCAGCTGCAACACGGCGAACGGAAACCCGAGGCCGCTGTTGGATCACCTGCTGCACTAGCTGCGCGTTGCCCTCTGTGGTTGCCGTACGCGGTCGCCCTACCTTTCCAGCACGTTCATCCGTCACGTTCCCAGTCCGTTGAAATTTTTCAAACAGATCCTTTATTGTATCGCTTTTCGGTCCTTTGGTTACATTAAACCTCCGTTGAAAACTTCGTCTTGTTGCAACAACACTGTGTTCTAGGCGGTGGAATTCCAACACCAGAAAAATCCTCTGTTCTAAGAAATAAACCATGTTGTCTACAGCATACATGCACGTTGTTAACAGCACACGCTTACAGCAGAAAGACGACGTACAGAATGGCGCACCCACAGACTGCGTTGTCTTCTATATCTTTCACATCACTTGCAGCGCCATTTGTTGCTGAAAATTGTATCTACTGTAATTTCGAAAGTTTGTCCGCCTGAAAATGTACTGTTGTCCCAAGCATATTGCAACACACAGTGTATTTCTATCGCTGCTCGTTTAGTTTTTATTGCCGTTTCAAATATGCCGGTCATTTTTGAAACACCCTGTATATTGCATATCTTAACTACATAAAATTTGGCGTGCATTAGAATAAGAACTGTAATCATCTTGACTTTGCCACAAGCTATGGAATTCATTGACATGGATTCTAAGGAACTGTCAATACGTTATTTCCCTTTTTACTTTTCTTTTGGAGTACTTTTAACTGGAAGAGGGTGGAAACCAGTTGTCAGAATCTTGATCACATGAATTATAATTCTGGAATGCATACGAAAGTGTAAATTGTTAATCGAAGTCACAGCATTCTAATTTCGATAGATTGCCTAAAGGTGAATGTGAGCCGAGACACCTTGTATTTGTTTCACAATTAGCAACGCAGAAAATAACGTTGACCAAATTACCTCATTCAAGATAAGCGGTCATACCAGAAAGCGTCTCAAAGAAGTCAACTGCTATCCGCGCTGGTCTCTCATCAACCACCGACAACAGACACTAATTCGCGATAGAACGACAGTGCCATCATCTGCTCCTAACACAACCTCTGGTAACCAAATAGCTACATATCAAAAATGTTTTCAGATATCCAAACAATCTCTCTGCAACAATCATTACAAACAAAACCGTCTCTTCTTCATACAGCAGAAATCTTACAACGTAATCTGGTTCATGAAATTCTGAAGGAGTCTATTTCTCCACTAACCATCAATTGTGCTCACGGTAAACTCTATCACCGATCGGTAGTCACTCTGGGACAAGGTCTTCTTTTCACCTTTGCAGGAGTGTGGGAGACGGACGCGGGCTAGAGCGTTTTGCTGTTTCCTGGACCCGGACCGAGAGTTCGTCTGCAGTGAAATAACGCTGGGGCGTTGAACCAAAGTCTAACTTCTGATCTCACTGCTGGATAGTTTGATCACACCAGGGATCTATCATCACAGTGCCCTGAGTTTGCAAGTATCTAGTCGAATATCAGCGTAACCTACTTCTGATGTTTATAGCGTTGACTATTCAGGTTCTTTATCGCGTATTCTTGTTTGATAGTCGGTGACATTTTTGGTAGTATCTACAAATATCGGTCATCGATGGTGCTCCCACCTTACAGTTGCGATTTGTTGATGATACGTCGACGTACAGAGGATAGCAAAGTCATTATCCTTTCACCCTGAATTTTAATTCCAATCGTCTGTGCGATTAAAATAACCTTAAGCGAAGGTAACTATAGAATCATTCAAGAATATACAGGGAGAACCCTAACTGTAGCGACAAAACTTCGAAGGGGTTCGGAGATATTTTATGAGTAGTCTGATATATGAAACAAGTGGTCTCCGATGGTTTGGTGCTATTTCCGTTTATGTAAGCACCATTCAACGCCAGGCCATAGAGTCATTTAACTCAGTAAAGTGAAGGGAGGATTTGATATGACATCTGGCACAAAAGGTTCATGTACACTCCTGGAAATGGAAAAAAGAACACATTGACACCGGTGTGTCAGACCCACCATACTTGCTCCGGACACTGCGAGAGGGCTTTACAAGCAATGATCACACGCACGGCACAGCGGACACACCAGGAACCGCGGTGTTGGCCGTCGAATGGCGCTAGCTGCGCAGCATTTGTGCACCGCCGCCGTCAGTGTCAGCCAGTTTGCCGTGGCATACGGAGCTCCATCGCAGTCTTTAACACTGGTAGCATGCCGCGATAGCGTGGACGTGAACCGTATGTGCAGTTGACGGACTTTGAGCGAGGGCGTATAGTGGGCATGCGGGAGGCCGGGTGGACGTACCGCCGAATTGCTCAACACGTGGGGCGTCAGGTCTCCACAGTACATCGATGTTGTCGCCAGTGGTCGGCGGAAGTTGCACGTGCCCGTCGACCTGGGACCGGACCGCAGCGACGCACGGATGCACGCCAAGGCCGTAGGATCCTACGCAGTGCCGTAGGGGACCGCACCGCCACTTCCCAGCAAATTAGGGACACTGTTGCTCCTGGGGTATCGGCGAGGACCATTCGCAACCGTCTCCATGAAGCTGGGCTACGGTCCCGCACACCGTTAGGCCGTCTTCCGCTCACGCCCCAACATCGTGCAGCCCGCCTCCAGTGGTGTCGCGACAGGCGTGAATGGAGGGACGAATGGAGACGTGTCGTCTTCAGCGATGAGAGTCGCTTCTGCCTTGGTGCCAATGATGGTCGTATGCGTGTTTGGCACCGTGCAGGTGAGCGCCACAATCAGGACTGCATACGACCGAGGCACACAGGGCCAACACCCGGCATCATGGTGTGGGGAGCGATCTCCTACACTGGCCGTACACCACTGGTGATCGTCGAGGGGACACTGAATAGTGCACGGTACATCCAAACCGTCATCGAACCCATCGTTCTACCATTCCTAGACCGGCAAGGGAACTTGCTGTTCCAACAGGACAATGCACGTCCGCATGTATCCCGTGCCACCCAACGTGCTCTAGAAGGTGTTAGTCAACTACCCTGGCCAGCAAGATCTCCGGATCTGTCCCCCATTGAGCATGTTTGGGACTGGATGAAGCGTCGTCTCACGCGGTCTGCACGTCCAGCACGAACGCTGGTCCAACTGAGGCGCCAGGTGGAAATGGCATGGCAAGCCGTTCCACAGGACTACATCCAGCATCTCTACGATCGTCTCCATGGGTGAATAGCAGCCTGCATTGCTGCGAAAGGTGGATATACACTGTACTAGTGCCGACATTGTGCATGCTCTGTTGCCTGTGTCTATGTGCCTGTGGTTCTGTCAGTGTGATCATGTGATGTATCTGACCCCAGGAATGTGTCAATAAAGGTTCCCCTTCCCGGGACAATGAATTCACGGTGTTCTTATTTCAATTTCCAGGAGTGTATATATCTCCGCACCAAGAAGCGGAAGCCTGACGAACAAATAGGAAATGCTTGTAGATCAAGCAAACTTCCATTGGATCCCAGAACGGATTTAGGCAGCTACATGTGAGTGTTGGCAGCTATTGTTTTGTACTCTTTTCAATTACAGTGTCATGCTTCCAGCTCTGGTTAATACTGACTGATAGAGACAGGCTACAGCTAAAAAGGAACTGTGTTGTTGCGGAATTTTATTTGAATACATTTGGGTGTACTGTACCATGTGACTGCACATGTAATGTATTGAATGGTTTTTTAAGAAAATGTGCTTCATATATAAACCAGTAAGCTGCCCACTCCTAATTTCTTAAAGAATCGAACTGCCACGTACAAAACAGCAGTAAACGAATTATTATTTTCCAAATGTGATTAAATGTTAAATATTTGACATTAAACATATAACATGTGTATGGCTGAAGACGCAGACCCCTAATTCTGCTGATTCTATTATTCACCTTTAGACCAATCAAAAAGTCAGACTCAAAACTTGTAATCGAAAAAATGATAGTCCCTTCACATGTACATAACAGAAAAATAATGCATACTTCCGAAATGTTTGTTTTAGGTTTGACTATATCAAAGGTGTTAGAAAAATTGGCAGCGAATAGAGTTAGTAGTAAATAAATAATGAATTAAAACGTCAAGACTGATGCTTTAATTTTACCGCAAGAACAAGAAACATTTAGCAAGGGATGAACTGTTTTCCTGTCGTTGTTCTGTCGGGCAGAAAGCTAGAATAAATTCTTCAGTAATGTTTCAATTTTGCAGAAACTCGCTCTCAATATCAAACACTCCTTGACGATAGTCTGGGTAAAACTGAACTACTTTTTAAGATGATCTAGTTTTTCACACATCTCAGTGTTTATGAGCCACATCTTCTGAAAAACGTGCAGTAAAACGGTATAACTCTGCAGGTACATTTTGCGGTATGTGTGGACACTGTCTGCAAAAACGTGCTGCGAGTAGAGTTTGTGTTAAAGAAGCAGAAATAGAATTTTATGATTGCGTAATTTTCGCTCCGTTAAAAAATTTAAAAATCATCTTCTTCATCACATGTTTCTGCTTATGCAGGCCGTTCACAGAATCTCTTCGAAATTTCTCTTTTCTCCACAATCAATCATTTAGCATTTCCTCACATTGCAGTCCACTTCGGTTCACATCATCCTTCACCTGGTCTCTGCTCTCTGCATCACGTTCGTGGTCTTCCGATTGGTCTTCGTCCAGATTTCGTCCATTCTGTGGCTGTTCTTGAGAGTCTTTCTGGTACCATTCTTTTAATGTGGCGAAATCATTTCAGCCACATTCTCTGCTTGATCTGCAGCGTTTCTTATTGTTTTGTTTCTTATCCTGTCTCTTCTCGTCTTAGCAAGGATGACTCGCAGTAAGCCCATCTCTATTGCTTGTTTTCCTGCGAGATCTTTTCTTGTGAAAGTCCGACATTCTGATCGACAGGCCAAAACTGGCGGATAATACAACTTCTACATCACGATCTTTGTTTTGCCAGGTATTTTATAATTCCTAATTGTGTCCCATGCACAATAATAAAGTTCAACAGTTTTATATTCTCTGCCAAAGATCATCTTTAATTTTTCCTTTCTTGGTTAATTTTCTTCTTAGATACTTGAAAGCATCTACCTCCTTTACAATTTTTCCATTGCAAGCTACATCATTTCTTCGTTTTTCTTGCTGATTTTCATTACCTCACTTTTTGTTAAGCTTATTTTCATGCCTACTTCTTCAATCACTCTCTGTTAAGTATTTAGTTGTTCTTCCAATATGTGCTCATTTCCTCCCCAAATCATCACATCATCTGCATATGCTATGATCTTCACAAAATCAGTTGTTCACCCATGACGAACCTCCCGTATGATGTTGTCCATGACTATATTCAAGACACTGGTGAAAGAAGACCTCTTTGCCGAACCGCTCTGTCCGCTATAAATTACTCTGATTTTTCGCTGTCTATCATAACACGAGTCTCCCGTCCACGTGTGGCAGACTGGCAACGGCGTGCAGTAGGGGAGTGCCCTTGTGGGCGAAGTACAGTGGGGGCTGTGTGTGCCCAGAGAGCGCTACGGTAGCTATGAAGGGCTTGCAGGAATCCTGAAAAGTGGCGGCCAACGGGGGGGGGTCTCTGGTGAAGCTGTGAAAGATCCAGCATGCCAGTAGTGGATGATCCTCCACTTTCGACAGTCAAACGAGCCTTGTATTTGACAGATAACAAACATTTGTGTACAGGAAATCTCCAAAATCAACAACGATGCAACACAAAAAGCAGCAGCAGTATAGCGTAGAAGAGTCTACCACACGCATGAATCCATCGCCGCGGCCTCAGCTCCCACCACTGACGTGCACCAGCAGTGGAGAGTGAGCCTTCCAGGGCTGCCACGGTAGCTGCTCTCTCCCGCCACCTCTGCCCGCGGACTATCGCCGTTAAGCGACCGCCTAATCGCCCCGGAGAAGCGCCACTAATGTCCGTCCCGCAGCACTCAGCAGGCGGCGCCACGCCAGAACTTGCGCCGCTAACTACACGGATAAACACTTAATTGTTTGTCGCTGCGCCGCGCCGCCCGAATCTCGGCGCCCGCCCCGCGACTCCGTCTCCGGGGAAACAGTTCCGGTGTAATGGCGCAGACAGGAGGCGGGCTACGCTTAAGTGACAGTGTTTCCTCCGTAGTGAACCAACCACCGACTACAACAGAGCGTCTATGGCTAAGTACGTATCTATGCCTTCTTAAAGAAACTACGCCGAAGCGATAAAAGACATGGGATAGTGATATGCAGATGTACAGATCGCGGTAGTATCTCGTAGATAAGGTTTAATAGGCCAGTGCATTGGTGGAGCTGTCATTTGTACTCAGGTTATCCGTATGAAAAGGTTTCCCACGTCACTAGGTTACGCGATGGAGACTGAGACTTTGAACTTGTAGCTGGAGCCGGACGCAGGTCATATTTCATTTCTGAAATCGTTACGGAATTCAATATTCTAATATCCTCAATGTCAAGAGTGTGCTGAAAATACCAATTTTCAGGCATTACCTGTCACCATGGACGACGCAATGGCCGACGGCCTTCATTTAACGACCGAGAGCAGCAGGTTTGCGTAGAGCTGTCGGTGTTAACAGACAAGCAACGCTGCATGAAATGACCGCAGAAAATTAATGTGGGACGTACGACCAACATATCCGTTATGACAATGGGTTATATTAAATTAAATGGAAGGTCAGCGTTGGCCGTAATATTAATGGTTTATTGATAGCAAAATCGATTTTCAATCACATAGTGATCATATTCAGTGCTGTGGTGTACAGATTAAACTCACAGGCACTGGTATCAAGTTATTATCAGTAATCTGTACACCACAGCACTGAAGATGATCACTATGTGATTGAAAATCGATTTTGCTATCAATAAACCATTAGTATTACGGCCAACGCTGACCTTCCATTTAATTTGACATATATGGTGGTTGTGCACACAGCACACCATGGAGTCACCAATCAACAATAGGTTACGGCAGCAGACGACCAACGCTAGTACCTTTCCTAACAGCTCGACATCGCTTGCAGCGTCTCTACTGGATTCGTGACCATATCGGTTGGACCCCAGACGGCTGGAAAACCGTGGTCAGATGAGTCCCGATTTCATTGGTAAGAGATGATGGTAGAGTTCGAAAGCGGTGCAGACCCCATGAAGTCGTGGACACAAGTTGTCAACAAGGCACTGTGCAAGCTGGAGGTGACTCTATACTGGTGTTGGCCTTGTTTACGTGGATTGGACTGGATCCTCGGGTCGAACTGAATTGATCATTGACTGGAAGCGGCTATGTTCGGTTAGCAGCCTTTCATGGACTTCATCTTCCCAAACAACGATGTCATGTCACCGGGCCACAATTGTTCGCGACTGGTTTCAAGAATATTCTGGACAATTCGGGCGAATGGTTTGTTCACCCAGATCACCCTACACGGTTCCCATCGAACATTTATGTTTCATAATCGAGAGGACAGTTCGTGCAAAACAATCTGCACCAGTAACACTTTCGCGGTTACTGACGGCTGTACAGGCAGCAGTGCTCAATATTTCTGCTGGAGGCTTCCAAAGATTTATTGAGTCCATGCCATTTCGGGGTGCTGCACTACCGGGGAGGAGGTCCGACACGATATCACGGGGTATCTTGTGATTTTTGTCACCTCATTGTACAGGGTGATTCAAAAAGAATACCACAACTTTAGGAATTTAAAACTCTGCAACGACAAAAGGCAGAGCTAAGCACTATCTGTCGGCGAATTAAGGGAGCTATAAAGTTTCATTTAGTTGTACATTTGTTCGCTTGAGGCGCTGTTGACTAGGCTCAAATGGAAACAGATGAATCTTTCGTTTCAAAGATTGTGTTTAGTGATGAAGCAACTTTCCACACTAACGGGAAAGTCAACCGTCACAATGTCTGTATATGGGGCACTGAGAATCCACGGGAAACAACTCAGTATGAACGTGACTCGCCTAAGGTGAGCCGGCCGCGGTGGTCTCGCGGTTCTAGGCGCGCAGTCCGGAACCGTGCGACTGCTACGGTCGCAGGTTCGAATCCTGCCTCGGGCATGGCTGTGTGTGATGTCCTTAGGTTAGTTAGGTTTAAGTAGTTCTAAGTTCTAGGGGACTGATGACCACAGCAGTTGAGTCCCATAGTGCTCAGAGCCAGAGCCTAAGGTGAACGTTTTCTGTGCCATTTCAGCCAATAAAGTTTTTGGTCCCTTTTTCTTCGAAGGTGCTACTGTAACTGGACTACAGTATCTGGAGATGTTAGAGAATTGGCTGTTCCCTCAGCTCGAACAAGAAGCACAACAATTCATATTTCAGCAGGATGGAGCGCCACCACATTGGCACTTATCTGTCCGTAACTACCTGAATGTCAACTACCCGAGGCGATGGATCGGCCGCCAGGCAGCCCGTGACAGAGCACTTCATCACTGGCCTCCAAGAAGCCCTGATCTTACCCCCTGCGATTTTTTCTTATGGGAGTATGTTAAGGATATGGTGTTTCGGCCACCTCTCCCAGCCACCATTGATGATTTGAAACGAGAAATAACAGCAGCTATCCAAACTGTTACGCCTGATATGCTACAGAGAGTGTGGAACGAGTTGGAATATCGGGTTGATATTGCTGGAGGGGGCCATATTGAACATCTCTGAACTTGTTTTTGAGTGAAAAAAAAACCTTTTTAAATACTCTTTGTAATGATGTATAACAGAAGGTTATATTATGTTTCTGTCATTAAATACACATTTTTAAAGTTGTGGTATTCTTTTTGAATCACCCTGTATATTACATAGCGCCTCACACAGTTCACGCTTCATGGTTCACGGTGCTAATAGTTGGTGGCCTAAATAGCGGTTTCCAGGGGCAATAACATTTGACTTTCATTATTTCGTACAGTTACCAGCCCAAACATTTAAAATACTGTCATAATAAACTCATCAACAAGTATGATCTAAAGTCTGGTATAGGCTTGCGTATTCAAATACGGAAATGTGTAAACAGGTACAATACGGCGCTGTGGTCGGCAGCGCCGATGTTAAGACAACAGGTCTCTGGCGCAGTTGTTATGTCGGTTACTGCTGCTGCAATGCTGGGTTATCAAAATGTAAGTGAAGTTGGACGTCATATTATAGTCGGCGCACGTGCGTTGGCACCCAGCATCTCCAAGGTAGCGATGTAGTGTGTATTTTGCCGTACGACCATATCACGTGTGTACCGTGAATATCAAGAATCCGGTAAAACACAAAATCTCCGACATCGCTGCGGCCGGAAAAAAGATCCTGCAAGAATTGGACCAACGACGACTGAAGAGAAGCGTTCAACGTGATAGAAGTGCAACCCATCCGCAGAATTGCTGCACATTCCAATGCTGGGCTCTCAACAAGTGTCAGCGTGCGAACCATTCAACGGAACATCATCGATATGTGCTTTCGGAGCGAAAGGCCCACTCATGTATCCTGTGATTGCACGACACGAAGTTTTACTCCTCGCCTGGGCCCGACAACATCGACATTAGACTGCTGATGACTGGAATAATGTTGCCTGGTCGGATGAGTTTCGTTTCAAATTGTACCGAGTGGATGGTCGTGCAGGGGAATGGAGACAACCTCATGAATCCCTGGACCCTGCATGTCAGCAGGAACTGTTCAAGTTGGTGGAGGCTCTGTAGTAGAAGTGATGTGGGACTCCTGATTCGTCTAGACGCGGCTCTGACAGGTGACACGTACGTAAGCATCCTGTCTGGTCATCTGCATCCATTCATTTCCATTGTGCATTCCAACGGACAATGCGACACCCTACACATCCAGAATTGCTGCAGAGTGGCTCCAGGAAAACTCTTCTGCATTTAAACGCTTACGCTGGCCACCAAACTCCCCAGACATGAACGTCATTGAGCATACCTGGGGTGCTTGCAACGTGCCGTTCAGAAGAGATCTCCACCCCCCTCGTACTCTTACGGATTGATGGATAGCCCTGTAGGATTGATGGTGTCAATTCCCTCCATCACTACTTCAGACATTAGTCGATTAGTCGAGACCATGCCACGTCGTGTTGCGGCACTTCTGCGTGCTCGCTGTGGCCCTACACAATATTAGCCAGGTTTACCAGTTTCTTTCCCTCTTCAGTGTAGTTAGAAACTGTGTACATGTTTTCGGGCAATGTAACTCGCGCTGCGCAAACGAGCCAGACTATACTCAACCAGTATTTGCTAATGACAGCTCTTAACGACTTCCTATAAACTTTCAACATACTATCTAACATTTATTCTTTCTCTGAATCCGCCCAGAAAATGATGAAAGAAGAAAGACTTATCGCTTACTATTAGGTTCATAGAGTTTTTGTTTTGTATGTCGGTATTCCGCTTGTTATGGGTTTATTTATCAATTTATTTTTTAGTTTGTAGTTCACTGTTGCTGTTTGAGTTTACGTATTGTCATTTTGTCATCTGGAGATAGTGAGTGGAGATGTGGACGCTAGAAAACGGAGTGGCAAGTGGGGGAATCGGAACATTGCCGACGTATGCTCCTGCCTGACTTTAACGAGATAGCCGGCCGCAGTGGCCGAGCGGTTCTAGGTGCTACAGTCTGGAACCGCGTGACCGCTACGGTCGCAGGTTCGAATCCTGCCTCGGGCATGGATGTGTGTGATGTCCTTAGATTTAAGTAGTTCTAAGTTCTAGGGGACTGATGACGTCAGAAGTTAAGTCCCATAGTGCTCAGAGCCACTTGAACCATTTTTTAACGAGATACATGGAAAACTAGCATTTTATTTAAAAGTTAGCACAGATTACCCAGAATTTATTCATCCAGTGTTTCACAACGAAAGAAAATGTCCACTTTCAACAAATATTGAATATAATTTCAAATCTCTTCTAAACTTTTTCTCGCTAACATATTTAACTTCATATATTTAACACAATAATTTATCTTTTATCATAATTTTGAAGCTGTTTTCCATATGGCAGTTCTGTAAGTAATCTGGGCTTACTGAGGTGTATCGAAACTGTAAGACGCATAACTTAGATCATGTATTCTTAGCCTACAATTATGGTAATTTTCATTATTATATTGGCTTCATCGGAACTGTATTACCTTTATTTCTGTTGAGACTAGAACTAGATTTCCCTCTAACCCCAAAAATCACCATCAATTTCTTTTCATTGTGTCAGGATCGATTTACGGCCTAAGAGATCAGTCCTCTGACGCACAAGATATATGCACATCATGTGTTATCATCCAGAGACTTCGGTATCACACCAAAGTCGGCAGTGCCTCTCGATAACACAGTTGTTAGCGAGGCCCGGCTCCAATCTTCAAAGACATATGAGAGAGTCTCCTGAAGACCATGTCTCTTCCCCAGCAGTTTATCACACTCGCACTGACGTCAATACAGTGTTGACCACTCAGTATCACAACCAGCTTTGACCTCAGCAGTCAACGTTATCTGGAAGGGCAGAAGAATCGTTGGAAGTCTCAGTGGAACACGTACTGGAATATGGAATGTTGTACTTCAAGAGAATAGTTTGTGATGGTATGCATCAACTAAAATTTCGTTGTCAGTGACCTCTTTATGGACGACTTGAGAAATGTTGAGACAAGAATATCTCCTGAAATAAACCACTCACACAGCCCAGCTTTCACAAAATACTCACCACTGAAGTCGCTTTTCGTCAGAACCGATCAAACGCGCAATTTATTCATTTTGGTACAAATTTGATCAGCGCGGTTTATCATACGTGTTTACCAGAAGACAGCCCCCGGGCGACTATCTCGATTCGCAGAGCTGAGGCACAAAGCTCCACTCAAACACGCGGGAAATGCTGAATTTCCATTGGCTAGTATCCTAAGCAGCCAATGAGATAATCTCGAGCGCTCCTATACTTCTGTACTGTTTCTAATGTCGGCCAATCAAACTAGCATAGCTAATATAGACTAGAAACCTCATAATTTTAAAACCAAATAAGATTTAGTGAAAAAATATGATTCCATTCTAAAAAATAAATTACTAATTGATGTAACACTCAACACCCCTTCTGGCTGCCTTTTACAAAATCACGCTTATGCGGACGTATGTCACAAATTCCTCTATGGCACATCAACTTTCTCACGCTTAAGTTTACATAGTTCTAATTAACAATCACTTTCTCACTTTACGTATGTCCTGCATTCACTCTCTCGGTTTCTCCAAAACACTAACACAACCAAAGCACGTTGAAATAACAGTTTACCAAAGCACTTTCAATTACATCAGAAATCTGTGGTAATGGAACTAAAGAAAATTCCAGAAAATAGTATTATATGAACCTATCCTCTTCGTTGTAGTTTCAACAGATACTACTGCGTAGCTCAGTTCACAATGCCAGCACGTTTATTATGTATTTTAGGTAAAAAGTTATATCTCCGAAAGTATTAAAGTTATTGATTTGAAATTTTTACAGTATGGTTGTGTTATCGACATAATTTGGTATACTAAGTGTGAAAATGATCGACTGATATTTCATAGTACTTCAGATTCATAGAGGCTCTGTGTAACGTATTACAGGCAGCGTTAACGAAGTACACTGCTCACTCGACGCAGCAGCCTGTGTCAGCTTGAGAACCGAATCAGCTCTCCTCGTGGCTCCAAGGCAAGCTACGCTTTCAGTGCAAGATGACAACTCGTAACAATTTGCTATGTTATGACACTCCCTATGAACCGAGAATTACACTACTGGCCATTAAAATTGCTACACCACGAAGATGACGTGTTACAGACGCGAAATTTAACCGACAGGGAGAAGATGCTGTGATATGCAAATGATTAGCTTTTCAGAGCATTCACAGCAGGTTGGCGCCTGTGGCGACACCTACAACGTGCTGAAAAAAATGGTTCAAATGGCTCTGAGCACTATGGGATTTAACAGCTGAGGTCATCAATCCCCTAGACCGCATGTTACAGGTCCTGTACGGGCCTTTCTGGATACAGAAAATGTTCGACTGCTGCCTCGGCCAGCACATTCTCCAGATCTCTCACCAATTGAAAACGACTGGTCACTGGTGGCCGAGCAACCGCCTAGTCACAATACGCCAGTCACTACTCTTGATGCACTGTGGTTGCATGGGCAGCTGTGCCTGTACATGCCATCCAAGCTCTGTTTGACTCAATGCCCAGGCGTATCAAGGCCGTTATTGTGGCCAGAGGTGGTTGTTCTGGGTACTGATTTCTCAGGATCTATGCACCCAAACTGCGTGAATACGTAATCACATGTCAGTTCTAGTATAATATAATTGTCCAATGAATACTTGTTTATCATCTGCATTTCTTCTTGGTGTAGCAATTTTAATGGCCAGTAGTGTACTTTCAAGTACATTTGAGACTCATGTAACGGCCAAATTATTACCACAGCGTAATTTTAAGTAAACAAATAATAACTAAGTACTCACGGATTCTTTACAAAATTTTGACTGCCTAAATTCTTGTTGAAAAATAAAAATTCACGACACATTTAACTCTGTTACAGTAATGAAGAGAACTTTTTATGCCTTGGATTTGATAGCAATACATCGGAATTATTTACAAAAATTTTACAAAAACGTTTTCTGTAAAACTCAATTCTTTTATTTTTTTCAACAAAATATATGTCCCTTTGACAAAAATTAATACCACTGCTTATTTTTTGAAACTCCCTTCACCTTAAAACTTTACTTTCTAATTTTCACTGTAAAAAGAAATTTTTATAATGAAAAAATCTACTAAATTACGTCACTAAAAGGCACTTACGTGCGTGTTTTCCAAGCAGGAAGGCGTGCTGGTCGCCAGCACGAATCCGCCCGGCGGATTAGTGTCCAGGTCCAGCGTGCCGGCCAGTCTGTGGATGGTTTTTTTAAGGCGGTTTTCAGTCCGCCTCGGCGAATGCCGATTGGTTCCCCTTATTCCGCCTCAGTTACACTATGTCGACGATTGATGCGCAAACATTTTCTACACGTACGTGTACACCGCCATTATTCTACCACGCAAACATTGGGGTTACACTCGTCTGGCGTCTGGTGTGAGACGTTCCCGTGGGGGGGGGGGGGGGTCAACCCTCGGTTCGGTGTGGATCGGCGGTGGGGTGAGTGGACTGCTGTAGCCTGTTGTTGGGTGTGAACCTCGGATGAGGGCTATGGCGGGGACGAAGCCTCTCCATCGTTTCTAGATTCCCAGTTCCATGCAATACAGTACAATACAGTAACTGTCTGTCCTTCATTACAAATCTAAACTGTTCCCCTAAATTCACTATGGTGAGAGTTCATGAGAAAAGATTTTTTAAATATTACAGAACCTACATTATGTAGAGGTACTCTCTTTTACCTAAATGCAATTTTCCACTAACTTCTCACAAAAATGTCTAAGGCGTCCTTAAAATAATCTATCCAAGAACAATATGAGTGAGGGAGCCATTTCCTATCTTCCACTTTTTTTTTTTTTTTTTTTTTTTTTTTTTTGCTGTGAAGAGCGTCTGTATAAATTATTTTTGGCACTTACTTTTCAGTGAAACAACATGGGAATTTCATTACATGTTTACTCTTACACCGATTCGATACCTGGGTATCTCATAAGCATCAACGTCCACTCATCTGTCAGGTACAACTGACTCTCTTATCTGGTTTACATAATGGTAGTACCTGCAAAATACAGTATGCCTAAGCCAAACAATCATTACCTTTCAAATTATGGAGCACAGCAGTCAATCGTCGTTTTCTTTCAGGTTTTAGTACACAAATCTAGATTTGGGATAGTGCTTAGCCATTATCAATGCACTCTTTCATGTTATCAATGAATGTCCTAGTTTATCAGTCCACTGTTGTATGGGCTTTTGTCACAGTTCGTCAAGACTGAATGGCAGGTAACTTGATGAATCATTACATTGCTTCATGCATAGAAGAGTATTGTACACATTTCTTCAAAATACGTACACTATTAGTTTCTTGTCGCATTCAGTACATTTACAAAGACAATTTTCTGGATTACATTATCTTCACATATGCAATAGTAACATTATTCCACTACAATATTAATCAGTAAAAATTATTCTTCAGAAAAAATATTTTTCAGCGAAAAGTAAACTAACCTTTCCTAATCAATAATATGGAACTCTTAACTGTTCTTATCTTTACCCAACTTAAATTCCAAGACAGCAGTCATTAAAAGGCACTTTAGACTCTAATTCACTCAAGCAAGTTAGGGCTGAAAAACATCTCTCTCTATCATGTAGGTCTTTGTATTTTGTATTACCTCATTCTACAAATTTTATCCTATTTTCCTCACACATTCCTTACTCATTATTCAGCATTTTAGTACACTTTTTAGTACTGAAATTTGTTCAAAAATTGTTTGGCGATAACTCTTATCTCTACAAAACACTGTGTACGCTATATATACAAGATAATGAAGAAAGAACAGACGATAGCTCAAGTTCTAAATGAAGAAGAGACAGGTTGAAAGTACGAAAACGAAAAGGAAGTAATATTGACAATAATTCGGATGCCTGGTGTTCGTCGAACACCTAACGTTGCGAAGAATGCACGTTCCCTGAGGCCAGTTTGTTACTGCTGTCCATATTATCTTTTTGTACATACTTCTTTACTTTTTCTACAGTCTTTTTCTTCGGTTCTGATCCTGATGTTTCCTGTTTCATTGGAACCTTTCTTTCTCCATATTAGTTGTACCCCACAACAGCCTCTTCTTTCCTGCAGCAACGTACTGGTGTATCACTTTGCTCAACTTCCGAATATCGCTTTATTCCTGCAAATGGCATAGTCAGGTGGTTTCCATCTAATGTAATGACAGATTCGTAATTCCCAAAATCAAACATCCCTTTGTATTTTTGCAAAAAATCTTCCCCAACCCACATGTCCACACACAACCCAAAAATTATCAGTTCTGGTAAGTTGCTCAATTTGAGTCTCTACAGTTAACATAGCCCCGCGAGTTATTGTTTACTTACTTTTAGCGGTGGCTACTACAATGTTTATCATGTAGGCAGGCGTAATAATATTTCTTTCCCATTAGGAATAGCATTCACATTTTTTTTTAATTTGCACACACATCTGAACCACTATTAAATAACCAAGGAACTTTTTCAACAACAACTGCTACCTCTATTATCGGTTGTCCTGATGATTCTTCAGCAGTTTCAGGATCTGGTTCTTCCAATAAATCCCGCACTACCTCCTGTCTGTCGAATCCTATACCAAATGTTCAAATGTGTGTGAAATCACATGGGACTTAACTGCTAAGGTCATCAGTCCCTAAGCTTACACACTACTTAACCTAAATTATCCAAGGGACAAACACACACACCCATGCCAGAGGGAGGACTCGAACCTCCGCCTGGACCAGAAATCCTATACCTTTTGTGGAAATAACACACATATTTATGAGGTTTTCTTCGTGTTTAATTGCTGCAACTTTAATTATTATTTTTTATGTTTATTAGTGACAAGTCAAAACACTTCTCCAAAAATTCACTTTCTCTAGCTTTCTCAGATTCTGCAACACTTACTTCAATGTTGTCAGAATTTTCAAAATAACCTCCAGCTTCATCTGCTTCGGTAGCTGCATGACTATCCGCTGAGCTTTCTTCCACTCTACTTATACCTTCTACGACCTCTGAAACTGCTCAATCACTATCAGACACAATCTCCTCTATTCTACCTAAGACTTCATCTGCCAGTATATCTTCCTCCTCTGCTGCACTTTCCCTACATGCTGTGCTATCTTCCAAGTTCCCTGCAGGACCCTCTTTAATATTGCAGTGCTCAGTTAGACTAATATCCCGCTCCACAATCTCATCAGATAACTCCCGTTCCTTGATAACCTGGTCCCTAGATTCTCGAGTTTCGTGTAATCTTTCATGAAATGCTGCCACATTTCCCTCAAAAGTAAACATTCTCACTTCTTTCCTTTCCTCTGTAATTTTTATAGTACCTGTACCACCACTGTGTTGGTCAGATGATTTCTGGCTTACAAAGAGCTTTGCTAATGGATCTAGCTTACGTTTTATCAGTCTGCAAACGCTAGCACCCTTACCGACTGCTACTAGTTTTCCTCATCGCCTATTCTGTCATTAGCCGTAGCGTTCCGTTCATTCTTCTGCCTGGATGCTTATCTGCTCTCTCAGCTGATTACTGATTTAGGTAACTGTCATTCCTGTTCCTGTCATAATTTCTATTTCCAGTAAAACCCCCTCGTCCTCTGGACCATCCTCTGCACACCTATTCTGTTTACTTGCACTTCATTGTGCCTAGTAGGAACCCTATAATCACTATTATTATTTTCCTCTTCTTTCAAAAGATTCTCTACCCTTTCCAAGTAACCAATGAATTAGCTAATGTTCTCTCTGGGTGCAGAAATTGTTTTATTTCGCCAATAAAAGTGCAGCCTGTTTCCTAAACCTCTTATAGTTTATCTGTTTCAAGCTTGGTAGTCATGTGAGACAAAGTAGTTATCCACTTCTGCACAAACCTCTTAATAGTGTCTTTCTTTGCGTTAAAATTTTCACATGACCAAAAGCTATTTAATATATTCATCTTTTTATTTTTCCACAATATTTCTCAAAGAAAACATGTCTAAAACTTTCCATGCTCCCATACTTGTCTACAGCTAAATTTCTCCCACACGTTTATGTAACACAAAGCCTATTTTCTGTTTGTCGTTCCACGACGTGGGCAACACATCCTTAAAATCACTCCAGATATCTCTGGGATGGACTCTGTTATGGGAATAAAATCTGAAAAACAGTCTGTGGTTAACATAGATAATTTCCGAGGATTATGCAACACTATTTATTATTACATGACCACTAATCTTAGTAATTTTACGTTCTGCATTTGTTACTCTAATGTCATGTTCTTCTAAGTTACCATTTACTGCTGTACTAAATTTTGACAGGTTAGTTTCTGAAGCAGTTATTCTTGCACTCACTTGGCCTTCCAACAGTTTACATTGACAAACGTACAGGAGGTCAAATTAAGAAAGCCTGTTTAAAATTTTCCATGCTGTCATACTTTTCTACAGCTAAATTTTCTCAAACATGAGCTTCTCCCATAAGATTAGATAAAAGCAAGAATTCTGTGATTCTCATTACACTGTTTTCCAACATGATCTACTTGGGCTTGTAGTTTAGTCAAGTCGGCACTTAACTGTTCACCTGGATGTTTACTGCCTTCAACAGCTTGCCTTATGTGGGTAGTTACCTCACTTTTTACTGTTACAATATTATTCTTACATTCTTGTTTTGCAAGACAAATTTGTCCTTTCTCGCTTTCCTAAAGCTGTGGTATTTCATTTTTTTACAGAGTTCTGTTACCCATTTCCCCCTGAATTTCCTCTAAATTTTTTCACTTTATTATCAGACTGTTCTGACTGTTTTATGAACCCATGATTAATTTCAGAAACTAATCCACTTATTTTACTATCTACTTCACAACCATCTACATCTACATCTACATTTACATGATTACTCTGCAGTTCACATTTAAGTGCTTGGCAGAGGGTTCATCGAACCACAATCATACTATCTCTCTACCATTCAACTCCCGAACAGCGCGCGAGAAAAACGAACACCTAAACCTTTCTGTTCGAGCTCTGATTTCTCTTATTTTATTTTGATGATCATTCCTACCTATGTAGATTGGGCTCAACAAAATATTTTCGCATTCGGAAGAGCAAGTTTGTGACTGAAATTTCGTAAATAGATCTCGCCGCGACGAAAAACGTCTTTGCTTTAATGACTTCCATCCCAAATCGCGTATCATATCTGCCACGCTCTCTCCCCTATTACGTGATAATACAAAACGAGCTGCCCTTTTTTTGCACCCTTTCGATGTCCTCCGCCAATCCCACCTGGTAAGGATCCCACACCGCGCAGCAATATTCTAACAGAGGACGAACGAGTGTAGTGTAATCTGTCTCTTTGTTGCATCTTCTAAGTGTCCTGCCAATGAAACGCAACCTTTGGCTCGCCTTCCCCACAATATTATGTATGTGGTCTTTCCAACTGAAGTTGTTCGTAATTTTCACACCCAGGTACTTAGTTGAATTGACAGCCTTGAGAACTGTACTATTTATCGAGTAATCGAATTCCAACGGATTTCTTTTGGAACTCATGTAGATCACCTCACACTTTTCTTTATTTAGCGTCAACTGGCACCTGCCACACCATACAGCAATCTTTTCTAAATCGCTTTGCAACTGATACTGGTCTTCCGATGACCTTACTAGACGGTAAATTACAGCATCATCTGCGGACATCCTAAGAGAACTGCTCAGATTGTCACCCAGGTCATTTATACAGATCAGGAACAGCAGAGGTCCCAGGACGCTCCCCTGGGGAACACCTGATATCACTTCAATTTAACTCGATGATTTGCCGTCTATTACCACGAACTGCGACCTTTCTGACAGGAAATCACGAATCCAGTCGCACACGATACCCCATAGGGCCGCAGCTTGATTAGAAGTCGCTTATGAGGAACGGTGTCAAAAGCTTTCCGGAAATCTAGAAATACGGAATCAACTTGAGATCCCCTGTCGATAGCGGCCATTACTTCGTGCGAATAAAGAGCTAGCTGCGTTGCACAAGAACGATGTTTTCTGAAACCATGCTGATTACGTATCAATAGATCGTTGCCTTCGAGGTGATTCATAATGTTTGAATACAGTATATGCTCCAAAACCCTACTGCAAATCGACGTCAATGATATAGGTCTGTAGTTCGATGGATTACTCCAACGACCCTTCTTAAACACTGGTGCGACCTGCGCAATTTTCCAATTTGTAGGTACAGATCTATCGGTGAGCGAGCGGTTGTATATGATTGCTAAGTAGGGAGCTATTGTATCAGCGTAATATGAAAGGAACCTAAACGGTATGCAATCTGGACCTGAAGACTTGCCCGTATCAAACGATTTGAGTTGCTTCGCAACCCCTAAGGTATCTACTTCTAAGAAACTCATGCTAGCAGCTGTTCGTGTTTCAAATTCTGGAATATTCCATTCGCCTTCCCTGGTAAAGGAATTTCGGAAAACTGCGTTCAATAACTCCGCTTTAGCAGCACAGTCGTCGGTAACAGTACCATCGGCACTGCGCAGCAAAGGTATTGACTGTGTCTTGCCGCTTGTGTACTTTACATACGACCAGAATTTCTTCGGATTTTGTGCCAAATTTCGAGACAATATTTCGTTGTAGAACCTATTAAAGGCATCTCGCATTGAAGTCCGTGCCAAATTTCGCGCGTCTGTAAATTTTAGCCAATCTTCGGGATTTCGCGTTCTTCTGAACTTCGCATGCTTTTTCCGTTGCCTCTGCAACAGCGTTCGGACCTGTTTTGTGTTTTCCTTTATTTTTGTATCCATATTACTATTCATTTCAAATCCAAATGGTTCAAATGGCTCTGAGCACTATGGGACTCAACTGCTGTGGTCATAAGTCCCCTAGAACTTAGAACTACTTAAACCTAACTAACCTAAGGACAGCACACAACTCCCAGCCATCACGAGGCAGAGAAAATCCCTGACCCCGCCGGGAATCGAACCCGGGAACCCGGGCGTGGGAAGCGAGAACGCTACCGCACGACCACGAGATGCGGGAATTCAAATCCAACTTCATTAATTTTACTGTTCAGTTCATTATCCAGTCCACTTATTTTACAATTCATGTCATTACCCAGTCCACTTATTGTACTATTCATTCCATTCATAATACTGCTAATACACTCCATCGTTGGCTAATGTTATGCAACATGATTTCAATGCTTACTTTCTGCTCACCAGTATCGAGTTCTGGCTCTATTTTCACTTTTGTGACAGTAAATGGTACTAATTTAACATTGGGACCAGGAGTCTATTCCCTACTTATTTCTTAACTCTGAGATCTTATATTTTTCTCATCAACCTCAAAACTTGACTTCCTTTTTATTTCCTTCACAAGACCTTCCATCAGCTTCCACCGTGTCTTGCTCATTAATTGACCCATAAGTATGAAATACTGATTTTGGATAACCAGTGTCATTAATTTGAGACACAATAAAACTAAAATTTCCTCTCATATTATCATTTGCAAGTACGGAATCATCAAAATCTACACCATCCTCCCTTTCACTTTTCTCCGTGTTGACAAGTTTCTTTCCACACTCACGCACCAAACGAAGCAGAACGCGTTGTCAGCAGCGCGAGACGCTACAGCGAGGCTGTCAGCTGTGGTCCAGTTTCTGGGACCCCACAGCACTGTCCACAGCTGCCAACTGCTGCTGCCGGTGGTCTGCTGCGGGTCGCTGCTGCAAGCTGCCTCTGTCCGCGTTCCTGCGGTTCACTGACCTCTCTGCCTGCTGTGTCCTGCCCCTCCGTTTATACACTCCTGGAAATGGAAAAAAGAACACATTGACACCGATGTGTCAGACCCACCATACTTGCTCCGGACACTGCGAGAGGGCTGTACAAGCAATGATCACATGCACGGCACAGCGGACACACCAGGAACCGCGGTGTTGGCCGTCGAATGGCGCTAGCTGCGCAGCATTTGTGCACCGCCGCCGTCAGTGTCAGCCAGTTTGCCGTGCCATACGGAGCTCCATCGCAGTCTTTAACAGTGGTAGCATGCCGCGACAGCGTGGACGTGAACCGTATGTGCAGTTGACGGACTTTGAGCGAGGGCGTATAGTGGGCATGCGGGAGGCCGGGTGGACGTACCGCCGAATTGCTCAACACGTGGGGCGTGAGGTCTCCACAGTACATCGATGTTGTCGCCGGTGGTCGGCGGAAGGTGCACGTGCCCGTCGACCTGGGACCGGACCGCAGCGAAGCACGCACGGATGCACGCCAAGACCGTAGGATCCTACGCAGTGCCGTAGGGGACCGCACCGCCACTTCCCAGCAAATTAGGGACACTGTTGCTCCTGGGGTATCGGCGAGGACCATTCGCACCCGTCTCCATGAAGCTGGGCTACGGTCCCGCACACCGTTAGGCCGTCTTCCGCTCACGCCCCAACATCGTGCAGCCCGCCTCCAGTGGTGTCGCGACAGGCCTGAATGGAGGGACGAATGGAGACGTGTCGTCTTCAGCGATGAGAGTCGCTTCTGCCTTGGTGCCAATGATGGTCGTATGCGTGTTTGGCGCCGTGCAGGTGAGCGCCACAATCAGGACTGCATACGACCGAGGCACACAGGGCCAACACCCGGCATCATGGTGTGGGAAGCGATCTCCTACACTGGCCGTACACCACTGGTGATCGTCGAGGGGACACTGAATAGTGCACGGTACATCCAAACCGTTATCGAACCCATCGTTCTACCATTCCTAGACCGGCAAGGGAACTTGCTGTTCCAACAGGACAATGCACATCCGCATGTATCCCGTGCCACCCAACGTGCTCTAGAAGGTGTAAGTCAACTACCCTGGCCAGCAAGATCTCCGGATCTGTCCCCCATTGAGCATGTTTGGGACTGGATGAAGCGTCGTCTCACGCGGTCTGCACGTCCAGCACGAACGCTGGTCCAACTGAGGCGCCAGGTGGAAATGGCATGGCAAGCCGTTCCACAGGACTACATCCAGCGTCTCTACGATCGTCTCCATGGGAGAATAGCAGCCTGCATTACTGCGAAAGGTGGATATACACTGTACTAGTGCCGACATTGTGCATGCTCTGTTGCCTGTGTCTATGTGCCTGTGGTTCTGTCAGTGTGATCATGTGATGTATCTGACCCCAGGAATGTGTCAATAAAGTTTCCCCTTCCTGGGACAATGAATTCACGGTGTTCTTATTTCAATTTCCAGGAGTGTATTATTCACAGCATCTGAACTGGGTTTAAGTACTTCTACTGCTCTAGTCAATACGAGTGGTCTTCCAAACAAAAGTTTTACACTGTTGCTTTTAAAGGTCATTTGACAATTAACTTTACTTTTCCCGGCCCTAACTGTACCAAATACGGCGGGACGGTTTGTGCTCTCACTACCTTTTAAATAATCAGGCCACCTACCTAAATAGGCTTCAGGGTGTCTGCCCCTTCACTCTGCGATGGTAGCTTTTGGCTTAGCCGACAAAAGGAGCGTTGACGAAAGTTCGACTAAATACCTACCACGCACTCCAGTTCATGGGACGTAGCTGAAAGTTACTTACACAATCAAGCGTTCGGGATTCTTGCATGAGTTTTTTGAAAACATGTAAAATATTTCCTTTTTGTTGATTCATTGTCTTTAAAACAAGGAAAATGTCTGTGAAGACCGTATGTAATATCGCAACTTCATTATGCAATGTTAATGATTACCTCCGTTACTAGTTCACACCTGAAGGCAGCCGGAAGATATTTTGTTCGTCTTGGTATTTTGACTGGCCGGGGTGGCCGAGCGGTTCTAGGCGCTGCAGTCTGGAACCACGCGACCACTGAGGTCACAGGCTCGAATCCTGCCTCGGGCATGGATGTGTGTGTGATGTCCTTAGGTTAGTTAGTTTTAAGTAGTTCTAAGTTCTAGGGGACTGATGACCTCGGATATGAAGTCCCATAGTGCTCACAGCCATTTGACCCTTTTTTTGTTTTGTATTTTTAACGTCCTAAACAGTCACTGACTCTCACCATAATGTCTCGTAATCTGCTCGAAACACGCCATGCGGAGTTTATGGAAGACGAGAATATCTCCTAAAATAAACCAATTGCAAACCTCTACTTTCACAAAATACTCAACACTGTTGCCACTTTCCGTCAGCTACACGAGGACCGATGAAAAGCGAGAATTTCTTCGTTTTGGTACAAATGTGATCAGCGAGGTTTAACATAGGCGTTTACTGGAAGACGGTTCCTTAGCGACTATCTCGACTCACAGAGCTGAGGCCCAAAGCCCTACTCACGTACACCGGAAATGCTGAGTCCCCATTGGCTGGTACGTTAAGCAGCCAATCAGATCATCTCTAGCACTTCTATGTTCGTGGTATTTCTAATGTCGGTGAATCAGATTGGTATAAGTAATTTAGCCCAGATATCTCATAATTCCCAAACTAAATAAGATTTAATGAAAACGATTTAATGAAACGATTCCTTTCCAGAAAATAGATTGTTAATAAATGTAAACTCAATGCCCCTTCTGGCTGACTTTTGCAATATCAAGCTCACTCGGACATATGGTACAAATTCACCAATTGCACAACAACTTTCTCACGCATACATTTACATAGTTCTAATAAAATATCACATTCTCACTTTATGTATGTCCTCCGTTCACTCTCACAGTCTCTCCAAAACACAAACACAACCAAAACACCATGAAATAATTTTCCAAATCACTTTTAATCATGTCAGAAATCTCTGGTAATGCAACTAGAGAAAATCCCTGAAAATTAGATTATATGAACCATTCCTCTTGGTTATAGTTTCAATTGATAATATTCATTAATAGGTTACATTCCCTAACTCAGTTCACAAGCCTCACGGGGTAGCCGCGCGGTTTAAGGCGTCTTGTCACGGTCCGCGCGGCTCCCTCCGTCGGAGGTTCGAGTCCTCCCTCGGGTATGGAAGTGTGTGTTTTCCTTAGCGTAAGTTAGGTTAAGTAGTGCGTGAGCTTAGGGACCGATGACCTCAGCAGTTTGGTCCCATAGGACACCACACATTTCCAAATTTGAGTTCACAATGACAGCACGGTTATTATGCGTTTTAAGCAAAAAGTTGTATGTCTGAAAGTACAGAAGTTAATGATTTAGAACTTGAACACTATGGTTGTGTTATCCATTGAATTTTGTATAGTAAGTATGAAAGAGATCGCTTGATGTTTAATAGTACCTCGTCAAATTCATAGAGAGTATGTGTAACGCATTGCAGGGTTAAGCAAGTACACGGCTCGGTCGGCACAGTAGCCAGTGTTCAAAAATGGTTCAAATGGCTCTGATCACTATGGAATTTAACATCTGAGGTCATCAGTCCCCTAAAACGTAGAACTACTTAAACCTAACTAACCTAAGGACATCACACACATCCGTGCCCGAGGCAGGATTCGAACCTGCAACCGTAGCGGGCGCGCGGTTTCAGACTGAAGCGCCTAGAAACGCTCGGCCACGGCGGCCGCAGCGTCAGCAAAGATGAAAACGAAAAATCTCCCAGAGCACTCAAAGAACCCACAGATGTGGCTGGACGACTATAGTTTCGTCTGGTCACACCAAATCTAATCGAGATGAGATGTGTGTCTTGGCATACACAACCGACTGCCAGCGACTGAGGGGTCATATCCCGAGTAGTGCTATGGGCGCCAAGTCCCACAGCGCACGCTGCCTCTGAACGGTGATCAGGGTGAACGCCGGAAATGCATATCCTCCTATTTCCATCTATTGTACTATAATTTGTTTTCCTTATTTTTGTTACCTGAATATATGACATTTCTGTGTCTTTACATATTGTAATTGTTTTACTATTTGTATATATATATATATTTATGCATTTATGTCGACGTATAATTGGTTTGTTCCGTAAATATTATTTGTATTTTTACGCTAGGTCTTGCCTAGGGAAAACTGCTATCGCACGATTACATCGATAGGTCGTGTGAAGAACGAAAGTGTGTAGGATCTTTTGTAGTGTTAACTGCCGCGTGGAGCGCGGGCAGAGCATGGGAGAGTCTGGCTGGAGTGGCGAGTGGAGCAGGTGTGTTGTGTGACGCTCCCGCGAGTTGCCGCGCTTTCGGGGTTTGGCAGCATGTAATCGCGCTCGACTTGCGATGATAGTTTCTGACATGGTGTCGCGGACGGGAAGCATTAGCTGGCCCACATCAAGAGCCCGTTTCGTCTGGTGACCGTGTCGTGAAGAAGGCGCGCCAGCATCCAGCTTCTGCAACAGCAACGGCCGACAATGAGTGACGGTCGCCACCTCCTCGATCGACGACTTCAAACCTTCAATCAACCAACAAGGAACACTAAAAGCACGTAAAGTTTCAGAACTGTATGGCAGACCTCAGCTTTTCAAACTGTTCAAATCGCAAAATTACAGCAACTTAGCATGAACCTTTGTTGCTCATTGTCCCTAACTGCATTACCAAGCAGGGTCCCTTCCTTTTCCGAAATGAACCCTAGTGTCGTTGAAATTCAGACGCCAGCATTAAAGTACAATCATTCGATTTCACTGCTTTAATTTCAAAGTTCAGTTAAGGTATTCATGGCTAGCTACAATATTTAGATTACACAAGCACAAATTAAGAGTGCGAGTTTTGTTACCATATTTTAGCTTACCTGTGACTGCAGCTCAGCTTGGTACGTACTAAATTTTACTATTGTTAATTGTTCAAAATCATTTAATTCAAGTTCAAAGTTAAATCTCTTATTTCTAAATTGCGTAGATTCAAGTAGCTTTTGAAATGATTGTTGAGGTAGTCCAAGACTAACTGTATTTTACTGAATTTCGATGTGCTTCAGAAAGAAAGCTCACTATTAACTTCAGTCACTAAATTAACTTTCAATTTTCTGGTTTTATTAATGCTTTTGCTAAATTAAGTCAGAGTGCAGCGGAATTTATTACTTCTGACAAACTTTCAGTTTTCACACTACACTTGTCAACCTTCAGTTGCCACGCTTCTAGTGCTAATTATATGTGTAATAATCTTTCTTTTTCAGTTACTATAGTAATTGTCCTTAGGACTGGCGACCGTAATTTCCCCCAAATCTCAAATATCTAATTACCGCTAGTTGATTGTTAACGTAACGGCCGCACATTTACTTTCTTTATTAACTTTACCCCCATTTCAAAATTAATTTCCACCAGTTTCATTTGCATTTTTCCTTTCATTTAGATGTAACCCTTTCCTCCCTCTTTACCGACAAATTAACCTCGGTGACGATTGCTTTTCCCAAATTTCCATTAGGTACACGCGGTTTAATTTTTCACTGTCATTAAGGTCGATAAGTGAGGGGGAGGTTACAAGGGCAAGTTGTGGTCCTACGAAAAACATAGCTCATGTCGATTCGCTGTAATACCGGATTCATACCGACAACTGTCTATAACATAACACAATGGTATTGTGGAAATATAGAAGATCAATTTTATGTCAGAGACGTGCGGTCTATCAAGCCGGGAAACAACCTCAAATAGACTTTCAAAAGCGCCGTTAGCTACAGCGCATGCGCGCTGCGCGAGATTTTCAGTTAACCCTCGTTCCCATACGCCACTGGTTTGCGATACGACTCTTGCGGAAAGATTTTTAGAATGAGAGATCATCCACGCTGGTGATTAAAACTCTAAATAAATTTATGTATACGTACTTCGTAATAACGTGAGCAATTAACAGAAGTTGTAAGGTCCCGAAAACTGAACGAATCAACAGCTGAACCAGCCAGTACGGAAAATATGATGATGTAAAAGCTGGAACAAAGAAAGCACATGGAAGTTGGCGAGTGGTACTTCCAGAATTGAGCTCTGGGTCATGCGTAGATAGTTCGCTTGGTAAGGCCTTTGCCCGCGAATTGTAAGCTACTGAGATCGAGTCCGGTCCGAGGTACAGTTTAAATCTTCCAGGAAGTTTCGAAACAGTACACCCTTCACTGCATGGTAACAGATTCAATCCGATCTTTCAGTTCTTCCCGTTGAATATCTTAGCTACTATACCACACTGCCAGTCAAGTTAACCTTGAAAGCCATGACGGGTAATATGTATACCTAGTAAGTTCCTAGGCATGTTGCCTTGTGCAACTGACATTTTGCTCAAATGTCACACATAGTTCATTGTTTGGGGTCACAATACGTACCAGTTGTATTTGCTCATGGCGGTTATGTCAGGGACGACAAAGAGAGTGCTTAATGAAAGCGATACGTCTGTATGATTGCAGGAAATCTGTTACATTTACGAGGACGAGGCAATGATACAATTTGTGGGTACGTGAATGCTCAGTTCAGGACTTGAGTATGTGCGTGAGAATGTGATGGCGGCCGTCAGAAACATAGGATATCTCAAAACTTACATTACAATTTCAGTGTGTTATACAGGGTGTATACGCTCCATGAAATCCGGGAAAATCGTGGGAACTTTTTCACCCCGGAAAAACCCGGGAATTTTTACACATTCAGGAATTTTTCATTGTTTTAGTTTTCACTTAAATTTATCTAATTTTGACTGGTAAGAACTGATACCGGGACTCTAACAAAGAATTTTAGTAAAACTTTAATTGCAAAGAACATGCGCCATTTAAAACAACAAAACACAGTGCACACACAAGCACATGAAGACACAACATGTCTCACAAACTTTAGAACGAAGACTGTGCAATACTTCATAACAAGAGACCGCTTTCCATGATCGTTACGTCACAACTGTTCAAATTTTTAACTGGTCGCAGGAAGGTATTGCGAATGGTGGTTTGAGAAACGTTGCTCTCATAGTATATTTCCTTTTACGCAAGATGAACTATGTTATATGTGATAACGTGCGGTGAAGTTCTTAAGTCTCCGAGCGTTTGACTCTCATTCAAAACTTATTCTCTTAGGACCAGGCACTTAAAAACTTCAGTGTTCCGGAAGCTTACCGTGCTGTATTTGGTGGAATTCGTATTTGTACTTTCGTATTACGAAAAAAGGCAGTGTAATATGTGACTGTGCAGCAACGATCTTTCCAAAACACGTAGTGGTTTGCTAGGCTTCATTTCCTAAAGTGCTGGGCAGCTCCATGCCAGTGTACAAAACCTTTACCATTCAAAGTACTGATAAGTTTTCCAGCTCCGAGTAAACGTATATTGTCACCTAACACGGAACAAATGTACTCTTACCTAGGAAAATATGTATTTTTAACACGAAGATACGGGAAAATAGGGGATTATTTTCTCTTGTCCGCGTGTACACCCTGTTATAGCACACAAGCTAATTAATACATTCACTCGTGTTTAGATTATGTGACAGAAAAACTCACAAAGTTTTGTTTGTATGTTTACCACGTTGTCGTGAGTGAAGCGTAATGATAACGGTTCAAGAAAAGGCTCTGTGGGTGGAATGATTTATTCAGACGAATTCTGGCACGCACGTTCAAAGGAACTTTCAAAATTAGTGTAGGAACCACTCTCCTTCACGGACGTCAATACGCTGGTAGTATAGGAATTTTACACAGACACAAAGCATTACTGTGAGGCGTAATACAGGGCGACCTGGAACAAGTGAATCCGACACACGGTTGGAGTTTCAACGTTCTGTTCGGAGTATACATAGAGTTTGAATACAGACTGGATGTCTTGGGTGCCACCAAAGGCGCACTCGCCGAAATTGCTTGAATTGCATAAAAACTCAGTAGATAGTGTGTCGCATAGGCCAAAAGCGTTGTAATCACCTTAATTACTTCGGACGCTGTAATACATTAAAGTTAGACTGTAACCTTGGAGACATCCTGTGTATTACCAGTGCAAATCTGTATTTTGAACCCCTGAGGAATAAGTTCGGCTGCTGAGCGATAAGGAAAGTGGTAGGTGTCCTAATAGTGTTTCACTGACTCACTGAGTCCGCAGCTAGTGGTCTAATGGCTAGCGCTGCTGCCTCCGGATCACGGGGTCCCGGGTTCGATTACAGGCCGGGTTGGGGATTTTTCTCTGCCTGGGGATTGGGTGTTTTGTGTTGTGGCAATCATTTCAGCATCATCATCCGTGACAGTGGCTAAATTGAACTGTGTAAACTATTTGGACTGTGTAAGAATTAGGACTTTGTACGGGCGCTGATGACCGCGCACTTGAGCGCCCCACAAAATCAAACATCATCATCATCATCATTGACTCAATGATCCTCCTGCTTGTCGCAGCCTAAGGACAACCTGCGATCAAAAGTACGCTCCTTCGTCTTTCCATAATTTTGCTCTGGCACTCGAAAATTTTCACCTATTCCTGTGTCTCAGGCTGTACCGTTTTGGTCTGACTCCGTCTTACGAACTAGTTACAGTGATGGTGCAAAAATATTATAGATTTTTTTTATTCCTACGCCAAAAACTACATTATGGAGTTCCTCTGCAGAATACGTAAGCTGAGCTTACGCGGTATGAGAAAGGAAGCAATAAAATTTTAGAGGAAAAAAAAAAGGAGACGACACGAACAAGAAAAGGACAAGTTTCTTTGTTTCCAAGAGTGACTATGGAACATTGGGACGACTTGTAAATAGGCGGCAAAGAATGTTTGTTTTCAGAGAGCACGAAAAAGTATTATTAATTCTTAAGTATCTGTAGGACCATCTGAATTATTTGCTATGCCTGTTACACGTATGAATACACACTTGTATTCAGTCACTTACAAAGACGGTATGTAACCTTGTTTGTATCCCGTTGCAAAAAAAAAAAAAATGAATAAAAAAATAAAAATAAAAAAAATAAAAATAAAAATAAAAAAAAGGCTCTGAGCACTATGGGACTTAACTTCTGAGGTCATCAGTCCCCTAGAACTTAGAACTACTTAAACCTAACTAACCTAAGGACATCACAGACATCCATGCCAGAGGCAGGATTCAAACCTGCGACCGTAGCGGTCGCGCGGCTCCAGACTGTTGCGCCTAGACCGCTCGGCAACCCCGGCCGGCATCCTGTTGCAACAGGAATTATCTTCATACTTGTTCTGTGCTAGAATTACTATTGTAGCATCTGCTGTTAGTTTCACGCTGATGGATATTTTAAACGATAAATCGTAGTGATTTGGGAAAAGACATTTTACATCCACATCGCAAATTAATTTGCAGCTATAGCTAAATGCCATACTTACTTAAAGTTTATTTTATTTCTTTATTTTTGTAATGTGCAGCTGTGAGTTAGTAATTCCTAACCACCACCTTTTACTATGACAATAACATTCTCCCACGGAATAGCAGTTGTGAAGGAGAAACATTTCCCGTTTTTTTCAGATTTTACTTGATACATCTACATCTACATGGATACTTTGCAAATCACATTTAAGTGCCTGGCAGAGGGTTCATCGAAACACCTTCACAATTCTCTGTTATTCCAATCTCGTATAAGGCACGGAAAGAACTCGAGCTCTAATTTTCCCTTATTTTATCGTGGTGATCGTTCCTTCCCATGTAAGTCGGTGTCAACAAAACGTTTCCGCATTCGGAGGAGGAAGTTGGCGATTCGAATTTCACGAGAAGATTCCGGCGCAACGAAAAACGCCTATGTTTCAATGATGGCCAGCCCAAATCCTGTATCATTTCAGTGAAACTCTCTCCCATTTTTCGCGATAATACAAAACGTGCTACCCTTCTTTGAACTTTTTTGATGTTCTCCGTTAATCCTATCTGGTAAAGAACCCACTCCGCGCAGCAGTATTCTAAAAGAGGACGGACAGTCGTAGTGTAGGCAGTGTCCTTAGTAGATCTGTTACATTTTCTAAGTGTCATGCCAGTAAAACGCAGTCTTTTGTTGGATTTTCCCACAACATTTCCTATGTGTTCCTTCCAATTTAAGTTGTTCGTAATTGTAATTCCTAGATATTTAGTTAAATTTACGGCCTTTAGATTTGATTGATTTATCGTGTAACCGAGATTTAACGGATCCCTTTCATCACTCGCGTGGATGACCTAACACTTTTCGTTATTTAGGGTCAACTACCAATTTCCGCACCATTCTGATATCTTTTCTAAATCGTTTTGCAATTTGTTCTGATCTTCTGATGACTTTATTAGTCGATAAACGACAGCGTCATCTGCAAATAATCTAAGACGGCTGCTCCGATTGTCTATCATGCCGTTTATATACACTCCTGGAAATGGAAAACAGAACACATTGACACCGGTGTGTCAGACCCACCATACTTGCTCCGGACACTGCGAGAGGGCTGTACAAGCAATGATCACACGCACGGCACAGCGGACACACCAGGAACCGCGGTGTTGGCCGTCGAATGGCGCTAGCTGCGCAGCATTTGTGCACCGCCGCCGTCAGTGTCAGCCAGTTTGCCGTGGCATACGGAGCTCCATCGCAGTCTTTAACACTGGTAGCATGCCGCGACAGCGTGGACGTGAACCGTATGTGCAGTTGACGGACTTTGAGCGAGGGCGTATAGTGGGCATGCGGGAGGCCGGGTGGACGTACCGCCGAATTGCTCAACACGTGGGGCGTGAGGTCTCCACAGTACATCGATGTTGTCGCCAGTGGTCGGCGGAAGGTGCACGTGCCCGTCGACCTGGGACCGGACCGCAGCGACGCACGGATGCACGCCAAGACCGTAGGATCCTACGCAGTGCCGTAGGGGACCGCACCGCCACTTCCCAGCAAATTAGGGACACTGTTGCTCCTGGGGTATCGGCGAGGACCATTCGCAAACGTCTCCATGAAGCTGGGCTACGGTCCCGCACACCGTTAGGCCGTCTTCCGCTCACGCCCCAACATCGTGCAGCCCGCCTCCAGTGGTGTCGCGACAGGCGTGAATGGAGGGACGAATGGAGACGTGTCGTCTTCAGCGATGAGAGTCGCTTCTGCCTTGGTGCCAACGATGGTCGTATGCGTGTTTGGCGCCGTGCAGGTGAGCGCCACAATCAGGACTGCATACGACCGAGGCACACAGGGCCAACACCCGGCATCATGGTGTGGGGAGCGATCTCCTACACTGGCCGTACACCACTGGTGATCGTCGAGGGGACACTGAATAGTGCACGGTACATCCAAACCGTCATCGAACCCATCGTTCTACCATTCCTAGACCGGTAAGGGAACTTGCTGTTCCAACAGGACAATGCACGTCCGCATGTATCCCGTGCCACCCAACGTGCTCTAGAAGGTGTAAGTCAACTACCCTGGCCAGCAAGATCTCCGGATCTGTCCCCCATTGAGCATGTTTGGGACTGGATGAAGCGTCGTCTCACGCGGTCTGCACGTCCAGCACGAACGCTGGTCCAACTGAGGCGCCAGGTGGAAATGGCATGGCAAGCCGTTCCACAGGACTACATCCAGCATCTCTACGATCGTCTCCATGGGAGAATAGCAGCCTGCATTGCTGCGAAAGGTGGATATACACTATACTAGTGCCGACATTGTGCATGCTCTGTTGCCTGTGTCTATGTGCCTGTGGTTCTGTCAGTGTGATCATGTGATGTATCTGACCCCAGGAATGTGTCAATAAAGTTTCCCCTTCCTGGGACAATGAATTCACGGTGTTCTTATTTCAATTTCCAGGAGTGTATTTTGATAAACATTGTTTACCATTCCTTCCGTTTATGTATGCTTGGACTAATTACAATACTACTGTCACCTGCAAAAATACCTAATTCTGCTTTTGTGTATTGGACAGAAAATCATTTACATATGCGAGAAACAATTGTGTATTTAAGATTGAGCCTTTGGGAATCCCATACGCGATTTCCCTCCCAGTCAAAATTAAGTCCTCGGAATTGAATTACTAAGTACAGCTTCCAGCATTCTTTCAGCGTATGATATTATCCATCGGTTGGCTATGCCATCAAACCCGTAATACTTCAATTACTCTCGAGGAATACTGTGGAAGGAAGGAAGGTACACAGTCGGATGCCTTAGATAGGTCACAGAGAATACCAGCCGGCGCTATTTTATTGTTTAAAGCTTGTAAAATTTGGTGGGTGAACAGGTTTATGGCATACTCAGTAGAGCAACTCTTCTAAAACCCAAACAGTTATTTGTTGAGGATGTTATTGTTACTAAGGTGAGATACTGTTCTAGAATACATCACCTTCCCATAGATTTTGAACGATAAACTCAGCAGTGAAACAGGTCGCTAGTTACTGACATATCTGTTACCACCTGTCTTAAAGAGGATTTTAACAGTGGAGTATTTCAGCTGTAGTTTCGTTTGAAAACGCACGCAAGTGCGAAACTAGTCGCCATCAAAATCTAAAGAAGGTTTCCTAATGCTACTTACGACGGTACTCTAATCATTTCTTTCATGAAATACTATTAAAACGAAGTGATTGTAGTACGACTTCCATCGAGAAAATTAATTACAGAAAGTAGCCACAAGTGATTGTGTTTTGCGACCTTTGGTAGAATACGTTCAATTCTAAAATGACGCTGATGAAAAGGTGCTATAGAAATAATAACGTTTGGGGTCAAGCTCTATCTTTCAGCTCGACATTGTAGATCAACTCACCAACAGTTCATGATGTACGTAGTATGAGACTGGGAAAAAATCACGTGTAACTTTTCGTAATGAAGATTAGTTTTTGTTAGTATAAACTTTTATAGTATCATAACATATAACACAATGTGATGGTCGACATAACTTTAAACTGTGTGAATGAACGTGTAATCAAGTGGTGACCTAATTTCATTGTGTTACATTTGTAAGTAGGCTGTTTAGGTTTTTACATTGGTAACGCCACGTAGTGCTCTGTATGAAAATCACAGGCTGTGCTGTGTGCAGTCTGTGGCTGGTTAGCATTGTTGTAATATTCACTATTCTAGTGTTGGGCAGATGGCTGTTAACAGCGCGTAGCGTTGCGCAGTTGGAGGTGAGCCGCCAGCAGTGGTTGATGTGGGGAGAGAGATGGCGGAGTTTTGAGAGCGGATGATCTGGACGTGTGTCCACCAGAGACGGTAAATTTGTAAGACTGGATGTCATGAACTGATATATATTATGACTTTTGAACACTATTAAGGTAAATACATCGTTTGTTCTGTATCAAAAACCTTCATTTGCTGACTACTCGTATTCCTATCAGTAGTTAGTGCCTTCAGTAGTTAGAACCTTTTATTTAGCTGGCAGTAGTGGCGCTCGCTCTATTGCAGTAGTTCGAGTAACGAAGATTTTTTTGAGGCCAGTGATTCATGAAAGGTATAGGTTATTGTTAGTCAGGGCCATTCTTTTATAGGGGTTATTAAAAGTCAGATTGCGTTGCGCTAAAAATATTGTGTGTCAGTTTAAGCACAGTCATTCACAAATTTTTCTAAGGAAACGTTTCACATTGAATGAAGTGAAGAGCATTTGTTGACAGTGGTTAATTTTACACGTGCCATTTCGAGATGAAAATAATTAAATTGAGTTTACTCTGCAACTCAGAAGCATTGCAGCTGCACTCAGTTCTTCGTCTGTACCTTTCCTCAAATATGCAAAAACCAGCATCAAAAGCATCAAATATCATCTTTCCCCGGCAATAAATACAATTTCCGAAAGTATATAGTACCAATGTTGTTGAATAGTTAGTATTCATGGGCTCAGAAATTCAAACAGTTACTCGAAGTACAGTGACACACCCAAACCATTCAACTCACGAAAACTGTAAACAAACCAACAATAAGCACTGTATACCAGCTGTCAAATTCGAATATCGTGCGGGCTGTGGTTCTCGGCCAATCAGAACAAAACACATTTATTATACACTCCTGGAAATGGAAAAAAGAACACATTGACACCGGTGTGTCAGACCCACCATACTTGCTCCGGACACTGCGAGAGGGCTGTACAAGCAATGATCACACGCACGGCACAGCGGACACACCAGCAACCGCGGTGTTGGCCGTCGAATGGCGCTAGCTGCGCAGCATTTGTGCACCGCCGCCGTCAGTGTCAGCCAGTTTGCCGTGGCATACGGAGCTCCATCGCAGTCTTTAACACTGGTAGCATGCCGCGACAGCGTGGACGTGATCCGTATGTGCAGTTGACGGACTTTGAGCGAGGGCGTATAGTGGGCATGCGGGAGGCCGGGTGGACGTACCGCCGAATTGCTCAACACGTGGGGCGTGAGGTCTCCACAGTACATCGATGTTGTCGCCAGTGGTCGGCGGAAGGTGCACGTGCCCGTCGACCTGGGACCCGACCGCAGCGACGCACGGATGCTCGCCAAGACCGTAGGATCCTACGCAGTGCCGTAGGGGACCGCACCGCCACTTCCCAGCAAATTAGGGACACTGTTGCTCCTGGGGTATCGGCGAGGACCATTCGCAACCGTCTCCATGAAGCTGGGCTACGGTCCCGCACACCGTTAGGCCGTCTTCCGCTCACGCCCCAACATCGTGCAGCCCGCCTCCAGTGGTGTCGCGACAGGCGTGAATGGAGGGACGAATGGAGACGTGTCGTCTTCAGCGATGAGAGTCGCTTCTGCCTTGGTGCCAATGATGGTCGTATGCGTGTTTGGCGCCGTGCAGGTGAGCGCCACAATCAGGACTGCATACGACCGAGGCACACAGGGCCAACACCCGGCATCATGGTGTGGGGAGCGATCTCCTACACTGGCCGTACACCACTGGTGATCGTCGAGGGGACACTGAATAGTGCACGGTACATCCAAACCGTCATCGAACCCATCGTTCTACCATTCCTAGACCGGTAAGGGAACTTGCTGTTCCAACAGGACAATGCACGTCCGCATGTATCCCGTGCCACCCAACGTGCTCTAGAAGGTGTAAGTCAACTACCCTGGCCAGCAAGATCTCCGGATCTGTCCCCCATTGAGCATGTTTGGGACTGGATGAAGCGTCGTCTCACGCGGTCTGCACGTCCAGCACGAACGCTGGTCCAACTGAGGCGCCAGGTGGAAATGGCATGGCAAGCCGTTCCACAGGACTACATCCAGCATCTCTACGATCGTCTCCATGGGAGAATAGCAGCCTGCATTGCTGCGAAAGGTGGATATACACTGTACTAGTGCCGACATTGTGCATGCTCTGTTGCCTGTGTCTATGTGCCTGTGGTTCTGTCAGTGTGATCATGTGATGTATCTGACCCCAGGAATGTGTCAATAAAGTTTCCCCTTCCTGGGACGATGAATTCACGGTGTTCTTATTTCAATTTCCAGGAGTGTAGGTTCACATGGATGCTGCATAACACGGGTTTGAAAATCTGCTTAATTCAGAAAGTTACTTACTTCTGACATGAGGAATCGGAATCTAGAAAACATGGCAAATGCAGTGTATGAATGAGGGCATGTGTCCTACTCGGTGCACCAACGAAATACAGGGTGTACATAAAGTCCGGGAACACTTTCAATTATTTATTGCACAAGAGCCAAACATTGTACAGATATATGTATATATGTCATTTTGAAGAGAAACTTCCAGGGTTTCTTCTTCTCTTTTCATGTATACCGCCACAGCGTAATTTGGTAATTTACCGATAGTCAGCGCTAGTCGCAAATATGGCGAGTTCAGGTCCGAACCGAGGATTCTGTGTGTAGGAGTTCGACAAAAACAAGTGTGTTACAGCTGTTCAACGGATGTTTAGAACCAAGTACGGTAGGTAGCCACCAACAAGGAAGGCCATTTACGACTGGCACAACAAATTCGTTACGACGGTAGAGAATAAGGGAAGCGACTGCCACAGTCGACGATGCCATGCTGGGACGGGTATGGCAAGAATTCGATTACAGTATTGACGTCTGCCGGGTCACTCATGGTTCGCATACGGAATGAAAAAAAAGAACTTTCAGAGTTTCTCTTCAAAATTCGATATCTATGACATCTGTACAATGTTTAGTTCTTGTGCGATAAATAACCGAATGTGTTCCCGGAATTTATGTACAACCTGTAGTTTCAGATCTATGTTTAATACGACACACTTACACGGTTATACACGTCAAAGCACAGTCTCTGACATTTTTAAACCTGATATATTGTTTCATTAGTGAGCAACTGATTTGCGCTGACTGCACACACGAAAACTCTACTGGTTCATCCACGAATACAAGTGCAGCACACATTTCGCGTATCAGCCAATATTAAACACCGATTTATATCTGTTTATTGCAATATAGACAATTCATTTTCCTTGACTCCAAAATGCAATAACGAAATATCTGTGTATATGATATCTCTGCTTAAGCCGTACGTATGTTCCGCGAGATACAATGGCAATATGACAACGGTTCTTCCATTTCGACGAGCAGTCTTTCTCAGTTTCTGTTTACAATATGTTTTCATAACAGCGCTCCCGCTTTTGTGTACGATATTTGCTCCCGACGCGGTCTTCTGTGGATTTTTCATTTCTTATAGGCCTACACGAGAGATGTATGAAAACGAATGAATCCCTTTGTCGCGTTCTCTATAGACATCTTTCAAGATCCTTTTTCAGCTCTGAGTCGGAGATGCAGTTGATTTAATATGAAGCGACACATACATGCAACGAAACCATAGCCATTATGGTTCCATTTTGATAGCACGCATTTCCATATGACTTTGTAGAAATGTTCAGTTCACAAGCACCGCGGAGAGACTACAAAAATAGTACATATACAAGTAAAATAAGAAAATAAGTTCATGAAACTGGTATTACGTATGTCAAAACAATGTTTCTACAAAGTGCAGTCACATACATTTACTCATCGTGAGAAATAACCCGGATTATATTGTTTATTCACCTTTAAAATGGATTGGTGCTCTCAAGTTTTTAGACAGACACTACCCATTCAGTTTGGTTTTTGGTCTTACCCTGCTTTTTTTCCTCAACATGTTTGAAAGCATAGTACGGCATCAAGGCACAGACCCTCTGTTGAATGTTGCACTCTGATGGTAGGTGAGGCAAATGCTTGGGGCATATTAAACCATATCATCCTTAGAGATGAACAATGTATGCTTAACTGCATTATCTCACTCAGCGATAAATCTGTTTTGCAAGCCTTCGTAAGGAAAACAGTCACCTAGGTTTCCGTCTAACAAGCTTGGTAGCACATTCAGTTTGATTTCAGTGGCAGCCAGACTATGGGTTGTAAATCAGCGGTCATCCTTCTCTGACCGACATCCGATCCACCGCAGCCAAATAGGATATGTCAAGATCTACCAGGAAAAGAAACAGAGCTCTGAACAAGCTCTTCGCTGTTGACACGAAGACGGATAAAATTATCTACTCTCTGTCTTCCTCGCAGGTAAACGACTTATCTCTTAGTATTTGCGTCTTCCAGTCAACATTACAGAGTTTGTTGCGGACTATGTGTGTAAAAACACGTCTCTTTCTAATCTGACGTCTTCAACAATACCTCAACCACGAATGTCAGAGCTTTATCTCGTCGACTTCATGCTTGTATTTCTTCATTGGGAATAATTTTTCCTACCGTTAGACAGTCTTGTGTATTACTAGATTTTTATTGTGTTTTTATATTTGACTACGCACGCTGTGTGCACTGAGGTGACAAAAGCCATGGGATATGCATGTACACAGATGATGACAGTATCGAGTACACAACGTATAAAAGAGCCTCGCATTGACAGAGCTCTCATTTGCACTCAGGTGATTCGTGTTAAGGGTGGTAGGACGTCAAACGGGCCATCTTGGAGCAGAAGCGACACCACAGGACATTTTAATTTCCACTGTCTATACATTTACGAATAAATTCATAAAACTTTGTAAGCATGACCAGAAAGGATTAAGGATTCAAAATCATACCAGTGGAAGTTAAAAAAATAACAAAATAATTTTTTTACATGTGAAAGTTCATCTTTTTTCACGTCTATTGGCTGCGTTTGTTGCTATAGGTACACGTTTCTTCATAAGTAAGAGAGATTCTTCGATGAATGTTGTGCAGCATATAAACCATACTTTCAGGTGTATGAAACTCTATAAATTATTTAATTTATGAAAAAATGAATGTATTGTTACATTTTAAACTTCAAGTTTAGAAAAAACTCAAATTTTATAGTTAATTATCTCAATTTTTGCCACAGTTTTTATAGATTTGGAAAATTCTAGAGTTTCATACACCTGTAGGTATGGTTTGTATGCTGTGGAAAATTCATAGAAGAATCTCCCTTACTTATGAAGAAAAGTGCACCTATAGCAACAAATGCAGCCAATGGTAAGTGAAAAAAAGGTGAAATACAAATGTAAAAAAAAATATATTCTTATATTTTTGAAATTCCACCAATGTAAGTGTAAATCCTGAATCCTTTCTGGCCCGTCTGACAAAGTTTTATGAATTTATTTTTAAAAGTATAGACAGTGGAAATTAAAAATTCCTGTGGTGTCTCTCCTGCTCCAAGTCATCCCGTTTGACTTCCTACCCCCTTAAAAAGTTTCCAATGTGATTATGGCCGCATTATGGGAATTAACAGACTTCGAATGAGGAATGGTTGTTGAAGCTAGACGCATGGGACCTTCCATTCCGGAAATCATTAGGACTTCAGTTTTCCGAATCCACAGTGTCAAGGGCGTTCCGAGAACTAATCTCAGGCATTACCTCTGACCACGGATGACGCAATGGCCGATGGCTTTGACTTAACGACCGAGAGCAGCAGCGTTTGTGTAGAGTTGTCAGTGCTGACAGACAAGCACCAAAGCGTGAAATAACAGCAGAAATCAATGTGGACGTACGACTAATGTCAGGACCGTGTGGCTGAAGTTGGCGTTAATGGGCTGTAGTAGCAACGACTGAAGCGAATGCCTTTGCTGCCAGCACGATATCTCCTGCAGCGCATCTACTGGGCTAGCGACCACATCAGTTGGACCCTAGGCGAATGAAAATCCATATCCTGGTTAGATGGGTCCTGATTTAAGTTGGTAAAATCTGATGGGTGGTGCAGACCCTGTGATACCATGGACCCAAGTTTATCTACAAGGCACTGTGCAAGCTGGTGGAGGTTCCATAATCCTATGTTTACATGGATTGGACTGAGGCCTCTGGTCCAGCTGAACCGACTATTGACTACTTGGAGACCATTTTGAGCCATTCATGGACTTCATGTTCCCAAAAAACGATGTATTTTTCATGTATAACGTGGGCCGCAATTGTTCGCTATGCGTTTGAAGAATTGGGTTGGATCACCCGACATGAATCCCAACGACAACATTTATGGGACCTAATCGAGAGTTCAGTTAGTGCACAACATCCTGCACCAGCAACACTATCACAATTATGGACAGCTATAGAGACAAAATAGTTGAATATTTTTGGAGCGCACTTCCAGTGACTTGAGTCGGGTTGTTGCACTACGCCGGGCACAAGAAGGTCCGATACGATATCAGGAGATTTCCATGGCCTTTGTCACTTCAAAGTAATTACAACGGTACATCAAATATGGTTGGTATATTTCATTAACTCCTTTAACTTTTTATTTAGTACAGCCAACCAAGGGAGATATCAGACGCAGTTATGGTAGATGGCGAAGAAATCTTTAACAGAGAGCTACAATAGTTTCAGTTATTAGCTTAGACATGAGAAGCTGGCCTCTCAAATTGCTGGTTTGGGAGCATTTGATTGCTGTCTCTGCTGCCGTCTTCAGTCCGAAGGCTGGATTGATTCGGCTGTCCTAGCTAGACCGTCATGTACAAAGCTCTCCATCTTTCAATAATTACTACAAAGTTTTCCACGTAAACTTGATCTCTGATCTCCTCCTTCGATTTTAAGACCCTCCCTCCTTCCTCTCTCTCTCTCTCTCTCTCACACACACACACAATTGCCCCTATTACCAAGTTAACTATTCGCAAATATTTAGGACGTCTCCTATCAACCAACACCCTCTATTAGTCAAGTCATGAAATAAGTATATTTTTCCCCAGTTAGATTGAAAGTCGTTTCATTAGTTATTCGAGTTATTCGTCACACATTCCACATTCTCCTGCAACTTCACATTTCAAACGCTGCTACTTATTTGTCTGTGCTGTCCATTGCTTCAGTTTCACTTCCATAAAATGCCACACTCTGAGAAATAATTATCCGAAACGACTTCTTAACAGTGAAATTCATGTTCAATGTTACTAAAGTATTATTCTTTTCAGGGGAGGTTTCCTTGCTATTGCCAGTCTATGTGGCGTGTTACATTTATGACTAAATAACAAAACTCGTCCACAACTTTTAATGCCTCATTTCTTCATGTAACTTCTTTCAGCATCTCTTAATTCTAATCGACTGGACTCCATTACACTGTTCTTTTTTCGTTGATGTTCCATTAATCTTCCAAGCCCTTTGACGTCCATGACGGTGTTATCAGTCAACCTTATAGCTTTTATTTCTTGATCCTGAATTTCACTTTCTTTTCCAAATTTCTTTTTTGCTTTGCTGTTTGCTGTATGTAAAGACTGACTAAATTAGCGAATAGTGTAAGAATTTGTCGCACTTAGGTCCCAATTACTACCTCCTTTTCATGTCTTTCGACTGCAATTTGGTGTCTGTAAAATTTGTTGATAACCATCCACTCAGCGTACTTTTTTTCTGAAGGCTTCAGAATTCCAAAACTACATTCCAATGTGTGCATGTGAACTGTTCACTCTGGTACCTGTAGAAGAAAATACAGGCAACATCTGGAATGGTATGGATAAGTGGCTCATGTGCTGATGTATTCAGATGTAGTTTTTGCAGACATAGATTAAATACATAGAACAATATATCGGAGGTGTTCATGTATGTGTATTACGAATACACAATGAAAAGTTGTGTACGACCTCTGAAGAGACGATGGAAATACCAGGCAACTCATAAACTGATGACTTGACGAAAAGGAAACAATGAGGTGCTTAACAGAACCACACAAATCGCCTTCACGATAAACATCTAACGTTGCGGCATCTACAAAGCACAGTTTACTCGTATAGCTTTATATACTCAAATCTGTACCTACTCCAGCTAACAATCTAAATTTGGTGAAACCAATGCATTGTACTTCTCTTGAAACCTTCCCATCGAATAAATAAAAGAAATAATAATTGCACTTAATGCGTTTAGACGATAACCTTCCCGTGTAGAATTTAATAATTTAACTTACTTTCCATCTAATGAAAGAAAGAAAGAGAAATGAACTTTTTGTGACTCGCAGCTTTGCTGTCTGGACTTGCTTTTGACAACATGTCTGATCTGATCGTCTTTAGTGTACACAGTGTTGTACGCCTTGTGCCTTTATTGGTAACAATATTAATGTGACTGATCAAAAGAAGATTATTTCGACGTGAACACATAAACTTACGCCATGACCCCAAGTACTGGTTGTCTGTGCAGTGCATCTGAAAACATACATATATATTTTCCTTAGCTTTTATTTTACGGGGTCACCTCTGGAGAATGTCATCTGACTGCATGTCTGAATATACACATTCTTCTCTATTGTCGATAATGATTCGGGTTGGCATTTTTACTGGAATTGCAAGTATTTGAGCTAAAACTGTACTTATTATTCATTTGCATTTCTGATTGAAGTTACTGGTGAAAAATTTAATGTCATTATTAAATAAACAAAAGTTAAATCTTGTGGTTACTGGGTTCAATGAAAAATAATACGATATTGACTGAGATAAACTGATCTATTCTGAAAATGATTGAGTATAAATTTTTAACTCTTTATAATGATTCAATTTATAACGTCGATTTTTAATAATTCATGAATAATTACCAATTATGTAATTATAGCATTCTTCAAGTAATATATAGCTGGTGGCGAACAGGCACACTGCTCTGTCTCTACACAACTTCACTGCACAAAGGTTGACTCAAGAGTGTTCTATCGACAATGCTACGCGCTTCTGGCCGCGCTCCCTATGTATTAATGTGCGGGCGCTTCCGCCAACAAAGAGCTTGGTGTGGATACTTCACTGTCACCATTGATATCCAAAGAACTTAATTAAATTTTACAAAACACTTTTCTTAACATTTTTCAAACACACTGTAATTGTTATTACGTATTTCTTAGCTTATAAATATTTTTCATCAGTTTGTTACTTTGATTCATTTATGTTTTGGCCTGGTTGATTTTCTGTTGACATATTTCATAACCTTCCACTGGTTTTCTTTTTAAATTTTGATTTGTCTTTAAGTCAGTTGGACTTGACATGAGAAGAAAAATTTATCTATTGAAAGTATACTGAAAAAGAGTATCACATGAACTAGTAATAAAAAAATTATAAGGATTTTATATACAGTAACGTTCGAAAGTATCTCTTATATCTAAACAAAGATGAGTATTTATGAAAAGTAGTAATCAATATCAATGTATCTCTTATATCTAAGCAAAGATGATTATTTATGAAAAGTAGTCATCAATAATACAGATTTCAGGGTAAATGTATAATAACACATGGAAGTAAAATTTGAGTATTAACAATATAGTAAAAAATTTGTCAACCTAGCTAGTAATAATATCAGAATTTGAGATGCATTATGCAAAACAGCTTTGATTTATTCAAAATTTGCGTTTTCAAATTGACAGTTGCAAAAATTATTTCTTATATATATACAAATTATTAATGATAATATTCTTAACGTCCAAATTGGTGACAGTACCATCATAAAGGAGGGTACTAAAACGATTGGATAACATGGTCATAGCACTGGTGATTGTCTGTGACTGCACTCGAAAGTCCATCTCTTTCTCTCGCATAGTACGACACCAGGTATAGCCATGTAGTTCAGTCGTGTCGTTAAAAAAAAATTGTGTACACAGACACTAAGCATAACGTCGAATAACCTGAGTTGCCGTCGCTGCACCAGGTATTGGTTCCATTTTGATAGGTCCATTATGCATCTTGGTATGCATGTGCCCATTGAAGTAAAGCAGTATTTGTGGTATTCATCTTGGTATGCACACGCTCATTGTAGTAAAAAACAGTAATTTTGGTATGTATCTTGGTATGCAGACACACCCATTGAAGAAAAATATTGTAGGCAGAAGTAGCCTGGTCCACAATTGAATATGCCGCAGTTTGGTTGTGCTCCATAACCATATGGATGCACATGATTCAAGGTATGGGTAAAATTATTTTGGCAAAGGGTACACGGACATGGTTGGTACCGTAATTTGACTACCAAACAAAATTTTTAAATTATCTTCACTCTATGTTTACAAAAAATATCACGTTGCGTGAATATGACACAAAATTCAAAGTCATGATACACTCATGATATGGTTGCAAATTACACGATTTCATCGTAATAAAATTATGTGTTTTCTATTTAAGATTTCTTAACCAAAATTTTTCTCACATATTACATATTTTATGTATAAGACTCAAAAGTCTCTATTTGTTACATTCTTACTTAGTCATAATCGTTAGTGCTGCGATGTGTCACATGCTAGCAAAATTATTCATTAACATTATATATTTCTTATATACTAACATATACATTCTCCTCCAGCATCCGTAACTTGCGTCAGCTCTCTGCGTGACCTATTATAAAGCATTCAGAATTTAATATCGTCAGCACACATCATGGCTTCAATAAACACCTTCTGATAATTCTCTTCAGCTCTCGGTCTGACCTATAAAACATTTTATCACAATATTATTTTCTGGAAAATCTCGTCGGCTCCCGGCATAACCTATAAAAATGGTTCAAATGCCTCTGTGCACTATGGGACTTCACATCTGAGGTCATCAGTCCCCTATAACTTAGAACTACTTAAACCTAACTAACCTAAGGACATCACACACATCCATGCCCAAGAGAGGATTCGAACCTGCGACCGTAGCAGTAGCGCGTTTCCGGACTGAAGCGCCTAGAACCGCTTTGCCACGGCGGCCGGCCAATAAAACACGCTGGAACATCAACTTATGTCAGGTCTCTGAGTGACTTAAGCATTCAGCATCCTTATTCTAAGTAAAACCACGATTCTTTCGGTGGTTTGTGACCACAATGCTGCATTCGGGAATAAAGAAGACATGTTACTGTTACTAATGCACAAAAGATTTTTCATACAATCTGCATTATCAGTTTATTTATTTCTGAAAAAAATCAACGTTTTTATTACGTTATCATAACAGTTTTCGTAACAAAGGTAATTTTATTTATATGCTATCAGTGCACAAATTCAATAGTCGTTTCATTATCAGTATCTTGTCTTTAAGTTAAGAAATGTTTCACATGTTTCTCTTGCCTAGGCGTAGTGTAATTAAGCACAGCTCTGTTACATAGAATGTGGGGCGAAATATACTGGGAGTCCACTTTCAGGAACTGTTATTTTCTGTCTGAGATACAGTGTAATTAGCCACAGTTGAATCGTATGACCACGGCAGCCCTTTTGAACATATTATATACCTGTAAAATACCATTATTGGTTTGTTGTGTTATGCGGGTTTGTTTGTTGCTGAAACTACCATGGTTGCATATTTGCGTTTCATTCTGTACCTCTATGTGGTCTGGAATAAAGTTTTCTAAGTTAAGAAATGTTTCACATTGGAGACATGATGGTTTCCTTTGGATTTATTGTAATGTATCGTTTCAACATGCACTAGATTCACGTGTGCAGGGAGGAGACCCCCGAAGAGGGATCATTGCCGACAAAATTTTATTAAATTAAATTTTTCCACGCATAATGTTCGGCCGTAGCCGGCTTGGGCATACTGTGGTGGAAGGTGCTGGCCGGAAGACCATGGTCGGCACATTCCTGCCACGTGCTCCTCGGTCAGACTCAAGTCCCACGGGTTGGTTGCGCTGACGGGGGTACGCTACTAGCAAGGCGCGTTGGCGGAATCAATCCTCCAATCAGAGACTAATCGTGTGATCACGTGGGGACGCGGCTGGGAACGGCGAGGGCGGCTTGGAAACAGCTCCGCGCTCTCTTAGCTTCTGACCTCGGCCCCGAGTAGTCGCTCCTCTAGTCTCTGCCTCTCTGATGAACAGACGGCAACCCCTCTTGGGGCTGCTCGGCCCTACGTAGGCACCACTGTACCATCATTACAAGAATAAACTGGGTCCATTCCACTCAATCAATTTTCATTTTACAACGCCCTCCGCTCCTGACTTCTATCCTGACGAACAAATGGTGTCAGAAGTGGGATGCGACCCACCTTACGGTTGTAAAATCAACTCATCAGTTGAGTATGAGTACTACGAAGGGGCCGAGTTTGAGCAATTAAGGGAAACTAGACCGAACGTGGCGAGGCTGCAGCGCGCCATGCGCGTGCCAGCCGGTCGCCTGCGTTGGAGAATGTGCGTGGCCGCGCACTAGCGCGCCACAAGCGTGACGCAGTTCGCCGCCGGACGCGAGCCGAGGAGGGTCCGCGATGCAGTCACGCTCGCCGACGCCGCCGCCGACGCCGCCGCCGACGCCGCTGTCCGTAGCTGCCACGGGCCACCGCCTGCGCCAGGGTCCGGGGTGCGGCCCTCGCGCCGCCCCGCCGTCGCAGCTGTCCGTCTGTCGCCCGCCGCCTTGGTGTGCCACCGTTCAATGTCAGAGACTGAATCATACCGGGTAACACCGAATAATAGTGGCCTAGTGTATAATAGTTTAAGATGTGACGTATACGCTGCTTCTATGAGGATATCAGCTCAATTGCACTCCACATTTCATGTCACCATTCCCACATTTACCTTATACCTTCCTGAACTCTCTTTTAAACTCCATCACCATGAGAAGCTAAAGAATTTACCGAATACCAATGATTCAGATCTACTCCAATCGATCAATCATCTCCTTACCCAGGAACACAACCAAGTTGCTCTTGACCGAGTGGCCTCACATATTGCTGATTGGCACCAAACCAAGCGATTAACCACCGTTGTATTACCCAGCGCCGGTTCGGTAATCATCATTGTAATGATTGTGATTATAGTATCCTGGATACTCTGTAAAAGAGGGTTTTGCAAATGTTTCACTTCCTTCCGAGAAATAGTACCACCCCCACAAGCTGAAGGTGAATATCACACCTGAAACTACCTGCCAACCTTGGTGCATGCGATCAGGCATGACCCTCCCTTAGAATTAAGTTGTAGTCTAGGTGTCAGGTCAATGAACTAATTTTGTGATGGATTTGTATTTCTATGTAAAGTCTATGGAATCACAATTTAACTGTCGAGTCTTAACCCTCATGTAAGTTATTCTGTTTTCTCTTTAAATTTTTGTCATTTTGTAATGTTCTCATTCACCCACTTGGGCAATTACCATTGTAATCCTAGATTTAAGAACTCAAAGTAATATTACGGGGAAAAACCCCCTTGTGACTGTTAGGCCTGGGAGCATTCTCTCACCCCCACGAGGGTGGAGTGTTTCAGTGTGCTGTGCTCCGGTGCCCCTCATCAACGCCTGGGTACCCACCACCACTGATACCGCCGACACACACTCACAGCATGGCGCCGCCCCACTGCCGTCGCACCAACTACACAAGTTTGTTATTCAAGAGCCTTCCTTCAGGCCCTTCAGGCCACTTTGTAACTTTTGCACATATTGATATCACTATGTTATGGGACCCTTCATAATGATCATATATTTTTTAAATGGAATAATCAATTAGAATAAGCTCATTCATTTTCATCCAGAGAGCCTTCTTCGGAAGGGGAAAGGATGTGCAGGGAGGAGACCCCCCAAGAGGGATCATTGCCGACAAAATTTTATTAAATTAAATTTTTCCACGCATAATGTTCGGCCGTAGCCGGCTTGGGCATACTGTGGTGGAAGGTGCTGGCCGGAAGACCATGGTCGGCACATTCCTGCCACGTGCTCCTCGGTCAGACTCAAGTCCCACGGGTTGGTTGCGCTGACGGGGGTACGCTACTAGCAAGGCGCGTTGGCGGAATCAATCCTCCAATCAGAGACTAATCGTGTGATCACGTGGGGACGCGGCTGGGAGCGGCGAGGGCGGCTTGGAAACAGCTCCGCGCTCTCTTAGCTTCTGACCTCGGCCCCGAGTAGTCGCTCCTCTAGCCTCTGCCTCTCTGATGAGCAGACGGCAACCCCTCTTGGGGCTGCTCGGCCCTACGTAGGCACCACTGTACCATCATTACAAGAATAAACTGGGTCCATTCCACTCAATCAATTTTCATTTTACAACGCCCTCCGCTCCTGACTTCTATCCTGACGAACACACGTGAGGTATGTAGGGAATCCTGTATGGGCCTGCATACAGAAGTTATAATTTACTGCAACTGTGTTTACCTTTGTAGGAAAGATGTTGTTGTTGTTGTGGTCTTCAGTCCTGAGACTGGTTTGACGCAGCACTCCATGCTACACTATCCTCTGCAAGCTTCTTCATCTCCCAGTGCTTACTGCAACCTACATCTTTCTGAATCTGCTTTGTGTATTCATCTCTTGGTCCCCCTCTACGATTTTTACCCTCCACGCTGCCGTCCAATGCTAAATTTGTGATCCCCTGATGCCTCAGAACATGTACTACCAATCGGTCTCTTCCTCTTGTCAAATTGGGCCAAAAATTCCTCTTCTCCCCAATTCTATTCAATACATCATCATTAGTTATGTGATCAACTAATCAAATCTACAGCATTCTTCTGTAGCACCACATTTCGAAAGCTTCTGTTCTCTTCTTGTCCAAACTATTTATCGTCCATGTTTCACTTTCATACATGGCTACACTCCATACAAATACTTTCAGAAACAACTTCCTGACACTTAAATCAATACTCCATGTTAACAAACTTCTCTTGTTCAGAAACGCTTTTCTTGCCATTGCCAGTCTACATTTTACATCCTCTCTACTTCGACCATCATCAGTTATTTTGCTCTCATAAAAGCAAAACTCCTTTACTACTTTAAGTGTCTCATTTCCTAATCTAATTCCCTCAGCATCACCCGACGTAATTCGACTACATTCCATTATCCTCGTTTTGCTTTTGTTGATGTTCATCTTATATCCTCCTTTCAAGACACTGTCCATTCCGTTCAACTGCTCTTCCAAGTCCTTTGCTGTCTCTGACAGAATTACAATGTCATTGGCGAACCTCAAAGTTTTTATTTCTTCTCCATGGATTTTAATACCTACTCCGAATTTTTCTTTTGTTTGCTTTACTGCTTGCTCAATACACAGATTGAATAACATCGGGGAGAGGCTACAACTCTGTTTCACTCCTTTCCTAACCACTGCCTCCCTTTCATGCCCCTCGACTCTTATAACTGCCATCTGGTTTCTGTACAAATTGTAAATAGCCTTTCGCTCCCTGTATTTTACCCCTGCGACCTTCAGAATTTGAAAGAGAGTATTCCAGTCAACATTGTCAAAAGCTTTCTCTAAGTCTACAAATGCTAGAAACGTTGGTTTGCCTTTCCTTAATCTATCTTCTAAGGTAAATCGATGGGTCAGTATTGCCTCACTTGTTACATTATTTCTATGGAATCCAAACTGCTCTTCCCCGAGGTCGGCTTCTACCAGTATTTCCTTTCGTCTGTAAAGAATTCGCGTTAGTATTTTGCAGCTGTGACTTATTAAGCTGATAGTTCGGTAATTTTCACATCTGTCAACACCTGCTTTCTTTGGGATTGGAATTATTATATTCTTCTTGAAGTCTGAGTGTATTTCGCCTGTCTCATACATCTTGCTCACCAGATGGAAGAGTTTTGTCAGGACTGGCTCTCCCAAGGCCGTCAGTAGTTCTAATGAAATCTTGTCTACTCCTGGGGCCTTGTTTCGACTCATGTCTTTCAGTGCTCTGTCAAACTCTTTCTGCAGTATCTTATCTCCCATTTCATCTTAATCTACATCCTCTTCCATTTCCATAATATTGTCCTCAAGTACATCACCCTTGTATAGACCCTCTATATACTTGTTCCACCTTTCTGCTCTCCCTTCTTTGCTTAGAACTGGTTTTCCGCCTGAGCTCTTGATATTCATACAAGTGGTTCTCTTTTCTCCAAAGGTCTCTTTAATTTTCCTGTAGGCAGTAGCTATCTTGCCCCTAGTGAGATAAGCCTCTACATCCTTACATTTGTCCTCCAGCCATCCCTGCTTAGCCATTTTGAAGTTCCTGTCGATCTCATTTTTGAGACGTTTGTATTGCTTTTTGCTTTCTTCATTTAATGCGTTTTTATATTTTCTTCTTTCATCAATTAAATTCAATATTTCTTCTGTTACCCAAGGATTTCAACTAGCCCTCGTCTTTTTACCTACTTGATCCTCTGCTGCCTTCACTACTTCATCCCTCAAAGATACCCATTCTTCTTCTACTGTATTTCTTTCAACCATTCCTGTCAATTGTTCCCGTATGTCCTCCCTGAAACTCTGTACAACTTCTGGTTTAGTCAGTTTTTCCAGGTCCCATCTCCTTAAATTCCCACCTTTTTGCAGTTTCTTCAGTTTTAATCTACAGTTAATAACCAATAGATTGTGGTCAGAGTCCACATCTGCCCCTGGAAATGTCTTACAATTTAAAACCTGGTTCTTAAATCTCTGTCTTACCATTATATAATTTTTCCGATACCTTGGAAAGATAATGAGTACGAACTAATACCTTCTCACCAATGTCATAATTTGTAAGTTTACTTACCTGCCTGTTATTTCTTTCGACGCTGTGCAGCTCGTTTGATGTTGTCAAGCGCAGTATCTATTATTTCGTGGTGATGAAGTCTGCACTTCTTCGGAAATGTAATCATCTCACTGATTTTATTAGGTGGTTCTCTGTTCTTTAGAATAACTGTTTGTGAAAACATTGTTGATTTATTTGGGATTGCGTTCATTACCTCTTGTAATTGTGAAATGTATTTGTCCCAGGTGGTATGCTTCCTGTGGCAATAGATTCTGCATAGTTTCCCTATTTATTTCATTATTTTTTCGAAGGGATTGGATGAACTGTGGTATCTACATATATATACTGGTGATATGTTTTTACCTTCTAACATTCGTGTCCATGTTTCTGATCTGAGTTGCGGCCCATTATCTGAAATGACCTTTAGTACATAGCCTACAGCTGATAAAAAATCTTTTACGATTGCTTTTGCTACTGTTTTGGCAGTGGCTTTATCTAGTTGAGAAAATGTATCAAATTTTGATGTTAATTCTACGGCTACAAAAATATAACTGAACCCTTTGTTTTTCCTGTGGATTTGACCAAAAAGATCCACCACTGCCATATGTCAGCCTAGCAGGTATTATGGGGTACAGTGGTGCAATGTGAGATACTGTTGATGATTTTGCTTTTTGGCATATCTCACAGGATGCTATAACCCTGAGAATGCGTTTGTCCATGTTGTTAAACTGACAATTTTGTCCAAGAATCAGAAAACATTTCCTGGCTCCGTAGTGTGCATAACTTAAGTGGGTATACCATATCAGTTAATATATTAGTTCTTCTGGTATGCACAGTAGCCAATTGTTGCTGTTTGGGTACGGGCGGCAAATAGGATATTGTTATGTATCGTGTAGTTGTTTGCAATTTTTGTGTTACCATTGTCCTGCTGTTTGGGTACGGGCGGCAAATAGGATATTGTTATGTATCGTGTAGTTGTTTGCAATTTTTGTGTCACCATTGTCCTGCTGTTTGGGTACGGGCGGCAAATAGGATATTGTTATGTATCGTGTAGTTGTTTGCAATTTTTGTGTTACCATTGTCCTGCCAAAGCGTTATGATTTCTTTCAGAGTTTCATCTTTCTTCTGCAGTCTGGCTATTTCCTGTGGTGATGATGAAATAACATTTTCAAACATTTGCTGTGTATGCATTAAACTGTAGTTTGTTTGGGAGAAAGTATTTTCTTTCTCCTGTCGTTTGCTTTTGAGCGATCTTGACAGTGCATAGGCTACAATGTTCTGTCTGCCAGGAATGTGGATTCTTGTAAAGTCTAATTCCTGTAAATACAGTTTCCAACGGCTCAATCTGTCATGGGTGAATTTGGCTGACAGTAAAAATTGTATCGCTCCGTGGTCAGTATAGACTGTTGTGTGCTTTCCGTACAGATAATGGCGGAACCTTTTGAATGCCCAAACTACATATAGTGTCTCTGATTCCGTTACGCAATAATTACGTTCGGTTGATGAAAGTATTCTACTTGCAAACGCAATGTGTATGGTGACTGTTTTACCGTCTTCCTCTATTTCCTGGTAAATATGGACTCCTAATGCGGTTACTGAGCTCACAGTTGCAATTGGAAAGATCTTTGTTGGGTCTGGATGTGATAGTAAAGGTGTGTTTAGTAATGCGTTTTTCAGATTTTCGATTTCAGATTCGACTTGTTCATTCCAGGACCAAATTTTATTTTTGCTTGTTAAATGGAATAACAAGGAATTGTCTAGAGCATTGTAATGTATGAACTTACGAAAATAGTTAATCAGGCTTAGAAAGCTCCGAAGCTCCTTTTTGTTTGTCGCAACAGTGATGTCATGTAATTTATCAGGATCTGTTGCAATGCATTTTTCTGAAATTATATGACCCAGAAATTTTATTGCGACTTTTCCAAACTCTGATTTACTGAGGTTTACTGTTACACCTTCTTGCTGGAATATACTCAGCAACTGTTCAAGAGTATGGTTATGCTGTTTCCAATTAGCTTCTGCAATGAGAATATCATCTACGTATGTTGTGATTTTGTTTTTCAATTATTCTGGGGGGGGGGGGGGTTGTTGTGTTCATGCCTCTTATAAATGCGGCTGAAGAAATCGTTAATGTAAATGAAAGTTTACACAACTGATAACATTCCCCAAAGCAAAGGAATGGCGTGTATTTTCTACAGTTTGGGTGTAGCTGGATTTGCCGAAATCCGAATTTTAAGTCTAGGTTCGTGTAAATGGAAGTGCCATAGAATTTCTGTAATAACTCCTCAAGTGTCTGTGGGCGGTCGGTTTATGTTGTTCACTTGACGTGAATCAAGAACTACACGTAGTGACACATCCTTTTTTACAATATGCAAAGGATTTATATACTGGCTGGCTGCTGGTTCAATTATTCCTTGTTTAAGCATTGCTTGTAATTCCTTCTTTACCTCATCTGTATGTATGTGTGGAATGGGATAATGTTTTACTTTAGAAGTTTCATGTGGTTTTACCTGGAATTCATACATCATTCCTGCCATAGCTCCTGGAATATTATTAAAGACTGTTTTATGCTGCACAAGAATATTCTCTAATTCTGCACGCTCTGTTTTGGTATTCGTCATACTTTCCCTACTTTGCGTGCAATTGTTTCCATTACATTGTATTCATGGTCCTCTGGGATATCGACATTATCTGCATCTGTGCATAATGTTAAATAACAATCATTGTCGGAAGAATCTGGAATAATTTCTATCCTATTAATGCTTTGTTCTTCCATTGATAACGTATTTTGGAATAAAACTACAATTTCTTCGTCTCCACTATGTAGTGTTAGATATGACAGTTTAAACTCGACATTTGCGTCGTACTGCACGAGGAAATATACTCCTAATATGACGTCTGTTGTCAATAGTGAAACTATCCAACAATTAGTGTAAAATGTTCTACCTCCAAGAATAAATGATAACTGTGTCTGTCTCTTTACTTCTATCCCTTTCCCTGGAAATGCACCTTTGACCTTGGTTTTACTTACTGGGAATACGGTATAGTTATTCTTCATATTGCATCAGATAAAAATTTCTTCCTTAATTACTGACATTGGTGATCCTGAATCAATTATTGCTGGGATAACGTGTGATTGTATTCTTATGTGCACTACAGCGTGGCATATGGTTTTCTGTACTACTGGATTCTCATGTAGTAGTGTATCACGTACATCATCGAATTTAATGGCATGTTCAGTCATGATACAGTGTTACCTTGTTATTAATGTCGTTGTTCAGAAACGCGTCAGGGGCTTTTTCTAGTCATACATGTTCTGATGTGTCATTTCCTGTCGAGGAATGTTGTGAGTTTTCTGTTATCCGTATAGTTCTGACCCTTTGATTGTTGGCGTTTTGTGACGGATGAAATCTAGTATCAGGTTCGTTCATACGATAATTATTGTTCTGATACTGATTAAAATCACTGTTGTGGAATAGGCGTTGTGATTTCTGTTCGCTTCCTCTACGCCTGTCATAATAACTGCTGTTATATGGCGTGTGACGCGCATTATTCTGGAACTGCGGTTTTTGTATGTATTGGTTTCTTTGCTGTGGCACCGTAGAATGAGTCACAGCTGGCGTGTTTGTTGGAGGCTGAGCCATGTGAAAATTAGCCCTATTTGGAAAGTTGTGATGTAGCTCTGCCGTCTAGGCGGCTGGCTTCATTGCTGCTGTGTATTCAAACTCGCATTGTTGCTATACTGCGTTATATTATAGCCTTGTGTGTAATCTGAAACAAAATTTTCCCCTTCACTGCGAAAGCGTTTCTCAGGATTATGATTCACAAACCGTGACAGTTCAAAATTACCTTTGTTTGGCTGATTTGCGTTTTGTCTTGAAAAAATTTTATTGACAAAAGCATAATCAGACTGGTGTATTTCTTGTAGTTGTAATAGTTCCCGAAATGCGGAAATGTCTTTCTGTTGTTCTGTTAGTAATGAAACCTCTGATGATCTTGGAAGCTCTGAAATGCATAATTTTATTAGTGCGGATTGGCTGTATGGTTCATTTAAATACTGGTTTTGCTCTACCATCTATTCAAAGAATTATGTTTTGGTGTGAAAGTTGGAATTCTCAAAGTTTGGCAGATTACTTAACTGATCTTTAATACTGCTTTGGGTTGTATCTGACCAATATGCTGACAAAAATGCTTCTTGAAATGCTTCTTGAAATGCTTCTAGTGAATAATATTGCCTTGCAATTGGTCTCATTCTCCTTTCCGGCTCGCTTTCAAGGAAACTGCTAATGAATTCCAATTTGTGTTGTTTAGGCCATGTCAGTGGGAATGCAACGTTAAATTGTTGTATCCAGTCCAAGGGATGTATTTGTGTTCTGTCGTTCTTGAACGTTTTGAATTTCCTAAGTGATAGAAATTGTTTGTGGTCGAAACCAGCATTTCTGTATGTGTAACTGTTATCCTAATGGTGTGAGCATGGGTTTGTGTGCCTTTGTTCGTGATCAAGATTCCTTACTCTCTGTAGTCTACCTACATGGTATGGGATGTGCACCTGCGACATATCGTGATAATGTGCGTTTTATTGGTATGTAGTGTTTGTAACCGTTTCATGTGTTTCAGCTATTACTTGCTGTAAAGAATCAAATTTTTTGGTGTAACAAGTTTTTGTAACATGATTATAAATCTGAAGTTGTCTGTTGCACATTCTGACTTTGCATACTCTGACTTTCAGAAATCTGTTGAAGTGGGATATCATTTGGTGTAGTGTTATCTGATTTCGCATCGTTGTTAGTGTCTAACATCTATTTTCGTAGTGAGGTCGTCGATTTTCACAAATAGTTCAAATGGCTCTGAGCACTATGGGACTTAACTTCTGAGGTCATCAGTTCCCTAGAACTTAGAACTACTTGAAATTAACTAACGTAAGGACATCACACACATCCATGCCCAAGGCAGGATTCGAACCTACGACCGTAGCGGTCGCGCGGTTCCAGACTGTAGCGCCTAGAACCACTCGGCCACTCCGGCCGGCAAAGATTTTCTCTGTGAGTTTTTTTTGTTAAGACTGCTTTAAAAATTTCTGGATCTTGTACAAATTCTATCTGCTCTATTCTGTCAGTAAGTGTTTGGAAATCATGTCAAAGTTTGTCCTTGACATTCTACATTTCAGCGTCTGTGTTTGTTTTCGCCTCTTTTGTGTTCACTTGTATCTCAGTGAAAGTTTCTTGTATTTGAGTAGTGCTTTCTTTAACAGTTTCAGTTTTTTCCGACATTGATGCACTGGTATTGTCTACATACGTTCTTCCTGGGCAAACAGTTTTCTTTTGTCTTCCTGACGCTGTTTAGTGATTGTGTGTAATAATTCTTTCCTTTCTTTGTCTTGTGATCGCACCAATTTGCGGCGATTATTAAAACGTTCGTCAGTGTGAGCGTTTTCTTTGGTATAATTTTCTACCACTGTCTTACGTAGACTAAGTGCGAGTTCATCATGTTTTTTTTATTTTTTATTTTTTTTTTATAGTTCCTTCAACTTGTAATGTAATTCTTTTGTCTGTGAGTATTTTTAGCGACTGTTTGAATTAATTTTTTTTTTGTTTCTTTTGATGATTCTTATGACATTTTGTCTACTATTTGATTCATGTCTTGTGATTGCTTGTCTAGTTTTTGTGGCTGTTTTTCTTGTTTGTCCGTTTGCAGTTTGAGTTGTAGCGAAATTTCCATCAATGGATCCGTTTTGGAGTGATCTGTGTTTGTTTCTATGTTGGTTGTTGAAAGTTGTGCATCTGTGTTCATTTGAACATTTTCAGATGAAGGTAACTGTATTTGTTGCTGAGATACCGTCTGTTGCTACATTGGTATCCGATTCATTAATCACGTCTCCCATGATTTCGGAATTTTCGTCATAGTAACATATCGTACCTGCTACACGGATTCAGTAGCTGTGAACCAATTGTTGTATTTGTACATGTTGCGTCGTGCAATGTTGTCACATTGTTTGACTGCATTTGGCGCCTTCGTTATTGTGACTGTCATGTCTGCTATGCGGATTCTGTACCTATGTATCTTCTGTTCTATTTGAAATTATATCGTTCTGTATTGTTGTGGCAATGTCTAATGGCATAGCTAAATGCATATGTTCGTCACTGGATTGCAAATTATTTGCACTCCCGGGCATCTGATTCTCTGACATTTCACTGCTGGGATCATTGCGTGTAGGATTATTAACTACAGCTGAAAAAAATTTTTGGTCTGTATTTTCTATCGTCCTGTCGAGCAAGATACGAGTTTTGGTTCTGCGTGTCATGGTCGGTCGTTAACACTGTGCACCACAATAAATGACTTTACAAAGCGGAGTCAACAGAAAGGCAAACAGTATTGCTGATGCGCTGTAAATAAATGCATACACATTAGTAAATGCGTTGCGCCAGTTAATATTAGCTTAACAAGAAAATATTTCAGAGTCAGTATATCGACACTTTCATAGTAGATTCTCTAAGTATTCGTACCGTTCGGATATCGCCAATTGCAACCTTCCCGTCGAATAAATAAAATAAATAATGACTGAACTTAATGCGTTTAGACGATAACCTTCCCTTGTAGAAATAAATAATTTAAGTTACTTTCCGTCTAATGAAAGAAAGAAAGAGAATTGAACTTTTTGTGACTTGCAGCTTTCCTGTCTGGACTTGGTTTTGACAATGTGTCTGATATGATAGTCTTTAGAGCACACCATATTGTACACCTTGTGCCTTTATTGGTAACAATGTTAATGCGATTGATCAAAAGAAGATTATTTAGACGTGAACACATAAGCTTACATCGTGGCCGTTATTACTGGTTGTCTATGCAGTGAACCTGAAAACATATATATATATATATATATATATATATATATATATATATATATATATATTCCTTACCTTTTATTTTACTGGGTCGCCTCTGGATAACGTCATCTGACTGCTTGTCTGAATATACCCAATCTGATCTATTGTTGATAATTATTAGGGTTGGCATTCATTTACTGGGACTGCAAATATGTGAGCGAAAACTGTACTTATTATTCATTTGCTATATTAATAGAGGTTACTGGTGAAAAATTCAATGACATTATTAAAAAAATTGAGAAAACTCAACAAAAGTTAAATCTTGTGGTTACTGGGTTCAATGAAAAATAATACGATATTGACTGAGATAAACTGATCTATTTTGTAACTGATTGAATATAAATTTTTTACTCTTTATAATAATTCAATTTATAAAACTCTACTTTGGTGATCGTTTACATAAAACAGATTAAAATGTAACAATAAACTTACATTATGCATTTAGCGTTTAAAAATCCTTGATGTCTTCAAGACGTCGATTTTTAATAATTCATGAATAATTAGCAATTATGTAATTATAGCATTCTTCAAGTAATATATAGCTGGCGGCGAAAAGGCACACTGCTCTGTCTCTACACACAACTTCACTGCACAAAGGTTGACTCAATAGTGTACTATCGACAATGCTGCGCGCTTCTCACCGCGCTCCCTATGTATCAATGCACGGGCTCTCCCGCCAACAAAGCTTGGTGAGGATAGTTCACTGTCACCATCGACATGCAAAGAACTTAAATAAATTGTACAAAACACTTTTCTTAACATTTATCTTACACACTGTAATTGTTATTTACATATTTCTTAGCTTATAAACATTTTTCATCAGTTTATTACTTTGATTTATTTATGTTTTGGCCTGGTTGTTTTTCTATTGACATATTTTAGTCTAAACGCTTTCAGGCTCTTTATTCCCTGTTTTTAAAATAGTAGTGAACATTGTAACATGTAATGCTAAATAACATACGTCTTTCAACATTTCTGCCACTTACCAAATACCTTATTGAATACACAATTTCGTTTTCTAAATGAAACCGAACCGATAGAAATGTTCCTTGACCTCTTTCCTTAGGAATCAGTTAGGTATCCATGGAAATTATTCGGCACACTCGTTCCCCAACTAACACGTAAATGTTGCTTTCCCGGCAAAGTAACGAAAAGGCATCACATGGAAATTCAAGTGTGCACACCTTCTGTTTAAAGAGCTGCACTCACAATGAATTTACGACGAGGGTCACGTTTCGTTCGTTTGTTGGGGAACAGTTTTCCCGGTTCGATCATCCGGTTGCGAGCTGGCAAACACATCGATTATGTAGGCACGCTCTGTGCCTGCCCCTACCCTTCTGCACTTGGGTCACCTGCAGACGACAGGAAGCAGTGGAGAGCACTGTTGTGTAGCTATGGACATCTAAAAATGCAGCATGTATTCTTGACAACGTTCGTAAGCTTTCAAAGCTACCGAAAAGTACGAAAAGTTCTGTAATAAAAATGAGAAATCAGACAAGATCCGCCCTAGTCAGAAGTTGTGGCCCAAAGTTATTGTTGGGAGTTGTGATGTAAGTAGTCCATATTAAACACGGGAAGTAATGAATACACACTGTGCAGTCACATTGATGTTACCATCTGTCAGACACCTGAATAATCGACTTCAGCAACGGTAATCGCTGCAAGACGTGTAGAAATAGCCAGTGAGGGTCTGGAAGTGACGGACAGGAATACGGAGCCAAGACGACTCCAGTGTCGCGGCCGGCCGATATGGCCGAGCGGTTCGAGGCTCTTCAGTCTGGAACCGCACGACCACTACAGTCGCAGGTTCGAATCCTGACTCGGGCGTGGATGTGTGTGATGTCCTTAGGTTAGTTAGGTTTAAGTAGTTCTAAGTTCTAGGGGACTGACGACCTCAGATGTTAAGTCCCATAGTGCTCAGAGCCATTTGAACCATTTTTTTTCCAGTGCCACCCACGGCTAGGTTTCTCGGTTGAGGATCCACGACGTGAAGAGCCCTGCAGAAGTCGTCTCACCGATTCCCTGTTGGTTTTGCACCCGGGGAGTAACGTGACCAGGGGAGTATGATGAACTCATCCTGGTGCTCTTTGAACCATGCACGTACATTTCGAGCTGCGTGAGACGTTGCATTGTCCTGCTGGTAGATGCCGTCGTGCCAAGGAACAACAAATTGCGTGTAGCGGGTTGGGTGGGCATGGTCCCCAAAGGATAGATGCGTACTTATTTCGCTCCATTGTGCCTTCCAGAATGACGAAATAACACAGCGAGTGCCCTCCGGCCTGGACTCTTCCGACGATTGTTGCAGGGTGTTTGCTTTCAGACGTCTCATGCCATACCTGCCTCTGACATCTGTCCAATGGAGCAAAAAACGTGACTCAGCAGAGAAGACCACCTGTCGCCAGTCAGTGGACGTCCCGTTGCGTTTTATCATGCAAATTCCAGCCTTCGTCGCCGATGAGCAGCAGCCACCATAGGTGGATGAATTAGGCGCCTGCTGCGGGGTTCATAATCAGCAGCGTTCGCTGATCGGTCGTTGCGTAGACTCCCTTGGTAGCCCCTTGATTCATCTGTGTGATCAGTTACTCAACAGTTGCACGTCTATTCACCCACACACATCACAGCCGTCTTTCACCCCTGTCATCTATGGCCAATGGTGCACCACAATGATATCGGTGCCGGTTTTGAATAGCGCCAGTTTGGCATGCATGGTATACATTAGACAAAACGGTACGCGAAGAGTTTACAAATTTAGCCGTTTCGGAAATGTTTCCACCCTTTTTCCGAAATCCAATGGCCACGCCCTTTTGGACCTCCGTGAATGTTTATTGCACGCTGACGTCCACCATAGGCGGTGGTCACAGTAATGCGCCTGGACAGTGTATTTTATGATTTCCGGAAGTGTGCTGTTCCGTCACAAGCACAACTGTGTCTGGAAAGTTGGAAAGTTGTGGTAAGGTCTTATGGCACCAAACTGCTGAGGTCATCGGCCCCTAAGCCTACACTCTACTTAATCTAACTTAAACTAACTTACGCTATGGGCAACACACACACCCAAGCCCGAGGGAGGACTCGAACCTCCGACGGGGGCAGTCGCACGGACCGTAACAATGCGCCCTAGACCACGCGGCAACCCCGCGCGGCAACTGCGTCTGGTGTTTGACAGTATTCGCTAGAACGTCGATAGCTTCACTTATATCTTCTTTCTACGGTTTCAGAAATTGTCGTGAAATTCAAATATTGATTTTCTCGGTGCGGTGCTGTTTAAACAGACACCCGATGAAATCGGCTAGTCGTTGGCTTTGGCACAAGCAAACTGACTTGAAACTGATATGTTTCTACATTAATATACCATAGGATTACTTCCCAGGTAATTGAACTGTGTACTTTCCGTCTTTCATATAGTTTTAGCTTTCTCCTATCCTTGAAACAAAATGGTTCAAATGGCCCTGAGCACTATGGGACTTAACATCTGAGGTCATCAGTCCCCTAGAACTTAGAACTACTTAAACCTAACTAACCTAAGGACATCACACACATTCATGCCAGAGGCAGGATTCGAACCTGCGACCGCAGAGGTCGCGCGGTTCCAGACTGAAGCGCCTAGAACCGCTCGGCCACATCGGCCGGCTATCCTTGAAACGTCTACACGAAAACAAACATCTATTACAGGTCATTAAAGATGCTTCACAAATAAAAATAAGTGAAACATGTATGGCACAATACAAATAGCATTTCATTTATTTCCATTGATTACGTGAACCACATCTCCGAGAATGTAAATATTGTTTTGTAACTTCTCGTCTCTCCCTATAGAGACGGGTAATACACAATATGTACAAGAGACAAGAGGGAATAATAGGACGACCAAGATCGAAGTTCTCGGATTAAAAAGAGTGTAAGACAGGGATGTAATCTTTCGCCAAAACTGTTCAATCTGTACATCGAAGAAGCTATGATGGAAGTAAAAGAATATTCAGGAGTCGAATTAAAATTAAATATCAAAGAATATCAATGATACTATTCGCTGTTGAAATTGCTACCCTGAAGAAGTGAAGAAGTGAAGCAGAATTATATGATCTTCTGAATGGAATTAACAACCTAATTAGTACAGATTATGAATTGAGAGTAAATCGAAGAAAGACGGAAGTAATCAGAAGTGGCAGAAATGAGAACAGCGAGAAACTCAACATCAGGATTGATGGTCAGAAAGTAGACCAAGTTAAGAAATTCTGCTGCCTAGGCAGTAAACTAACCAAAGACGTACGAATCAAGGAGGTCGTCAAAAGCAGACTAGAAATGGCAAAAAGGGTATTCCTGTCCAAGAGAAGTCTACTAGTATCAGACATTGACCTTCATTTGAGGAAGAAATTTCTGAGAATGTACGTCTGGAGTATAGCATTGTATGGTAGTGAAACATGGACTGTGGGAAAACCGAAACAGAAGAGAATCTAAGCATTTGCGATGTGGTGCTACAGACGAATGTTGAAAAGTAGATGGACTGATAAGGTGAGGAATGAGGAGGTTCTGCGCAGAATCGGAGAGGAAAGGAATATGTGGAAAACACTGATAAGGAGAAGGGACAGGATGATAGGACATCTGTTAAGACGTGAGGGAATGACTTCGATGGTACAAGAGGGATCTGTAGAAGCGAAAAACTTTAGAGGAAGATAGGGATTGCAATACATCCAACAAATAACTGAGGACCTAAGTTGCAAATGCTCCTCTGAGATGAAGAGGTTGGCGCAGGAGAGGAATTCGTGGCGGCCGAATCAAACCAGTCAGAACACTGATGATCCCCCCTCCCCCAAACAAAAAGGACTTCACTTAGTCAAGTTGTTATGAAACCAAAAATATTCTTCTGACTTTCACCGCTTCCGAAAATTAAATAACTTTATCATACGCATCCAACCAGTCAATTACATTCTTCAATATATATAGTGGTATTCTTTCGTAAGTAAGGTAGTATGTGTCATTTAACAATTACCAGTTCACAGCACAAAAACATTAGAACTACTGACGGCCTTGGGAGAGCCAGTCCTGACAAAACTCTAACTTCTGGTGGGCAAGATGTATGAGACAGGCGAAATTCCCTCAGACTTCAAGAAGAATATAATACTTCCAGTCGCAAAGAAAGCAGGTGTTGACAGATGTGAAAATTACCGAACTATCAGTTTAATAAGTCACAGCTGCAAAATACTAACGCGAATTCTTTACAGACGAATGGAAAAAATGGTAGAAGCCAACCTTGGGGAATATCAGTTTGGATTCCGTAGAAATGTTGGAACACGCGAGGCAATACTGACCCCACGACTTATCTTAGAAAATAGATTAGAGAACAGGAAACCTACGTTTCTAGCATTTGTAGACTTAGAGAAAGCTTTTGACAATGTTGACTGGAATATTCTCTTTCAAGTTCTGAAGGTTGCAGGGATAAAATACGCGGAGCGAAAGGCTATTTAAAACTTGTACAGAAACCAGGAAACCAGAGTCGAGTTGCATGAAAGGGAAGCAATGGTTGGGCAGGGAGTGAGACAGGTTTGTAGTCCCTCCCCGATGTTATTCAATCTGTATATTGAGCAAGCAGTAAAGCAAACAAAAGAAAAGTTCGGAGTAGGTATTAAAATCGATGGAGAAGAAATAAAAACTTTGAGGTTCGCCGATGACATTCTAATTCTGTCAGAGACAGCAAAGGACTTGGAAGAGCAGTTGAACGGAATGGACAGTGTCTTGAAAGGAGGATATAAGATGAACATCAACAAAAGTAAAACGAGGATAATGAAATGTAGTCGAATTAAGTCGGTGATTCTGAAGGAATTAGATTAGGAAATGAGACACTTAAAGCAGTAAAGGAGTTTTGCTATTTGGGGAGCAAAATAACTAATGATGGTCGAAGTAGAGAGGATATAAAATGTAGACTGGCAATGGCAAGAAAAGCGTTTCTGAAGAAGAGAAATTTGTTAACAACGAGTATTGATTTAAATGTTAGGAAGTCGTTTCTGAAAGTATTTGTATGGAGTGTAGCCATGTATGGAAGTGAAACATTGACAATAAATAGTTTAGAAAAGAAGAGAATAGAAGCTTTCGAAATGTGGTGCTACAGAGGAATGCTGAAGATGAGATGGGTAGATCACATAACTAATGAGGAGGTATTGAATAGAATTGGGGAGAAGAGGAATTTGTGGCACAACTTGACAAGAAGAAGGGACTGGTTGATCGGACATGTTCTGAGGCATCAGGGTATCACAAATTTAGCATTGGAGGGCAGCGTGGAGGGTAAAAATCGTAGAAGGAGACCAAGAGATGAGTACACTAAGCAGATTCAGAAGGATGTAGGCAGCAGTAAGTACTGGGAGATGAAGAAGCTTGCACAGGATAGAGTAGCATGGAGAGCTGCATCAAACCAGTCTCAGGACTGAAGACCACAACAACAACAATAAAGTTGACCAAGTAATAATATATTTCAACTAATTTAATAAAAACGATATTTACTTGGTAGGTTCCAGCAAGAGACTGACTGCATTTTAAAGACATAAAAGACACCGAATAATCATTAATTAATCTAATGAATTTATTATAATATGTTACAATGAAATAAATTATGTGTAACACATCGTGTAGGCGATAGGATTCCCTGTGGTGCTGAGCAACTTCTGCTTCACTGCTACGTTCAAACACTCCACTACCAACCAACACGAGATTAGGCTTAACGTATATCTACTATGGGTACGTGACTAATGGTTCACCCTAACATAACTATACTGTCAGGCAGGTCGCCTGTTAGGACTGCACGGATCTCTGTAAAACATTGATCTCTCGTCGTTAATTTGATGAGAGCCCGCAGTAGCGAGCAGCCAAAATTTGCTTTCAATGCAGTTCATTTAAAAAGCACGGTTATTAGTTTTGAATGTGCTAAATTCCTCTTCAGAGATTTTACATTATAAACTTGGTAAGTTGTTCTACAAGCGTCCTGCTCTAGAACAGACGTGAATTAAACGTTTGAACTGCGTGCTACCGCCAACTGAAATCATCTCTAAATTTCAAAACTCGTGGCAAAGTTCAACTTCCGTTAGACGGCTTCTTGGAATATTTGTATTAATCGTATTTCGCCAACAAATAACTTCACGTAGTTCTAGAAACACTGAAGGAAAGTTATGATTTAAAGCCCAGTTGGTGACGAGACCATTAGAGACGGAGAGCAAGCTCAGATTAGGGAAGAATTTGCAGGTAAACTCGACCGTGCCCTTTCAATGGAATCATTCAGAAATCCGACTTACGCGACGTAGGGAAATCACAGATTGTGGATGGTAGGAAGTGATTTGAACCGTTCTGTCAAGGAATACGAGTCAGTGTGTTGTCAATGCACCGCTGTATCCTACATTGTTCTTGACATATCCACCGTCACAGCGGTGCTCATTGGTAAGCCACTGACCCCAATAGTTTCTACCACACAATCCATCAATTTATTCATTTTGTTTTTAAGGACCAGTGCCTTCAGCACGAAAGCACCGATGCTACGAAATCCCTAATTGACAACTTGTTTTCATGCTAAAGGCGCTATAGTCAGTTGTCAACACAGGAGCTACGAACGTGCGCGGAAATTGGCGCGATATTGAAACTTCCACTATGTAAAGTAGAAAATAAAATATATAAATTAACTGACCTCAAATGTGAAATTTAAAACGTGAACGTGAAATTTAAAACTTCGGCTTTCGTTTTGCTGTCTTCAACTGCCACACCAGATTGGTCAACAAAAGACTCAATGGAAACCTTACTCCTGCTTAGCGAATATACATACGGCAAGGTAATCTGTTTACAGTTCTTAGGGAACAAACGAGCAATAAATTACAAGGAGACTGTAGCTAACACGTTGTCATCTTATGAGAAACTTGGTTGCGACATGTCATTGAAAATTTCGTCGAGTCTGTGTTCGGGCAAGAACAGTGCAGCATCTAGAATACGTCCGAAGTAAATAGTACACAACGCAAGGAGAACGTTCGGATTGAATCACGGTTCGATTTTACAAAGAGCACTCTACGGCATTGACCCATTGTCCAGCTTGCATTCGTCATGAATCTCTCGCCCATCACCAAGTCCCAAGCAGTTGGAAAAAAGCGCAGGTGTCTCCAGTATACAAGAACGGTAAAAGAAAGGACCCGCAAAATTAGAGACCAATATCCCCCATTTCTGATTGCTGTAGAATCCTTGATCACATTCTCAGTTCGAATATAATAAACTTCCTTGAGGCTAAGAAGCTTATGTCCACGAATCCGCATGGTTTTAGAAAGCATCGTTCGTGCGAAACTCAGTTCGCCTTTTTCTCACATGATACGCTGAGGACTATGGATGAAGGGAAAGAGGCAGATTCCATACTTATAGATTTCCGGTAATCATTTGACACGGTGCCCCATTGTAGGCTGTACGAGCATATGGGATAGGTTCAGAGATACGTAAGTGGCTCGATGACTTCTCAAGTAATGTCCTCTACTGCGAGTGTTCGTCAGGGACAGGTGTATCGTCAGGAGTGCCCCAGGGAAGTATGATAGGACCACTGTTCTCTGCACACGTAAACGATTTGACAGGGTGGGAAGCAAACTGCCATTGTGTGCTGATGGTCCTGTGGTGAACGGTAAGGTGTCGAAGTTGGGTGACTGTAGGAGGATACAAGACGACTTGGACAAAATTTCCAGTTGGTGTGATTAATGGCAGCTAACCCTAACTGTGGAAAAATGTAAGTTAAAGCAGATTAGTAGGAAGAACTGATAGCGATTATCACAAAGGAAATTCAAAATTAGCTCTAGTTTTCATTTTACACCGTTATTACGGTGAGATAATTGTATACGGATTTTTATGTAGAGTTTAAAATCAAATATTATAATGGTTTGTGAAAGTCATAATAACTAGTAACAAGAGATTATATTATTGTCCCTAGTCTTACTTGTGTCAATTATTTTGGATGTAAACATTTTGATACCAAGTTTAGTGATCTTTTGGTCTTCCTCCTCTTCAACTTCAGTGACTTTATTAATGCATCTAACAATTTTTGCACGTTTGTTTCCAGTTTAACTACTAGTTGTTCAAGTTGACTGCTACTGAAGTGAACAAAAATGCCACGAGTTTGTGTTAACAGTGCTGACAGATTTTGCTCTGTGTGTGGAGAAGCGACATTTGCTTCACAAAAACAGAAAATAACTCCATTTGTTAAAAAAGCTTACCGTTGTTATTTTGGGTGCAAATTAGGTGATCAGGATAAACCCTGGGCTACCCATGTGATCTGCAACACTTGTGCCAGCAACCTCAGGAATTGGATGCATGGGAAAGGACGTTGAAGGGCCTTTGCAGTGTCCACGATCTGACGTGAGCCAACTAACCATGTCAGTGACCTACCTCTGTATGGTTCCTCCTATCAAGAAATGAATATCTAAGAAGAAGAGGACGGTGATCTATCCTAACAGTCCGTCTGGTATACGTCCAGTTCTACATGGGAGGGATTGTCAGTACCAGAACCGAGATTACTTCTGATGGGGACTCTGAATGTCCTGAACCATGTACATCATAAGATCCAGAGTTTCTTCCAAATATATCATCAACTGATGATCCACAAAAATTGTCTCAAAATGAGTTAAGTGATCTCACTACAGATTTTGAGCTCTCTGAGATATCAGCATCAGGACTGCAGCAGGGCAATTTTCTGGAATCGAATATGAATGTTTCATTCTACCACAGTACAGAGCAACAATTCTCTCCTTTACTAACATGCAAGATAGTCTTGTGGCATGTGTAGACATAAATGGTCTAATGAACGCTCTCAGGATTAATTACAAACCAAATGACTGAAGACTCTTTATTCATTCGTCAAAGTTGAACTTAAAAGCAGTGCTTTTACATATTGGTAACGAGCTTCCTTCTATTCCAGTTGGGCATGATGTGCATATGAAAGTGTCATACCAAAACACGAAAATTTTATTAGAAGCCATCAAGTATAATGACTCTTAATGACAGATTTGTGGTGACTTTTACTGCTATTAGATATGCAGTTAGGGTATACTAAGCATCGCTGCTTTCTCTGTGAATGGGATTGCCTAGCTCGTGCATCTCATTACAGTAAACATGAATGGCGCAACAGAATATATATTTAACCAGGTATATAGAACATTAAGATTTACCCTCTGGTAGACCCTAAAAAGATTCTCCTCCAGCCCTTGTACATCAATGGGTCTCGAAAAAACTTTGTTAAGGGAATGAACAAAGATGGTGACGCATTTAAGTATTTAAGGCAAAAATTCCCTTACTTAAGTGATGCCATAGTAAAAGGGTGGTATCATAGTAGGCCCACAGATTCCAGAGCATTTTGGAGACCATACTTTTGATGTAATCATACAAGGTGATTAGAAGCGTGCATTGGAATGTTCTAAGACAGTCTGTTTACAGTTCTGAGGGAACAAATAAAAAAAAAAAAAACAAGGAGATTGTATATAACATGTTATCTTATGAAAAGTTGGTTGCAACATGTCACTGAAAATGCATTTCTTACATAGTCATAGTGACATGCTGACTTCTTCCCCAAATATTATGGTGCAGCAAGTGATGAACATGGGGAGCGATTTCCTCAAGATATTGTCACATTTGAGAAGAGCTCTGCCGGAAAGTGGAGCCCTACTATTTTGGCAAACTACTGTTGGACTGCCATAATGGTGTATAAAGGTCAAGCCAAGCGAAAACGGTCGTCTTCTGCATTTACCTCTGAACAAAATGTGTAATTGTATATACTGTACGTGTGGACATTAACCATTTGTAATCCTTTATATACATATGTCACCAGTTAATTTATATATTTTCTTTCGTGCTTTTCATAGTTCTGGTACAAAGCAGACTTACAAAGTATTTCCATTCATGTAATATTATCTTCATTTTGTCTTAATATTTTACTTTACTACTTCCATAATGGCTCTAAAATTTATCTGTGCATAACACATAGCATTAATCAAGTTTGTTATGCTGAAACTTGGAACATGAATGCATTTCTAGTTAGTTATTTATATAAAAATGTAGTATACTTTTTTTAAAACAACTAGAGCTAAATATGTATTAAGATGATGATTTTGTATCAGTTTATACTGAAATAAACATAAGCAACTTAAAATCATGCAATTTATAAAGTTTCATTTCAAATTTGTTGTGCTGTGTTATTACTAATGGCAACACTAAATACACACCAAAGAACTTGGTCTCTTCAAAAGCAAATAATGTGCACACAAACAAATCCACAGCGCTCCTGAGCTGCAATAGCCAAGTTAATGCAACTTACAGTGCTTTCAAACAAGAACCGTATTTGTATCAATAAAATGCAGGGGGAATCATTAGAGGCTACAAGATATTTAGCGTAGGTGACACAAAGAAAGGGGAAGAATGACGGACAACGAACAAATATATTAATTTCATAATGATTAGCCAATTTTCCGACGAAGTTGCTGTATTGGTAGAAATAGTAAAAGAAAATTTCTGATATTCGTATCTAGCATGTAGTCATATATCAAAAGCCTTCAAAGATTACATAGGAAAAATTGACGACATGGTAGCCTACAGTAAAGGAGTTGATTTAGTAATCGCTATGGACACCAACGCAACATCTAACTTGTGGCACGTTACAGTAACAAACTCCTGAGAAAAGGAGATGGAAGAATTTCTGGCTTCTATCAATCTGTACCATCTGATGGAGAGGAATCATGGACCAACTTCTGAAAACATTAAACAGAGGAGCAAAATTGATTTAACTATGGCCATTTCTCGTCTACTGACGATTCTAAGCCAATGGACGTGTGGTGAAGAAATGGTTGCTCTAACCACAAGATTATTACTTTTAGCATAGAGATGTACCCAATAGTATATGGTGGAAGCGTAATTCAAACTAAAATAATTACTGTTAGAGACAAAAACCTGAGAAGCTTTGATGGGTACTTGTTTCTAGAAGTATAAATATTAACCAATAACGGACTTGAACAACTTAAAAGAAATTCAGTGATAAGCCAAAACATTATGACCACCGCCCACCGCGACGTTGGATACCGCCTGGTTGCGTTGCGGGCACGTTACTCGGTAATAAAAGTATGTAAAGTGAGCAGACACAGCCAGAGTATCAACCTTGCGAAGGCTAAAACGGAGGAATGACTTTCACAATGAGAAGATTATTGTTACGCGGAACCTGTGAACGAATATCTCGAAAACGGAAAGATGGTCGACTGTTCACATGCTACTGTTGTGAGCATCTACGGAAAGAGGTAGAAGCACAGCGAAACCGCCACTGGGAGCTAAATGGTTGGACGTCCACGACTCTTCACGGAACGTGTGGTCCGGAGGTTTGTCTGCTCCGATTACGGAAACAATCAAATACTATGAATGATATTGCTTGTGATATATGCTAAAATAATGAAAAAGACTACAGGCTATATGTTATACAATTCTTTTAGAAGGACAGACTGGATTGAAGCAGAGAAGTTCGACGACAGACGGTGCATTTCTTATGAAGCAAATAAAAAAGAAATATAATAAAGAGACTCGTATAACTTTTAAAGATCATGTAAAAGCATTCGATCGTATATGAAGCCAAATACTATGGAGGATATTTTTTATACCACACATATTATAAAGATCCTAAGAGATGTATATACAGATACCAAAATAATAATTAAAACCGGTGCAAGAATTTCAGATATGATACCAGTGAATGATGGTGTCAGACAACGGTGCAGTTTATGACCACCATAACTTAATATATACACTGACAACATCTTAAGGCGACGGAAAGGCTCAAAATCATGAAAAGTTCAATTTTTACTTTTTTGCGTTTTCTGAATCTGCAGACTATTACCTTTTAATAGATATATAATTTATTCAATTCCGAAGACTACAACTATTTTTAAATTTTTTTTGAAATGTGTTCTACATGGGCGTGACCCACTGTGGCGCTGTTAAACTGCTGTGAAATGGTTTTATTATTAACGCCCGTGTTCATCAGGTACATTTTAGTGATGTGAGATAAAGTATGCGTTGTACTAACCTGTGATGGTTCAATATATATCGCTGGTGTGATTGTCGATTGTTTCATGTTTATTTACTCTGTCGTTATCTCGAAAATATTCGTAATTAATTCTGTTTCTTGAGTCTCTGTTTTGTTGAAGTATTATAATGAGTAAAAGTAAAGTTATTAGAAATCCTCTGAAGGCTTTTAAGAAAAGGAGAAATGTTGGAAAGCCAAAGGTATGTGTTATTACTGTAAACAATAAAGACGATGAAAATCCCCAACATAGCTTGTGTCCCAAAGAAGAAGACAGTTGGTGTAAATATAACAAAGGATTGCTAACTGGTGAAGTGTACACTCATAAGCATAGTCTGCCTCATGCAATAATGGAGGTGATAAAACCTATTTTCAGAGACTTAGCAGCACCTGAACTGTTGAAAAAGTGTATTTACGGAAAAACTCAAAACCCCAATGAAAGTGTAAATAGTGTTATATGGTCGAGAATCCAGAAGACTGTATTTGTTGGAATAGAAACACTTCACTTTGGTGTGTATGATGCTGTTGCGACTTTCAATGATGACAACATTGTAAGGTGCAAGGTATTTAGAAATATGGGAATGAAGATAGGTTCTAAAATGGTACGTGCGATGCTTGCTTTAGACAAGGAACGCCTTCGGGCTGCAGGCAGGGCTGTAAAGAGTCTAGAAATACAAGCAAGAGTAAACAAGAGGAGGAACAAGAGGAAGCTGGAGGAGGAGTTTGCAGAGGATGAAGATAATCCATCCTATGGACCTGGAATGCACTAAAAAGTTAATCCAATCTTTGTCGCTCGATTCCCAAAACTTTTATTTTCACGTACTAATTACATGTTTTCTAAGGATCTTCCAAACATATTTGTTTCAGACTTTCAGTAAATGTTACACAGTACCTTCTGCATAATTTAACACAGCCTTTTTCCAAAAAACTGTATATTTTTGAATATATAAATAAAAAATTGCAAAAAAATGTTGTGAATTTTCATTACAATTGAAAAAAATCATCTTTAATAACTGAACTAAAATTTTGTAAAATCTCTGTGTTAAGTTGTAGCCCATATTCCAATAAATAATCTGTAAAAAGTTCAACTTCCTACCTCAAATACCTTGTGAGGAAAGATGTAATTTATAAGCGTTATTTTAACATTGAAAGTATAGGGCGTTCCGGAGCCCCTTAAGGCGACGGAAACAAGAAATATATCCTGGCTTACAGATGCCACAAAATGGAAACATGAACACATTCCATATTTTGAGGAGTGACAGTATCTACCAAAATCAGGCAAAAATGTCCAATAAAGATGTTCTCCAAAATGCATGTCATAAGTGCTATAAGCACCCGTTTCGCTACTGTGACACACACATCTTCTACTGCAAGCTCTTTCCTGTTACGAACGACCTGCAAAATGCGGTAAACAAATGAGGAGACATTTCTCTGTTATTGACATATATTTCTTCCTTCCTTGTGGCCTTGGTCGCGTGTCAGAGTGTAACCTCCCCCTCACTTATCGACCTTAATGACATAACCACATAAACCTAATGGAAATTTGGGAAAAGCAATCGTCACCGAAGTTAATCTGTCGGTAAAGAGGGAGGAAAGGGTCACATCTAAATGAAAGGAAAAATGGAAATGAAACTGCTGGAAATTAATTTTGAAAAGGGGTAAAGCTAATAAAATAGTAAATGAACGGTCGTTACGTTAAGAATTAACTGGTGTTAATTACATATTGGAGATTTGGGGAAAATTACGGTCGCCAGTCCTATGGACAACTACTATAATAACTGAAAAAGATAGGTTATTGCACATATAATTAGCACTAAAAGCGTGGCAACTGAAGGTTGACACGTGTTGTGTGAAAACTGAATGTTTGTCAGAAGTAATAAGTTTCGCTACACTCTGATTTAATTTAGCAAAAGAGTTAATAAAACTGGAAAATTGAAAGTTAATTTAGTGACTGAAATTAATAGTGAACTTTGTTTCTGAAGCACTATGAAATTCAATAAAATGAGGTTAGTCTTGGGCTACCTCAACAATAATTTCAAATGCTACTTGAATCTACGCAATTTAGAAATATGAGATTTAACTTTGAACTTGAATTAAATTATTCTGAACAATTAACAATAGTAAAATTTAGTATGTACCAAGCTGAGCTGCAGTCACAGGTAAGCAAAAATATGGTAACAAAACTCGCACTCTTAATTTGTGCTTGTGTAATCTAAATACTCTAGCCAGCTATGAATACCTTAACTGAACTTTGAAATTAAAGCGGTGAAGTGGAATGATATTACTTTAATTATGGCGTTTGAATTTCAACGACACTCGGGTTCATTTCGGAAAAGGAAGGGAGCCTGCTTGGTAATGCAATTGGGACAATGAGCAACAAAGGTTCATGCTAAGTTGCTGTATTCTACTGATGCTAATGGAATAGTTTGGAAAGCTGAGGTCTGCCTTACAGTTCTAAAACTTTACGTCCTTTCAGTCTTCCTTGTTGGCTGATTCAAGGTTTGAAGTCGTCAATCGAAGAGGTGGCGACAATCACTCATTGTTGGGCGTAGCTGTTGCAGAAGCTGGGTGTTGGCGTGTCTTCTTCTCGACACGGTCACCAGGCGAAACGGGCTCTTGACGTGTGCCTGCTAATGTTTCCCGTCCGCGACACCGTGCCAGATACTACACTCCTGGAAATGGAAAAAAGAACACATTGACACCGGTGTGTCAGACCCACCATACTTCCTCCGGACACTGCGAGAGGGCTGTACAAGCAATGATCACAAACACGGCACAGCGGACACACCAGGAACCGCGGTGTTGGCCGTCGAATGGCGCTAGCTGCGCAGCATTTGTGCACCGCCGCCGTCAGTGTCAGCCAGTTTGCCGTGGCATACGGAGCTCCATCGCAGTCTTTAACACTGGTAGCATGCCGCGACAGCGTGGACGTGAACCGTATGTGCAGTTGACGGACTTTGAGCAAGGGCGTATAGTGGGCATGCGGGAGGCCGGGTGGACGTACCGCCGAATTGCTCAACACGTGGGGCGTGAGGTCTCCACAGTACATCGATGTTGTCGCCAGTGGTCGGCGGAAGGTACACGTGCCCGTCGACCTGGGACCGGACCGCAGCGACGCACGGATGCACGCCAAGACCGCAGGATCCTACGCAGTGCCGTAGGGGACCGCACCGCCACTTCCCAGCAAATTAGGGACACTGTTGCTCCTGGGGTATCGGCGAGGACCATTCGCAACCGTCTCCATGAAGCTGGGCTACGGTGCCGCACACCGTTAGGCCGTCTTCCGCTCACGCCCCAACATCGTGCAGCCCGCCTCCAGTGGTGTCGCGACAGGCGTGAATGGAGGGACGAATGGAGACGTGTCGTCTTCAGCAATGAGAGTCGCTTCTGCCTTGGTGCCAATGATGGTCGTATGCGTGTTTGGCGCCGTGCAGGTGAGCGCCACAATCAGGACTGCATACGACCGAGGCACACAGGGCCAACATCCGGCATCATGGTGTGGGGAGCGATCTCCTACACTGGCCGTACACCACTGGTGATCGTCGAGGGGACACTGAATAGTGCACGGTACATCCAAACCGTCATCGAACCCATCGCTCTACCATTCCTAGACTGGCAAGGGAACTTGCTGTTCCAACAGGACAATGCACGTCCGCATGTATCCCGTGCCACCCAACGTGCTCTAGAAGGTGTAAGTCAACTACCCTGGCCAGCAAGATCTCCGGATCTGTCCCCCATTGAGCATGTTTGGGACTGGATGAAGCGTCGTCTCACGCGGTCTGCAAGTCCAGCACGAACGCTGGTCCAACTGAGGCGCCAGGTGGAAATGGCATGGCAAGCCGTTCCACAGGACTACATCCAGCATCTCTACGATCGTCTCCATGGGAGAATAGCAGCCTGCATTGCTGCGAAAGGTGGATATACACTGTACTAGTGCCGACATTGTGCATGCTCTGTTGCCTGTGTCTATGTGCCTGTGGTTCTGTCAGTGTGATCATGTGATGTATCTGACCCCAGGAATGTGTCAATAAAGTTTCCCCTTCCTGGGACAATGAATTCACGGTGTTCGTATTTCAATTTCCAGGAGTGTATTATAGCAAGTCGAGCGCAATAACATGCTCCCAAACCCCGGAAGCGCGGCAACTCGCGGGAGCATCACCCAACACACCTGCTCCACCGCCCTACTCCAACCAGACTCCGCTCTGCCCGCGCTCCACGCGGCAGAGTTAACACTACTAAAGATCCTAAGCACTTTGGTTCTCCACATGACCTATCGATGTAATCGTTCGATAGCATAGTTTTCCCTAGGCAAGACCCAGCGTAAATATACAAATAGTATTTACAAAAGAAAGCAATTATACATCGACAAAATTGCATATATATATATATATATGTATATATATATATATATATATATATATATATAGTAAAACAATTACAATATATAAAGACACAGAAATATCATATCTTCAGGTAACAAAATAAGGAAAATATTTATAGTACAATAGATGGAAATAGGAGGATGTGCATTTCCGGCGTTACTAGGGTCGGCCTTGTTACTATTGATTTGGCAGATTTAGTTGCAGAGGGTCGTCTGATGCCCTGCCGCCACCCAGAAACCGCACCCCTCCATGATGGAATGATTGTACCCCAGCTTTCTGCATCTAGTGTAAGCCATGGAATAGTGCAAACGTTTTCAAATGTCGACGAGTCATGCAACTGAGGCATAACGTGGGGACCAGTACAATATTCACCTAGCGGGATGTGGAAAACGGCCTAAATGCCACATCCAGTCTGGCCAGCATACCAGCCCTCGTCCTTAATCCACCGGGTGAATTCGATCCAGGGCCAGCCCGCCTACCTGAGTTCAGGAACCAGCGCATTAGCGCTCTCGGCTACCCTGGCGTTTGGTTGACCGGATATATATATACGAGGCCTGTTCAGAAAGTAAGCTCCGATTGATTGCCAAATTGAAACCACAGTGAACATCAGAAATGTTTTACTTGTAACAATTAGCTACACCTTTCAGCTACTGCTCTACGTAGTCGCCGTTCTGACTTAGACTTTTGTCATAGCGTTGTACCAACTTTTCAATAGCCTCATCATAGAAGGCAGCCGCCAGTGCTTTCCGCCAATTCTCCACGCTGGCCTACACCTCGTTGTCTGTGTCAAAATGTTGTCTTCAAAGACAGCGGTTCATGTGACCAGAGATGAAACTCAGGGGGAGACAATTGCGGACTGTATTGTGGGTAATCTCACTTTTCCATTTGAAAACGATGCAGGAGCATCTTCATTGCCCCTGCAGAATGCGGCTGAGAATTGTCTTGAAGAAGAAACAGCACGACAGTTATGTAATGTTAGCTGCATAGCTTCAGGCGAAATTTCTCACCAGGCCCTCGTACTTGGCGGCAGACACTATTTTCTAGACATCTTTACGCACTCACTGCGAGCTCAGAAATGAGAAGAGCGACGTGATGCTAACTGGGGTTATACTAGAGACACTACCCAACACATCTGTGCAAAGCTTTATCGGATTTTCATAGTCGTTTCCATTTCGCGACCGATCGGAGCTTACTTTCTGAACGCCCCTCGTATATATATATATATATATAGTATGCAATAAACATCTGTCGATGTAGTTACTGTAAACAGTATTCACAGACCTGAGCGCATATATTACTTCTAATGAAACCAATTTGTGCGTTCACAAACATGTTAAACGCGTTTACATTGTAGTTTTATCCGTGAAGGAATATCGTTCCCCACAGGAAATGACAGACACGACCGACTGTTTTGGTCTGGCACAAGAAAGCAATCTTTGAGACTCTGTCCTGTATACTGAAAAATATCCAGACGCTCTGCTGTTTCACAGTAACAGAATAAGTCTTAGTTTATTACGTGTTCCATTGGTCATTGGAATGATAGTCTTTCATCGAAGTTAATTGAAACGAGTCAGTTTTCAGGTATGCATGATACATGGTTGGCGGTAAAATAAACGAATAGATTTTGTAGTCCTACTCAGGACACAACACTATAAAAACTGCTCCATATGCACCAACGACCATCTAGCAATTCTCAACCCCACAGATGGAGAAAGGAACGCCCTACTGCAAGAACTTACATTGCATGTGGCCAGCGTGGCGTTACACCACAGAGCATGCACTGCTCTCCATGATGATCACACACATCCTATTAACAAACATAACTCGCATTTTGTAATTTCCAGGAGACGATCATAAATCACGGTGACTTCACTTTAATCACCATGTTTGACTAAAACTGTCATTTCTGTTCGTCTCACTGCGTTTTTTTTTTACTTACCTTATGTATTATTCTGTATCAGCTCATTCCGTGTATGACCCACGTTTTATGGAGCTATGATACTTGGCAATGACCCATTATACGAAAAGTTACTTCGTCCATTAGTTTTTCACAGCAGTAGAATTTTACTCGCATTTTTAATTTTTGTTTTTATTCACACGTCTAGTTCCGTCGGATCAAACTAAGGAGCAAATCTCCAAGGTCATGGATTGTATTAGTACATGAAATTACAACGTAAAAGTTATAACAGATAAAATACAATGATTATGAACCCAAAAAAGACAGGTCATAAGTATGTGTAAACGCAATCAAGAATATAACATAGGTTTGCAGTAGGGTTTTGGAGCATATACAGTATTCAAACATTATGAATCACCTAGAATGGAACGATCTATTGATACGTAATCAGCATGGTTTCAGAAAAAATCGTTCTTGTGCAACGCAGCTAGCTCTTTATTCGCACGAAGTAATGGCCGCTATCGACAGGGGATCTCAAGTTGATTCCGTATTTCTGGATTTCCGGAAAGGTTTTGAACCGTTCCTCACAAGCGACTTCTAATCAAGCTGCGGGTCTATGGGGTATCGTCTCAGTTGTGCGACTGGATTCGTGATTTCCTGTCAGGAAGGTCGCAGTTCATAGTAATAGACGGCAAATCATCGAGTAAAACTGAAGTGATATCAGGTGTTCCCCAGGTAAGCGTCCTGGGACCTCTGCTGTTCCTGATCTATATAAATGACCTGGGTGACAATCTGAGCAGTTCTCTTAGGTTTTTTGCAGATGATGCTGTAATTTACCGTCTAGTAAGGTATCTGTTGCAAAGCGATTTAGAAAAGATTGCTGTATGTGTGGCAGGTGGCAGTTGACGCTAAATAACGAAAAGTGTGAGGTGATCCACATGAGTTACAAAATAAATCCGTAGGAATTCGATTACTCGATAAATAGTACAATTCTCAAGGGTGTCAATTCAACTAAGTACCTGGGTGTTAAAATTACGAACAACTTCAATTGGAAAGACCACATAGGTAATATTATGGGGAAGGCGAGCCAAAGGTTGCGTTTCATTGGCAGGACACTTAGAAGATGCAACAAGTCCACTAAAGAGACAGCTTACACTACACTCGTTCGTCCTCTGTTAGAATATTGCTGCGCGGTGTGGGATCCTTACCAGGTGGGATTGACGGAGGACATCGAAAGGGTGCAGAAAAGGGCAGCTCGTTTTGTATTATCACGTTATAGGGGAGAGAGTGTGGCAGATATGATACGCGAATTGGGATGGAAGTCATTAAAGCAAAGACGTTTTTCGTCGCGGCGAGATCAATTTACGAAATTTCAGTCACCAACTTTCTCTTCCGAATGCGAAAATATTTTGTTGAGCCCAACCTACATAGGTAGGAATGATCATCAAAATAAAATAAGAGAAATCAGAGCTTGAACAAAAAGGTTTAGGTGTTCGTTTTTCCGCGCGCTGTTCGGGAGTGGAATGGTAGAGAGATAGTATGATTGTGGTTCGATGAACCCTCTGCCAAGCAGTTAAATGTGAATTGCAAAGTAATCATGTAGATGTAGACGAATCAGTTTAATTTTTTAAGAAACTCTTTGACAGAATGGAAGGAGTGAGCCACGAGGAATCTCTTCAGTTTCAATTTGAAAGCGCGTGGATTACTGCTAAGATTGTTGAATTCTTGAGGTAGCTTAATGAAAATGGATGCAGTAGTATACTGCACACCCTCTGCACAAAAGTTAAAGAAGTGCGATCTAAATGCATATTGAATTTCTGCCTAGTGTTAACGGAGTGAAAGCTGCTAATTCCTGGGAATAAGCTGATATTGTTAATAATGAACGACAGTAAGGAATATATATATATATATATATATATATATATATATATATATATATTGAGAGGACAATGTCAGGGGTCGACAAGAGGCTTATGAACTTACACCACTTATTGCCCCAAATGCCCATTTCTGAGCCAGAAATATCCTTTGAGAAGAGTTACCCCAAAAAATAATACCATATGACATAAGCGAATGAAAATAAACAAAGCAGACTAATTGTCATGTCAAACGATCACTTACTTCAAATACTGTCCGAATAGTAAAAATGGTAGCATTAAGCCTTTGAACAAGATACTAAATGTGGACTTTCCACGACAGTTTACTATCTGTTTGAACACCTAGAAGTTTGAACTGTTCAGTTTCACTAATTATATGCCCATTGTGAGAAATTAAAACGTCGGGTTTTGTTGAATTATGTGTTAGAAACTATAAAACCTGAGTCTTACTGTGATTTAGTGTTAGTTTATTTTCTACAAGTCATGAACTTATGTGATGAGCTGCATTATTTGATTCCCGGCTTGGTCGGATATTTTCTCCACTAAGGGACTGGGTGCTGTGTTATCATCATCTCATCCCCACCGACACGCAAGTCGCCGAAATGGCGTCAACTGAAAAGACGTGCACCAGGAGACCGGTCTACCCGACCGGAGGCCCTAGCCACACGACAATTCATTTCAGTTGCTGGACGACTTCTAAAGCCTAAACCAATAAGTGATATAAAATGATCAATTATCGTTACATGCACAGCCTTTTTAATAACTTAAGCAAACACTGATGGCATAGAAATAGGCCTAAAGTTGTCTACATTATCCGTTTCTCCACTTTTATAAAGCGGCTTTACTACTGAGTACTTTAATCGTTCATGAGGCACACCATTATTAAAGGAAAAATTACAAATATGGCTAAGTACAGGGCTAACATGTGCAGCAGAGTAGTTTAATATTATGCTGGGCACTCCATCATATCTACGAGAGTCCTTAGTGATCAATGATTCAATTATTGACTCAATCTACCCTTGTAGAATTTCAGATATCGATCTCGGAAAGGCATTTTCCAAGAGAGTTGTGATTCCCTGTAGAAACTAAATTTTCATTTAATTCACCATCAATGCTCAGAAAATGATTGTTAAATACTGACTTATCAGTAATAGAAATATTTTTACTAAGAACTTACTCTATATCGTCGACCTTGTGCTGCTGACAAGACACTTCCTTCACAACTGACCATTTGGCTTCAGTTTTATTCTTTGAATTAGCTATTCTGTTCACGTACCACATACTCTTTGCTTTCCTAATAACATTTTAAGCACCTTACAATACTGGTTGTAATGGGCTACTGTAGCTTGATTGTAATTATTTCTAACATTTTTATATAATTCCCACTGTGCTCTGCATCCTACTCTTACCCCACTAGTCAGCCACCCAGGCTGCCTTTTACTGCTAGTACCCTGTTTAGAACGTTCTGATGGGAAGAAACTCTCAAAGAGCATGAGTAATGTGTTAAGGAAAGCATTACATTTGCCATCTATGTTATTGGCACTATAAACATCCTGCCCTCTTGTTCCTTAACGAGGTTTAAAGAACTCTACTGCCATGGGATTAGTTTTCCTACATAGTTTAAAATTATATGTGACGTTTGTTTGAGTACAAAAGCCTTATAATGTTAAAATTTGTGCATCATGGTGTGAATGGACATTCGCCCATTTACTAACACAATGGCCATCTAGTAATGGACAACGAATAAAAATATTATCTATGGCTGTGCTCTAGTTCTCCTGCACCCTGGTTCGAAAAAAAAAAAAAAAACACAGACTGCATCAGATCATATGAGTTTAGGACATCTACCATCATCCTCTTTCTTGCTTAATCATATACAAAATTAACATTGAAGTCACCACATATAACTAATTTTTTGGTGATTCCTTTAAAGTGAACCAAAAACTCTGTCCTGCTTGAACAGAAATGCTATGAAGTCAGAGATAGGGGACCTATAAACAACAACAATTATAAGTTTAGTTTCACTAAATTCAACTGCCATAGCGCATCATTCAAATACCTGCTTACTGCAGTGCCATGATACATCTACAGACTCAAATGGAATGCTGTTTTTTACGTACATGACCACCCCCCCCCCCCCCCCCACTCCGCAAAGAACTCCTTAAAAGACAACCAGCTAACCTGTATCCTTGTAAAGGAGGACTCTGAATTGTCAGATTATTTAAGTGATGCACCAATATACCAATAACGCCAGAGTCAACATCTATAAGCAGTTCACTAACTATGTCTCTAATACCTCTTACATTTTGATGAAATATGCTAATTCCTCTCTACTTGGATACCTGACCTCCTCTGAAGGTGAGCCCTTAGTTAGAGGGACTTCCTTAAGCTGACTTCAGTCTAAAAAAAGGTGCAGCTTTGACACCAACTACTACATGAATTTTTCCATGAGTGATCCCACCACCACCCACTACACTGTCACCTATAAGCTTTGCCAGCCTCCCCTTCCCATACTTATTGAGGCCATCCCTAGTGATACCTGATATATTGATTGACTCAACTTGCACCACTGCAATGTGACCTATGCCCTTCGCCATCAGAGCCTTCTCCAGCCACATGTTAACGCGCCTAACAGCCACATTCAGATGAGGCCGATCATGACGCTGAAACAGTTGCATCAAGCACACATTACTACCACAAGTTTGATAGCTGTTTTTTCCAGGTCACCACCTACATTATGTTCCCCATCTCTATGAAATATGCTCCATCCACGACCACTACCTGATCCTCTTTCGTAAAATTTTGTAAACGACCTCGACGCACAGAAAACTCTAAAAAAAAACACAGCGAGCGAACGTTTCCAAAAGTTAATAAATCGTTATTTCGCCTCAAACAGCACGAAACATCGCTGAAAAGTATTAATAACTGTATAACAGTGCACAAATAACTTTGTCAGTAATTAGCTTTATAACCGCTATAGCTGCAACCGCACGCCGCAAAATGTAAACACACTACTGACGCGTGAGGCTTGGACGAACGAGGTAAGCACACTCACGAATGACAGACCACTCGAGTCAATAACACAGAAAGAAAGACTGAGGTGAATGAAAATCCACTAATAAGTTATTTATACAGCAAATAGTCCGCCTGCTTAGCTGGGTGGTAGCGTGCTCGCCTCCCATGCAAGCGGGCCCGGGTTCGATTCCCGTCCGGTTTGGAGATTTTCTCCGCTCAGGGACTGGGTGTTGTGTTGTCCTCATCATCATTTCATCCTCATCACAGGCGCGCAAGTCGCCCAATGCGGCGTCAAATGAAATAAGACTTGTACTTGGCGGCTGAACTTCCCCGAATAGGGGCCTGCCGGCCAACGATGCCATGCGCTCATCTCCCTACAGCAAATATTAGCACAAATAAACTTTAAAATAAGTAAGTGAAGACTAAAATGTATAAAATATTGGCGAGCAATTTCAACAGCAGTCTAGCACATGTGACGCGCACCAAAGACTACAAAACTCCTGTTTTCTGAAAACTGTTACATATATTACGGCCGTGTTATGTTCTAAATTCTTTCCATAATGCCTGTGTATAATTTGATTCTAATCAAAAAACTGAGACTCTATTGCGACAGTAACCACACGAATTTTTTATTGTGTGCTTGTGGTCCCCCTTACCCTTTCTGCAAAATGCTCAGCTGAACTGTCATTCTGCCTCATATCCAGGTCGTAGCCCATGATGTGTGTATCCACATCTCGCAATTGCAGCAACAGGTACAGCACAGATACGATATTTCGTTTCAGTCGAAAGCAATCTAATCAGCTCTTTGTTTAAGCAGCTGTGTTAACCCAAGGCCGGTCGTGACACTGGAAAACCTCCTGTTGTTGCCTCTTGTATATTCTCCACGTCACATTTAGTACTATACTTAAAACCGCTAGCCACGGTATTTCCTGCTCCTTGTACTATAAGTACCTGAACCTCTTCATGAAAATCTCTGCTCAAAGTACTTATGTTCTGTGTCATCTGGCTAAGCTTGGGGCTAGGTTTCATGGTGGTTGTGACCTGGAAATTTTCCTGCCGTATTTGACTACACCCCTCTCGTGACTGCTACCAGGCAGCAGGACTCTTTCCTTTCTACTTGGTTTTCCTACCGATCTAGCACTAAAGTTGTCCCTGCAACTCTGCTGCACTCTACTTTACTGCAAAAATGCTTTACGCACTTCTCTAGTATTCTCTTGCATTTACTTCATTTTGCTGGCCGTTCGAAACAGCAGAAAGTGTGAATAGAAGGGATTTGTTTCACAGTAGCGAAGATGAACAATTGGTAATAGGTCATAAAATATTGATTTCAGACTCTGTGTTCACCAGACTCTTTCTCTTGTTTTGGTCCATCCTACCACCTGCGAAAATGTGGAGCACTATTTGCAGCACTCTGTATATGTGGCATTATTAACAGAACCCTGAAGAACAGATGTATAATGGAATCAAGAAAAATATTATGTAAATCTATGACTGCGTCCCCTCGGCTATATGGGAGTGAAGCATGGGTTCTTATGAAGAGGTGTTGCGGCCACATGTAGCAAGCATAGCTTCACGCAGTGAAGAATGGCAAAACAGAGGCACGCCGGCGATCGAGGCGTTGTGAAGTAGGCACACACAGATAGCCTTCCTGACAGCAGCAGTCTACCAACTGGCTGACGCAAGGACGTACACAGACCGAGCGGCGAGCTAAGACTGGTGAGTGTTGAGTAAGGGGAAGTGAGGGCAGCACGCTGAGTTACGCTACAATATACTGCGGGAGTAATAACAAAAAGCTACCGCCGAGGGTGAAGAACATCCTCCTGCCGTATATAAATAGTGGAGCGCAGGCAGCAACAGACAGAAGCTGTTAGGAAGCAGTTTTGATCTGAGGACGGACGTGGTCCGTGTCCGAATGTTCAATCTTCGTAGATGACGATTCTGGAAGTCTGATCCAACTCACAGGAGTCATCCGTTCGCCGCCAGATGTCAACTTCAGCTCTGGGGGTCGGCCCGAGTTCGGTCGGCACCACGGCTGACTAACTACAGCGAGAACTTCCAGCAGGGCCGGACGCAGCGCCACCAGGGACTGACGCCCAGGCTTCAAGGCAACCCGGCCCCACGGCGCGTGGTCCGTCCATGACGGGAGCTCGCGGACATCGAGACTGACTGCTTCCCAGCCGCCGGTGCAGCAGGCGTCGGCAGCTGACCTCAGACGACGTGGCTCCGTGGGCGTGTCGGTCCATGGGGCGCCGAGTGGCGACGAGTTCATCTCAACCACAGGGCATCGTGGCTTCAGCGGAGGACTGGTGGTCTGTGGCTCCCGAGTGCGATCAGCGGCGCGCGTTGCGCGCATTGTCGAAGAATCTACACAGCAGCAGCCAGGTGGAGGGATCTGCAGGGCTGGGCAGCGACGACGAGGGAGAAATTGTAAAGAAAGTTCAATAAATAATTGTAAAACTCCACGCCGTCTCAGTCTTTGGCGCAGCCACTGTGTCTGCTGCTTACAAGTACTGCAGAAGTCGTAACAGAGGGGTAAGAGAAAAATACTGGCAACTGAAATAAGATTTCTAAGAACGGTAACAGTGAAAGTTTGCACAAGCTTAGACTGAATTACGAATGAACAAATTAAAGAATAACTGAGTGTTGAAGGGATAAACAACAAAAAAGAACAATGTAGAAACAGGTGAAAAGAGCATATGAGCAGAATGGCAGGACAGAGACTAAGAAACAACTGTTAAGATACAGTTCGATTGGAAAAAGAAACACCAATATCCCAAAATCATCAATAACTTTCAAGATGAACAGGCAGTTAGTCTAATCCATGGAAATGAAGACGGTAATTATGATGATGATTATGATGGTGGTTGTGGTGGTAGTGGTGGTGGTGGTGGTGGTGGTGGCGATGGTGTAGATGAATATCAAATGACGTGATCTGACTTTAGCACATCCTTGCAATAATGTGAGCTGTGTAAATTAGTGTTGTGAACTGGTTGGTCTGAATTTACACCCTAAGTATCACCTAATTCACTTCTTTATGTAAACAATCATATACGATTCTCATTCTGCCAACAGATTTGTCAACGAGGGAGGACGAGCGTATAGAGGTTCAGGGCACTCTCTTGCCCTTGGAGTATGAAACTATCTCTAAATGACACAAGAATCAGAAATGATCAACTGCATGAAGAATGCAGAAGGCAATGGTAACCACTGTATTAACGACACGTAACGTATATCCATAGAACACGTGGTCTGTAACTGAAAAGTGTCATGGTGATCTCTCTCTACTGGTGAGGGTTTTCCGAACAGTCTCCCATTCGAATTTATGGGAGACGACTGTTAAGGAGGTGCCATTGAGAAAGGGTAACGTACGACGAGTCGGGGCGTAGAATGTCAGAAGTTTGAACATGGTAAGGAAGATACGATAACTGAAACGGTAAACGCCAGGTTTCAATCTAGATTTAGCGGCGGTCCGTGAAGTGAAATGGAAAGAAGACATGGATTTCTGGTCACATATCAGTAAAACAGCAGAAAATGGTTTAACGGGAATAGGATTCTGCGTGAATAGGGAGGTAGAAAACAGGGTGAGTTAGTGTGAACAGATTAGTAATAAGGTTTTTATCATCAGAATCGACGGCAAACTGACACCGACAACAATAGTTCAGATATACATTATGTGCCAACGTCGAAAGCAGCAAATGATGGGGTAAAGCGTATGAGGATATTGAACGGCTAACTCAGTATGTAAAGGCAGATGAAAATTTAACAGCCATGGGAGACCGAAACGCAGTTGTAGTAGAAGAGTAGAAGAAAAGATTACGGGAGAATATGGGCTTTGTACTAGGAATGAGAGAGGACAAAGACTGATTGAGTTCTGCAATACATTGCACTTGGCGATAGCGAATACTGTGTTGAGGATTCGGAAAAGGAGGAGATGTCCTTGTAAACAGCCAGGAGATACGGGAAGTTTCCACTTAGATTACATTAAGGTAAGGCAGAGATTCCGAAATCAGACATTGTATTGTAAGGTGTACCTAGGAGTAGATAAACTCAGACCATAGTATGGTAATGATGAAAAGTAGGCTGAAGTTTAAGAGACTAGTCAGGAAAAATCAATGCGAAAAAAGTGTGAGACGAAATTACTAACGAATGAAGAGACACGATTCAAGTTCTCTGAGGCTGTAAATACCCTGACAAGGAAAGCACAGTAGGCAGTTCAGTTGATGAGGAGTGGAAACTCTAAAAAGGGCAGTCATAGAAGTTGGGAAGAAAAGCTTAGTGTTAGTGGAAACTCAGGAAAACAGAAAAATTGTACAAGCCACTTAGGACTGAAATAAATAGGAAGTGCAGGGACGCTAAGGCGAAATAGCTACATGAAAAATGTGAAGAAATCGAAAATGAAATGATTGTGGGAAGGACCGACGCAGCATATAGAAAAATCAAAACAACCTTCGGTGAAATTAAAGCAAAGGTGGTAACATTAAGAGTGCAATGGGAATTCCTCTTTAAGCGCAGAGGAGAGAGCGGATAGGTAGAAAGAGTACATTGGAGGCGTGTAGGAAGGAGAGTATTTGTCTGATAACGTGATAGAAGAAGAAACAGGAGTCGACACGCAACAGACAGGGATCCAATATTGGCATCAAAGAATTTAAAAGAAACTTGGAAGACTTAAGCTCAGATAAGGCAGAAGTGATAGATAACATCCCACAGGAATGCCTAAAATCTTTAAAGGAATGCTCGGATTGAAAAGGATGTAAGGAAGGGAAGTAGTCTTTAGCCCCTACCGAACAATCTATTCATCGAAGAAGCAATGACGGAAACAAAAGAATGTATTGATTGGCGACTCCATAGAGTGCTGTCTGCACAACGACCATATACGTGAAATGAGAAAGAAGGTCAGCGTTGGCCGTAATATTGATGGTTTATTGAGAGCAAAATCGATTTTAAATCACATAGTGGTCATCTTCAGTGCTGTGGTGTACAAATTAAACAATCACTATAACTCATCGTTTCATAGGTTCGGTTACTGATAATAACTTGACACCAGTGCCTATGAGTTTAATTTGTACACCACCGTACTGTCGATGATCACCATGTGATTGAAAATCGATTTTGCTCTCAATACACCATGAATATTACGGGCAACGCTGACCTTTCTATTAAAAGAATGGTTCAAGAATGGTATAAACTTTCACTGTGCTCGGATATAAACAATAAGAATCGCTGAGGACATTGCTATCCTCTGTGTAAGTAAAAAAGAATTAAGGATTTGTTGAATGGATGAACAGTCTAATGAGTACAGATTCAGAGTAAATCAAAGAAAGACGAAAGTAATAGGAAGTAGCAGAAATGAGAATACCGAGAAACTTATAATCAGAACTGGTGATCAGTAAGTTGATGAAGTTAAGGAATTATGCTATCTAGACAGTAAAAAGCCCTTGACGGACGGAACCAAAGGAAGTAAACAGCAGGTTAGCACTGCAAGCAGGGCATTCCTGGACAACAGAGGTCTACTAGTATCAACAGAGGTCTACTAGTATCAGGGCTTAATCTGAGGTTGAATTTTCTGAAAATGTACATTTGGAGCAGTGCATTGTAAGGTAGTCAAACATGGACTGTGGGACAACCAGAACAGAAGAGAATCGAGGAATTTGAGATGTGGTGTTGTAGAAGAATGTTGAAAATTAGATGGACTGGTAAGGTAAGAAATGAGGAGGTTCTTCGTAGAATCGGCGTGGAAAGGAATATGTAGAAAACATTGACAAGATGATGGAATCATATAATAGGACATCTTTTAAAACATCAGGGAATAATTTCCATGGTACGAGAAGGAGCTGTAGAGGGTAAAAACTGTAGAGAAAGAATTAGATTGGGACACACCTAGTGAATAAATAAGGACTTAGGTTGCAGGTGCTACTCTGAGACGAAAAGGTTGACACAGGAGAGGAATTCGTGAAGGGCTCCACCAAACCAGTCGGATGACTGATGACTAAAACAAAAAGAAAGCAAAAATGCTGATCTCACTGCTTATTAGCTCTACGATTTAATATTAATGCCAGTCGAACTCTTTCAGCTCGAGACTGGCTTATTGTAAGAGGACATTATGTAGCTGTACTTAATGGAACCCGAAAAAATTCCGTTGCGAAACTTTTATCAATTAACTTTTATAGTATAGCTTCCGGTAAAAAAGAGTATAAATCAGTCGTCGATAATCAACAATGGAGAAGCGCTATTTGCGCTCTTATCTTTGTCCCTTTGTACAAGAAGAATGAGCGTATTTCTTTGTTTCACTATCTTCACGATTCTGATGTTCTAGCTGACGGACGCTAATTGTTCACGGTCTGTAACTGATACAATTATCTGTAGTAGTACTAGAATTTTGTTGAATATATATGAAATTAATAATTGTAATATCTGTTTTTGTCAGTAGTGAGTACCTATCCCGCATTTGATCCAGTACGTGATAATTAAATGTTGCCTTGGCCGTTTTGTGTCGGCTCATTATCGTAACGACGCCATTGATGACAAAAATTACATAAGTTCTTTTAACAGTCATTTAATGCTAAATATATTAAAAAGAATAATTTCAATCAATTGAAAACGGCTTCTTGTAATATTTTCCAATTTGTATTAGGCCACAGGCATAGTTTTTTATTAATAGTAATATCTATAAATGCTTACGCTGCCATTGCAGATAGGCAGCTATCCTAGAGCACCCAGCCTCACAGAAAAATTATTAATCATGTAGAATTAAAGAAATATTTTTAATCCATCGTGATTGAGAAGGATGTCTTCACGTTGTGATACGTTTGATATTTCTGGCGATAGCGCCCTGAGAAAAATTAGCAGTGTCTTTTAACAAACACAAAAGAGTGCTTTCAAAATCATTTCACACAATATGAATAACGGCACAGTTATCGTTGTATGAAGCAGTATTCAATTTAATTAAAAAAAAAAATACGCGATACTTAGAAACACTGTAAATACAAAATGAAACTCAACAGTTAGAAACAATAAATTACTGATCAGTGCAATAAAATGTTGATATCAACGGAGTATGATAGCACGCCGCAGCTAAAACGAATCGGCGGAGAAGCAGTGAATAGGAAGAGTAGAGCTGCATTCGCCAACGCCACACCCTCACTGCATTCAGACACAGACGTGAACTATAGTACGCCATTTTAGTAATAAATGCAACCATTAAGACACGACTGTGGCATTAGCAGCGAACAGTAATTTAAATAACGTGGTAAGTGATACGTAGCTTGAAAAGATAATACAGGAAAGTACTTTTTGTGGAAGATCACTGTTGTTATGCATTCAGATATAGCTGGTGTGTGTTCAAATTCAGTCTCTAAGAGTTGTTAAGAGCGATTGTGGTTACTTTATTAGTACAGGAAAAAAACCAGAATTTTAACTAAATTTTAACTTTCTTCTCTAGAAACATTCAGCCGTGCAAATATGAATTCGCGTTTACTACTGAAACTGGACTCTACAGTATCTCACCTTCCACTGCACTTTGCAGAACCCGACAATTAGAATTCGTGTGCAACGACAATGCTCATCTCACCACACGTTTTACAGAAGTACACTTGTTATTGTCAACAGGAATTTCATCCTTTTGTTGAACAGTTTTGACTGTTCAAATTTTTAATCTAAATAATTGTAAACCACAATTTAGCATCCAAATCTTACGTATTGAATAAGGTCTTATATCAAGATAACTCTCTTCTGACTAACCAAAGAACATGTTTGTGTAAGTCGACATTAGTATATACAGGATGTTTCAGAGTATCGTAAACATCTGAGGATGATATACACCATCGCGTCAAGGAGAACAACTTTTGTTAGAGATAAAATGTTCTCTGAAGCTTACTGGTGATGCCAGGCATCTTTTTATAACTGGTTACGCTCCTGAGGGGATGCAAGGAGGAGGCAGTGTTGCAATGTGTGTGTCCAATAATAAGGCAGTCGTTCGCTTCGCGTGAAATAGGGTTGGCTGAGCTTCTAAAATACACAGAAAGAAGGGGGTGGGGGGGGGGGTGGAAGGACGACGCTCCACGAAAAATGTGATTTACGTGCACCGCCAGACAGATGATTACAGTTTCAGAAAATTTTTATGATTTATTCAAGAGAAAGTACTTCACAAATTTAGTAAATTAATACCCGCAACGGCCTTGGCGCAGTGGATACACCGGTTCCCGTCAGATCACCGAAGTAAAGTGCTGTTGGGTGTGGCCGGCAATGGGATGGATGACCATCCGAGCCGCCTTGAGCTGTTGCCGTTTTTTAGGGTGCACTCAGCCTCGTGATGCCAATTGAGGAGCTACTCGACCGAATAGTAGCGGCTCCGGTCAAAGAAAACCATCATAACGACCACACGCCCCTCCCACCCGCATCCACAGCTGAGGACGATAGGGCGGTCAGATGGTCCCGAAGGGCCACTCGTGGCCTGAAGACAGAGTGGTTTTTATGCAAACAGTTATTCTGCTTGGCATTCATTTCATAGAGTTGTGTGGTATCCTCCTGAGGGAAATCACGCAAAATTCTGTCCTGTCTGAACTGATTGGAGGCCACTGACCATAACGCTCCGAACGTTCTCCACTGGGGAGACATCCGCCGACCTAGACGGCAAGCACAAAGACAAGCAGGAAAAACTGTCGCCGATGCATACGATATGTACCTTGCTGAAACGTAACAGCAGGATGGCTTGCCATAAAGGGCAACAAAACAGGGCTTAGAATATCGTCGACGTACCGCTATTCTGTAAGGGTGTCGTGGCTGACAACCAAAGGGGTCCTGCTATGAAAAGAACTGGCACTCCAGGACATTGGCGCTGGTTGGCGAATGGCGGTCAGGTTGGTAATCCACAGCTGTGCGGGGCATCTCCGGACACGTCTTCCGCCTGGAATATTATTGACCGGAGTAGAATTATCTTAAGTGATGAGTCGCGCTTCGATTTGAGCCCTGACGACCAGAAACTGTACATGTACATAATGTCTTACCGATTTCCTTCCCATTAGGATTAATTACTAAGCAATGCTTCTTTTTTTGTCCTAAATTGTATCTTTCTTAAGGTTCTCGTTTTGAAAATCACTAACAATTTACTGGGTTAGATAGTATGCGGATACGGTTTGTTACCTCGATGAAATCTCCTCGTCTCATGGCCTTCACAGCATCTATCATCCTTAGACGTTCGTCGCAAACACTTCTAAACATCGACTTCGTTGATCTATGATATCATATGCAGTCCACACAGAACTAGTTGAAACTGAGTAAAAAGCGATCACAAAGTTTAAGACTCCCAGGCAAAGTGGTAATTAATGCTTTTCCCTATAATACCCTTTGTTACTTACAAATATTTCATTCTTTATGTCTACTTCCGAGATTAGTTAGTTCCTTTGCTAGATTAAAAACACACAATTTTAGTAACGCTCTAGCCTGTGAGGTGGTTGTCATTTTTATGTGATTTGCTTTTGTAGAGGAGGATCAGTACAACGTTGTGCCTCTTTTATTGAATTATCTTCTGGAAATGTCTTATCGAGTTCCTTTTTCTTCTAGCGCTTTTCCTTTTTTTCGTTTCTCGAATGGTTCTTGTGCACCTAGTTTGGAATTGCAGAACGACAGATACACTTGTTCCAATAATAACAGTTTTCATTTCTAATTTAGTCCCTCTGCAGTACATTTTAGTACATCTAAATAAATCATCAAATGTTTTCTCAATATTCTCTCTGTGACATTCTATTTTTAAGTAGTGAAGTGTAGTGTCTATCCAATACAAGATTTTCCAAACTCTTACTGATTTTAATTCCTTCCGTTATTAAATTTCCATTGCCTATTTTCGCAACTTCTGGGTCAAATTTTTGAATAATTTTTTTTTCATTCAGCATTATCCGCCACGTCGTTATCATAGTTTGCTTGAAACTGTAATCAATTTTCAGTAGCTGCCTTACCGCTTTGGTCATTTTCTCTTCTTTTTCTTTCTTCGTTCATGTAACGTCCTTTGCTGTTATCGTAAGTACGGTACTTTTATTAAATAACCACCGCTTTTGCCCATGTCTGTACGTAGTCGTGTTCAGGAAACATACTATGATTTTCTAATTATTCTTTTACATCTACGTCTACATCTACATACGGAATCCGCAAGCGACCTCACGGTGCGTGGCTGAGGGTACGCTGTAGCACCAGTCGTTTCCTTTCCTGTTCCACTAGCAAACAGAGCGAGGGAAAAACGACTTCCTATATGCCTAGGTATGAGCTCTAGTTTCTCATATCTCATCTTCGTTATTCCCACGCGAGTTCCATGGTCGCGGCTGTAGGATCGTTCTTCAGTCAGCTTCAAATGCCGGTTCTCTAAACTTTCTCAGTAGTGAACGTAATTTTCCCTCCAGAGATTCCCACTTGAGTTCCCCAAACCTGACCGTAACCACTTGCATGCTGATCGAACCTACCGGTAACAAATCTAGCAGCTCGCGTCTGAAGTGCTTCGATGTCTCCTTTCAATCGGACCTGGTTGGGATCCCATACCCTCGAGCAGACCTACACTCCTGGAAATGGAAAAAAGAACACATTGACATGAGAGTCGCTTCTGCCTTGGTGCCAATGATGGTCGTATGCGTGTTTGGCGCCGTGCAGGTGAGCGCCACAATCAGGACTGCATACGACCGAGGCACACAGGGCCAACACCCGGCATCATGGTGTGGGGAGCGATCTCCTACACTGGCCGTACACCACTGGTGATCGTCGAGGGGACACTGAATAGTGCACGGTACATCCAAACCGCCATCGAACCCATCGTTCTACCATTCCTAGACCGGCAAGGGAACTTGCTGTTCCAACAGGACAATGCACGTCCGCATGTATCCCGTGCCACCCAACGTGCTCTAGAAGGTGTAAGTCAACTACCCTGGCCAGCAAGATCTCCGGATCTGTCCCCCATTGAGCATGTTTGGGACTGGATGAAGCGTCGTCTCACGCGGTCTGCACGTCCAGCACGAACGCTGGTCCAACTGAGGCGCCAGGTGGAAATGGCATGGCAAGCCGTTCCACAGGACTACATCCAGCATCTCTACGATCGTCTCCATGGGAGAATAGCAGCCAGCATTGCTGCGAAAGGTGGATGTACACTGTACTAGTGCCGACATTGTGCATGCTCTGTTGCCTGTGTCTATGTGCCTGTGGTTCTGTCAGTGTGATCATGTGATGTATCTGACCCCAGGAATGTGTCAATAAAGTTTCCCCTTCCTGGGACAATGAATTCACGGTGTTCTTATTTCAATTTCCAGGAGTGTATTTGCGGTCTCCTTTATAGATGAACCACACTTTTTTAAAAATTCTCCTAATAAACCGAAGTCGACGATTCTCCTTTCCTACCACAATCCTCACACGCTCGTTCCATTTCATATCGCTTCGCAACGTTATGCCCAGATATTTAAACTACGTAACTGTTGCAAGCAGGACATTACTAATGCTATATGCGGACATTACCAGTTGGCTTTCCCCATTAACTTACGCTTTTCTACATTTAGAGCCAGTTGCCATTCATCATACCAACTAGAAATTTTCTCAGGTCATCTTGTATCAGCCTACAGTCATTGACCTTCGACACCTTCCTCTACGCCACAGTATCACCAGCGAACAATCGCAGATTGCTGCCTACCCTGTCCGCCACATCATTTATGTATATAGAAAATAGCAAAGATTCCTCTCACACTTCCCTGGGACACCCCTGATTTATTTTTTTATTTTATTATTACACGTCTAGTTCCGTAGGTCTAAACTGAAGAGTAAATCTCCAAGTTTATGGAACGTATCAGTATATGATATTACAACGTAAAAGTAACAACAGATAAAATAAAACGTTTATGAACCCAAAAAAAGACAAGTCATAAGTTTGTGTAAACGTAATCAAGAATATAACACAGGAATGAGCTTAATTTTTCAAGAAACTCCTCGACAGAATAGAAGGAGTGAGCCACGAGGAACCTCTTCAGTTTCAATTTGAAAGCGCGTGGATTACTGTTAAGATTTTTGAATTCTTATGGCAGCTTATTGAAAATAGATGCAGCAGTATAGTCCACGTCTTTCTGCACAAGAGTCAAGGAAGTAAGATCCAAATACAGATCGAATTTCTGCCTAATATTAACTGAGTGAATGCCGCGAATTATTGGAAATAGGCTGATATTGTCAACAAAGAATGACAGTAAATAATACATATATTGAGAGGCCAATGTCAGAATATCCAGACTAATGAACAGGGGTCGACAAGGGATTCGCGACGTACATTACTTATTCCGCGAACCGCTAGTTTCTGAGCCAAAAATATCCTTTGAGAATGGGATGAGTTACTCCGAAATACAATACTATATCACCCCTATCTTCGATTAACACTCGCCTTCGAGGACAACATGCTGGGTTCTTTTACTTAAGAATTCTTCGAGCCAATCTGGGAATATATTCCGTGTGATCGTACCTTCGTTAATAGTCTGCAGTGTGGTAGCGTATCGAATGCTTTTCCGAAATCTACAGATATGGAACCTACCTGTCACCCTTCATCCATAGTTCGCAGAATATTATGTGAGAGAAGGGCAAGCTGTGTTTCGTACGAACATTGCTGATTCGTGGACATAAGTTTTTCTGTTTCTAGGAAATTTATCATATTAGAAAGAATATGCTCTGGAATTCTGCGGCAAACCGATCTTAAGAATATTGATCTGTAATTTTACGGGTCCGTTCTTTTACCCTTCTTATATACAGGAGTCACCTGCTGTTTTTTAATGCAGTAAGTTTGTATTCTTTTTATTTGGTATGCTATTTGGCAGTGTAACTTCTCAATGAATTCTCCGTTTAGTTACATCACTGGTGTAGTATGTCTGGGTACTAAACTGCACTGCTAATTTTTTTCTTGTACGAAGTAAGCGGTAACGTGATAGAAGACCAACAACGATGGCAGACGCATTATTAGATCTAACAACATCGAGAAATGTTATTTTACGGGATTGGGAGAAAAAGTAGACCACGTCAGTACGTTACACAAACAGACTGCCGGCCGAAGTGGCCGTGCGGTTAAAGGCGCTGCAGTCTGGAACCGCAAGACCGCTACGGTCGCAGGTTCGAATCCTGCCTCGGGCATGGATGTTTGTGATGTCCTTAGGTTAGTTAGGTTTAACTAGTTCTAAGTTCTAGGGGACTAATGACCACAGCAGTTGAGTCCCATAGTGCTCAGAGCCATTTGAACCATTTGAACAAACAAACTGGAACAGCCTTTGAACATTTAAATGACACTCCTAACGTAAGCGATTAAACAGTTCTCAGTAATTGATGTACTTTTCACGTTTTTTTTGTTTTTTTTTTTTGTTGTTTTTTTTTTTACTGTCAGTGGTTTTCTATACTGCTAATATTACATGAAATACAGGGTGATTCAAAAAGAATACCACAACTTTAGGAATTTAAAACTCTGCAACGACAAAAGGCAGAGCTAAGCACTATCTGTCGGCGAATTAAGGGAGCTATAAAGTTTCATTTAGTTGTACATTTGTTCGCTTGAGGCGCTGTTGACTAGGCGTCAGCGTCAGTTGATGCTACGATGGCGACCGCTCAACAGAAAGCTTTTTGTGTTATTGAGTACGGCAGAAGTGAATCGACGACAGTTGTTCAGCGTGCATTTCGAACGAAGTATGGTGTTAAACCTCCTGATAGGTGGTGTATTAAACGTTGGTATAAACAGTTTACAGAGGATGGGTGTTTGTGCAAAGGGAAAAGTTCTGGACGGCCGAGAACGAGTGATGAAAATGTAGCACGCACCCAGCAAGCATTTGTTCGCAGCCCAGGAAAATCGACTCGCAGAGCTAGCAGAGAGCTGCAAATTCCACAATCAACTGTATGGAGAGTCCTACGAAAAAGGTTAGTTATGAAACCTTATCGTCTGAAATTGGTTCAAGCACTGTCTGCAGCTGATAAGATTAAAAGAATCGATTTCTGTGATTTTATCCTTGCTCAAATGGAAACAGATGAATCTTTCGTTTCAAAGATTGTGTTTAGTGATGAAGCAACTTTCCACACTAACGGGAAAGTCAACCGTCACAATGTCTGTACATGGGGCACTGAGAATCCGCGGGAAACAACTCAGTATGAACGTGACTCGCCTAAGGTGAACGTTTTCTGTGCCATTTCAGCCAATAAAGTTTTTGGTCCCTTTTTCTTCGAAGGTGCTACTGTAACTGGACTACAGTATCTGGAGATGTTAGAGAATTGGCTGTTCCCTCAGCTCGAACAAGAAGCACAACAATTCATATTTCAGCAGGATGGAGCGCCACCACATTGGCACTTATCTGTCCGTACTACCTGAACGTCAACTACCCGAGGCGATGGATCGGCCGCCAGGCAGCCCGTGACAGAGCACTTCATCACTGGCCTCCAAGAAGCCCTGATCTTACCCCCTGCGATTTTTTCTTATGGGGGTATGTTAAGGATATGGTGACTCGCCTAAGGTGAACGTTTTCTGTGCCATTTCAGCCAATAAAGTTTTTGGTCCCTTTTTCTTCCAAGGTGCTACTGTAACTGGACTACAGTATCTGGAGATGTTAGAGAATTGGCTGTTCCCTCAGCTCGAACAAGAAGCACAACAATTCATATTTCAGCAGGATGGAGCGCCACCACATTGGCACTTATCTGTCCGTAACTACCTGAACGTCAACTACCCGAGGCGATGGATCGGCCGCCAGGCAGCCCGTGACAGAGCACTTCATCACTGGCCTCCAAGAAGCCCTGATCTTACCCCCTGCGATTTTTTCTTATGGGGGTATGTTAAGGATATGGTGTTTCGGCCACCTCTCCCAGCCACCATTGATGATTTGAAACGAGAAATAACAGCAGCTATCCAAACTGTTACGCCTGATATGCTACAGAGAGTGTGGAACGAGTTGGAGTATCGGGTTGATATTGCTCGAGTGTCTGGAGGGGGCCATATTGAACATCTCTGAACTTGTTTTTGAGTGAAAAAAAAAACCTTTTTTAATACTCTTTGTAATGATGTATAACAGAAGGTTATATTATGTTTCTTTCATTAAATACACATTTTTAAAGTTGTGGTATTCTTTTTGAATCACCCTGTATGTTATACCACGTTTCAAAAGTTTGACATGTTTTGTGTGCAATATTGTCTAAATGTTTTCTTGACATTTTTCCAGTCGTTCTGCTTCCGTCGTATTTGACACTTTAGCTTTATATATCACAGACATTTTAAATACATCTTCTCCTTTATTTCTGACAGCCACCCCCAACCATTCCAGTCGTTCCACATGTTAGCTCAACAACAACACGCCGGAAGCCTCTCTTCCAATGAATCTTCCCGAGATTAAAAGCTATCTGTCCTCTCCCCCGAGGACGCCGCTCAATCTTTAAGCCCACACGTGTTAAATACCTCAGTACGTACAACACATACCACTTCAGACTGTCTCCAATATTCATTATACAGGGCGATTGCGGCATTATCGAGTGCACTTTCGTGTGACATCGGCTTCAGGAATAGAGACGGTTTACTTGCATTTATTCCAGTTCCCCAATGCTTTTAGTATCATAGAATAATATTGTAATTTTATAGTTATTGACTATTCGCCGGACACTTTCATGCAGTTCTCTAGTTCTTCCTATCTTCAGCTAAACTATTTACATCTTCATTTCCCGTCGATAGTCCTGTTCGCCTACATGACTTTCACTGTCTTCATCACTTTTTTTTCGGACCAGTACTAAGATTATTGTTGCTGTAAAGCACAGCCGGTCTCGCTCTGACTTGTTATTTCAAATTTAAAATGCTCCAAGCTTCTTCTTCTTCTTTGTTTTTTCCACGTTCCACGTTTCACTTCCAAGAAATTGTGCACTCCAGAAAAAGGAAGGAGACTGAATTAATGAAAAACAGAGAAAAGTTAATATGGCGGTTACAATGCCTCATGTGTTCTACGTGCTGTAAATATCACTGGCGCCGGCCGGGGTGGCCGAGCGGTTCTCGGCGCTACAGTCTGGAACCGCGCGACTGCTACGATCGCAGGTTCGAATCCTGCCTCGGGCATGGGTGTGAGTGATGTCCTTAGGTTAGTTAGGTTTAAGTACTTCTAAGTTCTAGGGGACTGATGACCTTAGAAGTTAAGTTCCATAGTGCTCAGAGCCAATATCACTGCCATCAACCACGTCTGATCTCCCAACCTTACCATTTTGAAGACTGACGATTATTACTTGCCGTACAACACTTTCTAACATAAAGTACGTCGTTACTTTAAATTCGTAGTGTACAACTAAATTGTTTGCACCAGTTCTCTTACGTTTCTGGAACGCTCCAATCTTTTTGTCCCAGACTAGCATTTACTCTGCGTCATCAATTATTTGTAGCTTATGTTAGTCTCTGCCATCTGCTGCAGTCCCCATGTTCCTTCTTCTGGTAATTTTTAACATATTCCTCTACTGCCTGAGTGGGCGGAGAGCGTCATCACATCTTATCGGTGCAGTTAATTTTCAGTATCTTTCAGTAAAACCACACCTGAGACATCTACATCTAAATACATATTCCGCAAGCCACCGTACAGTGCGCGGCTGAGGGTACTCTATACCACTACTAATCTTTCCTGTTCTACACGAAAAAAACTAGGGAGAAACGAGTATCTATATGCCTCCGTGTGAGCCCTAATTTCTCTAACCTTACCTTCGTGTTTCTTCCGCGCAATGTACGCTGGTGTCCAAGATTAAAGCAACAAACAACTATTTCCCTGTTCTTTGTCTACATATTCAGGATATAATCATACAAACTGTCAACATACGTCTGTACGGTCGTGTTCTACACAGAAGATAGCATTCCGGTCGCCCAACAACCACGCCGACGATGACATCAGGGCACCTATCAAACGGGGTAGTTTTACGTCTATCGGACTCTCTGCGGTGGAGGGACACAGGAAAAATGGAAGTGGGACAGTCACAAATTGATGTGGCCCGGTGGCTTAACGTGAACCGTTCTGTTGTTTTTTGGATGTGGCGACAGTTCATAGAGACCGGAACTGTGTCCTGAAGACCAGAGCAGGGCCGACCACGTGTGACATCAGGAAGAGAGGACCGTTATTTGGCTGTAAGTGGAAGTTGGTACTCTGGCACCGCGCGCCGCGGAATGTGAATCCCCGCCAGACGTTATGGAGGTCGAAGATCCCTTGAGGTCTCTGCACCACCGCGCCGTAAGCTGTGGCGGCGCGCGCCTCCTGGCCTGCATGTAGTGTGACGGCGCCACAGTGGAACTGGTTCCAGCTGCCAATAGCGGCGCCCCCGATAGAGCATTTAAGAGCCGGCCTCTCGCTCAGCCAGCGAGCCTAATCGTTGCGTGACTCTCGACACATCGCCTCGACAATACAGCGTATTTATCGTACTTTGATCTCGTTAATCGTGGACGTCTTGGATTCGTTTGGTTGTTCTTTCCTCCGTTGCGTCTTGCGTGTTGTCGTCGTAAGGTCTTTCTCCATCGTCCGTCGTTGTTTCGTGTCCGTCCTTTCGGTTCGTTTGTTTGTGCACGGGCCGCTCTCCGTTTGGTCCCGCTGCGCTTTCTCGGCGGTCGCGGTCACAACAGGTTACAACAGGTACTATGTTAGTACTGCACGACAACTGGCATCTGACTTCGCAACGTCCACTGGACGTGTTGTTTCGAGGAAAACAGTGTACAGAAGACTTTGGCCCTTACTGCCGAAGACCTGCTGCATGAGTACCTCTAAGGCTTCTTCACAGAAGGGAACGTCTAGAGTGGAACCGTCAATATGCCACCTGGGCGGTCGAACAGTGAGCCAATGTTCTTTCCACAGATGAGTCCATATTTGACCCGGAGAGTGGTTCTTGAAGAATTCGCATCAGGAAGGAACGGGACCATGGGATCCGAACGTTGCGGAAAGAGACCTATATACAGGAGGGTCCCCACTGGTGTGAGCAGGGATTATGTTGACCAGTCGAACATGTCTTCGTGAACCTGTACGCTTGAATCGGCAAGGTTTAACTGCTGTCAGGCATCGTGACGAGATCTTGAAAATTCATGTGGGGTTGCAATTTGCTTGAAAATGCTATGAAACGACACGGCCATCTGGATGCACTTTTAATAAGTCTGCTTATGTCTTGACCACACTTTACTTTTCATCAACATTACGCTCTCAAAGGCATTGCTATTTCTGTCATATAAAAACATTAGATACATTTATCACGTCAACATTCTCGAACACGAGACAAGTTTTCACTTTTGTTACGTCGTCTTTTATCTTCCTAAAATCACTCAACTTCGACACCTTGCCGTTGTTGTTGTTGGTGGTGGTGTTGTCTTCGGTCCTGAGACTGGTTTGATGCTGCTCTCCATGCTACCCTATCCTGTGCAAGCTTCTTCATCTCCCAGTACCTACTGCAACCTACATCCTTCTGAATGTGCTTGGTGTATTCATCTCTTGGTCTCCCTCTACGATTTTTACCCTCCCCGCATCCCTCCAATACTAAACTGGTCATCCCTTGATGCCTCAGAACATGTCCTACCAACCCATCCCTGCTTCTACTCAAGTTGTGCCACAAACTTCTCTTCTCCCCAATCCTATTCAATACCTCCTCATTATTTATATGATCTCTAATCTTCAGCATTCTTCTGTAGCACCACATTTAGAAAGCTTCTATTCTCTTCTTCTACAAACTATTTATCGTCCACGTTTCACTTAAATACATGGCTACGCTCCATACAAATACTCTCAGAAACGACTTCCTAACATTTAAATCAATACTCGATGTTAATAAATTTCTCTTGTTCAGAAACGCTTTCCTTGCCATTGCCAGTCTACATTTTATATCCTCTCTACTTCGACCATCATCAGTTATTTTGCTCCCCAAACAGCAAAACTCCTTTACTACTTTAAGTTTCTCATTTCCTAATCTAATTCCCTCAGCATCACCCGACTTAATTCGACTACATTCCATTTTCCTCGTTTTGCTTTTGTTGATGTTCATCTTATATCCTCCTTTCAAGACACTATCAATTCCGTTCAACTGCTCTTCCAAGTCCTTTGCTGTCTCTGACAGAATTACAATGTCGCCGGGGAACCTCAAAGTTTTTATTTCTTCTCCATGGATTTTAATACGTACTCCGAATTTTTCTTTTGTTTCCTTCACTGCTTGCTCAATATACAGATTGAATAGCATCGGGGAGAGTCTACAACCCTGTCTCACTACCTTCCCAACCACTGCTTCCCTTTCATGTCCCTGGACTCTTATAACTGCCATCTGGTTTCTGTACAAATTGTAAATACCCTTTCGCTCCCTGTATCTTACCCCTGCCACCTTCAGAATTTGAGAGAGAGTATTCCAGTCAACATTGTCAAAAGCTTTCTCTAAGTCTACAAATGCTAGAAACGTAGGTTTGCCCTTCCTTAATCTAGCTTCCAAGATAAGTCATAGGGTCAGTATTCCAATATTTCTACGGAATCCAAACTGATCTTCCCCAAGGTCGGGTTCTACCAGTTTTTCCATTCGTTTGTAAGGAATTCGCGTTAGTATTTTGCATCCGTGACTTATTAAACTGATGGTTCGGTAATTTTCACATCTGTCAACACCTGCTTTCTTTGGGATTGGAAGTATTATATTCTTCTTGAAGTCTGAGGGCATTTCGCCTGTCTCATACATCTTGCTCACCAGATGGTAGAGTTTTGTCAGGACTGGCTCTCCCAAGGCTGTCAGTAGTTCTAACGGAATGTTGTCTACTCCCGGGGCCTTGTTTCGACTTAGGTCTTTCGGTGCTCTGTCAAACTCTTCACGCAGTATCATATCACCCATTTCATCTTCATCTACATTCTCTTCCATTTCTATAATATTGTCGTTAAGAACATCGCCCTTGTATAGACCCTCTATATACTCCTTCCACCTTTCTGCTTTCCTTGCTTTGCTTAGAACTGGGTTTCCATCTGAGCTCTTAATATTCATACAAGTGGTTCTCCTTTCTCCATAGGTCTCTTTAATTTTCCTGTAGGCAGTATCTATCTTACCCCTAGCGAGATAAGCCTCTACATCCTTGCATTTGTCCTCTAGCCATCCCTGCTTAGCCATTTTGCACTTCCTGTCGATCTCATTTTTGAGACATTTGTATTCCTTTTTGCTTGCTGCATTTACTGCGTTTTTATATTTTCTCCTTTCATCAATTAAATTCAATATTTCTTCTGTTACCCAAGGATTTCAACTAGCCCTCGCCTTTTTACCTACTTGATCCTCTGCTGCCTTCACTACTTCATATCTGAAAGCTAACCATTCTTCTTCTACTGCATATCTTTCCCCCATTCCTGTCAATTGTTCCCTTATGCTCTCCCTGAAACTCTGTACAACCTCAGGTTTAGTCAGTTTATCCAGGTCTCATCTCCTTAAATTCCCACCTTTTTGAAACCTGGTTCCTAAATCTGTGTCTTACCATTATATAATCTATCTGAAACCTGTCAGTATTTCCAGGCTTCTTCAATGTATACAACCTTCTTTTATGATTCTTGAACAACGTGTTAGCTATGATTAAGTTATGCTCTGTGCAAAATTCTACCAGACGGCTTCTTCTTTCATTTCTTACCCCCAATCCATATTCACCTACTACGTTTCCTTCTCTACCTTTTCCTACTACTGAATTCCAGTCACCCATGACTATTAAATTTTCGTCTCACTTCACTATCTGAATAATTTCTTTTATTTCATTATACATTTCTTCAATTTCTTCGTCATCTGCAGAGCTAGTTGGCATATAAACTTGTACTACTGTAGTAGGTGTGGGCTTCTTGTCTATCGTGGCCACAATAATGCGTTCACTACGCTGTTTGTAGTAGCTTACCCGCACTCCTATTTTGTTATTCGTTATTAAACCGACTCTTGCGTACACCACAGTATTATCAGCAAACAACTGCAAATTGCTTCCCACCCTGTCTGCCAAGTCGTTTATGCACATAGTCCACGATCTAATTTTTTACAATGCTGTACACCAGATGTACACTTTCGGGAACTTCTTTCTCAAGCTATGTCCTACGTGTAATACTAACAGACTTCTTCCTTGTGAGAAATGTTGTCTCTACCCGCGCTTAATTGCGTTTTACGTTCTCCGTGCTTCGTACGTGATACTTTATTTTGCATATAAGGAAGCAAAATTTCTTCATTTCGTCAATTACAGGGCCCACGAATCTGATGCTAAGTGTGTAACAAATCCGATTTGTCCCACTCTTCAGTATTTTCACATTTATTTGGTTTATTCTCAATGGATACATTCATTCCATGTTCTGTGCACAGCAAATTAATCTTTTCATTCAACATGTCGTTCAGTTTTTCTTCACTTTCACAGAGTTCGTAGTACTACCGGCGAGTCTTATCATCGATATTCTTTCACCTTGAATTTCAATGTCTCTTGCAAACCTATTTACTTCATTTCTTCTTCCAAAAAAGCTTGAACACTACTGGTGAAAGCAGCAGACCCTTTAGAACATTTTAATTCGAGTACTTCGACCTCTGTCTCCGATCTCCAAAGTTTTTTCATAGCTCTAGTTTGTGCTGCATATTATCCGTCTTCCACTATATTCTGAGTATGCAGACATCTTGCTTCATTTTACACTGTCAAACGTTTTTCAAAGATAAATAAATCCTTTGAAAGCGTCTTCATTTTTCTTAAGGCCTGCCTCCATTATCGAGCATAGTGTCATAACGGCCTCTCTAGTGCTTTTAGCTTTCAAAAATGGTTCAAATGGCTCTGAGCACTATGGGACTCAACTGCTGTGGTCATTAGTCCCCTATAACTTAGAACTACTTAAACCTAACTAACCTAAGGACATCACACACATCCATGCCCGAGGCAGGATTCGAACCTGCGACCGTAGCAGTCGCACGGTTCCGGACTGCGCGCCTAGAACCGCGAGACCACCGCGGCCGGCTTTTAGCTTTCCTAAAGCCAAATTTGTCATCGTCTGACATATCTTTAGCTTTCATTTCCTTTCTTCTGTATTTAATTTTGCTCAAAAAATTGGCTGCATGAACTGCCAAGAAGATTGTGTGGTTGTTCTCACGTTTATCTGCCCTATCTCTCTTCGGGATTAGGTTGAGGATATTTTTCCGGAAGTTCGATGTTGCACTCTTTGTTCGGTCACAGATTTCCCACATCGACTTGATTCATCACGGTGTTGTCACTTCCCACAGTGACTGCCCGCCTTGTTTGTTCATAAGTCTTCCGAGGCCCTCTCACACTATCAAACCAAAACTGGACCTGCTTCTCCTTCTATCACATTCACTGATAACTACCCTCCGTACAGCCCTCACTCCCCCCCCCCACCTCTCCTCTACGTACACGTACCACCTAATCGTTCACTCCTCTGCTTATAAGAGAGAAGTTCCTTTATGTCTGATGACTTTGACGACTTTGAATTTTCGGGTAGTTTTTTTGACTTTTGTGTACGAAAAATTTGTTCTTCAGACAACAAATTCCTTTGATATTTTGTCTAATGTTTTCTGCAGCCATTTCGTTTTAGGTTCCTTTGACCTCACACAGCTTTCGTTCGTATCTTTCTTATTTTTGCTAAACATTTTTATGTTTCCTACGTTAATTGGTTAATTGAAGTATTTCGTTTGATACCAGTTGCTTCTTTGCACTGATTCTTCGCGTATCTGTATTTGTCTGTATCAGTTCTGTGATTACCGTTTTGCTGTTGCCCTTTCCTGTTCTATCTGTTGTGGTATTCACTAGCAGAGTAGTTATAACTTGAGAGAAATTCAGCTGGACATTATTATCGATCATTACTCCAGTAGTCCATTTTATTATTTACTGAAGCTTCGTAACGATTCTTTTAACCATCAGCCTAAAAAATTGTGGTCTGACATTGAGTCTGTTATCTTCCCCGAAGTACGCTTTACAATCCAACCTCTGAATTCTGAACATTTGTGTTACCATATTGAATGAATGATACTTTAATAACTACCAGAGTCGATGTTAGATGTGTAGAAACATGAATTTCCATTGAAAAATAGTTGATATGATATTATGGTTCCAAATACGACGTTCTCCAGTTAGGAGATTATGTCAGATCCGTTTACGACCAGGCACTCGCCATGTGTATATGACCAGAGGGAGCTTTGCCTTCACCATGTAGTTGTCTTTTAACATCCGAAAATTATTCGAATTTTCTGTCACTTTCTTATCACTAACACATTTTTCCATACTTGAACAGCGGTAGGACAGCAGTGGTACGGTAATACAGAGTTTTCTTTACTTTGCTGCTTCTTCTGACAAACGGATTACGCAATACCTATAGTGTTCCAATGTTTCGAATCATGTGTGAGTACTACTATACAGGGGAGGGAGTTAAAACAAGACACCGCAAATAAATTTAGAATGAATAACTATATCGAGGTGCGGTTTTTGCCAAGTTATAATGGACAATATGACGAATTTCCTGACGTTCTCAAGTAATTTTTATCGTTTGTAATCATCGAACTATGACGCCGTCTCTATTCTTTTCTAATGGAAGTACACTCTTTTTCTGTGCCACGTGAAAGAAGCTTCCAAGAGAACATCAAGAATATAAAACATATGAGACTTAGTATCAAGATAACAGTGTCCCAAACCCCTGTTCTGCCGTCAGGAAAGGATGTTCCACAAACTTCTGCTCTATTATAACAAATATAAGCAAACACGTAACTCAGGTATGGTTCCTCTGTTTACATGTGCGCTTGAAGCCCGTCAGTGTGTGTTCTGCTGTTGTAGCTATCAGATAACTTGCTAGTAAAACTGTTGAGACATTCGTAATGTATACGAACGTCGAAAAAGTGAATATCGTTTAAGGTGAATATTGCCAAACTGTTGGAGAAGGGGTGCGGTTATATGCTGAAGAGTATCCAGATCGTACCAAGCACTCATGATTTGCTTTGGAAATATTATAAAAAAGTTCTAGCAGCTGGAAGTGTGGAGAGTAGAATATTCCAAGAAAGAAATAGAGCAGCTGATGAAACTAATACTTAAGCAGCATTAATGCACAATGCAAATGTCACTAAGGGGCGTCTCGGAAGTACGAGAGGGATCAACCAAACGAGTGTTCTGCGAACACCACATTCCATCGTCTTTCATCCTCTTCTCGTTTCGCTACTTCTACGGCTTCACTGTAAAGACTTCCAGAATTGGTTACAGTCCTCCGAATGTTATCTACGAAAAGTGCAAGTGATGCGGCATATCTGAAACGCCCCGCTGAACCCTCAGGACAGTACAAGTATTAGGAATTGCGGAAGGACGCCAGAATGAGCGGCTGTCAGTTACACTCCAAACATAACGCCTTATTTAGTTGTCCAAACATTCCAGCGCAACTTCTAAGCTTGACTATCAACAGAAAACGTCTTTAATTCTAAAACGGCTGAAGGCCCATGAATTAAATACAACTGCTATAAATATTTTTTTTTTGAGACAGAAGGCTCTAGGCTTTAACCTTAAATAGTATTTAAGCCCAAGCGATGTAAGACTTGAATAGTCTGATAGATTAAGTTTTTAAAAGCGGCTGATGGCCCATAAATTGAAGAAACCATAACTACAATAACCTTTCAATAGGCAGAAGTGCCAAGCTTTATGAACAATAAAAAAACCTTACTTACAAACGGCTGAAGGCCTTTGTTGAAGAAAACTGCAACCATTTTTCCAAGGCAGAAGGTCCAAAGCTTTTAACCTTAAATAGGATTAAAGCCCAAGCGATGTAAGACTTGGTAAGTAAGAATGCATAATTTTAAAGCGGCCGGATGCCCATCATTTCAAGAGCAACTACAATAAATTTTCAACAGGCAGAAGGCCCATAGCTTTATCTTTAAGAATGTAATACTTGATAAGTAAGAACCTTAAAACTTAAAGCGGATGAAGACCCATGATTTTAAAAAAACAATGCAATTACTATAAATTTTCAACAGGCATAAAGCCCATAGCTTTATCTTCCGACAGGTAATACTTGATAAGTCAAATCCTTAAAACTGAAAGCGGCTGAAGGCCGATGCTTTTAAAAACAATACAATAAATTTTCAACAGGCAGAAGGCCCAAGCTTTATCTTCACACAATGTAAGACTTGCCCAATATAGAAAGACTTTCGGCTGAAGGCCTTTGATTTTAAAAACACAATTACAAGCACACAAATTCCAACCATCGGCTATGAGCCATTAAAAATACACAATTAAATGCCAATGAAGAAGGCAGTATAAGCAACGGCGCTCAGAAGTTTCCAGGTGGCTCGGTCTGCCCTTGAAATCTTAGCGTTCGCTTCGGCGAGACAAGAAGTCGGCCCAATTATACTCGATCCGCCAGCAAGACAACCAAGAGACAGTCAGGGACCCACCGACAAGACGACTTGCTAGCCACCGAGCAGTATACGAGGATTCCAAAGCCAAACGTTACAGACACAGCCGCCCATACCCAAATATACATTAAGCTGTCAAAACTGCACAAAATGTTGGACAGCGACAACAGGTGAGGAAAGGACACTGCCTGAATATACGTCAGCGACCATGGCAGGTAACCGGAACACTAACGGCCTAAAGGCAGAAAATTCCGCTGGTGCACTAGAATTTCAAATCGACAAATATACGAGGGCAGTTCAATAAGTAATGCAACACATTTTTTTCTCGGCCAATTTTGGTTGAAAAAGCCGGAAATTTCTTGTGGAATATTTTCAAACATTCCCGCTTCGTCTCGTATAGTTTCATTGACTTCCGACAGGTGGCAGCGCTGTACGGAGCTGTTAAAATGGCGTCTGTAACAGATGTGCGTTGCAAACAACGGGCAGTGATCGAGTTTCTTTTGGCGGAAAACCAGGGCATCTCAGATATTCATAGGCGCTTGCAGAATGTCTACGGTGATCTGGCAGTGGACAAAAGCACGGTGAGTCGTTGGGCAAAGCGTGTGTCATCATCGCCGCAAGGTCAAGCAAGACTGTCTGATCTCCCGCGTGCAGGCCGGCCGTGCACAGCTTTGACTCCTGCAATGGCGGAGCGTGCGAACACACTCGTTCGAGATGATCGACAGATCACCATCAAACAACTCAGTGCTCAACTTGACATCTCTGTTGGTAGTGCTGTCACAATTGTTCACCAGTTGGGATATTCAAAGGTTTGTTCCCGCTGGGTCCCTCGTTGTCTAACCGAACACCATAAAGAGCAAAGGAGAACCATCTGTGCGGAATTGCTCGCTCGTCATGTGGCTGAGGGTGACAATTTCTTGTCAAAGATTGTTACAGGCGATGAAACATGGGTTCATCACTTCGAACCTGAAACAAAACGGCAATCAATGGAGTGGCGCCACACCCACTCCCCTACCAAGAAAAAGTTTAAAGCCATTCCCTCAGCTGGTAAAGTCATGGTTACAGTCTTCTGGGACGCTGAAGGGGTTATTCTGTTCGATGTCCTTCCCCATGGTCAAACGATCAACTCTGAAGTGTATTGTGCTACTCTTCAGAAATTGAAGAAACGTCTTCAGCGTGTTCGTAGGCACAAAAATCAGAACGAACTTCTCCTTCTTCATGACAACGCAAGACCGCACACAAGTCTTCGCACCCGAGAGGAGCTCACAAAATTTCAGTGGACTGTTCTTCCTCATGCACCCTACAGCCCCGATCTCGCACCGTCGGATTTCCATATGTTTGGCCCAATGAAGGACGCAATCCGTGGGACGCACTACGCGGATGATGAAGAAGTTATTGATGCAGTACGACGTTGGCTCCGACATCGACCAGTGGAATGGTGCCGTGCAGGCATACAGGCCCTCATTTCAAGGTGGCGTAAGGCCGTAGCATTGAATGGAGATTACGTTGAAAAATAGTGTTGTGTAGCTAAAAGATTGGGGAATAACCTGGTGTATTTCAATGCTGAATAAAACAACCCCTGTTTCAGACAAAAATGTGTTGCGTTACTTATTGAACTGCCCTCGTAGTTAATTCCACCACACGGCGGCTATATCTTCACCAACTCGAACAATCGCTGTTGCTCCCAGGAATACCAACAACAGCGAACCACCAACCAACGGGACAACGTGAACAGACGTGGCTTCGGTAATTAAATCACCACTCAACTTTGATGTCCTGGGTCGGTGAGCCATGAACCTCTCAGCGCTCGGAACAGCCTCCACACGCTCCGACACTGCGTAGAGACCGCATGCGGGCCCGGCCGACTGCTCCGCGCGGAGACGCTTGCTGATCCGTTCCAACCGACCGACTCACTGACAGTACGCCGACAACATTTGAAACAAGTTTTCAGTGGAAATGACACCAACTACACACACAGTTTGACAAACACTTGCACGAAGGCTTGAACGACACTCAGCAGTGGCTGTGCAATCACGAAGACAAATCGGGAATCGATAAACACACACAGCCAACACATAAACGATCAGCGAGCCAATTCGCGTCGTCCAGTGGGACGACCGACCGCCGATCCACAAAGACCGTCCCCAGCTCAAATGATGCGTGGCGGCAACGGTCGGGCGATCCATGGACATCCAGGCCTCACTGCTGCTCGAACCTGACTGAACTAGTGCTGTGTTCGAACTCCGCGACTGGCATGTCCGAACTGCCCACCTGGCACGTTCCAACCCACTCCACGACAGACGACAACCGGGAAGTAATAGCAATGCAGCAAACATAACACGCGAGGGCTGTATCGATAGGAGCTGCTGCTGCCACTGACGGGCAGACAAAGCAGCAACTCAGTGACAAAATAAATGGAAACTAGCATAACGAGGTGGCAACACGAAAAAACAGGATGCAAAATACAAAGAAGTGGATAAACAATACTCTCGGTCTGTCATCGTCTGGTGTGAGGTCTTCGATACCCTCATCATTGGTCCGTGTTTTATTAGTGGGAATCTAAACACAATCAAGTGTCTCGAGTTCCTAAGCGATTCTGTTCCCGCAGTTATTTGGAGACTTCCCACTGGGCATAAAGCGTTGAGTTAGGTACCAAACTGACGGAAGCCCCTTCCATTCCGCACGTAGGACAGATCCTCTTAAGGGAATATTCCTTACTTCTACACTTTTATCTGCAGCAGAAATTAAAACAAAAGGTCCATTAGGAAACACCGACGACTCCCGCTGATATGAAATGTCTTATAACATGGACCTGAGCTGTCATTAACTCCACGTGGAATTCAACGTGGCAATGAACACATGAAACAGACCTGAGTTTCGTGTTTGTTACAGGGCAGCCTTTTGTGGAACGTCTTCTCGTGACAGCGGGGCAGACGTTTGCGGCGCTGTTATCTTGATACTATTTGATCAAGTCCAGTCCTCGTCATGTCGTTGTAGTTCGCTTACAAGCTTTTTTCATATGCCATACTTAAAAGTACATAGTTTCATCACAAAAAACAACGCCATGATCGTGATTCGGCTACTATAAATGGTAAAAATTATTTTAGAAAGTCAAGAGATTCGCCATATTGTCCTCTATAAGATGGAAAAAACCGAACCTCGAAATATTTACTCATTTTGTACACATTTCGGGTGACCCGTCTTATCTGCCTCACCCTGTGTACTTCCAGTGCACATTTACAGTCTTGTAAAACAGAAAGTTAATAGCATATGTCAGAGTGTAGCCTCGCCAGTAAATTAATAACTCTGAAATAATTATTGTCTACCTCTTCTATACCTATGGCAGCAATTTTTTTGGATCTCCGGGTTTGACATCAGGGGCTACGTGAACCTACAACCCACACTACATAAGCAGGGAAGATGCAACCTGATGCTTCATTATCAGTCACTCAAACTCCTTTGAAACTGATTTTCTGTTTTCTTTCGGACCATTTCCCATCCGATTTTATTCCTACGTTTCGTATGGTTTCCATCCAAGTGTTCTAGGTTTGTACCATGAAGATGTTATCTCTTTTAATTTTATCCAATTTATGTACCGGGTGATCAAAAAGTCAGTATAAATTTGAAAATTCAATAAATCACGGAATAATGTAGATAGAGAGGTACAAATTGACACACATGCTTGGAATGACATGGGATTTTATTAGAACTCAAAAAATACATAATTTCAAACAAAGTCCGACAGATTGGCTTTATCTGATCAGAATAGCAATAATTAGCATAACAAAGTAAGACAAAGCAAAGATGATGTTCTTTACAGGAAATGCTCAATATGTCCACCATCATTCCTCAACAATAGCTGTGGTCGAGGAATAATGTTGTGAACAGCCCTGTAAAGCATGTCCGGAGTTAAGGTGAGGCATTGGCGTCGGATGTTGTCTTTCAGCATCCATAGAGATGTCGGTCGATCACGATACACTTGCGATTTCAGGTAACCCCAAAGCCAATAATCGCACCGACTGATGTCTGGGGACCTGGGAGGCCAAGCATGACGAAAGTGGCGGCTGAGCACACGATCATCACCAAACGACGCGCGCAAGAGATCTTTCACGCGTCTAGCAATACTTTGGGTTTTTTTTGTTCTAATAAAACCCCATGTTATTCCAAGCATGGTCAATTTTTACCTCTCTATCTACATTATTCCGTGGTTTATTAAGTTTTCAAATTTATACTGACTTCTTGATCACCCGGTACTTTCCAATGATTAGAGATAGAATGATACGAAAAAGGCAGCGGAAGAACGGGAATAATCTTAGATTAAATGGTATACAGACCAATCACATAGTGATTTCCTCATGGGAGTTCTGCAATCAGGTGCCCCTGAGGGACGTTTTGGTGAATTTTTATTGCATTTACATATTGGTATTGAGTCACAGGTAACGGATTGGCCTGCAAGGGTCGCCGTGACAGGATTTTTGTCGCAAGTTTTATGATTTTTATTTTTTATTGATTTCCATACTTCTACCTACAAGTATTGCATCCAAGGTATCAGTCTTGGCTCACAGGTGATAATTTTTCTCAAATTCGATACTTTCGTCTGCTACTGCTAATTCAATGCATACGTAAGTGTCCCATTACTACAACCTACTGATACTGCACATAAGGTGCAAACACGAATGTAGGTACATTTGCGGGCACTCGACCTCCTTAGAACACCCTTCTCTCTGCTTTCCCTCTCGCTCTCTGTCATCCACCCTGCTCTCTGCTTTCCCTCTCGCTCTCTGTCATCTGTTCCGCTCATTTCTCTAGTGGTCCCGTACTTCGGCTGCGGGCTGCATAATTGGTGTCTCTGCTCACTCCAACAGTCAGTTACTTGCCATGCATAGGCCGTAGTCGTTTACGTAACATTTACTCTTTCCCAAGTATTACGTAAATGCCCCACAGCATCGCGCTCCCAGGGGCGACAGATTCACTCCCAAGCATTGGAGAAGTTGTTTTTCTCATGTTCGCATCTTATCACGCATGTCTTGATCTTGACGTATCCCTCATACCTCCCATGTTTGATCGTCAATGGTTGTATTTATGCTTTCCTAAACGCCTGACATTATCGAGGTCAATTTTACCTTTTATGGACGCCTCTGCACATTTGTTATTGCTTTTAACATGGTATATAAGCCACTACTTCCCACCCACCTAGACCTTCACCGACTCTTCTCAAGTGCCTCGTTACACTCAAGACCCGATGTTTGACTGCTATCAGCACGAATACTACGTTCCTCAGCACCCCTCTAGTATTCAAAAATTTTGGAAACTATGATATTCTGTTTGCTGAGAAGGTGATTAACTCATTGCAGGGTATTATTTTTTTTATTTTTTACACAATCACTTCCTTTTACGATGCACCCATAACCGATTTCAGTCTTAAAAGGCCATCTTCAGATGCTACAATAGAGAATAGAAAAGCTTAAATGAAGACCTGAAACAAATACAATTATTTTCACTTCGTCTACTTGTGAGTTTAGTAAAGTGCTATCAACCCTTTGCAAGACACGTGTTTTTCTTGTGTATGGTGAAACGCTGGTCCTTCTTGGTCTATCTTCCCAATTCATGCGAATTCTGTTGTTCTGATTCTCCAAAATGAGACAGTCTTAACTTTTAAATTTACAACTTAAACCTAAGGTACTAAAAGAACATTTTCATGGGTGCTTCTTCCAACATTTTTATTAATAATTTGTTTCAACAAAATTATGTGAAAACAGTTCTAAACGTTCGTAACTTTTCTTGAATAATAATGAAAGTAAAAAAAAAAAACCTTCTTACCTCTGAATAATCAGGGAAAAACAAGCTTCATTTCTTTGAGTGTAACATCCTTATTTCTGCAATGAGCGTAGCACATGACATAAAAGACTAGGTACGTGAGCATAAAAAAGGACTCCAAAATGAACGAAGTTGTACTTTCTACATTAAAGTGTTTTTTTTCTGCTAAGTCTTCCAGAATCAGAAAATCAAACTAGGACATTAGAAGACATTTAGGCACAACATACATAGCTAGAAGGTAATTGTTGATTATTATCAGTCACCTAGCGGTTGTAGTTAACAAGAAATTTTCATCACTAAACTTAATACAGATTGACAACGACGATGCAGTATAAAATCTTACTAATCCAAAGTAGAAAATACCATGAAAATAGAAAATAATGATCCGTACATTTCAGACTGGACGTCATACATCATTATCTACCTCAGTCACCTAACTACTTTTTTAAGGCAAAAAGTGCACATTTTCCTTGAATATTGCGCACAAACATGCACTCGGAAATCGACAGATTTATTAGCTGTCTTCCTTCGCTGGGGGCAAAGATGACAGTGTTTTCTTTTCACCAGGTTATCATTCTTCAGAATGGTTGAGGCAGGAATCTCAGTTTTTAGAATTTTCGTATCCAAGATCTGACATCATCATTCACTGAATGGTTTGCTAGCCTTGTTGTCATGGGTGGTCCTACAATCTGAATACCGAATGTCTAACTAAAACTGCGTTTTTGTTCCACTGGGTTAGCGACAATGCTTTCGTGAACAATATAACTTTTTACCCTGGCGATGTTTAGTATTCCACTAAATACACAAAGAGGTCATTCCTCACCTTTTTGCTGTGTTCAGTAGATAGCACATTTGTGTCCCAATCCATCGACGTCTCCTTTGGTAGCACTGTAAAAAGTTTCATTTCGGTTTCATCATTCTCATCAATTCGTTTAGAGTGGTTTATAGAGGATATAATGTTAACTCAGAGGGTAGATCCTCTCCATCGAGCTAAATCAGTTGTAACCTGTCACATTTCGATTTCTGCCCTGAAATGGGACTGTTACCGTGAGCAAAGCCTGAGGTGGGACCTGTATTTTATTTTCAGTTTGTATAAAGGTTTTGCCACCCGATTCTTCTCCAGTGTACATATTGGAACTGAACGTGTAGCTGGTACGAGCATCAACCAATTTCAACAATTTCACGTCGTACTTTCCTGGCTTGTTTGGCATATATACACGGAATCTGTTTAACCCCTGAAAGGAAGCAGAATTTCATCCACAGTGGTTCGATCACTGACTACATACATCTCCTAACAGTGTGCCACGAACGTAGAATTAATTTCAGAAACTGGAGCATCAGGGTCACTCCTATGTATCTCTTCTCTTATAGCAAGGTCATCAAACAAAAGTGCTTCATTTGCAGCTACGGAGCGGCGAAAAGGCATGGCAGCCCGAAAAATAGGACGCCCTTTACAGCCGGCGGAGAAGAATGACTGACAGTTTTCATGATTAGATTTGTGTGTTGATGTTAGTACCAATAGCCCGATGAAGGCCTCCAGTTCGTCCTTTGCTATATCTTAGTAGTTCCTTGTGTTGAAATTAACTGACGCGTGACTTGGTTTGATTCATACACTCCTGGAAATGGAAAAAAGAACACATTGACACCGGTGTGTCAGACCCACCATACTTGCTCCGGACACTGCGAGAGGGCTGTACAAGCAATGATCACACGCACGGCACAGCGGACACACCAGTACCCGCGGTGTTGGCCGTCGAATGGCGCTAGCTGCGCAGCATTTGTGCACCGCCGCCGTCAGTGTCAGCCAGTTTGCCGTGGCATACGGAGCTCCATCGCAGTCTTTAACACTGGTAGCATGCCGCGACAGCGTGGACGTGAACCGTATGTGCAGTTGACGGACTTTGAGCGAGGGCGTATAGTGGGCATGCGGGAGGCCGGGTGGACGTACCGCCGAATTGCTCAACACGTGGGGCGTGAGGTCTCCACAGTACATCGATGTTGTCGCCAGTGGTCGGCGGAAGGTGCACGTGCCCGTCGACCTGGGACCGGACCGCAGCGACGCACGGATGCACGCCAAGACCGTAGGATCCTACGCAGTGCCGTAGGGGACCGCACCGCCACTTCCCAGCAAATTAGGGACACTGTTGCTCCTGGGGTATCGGCGAGGACCATTCGCAACCGTCTCCATGAAGCTGGGCTACGGTCCCGCACACCGTTAGGCCGTCTTCCGCTCACACCCCAACATCGTGCAGCCCACCTCCAGTGGTGTCGCGACAAGCGTGAATGGAGGGACGAATGGAGACGTGTCGTCTTCAGCGATGAGAGTCGCTTCTGCCTTGGTGCCAATGATGGTCGTATGCGTGTTTGGCGCCGTGCAGGTGAGCGCCACAATCAGGACTGCATACGACCGAGGCACACAGGGCCAACACCCGGCATCATGGTGTGGGGAGCGATCTCCTACACTGGCCGTACACCACTGGTGATCGTCGAGGGGACACTGAATAGTGCACGGTACATCCAAACCGTCATCGAACCCATCGTTCTACCATTCCTAGACCGGCAAGGGAACTTGCTGTTCCAACAGGACAATGCACGTCCGCATGTATCCCGTACCACCCAACGTGCTCTAGAAGGTGTAAGTCAACTACCCTGGCCAGCAAGATCTCCGGATCTGTCCCCCATTGAGCATGTTTGGGACTGGATGAAGCGTCGTCTCACGCGGTCTGCACGTCCAGCACGAACGCTGGTCCAACTGAGGCGCCAGGTGGAAATGGCATCGCAAGCCGTTCCACAGGACTACATCCAGCATCTCTACGATCGTCTCCATGGGAGAATAGCAGCCTGCATTGCTGCGAAAGGTGGATATACACTGTACTAGTGCCGACATTGTGCATGCTCTGTTGTCTGTGTCTATCTGCCTGTGGTTCTGTCAGTGTGATCATGTGATGTATCTGACCCCAGGAATGTGTCAATAAAGTTTCCCCTTCCTGGGACAATGAATCACGGTGTTCTTATTTCCATTTCCAGGAGTGTATGTAGTGCAGTGAATCGCCAAGTCTGTTCCATTATCTCTTCACACGTCCAATGCAGAAGGTTCATTGTCCCTAGCAGTGCAGTGCAGACCTGGTACCTTGCATCTCAAAATATTGTGAGCAAGAGCTCTCCCTTTCCTTTCTGGCTTTGCGGTTTTCCATTCCTTTCCAATTTTAGCTATTTTAGCTATATACATTTTGTCGTGAACCGCATTACCACCAGTAGTTGATTCGTCGTCGGATTTCTCTTCGTTTTCGTCATAAGATGTGTCTGTTTCAACATAATTATAATTTGGGGAATAATCTGGGTCCTCATCTGTATCGTCTATGTCTGAACCTAAGTGTCCGGTTACCTTCCATTCGGAAAGTGGGTACACTCAGCGACTGTTATGTGACTTATAAATTATAGAGTGCAGTAATCAGTCGTCCTTCTTTTAGATTTTATTACGCAAATCCAGATTTCGGCTAGTAGCTAGCCAATCTCAGTGCACTATTTTCTATTGTCAATGCATGTAAGGCCCTGTTTCTGGCGTCAGTCACAGTTCTTTGAATACTGTTCTTTATATGAATCTAACTATTCCATTGCAGCGGGAGGACATAATGCCACGTGTTGATTCTCGTAGTCGTCTTCATGAAGCATAATTCTATTATTGTCACTGTCATCCAAGGGTACAGTGAGTATTGCCAAAATGCTTTCGTCAAAATGTGATTAATCCACTCGAAATATTTTCCTCGTTGGATCATTTTAGATGGTTGATCCATCTGCACAAAATACCGTAACAATCCCTTACTACTCGTGTAAATTTATTTGGTGGCACGTCGGTCCAAGTAGCCGGGGTAACATGTGGACCAAAATGACACATAGTGTTATAAGGAAGAACAAAGTTCTACCTTACCTTGAAGCAGCTGTGGCTGCAACCACTAAACGATTAACTGAAACGTATTATAATGGCGCCCCAGGCTCTGAGGACCTCCAGTCTTGACAACAGAACCCCTTCAACTTTCCGTATGGGTCACAAAGGCCTATGTGTCATGCAAAGGCGTAATGCTCATATGGTTCAAGTATATGGGTGGCATTTGATGAACAAGTGTTCATGCATCATATAAACATAAAATCAGAAATTAGAGAATTACATACAACAAAGTGTATTTTTCCATTCGTCTTCTATAAGGCATTCTTCAACTGTAAAAACCACTAAATATTGCAATTATTGGAATAATATTTCAACCAGTTTTTCGTGAAATGTGAAAGGAAAACAGTAAAATCTATTTAGAACAAAGTGAAATCTTCACAATAGAAGAGTCACAGTAGCCATCCTTAATGGTATATTTCCCACGGCGCTGCACTTCAGGCTGCCAGATGTTTACGCCATTGCACATAAGCTTAGGAGAGACTACAAAGAATGGACGACTAGGAAATTTTCCTGTTGCAACTCGCTGTCACTCCTCTTCCTGCTGCGAGGTGTTTACGTGTGCTGGGTGGATGTTAGGAAGCGCAGACAGTGCGGCACTCGTTCACAAGGAGGACCATGATTGGCTGCAGCAAATGTGCGGGAAGCAGCGAGTACCACAGCTAAGCAAATCGTCGTAAATATTTAAATATGCATTAGTTGCAAAGTAATTTTGTTCATTGAGGAGTTTATTCGGTTCTTTTCGTTACTGTGGCGTAAATCTCCAGTTCTCAAAAATGGTTCAAATGGCTGTGAACACTATGGACTTAACTTCTGAGGTCATCAGTCCCCTAGAACTTAGAACTATTTATACCTAACTAACCTAACTACATCACATACATCCATGCCCGAGGCAGGATTCGAACCTGCGACCGTAGCGGTCGCGCGGTTCCAGTCTGTAGCGCCTAGAACCGCTCGGCCACCCCGGCCGGCTCTCCAGTTCTTCTAAAATGTCTAGCGTCTACTTTTTTCAACAATTTCACATGTATAACTGACAGAATTACTCGAAGTGATGGTACTTTTAGGTGCTTTTGCACAAAAAACAACGTCTCATGCATCATCGATGATGGAATTTTGTCAACATCTTCATACTTTTTTAAGTCTACGTAGCCGTTGAAATTGAGTGCTACAGATGCTTTTAATGGCTTAATCCTTCAACGACAGTGACGGTGTTTGTACTGCCGACAGATTTACATTAAGTGTGTGGTAAATATAGCCCATTAGGTAAGGTAATGCTAAGGAATAGTTCGAGTGAATAGTATGGTAAACCGTAGGACTGATAAATGTTTGGACGTGCCGTCTCGCTTCAGCACACTGACTTGGACTATATAAATGAATTTTTAATAGCTCTAATTGACAATCTGCATGAAGCACAAGTGGCAGTGAACTTCTCCATCAGTGTCACCTCACTGTGAGTGCTTCAGCTCTTATGCAAGTCTTGATTGCATGTTTATCGAAAATTAATACTAGTGATTACAGCCATATTTTAGTATTATTTATGTTCAAAAAATGTTCAAATGTGTGTGAAATCTTATGGGACTTAACTGTTAAGGTCATCAGTCCTTAACCTTACACACTACTTAACCTAAATTATCCTAAGGACAAACACACATACCCATGCCCGAGGGAGGAATCGAACCTCCGCCGGAACCAGCTGCACAGTCCATGACTGCAGCGCCACAGACCGCTCGGCTAATCCCGCGCGGCCAGTATTGTTTATAGTAGTGGTTTCGTCTCAACTTCAAGTCGTTTTCAGCTATATTTTTATGCTCTGGACAGAACGGCCTAAGTAAGGATGGAAGGACCCATCCTCGGTTGGAGTAAAATCATTAAGACGCAGTTTTGCAAAGCACTCAGGAAGCGTAAATCAAACGTAAGTGAGCTTGTTAGATATCTCTCGTCTGTTGATATTTCGTTACTTATACACTACTGGCCATTAAAATTGCTACACCACGAAGAAGACGCGCTACAGACGCGAAATTTAACCGACAGGAAGACGATGCTGTGATATGCAAATGATTAGCGTATCAGAGCATTCACACAAGGTTGGCGCCGGTGGCGACACCTACAACGTGCTGACATCAGGAAAGTTTCCAACCGATTTCTCATACACAAACAGCAGTTACCGGCGTTGCCTGGTGGAACGTTGTTGTGATGCCTCGTGTAAGGAGGAGAAATGCGGACCATCACGTTTCCGACTTTGATAACGGTCGGATTGTAGCCTATCGCGATTGCGGTTTATCGTATCGCGATATTACTGCTCGCGTTAGTCGAGATCCAATGACTGTTAGCAGAATATGGAATCGCTGGGTTCAGGAAGATAATTCGGAACGTCGTGCTGGATCCCAACGGCCTCGTATCACTAGCAGTCGAGATGACAGGCATCTTATCCGCATGGCGGTAACGGATCGTGTAGTCACGTCTCGATCGCTGTCAACAGATGGGGACATTTGCAAGACAACAACCATCTGCACGAACAGTTCGATGACGTCTGCAGCACCATGGACTATCAGCTCGGAGACCATGTCTGCTGTTACCCTTAAGGCTGCATCACAGACAGGAGAGCCTGCGGTGGTGTACTCAACGACGAACCTGGGTGCACGAATGGCAAAACGTCATTTTTTTCGGATGAATCGAGGTTCTGTTTACAGCATCATGATGGTCGCATCCGTGTTTGGCGACATCGCGGAGAACGCATATTTGAAGCGTGTATTCGTCATCGCCATACTGGTGCATCACCTGGCGTGATGGTATGGGGTGCCATTGGTTACACGTCTCGGTCACCTCTTGTTCGCACTGACGGCACTTTGAACAGTGGAATTTACATTTCAGATGTGTTACGACCCGTGGCTCTATCTCCCATTCGATCCTTGCGAAACCCTACATTTCAACAGGATAATGCACGACCGCATGTTGCAGGTCGGTACTGGCCTTTCTGGATACATAAAATGTTTGACTGCTGCCCTGGCCAGCGCATTCTCCAGATCTCTCACCAATTGAAAGCGTGTGGTCAATGGTGGCCGAGCAACTGGCTCGTCACAATACGCCAGTCACTACTCTTGATGAACTGTGTGTTGTGTGATGTCCTTAGGTTAGTTAGGTTTAAGTAGTTCTAAGTTCTAGGAGACTGATGACCATAGATGTTAAGTCCCATAGTGCTCGGAGCCATTTTTGATGAACTGTGGTATTGTGTTGAAGCTGCATGGGCAGCTGTACCTGTACACGCAAAGCCCAGGCGTATCAAGGCCGCTATTACGGCCAGAGGTTGTTGTTCTGGGTACTGATTTCTCAGGATCTATGCACCCAAATTGTGTGAAAATGTAATCACATGTCAGTTCTAGTATAATATATTTGTCCAATGAATACCCGTTTATCATCTGCATTTCTTCTTGGTGCAGCAATTATAATGGTCAGTAGTGTATGTCATGGCAAATCAAGTAGCCAATTTGCATAATAGACTACAATGATCATAACGCTTGTAATGTGGCCCTTTTTCTCTGAAACTGTCCGCTAACGTAGTTCAGATGTTGATATCCAAATTTTCTTGATCGAGTAGCCATCCAGTTAAACTTCTCTTCAACTGCAGATCTGGGTTCGCATTGCCAGTGGCTGTTTTCCCTTATCTGTATTCTTTACCTTCCCTCTCTTCTATGGTCGATGTTTCGAGGAGTTGGAAGCGTACAGGCTGGCTGCACGAGATACCAACCCGTTAAAAACGAGTTGGCTATCTTAAAAATGTTGAACCCTACGCAGAGTTCCAGCTTAAGGTAGTCAGACTAGCATTCGCCTTTGTTCTAGCCCCTCACCTTACTGTCAAGGTGGAGCACGGAATGTCCTTTCTGTCGAAAGAAACATTGAATGCTTCACAGGAGGCTGTTAGCAAGATAAGAGATATCCTGCCAGGTTTCCCAGAGGCCGTTTCAATTTTCGTTAAGTAACCTGGGAATAACGTTTGGTTTAAACTCTTGGAATCCAGCTTTCTGATCCCGTCACGATGTTACTTTTCTTGGGGAGACTGCACATTTTCGCCCTGACTATGTGTGGAGCATTGGTTAGGCCCTCTTCAGAGTTGTGTTGTGGAGTGGAAGAGTGTTTCTGACTTCCTCGTCACGTCAGAGCACTATTGGTTCAACATACCAAAACTCCACAGGAGTAGGAGATTGTTTCACATCTTCATTTGAGTTTTTCTGGTCGACACTCGGCCTTTGCCACCACCGGCCAGCGAGTTCCTACTCTGAAGAAAAACAGCAGAGTTTCAGACCAGCCAGAGGAAGAAGACTTCGCTTTAGAACTGCATACTGACGACTTCATCTTAGTATTTTGCAGAAATAACGATAAGAGCGAGACCTCATTAGAGATTCCTGATGTGGCAAGCCTTGCTGCCACTAGAAGGTTGTTAAGCACTAAATACAAAAAGAGGGATGAAATCAGATTCACCACCCGCTGCTCGCTGCTGCAGCCGTCTGTCTCATCTTGCTCCACGTCTTTGTTAAGGTGGGCCATCGTCCACCCGTTGTTATCGTTCAGACGCCAAGTTGATTCTCTTCCTTCAGGAGCTAAATAAGCAGATTTAAAGTCACGTGTCCAGCTTGTTGCTCTCAATGCGCATTTTGGCAATCTTACCGTATTTACTCCTATCTTTCCGTGTGCTTGGCAGTCACTGGCAGTGTCCGCGAATTATTAACACAATGGTGTTTCTTCCTACGCACCCACCGGTGCCAATGTTATACTTTAGACTTATAACCCCTAGTCGTTTCCCTATAGTTCTTCTTAATAAATCAATGGATATTTTTCATATCAAAGACAATGAATCTAATTGTTATAGTGACCATTTGTTTCCACTCATACCTAGAAGATTGCTCCTTCCATTAACATATCTATATGAGGAATGTGGCACCCATTTGTTTCATACTAATTTGGGCACCCGGTTAACATTCGTTTAAATATGAAGTATCGGTTTTGCGCCAATATCCTTGTTTTAAATTGGTTTTGATGAATATTTGAGGTGGTTCTTCATTGTATTGCTCACCAGAGTTTGGTACTGTGCATCATAGGGGTATGTACCCAACCAGAACTGACACCCCACTTAAGATTTAGGTGAATCCTGGGCAGGATTAATTTCAGACATCCCGCAATCTTGTGAATCACGCAGTCAAATTTTCTTTTAACTGGTTTTAACGGAAAAATAGGACGACCAACCAATAATAATTGAACATCATCAAATCTAACTAGTTTTAAACGCAGGCACTTTTACTAATTTATTTAGTGAGCAAAAGTCTGTTGTTGTCCAGAGTTCGCGCCGTTGTACTTTTGGAGGAAATGTTTTGTGTGTTTATGCGTGTGATTAGGAATTTTACTGTGTTTTGTGACGTTTAGGACAGAATTTGGGCTATTTGGTGAAAAATATGCGATCTATGTGTCAGTATTTGATAATGCCAAGGTTATCCCGTGCTCATGCATGCAGTTAAGAAAGAATGGTCCCTGTAGTTAGGGGGAAACTAATGATTCGGGAAATGGTGAACCTGACGTGGAGGTAGATCGCGCTGATCAAATGTGGTAGATGGTCGGGAAAGTGAGGCTGAACACTCCTTAGGCACATACAGAGTACAGGACGTTGCGCAGAACAATGTAAAACGATCAGGATGTGAGGTTTCGTGTGAGGGTAATATGACGATTTCACAGGGAACGGATGATTCTGTAGCCGCTTCCCACGAAATTGAGAAACAAGATGTTGCCGATGGTGCCCCACACTCATCTCTACCACCAGAACTGGTAGGTACGCTTCGTGGAAACTTCCAACCCATAGCTGAATGTTTCAAGAAGGAGGACAATAGGGCCGACAAATTTTCGGAAAGACAGAAGAAAATTTTATGAATACAGGCGAGAACTTTACGAAGGCAGACGAGAAATATGAGTTGCGTTTTAAGAACATTTCAGATCAATTTAAGAAACACTGTGACCATCTGAAGCGATCAGAACAATAGTTCATCGATCATATGGAAGATGTGACGAACGAATGGCAAACCTAAATGAAAAGATCGAGGAAGACGTCAAAAAATCTGAAGAGAACTAAACAAGAATGAGATTTTCACTCTGCAGCGGAGTGTGCGCTGATATGAAACCTCCTGGCAGATTAAAATTGTGTGCCCGACCGAGACTCGAACTCGGGACCTTTGCCTTTCGCGGGCAAGTGCTCTACCATCTGAGCTACCGAAGCACGACTCACGCCCGGCCTCACAGCTTTACTTCTGCCAGTATCTCGTCTCCTACCTTCCAAACTTTACAGAAGCTCTCCTGCGAACCTTGCAGAACTAGCACTCCTGAAAGAAAGGATATTGCGGAGACATGGCTTAGCCACAGCCTGGGGGAGGTTTCCAGAATGAGATTTTCACTCTGCAGCGAGTTCGAGTCTCGGTCGGGCACACAATTTTAGTCTGCCAGGAAGTTTCATATCAGCGCACACTCCGCTGCAGAGTGAAAATCTCATTCTGGAAACCTCCCCCAGGCTGTGGCTAAGCCATGTCTCCGCAATATCCTTTCTTTCAGGAGTGCTAGTTCTGCAAGGTTCGCAGGAGAGCTTCTGTAAAGTTTGGAAGGTAGGAGACGAGATACTGGCAGAAGTAAAGCTGTGAGGCCGGGCGTGAGTCGTGCTCCGGTAGCTCAGATGATGCCGGCACGGTAGCTCAGCGTGTTCGGTCAGAGGGTTACGTGCCCTCTGTAATAAAAAAAAACTGAGTTAATTGATCATCAACGAACTTAAAACGGATGACTTACGACGTCCGCCCCGGGCAGACACAACGAACAAAAGCGAACGAAATTACATTGAAAAAAAAAAGATGGTAGATCACTTGCCCGCGAAAGGCAAACGTCCCGAGTTCGAGTCTCGGTCGGGCACACAATTTTAATCTGCCAGGAAGTTTCAGAACTAAACAAGTCATTGAGAGCATATGAGTAATGGCGAAAAAAAAAATCTGACGCAGTAACGCAACAAGTGAACGACGCAAGTATTGAACTCGAATTGCTAGAAACGAGATGAGATGAAACGGATGAACAGGTAGGTGGTGTTAATGGAAGGGGACACTCACGGAGGTAAGGTCACGGTTGTTCAAGAAGAAGTAATCCAGATTAAGAAACGTACTGAAATGCATGAGGTTACTGATGTTGAGACTGTTTCTGTACCTGATGAATATACAGTAAAGGTTAACCATGAACCAGTAGAAGTCGAGTTAATTAATGATTAATGATATGTGACTAGTGTTGTTACGTTGACAGAGGATCCAGAAAATAATGGCAAAGAAATGTATAATGAAGCAGACGAGGTTCTGTCTGCTGTAGATTTCAATTGGCTTATTTTATTAAGAGATGATCGAGAGATTAATAAACGAGAAAAAGTTAACGAAATAGATGAGATCGTGTGTGTCGTAAATTACCAGAATTGGAGATGGGCCCTGTAATGACTACGCAACGATGAGAACCATTTTTAGAGTTTGATGTAAGTTTTGCAAATGAGGTGATGGTTTACCAAGAGCAATTACTTATAATGTCATACGATCGTGGAGATGAGAGAAAGTTGATTGGTAATGAAAATTCGAAGAGCAGCAGCCTTTTTAGTGTACTGAGGAGTGCTTCCACATGCGTACGTTTTGTTTCAATTGTCGAATCGATACCAGATGCTGCGATACAATAGGTTATAACTATAAAAAGTTAGATTACAATTCTTACAGTGAGAACTTGTGAGTCTCATCATGTAACTGTAGAGCGTTGAGGCGAGATTAGCTGACGGCCGAGTGTCCGTCTTTGCTGTAGCATGAGATGGCAATGAAGGAACGTTCTTCGAAAATTAATAAGTTGTAGTAAGCACATGTTTAACACTGAGGTAGGTAAGATGAGTTTTGTACACCGAAAATGCGATAGGAGAAATCAGGAGGTATTTTACGCATTTGAAGCTCAGTAGGGGAGTTCTTGAGCGCTGAAAAATTAGTATGTGGCATGTAGTCTAAGCAGAATATGATTTGCTTGATAGTATGAAACGCGGTAAGAAAAACAGAAGGTATTTCGTGCACTGGAAGTGCAATAGGAGAGATTACTAGTTGTGAATCCTTTGGTATATAGACGTGTAGTAGCATGTACAAATAAGTATTTTTCTAAGGTGATGAGCCACCATAAAGAAACCGCAGTGAACGATGTTATAATACAGTTTTTGAATGATAAATTGTTATTGAGAACACGAAGTGTGTCACAGAAAAGTAGGTTTGTCAGTCGTAAGTTTCTCTGTGTGTTGTTCAAGATTTCGTACACAACACTAAGGATACGTGGGCTACAAAGTGGTGCGGCAACTGTCGTCGTAGCAGAGCTGAACAGGAGAGGAAATGATTAGCGGACAAGTTAATCACAGTAAACAGAATAAATACATGTATTTCTCCAAGCGAACGAAGACTCAGTACAGTTAATACAGCAAGAACCAGAGTCCAACTCAGAAGACTTTAGCCGTACTAAGCGCGGACTGTGATGTTGGAGCAGCGACTAGGCGGCGTCACGTGGCGAAGTGGCTCCGAGCACAAGTGGGCTGAGCGGATGCCACGAGCCGTCCACACTGACGCCCCAGACAAACTGGTATAGCATAAGTATTCAAATGCAGAGATTTGTAAAGAGGCAGAATATGGCGCTGCGGTCGGCAACGCCTATACAGGGGGGTCCATTGATAGTGACCGGGCCAAATATCGCACGAAATAAGCGTCAAAGGATAAAAACTACGAAGAAAGAAACTTCTCTATCTTGAAGGGCGAAACCAGATGGTGCTATGGTTGGCCCGCTAGATGGCGCTGCCATAAGTCAAACGGACATCAACAGCGTTTTTTTTTAAAACAGAAACCCCCATTTTTATTACATATTCGTGTAGTACGTAAAGAAATATGAATGTTTTAGTTGGACCACTTTTTACGCTTTCTGATAGATGGTGCTGTAATAGTCACAAACATATGGCTCACAATTTTAGACGAACAGTCGGTAACAGGTAGGTTTTTTGAATTAAAATACAGAACTTAGGTGCGTTTGAACATTTTATTTTGGTTGTTCCAATGTGATACATGTACCTTTGTGAACTTATCATTTCTGAGAACGTATGCTGTTACAGCGTGATTACCTGTAAATGCAATAAATGCTCAAAATGGTGTCCGTCCATCACAATGCATTTGGCAATACGTGTAACGTCATTCCTCTCAACAGCGAGTAGTTCGCCTTCCGTAATGTCCGCACATCAATTGACAATGCGCTGGCGCATGTTGTCAGGCGTTGTCGGTGGATCACGATAGCAAATATCCTTCAACTTTCTCCACAGACAGAAATCCAGGGACGTCAGATCCGGTGAACGTGCAGGTCATGGTATGGTGCTTCGGCGACCAATCCACCTGTCATGAAATATGGTATTCAATACCGCTTCAACCGCGCGCGAGCTATGTGCCGGACATCCATCATGTCAGAAGTACATCGCCATTCTGTCATGGAGTGAAACATCTTGTAGTAACATCAGTAGAACATTACGTAGGAAATCAGCATACACGGCACCATTTAGATTGCCATCGATAAAATGGGGGTCAATTATCATTCCTCCCATAATGCCGCACCATACATTACCCCGCCAAGATCGCTGACGTTCCTCTTGTCGCAGCCAATCGTCGATTTTGCGTTGCCCATTAGTGCATATTATGCCGGTTTACGTTACCGCTGTTGGTGAATGACGCTTCGTCGCTAAATAGAACGCGTGCAAAAAATCTGTCATCGTCCCGTAATTTCTCTTGTGCCCAGTGGCAGGACTGTACACGAGGTTCAAAGTCGTCGCCATGCAATTCCTGGTGTATAGAAATATGGTACGGGTTTAATCGATGTTGATGTAGCATTCTCAACACTGAGGTTTTTGAGATTCCCGATACTCGCATAATTTGTCTGCTACTGATTTACGGATTAGCCGCGAAAGCAGGTAAAAAACCTACTTGGGCATCATCATTTATTGCAGGTCGTGGTTGACGTTTCACATGAGGCTGAACACTTCCTGTTTCCTTAAATAATGTAACTAACCGGCGAACGGTCCGGACACTTGGATGATGTCGTCCACGATACCGAGCAGCATACATAGCACACGCCCGTTGGGCATTTTGATCACAATAGTTATACAGCATCACGTTATGGACCTTTTCCGTAATTGGTAAACGGTCCATTTTAACACGGGTAATGTATCACAAAGCAAACGCCGTCCGCACTGGCGGAATGTTGCGTGATACCACGTACTTATACATTTGCGACTATTTCAGCGCCATCTACCACTATTTCAGCACCATCTACCACAAAGCGAAAAAAGTGGTCCAGCTAAAACATTCATATTTCTACACTCCTGGAAATTGAAATAAGAACACCGTGAATTCATTGTCCCAGGAAGGGGAAACTTTATTGACACATTCCTGGGGTCTGATACATCACATGATCACACTGACAGGACCAAAGGCACATAGATACAGGCAACAGAGCATGCACAATGTCGGCACTAGTACAGTTTATATCCACCTTTCGCAGCAATGCAGGCTGCTATTCTCCCATGGAGACGATCGTAGAGATGCTGGATGTAGTCCTGTGGAACGGCTTACAATGCCATTTCCACCTGGCTCCTCAGTTGGACCAGCGTTCGTGCTGGACGTGCAGACCGCGTGAGACGACGCTTCATCCAGTCCCAAATATGCTCAATGGGGGACAGATCCGGAGATCTTGCTGGCCAGGGTAGTTGACTTACACCTTCTAGAGCACGTTGGGTGGCACGGGATACATGCGGACGTGCATTGTCCTGTTGGAACAGCAAGTTCCCTTGCCGGTCTAGGAATGGTAGAACGATGGGTTCGATGACGGTTTGGATGTACCGTGCACTATTCGGTGTCCCCTCGACGATCACCAGTGGTGTACGGCCAGTGTAGGAGATCGCTCCCCACACCATGATGCCGGGTGTTGGCCCTGTGTGCCTCGGTCGTATGCAGTCCTGATTGTGGCGCTCACCTGCACGGCGCCAAACACGCATACGACCATCATTGGCACCAAGGCAGAAGCGACTCTCATCGCTGAAGACGACACGTCTCCATTCGTCCCTCCATTCACGCCTGTCGCGACACCACTGGAGGCGGGCTGCACGATGTTGGGGCTTGAGCGGAAGACGGCCTAACGGTGTGCGGGACCGTAGCCCAGCTTCATGGAGACGGTTGCGAATGGTCCTCGCCGATACCCCAGGAGCAACAGTGTCCCTAATTTGCTGGGAAGTGGCGGTGCGGTCCCCTACGGCACTGCGTAGGATCCTACGGTCTTGGCGTGCATCCGTGCGTCGCTGCGGTCCGGTCCCAGGTCCCAGGTCGCCGACCACTGGCGACAACATCGATGTACTGTGGAGACCTCACGCCCCACGTGTTGAGCAATTCGGCGGTACGTCCACCCGGCCTCCCGCATGCCCACTATACGCCCTCGCTCAAAGTCCGTCAACTGCACATACGGTTCACGTCCACGCTGTCGCGGCATGCTACCAGTGTTAAAGACTGCGATGGAGCTCCGTATGCCACGGCAAACTGGCTGACACTGACGGCGGCGGTGCACAAATGCTGCGCAGCTAGCGCCATTCGACGGCCAACACCGCGGTTCCTGGTGTGTCCGCTGTGCCGTGCGTGTGATCATTGCTTGTACAGCCCTCTCGCAGTGTCCGGAGCAAGTATGGTGGGTCTGACACACCGGTGTCAATGTTTTCTTTTTTCCATTTCCAGGAGTGTATATGTACTACACGAATTTGTAATAAAATGGGGGTTCCTATTTAAAAAAACGCAATTCATATCCGTTTGACCTATGGCAGCGCCATCTAGCGGGCCAACCGTAGCGCCTTCTGGTTTCCCCCTTCAAGCTAGACTAGTTTCGTTCTTGTAGTTTTTTTTATTTGGTGTTTATTTCGTGAGATATTTGGCCCGGTCACTATCAATGTACCACCCTGTATAAGACAACAAGTATCGTGCACAGTTGTTAGATTGGTTATTGCTGGTACAATGACAGGTTATCAACATGTAAGTGAGTTTGAACGTGGTGTTACAGTCGGCGCACGAGCGATGGGACACAGAATCTCCGAGGTAGCGATGAAGTGGGAATTTCGCCGTACGGCCATTTCAAGAGTGTACCGTGAATATCAAGAATCCGGTAAACCATCAAAATCCGACGTCACTGCGGCCGGAAAAAGACCATGCAAGGACGGGAAATCTGGAAATTTGTGGTAAGTTCCTATGGGACCAAACTACAGAGGTCATCGGTCCCTAGGGTACACATTGTTTAATTTAACTTAAACTAACTTACGCTACGGACAACACACACGCCCATGCCCGAGGGAGGACTCCAATCTCCGGCGGGAGGAGCGGCGCAAACCGTGGCAAACCGTGGCAAGACGTCTGAGACTGCGCGGCTATCCCGCGTGGTCAAGAACGGGACCAGTGACGACTGAAGAGAATCGTTCAACGTGACAGAAGTGCAACCCTTCCACAAAGTGCTGCCGATTTCAAAGCAGGACCATCTAAAAGTGTCAGCGTGCGAACCATTTAACGAAACATCTTCGATATGGGCTTTCGGAGACGAAGGCCCACTCGTGTACTCTTGATGACTGCACGACGCAAAGCTTTACGCATCGACTGGGTCCGTCAGCACCGATGTTGGACTGTTGCTGACTGGAGACATGTTGGCTGGTCGGACGAGTCTCGTTTCAAATTGTATCGAGCAAATGGATGTGTACGGGTATGGAAACAACCTCATGAAGCCATGGACCCTGCATGTCAGCAGTGAACTGTTCAAGCTGGTGGGAACTCTGTAATGGGATTGGGACATGTACAGTCGGAGTGATATGGGGGTCTGATATATCTAGATGCGACTCTGACGGTGACACGTACGTAAGCATCCTGTCTGATTACATGCGTCCATTCATGTCCATTGCGCATTCCGACGGACTCTGGCAATTCCAGCAGGACAGAGTTGCTACAGACTGACTCGAGGAACACTCTTTTCAGTTTAAACACTTCCGCTGGCCACCAAACTCCCCTAACATGAACATTATTGAGCATATCTCGTCTGCCTTGCAACTTGCTTTTCAAAAGAGATCTCCACCGCCTCGTACAGCCCTTGAGGATTCATGGTGTCAGTTCCCTCCAGCACTAATTCAGACATTAGTCGAGTCCATGCCACGTCGTGTTGCGGCACTTCTGTGTTATCGCGGGGGTCCTACACAATATTAGGAAGGTGTACTAGTTTCTTTGGCTCTTCTTCTTCTTCTTCTTGCGTTACGGCCTCTGTAGGACCACGTGTAGCCCCTTCGTGGGCTGCATTCTCATCTTGTTCTCCTAGAACCTCTTCATTCTTTCTCTTCTTCTCTCCCGCTCTTCTTCCGAGATCTTCACTGTCCGTTTCTCCTGTCAGCTCCACTGGTGACACTCTAATCTTTTCCTGTATTCTTCTCTGTCATTGCTCTCCGGCATATTGGTCGGTGTATATTTGTTCCTCCAATTTTCCTTTCTTTCGACCTTGATCCCCAATTCCAACCAGTCCTTCCGGCGTTCCTGTCTTTCCCGTTGTCCTCTCTTCGTCATTCTGTCCATACTCATTCTAACTACATGCCTAGCAAACCTTTCCCTTTTGCGCCTGTTTTCTCCGGATATTGTTCTCATGTTCCGGTACAATTCTTCCCTAGGTCTCGCATCCATCTTTCTCCACCTCTTTTGGGACCTAGTATTTTTCTCAATATTTTTCTCTCTTCTTTCTTTAGTTGTTCTGCCCCATTTCTTCCTAGTGTCATCGTCTCAGCAGTGGAGCGTATAATTTGGTGCCAGAGAGCGCTCATAATGCAGAGCTGCTTTAGGTATGGCTCAGTAGACACAGAACGTTGGATCCACCAGATCACGCGCGACCACTATCGGTGTCAGGCGGAAACTTGCTTGTCAGGGGGAAACCTGCTATGCATTACCAACCTCGGTACAATACAGGGTGGTATCGATACGTGATACCACACTGTGTATTCTGTGGGCCACTCCGAGTCAGTAAAATTATCCACGTTAACGTTGTGTAAACTGAAACTATCAGGTGTCACCAACATATTTCTCACCAGAAGAATTTTGTTTAGTGGAATATTACCAGTTTGTAACTATGGGCGTGAGAATGAAAGGATAACAAGATGAGTGGCGTGAGGATGCTTCCCACTTGTGTTAGACCCTTTCAGGCAGTGTTACTTATAATCCGTCTTGATTGCAAACTTTTTATTCATATGACCGGTATCGGTTCATCTAGAACCATCTTCAGGAGTAACCCGTCCAAACCCAGCAACTTTCACATGCTGTGTCACATATTTTATGTGACACAGCATGTGAAAGTTGCTGGACGGGTTACTCCTGTAACCGAAATATCAGATCTGAAGATGGTTGTAGATGAACCGAAACCGGTCATGTGAATAAAAATTGTGCAATCAAGACGGATTATAAGTAACATTGTAAAATTCACTGATTGCTGCTATCCTATCAGACATTATGTCTGTTTTTGCTTTCAGGCAGTGTTGAAACAATAAAGGTAATGAATTCATTGGATGAGACACTGGATTTATTTGCACGATATGAAGTTATCGTCGTGTGTTATTGTTGATATTTCTAGCCATTGGTGAGATATTATTACTGGCAGCCAGAGAGCGCTGTAGTCAGATTGTTTTGCGGACGCGGAAAAGTCTGGGCTTTGTCGTTTTTGTCGATACAGCAGTGGCGAAAGGTACTGTGTGACCGTTTATCGCCCCTCCAGTGCGGCTATGGGCTTTCACACGTCCTACTCGTCGCGAGCTGACACCTCTACAAAAGGCTACAGCACACCAGAGCTACCTGCTGCCAACGCCAGCCAGACTGCCCCGCAGGCTACAGAGCGACGCTAAAGAAGCCACCGAACCCCCAACGGCAATGTGAACTGTCAGGCAGACTTTTAGTCGACCTGATCCATCAGCAGACTTGTATGGTAGATCCTTAGAAAGAACTTTCCGTGAACACTTGAATAACATTCGGTCATGCTACATATGTTGATGTTACACATTTGACAACAAACATGAACTCTTACGTTGTACATTGAACCTAAATAAAGATTTGTTGAACATAACTACTGAAATAGAAAACTTTTTACTACGTGATGTGGGTGAACGAACATTCTTACATGACACTCACTACAGCACTTGTGAGTCACGAATAATTCTGCGATTTTTCAAATAATCTACTGAGGACTGGTCAGGTTTTAGAACTACAAATCTGAACTCTATGTTGATACATGTTGTGAGTGAGATGAAGACACTCTAATTACTATCAGAAGCTGATTTTAAACATAAACTTTATGCTGGACAGCACATTAACTTTACTCAAGGTGTATCCTGTTGACCAACTGAGAAATTTGAGCTCTTAAATCATCCCACGCTTCCGCAAGAAGACCCACAGAGACTGTGAACAGCAGACATATAGTTTTCCCATCTGACTCTCTCGTGTGTCAAACTTCCGGTAGAACCAAGACGCTCGACAAACAACGTAGTGCCCGAGAACAGCGAAGTAATTGTTGTGCCTCGTGTTTTGTATTAATTTTTCTGTAATTTTCAGTAACATTGTTATAAAGAATGACCATTAGGCCCGTCATCAGCCAGCTGTACTGCGAATCTGGTTACTATTTAGATGTTTCCTCGCTGATGAGCCATCTTGGCACAAGTTGTTGTCGATCAGACGCGAAGTTAATTCGCTCCCTTCACCAGCCGGTTACTCAAAATTAAAGTCACGTATCCGGTTTTGTTGCTCTCAATGCGCATTTTGACGCTCGTATGATGATTACTCCTATCTTTCCCCTTGCTTCTTTAACCAACAACTTACGCCGTCACTAGCAGTGTCTGCGATTTGTTCATGAAACTGTGTTTCATCCTCCGCACCCGCCTATGTCAAGGTTATACTTTAGAGTTATAACCCCTTGTTCGTTGGTCTACGGTTCTTCTTAATGTATCAGTGCTTTTTTTACGTGTAAGGGGTAATACCACGGTAGAATTTTAGAAAAAAAAATCATTTTTGCTGGCTTAAAAGATGCTTTGAACTTTCTAAAATATGAGACAAAAAGTCTAATCTCTGAAAAAATTTGTTCTATGGAAGTTGAGGTCCTCCTTTTATGGTCCGGATGACGCGAAATAACCAATCTGCGCCAACTCGATACCACTTGTAGTGTCTGGCTATATTAAAAACATTCCAAAATGAAAATACGTTAGCTTGACGTCAATAAGTGTCACTGCGTGTACGCAAAAGATTATTCTTTCGCTTCTAATCTTGGTTTTTGTGTGCATTGTTGACGTTTCATAAGTGTTTTGTGATCTTATAGCATACAGTTTTGTTTTTCAGGTAAGAACAAGTAGCAAAAATTTGTTCTAGAGCAGAAAATGTACGAAAACATTGTATCCAACGCGGCGTCGGAGCTATATGCCATCAAAGGGTCCAAATAATATATACGAGGTTGAGAGCAGTGCTGAAGAACTCAGTGCCTCCGCTAAAAATTGAAAGACAGTTACCAGATTTTTAATGTGAATTACGGATTCAGCTATAGGATTATAAATTTTCTTTTATATATCCATCCTTTTAGCAGCACGTCTCTGGGACGACGGCCGTTTACTATCGTGACAAAAAATAAAAACACCTACAGCCGTCCTTATGATTTTATTTTATTTTGTCGCTACCAGTTTCGACACTTCATTGCATCATCTTCAGGCTGTTTTGATGCGGTACAGGTTGGTACGATCCCCATGCATAACCCAGCAGTTGCCAGCATTACTGGATTCACAGATAATGTGTCATCAACTGTCAACAGTTGACACATTGTTGGAGTGGTGACACGTTATCTGTGAATCCTGTAATGCTGGCAACTGATGGGCTATGCATGGGGATCTTACCAACCTGTACCGCATCAAAACAGCCTGAAGATGACGCAATGAAGCGTCGAAACTGGCAGCGGCAAAATAAAATAAAATCATAAGGACGGCTATAGCTGTTTTTACTTTTTGTCACGATATAGATTTTGTTGCCGTTGTCTCTTTTCTTTCTCAATACGTGAAATATAAAACGTGCAATACAGACACCACGTGGCAATAACGATGTCATGAAGTCTGCGACTTCACAATTATTATTGCTTTTCCAACCTGCCAAGAAGTTTTCATACCAAGTAGTAAGTTTGTACGGAGCGCATATGAAATCAACCGTCGAATCGTCCTAACAATGCCTCTGCTTGGATTAGGGCTAAATGGAATTGTACGGTTTTGTGTGTTCATGGAATTGCCACGACCGATATTTCAATCGCACTAGGATAAACTAGTGGATATGATTTCGATCGCAACGCCAACAGTACGACAGGCCAGTACTGGCATAGCAGATTAATGGTAAGGGTTTTCTAAAAGTAGAATGTTTTCATTTATTCACGTCTTCAACACATTTCGAAACTTCTAACGCGCTTTTCTCGGAATATGATTTTCCAAAACGCCACGCGGCATGGCCCCAACAATCTTCAATCTTTTTATTTGAAAATTTAACCGCATCTTTGAAATAACATTTCAAAGTAAACCACCTAGGGGATTTTCGATTAGTTCATTTCAGTAATATTTATTAACAAATGACTGTCCTTTTTTGGTGAAAATTGAACGACTTTATTCACACATTGTGTGGGGCGGCGGGTGGAATAATAGAATATATGTTTTGTATTTATGCTGTTTGCCGTTCGCAATACTGGCTCTCTAACTACAATATTGGCAACCAGAAAGTGATTAGCAAAAAGTGAAGCCTGTAGTTAGAATTCCTAGTGCCCACTTCATCTGAGAAATACATTTATAGCTACAGCTTATATCTCTGAGGAATTAGGAGATTGTCTGTGATTCATAATCAAAAACCATTCTCTCTAAAATGTTCACTATATTCTGAAAGTCACAGACCAAAAAGGATCCACACAATCCAACTACCAGAGCAGTTCAGAGTCTACTGCGCTGATGCCACTATGTTGTTGTTGTTGTGGTCTTCAGTCCTGAGACTGGTTTGATGCAGCTCTCCATGCTACTCTATCCTGTGCAAGCTTCTTCATCTCCCAGTACCTACTGTAGCCTACATCCTCCTGAATCTGCTTAGTGTATTCATCTCTTGGTCTCCCTTTTCGATTTTTACCCTCCACGCTGCCCTCCAATGCTAAATTTGTGATCCCTTGATGCCTCAAAACATGTCCTACCAACCGATCCCTTCTTCTAGTCAAGTTGTGCCGCAAACTATTCATCTCCCCAATCATATTCAATACCTCCTCATTAGTTACGTGATATACCCACCTTATCTTCAGCATTCTTCTGTAGCATCACATTTCAAAAGCATCTATTCTCTTCTTGTCCAAACTGGTTATCGTCCATGTTTCACTTCCATACATGGCTACACTCCATACAAATACTATCAGAAACGACTTCCTGACACTTAAATCTATACTCGATGTTAACAAATTTCTCTTCTTCAGAAACGATTTCCTTGCCATTGCCAGTCTACATTTTATATCCTCTCTACTTCGACCATCATCAGTTATTTTGCTCTTTAAATAGCAAAATTCCTTTACTACTTTAAGTGTCTCAATTCCTAATGTAATCTCCTCAGCATCACCCGATTTAATTTGACTACCTTCCATTATCCTCGTTTTGCTTTTGTTGATGTCCATCTTATATCCTCCTTTCAAGACACTGTCCATTGCGTTCAACTGCTCTTCCAAGTCCTTTGCTGTCTCTGACAGAATTACAATGTCATCTGCGAACCTCAAAGTTTTTACTTCTTCTCCATGAATTTTAATACCTACTCCGAATTTTTCTTTTGTTTCCTTTGCTGCTTGCTCAATATACAGATTGAATAACATTGGGGAGAGGCTACAACCCTGTCTCACTCGCTTCCCAACCACTGCTTCTCTTTCATGCCCCTCGACTCTTATAACTGCCATCTGGTTTCTGTACAAATTGTAAATAGCCTTTCGCTCCCTGTATTTTACCCCTGCCACCTCCAGAATTTGAAAGAGAGTATTCCAGTTAACGTTGTCAAAAGCTTTCTCTAAGTCTACAAATGCTAGAAATGTAGGTTTGCCTTTTCTTAATCTTTCTTCTAAGATGCCACTATAACTGTTCAAATTAAATGTTTAAGTGAATGCTCGCCATAATTTGATGATAATGTTCATCAAACGCCACGCTAGTAATCGTAGAATGTCTGTCCTGCGGCGGCACGTGAAAATACGACATACGCAAACTAAAGATAGATCATTAACGTCATCCCAAAATTAACACTTCACTCGAAAACGATTTCATGGTTATGCGTATCCTGAGTAACTTATTACTGCATCCGCGGCTGTTTATATCAACGATACCGACGCGACGCGACTCCCGGCACAGGTGGTAGCTAATCAGCGTCTGGAGTAGACTTGGCCACTGTTTCTATGTTTCGATACAGTGTATCGATACGTGGAACTGTTTCAGTGTTTCGGAATGGCTACGGTTCACTGTTTCTAAACAGTGGTGTTTCATTCCGCCCGTGTCTCGGATAACTGGACCAGATTCGGTCTCGAGCCAGACACAGAAACTGTATCGTGGTTTCAAAATAAGGCTGTTCCAGTCCACCTGTGCTTGGAACTTACTAACTGTATCGAAACAGTGATGTTTCATTCCCCTCTGTGTCGGACGAGATTCGGGCTCGGCACAGTTACTGAAACACATTTAACATACCACTTCATGAAACACTTTCAAGAGTGTCGAAATCTTTTTGACAAGCAATAGCATGAAGCTTAAAATATCCGAAAATAAAGCTTCGTTTCTAGCTGACTGTCATATTCCGAAATGACGTAACATCTGCTTTATAAACACTAATCAAGCAATAAAACAACGTATACTATTCACATTTAAAATAATAAATACGTGAAAATCATTCAGTTAAATTACACTTTTTGATAACATACGCTTCTCTGTTCATGTACAGTAATCATATTAAGAAACGTAAGTAAGCCTACAACATTTTGAATAAAAAAAGGCGTAGAGTGACAGTTATTAGACATATACATAAATTTGATGTAGGTATAATTGCAAGCAATCTGTTTGACATATCACTGATAGTGTAATGGTGAACGGGAAGGACTAGGAAGCATGGTGAATTTATAGTAACGGTTCGAAACACATTAAAAGACAAAATTTTTTTCTGTTATATTTATTCGAATTATTTGGCGTTATTTGTGAGGCTATAGTCGCTGTGCCTGTTATCCACAATGACTCCCTTTGTGTGCATGGAAATTAGCAGGATGGGTATATTACCCATACTAACGGAATGTGGGAATCCCAGTAGTATATCCGTTGTTTCTGCAGTTTACTCCCACCTCCAGTTCCGTTCGTAGTGGCTCTTCTGTCTTCAGCTATGGCTGTCCTCAGCCAATTGAAAAGTGTGATAGTCACACGACACGAAATCAGCGCATTTGCTGCAAAAATACGAAACTGCCAAGACGGCTGAGTTATAATTTCATACTTTCTGCGATATGATTAGCGCTCTCGCACCTCATTTGTGTTTATGTGGACATACTTATACAGTAGACAGTCAAGATGATAAAATGTGTAGGTTTATTAGATTACAAAACAAAAACTCTTTCACTGTTTCGAGACAGCGTATCGAAACATTACATTGTACTGTTTCATTTGTTTCGAAACAGTTACGTGTTTCAGTTGGCCCATCTCTAGTCTGGAGAGAACTGGGGCCTTCTTCCTTCTCGCACAGCGTTCTTACATATAAAGCCGCAGTGCGGATGGCTAAGGGAACGCCTGATCAAATCTGCTCTCCCGACTAGCCACTGAGCTAGTAATGCACCACTTTAAGTTATCGAATAAATCATTGCTTCCTTTGCTGATGGCCGATGAAGCTTTCAATTTAATTATGCAATCAGCACACAAGTAAGTAATCATAATAAAAGTCTGACGTGGCTAAGTCAAATATTTTGGGCGAGAGAATTAATTTAATTACACTACACGCAGTAGACGAGCTCTGAACTTGCTCTTTGGAGATACGCTATAGCTATAGTTTTATAGTTATTCTGTTGAAACTTCTCACATTTTTATGATTATAGCGGATCTCCCTTCTACTTAAATTTAAACATCCTAGCTTTATTTATTCGCCTACTTAATCTATCTTGCTTCCTTAATTTCTAAGACAAAAACCAGAAAATCATGAATTTCAACTAAAATTTTAATTTGTGAGATCCAGAATACTGTTTCTACTAAATTATTATGGAAAAGGAATCTAAATATAAATTTTTAAGTTTCTAGCTCTTTTCTGTTGCGCCAATGATTTTTAAAGAAAAACGTCCAAATTTCGAAAATGGTTTAAGTTATTGAACTGATATTCTACACGTATTGATTTAGTATTACTCCTGATATGCTACAAACGTTTCAGGTTATTTACTTGATTTTTAAAGTATTGCGCAACATTTATGACGTCAGAGCTAGTTACAGCGGACTGGCTGGCACACAATGGAAAGACTGATGTGAATTTTATAAGGCGTGAGTAGGCAGCTTCCCGACAATTGCTCAATTACACAAAAATCAGTACTTATGAGATCTCCTGCGTTGTTCACTAGCTACATTCATGTAGATTACATAGATTTTTTTGCAGATTCAAATTGGCACCAGTTACAGTGCATGCGGCAAATCGCCTCAAATTCAACATGTCTCTGGGGTATTGCTGCAGTGTCGTCACTTAATAAAATTTTACGACAACAATTTTTCTGATATACTTTAATACATGGTCAACAATTACCCCAAGCATTGTTTCTCTTCCACCTCTCGTTCGTCCCAAAAAACTGTCACGATAACGTTTTTCTTTAGTCCGTTACAGTGGCGGATCCTTTAAGGACAATAAATTTAATAGTTATATTGATCATTTGTTTCCTGTCATAGTTAGAAGTTCCCTCCTCCCACTAACATATCTATATGAGTGGTGTGGTACCCTTTTGTTTCATGCTTATTTTGGCCACACCTATTAATATTCCATTTAATATGATGTTTGCACTGAGCGACATTAACATTATTTTAAATAAATTTTCATGGCCATTTTGGGTCATTAAAGTTTGGTGCTGAGCATCCTAGGGGTATGCAACAACCACAACCGACATCCTACATGCTAACATGGACAATAACACAGCAATGAAAGATGGATGTGCCTGCGCACATGGACGCAGAAATTATTAATGATTCTTGATTGGTTATTAAGACATTTCTCCTGGGACCAGAAAATCACAACGAAAATAGAATCTTACAGCATTACTTAAAAGCTATTGTTCTCTACAACTATCCATGACTGCTGTCACAAAATCTTAAGAAAATATTTTAATGTAAATTCTTTTTCGTGGTTTAGTATTCACATAATTTATATATGAGACTACAAGAAAGACTTCGCACATATTTTCTGTACCGTACAAAGCAGACGAAGCAATCGTCAAAACTACATATTTTTCTTCTAAAAATTTTTATACCTTTTTACTCATACTTCAATAAGCCAATTTACATATTTTCCTAACAGAACCTTTCACCTCTCGTATGGAAAGGCTATGAAAGTTTTTCAGTTCTCAACATTGAATAGAAAACTTTCTGTAGGTAAATTCAGTATATGTTTCCTCGCCATGAAGTGCACAATTGAAAATCTCGTACACCTCCACCCTCAGTTGCAGGAATCTATAGGTTGTTATTTTAATTATAATTATCGTTCTAATAAATTCATTTAACTGCCATTGACATTTACGTTCAGTCAGTTAGTAATTTGCGCAGGGGACTGATGACCATAGATGTTAAGTCCCATAGTGCTCAGAGCCATTTGAGCCAGCCAGTAATTTGCGCAATTTTTGTCAAGAGAAACTGTTGTCAGAGGTAGTGGATGAAACGAATGCTAATTTGGTTACTTCTTTCTCTGATGTCGGGTAAAGGAGACGGTAGTAACGGATGATATTTTCTAATGAAACTGATAAACATTATTTATAAAACTCACAAAAAATATCAACAATAAAATTGGTGAGTTCAAAAACGATGTCTCGGCTAAATTATTTACCATTAGTTCAAGCCCTTTTGTGTGTATGGCTCCACCCACCTAGAGTCGACGATATATCGTATTTGGGAGAATGTCAAGAAATGTTTCAAAACAAAATACGTTGTAGCAGTTCCAGTACAATACCACTTGCAACATGGTATGTCGTACATGCAGCACGCAATAAACATACAAAGTTCCTAAAAACGGGAAGGTAGGTAACTGAGAATCACCTTAAGCGTCACACGCATATTAAATGTCTGTTACTATATTCTTGTGAGACGATAAAGTAGCTCTTTTCCTGAAACTAGGCTTTGCTATTGTAGACATCTGAGGCACGCATCCTCTTTTCAGGCTCATCCTTGCTCACAAAGTGTCACGAACGAAGATTGTTTCATTGAGACAGTTAACCAAGACTGATCCAGTACAGCTGCTATTAGTTAATGCTTTGACTTCCTGTAGTGATCCTATGGACGTACCAAGACGTGAACGCCATAGGAAGCGACACCTCCGAAGCTCTGGAGTGTGTAGTATTTCTTGTTTTACAGCCAACATGAAGTTACAAGAAGTACCTTCGTGGAGTAGGCGAGAAGGTAGTAGTGGGAAAATGAGGTAAGGTGGTGTGAGGTACTGCTGATAGGCTTTTCAGTACGTATAGCATGACAAAGACCGTCTAAATTGTGATCCTTCTTCGCGATTGGCTGCTGTGTTCCGAAAGTAACGCGACAAAATGATAAATTTCTGTTATCAATATTAGGAAAACTAAAAAGTGAAATTACTTGCCTATATGCTTATATGGAAGCATGTCTCAACAGCAGGTTATCATTCCTTTATTTCAAAAGAAATACCAGCAAAATAATAAATAATTGCTTAACGAAAAGGAAGACGAAGCAATTCGGAGTTCTTGGGTTCGAGCATAACATGGATGGTGGACAAGGTGATTCGGCTGTCAGACCAGACCATAGGTCTATCGGCAGTATTGGAGGATAGACGTATTGTCTGCTGCTGTCGGTATTGGTTAAGAACTTAATTAGCAATCACTGGTTTTTGGGCATACACTGCTGGCCACCGTAAATGCAACACCCTGAAGGAAGCATCCGAATCGAGTGAAATTTACACCATGAGTTTGCAGCGATGAGATATGCAACTGATTAGAATTTCAGCGCAGACGCACATCACGCGCGCCTGTGGCGCCACCTCATAGCGCCATTTAAGGCTTGGCGATCCCGACGAGTGTACGTTCGGCACGTGTGTTTACCTTGTGGTTGTTTCACAAGAGGATCAGTCATGCCTCGTAGACAACAGCGAACATCGTTTGATCAAGTATCCGAGTTCGACAGAGGAAGGATAGTGGCTTACCGAGATTGTGGATTATCATACAGAGAAATCGCTAGTCGTGTTGGACGTAACCAAACAACTGTAATGCGGATATGTGACCGTTGGATGCAGGAGGGTACGACGGACCGACGTGGTCGATCGCATTCACCTCCTTGCACCACTGCACGTGCTGATAGGCAAATTGTGCGCATGGCAGTGACAGATCGCTTAGTGACATCCCGAACCATAGTACAGCACATTGCGTCTGTAACGCATCATCCAGTGTCTGCGCGTACCATTCGACGCCGTTTACAGCAGAGTGGTCTGTCCGCAAGACGTCCATTGCTTCGTCTACCATTGACGCAGAACCACAGACGTCTCCGTCGCCAATGGTGTGATGACAGACGGATGTGGACGGCAGAATGGAATGGTTCAAATGGTTCAAATGGCTCTGAGCACTATGGGACTCAACTGCTGTGGTCATAAGTCCCCTAGAACTTAGAACTACTTAAACCTAACTAACCTAAGGACAGCACACAACACCCAGCCATCACGAGGCAGAGAAAATCCCTGACCCCGCCGGGAATCGAACCCGGGAACCCGGGCGTGGGAAGCGAGAACGCTACCGCACGACCACGAGATGCGGGCACAGAATGGAATGACGTTGTCTTTACTGACGAGGCACGCTTCTGTCTGCAGCACCACGATGGTCGGATTCGAGTGTGGAGACACCGTGGAGAGAGGATGCTGGACAGCTGCATTATGCAGCGCCACACTGGTCTTGCACCGGGTATTGTGGTATGGGGCGGTATTGGATATTACTCTCGCACGCCTCTAGTACGCATTGCCGGTACTTTAAATAGCCGGCGCTACATATCCGAGGTGCTGGAGCCAGTTGTCCTTCCTTACCTTCAGGGCTCGGCACGCATTGTCCAAAGGTTCTTCGTCAATAACCAGATTGAATTGCTTCCCTGGCCGGCTCGCTCTCCGGATCTTTCGCCGATAGAAAACATGTGGTCCATGGTTGCTCAACGAGTGACCCAGATTACATCCCCAGCTGCCACACCGGATGATCTTTGGCAACGTGTGGAAGCTGCTTGGGCTGCTGTACCCCAGGAACACACAAACGTCTCTTTGACTCAATGCCGAGACGTGTGGCAGCGGTGATCTCCAGCAATGGCGGCTACTCTGGCTACTGATTCTGGCAGGAACCACATGTCACAGACGTCTGTAAACGTAATCATTTGATACTTGGTCAACATGTTATCTACAAAATAAATTTTGTTGTGCTACCTCTTGTCTTTCTTGGTGTTGCATTTACGGTGGCCAGCAGTGTATAACTGAGAACTAGATTGATAGTTATAATGCAAGCAGTTATTTATTTTGTTTATACTCTGAGAAAGTGTGAAAAATGGAAATTATTTGTGATTCATAAAGTCGACTACAATCGTGCACTTCTCGAATTCTTTTAATAAAAAGCGAGTGGCATCCCGTTTAAACAAACTAATTCAAAATTTAATTATTTATACGATACCAGTTCCTCCTTAACAGTATATTGCAACCTCAAGATAACGGATTCACGACCTACGTGCTGTTTTCTGCGCAGGGGACAACTACCGAAGACTGCAAGTTGGTGAACATTATTCAAAACTTGTGCATTCCACTTACGGCGGTGGAAGTAACCAGACATCTCGCGGGTACGGCAATATTAGTTCAAATGAGATCAGTGTCACGTTATCTGTGGTAACACAGAGGAGGTGTAAAGGAAAGAAATTTTCAAGGGAGGCGAATTATCATACACACGTAAATCCCGCTATCACAATATCTCTCTATCTATCATTTGCTGTAGCTGCCTAGACTAGAGGCTACGAAGTATTTCATTCATAATTCGTTCGCAGCTTTCCCAATAATATTTTGCTAAAATGAGATTTTATTTTGATACGGGGATATTTTCCAGTAAGGCTGGTTTAATAAACCAAATTCGTGTGCTACCTCCTAATATCCTGTCGGATATCTTTATCCCCATCTCAGTGGAGCAAGTCGATGTGGAATTTACTCAACAAGTCGGAAGTCCACTGCAGAAATATTGAGCCACACTGCCTCTACAGTCGTCCGTAATTACTTAAGCGTTACTGGTTTTAGGATTTTGCGCATGAACTGATCCCTCGATTACGTCCTACAAATGTTCGATGTGATCCATGTCGGGTGATGTGGGTGAAAAAATCATGCGGCTGAATTGTTCCGAATGTTCTTCAAACCAAACGTAACAATTATTGTAGCTCTGTGGCATGGTAAAACACTAAATTTCATCGTTTCCTGATTACAGTCGATTTCCGAGTAGCCGAATATAATCATTTCCAATCAATGATTGGTTCAGTTGGACCAGAGGACCCAGAACATCCCATGTAAACAATTCGTAATTTTTTTGTAAACGGTGCGTTAGCTGATTATGTTTAACACGACATGTACATTTGTTTCTGTTGTGGTACGAATTCACACATGCCAGTTTTTTCCCCCTATTAATTCTGGTACACCCCGTGTACAAAAGTAGCTGTATTGCAGATGTTTGATATTAACGTTCTATTGTTACGTGACAGAGTAATTTCTGATCACCAGTCTCTTCGCCTTACTTTGAACGTACGTGGTCTGTGGGAAACCAGAACGAGGCAGCGACGCAGCCGGAAGAGCGCCCGCAGTATGAGGTCGCCTGTCCCTAGGGGGCCACTAGTGGAGCAGAGGAAAACGCCGGCAGGAGACCCCAGAGAGGACGCGCCAACATCTTTCCAGCGCCGACCGCCGAATTATACGGGGACCGACCTGCTGACGGCGCAGTCGACGTCTGGCTGCTGTCCGCCTCGACGTCGGGACGTCAGAAGCGCCGAGTGCCGGCCACCCGCTTCTGCCCTCCAACTCCGCCATTACTCTTCCCCTTCCTCCCCTTAGCCTAGCGAGTGAAGTGGCGCAGTGCTTAGCACACTGGACTTTCATTCGAAAGGACAACGGTTCAAACCCACGTCCGGCCATCCTAATCTAGGTTTTCTGCGATTTCTCTAAATCGCTTCAGGCAAATGCTGGGATGGTTCCTTTGAAACGGCACGGCTAATTTGCTTCCCTAATATGCTGGGACCGATGTCCTCCTTGTTTCGTCGCCTCCCCAAATCAACCAACCAATCACCTTGACCTTTTCTTTTTAGAGATACTCGAATCCAAGAGTTCGAAACTAATTTTATCAATATGAAATGCTTTTTTTCGTTGATGGCCGTCTGGTAGAAAATGTTCGACTTTGTACTGTACAGAACTCCAATGTTTCGTGGTAGCAACATAGTATTGTACGACATAAAGTTTGTTGAAAAACATGAAAACCCATGAATACTATTTCTACATCTACAGAGGTACTCTGTGAGCCGTGGCGAGACTGTTGCCAGGGCTATCTTTGGTTAGGCACTATCGATGCCCTCTGGCAGAAGTTTGTCTTTGGCCGGCTCAGGAAATAGCGGGCAGTACCGAGTGGAAAGGGACAACAACGTTGGTCACGGCACGCGGAAGTGCGAGTGTTAGCGAGACATTGGAGAGACGACGGCGAGCACGGTGTGCCCGAGTACGGCCGGCAGTAGGCGCTTCATCGTACTGGGGTCAGTAACAGCGGGCCGGCGCTGTGGCTTCTTGGCAACCTCGTGAGGCTATGCATGTGCTCGCTTCCGTGAAGGAACACGCCGTTACTATCGGACTAAGCAACGTCGGGCGTCTTCGTCACATCGATCCAGCAGCTGGCATCAAGTAATTAAAGTCCTATCAACGATTAATGAAATATAGGTGATTTCTTTTGAGGCAGCAAAGCGTTGCAAGGACTGTGATGTGATGTTTCATGCCTCTTATTGAGTCCACAGCTCGTGGTCGTGCGGTAGCATTCTCGCTTCCCGCGCCCAGGTTCCCGGGTTCAATTCCTGGCAGGGTCAGGGATTTTCTCCGCCTCGCGATGACTGGGTGTTGTGTGATGTCCTTAGGTCAGTCAGGTTTAGCAGTTCTAAGTTCTAGGGGCCTGATGACCACATATGTTAAGTCCCATAGTGCTCAGAGCCATTAAGTGTGTGCTTCGCTCCTTAATAGTATTGTTATTACTTCAGCTGGCAAGTGTCTGAAACATTGATACGTGTACGCAGCCTTACCGAACGATCTATGTTCCGTGTCTAAAGATTGCCGTTGTGGTACCTTACAGGCCCACATAAGGTGCTCCATGTGGAGCTTGGGTTTTAATGAGCCAGTTCCGTTTGCATCATTCGTGTACGTGGTTCTGCTTAAAGGAATGAAATAAGTATTATTATTGTCAATTTTATCGAAATAGTTTTCTGTAATAGTTTGAGTATTAAGGTGAGGGAAGGGTTGTTTGGTTCCCTGTTGTCGCTTCTGATTTATGTTTCAGAGATCGGGAGCAGTGGGCCACCGAAGTGCAGAGCCTCCCCTTTTAAATTACTAGCGGGCAGGTGTTCTGAACGAGGTGGAAGTTGACTGAACCGTCTCCAGTACTGAAATCTCCACTGTTTGAGATCTCGCTGTTGTTTGCGTGTTGCTACTCCCAGGGTCGGTGAGACCAACACCAACAAGTGTAGTCTGTCAGGTTGGCGGAAGCTATTAGCAGCCTTCTACTCCTTGATGTTAGTTTGGATTTAGTATTATTCTTATTAGTGAAGTGCACCCAGTGGTATTTTCTGCCTTGTGGTCGCTAACGCCCCAGTTACCTGCCCTGGAGGTTAGCGTACTTTTCCGTTAGTGAACCTTTCCTCGTCGTGTTGATGCTGTACGACACGGTGTGTAGTTTGACAGCCTCTTGTATTTTATTGTGCATATGTTTTTGGGAGGTCTACCTTGGTTCTAGTGTTTCCTTCGGCCTTGGGTGTGTTTCTGAAGACGTGGTGCTGTCCTTCTCTTTGCCCTTGCCTGAAAATATTCCATCGTTGTACAGGTAATAGGACGATAGACCTATTGGTTAGTCGGTCGGTCGGCGCTTAAGCTACCCCTGGTGTGAGTTGCCATACTATAACGTGAGTACAACTCTTGGCTGCCTGTCTCACCGGTTACACAAATGTAGTCACCTTCGTCAGGACGATCCAGGGAGCACTGTCTGTGGATTACGCCATCTTATTTGGACGAATTGTCATAATTGTTTAAAATTTACCGTAATGTTTTAACATGTTATTGCCTTCCCCACTTGCAATTCAGGCCTTCATCCGTTGTGTATTCTGAAATTGCTTATGGCTTTCAGCCCACGAATAATCTTCAACCTTCTTAATCAGGCCTTCAGCCATTGATGGTGTGTAACATTGTTTGTGGCCTTCAGCTAATCAATAATTTGCAATTTTTTCTTAATAACGTCTCCAGCCGTTACCAAGGCTTGTTACCATTTTGATCGTTAAGAAGAAAATATGTTAGTATTTGTTAATGTGTAACTGCCTTCCTCACTTGTAATTCAGGCCTTCAGCCGTTGTGTATTCTGAAACTGCTGCTGGCCTTCAGTCGTTAATTGTTTGTAACATTGCTTGTGGCTTTCAGCCGACAAATAGTTTCAGTTCCGTCTTGATAAGGCCTTCAGCCGTCACTATAACTTGTTACAGTTTTTAAGTTTGTTAAAATGGTTTTCGGTATTTTTAACATGTAATTGTCCACCTTATTGGTAATTCAGGCCTTCAGCCGTTGTGTATTTTTGAAATTGCTTCTGGCCTTCAGCCGACGAATAATTTTGAACCTTCATAATCAGGCCTTCAGCCGTTGGCTGTGTGTATCATTGCTTGTGGCCTTCAGCCGCCAATAACTTGGAATTCTAATAAGGCTTTCAACCGCCAGTGTAGTAAAATCTTTAAAAATGATCGAGAGTTTTTTTAATGAAATGTATGTATTTTCTGTGCACCCAACGGTAACTGATGCGGCCCCGTCCACGTCTTTCCTGCTTTCCCTAAGTCCCACGTCTCAATACCTTCGTATGAGTCCTAATGTCTGCTGTCTTATCTCCGTTGGCCGCAGCAGAATCGTTTGGCATCAGCTTCAGATGCAGGGTTTCTAAATTTTTCCAAAAGAGCGTCGCCTACCCTCCAGGGATACCCATTTGAGTTACCGAAGCATCTCCTTAACAAAAAAATGTTCAAATGTTCAATTGTGTGTGAAATCTTATGGGACTTAACTGCTAAGGTCATCAGTCCCTAAGCTTACACACTACTTAACCTAAATTATCCTAAGGACAAACACACACCCATGCCCGATAGAGGACTCGAACCTCCGCCGGGACCAGCCGCACAGTCCATGAATGCAGCGCCCCAGACCGCTCGGCTAATCCATCGCGACATCTCCTTAACACTTAGGCGTTATTCAAACCCACCGGTAAAAAACCTAGCAGCTCCCTTCTGAATTATTTCGGTTTCTTCCTTCAATCCGACCTGGTACTGATCCCAAATACTTGAGCAACACACAATAATATGTCGCACCAGCTTCATATATGCGGCCTCCTTTGCAGGTGAACCACTCTTCCCTAAAATCTTCCCAATAAACGGGAGTCGGCCATTCGCCTTCCCTACCACAGTTCTCACGTGTTCTTTCCTTCTCGTATCGCTTTACGACGTTACTACCACATATTTCAACGACTTGACTGTGTCAGGCAGGACGCTAGTATTACTATATCCAAACATTACAGGTTTGTTCTCCCCGCTCATCCGCATGAACTTACATTTTTACACATTTAGGACTAGCTGCCATTCATCACACCAACTGGAAATTTTTTCAATTTATATATAATTTCAAGTGATTCTGGGAGGCGTAGATGTATTTACATGGACAGACAGAAAAAGGAATGGAGACAGTAAGAGAGAGACAGAGGGGGTGGGGTGGGGAAGAGGGACAGTAAAGATGAAAGCAGAGAGTGGGGTGGGAGAAAGGGAAGAGCGAAATGGAGAAGAAAGACAGAAAAGTAAAGGAGGAAGCGGTACAGGGAGAGAGTGAAGGGGAGGGAGGGAAGGGGGGAAAGAGGCGCAGAGGAGCTCAGAGAGACGGATGAAAGGTAAGAGGAGGGGGAGAGAGTGAAGGGGAGGGAGGGAAGGGGGAAAAGAGGCGCAGAGGAGCTCAGAGAGACGGATGAAAGGTAAGAGGAAGCGAGAGGGAGTCATGGAAATGGAGGGAGGAATGAGAAAAAGAGGAGAGGGATGTGAGAGTGTAAGAGAGGGGAGTTAGTGAGGTTGGGGGGATGGTGGAGAAAGAGGAAGAAGAGCAAGGCGAGAGAGAGAAGTGAGGTGATGTTTGGGAGAAAGCGGAAAGAAATACTATGTCATTTTCATCAGTATGTGAATTACTTTTAATACCATTCCAATACTCAGGAAGACTTAAATGCTTAGCATCACTGTCACGAGCTGAGTAAACTATTTTATATTCAGGGCAAGTACAGCTGTTGAAAGGCGTGATCTTCGGAGGAACTTCGCTAACAGCTGGTAAAATTGTTGCTTATTAAATCACACCCGTTTTCGCGGCCTAAAGTCGCATCAACAGGTGCAACGATGTTAAAAGATCATAGGCATGCACATCGCACCTAGTCAACTAATCACTGAAGAGTCTGCACCTGTACACACTGCTTATTGTCCACGTTTCACATCCATAAGAGGCTACGCTCCAGACAAATACATTCAGTAAAGACTTTCTAAAACAAAATTATGTCTGATATTACCGAATTCCGCTTTTTCGGAAATTCTCATCTTTCTGTTGCCAGTCTGCATTTTATATTCTAAGTCGCCCATCATCAGTTGTTTGGCTGCTCAAATGTCGTAATGCCAAAGTTAATTATAGGACAATACATACATTTTTTTGTGGTTTTTATCTTATATCAGTGACAGAAAGCAATATACATCAATTCATTGTCACTCACATAACAATATACACTCGGAATTAGAAGCTATCACACACGATGTAAAACACATAAATAAATGGTGACATAAATGATTTTACCCTTACTGTTTTGATAGATACAAAATGTGTCCGTTTTTCCAGAGAGTACAACTCGAGTACACCGACTCATTACGTTCTAGTCAGTACTTTCATAATCTGGAGATGCTTTAAAATAGGTTTCTCAAATAAATCAAACAGAAGATACGAAACTGTGAGATTTTTGGGGCTACAAACAGACCACAAACTCAACTGGTAAAACCATTGCGTAAAATCAATAAAGCGTCTTAGTTCAGCAAAGTTTTCTGTAGGTATGGTTATTGCAATAGGTGTTTTAAAAAGAGACACTAATTTAGTCTGGTTTAGCACCGATGATCAGTGTAGCGTACCGAATTCCGACTGAACCTTGTCCACGCCACTAATGGTGCACGAATTGGCGCGTGTCAATAAGGAAACAAATTTTTGTACGTTATCTTGTCACATGTTAAAACCATTTGTTATAATCTAGTCCAGTTGCAAAGCTGTTACAGTCTAAAAGTTGCAAAGGTGATTATGGCAACCCTGTGTAACCAATAAGTGTTCTTTTTTTAACCCTATTACACCTAAGTGTTAAGAATATAATTTTAATCGATTCAACCACAGGGTATGGTGCAACGTAGTATACTGTATTAACAAAACTAAACAGGTTTTTGCCTTATTTGACAAAATTTCATTATTACTGCATGACCAAAGTTTCGGGACCTAAACCCATTTTCTAGTACACAACTGATTCCAAAGACGGCGTGTAAACAAAAAGAAACATATGTCTACTTTATAATCCTTCAGTTCTTGACTTCAAATATACAAGTTTCGTTCTTTGTAGTTTTTTCGTTTAATGCTTATTTCGTGAGATATTTGGCCCGGTCACTATCAATGGACCACCCTGTATAGGCGTTGCCGACAGCAGCGCCTTATTCTGCCTGTTTGCATATCTCTGTATATGAATACACATGCCTATACCAGTTTCCTTGGCGCTTCAGTGTAGTAAGCAATCAAAATAAATAAGATATCATGTGCAGTCTTGACTTCATCCGTTTTCAGTCCCTAATACAGATAAAAAAATTACAACTGGTCACATATCTCCAAGTTGAGAACGTCAACAAACTATGTATTACAAATTTGTGGTCCCATATTAAGCAATGATTGGCAAGGGATGAATCTGTTTTCTTTAATCTCCAGCATCTATGGTGATCTGTGAGCCTAGTACAGATTGACCTCCCAGTCTGTCAAACCAGTACAGCATGACTGACATTATTTCCAGTGATCTTATAAGCCTCACATTTCAAGATGGCCGAGTGTTTACCTTTTGAACTGAAGACTCATCTACCTGACATCTGTGGGTCATGGTATAACACAGGGAAAGCAATAAAGGAAACAAAAGAAATTCAGAGAAGGTGTTAAAATTTATGGGGAAGAAATAAAAACTTTGAGGTTCGCCGATGACATTGTAATTTTGTCAGAGAAAGCAAAGGACTTGGAAGAGCAGTTGAACGGAATGGACAGTGTCTTGAAAGAATATAAGATGAACATCAACAAAAACAAAACGAGGAGAATGGAATGTAGTCGAATTAAGTCGGGTGATGCTGAGGGAATTAGATTAGGAAATGAGACGCTTAAAGTAGTAAACGAGTTTTGCTATTTGGGGATAAAAATAACTGATGATGGTCGAAGTAGAGAGGATATAAAATGTAGACTGGCAACGGCAAGGAAAGCGTTTCTGAAGAAGAGAAATTTGTTAACATCGAGTATTGATTTAAGTCTCAGGAAGTCGTTTCTGAAAGGGCAGCGTGGAGGGTAAAAATCGTAGAGGGAGGCCAAGAGATGAATACACTAAGCAGATTCAGAAGGATGTAGGTTGCAGTAGGTACTGGGAGATGAAGCTTTCACAGGATAGAGTAGCATGGAGAGCTGCATCAAACCAGTCTCAGGACTGAAGACCATAACAACAACAACAATACACTGTATTAATGCTCCACAATAATATTTATTAAAGAGTTCGTTACGAACCGGCTTCCGGCTTCTTAGGCCATCGTCAAACAATACTAAAGAGATAGTTCACACAACTTCAGTGAAACTTCGTAGTTGTACAAAGATTGTTGTACAAAGATAAAGCATACGGTAATACCCACAGAGACTCTAAACAAATAAACCTTATATTACAGAACATTTAAATATTAAATCTGTATGAATGTATAAACCAAATATGTTGCACAAGTGAGTAATGGCACAGGCTACTGCGTCATACAAGCAGACATATTAATGTGATGAAAAGGGTGACTAAATGGGGGAGGGGGAGAAAGAAGTCTATGAAATGTGCGTGTGGAGTAGCTATGACGAGCTCATGATCGAATGCTGAGAGAATTAACTGGGTACTGCTGCTTTAGTAAGATTTAGCAATGGATTTGTTTGGTCATTAAAGACCAGAGCAGAATACTTTGGTTGGTGCTTATTAATGGCGAGAATTTCTAGAAATGTTAATTTTGTGCCATTAGTTTCTCTATGGAGAACGTTACATTTCATATACACGTTATATGAGTGACAGTCATCCAGGCCGTATTTAGCAAAGGTGGAGTCTTTCTTTTTCAGTCTACAACTCATGCTCAGCTAGAACAGTGGTTATGACCTGGAGCTTGACGACCAAACACAGTTCCACCACTCACGCATACTAAAGTAGCAGCAGCTACTTATTATGTCTCTCACGATTAGGTAATAAGCTTGTTGTTACTGTCCACACCCACATTCCATGAACTTTTTTCTCCTTCCCCTCCCCCCCCTTAGTTACCCTGTTCACCACATACACCATTTTGCTTATAAGACATAGCAGCCTGTGCCATTACACACTTCTACAACATATTTGGCTTATACACTCATACAGTTTTAGTACTTTAGTACACTGTAATGCAACATTAATATGTTTATGGTGCCTTTGTGAATTACATTATGCTTGTGTTTTGTATCGATGTATCACATATCTTTCTGCAGCAATGAAGTTTCACTGACGTTGTGTGGACTACTTCTTTCCTATTAAGTTAGATGGCTCTGAGCACTATGAACTTAGGTCATCAGTCCCCTAGAACTTAGAACTACTTAAACCTAACTAACCTAAGGACAGCACACACATCCATGCACGAGGAAGGATTCAAACCTGCGACCGTAGCGGTCGCACGGTTCCAGACTGTAGCGCCTAGAACCGCTCGGCCACTCCGGCCGGCTTAAGGGGCTCCGGAACGCCCTATACTTGCAATGTTAAAATAACGCTTATAAATTACATCTTTTCTCACAAAGTATTTGAGGTAGGAAGTTGAACTTTTTACAGATTATTTATGGAATATGGGCTACAACTTAACACAGGGATTTTACAAAATTTTATTTCAGTTATTAAAGATGATTTTTTCTCAATTGTAATGAAAATTCACAACATTTTTTTTGCAATTTTTTATTTATATATTCAAAAATATACAGTTTTTTGGAAAAAGGCTGTGTTAAATTATGCAGAAGGTACTGTGTAACATTTACTGAAAGTTTGAAACAAATATGTTTGGAAGATCCTTAGAAAACATGTAATTAGTATGAGAAAATAAAAGTTTTGGGAATCGAGCGACAAAGATTGGATTAACTTTTTAGTGCATTCCAGGTCCATAGGATGGATTATCTTCATCCTCTGCAAACTCCTCCTCCAGCTTCCTCTTGTTCCTCCTCCTGTTTACCCTTGCTTGTATTTCTAGACTCTTTACAGCCCTGTCTGCAGCCCGAAGGCGTTCCTTGTCTAAAGCAAGCATCGCTCGTACCATGTTAGAACCTATCTTCATTCCCATATTTCTAAATACCTTGCACCTTACAATGTTGCCATCATTGAAAGTCGCAACAGCATCATACACACCAAAGTGAACAGTTCAGGTGCTGCTAAGTCTCTGAAAATAGGTTTTATCACCTCCATTATTGCATGAGGCAGACTATGCTTATGAGTGTACACTTCACCAGTTAGCAATCCTTTGTTATATTTACACCAACTGTCTTCTTCTTTGGGACACAAGCTATGTTGGGGATTTTCATCGTCTTTATTGTTTACAGTAATAACACATACCTTTGGCTTTCCAACATTTCTCCTTTTCTTAAAAGCCTTCAGAGGATTTCTAATAACTTTACTTTTACTCATTATTATACTTCAACAAAACAGAGACTCAAGAAACAGAATTAATTACGAATATTTTCGAGATAACGACAGAGTAAATAAACATGAAACAATCGACAATCACACCAGCGATATATATTGAACCATCACAGGTTAGCCACAACACATACTTTACCTCACATTACTAAAATGTACCTGATGAACACGGACGTTAATAATAACACCATTTGACAGCAGTTTAACAGCACCACAGTGGGTCACGCCCATGTAGAACACATTTCAAAAAAAATTTAAAAATAGTTGTAGTCTTCGAAATTGAATAAATTATATATCTATGAAAAGGTAATAGTCTGCAGATTAATAAAACGCAAAAAAGTAAAAATTTAACTTTTCATGATTTTGAGCCTTTCCGGAGCCCCTTAAGTTAGATGATGATGATGGCCTAAGAAGCTGAAAACCGGTTTATAACGAACTATGAAATAAGTATCATTGTGGAATATTAATACCGTGTGTTCAAGTTTTTGATAAGACAGATGAGTTTAATAATTCTTCACTACATGTTTTAATGCATACATGCATGCATGCACAGATTTTCCGTAAACCCTTCACAGAGCCAAGCGTTAGCAAAGTACGGCGGACAAGGTGACTAGCGTGAGGTCATAAGTCGGTTGCGGGGTCCGTGTTTCTCATGCGCCGCGCCTTTTCGTCACAAGACACGGCGCTGTTATTCGGTAACGCCGAAAGAGGTTACTATGTACACGACGTTTGCCTAAAGGGAACGGCAACACGTGAGACATTGAAGCATCACGGTGTTGCATATGCGCAAGGCTTTGCATCCCGCGACTGCGTCGATCACCGCAAGGACGTCAGACGGCCAGGACAAACGCCGCCGGAGGTCCTCCGTGCTAAGGACCTATTTCCGTGTCACGTGTGCGGAACAAGATCGGCACGAATTCCTCCTCAACAGGCTGGGCCCACGAATCCTAGAAGTCATCCCACCAGATCAGGCAGGTTTCAGACCCAATAGGAGCTGCACAGTCCAGGTTCTAAGTCTAACGACATATATTGAAGCAGGTTTTCAAAAACAAAAAAAGGCAAAGGTAGCTTTCATAGACCTAACAGCTCCCTATGACACTGTATGGATGAAAAGACTTCTACATAAACTGATAAAAGTAATCCCCTGCCGTATGACACTGAGACTTACCAACAACGTGCTTTCGGATAGATACTTCCAGTTGATACAGGGTAATGACATAAGCAAACAGAGGAAACTGAACAATGGACTGCCTCAAGGATCAGTTTTCGCACCAATGCTCTTTAATCTTTACATCTCTGACCTACCTGAAACCATCTCAAGGAAGTTTAGCTATGCTTACGATATGGCCCTAGCTATCCAAAGCAAGCAGTTTGAAGACACTGAAAACATCCTCACAACTGACCTAAACAAAATGCATGAGTATTTCACAAAATGGAGGCTAATACCAAATCCCACCAAGACTGAAGTCAGCTGTTTTCATTTGAACAACAGAATGGCGGGATATGAGCTGGTTCATATCAATAACAGTCAACTGCGATATCAGCAATATCCAAAATACCTGGGAATCACTCTAGATAGGACATTATCCTTCAAAAGACACCTGGAAAATGTATCCAATAAAATAATTTCACGGAACACCCTCATTCAGAGGCTCTGCAGCACTAACTGGGGAGCAGCAGCAGACACACTACGAACCTCTGCACTCGCCTTAGTGTACTCTACAGCCGAGTACTGTGCACCAGCGTGGTTAACCATCAAGCATGTAAACAAGGTGGACACCAAGCTCAACGTTGCTATGAGAACCATAACTGGATGCATAAAGACTACCCCACTACATTGGATTCCAACACTTAGTCATATAGCTCCACCCTCCCTGCGAAGACAGTAAGCTCTGATGAAGGTACACAAAAATAATGAATAACCCCCTACTTCCTATCCATGAAGATGACCCAACTTTGGAAAGAACACGACTCCGCTCCAGAAATCCCCCTTTAAGACTGGCCCAACAACTGTCAGCTGCCAACTTCAGCACGGATACTAAATGGCAAGAGAGCTGGAGTGCTAGTGCCTCCCCTGACAACCGTGAATTTATCTGTCCATCAGAGAAACCTAAGGGCTTTCAACTTCCACGACACCTATGGAAAATCCTAAACAGAATCTGAACAGGACATGGACTATGTGATCACAATCTACACAAGTGGGGAAAGCTTCCCAGCCCTAGCTGTGACTGTGGAGCACCTAATCAAACAATACAGCACATCGCCCAGGACTGTGAATTAAGAGCCTACCAGGGTAGTCGAGCTGACTTTTTCGACGCCACACCGCCCTGCCTCGAATGGATCACCAATTTGGACGTCAGAATTTGAAGACTTGTGTAACGCAAAATATCTGCTGTGATGTTACTTTTTATTGTGTTTATGTATTATATTTTATCTGAATAGGTATCCTTCACTTATGTATTTTAAAGTGTATTTTATCATATAATTTCATAATGTAGTAAGTGTAAACCATGTGTGTAGCGTCATACGCTAAATAAAAATAAATAAATAAATCCCCCGTGCTCCGGCTATGTGGGGCGGTGCTAGCCAACACGTCTGTGATTCGCTCCACCGAAACTCTGAGCATTCAGTCAAGGCCCGGTCGGATGCCACCGCACCGTTGTATACTGTATTGTTGTTGTTGTTGTTGTTGTGGTCTTCAGTCCTGAGACTGGTTTGATGCAGCTCTCCATGCTCCTCTATCCTGTGCAAGCTTCTTCATCTCCCAGTACCTACTGCAGCCTACATCCTTCTAAATCTGCTTAGTGTATTCATCTCTTGGTGTCCCTCTACGATTTTTACCCTCCACGCTGCCCTCCAATCTGCAATACCAAATTGGTGATCCCTTGATGCCTCAGGACATGTCCTACCAACCGATCCCTTCTTCTAGTCAAGTTGTGCTACAAAGTCCTTTTCTCCCCAATCCTATTCAGTACCTCCTCATTAGTTATGTGATCAACCCATCTAATCCTCAGCATTCTTCTGTAGCACCACATTTCGAAAGCTTCTATTCTCTTCTTGTCTAAACTATTTATCGTCCACGTTTCACTTCCATACATGGCTACACTCCATACAAATACTTTCAGAAACGACTTCCTGACATTTAAATCTATACTCGATGTCAACAAATTTCTCTTATTCAGAAACGCTTTCCTTGCCGTTGCCAGTCTACATTTTATATCATCTCTACTTCGACCATCAGTTATTTTGCTCCCCAAATAGCAAAACTCATCGACTACTTTATCTGTCTCATTTCCTAATGTAATTCCCTCAGCATCACCTGACTTAATTCGACAACATGCCATTATCATCGTTTTGCTTTTGTTGATGTTCATCTTATACCCTCCTTTCAAGACACTGTCCATTCCGTTCAACTGCTGTTCAAAGTCCTTTGCTGTCTCTGAGAGAATTACAATGTCACCGGCGAACCTCAAAGTTTTAATTTCTTCTCCATGGACTTTAATACCTACTCCGAACTTTTCCTTTGTTTCCTCTATTGCTTGTTCAATATAGAGATTGAATAACATCGGGGATACGCTACAACCTTGTATCACTCCCTTCCCAACCACTGCTTCCCTTTCATACCGCTCGACTCTTATAACTGCCATCTGCTTTCTGTACATATTGAAAATAGCCTTTCGCTCCCTGTATTTTACCCCTGCCACCTTCAGAATTTGAAAGAGAGTATTCCAGTTAACGTTGTCAAAAGCTTTCTCTAAGTCCACAAATGCTAGAAATGTAGGTTTGCCTTTCCTTAATCTTTCTTATAAGATAAGGCGTAGGGTCAGTATTGCCTCACATGTTCCAGCATTTCTACGGAATCCAAACTGATCTTCCCTGAGGTCGGCTTCTACCAGTTTTTCCATTCGTCTGTAAAGAATTCGCGTTAGTATTTTGCAGCTGTCACTTATTAAACAGATAGTTCGGTAATTTTCACATCTGTCAACACCTACTTTCTTTGGGATTGGAATTATTATATTCTTCTTGAAGTCTGAGGGTATTTCGCCTTTCTCAGACATCTTGCTCATCAGATGGTAGAGTTTCGTCAGGACTCGCTCTCCCAAGGCTGTCAGTAGTTGTATTGGAATGTTGTCTACTCCAGGGGCCTTGTTTCGACTCAGGTCTTTCAGTGCTCTGTTAAACTCTTCACGCAGTATCATATCTCCCATTTCATCTTCATCTAAATCCTCTTCCATTTCCATAATATTGTCTTCAAGTACATCGCCCTTGTATAGACCCTCTATATACTCGTGCCACCTTTCTGCTTTCCCTTATTTGCTTAGAACTGGGTTTCCATAAAAATTCTTGATATTCATGCAAGTGGTTCCCCTATCTCCAAAGGTCTCTTTCATATTCCTGTAGGCAGTATCTATCTTACCCCTAGTGAGATAAGCCTCTACATCCTTGCATTTGTCATTTAGCCATCCCTGCTTAGCCTTTTTGCACTTCCTGTCGATCTCATTTTTGAGACGTTTGTATTCCTTTTTGCCTGCTTAATTTACTGCATTTTTATATTTACTCCTTTGATCAATTAAATTCAATATTTCTTCTGTTACCCAAGGGTTTCTACTAGGCCTCGTCTTTTTACCTATTTGATCCTCTGCTGCCTTCACTATTTCATCCCTCAAAGCTACCCATTCTTCTTCTACTGTATTTCTTTCCCCCATTCCTGTCATTTGTTCCCTTGTGCTCTCTCTGAAACTCTGTACAACCTCTGGTTCTTTCAGTTTATCCAGGTCCCATCTCCTTAAATTCCCACCTTTTTGCAGTTTCTTCAGTTTTAATCTACGGTTCATAACAAATATATTGTGGTCAGAGTCCACATCTGCCCCTGGAAATGTCTTACAATTTAAAACCTGGTTCCTAAATCTCTCTTACCATTATATAATCTATCTGATACCTTTTAGTATCTGCATTAACAAAACTAAACAGGTATTTGCCTTCCAGCGATAGCCAAGACGCACCATCCGGCCACCTGCGCCGAAGGCTCGTCGCCCGTCGTTAGGGTTTACCAGCATTCATGTCCCATTACCTTTATTTACTGAATGCTCCAGGAGTGTGCCTGTTAGTGTCTGAGAAGTTGTATTATTTTTATTGAGAAGAGTTTTTACTTTGTTACAAAATCTATCTACTGTGGTCGCAAGAATGCTTTTTTTTTGTTTGTTTACCTGTGTCTTATTACTGCATATCAAGTATCTCCCCGTGGGGGGTATGACAGAGGTCATGACCTGACGGTGGGTGCCCGGCAGAGGGCAGAGGGCACTGCTGGCGGAATGGCGACACGTCTCGGCCCTGCGGCCGCGTCCCACACCCGCCACGGGCTGCCGAGATGTGCCGGGCCGGGGCGGTCGCACAGAGCGCTATGTTCGCCGCCGTGTTGCTGGCCGGCGCGGCGCGGGGGCGGTTTCGCGTTTCGCGCAGACTCGCACAATAACGGGACCGCGGCGTCACCGTGAGCGGAATGAGAAGGCGCGCTGCGCCGCACTGCGCTTTATTTGGGCGCACGGCGCGGTCGCGTATGGAAATCTCGCGGAAATTCGCAGCGGCGCGCGCAATATCGCTGCGCCAGTGGCGGCCTCGTTTTCACACCGCCAGCTGCCAGATGCCAGCGAGCCACACCAACCTCCGTCCCTCCCTCCCACCCTCTCACGTCACCCTCCCACTCCACCACCTATAAGCTTTAGCTGTCACGGCCCTGTCGCCAGACGTAACACTGTGCTGTTTGCTTCATCGGCATCTTTTTCACGGGTTGCACGTTCCGAGGCTGAATTGCGACGGCGAACGGAATGGGATCAAAATAAAATGAACACCTGCTTGTTTGGTGTTCGACCACTTTTGACAGGCATAACACTGGGAATACTCTTGGGGTCGACGCGTACGAAAACACAATATCCTCAGAAGTATTATATAGAATTTTCAACAAAGAAACTTTTCCAATAATCTGAGCGTCTGCCTACAAGTTTAGCGAGATGAGGATTTTGTCAGATTTCGTTTCTCTGTACAAATTGTGCGACAGAAGCGAAACTGGACGAAAATCGTGAGACGTTGCCAGGCGATAAAATGCATTAAACAAGCTGCCCCTTTAACAGCTCCTGGGCGGTATCTTTTCTTTCATACTGACTCTGTCGATACCGGTCTGACTGTTAAGGAATTGTTCGATACCAATTTTTCTCTGTATTCACATAATTCTCATCCTTTGCTCGGGTGTTATTTTTTATTGTATTCGTTCAGCATTTCGATTCCTTTATCCTTCCGAACGATTAGAAAAGTATTCAGTGTGCCTTTTATACGTAAATATGAGCATTCTGAAAAATTACTTCTCCAGTTACTTATACTTTCAACTTTAAACGAAAGCTATTAACAATAATTATCAATGTGAATACAAATTATATTATACATGAATTATATTATACATGAAACGCTATTTATCTAATGTATAATATTAATAATAATGAGCGTATGGCGTTAGTGGCCGGGGGACCCCTCGCGGGGCGGTGCGGCCGCCGCTCCACAAGTTCTTTAACGCCACTAAGGCGACTAGCGAGTGAATGAAGATGAAATGATGATGAAAGACACACAACACCCAGTCATCTCAAGGGAGAGAAAATCCCTGACCCCGCCGGTAATCGAACCCGGGACTCCTTGCGTGGGTCGCGAGAACGCTACCGCAAGACTACTAGCCGCGGACTGTATAACATTAATCTCACAGAATCGATCGAGGTAAGTTCTTTGAACAATCATGTTTGACACAGAAGAGTCTCTGGTTATCTGCTGTTACCATGTGGCAGTAGCTTTGTTATGCCTTGGAAGTAGAGAGCCCTAAAAATCTATGTTTACTGTTGATGTTGTAGTGGACTAGTAACAACATTCTGTGTTGTGACTTATTTTTTCACGAAAGTTTTACGTTTATGCAGAAATTTGTGAACGTTTCCCAAAATTAAGAGTGAAGTTTATCATAAGGAGTGTGGAATTTCAACAAAAGCTTTTAAGTAATTTTTGTTTAAGTCCTGAGCAAACTATGATGTTGTTGTTGTGGTCATCAGTCCTGAAACTGGTTTGATGCAGCTCTCCATGCTTCTCTATCCTGTACAAGCTTCTTCATCTCCCAGTACCTACTCAACCTACATCCTTCTGAATCCGTTTACTGTATTCATCTCTTCGTCTCCCTCTACGACTTTCACCCTCCACACTGCCCTCCAATACTAAATTGGTGATCCCTTGATGCCTCAGAATATGCCCCACCAACCGATCCCTTCTCCTAGTCAAGATCTGCCACAAATTTCTCTTCTCTCCAATTCTATTGAATATCTCCTCATTAGTTATCTGATCTACCCATATAATCTTCAGCATTCTTCTGTAGCACCACATTTCGAAAGCTTCTATTCTCTTCTTGTCTAAACTATTTATCGTCCACGTTTCACTTCCATACTTGGTTACACTCCATACAAATACTTTCAGAAACGACTTCCTGACACTTAAATCTATACTCGATATTAACAAATTTTTCTTCTTCAGAAACGTTTTCCTTGCCATTGACTGTCTACATTTTATAACCTCTCTACTTCGACCATCATCAAAAAAACGTTCAAATGTGTGTGAAATCTTATGGGACTCAACTGCTAAGGTCATCAGTCCCTAAGCATACACACTACTTAACCTAAATTATCCTAAGGACACACACACCCATGCCCGAGGGAAGACTCTAACCTCCACCGGGACCAGCCGCACAGTCCATGACTGCAGTGCCTGAGACCGCTCGGCTAATCCCGCGCCGCTCGACCATCATCAGTTATTTTGTTCCCCAAATAGCAAAACTCATTTACTACTTTAAGCCTCTCATTTCCTATTCTAATTCCCGCAGCGTCACCCGATTTAATTTGACTACATTCCATTATCCTCGTTTTGGTTCTGTTGATGTTCATCTCGTAAATCCAGCTTTCAAGAGAATGTCCATTCCGTTCAGCTGATTTTCCAGGTCCTTCGCTGTCTCTGGCAGAATTACAATGTCATTGGCGAACCTCAAAGTTTTTATTTCTTCTCCATGGATTTTAATTCCTACTCCGAATTTTTCTTTTGTTTCCTTTACTGCTTGCTCAATATACAGATTGAATAACATCGGGGAGAGGCTAAAACCCTGTCTCACTCCCTTCACAACCACTGTTTCCCTTTCATGCCCCTCGACTCTTATAATTGCCACCTGGTTTCTGTACAAATTGTAAATAGCCTTTCGCTCTCTGTATTTTACCCCTACCACCTTCTGAATTTGGAAGAAAGTATTCCAGTAAATATTTCGAAAAGCTTTCTCTAAGACTACAAATGCTAGAAACGTAGCTTTGCCCTTCCTTACTCTATTTTCTAAGATAAGTCATAGGCTCAGTATTGCCTCACGTGATCAAATGGTTCAAATTGCTCTGAGCACTATGGGACTTAACTTCTGAGGTCATCAGTCCCCTAGAACTTAGAACTACTTAAACCTAACTAAACTAAGGACATCACACACATCCATGCCCGAGGCAGGATTCGAACCTGCGACCGTAGCGGTCGCGTGGTTCCAGACTGTAGCGCCTAGAACCGCTCGGCTTCACGTGTTCCAAGATTTCTACGGAATCCAAACTGATCTTCCCCGAGGTCGGCTTCTACCAGATTTTGCATTCGTCTGTAAAGAATTTGTGTTAGTATTTTGCGGCTGTGGCTTATTAAACTTACAGTTCGGTAATTTTCACATCTGTCAATACCTGCTTTCTTTGGGATTGGAATTATTATGTTATTCTTGACGTCTGAGGGTATTTCGCCTGTTTCATACGTCTTGCTCACCAGATGGTAGACTTTTGTCAGGACTGGCTCTCCCAAGGCTGTCAGTAGTTTTAATGGAATGTTGTCTACTCCCGGGTCTTGTTTCGACTTAGGTCCTCCAGTGCTGTGCCAAACTCTTCACGCAGTATCTTATCTCCTATTTCATCTTCATCCACAATCTCTTCCATTTCTATAATATTGTCCTCAGGTACATCGCCTTGTATAGACCCTCTGTGTACTCCTTCCACCTTTCTGCTTTCCCTTCTTTGCTTAGAACTGGGTTTCCATCTGAGCTCTTGATACTCGTACAAGTGGTTCTTTTTTCTCCAAAGGTCTCTTTAATATTCCTGTAGGCAGTATCTATCTTACCCCTAGTGATATGCGCCACTACATCCTTACATTTGTCCTCTAGCCATTTGTATTCCTTTTTGCCTGCCTCATTTACTGCATTTTTATATTTTCCTCTTTCATCAATTAAATTCAATATCTCTTCTGTTACCCAAGGATTTCTACTAGCCCTCGTCTTTTTACCTACTTGATCCTCTGCTACCTTCACTATTTCATATCTCAAAGCTACCCATTCGACTTCTACTGTATTTCTTTACCCCATTCTTATTAATCGTTCCCTAATGCTGTCCTTGGAGCTCTCTACAATCTCTGGTTTTGTCAGTTCATCCAGGTCCCATCTCCTTAAATTCCCACCTTTTTGCTGTTTCTTCAGTTTTAATCTACAGTTCATAACCAATAGATTGTGGTCAGAGTCCACATCTTCCCCTGGAAATGTCTTACAATTTAAAAGCTGGTTCCTGAACCTCTGTCTTACCATTATATAATCTATCTGAGACCTTCCAGTATCTCCAGGCTTCTTCCATGTGTACAACCTTCTTTTATGATTCTTGAACCAAGTGTTAGCTATGATTAAGCTATGCTCTGTGCAAAATTCTACCAGGAGGCTTCCTCTTTCATTCCTTAATCCCATTCCATATTCACCTACTGCGTTTCCTTCTCTTCCTTTTCCTACTATCGAATCCCAGTCACCCATGACAAATTTTCGTCTTCCTTCAGTATCTGAATAATTTCCTCCATCTCATCATACATTTCATCAATCTCTTCGTCATCTGCGGAGCTAGTTGGCATATAAACTTGTACTACTGTGGTAGGCGTGGGTTCCGTATCTATCTTGGCCACAATAATGCGTTCACTATGCTGTTTGTAGTAGCTTAACAGCATTCCTAGTTTCCTATTCATTATTAAACCTACTCCTGCATTACCGCTACTTGATTTTGTGTTTATAACCCTGTAGTCACCTGACCAGAAGTCTTGTTCCTCCTGCCAGCGAACTTTACTAATTCCCACTATATCTAACTTTAACCTATCCATTTCCCTTTTTAAATTTTCTAACGTACCTGCCCGATTAAGGGATCTGACATTCCACACTCCGATCCCTGGAACGTCAGTTTTCTTTCTCCTGGTAACAACGTCGTCCTGAGTAGTCCCCGCCCGGAGATCCGAATGGGGGCTATTTTACCTCCGGAATATTTTACCCAAGAGGACGCCATCATCATTTAACCATACAGTAGATACAATGATGTATCTGAATGGAATTTTATTGCCTCTAGACAGTGACGCTAAAAAAGGATAAGTTGAAGTGTTCTTTTTCTGTTTTATAGTACTGCTGCTGTTACAATTTTCACGTCACTGCATGTTGTTTACACATAATTCACAATGCTAATAATCTTTTGACTCAACTCATCAGTAATAGTGCACCAACAGTAGTGCTATCTTTATAACCTGTATGAACCCATTTTCTCAGTAGTGAAGTTTCTGAAATAAATCTAGACCCAGAGAAGGTAGCTCGTAAGTGTTGATACATATTTTGGCGAATAGGAATACTGTGTTTTGCAGAATTCAAAGTTTTAAAACCGAATGTAATTCACAAACTCGGGAAATAGACGTCAATATGAGCACCCAACACCATCAGGATGAAAGATGCTAGACAGGACTAAATTAAGGTCCTGCTACACAGTTTACCATATCACATCCAGAATACATGACTATTCGAAAAGGAACCGGCGAGTACAAACAGCGACTCTCTCGCGCAGTGTGCGCTGCTTTTGATAATTCCTGGAAGATTTAATCCGACAAGAGGACCAGGTCCACTTGTGATCACCGACTTCGTCCAAATTTATGGTATATGCACGGCTTGGCCAGAAATGAAAATGACAGAAGTGGGAGCTCGAGATGTCCAAATCTTTAGAAAAAACATTTTCGGCCCGAGGGCGAGGTATTATCCATTTAAGTGAGCGGCTGTCCACGCAGCGATTGGCGCATCGGAAACGCTAACGAACGGTAACCGGAAGGTGTCGCATGGTCAAGTGCCTATCTGGAAAGATTTAAGTTTTTTTAAGTTTTCAATAATTACGTTACTAACAATGTAAATAAATAAAAATAAAGCACAGAATATAGTATTTATTAATATTATCATAAAAGGCATGAAAAGGATAAGTAAAAGAAAATGTGGGACTACAAACAAAATTTACACGAAAGGATTTTAAGGCGTATAAAATTAGATACACTACAGGCCATTAAAATTGCTACTCCACGAAGATGACGTGCTACACCCGCGAAATTTAACAGACAGGAAGACGATGCTGTGATAGGCAAATGATTAGCTTTTCAGACCATTCACACAAGGTTGGCGCCGATGGCGACACCTACAACGTGCTGACATCAGGAAAGTTTCCAACCGATTTCTCATACACAAACAGCAGTTGACCGGCGTTTCCTGGTGAAACGTTGTTGTGATGCCTCGTGTAAGGAGGAGAAATGCGTTTTATCACGTTTCCGACTTTGTCAAAGGTCGGGTTGTAGCCTATCGCGATTGCGGTTTATCGTATCGTGACATTGATGCTCGCGTTGGTCGAGATCCAATGACTGCTAGCAGAATATGGAATCGGTGGGTTCAGGAGGGTAATACGGAACGCCGTGCTGGATGCCAACGGCCACGTATCACTGGCAGTCGAGATGACAGGAATCTTATCCGCATGGCTGTAACGGATCGTGCAGCCACGTCTCGAGCTCTGAGTCAACAGATGGGGACGTTTGAAAGACAACAACCATGTGCACGAACAGTTCGACGACGTTTGCAGCACCATGGACTATCAGCTCGGAGACCATGGCTGCGGTTACCCTTGACGCTGCATCACAGACAGGAGCGCCTGCAGTGGTGTACTCAACGACGCACCTGGGTGCACGAATGGCAAAACGTCATTTTTTCGGATGAATCCAGGTTCTGTTTACAGCATCATGAAGGTCGCATCCGTGTGTGGGGACATCGCGGTGAACAGACACTGGAAGCGTTTATTCGTCATCGCCATACTGGCATATCACACAGCGTGATGGTATGGGGTGCCATTGGTTACACGCTTCGGTCACCTCTGATTCGCATTGACGGCAGTTTGAACAGTGGACGTTACATTTCAGATGTGTTACGACCCGTGGCTCTACCCTTCATTCGATCACTGCGAAACCCTACATTTCAGCAGGATGATGCACAACCTCATGTTGTAGGTCCTGTACGGGCCTTTCTGGATACAGAAAATGTTTGACTGCTGCGTTGGCCAGCACATTCTCCAGAGCTCTCACCAATTGAAAACGTCTGGTCAAAGGTGGCCGAGCAACTGGCTCGTCAGAATACGCCAGTCACTACTCTTGATGAACTGTGGTATCGTGTTGAAGCTGCATGGGAAGCTGTACCTGTACACTCCATCCAAGCTCTGTTTGACTCAGGCGTATAGAGGCCGTTATTACGGCCAGAGGTGGTTGTTGTGGATACTGATTTCTCAGGATCTATGCACCCAAATTGCGTGAAAATGTAATCACTTGTCAGTTCTAGCATGATACACTCCTGGAAATTGAAATAAGAACACCGTGAATTCATTGTCCCAGGAAGGGGAAACTTTATTGACACATTCCTGGGGTCAGATACATCACATGATCACACTGACAGAACCACAGGCACATAGACACAGGCAACAGAGCATGCACAATGTCGGCACTAGTACAGTGTATATCCACCTTTCGCAGCAATGCAGGCTGCTATTCTCCCATGGAGACGATCGTAGAGATGCTGGATGTAGTCCTGTGGAACGGCTTGCCATGCCATTTCCACCTGGCGCCTCAGTTGGACCAGCGTTCGTGCTGGACGTGCAGACCGCGTGAGACGACGCTTCATCCAGTCCCAAACATGCTCAATGGGGGACAGATCCGGAGATCTTGCTGGCCAGGGTAGTTGACTTACACCTTCTAGAGCACGTTGGGTGGCACGGGGTACACGCGGACGTGCATTGTCCTGTTGGAACAGCAACTTCCCTTGCCGGTCTAGGAATGGTAGAACGATGGGTTCGATGACGGTTTGGATGTACCGTGCACTATTCAGTGTCCCCTCGACGATCACCAGTGGTGTATGGCCAGTGTAGGAGATCGCTCCCCACACCATGATGCCGGGTGTTGGCCCTGTGTGCCTCGGTCGTATGCAGTCCTGATTGTGGCGCTCACCTGCACGGCGCCAAACACGCATACGACCATCATTGGCACCAAGGCAGAAGCGACTCTCATCGCTGAAGACGACACGTCTCCATTCGTCCCTCCATTCACGCCTGTCGCGACACCACTGGAGGCGGGCTGCACGATGTTGGGGCGTGAGCGGAAGACGGCCTAACGGTGTGCGGGACCGTAGCCCAGCTTCATGGAGACGGTTGCGAATGGTCCTCGCCGATACCCCAGGAGCAACAGTGTCCCTAATTTGCTGGGAAGTGGCGGTGCGGTCCCCTACGGCACTGCGTAGGATCCTACGATCTTGGCGTGCATCCGTGCGTCGCTGCGGTCCGGTCCCAGGTCGACGGGCACGTGCACCTTCCGCCGACCACTGGCGACAACATCGATGTACTGTGGAGACCTCACGCCCCACGTGTTGAGCAATTCGGCGGTACGTCCACCCGGCCTCCCGCATGCCCACTATACGCCCTCGCTCAAAGTCCGCCAACTGCACATACGGTTCACGTCCACGCTGTCGCGGCATGCTACCAGTGTTAAAGACTGCGATGGAGCTCCGTATGCCACGGCAAACTGGCTGACACTGACGGCGGCGGTGCACAAATGCTGCGCAGCTAGCGCCATTCGACGGCCAACACCGCGGTTCCTGGTGTGTCCGCTGTGCCGTGCGTGTGATCATTGCTTGTACAGCCCTCTCGCAGTGTCCGGAGGAAGTATGGTGGGTCTGACACACCGGTGTCAATGTGTTCTTTTTTCCATTTCCAGGAGTGTATATTTGTGCAGTGGATACCCGTTTATCATGTACATTTCTTCTTGGTGTAGCTACTTTAATGGCCAGTAGTGTATAACGACAGAGAAAGAGAGCCGCAAAGTGAGATGGACAGTGCTGGATCGGACCCGTCAATCTCTACCTCGGTGCCGTGACGTCGACTCTGGATTCGGCGCTGACAGGTCAAGGAGTGGGGGCTGGAGGGTGCTGGAGCGCTAATGTGGAGGGCGCATTGTTAGGAGCAGCTCGCGGCCATTAGCAGCGCAGAGCGGAACGGAGCGTTCGTTAGCGACGCGGAGGACTGTCATTACCGCCCCTCCGGCAGCGGCGCGCGTGATCAAGCACCGGGCCCAGTAATTGGACATTACCGACCTGGCGGGCGGCGCACTCCTCGCGGAGGCCGCGACAACTGGCAAACAGTAATGACAGTCGGCCGGCCGCTCCAGCCAGGGCTCTTGTGCCGGGCGCCGTAGCTCAGGCTGGCACTTCATGTGCTCTGCGAGGCGTGCCAAAACAAAGCACGGAGGAGTAATCTGCAGAACAACAAGGGGACCACACGGCAGTCGGTTTTTACATTTATGGTACGTCGAGTTTAGAACTCAAATATGTCTCTCTCAGAGCAGTACGATGCAGCTCTCAAACATTGTCTATAAAATAGACTTCGAAGCTTTACGACCGCGGTTAATATTCTATTTCGACAAGCAGTGTGCTTTTGCGTTGAGTGCTCCATGTGTGAGGTACCTAGGGTCGAACCCTGACGGAATCAAATTTTTAAACGAAGTGTGTAAAACATTCTAGGTATTCTTGCCGCGTCAGTTCTAGATAAAATCTCGAGCTTTCGACGATTACCTCCATCGTCATCGTCAGGAGCTGACTGTCTCCACTACTGCTATGGTAGCCTATATACAGGGTGATTCAAAAAGAATACCACAACTTTAGGAATTTAAAACTCTGCAACGACAAAAGGCAGAGCTAAGCACTATCTGTCGGCGAATTAAGGGAGCTGTAAAGTTTCATTTAGTTGTACATTTGTTCGCTTGAGGCGCTGTTGACTAGGCGTCAGCGTCAGTTGATGCTAAGATGGCGACCGCTCAACAGAAAGCTTTTTGTGTTATTGAGTACGGCAGAAGTGAATCGACGACAGTTGTTCAGCGTGCATTTCGAACGAAGTATGGTGTTAAACCTCCTGATAGGTGGTGTGTTAAACGTTGGTATAAACAGTTTACAGAGAATGGGTGTTTGTGCAAAGGGAAATGTTCTGGACAGCCGAGAACGAGTGATGAAAATGTAGCACGCATCCAGCAAGCATTTGTTCGCAGCCCAGGAAAATCGACTCGCAGAGCTAGCAGAGAGCTGCAAATTCCACAATCAACTGTATGGAGAGTCCTACGAAAAAGGTTAGTTATGAAACCTGAAAGTCAACTACCCGAGGCGATGGATCGGCCGCCAGGCAGCCCGTGACAGAGCACTTCATCACTGGCCTCCAAGAAGCCCTGATCTTACCCCCTGCGAGTTTTTCTTATGGGGGTATGTTAAGGATATGGTGTTTCGGCCACCTCTCCCAGCCACCATTGATGATTTGAAACGAGAAATAACAGCAGCTATCCAAACTGTTACGCCTGATATGCTACAGAGAGTGTGGAACGAGTTGAAGTATCGGGTTGATACTGCTCGTGTGTCTGGAGGGGGCCATATGGAACATCTCTGAACTTGTTTTTGAGTGAAAAAAAAACCTTTTTAAATACTCTTTGTAATGATGTATAACAGAAGGTTATATTATGTTTCTTTCATTAAATACACATTTTTAAAGTTGTGGTATTCTTTTTGAATCACCCTGTATAGCCCTAGGACGGCTTCTGATTGGTCGGCTTATGATTGGTCGGCGATTACGTACTGTTCTCTCAGACGGTGTCACTGTGTGCGCCGGTGGCGCCACCGCTGCCCTTGGAATGAACGTCTCTGCTGCTTCTCTGCATCAGGCGTTCGTCTCCACGCACAGCTCAGATGGTATCCGCTATCGCGGTTAAAGTTCTTTTGGCTCATTCTTATTTCAACAGCGTCCTTAATAACAGAATCCCAGTACGTGGAGGCAAGGGACAGAATTTTAGTTTTATCGAACAATATTTTATGTTTGTTCGTGAGGCTGTGCTCCGCAATTGCCGATTTCTCCAGTTCTCTAGTCTTAATATTTCGTTGGTGTTCTGCACAGCGGTCGGAAACGGTACGAATCGTCTGACCTATATAATTGCTTCCACACTCACAGGGTATATTATAAACTCCAGGGACCCTGAGGCCGAGATTGTCCTTAACAGGACGCATCATCTCCTTAATTTTCCCAGGAGGACGAAAAATCGTTCTTATACCACTTCTACGCAGGACTCTTCCTATTTTGCTGGAAATCGCGCCACAAAAATATACCCTGTGAGTGTGGAAGCAATTATATAGGTCAGACGATTCGTACCGTTTCCGACCGCTGTGCGGAACACCAACGAAATATTAAAAATAGAGAACTGGAGAAATCGGCAATTGCGGAGCACAGCCTCACGAACAAACATAAAATATTGTTCGATGAAATTAAAATTCTGTTCCATGCCTCCACGTACTGGGATTCTGTTATTAAGGAGGCTGTTGAAATAAGAATGAGCCAAACGAACTTTAACCGCGATAGCGGATACCAACTGAGCTGTGCGGGGAAACGAGCGCTTGCTGCAGAGAAGCAGCAGAGACGTTCCTTCAAAGGGAAGCGGTGGCGCCACCGGCGCACACAGTGACACCGTCTGAGACAACAGTACGTAATCGCCGACCAATCAGAAGCCGTCCTCGGGCTATATAGAGGCTACCATAGCAGCAGTGGAGACAGTCAGCTCCGGACGATGACGATGGTTGTAATCGTCGAAAGCTCGAGATTTTATCTAAAACTGACGCGGCAAGAATACCGACATGTTTTGTACATAAGTGCCGCCGCGAAAAACTTCGTTCCCTTTTAAACGAAGTTCCACATTATATGAGCCTTTTCGTGAAGCACAAAGTACGAAACGACAGAAAAACTTACATTATTTTAATTATATGCAATGATTGACAATATTTTCTACAGAATCAGTTATTAAGAATCTTTATAATCAAAACTGGAATTTTGTTTGGAATGTAGGAGGTGTTATGGGTATAGGTACTGATTGTTATGGTTATTGGTACTGACACGGTAATAAACGGTATCTTAGTAGGCACCTGCTTCAGACTTCAGAGTGCTGCCTGTTGTTTTCTCTCTGCGTCTGACTGTCTTCCTGTAAACACATCACGTAACTACGGTAATCATGCAAGCTGAAGAACTGAATTAATTTGTGTGTCACGGCCGGGGCCCGAACTCGAGTCTTCGTGCTTACTAGGCAGAAATGCTAACCATTACAACATTGCTGCACGAACTACCCAAGTCGAATGCCCTCAACAACACAAACTTCAGTTAACATCTTCAGTTTATTTTCCCCCTACATTGTCACTATTGCCAGGGCTCTCTGTCACTGGAATAGCACCCCAGCATTGGACGTAGTGGCAAGTCCTGTACCATAGGTGATCTTGTAGATCTTATAACTAAATTCTCCCTCAGACATTTAAATCTCATCTTTATCTACAATAACGATGGAAGCTGAAGAATGGAATTAAAATGTTCTGTGATACCCTTTTTTCTAAATCAGTTGTACAGGGTGATTCAAAAAGAATACCACAACTTTAGGAATTTAAAACTCTGCAACGACAAAAGGCAGAGCTAAGCACTATCTGTCGGCGAATTAAGGGAGCTATAAAGTTTCATTTAGTTGTACATTTGTTCGCTTGAGGCGCTGTTGACTAGGCGTCAGCGTCAGTTGATGCTAAGATGGCGACCGCTCAACAGAAAGCTTTTTGTGTTATTGAGTACGGCAGAAGTGAATCGACGACAGTTGTTCAGCGTGCATTTCGGACGAAGTATGGTGTTAAACCTCCTGATAGGTGGTGTATTAAACGTTGGTATAAACAGTTTACAGAGAATGGGTGTTTGTGCAAAGGGAAAAGTTCTGGACGGCCGAGAACGAGTGATGAAAATGTAGCACGCATCCAGCAAGCATTTGTTCGCAGCGCAGGAAAATCGACTCGCAGAGCTAGCAGAGAGCTGCAAATTCCACAATCAAATGTATGGAGAGTCCTACGAAAAAGGTTAGTTATGAAACCTGAACGTCAACTACCCGAGGCGATGGATCGGCCGCCAGGCAGCCCGTGACAGAGCACTTAATCACTGGCCTCCAAGAAGCCCTGATCTTACCCCCTGCGATTTTTTCTTATGGGGGTATGTTAAGGATATGGTGTTTCGGCCACCTCTCCCAGCCACCATTGATGATTTGAAACGAGAAATAACAGCAGTTATCCAAACTGTTACGCCTGATATGCTACAGAGAGTGTGGAACGAGTTGGAGTATCGGGTTGATATTGCTCGTGTGTCTGGAGGGGGCCATATTGAACATCTCTGAACTTGTTTTTGAGTGAAAAAAAAACCTTTTTAAATACTCTTTGTAATGATGTATAACAGAAGGTTATATTATGTTTCTTTCATTAAATACACATTTTTAAAGTTGTGGTATTCTTTTTGAATCACCCTGTATAATCGAACCGATCCACAGCTGGAACAATGTTAGGTAAAAAGGCAATTATGTAAACATAATCTGTGACTCTTCGAATGTGAACTACTAGGTGGTGAAGCAAATGATCCTAGTTTCTTTAGCGAGACATTTTGTGTCTCACACTCTTTTTAATCTTATTCCCAATGCAGACACATGCTTTGACAGCCGGTGCGGTATTTTCAATATCTGCATATCTTAATCATTTAAACTCCCAAATGTTCTTATTTAAAGTGAATTACTGCAGCAAACTTGTCACAACTTGATTTACCTCTTTCAGTATAAGTTTCAGTCGAGGCGATGTGGAAGTGTTGATGCTGCAATTAATCAGCCGTCATGGTAGCAGCCTATTTACAGATTTGCGTGATCAATCATAGAACCTCCATTCATTATCTTTTCATGATTTACAGAGTCTGATTACAATTTGTTTTACGCACTTTTATGCATACTAGTGTTGGCGATTCAAACATTTACTACCAATGCATGGTCTAGCATCACCATGTTATTGATTAACCACGCAAACCAGTTACGCTGATTTTCAAGGAGAACTTTTATCTGTTTCAATTTCTTTATCACAACGTCTCCTTACAATATTGCTGTTGTTATCAGTTCCATTAGCAAACATGTTTAACGACTGAACTGGGGCAGAAATGTTATAATAGAACCTGATGTTTTCTGCATAGTCAAAACTCCACTGCAGAGTGGACCACGCCTATCGGTGTAGACCATCCATTCTGCGTCCATGTGTCCACACCTTATTACCTGACCTGCTGTCTATGGGAAAATAAACATTAACTGCTTACTTATGCCATACGTAGTTGGAGGTATAAGCCAACCTAAAAACATACTACTTGTAGTAGCTATTATTAGTCTGCAAGTGAAATAAATACTGATGTAAAGTTGCCCAATACATTGCCCTCAGTCATCAATAGAAATGTCTGCAATTAAGCCCCTAACACCCTGTATAATTAGAAATAAGATGTGCATTTCTCACAAAAATAACTATTAGGTGTGTTAATTAGCATATATTTAATGACTTTTATATTTAACTGACGTATTCGAACTGTGTGAAAAAAACGGCAAAAATAATGACCCGAACAAGATTTGAACTATCGTGTGCCTTCTGTGTTCTTCACTTCCTGGAAATACTCGTACAACCACACTGTTGGCTGAAAAGCAATTACGTTAATTTAACGTATTACACATGATCTGTACACTTCAAAGACGATTTTCCTGAGATTTCTTTTTAGGCTCAACGAACTGCTCTGGGAGGGAAATATTTGAGTTCTGAGCTTAACATGCCACAAATATAAGAAGTTACAAAACTCTGATTGCTGAATGGTTCCCTCGTAAGCATAAATATGTCAGTGCCTGCCTCTCAGCTTGGATACTAAGGTCATCCAGACAGAATGTTATTCACCTCCATAAACGTCCACCCTCGTCCCGCTGGACTGCTGGAGATAGTGTGGAACTGCTACGACCCAGTCATGCCAGCCTCCACAGCTGACATACATTAAGAAGAAAATGAAGTGGTGTGTGTGTGCCAATCAGTTGAATGGAATCAATGAAGTAAGACGGATCAGTGTGAATAAGTGACAGTATCAGGACTTGCCCAAGACCACAGAGTGAATGAAGTTGTCTGATCTGCTGGTGGATCAGCATGGACCATTCAACATCTGTGGAAAGACTGGCGTACAACTCATAGTCATCTTTTATTTTATTTTTTTAAGTCATCATTCTTTCGACTGGTCTGAAGTAGCATGCCACGAATTCCTCTCCTGCGCTAATCTCTTCATCTCCTAGTAGCACATTCAGCCTACCTAATCATTTGTCTGCTGGATGTATTCCAATCTGTTTTTCTCTTCAGTTTTCATCCTCTGCAGCTCCTTCCAGTACCATAGAAGTTTTTCCATGACGTCTTAACAGATGTCTTAACAGATTTCCTCTCCCATCTTGTTGTTACTGATTTCTATACATTCCGTACTCTCCAATTAACTGGAGAACCTCCTCATTCCTTACTTTACAAGTCCACCTAATTTTCAACAATCTTCTGTACTGCTACGTCTCAAATACTTCGATTCTCCTGTTATCATATTTTCCTACAGTCCATGTTTCACTATCATACAATGCTTTGCTATAACTGAACATTCTCAGAAACTTACCACTAAGATTAAGGACTATGTTTGATACTAGTAGACTTCTCTTGGCCAGGAATGCCGTCTTCGCCAGTTTTTATGTACTATTTGCTCTGTCCTTAACGGGTCATTTTGCTGCCTATATAGCAGACTTCCTGAACTTCATCTACTTCGTGATCACCAACTGTGATATTAAGTTTCTCGCTGTTCCATTTCTCCTACTTCTCATTACTTTCGTCTTTCTTCGATTTAATCCCAGTCCATACCCTCTACTCATTAGGCTATTCATTCCATTCAGCAAATCCTGCAATTCTTCTTCACTTCCACTGAGGGTAGCAATGTCATCGGTGAGTCTTATCATTAACATCCTTTCACGTTGAATTTTAATTCCACTTTTGAACCTTTGTTTTATTTCTGTCATTTCTTCCCCAGTGTATAGATCGAACAGTAGGGACGAAAGACTACCCGTGTCTTACACCCTTTTTAATCCAAGTATTTCATTCTTGGTCATACACTCTTATCATTCCCTCTTCTACTTATTGTATATTACCTGTCTTTCCCTATAGCTTATCTCTGTTTTTCTCAGAATTTCGAACATGTTGCACCATTTGACACTGCCAAACGCTTTTCTCAATTCGATAAATCCTATGAGCATATCTTGATTTTCCTTCAGTCTTGCTTCCATTGTCAATTGCAACGACAGAATTGTTTCTCTGGTGCCTTTATCTTTCTTAAAGCCAAACTGAACGACATCAAATAGATCCTAAATTTTCTTTCCCACTCTTCTGTATATTATTCCTGTCAGCAACTAGGATCATGAGTGGCTAAGCTGACTGTGCGATAATTCTCGCACTTGTCGACTCTTACAGTCTTCACAATTTTCGCGGTGTTTCGCTGAAAGCCTCATGGTATATCGGCATTCTCATACATTCGTACGTGAATAGTGTTTTTGTTTACAATCCCCCCAAACGATTTTAGAAAGTCTGATGGAATGTAATCTATCCCTAACACCTTATTCCATCTTAAGTTATCAAAAGCTCTTTTAAATTCTAACACTGGATTCCCTGTCTCTTCTAAATCGACTCCTGTTTCTTCTTACATCACAACACAAGTCTTCTCCCTCATACAGGCTCTTTCCGCCTATTCGCTCTTTTCTCTGCATTTCATAGTGGTATTCCCACTGATCGCTTAATGTAGCACCCTAGCTTTTAATTTCAATGAAGGTTGTTTTGACTTTTGTATATGGTCAGTCAGTCCTTTCATTATTTATTTGAGGACGACGGTTCAATCCCGTCTCCAGCCATCCTGATTTAGGTTTTCCGTGATTTCCCTAAATCGCTTCAGGCAAATGCCGGGATGGTTCCTTTGAAAGAGCACGGCCGATTTCCTTCCCAATCCTTCCCTAACCCGAGCATGAGCTCCGTCTCTAATGACCTTGTTGTCGACGGGACGTTAAACACTAACCACCACCACCACCACCATTATTTATTTCTCCGTATTTTTCATGCAGCAATTTTTTCCCTAGCTCCTCTTCAGTCCATTTAAGAGAGGACAGGTTTCTCTCTCACTTATTTCATTATTCAAGGCTATTCTTAATGTTGTTATTACAATGTACACATCATTTTTGTGAGACAAATGGAAGTCAATATGATGAAACCTCCCCTTACAAAAATTTATGAATGATTGTGCTGATAAACCCCTTACGTTATTTGATTTTCAAACAGCTGAGCAAAACTGAACGTGCACAGACATTGCTCTCTTTACTTATTCAGATCATCAATAAACTGACACACAATATTTTTAACACAATGCATTCTGACTTTCAATAATCCCTACAAAAGAATGGCCCTGACTAACAATAACCTCCACCTTTCATGAATCACTTACCTAACAAAAATCTTTGTTACTCGAACTACTGCAATACAGCGAGCGCCAATACTGCCAGCTAAATAAAAGATTCTAACTGCTGAAGTCACTAACTACTGATAGGCATAGTTAGCAAATGAAAGATTTTAATAGAGAACAAACAATGTATTTGCCTTAATAGTGTTCAAAAGTCATTATATATATATATATATATATATATATATATATATATATATATATATATATATATATATAAGTTCATGACATCCAGTTATACAAATTTACTGTCTTTGATGGACACAAGTCCAGATCATCCGCTCTCAAAACTCCGCCATCTCTCTCCCCACATCCACCACTGCTGGCAGCTCACCTCCAACTGCTCAACGTTAAGCGCTGTTCACATCCTACTGCCCAACACTACAATAGCGAATATTACAACAATGCCAACCAGCCACAGACTGCATACAGCACAGCTAGTGATTTTCATACAGAGCGCTACGTGGCGTTACCAATATAAGGACCTAAACAGCCTACTTACATAGGGGGCTATGTAAGTAGGCTGTTTAGGTTTTTATATTGGTAACGCCACGTAGCGCTCTGTATGAAAATCACTAGCTGTGCTGTATGCAGTCTGTGGCTGGTTGGCATTGTTGTAATATTCGCTATTGTAGTGTTGGGCAGTAGGATGTGAACAGCGCTTAACGTTGAGCAGTTGGAGGTGAGCTGCCAGCAGTGGTGGATGTGGGGAGAGAGATGGCGGAGTTTTGAGAGCGGATGATCTGGACTTGTGTCCATCAGAGACAGTAAATATGTTAGACTAGATGTCATGAACTGATATATATTATGACTTTTGAACACTATTAAGGTAAATACATTGCTTGTTCTGTATCAGAATCTTTCATTTGCTAACTATGCGCTCGCTGTATTGCAGTAGTTCGAGTAACGAAGATTTTTGTGAGGTAAGTGATTCATGAAAGGTATAGTTTGTCAGTCAGGGCCATTCTTTTGTAGGGATTATTGAAAGTCAGATTGCGTTCTGCTAAAAATATTGTGTGTCAGTTTATTGATGATCTGAATAAGTAAAGAGAGAAATGTCTGTGCACGTTCAGTTTTGCTCAGCTGTTTGAAAATCAAATAACGTAAGGGGTTTATCAGCACAATAATTCATAAATTTTTCTGGGGGGAGGTTTCATATGTCGACCTTTAGCCGAGGATACCTTACTGGAATCTTCTGATTTTTTCTTGTAGTTCATGTAATTAGTGTAGCTTTTGTTTATTGCTAGCGCGTATTTGTAGAGAATTTCCTTTGTAGTTTTAGTCACTCATTGTTGTACAGTAAAACAGTTGTGGCATGCATGTAGATTTTCACCAAGCATTTCGCAGCTTCGCTTCCGATTAACTAGATATTATTTTCAGTACTATGTTAATGTGTCTTTATTTTGCTCTTCAAATTGTGCTTTTCCTGTTATCGTGTGAAATACGTGATAATTATGGCGCGTGAAAACGTAACACTAGGCCCCAAAGTAAATTGAGATATGATAGTGATGACGAGTGTAGCTTATCGTAATCACCGTGTAATGAATTAACAGACATTCAAAGTAGTAATTTGGTAATTGTGCATAGGAAAATGGACCAGGCGGCAAATAATGTAGACAGTGAAACAATTAGTGAACAGGGAATTATTGTCGGTCGATCGGTCGGCAACAGCTTGTCTCAGGAATCCTAAATGACAGGACAAAATTTTGCAAATACTGCAGATTCAGGTTTTGCGTCATTACCCGTTTCTCAATCAAGTCAAGACACATTTTCTGCCTTTCAAAGTGCGAATTTTGCCTGTTATGCACTGCCGATAAGCACAAAGGAACAAGTTCCAGACATTAATACATCTTTATTGCAATTCATGCAACGAATGGAACAAAATCAGGAACGAACACAGCAAGAGCTATACAATTCAGACAAAATTAAACAAAATCTTCAGAGGTTAAACACAATTGAGCAAACGCATGAACATACTCGTACAAATTTAACTGCTGAGTTACTTAAAATCGAATCGAAATGTCAAAGTCTGTAATGACGTAAAAACACAACTTTCTGAGCATTTTCAACCTATTTTTTCGCGTCATGAAAATGCATTACAGAATCACGAAGCAGCCATAAAAGAACTGCAAACTATTGTTCATGAAAATCACGACACCTTGCAAGCTAAAACTGACTCAGTTGCATCTACCGATTCGGTTACGCAACTTGCAAAAACTCAAGGAAACTTAAAGGACACGGTAGATACGCTTCCAACACAAACGGACACTCTGAAACTTGGTTCAGAAAAACACACCGAGGAAAATAGTTCATTATCGGAGAAAGTAGTCGAACTTTCGGATCAGTTTACTAACTTATCTACACAGGTAGATGATGATCTGAATGACACAAGACCGGTAGCCTTGGCTGACACAGAAGAGTATGAAAAAATTAGGAAATTCAAACAAAATCAAATCAATACACAGTACAAAAGAGAAATCCGGAGAGTACAAGATCAGTTGACACAGGTAATACAAGAACTACATATTTCAGAGGACACTCGCGCTCCAATACGGGAAGAGGGACATAGAAATACGGAACAGCCACAAAATAATAACACAGGGCACTTTGGAAATTATGAAAGAAATTGGCAAGGTACACCGAATTTTGAGATGGAACCGCCGAAACAAAGTAACAATGACCGATATGCGACTCCCCGACATGATGATTTTGACTATAAGCTGTTCATCACTATACGTAAATTCAAAACATTTAAGATTTCTGGCCACGACATTCATCCACAAGCGTGGCTTCATCAATTCTCTCATTGTTTTCCTCCCAACTGGTCATTAGAGCATAGATTAGAATTTATGTGTGGCTACTTAGAGACGAACCAGCTGTAAGAATGCAATCGGTCATTCACGATTGTCACAGCGAAGGAGAATTTTATCATGCCTTCCTCTCAGCATATTGGTCTCAAGCTACTCAATATCGAGTAAAACATAGCATCATAATGATGAAACATTTCGAACAATCTGAATTTTCCAGTCTTGTGAAATATTTTGAAGATATGTTCCACAAGAATCAGTACCTGTCAAACCCATACAACCCCTCCGAACTCATCTGCATTTGCTTAATCAAATTGCCTGAACATTTGCGACATATTATTTTGGCAGGACGTTGCAAAGACGACATTGAAGCTTTTCAGGGACTCTTACAAGAATAGGAAATCGACACTGACAATCGCGAGACGCGAAATCAGGATCACAACAATTACAGGTCACATCCGTCACAACTCCACGATGAAAGAAATAACTGGACACGACAAGGCTATTCGTACAACGCAAATCGTGACCAACACAGACATCACCGATATGACAACCACTGGCAAAGTAATAATAATCACAGGAAAATATTCTTACATGTGCACACCTGATTATGACAAGTGTCTTGCTATGAGAGTTGAGAGAATTTCTACTGACTAATGAAATGCCACATGGCTATTGAATTATGTTTTTATGCTTTGCTTTACATAGTTGCTCATTTCATTTGATATCTGGTTTCCATCTGTGTTGCAGCATTGGTTTTATAAAATAAAATTAAATGCATTTGCTAATGTGAACACTTTCTGTCAACAGATCTATTAACTAATAATTTTATGATCCACATTCTTCGAGAAAGGAGCACTTGGAAAGGAAAGAACAATAAGAAGGGACTAATAACAGTAACTGCATACATAATTTTCTTGTCAACTACTTGGTAATATTTTTGGTAGAATAAGTTGTTGTGGTGCACCACTTTAATGACATAGACACTAAGATATGAATAGACGTTTCCCTTATCTGCATTGTTGTCTTTAGTGTACTATTTTTTCGGTTTCAGCTATGTCATATTTAGGTATAAGTTATAGCATTTGCTGCTGCTGTTTGCTAGACATAGTGCAACTGAATTTCACTTTGTATTATTCTCTTAAGCCAGTCTTACTACTGATTTTTTTTGTTGTTGTTGCACATTGACTCATATTAGTTATAATGTTGCATTTGCTTAGCTAATTTATATTTATTGCTACTAGCTTTGCCGATTTGCATTGTTTTGTCATTGCTGTTTGTGTTAATTGTTTTGTGCTGCTGCATTGCCTTGTCCCTTAGTGTATACATCTGAGCTCAGTAGATTTAAGTTAGCTTAAGAGGGAGTAGGGTATATAAGAGAATGAGTTGCGATGAATTGGAAGAAATGCATTGAGAAGTTATACGAAAAAAGTTTTTTTTTTAAAAAAAAAAGGGTACTATACAATGAAGAATGATTATTTTGGAAGAGTATATGAATAGATTACAGAAAGCAGGTATAGATAGTACTTTTTGAGAATAATGATGAACGAAGGGAGATCTCCAAGAAATAAAGAAAGTTTTGTTTGCAAAATACTGCAGTAAAACAAACCCTGTCCATTCCTTTTGTGTTATTCCGCTATGTGTTTGTGTACCCCTGTGTATTTGTATTCTTCCTGTCTTTATGTGTTTATCTGATAAGAGTTATGTTGTAGAATTTTTCTAATAATGTGTTATTTACTTTGTAAAGATGTTTAGATATTATTTATTCTGTTCTGTTTTAATGCTCATGTGTGAAATTAATGTTTCGAAAACTATTCTCAATATTTTATTTATTTATGTCATAATTCCTGTAACACTGATGTAGAAGTTTATGTCTATTCTTTTGTAAAGCCGATATTACTACAAATGTTATCTGTACTATTATGTTCTTTAATGATGTGTTTTGTACCTTTGTAATGGTATTCTTATGTTGTAAAATTATAATTGTGTAGACACCAGTTCTTCAAATTAAGTTTCATTTCACTGCACACTTTTCTGTTAGTCATAGTATATGCACAATATGTGAGAAGTTGGGACTTTTAGTGTTTGCACGTGTGTTAATAATTCAGCAATGGACTGGTTAACAGAATTGCTGGTTCTAAAGACAATACCAAAACCTTTAAGTGCACAAGTGGTGGTTTATTGACTTGCTATATTGTCTGCAAGACTCTTTGATGGTGATCGTGCACCTCAACAGTCGCAACAGATGGCTGCAGGCCGACTCTACAAGGACTGTAGTGGGTCTGTACCTTTGATGGACCACCAATTCCATACTCTCTACCAGGACTACAGTGGGTCTGCTCTGTGATGACCTACCTACCAATATTCTTTAACTTCGACTGACTCTGCTGTGGGTTTGCTGTGTTGTGGACCATTACCTGTCTGTATGTCATGAGTCAGCATTATCTTTCTGTTGGAAGGACAACACTACTTCAAGACTGCATGGAAATCCACTACTTCCGTGTGTATTTTCTTTTACTGCTCAGACTTTGTGCGTAAAATTGTAATTAATGCTGTGATGAATGATCAGGACTGTCTTCATGGACTGTGAGAAAATTTTAGCTTTTGACCAACATTGTATCGATAAGTGTGTGCATTTGATATATTTGTTAGCGTTAATATAATTTTTTTAACAAAAATGTATTGGCCAGTGCCCAAAACAATTTGTAAAATTATTTGTGGGGAAGCATGGGGGCTATGTAAGTAGGCTGTTTAGGTTTTTACATTGGTAACGCCACATAGCGCTCTGTATGAGAGTCACTGGCTGTGCTGTGTGCAGTCTGTGGCTGGTTGGCATTGTTGTAATATTCGCTATTGTAGTGTTGGGCAGTTGGATGTGAACAGCACGTAGCGTTGCGCAGTTGGAGGTGAGCCCCCAGAAGTGGTGGATGTGGTGAAGTTTTGAGAGCGGATGATCTGGACTTGTGTCCATCAAAGACAGTAAATTTGTATAACTGGATGTCATGAACTGATATATATACATATATTATGACTTTTGAACACTATTAAGGCAAATACATTGTTTGTTCTCTATCAAAATCTTTCATTTGCTAACTATGCTACCAGTACTTAGTGACTTCAGTAGTTAGAATATTTTATTCAGCTGGCAGTATTGGCGCCCGCTGTATTGCAGTAGTTTGAGTAACGAATATTTATGTGAGGTGATTCATGAAAGGTGTAGGTTATTGTTAGTCATTGCCATTCTTTTGTGGGGATTATGAAACTCAGATTGCGTTGTGCTAAAAATATTGTGTGTCAATTTATTGATGATCTGAATAAGTAAAGAGAAATGTCTGTGCACGTTCAGTTTTGCTCAGCTGTTTGAAAATCAAATAACGTAAGGGGTTTATCAGCACAATAATTCATAAATTTTTCTAAGGGGAGGTTTCAATGAGCAGACACTGATAGGAGCATGTACATTATTAACGGTTGCTTGATCTTTATTGTAGGTCTCCTTCAAATAGTATTTTCTGTAGTTAAGAACAAACAGGCAGATTGGTTATTTAACAGTAAATATTGCAGCGGACATGTAAGGATTGGGAACCACAAGTAGCTGTTATGGACAGGAACACCTCAAAGCTGTTACTGTCGATGGAATGCTGCTCCCAAGAAATTCTGACACCAGGTTGCAGACAGAGCTTTCAGCCGAAGAGAAGAAAAACTGCCTACCTGGATCTACCTGTAAGGCATTTCTGGCTACAGAAGGGGCAGAGACGCAGGAGAGAAGTGGGTCATCCGGCCAAGGCACGGTGACAGTGTTCTATATGTCCACTGTGTACAGAGCTGGCGCACATGAATATCCGCGAGACTGGACACAACTGATGAAGCCAACAGGTGATGTCGTCCCTCTGACTGCCGAGGATTTTGGATATAGACTCAGACCTTCGGAAGAATTTTAGGATGGAACACAACATTTATGGCAGCTTTGAAATGGTCTGTGTTGGGATACAAAAGCACTTCTCTTGGTTCAGCCGAGTCCCCTGCTCAGAAGTTCTGTAACATTCAGCCTGCCAAGATAATGATCTGTGATAAATATATTGTTTACTTTAAGCCTAAACGAAAACTCAAAACATATTGTCTAAAGCTGCCATGGCGAAAAACAATTCGGGAGCATAACCTCTTCCTCTCCCTATGCAGAAATTTACCAGTCGGGGAGTAACTGCTTCCCCAGGGCGCAGAAGAATATTACTAACCTTGTTGAGATTGGCCAGAAGGTAGAGCAAACGAGGTAGAGGACAAACGCAGACGAAGCTCGTAAGACAGCAGTTCCAATTGGTATGTCAACACAGATAGCAGTACCGAAAGACATACTCACTCAAACAGTGAGCAAGTGAGAAATTTCTCTAACACGTACCGCAGTCAACGTTACACAACATCCAGAATAATTAAACTGTATTGGAATAAACAGCGTAATGCAATCAACCCTGTAAACCTGTTGCAGCTTAAGTATAAACAAAAGGCAGATCCATCTCGCGGCCTTTTGTACCGCTGTTGGGATGTAGCACTTCAAACTTAGTACGTTAACAATACAATAGGTTAAATTCCAGACATGTATTTTAGGAACTGAATTAATAACCCCTAGAAATAACATCGTTTACAATCACACGTCACTACGCTTTCCACAATGTACATAATAGTTAGTGTTTTTGTGAATAGTGTTCAGAAATATTCATCCGTAAATTAAACTGCAGCGAACCTTTTCTGCAAGGCTCAAAGTAGTTCCAAGGATTTCAGACCAGGCTGGCTCAGATAGGGTAACATTTCTGTTTCTTTTTCTATCCAACTCTTTCCTACCTTCTATCATCATATCTTCTTAAAATCTGAATATTTTTTGTTTTCTTTCTTCCACTTTCTAATGTACTTATCATTTATTATTACTTCAATTGCAGGTGCTGACAACAATAATTGTTGTTTGTAATATGAATGTGTTTTCTAATCTACATGAAAAACTGTGAAACGAGCGACCTGTTACTAAATGTAAGGTCTCTAAATGAGCAAGAAATAAAATTTATATTCAAACTGTACAAACTGGCTTCAGAAGTGGAATGCTGAATTCCTCGTTTTGTGCTTTGAGGTGCCGCATACAGATCATCAACAGAGGGACCGCTCATGGCTTACAAGGGAACGCCGCCTATACGTCACCACCGTTTTCGTCCAAATTTGTGTTTATATGAAGGGCCCGCCAGAGATGAATGTGACTGACATGGGAGCTACAGATAGCCAAACCATTAGAAAAGAATAGCACTTTCGGCACGGGGTCAAGCGAAGCAGGAGCAATTACTTTTTAGCTTGATTTTGAGGCAATGATAGGCGCAGCGGAAAACATACAGTACGATGATGTAACGGTCGTTGGATCGAGCCTCTTCTGTTTTCAGTTTTTATGTTAAACTGCCCCAAAATAATGTTCAAGATATCGTCTCATTGACACTTTCAAAAGAAGGATGAAAAGGACTGTACTCACAGCGTCCAAGAAGACTCTGCAAACACATTTCCAGGAAAGGATTCTAATTAATCGGTGAGACAGGAGCGGCAATTCAGTTTTTGTTTGAGGCTATTAAAGGCCTTGAGGACACTATTTGCATCTAGAGGGAACCCAACCTATTGACAGTCAGCTGGCTCGGGTGCGGGCACAGTTGATGTATTTAACTAATCAGGTAGCCGATTTAAGTACGTTAGATTTGGGGGATCATCACAAAAAATTAACTGCTGAGTTGGGAACTTTGGTGAGCGCAATACAGTATAAGCTTACGTGTTTGGAGTTAGATGGGAGGAAGTTTGAAGATAGCAACTCACGCTATCAGCGAGGGCATGAGAGCCAGCCCGGGGGTGGCACTGTTCCATCGGCTGTCAAGTTAGATGCTGTGTTAGCCAAGTTGCCTAATCCTCTGGACTATTTCTTCCGAGATATTATTGAATTGGTTGTAGAGCGACTTGATCGCAAGAAAAAATTATTGTTACTGTTTCGCCTAGAACAACACGCGGCCGCCTTTCGCGTTCCGCACCAAGTGATTCAGTCGTTGTTGTACCCGCTAGCTAGAGGCGAGTTGCAGAACCTCCTCTCGCGAGCCATGGCGGAGGGGTTTTCTTTGCAGCAATTAAGGGAGCTCGTAATTAGGCAAAGGTTAACCACTGAGGTTCGTAAAAAACTTGAGTGTCGTTATATTTGCGAAGTGCAGCAGCGTGAGGAGCAGTTACATGTCGATAGGGTCCAGACAGCCTCGTTGTCCTTATTGATTGATTTACCTTAACAATAATTAGCCTCTATCGTTCTTTAGGGAATGCGTGCGGCGGATAGGTCGCACTTTGTTTTCCATAAGAAGCCTACAACCTGGGGACAGTTCCGTGATGTGGTCATAGCAGGATCATCATTATCCTTAAGAACCCCGTACGTACGAGTTTAAGGGGCGCGACGTCGGCGCCGATTCCGGATTATCCAAAAATGGTTCAAATGGCTCTGAGCACTATGGGACTTAACTTCCAAGGCAATAGGTCCCCTAGAACTTAGAACTACTTAAACCTAACTAACCTAAGGACATCACACACATCCATGCCCGAGGCAGGATTCGACCCTGCGACCGTAGCGGTCGCGTGTTTCCAGACTGTAGCGCCTAGAACCGCTCGGCCACCCCGGCCGGCCCGGATTATCCACATCCGTTGAACTTATCAAAAGGGAACTCCGGCGTTGTTTCAGATGCGGCAGTACGGCTCATTTGGTACGCTCTCGTGTTCAGCCCCGTGCTCGTAGAGCCAATAGATGACGCCGGGTTGGCCCGGGAACTCGGGTTAGAACTTTTAGGCCTTGACGTACTCGGGTGGGTGCACCCTCATCACCCCTTTAGCCTTATGTTTGTTCTCAGTTAGGTGGCGAGCCCGTTTGTGCTCTCTTGGAGTTTGGTAACTCCTTTTCATTATTAAGTTTTGAGTGGTTTTTGGAATTTGGGCATCTTACGAACTTCGTTCGGTTCCTTCGTCGTTGGAGAGATGTCGGGTGGCCAGTGGCCAGTTGTTACCTCTGCAGGGTTGGGTCCGGGGGAGTATATCGGTCGGTGATTTCCCCTGGCCTATGTCTTTAGCTTTGTTTAAGAAACTGCCTGTTAGTCTAATTTCGGAGTGTGATTTCATCAATAAAACCGGTTTGATCTTCGATTATTCCGGACACACCTTTTCCTTTAAGTTTACTCCTAGGGAGAAGGTTGGCCTTTGCGAGTGCACTAAACCTAGTGTATGGCAAACTGCCGCAGCCTTGGCCGTTGAGGCCGCAGATAATGAATTCGATTTGGTCCATCTATTGCCCCATCAGGCTTATCATTTGCTTGATTTGTTGCACAGTTTTCCCCAACTGCTTAGTGATAACCTGGGTGTCACGAGTGTTCTCGAATATCATGTCTGTCTATCCGATGATATTGCGGTTAGGCAATCTCCATACCGCCTCTCACCCCCGTAGGTGAAGGTACTCAAAGCTAAGATATCTCAGATGCTCCAACAAGGAGTGATTAGGCCCTCTACTTCTGCTTATGCATCCCCAATATTTCTTGTACCTAAAGATCAGGGGCGCGATTTCAGACCTGTGGTTGACTACCGCCGTTTGAACGCGAAGGTTATACACGAATCAGTACTTCTGCCGGATGTGCATAATTCTTTTACTTGGCTTGCCGGCGTTAACTGGTTTACGGTCCTTGACTTGAATCAGGCCTATTGTTAGATTCCTTTGGCTGATGTATGTAAACAAGTTACTGCGTTTTGTTCTGATTGGAAGTTGTTCGAGTTTGAGTTCCTTTTGGGCTAGCAGCCGGAGCGACGGTGCATACTCGTTTGTTGGATAATATCCTTGGCGACTTAAAGTTAGTCTGTGTCTATAATTATTTGGACGACTTGGTTATCTATAGTTGTTCGTTTGAGGATCATTTGGAGCATATTCAACAAGTTCTGTTGAGATTACAGCAAGCCGGTCTAACTGTTAAGCCTAGTAAAATCAAGCTAGCTAAGCAGGAGGTATTTTTCTTAGGCCATATAGTGTCGGGTCAACGTATTCGTATTGACCAAGAGCGGAATAAGGCCTTGCGGGCATTGCCTCCCCCTGATGATAAACGGGTAATTGCTGAATTTATAGGCATGGCAAATTACTTTAGGCGTTCAATTTGATTCTTCTAATGTGGGTATTTCAGCTGTTCTGAGATTGAGGGGCAGAGACAGCCATTAGCTTACGCGTCTCGTCGCTTAACTGATGCCGAGCTTAAGTGCTCTGTCTACGAGTGCGAGGCCTTGGCCGTCTTATTTGCCATAGAGAAGTATTGCTTCTACCTTGAACATCGGGTTTTCCAATTGGAAACCGACCAAGCTTTGAGCTGGGTATTGGCTAGGCCGCGTAAAACTGGCCGTATTGCTAGGAGGGCAGGAAGTATTTCGGCATTTCAGTTTGAAGTGAAGGGCTCTGAAAATGTCCTTGCGGATGTTCTCAGCCAGATGTTCACCGAAGCTACGTCTAGTGAGAGAAGGCAGCAGGTAGAGCGTGACATCTCTAATTGTATGGTGTTGGGTGAAATCCACCTTTTGTTCGAAGACGTTGCTCAGCGTCAGGATCAGAACCCTGTTTGGGCCGCGTGAGGGTACTGGTGTGTAGTATCTGTAAGTGGTTGTTCTTTGGAGGGCGACAATGCCCAGTGGCGCAGAGAGTCGCAAGGAGAGGCAGTTGTTGAGAGGCTGTGGAAGGTGTAGGCTGCATGAGCCAAAGGCGGTTGCGTAGCGAAGGATTTATCTCTACGTTTAATAGTAGTGGTACAAAGTTTGAATAATAGTGTGTTTATGTTTGTGTAGTGTGATAAAGGAAATAAATTAAATTTTACCAGTTCTTAATGCGTCTCCATCAGTTAGTACCACACCATTGCATTTAACAATGAACGAAGTCTTGATGTACACGGTCAAATACAACAAGAGGACTGTAACATAATAATCATTAATTAACCCATATAATCTCCAAAGGAGACGGGAGCTTATAGCCGGTATTAAATTACGTTTGTTGGCAGAGAGCTGTCGGATGAGTATGTTGTTAATGGGGGTATTCTTTGCAGGAAGGTCGGCAACGCCAAGCAGTCTAAGATCTGTTTGCCTGCAACCTTGGTGCGTCCGGTCTTTCGTTATTTTCATGATTCGTTGGTGGGTAGCCAATTAGGGACTTATAAGACTCTCCAAAAAATCAAGAAACATTTAACTTGGCCCTCCATGTACAGGGATGTGAGACAAATGATATCCCAATGCCGCTTGTGTAATGTAGCCAAACCCAATTAAGCTCTTCAACAGGGTTGGGTGAGCTCTGAACCAGAGTCCTGTCCTATGTACAAGCTCTCTATTGATTATTTGGGGCCTTTACCTCATACTAGGAGGGGTCATGGATATGTACTAGTTGTGGTTGATGCTTTCTCCAGATTTACTTGGCTCCTTCCCGGCCGTAACGTTACCGCTGCCACCACTGTTCGTCATTTAACTAGTGTCTTCAATGTTTTTGGACCACCAAAACAGCTAGTTAACGATAACGCTACTGCCTTTCTTTCGGCCCCTCTCAAGGTCTTCTGTTTTCAGAACGGCGTTAAGCATGTCACCACCACCCCATATTATCAAAATGGCTCTGAGCACTATGGGACTTAAGTTCTGAGGTCATCAGTCCCCTAGAACTTAGAACTACTTAAACCTAATTAACCTAAGGACATCACACACACCCATGCCCGAGACAAGATTCGAACCTACGACCGTAGCGGTCGCGCGGCTCCAGACTGCCCCGTTTTATCCCCAGGGGCCCTTTTCTGAGAGAGTTAATCGGAATCTTAAGTCCGATTTGATTATTTATCGTCAGAAGAACCCCAGTAAATGGGACTCCAGTCTTTCCTGGCTTAGTTTTGTCTTTAATACCGCCAGTCATGAAGCCTTGCGACTTACACCAGCATCATTGATCTTTTCCTATACAGTAAATTACGCTCTTTCGTATTTGTGGGGAATTCAAGCTGTTATTCCAGCCGATATTTATCCGCGTGTTATCAAGGAAAACTGGATCCGGGCCTGGCGTAATATTCTCATGGCCCATAATAGGCAACCGGAGCGTTATAATAGTAATCGGGAAACCTTTAAGGGCAGGCCGGAGGACCAAGTTTATGTCCGCAATTTCCAGGGGAGGCAGGTGCGCGGTGGGAATCTTAGTAAATTTACTCCTCGTTTTTTGGGGCCTTGCACTATCATGCGTATCTTGGGCCCGGTAAATCTGTTGGTCAAGAAGAATAGCTCAGGTAAGCACTATTGGGTTCACCTTAGTCAAGCTAAGATCAAGTAGCTCAGGCTTTCGATTACCCCCTCCCCGGGTTAAGTTTGAGGAGGGGGGGAGGGGTGGTTGAGCTGTGCAAGCCCCGACTTATGCTTTGGTTTAAACCTTGGCTGTTACTCTGCGTTTGGTTTCCCGCGGTTATTGCGGTTATGCCTTGGTTCTTCCTCTTTCTACGTGTGGCAGCTGCGGCGTGTATCGATATTCGCAACTTGTACTATCTTTGGTTTGGTGCTTATAGTTTCCAGCTAGCCGGTGTGCGGCAGTCGGTCGGTTGGTGTGGATCAGCCAGGAAATCTCCACGCGGCGCAGTGGGCCAGGTCCGCTGGCGGTCTCTACGCAGTGTCGGAGTGTGTGGGAGCTGTTCCGATTGCTACGAGGTTCGTAGCTCACCGACCCAGGACATCAAAGTTGAGTGGTGATTTAATTACCGAAGCCAGTCTGTTCACATTGTGCCGTTAGTTTTCATGGTTGGCTGGTGGGGGGGGGGGGGGGGGTATTCCCGTGAGCAACAGCGAGTGTTCGAGTTGGCGGAAGTTTGGCCACCATCCGGGGGAGTTTAACTGTATTTTGGTCATTTGAAGTCCAAATGCACCAGCGGAATTTTCTTCCTTGTGGCCGTCAGCGTTCCGGTTAACTGCCCTGGACGCTTACATAAAATTCAGGGAGTGTCCTTTCCTCACATTGTTGTCACTGTCCAACATGTATGTGTAGTTTTGACAGCTTATGCATACGGGTGGCTACGCCTTTTACGTGTTGGCTTCGGACTTCCTTGTGTACTGGTCGGGCGGAAGGCAAGTCGTCTTGTCGGTGGGTCGTTGCTGTCTCTTGGTTGGGTTGCCGGCGGATCGGATATAGTTGGGCCGACTACCTGTCTCCCCTAAGCGAACGTTAATATTTCAAATGCAGACCGACCCCCAGAAACTTCTGAGCGCCGCTGACTGTACTGCCTTTTGTCAGTGGTGTGCCGGCCGCTGTGATCGAGTGGTTCTAGGCGCTTCAGTCTGGAACTGAGCGACCGCTACCGTCACAGGTTCGAATCCTGCCTCGGGCATGAATGTGTGTGATGTCCTTACGTTAGTTAGGTTTAAGTAGTTCTAAGTTCTAGGTGACTGATGACCTCAGATGTTAAGTCCCATAGTGCTCAAAGCCATTTGAACTTTATTGTTGTTTGATTGTGTATTTTAGTGGCTCACAGCCGATGGTGTGGATTTGTATGCTTTTAGGTGGGTTTTAAATAATGTGATTTCAGCCGTTTTATAATTGAAAGTTCCTTACTTGTCAAGTCCTGCATTGTTTTGGCCTTCAGCCTCATTTAAAATATTTTTTTGGATAAAGCTTTGGGCTTTCTGCCTTTTGAAAATTTATTGTAGTTGTGTTTTTCAATCATGGGCCTTCAGCCGTCTTAAAATTCAAATTCCTTACTTGTTAAATCTTAGACTGAATGGGGCGTCAGCCTCATTTAAAAAAATATATTTTAGTTTAAAGCCTTGGGCTTTCTGCCTTGTAAAATTTTATTGTAGTTGTGTTTTGAATCATGGGCCTTCAGCCGTTTTAAAATTCCTTATTGTTAAGTCACAGATTGTTTGGCCCTTCAGCCTCCTTGTTTTTAAAATTGTTTAAGGATGAAGATTTGGGATTTCTGCCTTGGAATATTTATTGTAGTTGTGTTTTTAAACCATGGGCCTTCAGCCATTACAAAATTAAAATTTCTTACTACTCAAGTCTTAGATTGTTTGGGCCTTCAGCCTCATTTGAAGTATTATTTGAGGATAAAACGTTGCGCTTTCTGCCTTTTAAAGATTTATTGCAGTTGTGTTTTAAATCATAGGCCTTCATCCGTCTTAAAAATTAAAGAGGTTGTGTGCTTAAGCCATAAGATTGTGTGACATATTCAGGCAATAGTCATGCTCGGAAATTTGCGCTGTAATGGTTGGGCAACTAAATAAAGTTATATGTGTTCGAGTGTAACTGACAGCCGCTCATTTTCGGCCCCTTTCCACAATTCCAACTACCTGTTCTGCCTGCGGATTTGACGGGGCGTTTCAGTACCCTTAGCTGTTCGTGAGAGTATGTGGATACAGCATGACCGTGCACCGCCTCACATCAGTGTGGATGCCCACAAACATCTCAGCGCTGTATTTCCTGGTCGCTGGATTGGAGGGGAGTTACTATTCCATGGCCTGCGAGGTCACCTGACCTGAATCCCCTTGATTGTTTCGTATGGGGATATCTAAAGTCACTTGCGTATGAGACCCCAGTGGATACGGAGATTGATTTAGTTGCCAGAATTGTTGCTGTCTGTGATGTGAATCCAAACAAAGGGTGCGTCAGAAGTCAGAATCATGTTCGCCGATCTCATACTTGCATTGAGGTTGATGGCCGTCGGTTTCAGCACATTTTGTAAGATACCGCACAGATGGTACTTTCATTGTGACCGCAACGCCGTATCATGCCTGTTTACATTGTATTTGAATATTCGTGCCTATACCAGTTTCTTTGGCGCTTCAGTATAATGTTACTTGTACTGTGAGGTACGTCAGTTGTGGACACTTTGCATTATTTTATTTATGACTGTGGATATTTTTCTACGTAGTCACCTATTTTTTTGTCTTAGAGCAATATTAATATCGATTATGACAAAAATTGTCGACCTATAGTGTTCGTTGCAGACACAGTATGCAATTCTTTTACTTGTTTCTGTGTCACCTTTAATCAAATTCACGTCCAAATTCGCTTGTAACTTACATCTTATGTGTTTTCAGATTTTAAAATAGCAACCCAATTTTGCCGAAAGTAGTCATCACTGTACAAACAGCTGCAGTCTTGGCAAATAAAGCGTCCGTATGAGAAGACCTCCATATTTAAAATAATAATAGTTCCTTTTACCTCCTTAATTCCGGCTGTGAGTGCGTTCTTGGTGAATTGGCTCTGAGCACTATGGGACTCAACTGCTGCGGTTATCAGTCCCCTAGAACTTAGAACTACTTAAACCTAACTAACCTAAGGACATCACACACATCCATGCCCGAGGCAGGATTCGAACCTGCGACCGTAGCAGTCGCACGGTTCCGGACTGCGCGCCTAGAACCGCGAGACCACCGCGGCCGGCCGTTCTTGGTGACATTTCTACAGAGTTGTTCAGATACTTAGATACCATGTGAAACGTCCCCTTTTAATAATTTTTACACAACTGTGCTTAACCTGACGCACAATATTTTTTTTTAGCGCAACGCAATCTGACTTTCAACACACAATATTTTGTTAGCGCAACGCAATCTGACTTTCAAAATTCTCTACAAGAGAATGGCCCTGACTAACATTAACCTATACGTCTCACAAATCACTTACCTCACCAAAAATCTTCGCTGCTCAAGCTACTGCAATACAGCGAGCGCCACTACTGCCAGCTAAATAAAAGATTCAAACTATGGAAGGCACTAACTACTGATAGGGATAGTTAGCAAATGAAAGATATTAATAGAGAACAAACAATGTATTTACCTTGATATCATGACAAATTACAAAACTCCGCCATCTCTCTCCCCACATCCACCACTGCTGGCGGCTCACCTCCAACTGCGCAACGTTACGCGCTGTTCACAGCCAGCTGCCTAACACTACAATGGTTGAGTATTACAACAATGCAAAGCAGCCACAGACTGCACACGGCACAGCCGGTGATTTTCATACTGAGGTGGCGTTACCAATAAAAAAACCTAAACAGCCTACTTACATAGCCCCCATGCTCCCCACAAAAAATTTTACAAATTTTGTTGGGCAGTGGGCAACACATATTTGTTAAAATTTTTCATAATCGTAATTACAATAACAAAGAAATCAAATGCACACACTTATTGATACAATGTTGGTCAAAAGCTAAAATTTTTTCTCACAGTCCATAAAGACAGTCCTGATCATTCATCACATTGCAGTGTTTTTCTCAAAGTCTGAGCAGTAAAAGAAAATGCACACGGAAGTAGTGGATTTCCATGCAGTCTTGAAGAAGTAGTGTTGCCCTTCCAACGGAAAGACAGTGCTGACTCTTGACATGCTGACAGGTAGTGGGCCACAACAGAGCAAACCCACAGCGGAGTCAGTCGAAGTTTTGAAGAGTATTGGTGGGTAGGTCATCACAGAGCAGACCCACTGTAGTCCTGGTAGAGATTATGGTATTGGTGGGCCACCAGAGGCGCAGACCCACTGCAGTCCTTGTAGAAATAATGGTACTGGTGAGTCATCAAAGGTGTAGACCCACTGTAGTCCTTGTAGAAATAATGGTATTGGTGGGCCACCAGAGGTGCAGACCCACTGTAGTCCTTGTAGAAATGACGGTACTGGTGGGCCACCAGAGGTGCAGACACACTGTAGTCCTTGTAGAGATGGCCAGCAACCATCTGTTGTGACTGTGCAGGTGCACAATCACCATCGAAGAGTCTTGCGGATAATGTAGCAAGTCCATAACCACCACTTGTGCACTCACAAAGTTTTTGGAATTGTCCTCAGAACCAGCAATGCTGTTATCCAGTCCCTTGCTGAATCATTAAATCACATGCAAACACTATCACTCCCAACTTCTCACATATTGTCCATATACTATGACCAACAGAAACGTGTGCAGTGAAATGTAACTTACAAGTTACTTAATTTGATGACCTGGTGTCAATTACAATTTTATAACATAAGAATACAATTACAAGGGTACAGAAAACATCATTAAAAACATAATAGTAGAGATAACATTCGTAGTAATAGGGGCTTTACAAAAGAATAGAAATAAACATATACATCAGTGTTACAAAAATAATGACATAAGTACATACATAAAGATCAGAATAACTTTTGGAATATCAACTTCCACATGAGCATTAAAACAAAACAGAACAAATACTGTATAAACATCTTTACAAAGTAAATAACATGGTATTAGAAAAATTCTACAACATAGGTCTTATCAGATAAACAACTAAAGACAGGAAGTACACAAATACACAAGGGAACACAAACACATAGTGGGATAACACAAGGAAAGGACAGGGTTTCTTTTACTGCAGTATGTTGCAAACAAAAACTTTCTTTACTTTTCGGAGATCTCCCTTCGTTCCTCACTATTTCCAAAAAGTCCTATCTATACCTCCTTCCTGTATTCTATTCATATTTCTTTCAAAATAATTATTTCTCAGTGTAAAATACTCATTTTTGCCATATCTGTTTCTTGTGGCTTCTCAATGCATTTCTTCCAATTCATCATAGTTAGTTTCTTATATAGTCTACCCCCTCTTAAGCTAACTTATATCTACTGAGCTCAGATGCTAAACTAAGGGACGAGGCAATGCAGCATCACATAAAACAATTAATATAAACAACAATAAAAAAAACGCAGATTTGCGAAGCAAGCAGCATTAAGAAATTAGCAAAGCAATTGTAATACTACAACTAATCTAAGGCAATGTGCAGCAAACAATAAAAAGAAATCATTAGTAAAACTGGCTTAACAGAATAATACAAAGTCAAATTCAATAACACTATGCCTGGCAAACAGCAGAAGCAAAAGCAATAAATTATATCTAAACATGACAACGCTCAAGCAAAAAAAATATTACAGTAAAGACAACAATGCAGACAAGGGAAATGTATATTCACATCTTAATGACTATGTAATTAAAGTGGTGCACCACAACAACTTATTGTAAAAAAAAATATTACCATATACTTGAGAAGAAAATTATGTGTGCAGTTACTGCTACTAGTCCCTTCTTATTGTCCTTTCCTTTCCAAGTGCTCCCTTTTTTTTTTTTTTTTTTTTTAAGAATGTGGATTACACAATTATTATTTAATAGATCTGTAGACAGAAAATATTTATATTAGTACATCTATAAAATTTTATTTTAACCAGTGCTGCAGTGCAGCTAGAAACTAGATATTAAACAAAATGGGCAAAGCAAGGCGTGAAACGTCATTTACTAGCCATATGGCATTTCTCTCAATTAGCACGACAATAGCCGTGAAATGTTTCTCATCGTTTTCAAGTTCGACCCTGTCGTTTTTGCAATGCTTTCTACAAAGGAACGTCAATAGCGAGGATAATGGCCTCCCCTTTTTTTTTTTCTACCTGTGCCGCTGGAAGGCTAACGGCCCTTTTTTTTTCGGGCGGCTGTCGCCCAGGTGGGTGCCCGCGACGCATTACGTGCAGGTGGTCACTTAACTTTCGTACGGAAATATTTACGACAACAGTTTTCGCTACAATGGCAGTGTTACATAAAAATATTTCACAGGTCAAGAATTTGGATTACAAATCTGTAAAAACAAAATCCTATGAATATAACAGTGTCCAAAAAATTTTCGTCGGCATTGTGATACATTCACGCATTTACACACATTTCATAATTCTAAAAGTACGATTCTCGGTTTCCAACATACGTCTTCACAAGGCAGTGTTCCTAACCGCTACTCATTACTCCTTACCTTATTACACATATACAAATTCGTCGACGCTTCTTCAATACTTCATCATTAGATACATAGCATAATCAAATTCTTCATATAACATTAGCTTATTAATCATAAACATACCTCAACAACATAATACACATCGTCGTCGTAAATATAACATCATAACACCTCAGTCAACTCTCAAAAACGTCGTAGCTTTCTGCAATAATTTCAAATCCTAAAAAAAATTCTCTGCTCATTTCAATAGTGTCATCTACCTCAAACGTACCTTAAAAATCATGATCTCATACCAAATACATCATTCAAAGCTCTCATAGTATCACAATGGTTCCGAAAAAATATGAACAGTTTACAAAGTACAGACAAAATACAGTTTCATAAGTGTGAAGTTATCCAACTGTGTAATTACGTAAACATCTGTCACTGATGTAGTAAAATAAATGTTTGTCTCTCTCAGGTAAATAATCAGATAGCTGTGTAATTTATGTGTTGGAGAAATATGGTACCGATGTGTAAAGTTGTATAAGCAAATACCATATTAGCTAGGGCTCCTTGTGCGTGCCAAACACATGGTACACAAAGTAAGCGTGTACCCCCCTGAGGATAAATGTAATTATACCCTCAGGTGTTACAGATTACAACAATGGAATGAAATATATCTCGGAAAACTTTCTTTGTAATTCAAAAATCTTTAAAAATAAATGTTTTAAGTACAAAATTAATCACTCAAATACGTGTCCTGTAGCGCTAAACTGTGCGTCTTGTTGTAAGATAATCTCTGTGTAAGTGTCGTAGATATCATCCTCCGAAAGCTGAGTTCCACAAAAGTCACTGTACTTACCTCATGATACACAAAAGTGAAATGCTTTGCGTATAGATATCTTAGTTATTATGCTTATTGCCGTGATGAGGAAAGTACTGTCCTGTAACGTATTGTTGTGCCACGAAAAAGGCTGTCTCATTGTAGCTATACCACAAAAGTTACTACAAAAACATGTTTTCCTTTCCAGAATAATACATAAAACTGTGCAGACATAAAACGGAAACACCGCAAAAGCAACATTGTGAATTGTCACTCATTAGTAACGTCGTGATAAAATCCTGTAGCTGTCACATAAACTAACCACTGTGTCATCTAGTATCTCACAGAAAGCACCTTGAATCCATAATGTATTTGCAAGTAAACCAAAATGTTGCATTAAAAAAAACAGATTATCTTTCAATAAACGGTTTTACATGTGAAATGTGGTGTAAACCTTTACTCTTCATAGTACTCAGACTTTCAACTGAAAAGCAATTGTCATGTTTTATACGTCGGTAAAGAATGCTAAAATTTTTCTCAAGGCTAGCGTCTTATGTTATTTTTCTCGGAGCCAGCGGGCGCACGCGGCTGCCTGCTGTGCGAGTCATTGTCTGTCTCTTTGTTGCCGCGCGCCGTTATTGGGATTAGGAGACCTAACTTCTACAAATTCGCCTTGCCGAGAGGGCCCAGCTCTGTTATAATCCCGCCAGTTCTGATGCAATTCAGGTCTGTCGTTATGTCGGTCGTTTACATAGTTTCTTTCTTGTCGGTCATGTGGTGGAGAATTTCTCCCGGAATCGTAACTGTGCGCCGAACTGTTCCGTCTGAAGTTATTCTGTCTCCCTTGATAATAATTGTTCTGATTACCATATTCTCTGTTTCTCTGATTGTCTCTGTGATGGTCATTACCACGGAGAGGTGATCTTTCCCTGTAATTATTACTACTCTGCCAACGGTTGTCATACGGGTGGTGTCTGTTTCGGTCTCGATTTACGTTGAAAGAATAGCCTTGTCGTGTCCAGTTATTACTTCTTTCATCGCGGAATTGCGACGGATGTGACCTGTAATTGTTGTGTTCCTGCGTTCCGCGATTGTCAGTGTCAATTTCCAGTTCTTGTAACAGTCCCTGAAAAGCTTCAATGTCGTCTTTGCAACGTCCTGCCAAAATAATATGTCTTAAATGTTCAGGTAATTTGATTAAGCAAATGCGGATGAGTTCTGAGGGGCTGTATGGGTTTGACAGGTACTGATTTTTGTGCAACATGTCTTCAAAATATTTCACAATACTGGAGAATTCAGATTGTTCGAAATGTTTCATCATTATGATGCCATGTTTTACTCGGTCTTGTGTGGCTTGAGACCAATATGCGGAGAGGAAGGCATGGTAAAATTCTCCTTCACTGTGGCAATCGTGAATGACCGATCGCATTCTCACAGCTGGTTCATTCTCTAAGTAGCCACACATAAATTCTAATCTGTGTTCTAACGACCAGTTGGGAGGAAAACAATGAGAGAATTGATGGAGCCATGCTTGTGGATGAATGTCGTTGGCAGAATTTTTAAACGTTTTGAATTTACGTGTAGTAATGAACAGCTTATAGTCAAAGTCATCATGTCGGCGAGTCGCATATCGGTCATTGTTAGGTCGTGTCGGCCGTTCCATCTCAAAATTCGGTGCACATTGCCAGGTTCTTTCATAACTTCCGAAATGCCCTGTGTTATTATGTTGCGGCTTTTCCGTATTTCTATGTCCCTCTTCCCGTATTGGGGCGCGAGTGTCCTCTGAAATACGTAATTCTTGTATTACCTGTGTCAGCTGATCTTGTACTTCGCGGATTTCTCTTTGGTGTTGTATATTGATTTGATTTTGATTGAATTTCCTAATTTGTTCGCGCTCTTCTGTGTCATTAAAGACTACCGGTTTTGTGTCATTCAGATTATCATCTACCTTCGTAGATAAATTACTGAACTGATCTGAAAGTTCGGCTACTTTATCTGATAGTGAACACATTTCCTCAGTGTGTTTTTCTGAACCAAGTTTCAGAGTGTCCATTTGTGTTGAAATCGAATCTACTGTGTCCTTCAAGTTTTCCTGAGTTTTTGCAAGTTGCGTAACCGAATCGGTAGATGCAACCGAGTCAAATTTAGCTTGTAAGGTCTCATGATTTTCATGAACAGTAGTTTGCAGTTCTTTTATGGCTGCTTCGTGATTCTGTAGTGCATTTTCATGACGCGAAAAAATAGGTTGGAAATGCTCACAAATTTGTGTTTTTACGTCGTTACAGACTTTTTGACATTTCGATTCAATGTGATGTAACTCATTAGTTAAATCCTCACGTGTTTGTTCAAGAGTTTGCTCCAATGAGTCTAACTTTTGAAGATTTTGTTCCATTGCGTCTAACTGTTGCTGTGTTTGTCTCTGGTGTTGTTCCATTGTGTCTAATTTTTCAAGCTTTTGTCCCATTTGTTTCTGATTTTGTTCCATTTGTCTCTGATTTTGTTCCATTTGTTGCATTAATTGCAATAATAATGTATTAGTGTCTGGAATCTGTTTCTCTATGCTTTTTGGCAGTGCATTTTCACCGACAACATTCACATTTTGACAAGCAGAAAATGTGTCTTGACTCATTTGAGAAAACGGTGATGACCCAGAACCTGAATCTACAGTATTTGCGAGATCGTGTCGTGTCATTTCGGCTTCCTGAGGCGAGCTATTGCCGACCGATCGATCGATAATGCTTCCCTCTTCACTAATTGTTTCACTGTTCACGCCATTGTTTGAAACCCGCTCCATTTCCCTATGCGCAATTACCAAATTACTACTATTAACATTAGTTAATTCATTATTCTGCGGCGCTAACATACTGCTTTCGTCTTCGCTGTCATTTCTCAATTTACTTTGGAGCCTAGTGTTACGTTTTTCACACGCCATTATTGTCACAGTGTTTCACACGACAACACAGAAAAACACAATTTCAAGAGAAAAAATAAGAGAACACATTAACATAACACTGAAAATAATATCTAGTTAATTGCAGCTGCGAAATACTTGGTGCAAATCTACATGCATGCCACAACTGTTTTACTGTACAACAATGAAAAACTACAACTATAAAGGAGATTCTCTCTACTATTACGCACTAGCAATAAACAAAATCTACACTAATTGCACAAACTACAAGAAAAAATCAGAAGATTCCAGTGAGGTATCCTCGGCTAAGGGTCGACATATGAAACGTCCCCTTTTAATAATTTTTTTACACAACTGTGCTTAACCAGACGCACAATATTTTTTTTTTAGCGCAACGCAATCTGACTTTCAACACACAATATTTTGTTAGCGCAACGCAATCTGACTTTCAAAATTCTCTACAAGAGAATGGCCCTGACTAACATTAACCTATACGTCTCACAAATCACTTACCTCACCAAAAATCTTCGCTGCTCAAGCTACTGCAATACAGCGAGCGCCACTACTGCCAGCTAAATAAAAGATTCAAACTATGGAAGGCACTAACTACTGATAGGGATAGTTAGCAAATGAAAGATATTAATAGAGAACAAACAATGTATTTACCTTGATATCATGACAAATTACAAAACTCCGCCATCTCTCTCCCCACATCCACCACTGCTGGCGGCTCACCTCCAACTGCGCAACGTTACGCGCTGTTCACAGCCAGCTGCCTAACACTACAATGGTTGAGTATTACAACAATGCAAAGCAGCCACAGACTGCACACGGCACAGCCGGTGATTTTCATACTGAGGTGGCGTTACCAATAAAAAAACCTAAACAGCCTACTTACACATGTGCTTTTGTTTCCTCAAAAATCACAAAACCTTGTTCCTGAGAGTCATACCTCAGTCTGACTTTGATTCATAAACACCATTGCAATTCTGTATACAGTGTTGAACAATGTTGCGCGCACTGAAGTTTGAAAAAAATGAAATCAAATTTTTAGGTCACATGATAACTCCGCAAGGAATAATACCAAATCCTAAGAAACTTGACGTAATTACAAAATTGCCATATCCTAAGGACAAAAGACACCTTAAAGCGTATTAAGGTATGGTGTCGTTCTTCCGTCGATTTTTACCTAATAAGATATTTAACGACGATAGTTTGTTGAGGTTATTGTGAAAGAACGTACCATGGATGTGGACTGACGAATGTACAGCCAGTTTCGAAAGGATACGTAGTGCTTTGTTGAATGCTAAAATGCTTGCACACCCTGACTTGAATAAAACATTTAGTATATTGTCCGATGCGTTTGCTAGGGGCATTGGCTCTATACTTTTCCAAAACGATGAGGGCAACGATTTAGATAATATGTCCATTATAGGATTTGCAAGTCGGATTCTAAGTAGTTTTGAGAGACCATATACAGCAACCGAGTTAAGTGTTGGAAACGGGGAATATTGTCAAAGTTTCGTTGCCGATGCCGAGGGCCAGAGACAGTAGGTTAGCCAAGAGTTAAGAGGATTTCACATATATCGGAATGTGTCGTCACGCAGGGCAAATGGCCTGGTTACATACTACAGACGAGAGAGAAATCCTTAGCACGCGGGTTTGTGTTAGATGGAGACTTTCATAGAGTGCAAGGCAGAGGTATAGCGTCAGCTGTACTGCATTTCACAACTCCGCGTAAGTCTGCCGTAACAACACGTAACTTGTAACCTCCCCCTCACTTATCGACCTTAATGACAGTGAAAAATTAAACCGCGTGTACCTAATGGGAAATTTGGGAAAGCAATCGTCACCGAAGTTAATCTGTCGGTAAAGAGGGAGGAAAGGGTTACATCTAAATGAAAGGAAAAATGCAAATGAAACTGGTGGAAATTAATTTTGAAAAGGGGTAAAGTTAATAAAGAAAGTAAATGTGCGGCCGTTACGTCAACAATTAACTAGCGGTAATTAGATATTTGAGATTTGGGGGAAATCACGGTCGCCAGTCCTAAGGACACTTACTATAGTAACTGAAAAAGAAAGGTTATTACACATATAATTAGCACTAGAAGCGTGGCAACTGAAGGTTGACATGTGTAGTGTGAAAACTGAAAGTTTGTCAGAAGTAATAAATTTCGCTACACTCTGACTTAATTTAGCAAAAGAATTAATAAAACCGGAAAATCGAAAGTTAATTTAGTGACTGAAGTTAATAGTGAGCTTTCTTTCTGAAGCACATCGAAATCCAGCAGAATACGGTTAGTCTTGGACTACCTCAACAATCATTTCAAAAGCAACTTGACTCTACGCAATTTAGAAACAAGAGATTTAACTTTGAACTTGAATTAAATGATTCTGAATAATTAACAATAATAAAATTTAGCACGTACCAAGCTGAGCTGCAGTCACAGGTAAGCTAAAATATGCTAACAAAACTCGCACTCTTAATTTGTGCTTGTGTAATCTAACTATTGTAGCCAGCTATGCTTTAACTGCACTTGGAAACTAAAGTAATGAAATGCAATGATAGTACTTTAATGCTGGCGTCTGAATTTCAACGACACTCGGTTTCATTTCGGAAAAGGAAGGGACCCTGCTTGGTAATGCAGTTGGGACAATGAGCAACAAAGGTTCATTCTGAGTTGCTGTAATTTTGCGAGGCAAATGGAACAATTTGAAAAGCTGAGGTCTGCCATACAGTTCTGAAACTTTACGTCCTTTTGGTCTTCCTTGTTGGTTGATTGAAGGTTTGAAGCCGTCGATCGAGGAGGTGGCGACAGTCACTCATTGTCGGCCGTCGCTGTTGCAGAAGCTGGATGTTGGCGCGCCTTCTTCTCAACACGGTCACCAGACGAAAACACGAAAACGGGCTCTTGATGTGCGCCAGCTAATGCTTCCCGTCCGCGACACCATGTCAGAAACTATCATCGCAAGTCGAGCGCAATTACATGCTGCTAAACCCCGAAAGCGCGGCAACTCGCGGGAGCGTCACACCACACACCTGCTCCACTCGCTACTCCAGCCAGACTCCAACTGCTCTGCCCGCGCTCCACGCGGCAGAGTTAACACTACCAAAGATCCTACACACTTTGATTCTTCACACGACCTATCGATGTAATCGTTCGATAGCAGTTTTCCCTAGGCAAGACCCAGCGTAAAAATACAAATAATATTTACGAAACAAACCAATTATACACCGACATAAATACATATACATATATATATATATATATATATATATATATATATATATATATATATATATATATATATATATATACAAATAGTAAAACAATTACAATATATAAAGGCACAGAAATGTCATATATTCAGGTAACAAATTAAGGAAAAAACTTACAGTACAACAGATGGAAATAGGAGGATATGCATTTCCGGCGTTACACGTGCCCCACATTGTCTGAGGATGTTCGTGTAACCTAAACAGAGTCAGAAAATGTCCCAAAAAATAAACAGCGGAAATGCATATGCTCAAAACATCATCAAAATTTAGCATTCGTCTAATTAAGCATAAATCAATTTTTTAGACCATAAAAATTGAGTGGAGACAGTCCTAATCTTATTCCACTCTGTCATCTTGCACAAAATAAAACAGGTTGACGACATATTAAATTTCATAGAAAGCATAGAAAATGGTTTAGCTATTCCAAAATCATTAAAATTCGTAATACTATAAGAAATGGAATACTATTCGCAAAATTAATTAGAGTACATGGTCATAAAAACAGGTAGATCAAAATACGCAAATTAATTATTAATTACATAGAATACACATTTTATATAACCTTTTCATAATTATTATCTCGTCATGAGAGTCCACTTAACGCTAAACAAGAAAATAATATACAGTAGATCGACAAAAACATAAATATTGACAGCAGAATTCTTTCACATCAGCTGTCCGGGAAGAAAAACAACTCCGCCTTCCGTACTCGCAAGTACAAAGAATGCCGACAGCGGCACATGAGCCGACAGCGACCCAAGAGCCGACAGCGGCTCCGCCTCGCCAGTATTGTTGCGCCCGCCTGTGCGGCACGCTTCATCTCACTCGCCTGTGTAGCGGCATTTCCAGAACGTCCGTTTCACTGAATTCTTTAGGAAAACTCACTCCCGAGTAATCTCAAGGAGTCCCTTAATACTATCACAGTGGATAACTCAACACTGTCCATCATCACACGCATGTACTAGCCTGAAACTTAAAACAGCGTCTAAGTACATCGGCAATGACTAGTAAAACACACATTCATGAAATCTGACAGCTAGTTACAAAAGCATATTTACATTCCTTAATCTACTGTGACTCAGCTGAAAACTTAAACTAGCAGCTTGGATTTTTCAATTGGTTAAAACGTCTAATCAAAAATTAATTACTTGTTAATTACAAGTTCTTTAATGACCTCTAGGTCAGGCAACAGCATCGCAACATGGCACATCCTTAACTCTTACACTCTATATTACATACTGTACAAATTACCCATTCTGTGGTATTAATCAATCCTAGGTTGGTACAATTTCAAGTCTACAATATTCCGTATACCTAATCGTTTTCCACAGCTTGGATACTCTAAGCAATAAGCATTTGTGTGAGGTATACCAATGACTTTATATGGTCCATTATACACAAACTTAAATTTAGAGATTTCATTGTCTATCTCGCTCGATTTCTCATGAGCTTTTACAAGTACTAAGTCTCGGATTGCAAACTTATCAAAACGCGCTTTAGCGTCATGACGACGTATGGGAGTGTCGGCATTTAGCTTCATTACTTCTCGCTAACGATCTTTTTTCACACCAATATTAATGTCAATCCGTGGAGGGAATTTGATTATCTCTTCCAATTCACTTTCTACACTTTTGTCAATGCCGAAATTCCTCACGTTACGGCAGTTCAAACTCATTCCTACGTCAATGTTATCCGGCCAGTTAACAATGTGTATAGGCTGGTATTGCCTATGCACACCGTCTCCTGCCTCGTCAAAGCTAACTACTATTGTTTTATCTCGTGACGTATATGTCAAAGTTTTGCTTTCGCAATTAATCACTGCACGGTACTTTAATAGCCAATCTAACCCGATAATTACTTCCGTAGTTAAGTCTGGCACGACGACAAACTCTTGCTCAAATCGTGCCCCACATATCTCGAAGTTGACAAAAATCTGTTTTGTGACCGGTTTACTGGCCTTCCCAGTAGCACCGATAATTTTCACTCCTGTTACTGGCATAACTACGATACCAGGTCTGTCTTTCAGTAACTCAAATATTTTCCCAGATACAGCACTCAATTCTGCACCGGTGTCAATCAACACGTTTAGTTGTAGGTCGTGCATATTAGCAGACACTACTATCTGTCTACACTTGTCCTCGACTGTTTCTTTATTTTCCCACAGTAAATCCTCGTCTATATCCAGGTCATTCCAGAAAAAACCATCCGGCTTTGATCCTAAATCCGGTTTATCTGGCGGCTTTTTCAGCCTCTGTTCACATACAGTCTTAATTTCAACACGTTTGTCCTGAGGCTTAGTCTGTAGCTTCGCCTGCAATACCGAAACCTTTTCCTCTAACTCGTCAACTAGTGAGTGTTGCCCTGCTATCATTTCACTAATTGTCACCTTCGTTGATTCCACTTTGGCCAGATTGATATCATCCGCCAATCTACCTGGAGGAATGTGCCCAGTAGTATCTGCAATTACTCCCTCTGGATCCGCGCAACCCACATTGCTACCGTCCGACCGTATAACGTCAGCTCTAACCTCATACACGCTGTAATCTACGTGCTTTTCTACCAATCGTGTCCGGCTATCACTAAAATTTTCGTAATTTTTCTCCTTAATACTCTCGCAATGTTTGAACTGGAGGTTTGCGTCGGATGGGTCGGCTACTTCTACCACTACAACTTTCGGTAAGGTCTGCCGGTTAGGGCCAGAACTTTCCGTTACTTCTTCAACATCTAACTCCTGCGGGACGAAACACGACGAATCTTGCTCGTGCTCCCCATTAACATCAACTATTTCTAGTAAAGTCTGCCGGTTAGGGCCAGAACTTCCTATCACTTCACAAATACTATCTTCCTGTGGGACGAAACGCGGCAAATCCTGCCCGCGCTCCCCATAAACGCTTCTCCCATACAGACCCCTATAATCTCTTAGTTCGTCGTATAAGCGACCGAACTGCCTTAACCAGACCTCATCCCTCTCTGCATCCCCTCGCTCGATGACGGACGTTTTATCCGACATCTGATCTTCTCTCAACACTTGCGAATCATTCTTAAACTCATTCTCCAGTTCCGCTGTGGGTATTACAGCTACCACTTTGTAATCGATTTCCGGAACACTACTTAAATTGTTCTCACTGACAGTGAATGTACTTCCTACTGCCGTGTATACAGCTGATTTACTACTTGTGGGCGCACTCCTTTCTCCTAACACTGGCACACTCTCCCGCCGTTGATTATTCCACACGGAATTTTCATAACGACGACACCTGGGTTTTCTACTGTTATTGGGCCGCCAAAATTTCTCCACGCCCGGTCGGCCCCTCACCGGCGCGGCTAATGGTTTCCCTGTCTCGTCCCAGCAGATACGCTCCCCGGATGCTGCTGAGGCGGCTGATCACACACTCTGGCGTTATTACTATTCTGCGAAGCCCGTATCACGCTAGTATGATACTGGTTTCCGTCATTCCTGTTTTTATTTGCAGTGTATCGATTGTCATTACGGCCCGAACCACTATTGTTATTGCTGCCAAGATTGCGGTATGCATTATTCCCATAGTTATGATTGTTGTGGTTGCTGTGGTACCCGTTGTTGTTACCACGGCCTCTACCAGTATCGCGATTATTGCGCCAATTGTCCTCGTCCTCAACTCTTTCCAGGAAATGATTGATTGTCCTGTAATTGCTTCCTACGTAGCGTTTTGTATCATCTGGAAGCTTCTTGTAGAGTTCCCAGACTATTTCGGATTCCGTGCGGCGATCACGCAAATATTCCAACTTGCGGATCCAGCCCTCACAAAACTCCTTCATCGAGCCGCGCGAATTCGCATCGAAAGGCCTCGATACGACAAATTCGCGCCAGACACTTTGCTGTTTTTGCTCTGACCAGTATTCAGCCAGAAACAAATTTTTAAACTCGTCAAAGGTCAGGTTCGTAATGTTGAGGTTTAAGCCCCAACGCTTGGCATCACCAGCCAACACATCAATAACCGCATTAATTTTTCTCTCATTAGTCCATGATCTGGGTAAAACTCTTTCACAGTTTTTAATGAAATCCGTCGCGTGTATACCGCCTTTTTTCAAGGGGTCGAACCGCTCCTCTTTCGTCAACAATTCCGAACTATGTGCACAGATTGGCACATAGCTCTGTTTTTCTTCAAGTTTCTTTTCTAATTCCGACACTCTCGTAATCACTTGGCAAGTGGTTGTCGCAAGCGTTTCCACTTCCCTCTTTTTCTCTTCGCAGGTATTAGCCTGCTTCCTCACTTTGGTATCTACTTCGGATACTAAAACCTTTAAAGTTTCCACCTTCTGTTGATCGTCTTTTCTCACTAATTGAATTTGTTCCGTCACCTTATTCTCGATGATCAGAGCAACTGCGTCTCCTACACTTTTCTCGATTCTGCTAATTTCGGAATTAAAACGCGTATTTATGCTCGCAATTTCCGCCTGAACGCCTATCATTTCCTGTTTAAGATTACCGATTTCGGTATTAATCACAACAATATCTTCTTTGATTTTATCAACTTTTGTGTTAACAACTCCAACATTGTTGTTAACAACATTAATAGCTTTGTTCTGATTGTCTAGCTTCCTGTCAATTTTTCCAGACTGAGCTTTAATTTCTGCCGATTGAGTTTCTATCTTGCTAGACTGAGCCTTGATTTCGTTAATCAAAACATTCAATAAATCAGTTAAATTCCCGGAAACTACCGGTTTTACTTCCGTATCGACTTCCTCTTTAATTGTCCCCCCGTATTCGTCATCAAGGGATTCCGATTTGATCTTCACTTCCGATTCCGAAACATTTTCTAATGTTTGGAATTCCATTTCTGCTCTTTGTTGCGTCTCGGCGGTCGCGTCTTTCATGCTAGCCGCCTGCCCCTGAACAATGGGTACCGCGGTGCGTGTTTCCCACTGTTCGACCGATTGTTCCGTACCCAAGTCTACCAAATTTTGGTAATTGTTGCCTTCACTCATTTTAATAATTTTCAATATAAATAACAAATCTCAAATCTAATTAGGATTCCTCAGACTAATATTCTCGCTGACGTATCGACCATTTCGTAACCAGTACTTTGTTACGAGATTTGCACAATGCAAAATTCGTGTCCAGAACAACCCCAAATTTGAAGATTGTCCTGTCACCAGGTCGCCACGTGTAACCTCCCCCTCACTTATCGACCTTAATGACAGTGAAAAATTAAACCGCGTGTACCTAATGGGAAATTTGGGAAAGCAATCGTCACCGAAGTTAATCTGTCGGTAAAGAGGGAGGAAAGGGTTACATCTAAATGAAAGGAAAAATGCAAATGAAACTGGTGGAAATTAATTTTGAAAAGGGGTAAAGTTAATAAAGAAAGTAAATGTGCGGCCGTTACGTCAACAATTAACTAGCGGTAATTAGATATTTGAGATTTGGGGGAAATCACGGTCGCCAGTCCTAAGGACACTTACTATAGTAACTGAAAAAGAAAGGTTATTACACATATAATTAGCACTAGAAGCGTGGCAACTGAAGGTTGACATGTGTAGTGTGAAAACTGAAAGTTTGTCAGAAGTAATAAATTTCGCTACACTCTGACTTAATTTAGCAAAAGAATTAATAAAACCGGAAAATCGAAAGTTAATTTAGTGACTGAAGTTAATAGTGAGCTTTCTTTCTGAAGCACATCGAAATCCAGCAGAATACGGTTAGTCTTGGACTACCTCAACAATCATTTCAAAAGCAACTTGACTCTACGCAATTTAGAAACAAGAGATTTAACTTTGAACTTGAATTAAATGATTCTGAATAATTAACAATAATAAAATTTAGCACGTACCAAGCTGAGCTGCAGTCACAGGTAAGCTAAAATATGCTAACAAAACTCGCACTCTTAATTTGTGCTTGTGTAATCTAACTATTGTAGCCAGCTATGCTTTAACTGCACTTGGAAACTAAAGTAATGAAATGCAATGATAGTACTTTAATGCTGGCGTCTGAATTTCAACGACACTCGGTTTCATTTCGGAAAAGGAAGGGACCCTGCTTGGTAATGCAGTTGGGACAATGAGCAACAAAGGTTCATTCTGAGTTGCTGTAATTTTGCGAGGCAAATGGAACAATTTGAAAAGCTGAGGTCTGCCATACAGTTCTGAAACTTTACGTCCTTTTGGTCTTCCTTGTTGGTTGATTGAAGGTTTGAAGCCGTCGATCGAGGAGGTGGCGACAGTCACTCATTGTCGGCCGTCGCTGTTGCAGAAGCTGGATGTTGGCGCGCCTTCTTCTCAACACGGTCACCAGACGAAAACACGAAAACGGGCTCTTGATGTGCGCCAGCTAATGCTTCCCGTCCGCGACACCATGTCAGAAACTATCATCGCAAGTCGAGCGCAATTACATGCTGCTAAACCCCGAAAGCGTGGCAACTCGCGGGAGCGTCACACCACACACCTGCTCCACTCGCTACTCCAGCCAGACTCCAACAGCTCTGCCCGCGCTCCACGCGGCAGAGTTAACACTACCAAAGATCCTACACACTTTGATTCTTCACACGACCTATCGATGTAATCGTTCGATAGCAGTTTTCCCTAGGCAAGACCCAGCGTAAAAATACAAATAATATTTACGAAACAAACCAATTATACACCGACATAAATACATATACATATATATATATATATATATATATATATATATATATATATACAAATAGTAAAACAATTACAATATATAAAGGCACAGAAATGTCATATATTCAGGTAACAAATTAAGGAAAAAACTTACAGTACAACAGATGGAAATAGGAGGATATGCATTTCCGGCGTTACACGTGCCCCACATTGTCTGAGGATGTTCGTGTAACCTAAACAGAGTCAGAAAATGTCCCAAAAAATAAACAGCGGAAATGCATATGCTCAAAACATCATCAAAATTTAGCATTCGTCTAATTAAGCATAAATCAATTTTTTAGACCATAAAAATTGAGTGGAGACAGTCCTAATCTTATTCCACTCTGTCATCTTGCACAAAATAAAACAGGTTGACGACATATTAAATTTCATAGAAAGCATAGAAAATGGTTTAGCTATTCCAAAATCATTAAAATTCGTAATACTATAAGAAATGGAATACTATTCGCAAAATTAATTAGAGTACATGGTCATAAAAACAGGTAGATCAAAATACGCAAATTAATTATTAATTACATAGAATACACATTTTATATAACCTTTTCATAATTATTATCTCGTCATGAGAGTCCACTTAACGCTAAACAAGAAAATAATATACAGTAGATCGACAAAAACATAAATATTGACAGCAGAATTCTTTCACATCAGCTGTCCGGGAAGAAAAACAACTCCGCCTTCCGTACTCGCAAGTACAAAGAATGCCGACAGCGGCACATGAGCCGACAGCGACCCAAGAGCCGACAGCGGCTCCGCCTCGCCAGTATTGTTGCGCCCGCCTGTGCGGCACGCTTCATCTCACTCGCCTGTGTAGCGGCATTTCCAGAACGTCCGTTTCACTGAATTCTTTAGGAAAACTCACTCCCGAGTAATCTCAAGGAGTCCCTTAATACTATCACAGTGGATAACTCAACACTGTCCATCATCACACGCATGTACTAGCCTGAAACTTAAAACAGCGTCTAAGTACATCGGCAATGACTAGTAAAACACACATTCATGAAATCTGACAGCTAGTTACAAAAGCATATTTACATTCCTTAATCTACTGTGACTCAGCTGAAAACTTAAACTAGCAGCTTGGATTTTTCAATTGGTTAAAACGTCTAATCAAAAATTAATTACTTGTTAATTACAAGTTCTTTAATGACCTCTAGGTCAGGCAACAGCATCGCAACATGGCACATCCTTAACTCTTACACTCTATATTACATACTGTACAAATTACCCATTCTGTGGTATTAATCAATCCTAGGTTGGTACAATTTCAAGTCTACAATATTCCGTATACCTAATCGTTTTCCACAGCTTGGATACTCTAAGCAATAAGCATTTGTGTGAGGTATACCAATGACTTTATATGGTCCATTATACACAAACTTAAATTTAGAGATTTCATTGTCTATCTCGCTCGATTTCTCATGAGCTTTTACAAGTACTAAGTCTCGGATTGCAAACTTATCAAAACGCGCTTTAGCGTCATGACGACGTATGGGAGTGTCGGCATTTAGCTTCATTACTTCTCGCTAACGATCTTTTTTCACACCAATATTAATGTCAATCCGTGGAGGGAATTTGATTATCTCTTCCAATTCACTTTCTACACTTTTGTCAATGCCGAAATTCCTCACGTTACGGCAGTTCAAACTCATTCCTACGTCAATGTTATCCGGCCAGTTAACAATGTGTATAGGCTGGTATTGCCTATGCACACCGTCTCCTGCCTCGTCAAAGCTAACTACTATTGTTTTATCTCGTGACGTATATGTCAAAGTTTTGCTTTCGCAATTAATCACTGCACGGTACTTTAATAGCCAATCTAACCCGATAATTACTTCCGTAGTTAAGTCTGGCACGACGACAAACTCTTGCTCAAATCGTGCCCCACATATCTCGAAGTTGACAAAAATCTGTTTTGTGACCGGTTTACTGGCCTTCCCAGTAGCACCGATAATTTTCACTCCTGTTACTGGCATAACTACGATACCAGGTCTGTCTTTCAGTAACTCAAATATTTTCCCAGATACAGCACTCAATTCTGCACCGGTGTCAATCAACACGTTTAGTTGTAGGTCGTGCATATTAGCAGACACTACTATCTGTCTACACTTGTCCTCGACTGTTTCTTTATTTTCCCACAGTAAATCCTCGTCTATATCCAGGTCATTCCAGAAAAAACCATCCGGCTTTGATCCTAAATCCGGTTTATCTGGCGGCTTTTTCAGCCTCTGTTCACATACAGTCTTAATTTCAACACGTTTGTCCTGAGGCTTAGTCTGTAGCTTCGCCTGCAATACCGAAACCTTTTCCTCTAACTCGTCAACTAGTGAGTGTTGCCCTGCTATCATTTCACTAATTGTCACCTTCGTTGATTCCACTTTGGCCAGATTGATATCATCCGCCAATCTACCTGGAGGAATGTGCCCAGTAGTATCTGCAATTACTCCCTCTGGATCCGCGCAACCCACATTGCTACCGTCCGACCGTATAACGTCAGCTCTAACCTCATACACGCTGTAATCTACGTGCTTTTCTACCAATCGTGTCCGGCTATCACTAAAATTTTCGTAATTTTTCTCCTTAATACTCTCGCAATGTTTGAACTGGAGGTTTGCGTCGGATGGGTCGGCTACTTCTACCACTACAACTTTCGGTAAGGTCTGCCGGTTAGGGCCAGAACTTTCCGTTACTTCTTCAACATCTAACTCCTGCGGGACGAAACACGACGAATCTTGCTCGTGCTCCCCATTAACATCAACTATTTCTAGTAAAGTCTGCCGGTTAGGGCCAGAACTTCCTATCACTTCACAAATACTATCTTCCTGTGGGACGAAACGCGGCAAATCCTGCCCGCGCTCCCCATAAACGCTTCTCCCATACAGACCCCTATAATCTCTTAGTTCGTCGTATAAGCGACCGAACTGCCTTAACCAGACCTCATCCCTCTCTGCATCCCCTCGCTCGATGACGGACGTTTTATCCGACATCTGATCTTCTCTCAACACTTGCGAATCATTCTTAAACTCATTCTCCAGTTCCGCTGTGGGTATTACAGCTACCACTTTGTAATCGATTTCCGGAACACTACTTAAATTGTTCTCACTGACAGTGAATGTACTTCCTACTGCCGTGTATACAGCTGATTTACTACTTGTGGGCGCACTCCTTTCTCCTAACACTGGCACACTCTCCCGCCGTTGATTATTCCACACGGAATTTTCATAACGACGACACCTGGGTTTTCTACTGTTATTGGGCCGCCAAAATTTCTCCACGCCCGGTCGGCCCCTCACCGGCGCGGCTAATGGTTTCCCTGTCTCGTCCCAGCAGATATGCTCCCCGGATGCTGCTGAGGCGGCTGATCACACACTCTGGCGTTATTACTATTCTGCGAAGCCCGTATCACGCTAGTATGATACTGGTTTCCGTCATTCCTGTTTTTATTTGCAGTGTATCGATTGTCATTACGGCCCGAACCACTATTGTTATTGCTGCCAAGATTGCGGTATGCATTATTCCCATAGTTATGATTGTTGTGGTTGCTGTGGTACCCGTTGTTGTTACCACGGCCTCTACCAGTATCGCGATTATTGCGCCAATTGTCCTCGTCCTCAACTCTTTCCAGGAAATGATTGATTGTCCTGTAATTGCTTCCTACGTAGCGTTTTGTATCATCTGGAAGCTTCTTGTAGAGTTCCCAGACTATTTCGGATTCCGTGCGGCGATCACGCAAATATTCCAACTTGCGGATCCAGCCCTCACAAAACTCCTTCATCGAGCCGCGCGAATTCGCATCGAAAGGCCTCGATACGACAAATTCGCGCCAGACACTTTGCTGTTTTTGCTCTGACCAGTATTCAGCCAGAAACAAATTTTTAAACTCGTCAAAGGTCAGGTTCGTAATGTTGAGGTTTAAGCCCCAACGCTTGGCATCACCAGCCAACACATCAATAACCGCATTAATTTTTCTCTCATTAGTCCATGATCTGGGTAAAACTCTTTCACAGTTTTTAATGAAATCCGTCGCGTGTATACCGCCTTTTTTCAAGGGGTCGAACCGCTCCTCTTTCGTCAACAATTCCGAACTATGTGCACAGATTGGCACATAGCTCTGTTTTTCTTCAAGTTTCTTTTCTAATTCCGACACTCTCGTAATCACTTGGCAAGTGGTTGTCGCAAGCGTTTCCACTTCCCTCTTTTTCTCTTCGCAGGTATTAGCCTGCTTCCTCACTTTGGTATCTACTTCGGATACTAAAACCTTTAAAGTTTCCACCTTCTGTTGATCGTCTTTTCTCACTAATTGAATTTGTTCCGTCACCTTATTCTCGATGATCAGAGCAACTGCGTCTCCTACACTTTTCTCGATTCTGCTAATTTCGGAATTAAAACGCGTATTTATGCTCGCAATTTCCGCCTGAACGCCTATCATTTCCTGTTTAAGATTACCGATTTCGGTATGAATCACAACAATATCGTCTTTGATTTTATCAACTTTTGTGTTAACAACTCCAACATTGTTGTTAACAACATTAATAGCTTTGTTCTGATTGTCTAGCTTCCTGTCAATTTTTCCAGACTGAGCTTTAATTTCTGCCGATTGAGTTTCTATCTTGCTAGACTGAGCCTTGATTTCGTTAATCAAAACATTCAATAAATCAGTTAAATTCCCGGAAACTACCGGTTTTACTTCCGTAGCGGCTTCCTCTTTAATTGTCCCCCCGTATTCGTCATCAAGGGATTCCGATTTGATCTTCACTTCCGATTCCGAAACATTTTCTAATGTTTGGAACTCCATTTCTGCTCTTTGTTGCGTCTCGGCGGTCGCGTCTTTCATGCTAGCCGCCTGCCCCTGAACAATGGGTACCGCGGTGCGTGTTTCCCACTGTTCGACCGATTGTTCCGTACCCAAGTCTACCAAATTTTGGTAATTGTTGCCTTCACTCATTTTAATAATTTTCAATATAAATAACAAATCTCAAATCTAATTAGGATTCCTCAGACTAATATTCTCGCTGACGTATCGACCATTTCGTAACCAGTACTTTGTTACGAGATTTGCACAATGCAAAATTCGTGTCCAGAACAACCCCAAATTTGAAGATTGTCCTGTCACCAGGTCGCCACGTGTAACCTCCCCCTCACTTATCGACCTTAATGACAGTGAAAAATTAAACCGCGTGTACCTAATGGGAAATTTGGGAAAGCAATCGTCACCGAAGTTAATCTGTCGGTAAAGAGGGAGGAAAGGGTTACATCTAAATGAAAGGAAAAATGCAAATGAAACTGGTGGAAATTAATTTTGAAAAGGGGTAAAGTTAATAAAGAAAGTAAATGTGCGGCCGTTACGTCAACAATTAACTAGCGGTAATTAGATATTTGAGATTTGGGGGAAATCACGGTCGCCAGTCCTAAGGACACTTACTATAGTAACTGAAAAAGAAAGGTTATTACACATATAATTAGCACTAGAAGCGTGGCAACTGAAGGTTGACATGTGTAGTGTGAAAACTGAAAGTTTGTCAGAAGTAATAAATTTCGCTACACTCTGACTTAATTTAGCAAAAGAATTAATAAAACCGGAAAATCGAAAGTTAATTTAGTGACTGAAGTTAATAGTGAGCTTTCTTTCTGAAGCACATCGAAATCCAGCAGAATACGGTTAGTCTTGGACTACCTCAACAATCATTTCAAAAGCAACTTGACTCTACGCAATTTAGAAACAAGAGATTTAACTTTGAACTTGAATTAAATGATTCTGAATAATTAACAATAATAAAATTTAGTACGTACCAAGCTGAGCTGCAGTCACAGGTAAGCTAAAATATGCTAACAAAACTCGCACTCTTAATTTGTGCTTGTGTAATCTAACTATTGTAGCCAGCTATGCTTTAACTGCACTTGGAAACTAAAGTAATGAAATGCAATGATAGTACTTTAATGCTGACGTCTGAATTTCAACGACACTCGGTTTCATTTCGGAAAAGGAAGGGACCCTGCTTGGTAATGCAGTTGGGACAATGAGCAACAAAGGTTCATGCTGAGTTGCTGTAATTTTGCGAGGCAAATGGAACAATTTGAAAAGCTGAGGTCTGCCATACAGTTCTGAAACTTTACGTGCTTTTGGTCTTCCTTGTTGGTTGATTGAAGGTTTGAAGCCGTCGATCGAGGAGGTGGCGACAGTCACTCATTGTCGGCCGTCGCTGTTGCAGAAGCTGGATGTTGGCGCGCCTTCTTCTCAACACGGTCACCAGACGAAAACGGGCTCTTGATGTGCGCCAGCTAATGCTTCCCGTCCGCGACACCATGCCAGAAACTATCATCGCAAGTCGAGCGCAATTACATGCTGCTAAACCCCGAATGCGCGGCAACTCGCGGGAGCGTCACACCACACACCTGCTCCACTCGCTACTCCAGCCAGACTCCAACTGCTCTGCCCGCGCTCCACGCGGCAGAGTTAACACTACCAAAGATCCTACACACTTTGATTCTTCACACGACCTATCGATGTAATCGTTCGATAGCAGTTTTCCCTAGGCAAGACCCAGCGTAAAAATACAAATAATATTTACGAAACAAACCAATTATACACCGACATAAATGCATATATATATATATATATATATATATATATATATATATATATATATATATATATATATATAAATAGTAAAACAATTACAATATATAAAGGCACAGAAATGTCATATATTCAGGTAACAAATTAAGGAAAAAACTTACAGTACAACAGATGGAAATAGGAGGATATGCATTTCCGGCGTTACAAACTCTGTCGTAAGAACACCTATGGGGCGAGTACGACAGATGAATCAGCAGTATAAGTGGAACGAATGCGTTCATTACAAACGAGCATGACGTCAGGACGTCGCTCGTGCTTCCTTTAAATACGCCAGCTTTGACAGCAACAAGGCAGTCGCAGTTAGACTTGCAGTTAGATGTGTACTGGGTCGCTGCGTAGCGGTCAGCTTGGTGATCGACTTGTTAATCTTTATTAAGGAGATGTTGCAGTAAGACCGGCCCATCCAGCAGCAGACATCACGTCAGACTCGTTCGCCGCCAATGCTGACCACATCAGTGAGCCATCGTCGAGATCGTACGGGGCCTAGGCCCTGTGCATTCGCCATCACAACCGGGTGAGCCGATGATGGTGGGGGACTGCAGCCCGTTCCGCCCGTCCACTGCGGACGAGCCACCAGGAGGAGCAGGGAAGAAGACGGGGTGGGATAGAGTGCACTCCGCACTACGACATCGCCTCTCATGCAGACAGCGCAGGGACTCCAACCCGGAGCCTCCTGCTGTCCACAGCCGAGCTGGCCGGCCAGCCGGGCGCCACCAGCCAGGCGCGGCTGAAGTACGAAGTAAGGATATTCGCTACGTCACAGCACGCGGCGCTGCGCTAACAAGACTGTGCGGCCCGGAGCTGGTGTCATCGCTACGAGTCAGCGAGGACTCAGGAAGGTCGTTGATATCACCAAGCCACAATGTACTCGGCAGGATTAAAGGTGTTATGAATTAATAATGTTTCTTTGGCATTTCTGACGCATCCACAGTCATTTCCTAGCATCCTGACAACTGGAGAGGTCACCGTTCGGCCATCCTGTCCACCGTAGGCGACCGGGACCACCGGGGCGCCTACAGATTTGGTGTCAGAAGTGGTCGCGCCCACCGCCTACAGATTTGGTATCAAAAGTATTCGAACCGCCCACTACAGCACTGGCCTGCAGATCTGGTATCCGGAGTCGTCAAAAACCGCCACTGCAGGATTTACACCACAGAGTTGCGGTCAGAGCTGTCGACTCTACGCAGCCTTGTGGTAAGTGTGTGTGGCGATTTTTGTTAATAACTATGGATGCACGTTCTTTGTTGGGAGTGCACTTTGTGAGACCTGCGGAAACAGCAGATTTATCTGAGTTTAAGGGAAACAGTTGGGAAACGTACTTGGTACCAGTTAGATGTACTGTGTGTAATATAACGGGGCATGGGGAGCCATGCACGAAGTTTGTACCAGTAGAATGTTCAATTTGTAGACGGTTTGGTCACGCAGCACACAACTGTAGCGAGTGTCGCTGGGCAATAACAAGGCGGAAGGATTAATTTTGTTTAGTTGTGCATTGTGAGTCTTGTTCGTCTTCTTGTGTGCAGTGCTCAACTGTGACAAAGGAGTTGAGTAGGTAGTGAGTGTAGTTATTGTTCTGAGGAGTAAATTCAGTATAGAGTAAGTTGTTGGTAATTTGCACAAATGATGCCGGAAACAAGATCCGTTAGTACTGAAGTGAGTATAGGTGCTCTGACGGAGCAAGTCTCAAAATTGTTAGAAGACAATGCGCAGCATAAGTTATGTCATGTAGAATTAATGACGCAAATGGAGACCTTGCGTTCGGCGCAAGAGTCGCAAACGGGTTCAAGTGAGTCCAAGTCAGTAGCAATGTCCATCCTTGCAATATATCCTTCAGTAGCTAACCTGATCACGCCTCTCTCGGGAAAAACAACAGAGGATGTCACAGCGTTCATTAACAGTGTTTTGGCAACAGCTGCAATGAGCAATTGGTCGGACGTAACTACGTTACGTATGGCAAATTTGCGACTTGCAGGGGAAGCCAATACGATCGTGATGTACCATGAGACGCTTAGTAAGGCGAGAACGTTTGAAGAATTGGCAGATTGGTTACGACAAAGATATCGTAAGTAGAATAGTGCAAGATTTTTTAGGGAGAAGTTAGCTAATTTGACAAAGAAGGTCAATGAGACAGTGGAGTCTTTTTGAGATAGGATACGGAAAATTAATTCGCAGACCTATGAATTATCGGGTAATCCTGATGCGGATCGTGTGTTACTACGAGAGGCAGAAAACAGAGCCCTCGATGTATTCCTCGGGGGAATTACTGCAGAATTTTCTCGTAGGGTTAGGATGGAGAATCCTGGGGATTTAGCAGCAGCACTGCATATTGCAACGCATCTGCAGGAGATGACATTGCAACACGGTTTCGCAATGATAAACGCATCTTTGCGTCGGAGAGGAATTGTTACCGTTGTGGGAGGAAAGGTCACGTGAAGGCTCAATGCAGACAGCCGCAGTGCTATGCTTGTAAACGCTACGGTCACAAGCAGAATGGTAACGGGAATAAACAGGAAAAAGCGTTAAACGGGAACGGGAGTGTTTCGTCCGTCGGAAGACATTCCCGGTAAGTACGGTGAAAACTAGTACAGAGACGGATTGTTGCTTGGTGGGTGTTGTAAGGAATATCAGATGTAAGTTTTTGATTGATACAGGGGCACATGTATCTGTTGCTAGTCTAGACCTCGTGGGTAGGAGAAGACTAGGTACTCCTAGGTATAGATTACGTGGAGTAGGGAATAATGAGTTGCAATCATATGGTACAACACAACTCGTTTTTAAGATTGGAACTGTAGAGTTCGGAGAGCAAATGGAAGTGTTGCCAACTGTGGGACAAGGGTATTCTGTGATTCTCGGACTGGACTTCCTCGATAAACACCATGCCAAAATTAGTCTTTCACAGTTGTCGTCTCTTCCTCTAAGAATAGATGATGATGCAGCTAGCCGCTAACTTTGTGTAATGTCTTGTCTGTATAGACGTGTATCTGTTGCCTTTAAGACCCTTTCACCTTCACACATAAATCTATACAGTAATGTAAGGGCCTCCCGTGTCTTGGCTGATCCGTGATAAGACAGGCGAAAAGTTATACTAATGGAGGATTATTAGTATTATCTCTATTTTCATTCGCTCTCTCTCTCTCTCTCTCTCCTTTATCTATGTACAGTTTTTAATATAATATTTCATTACGTGAAATCAGCCAAATAGGATCTTTGGTGGAGTCCTTCCTCTTGATAATCAGCGGCTGGCTTGCTGTAAGAGATCTTTACATTTATTATTACTGTTAAACACTGTATTCAGTCGGGAGAATCAATCGTGTGGACAATTTGTTCCTTTTACGAAAGATTGCGAATTCCAGATGTGTACGAAGCCTTTTTGGACGATTTAACACAGACTCAGTGATTGCAGGCTCTCTTCGACGCAGCTGAAACTTCCCCACTAATTACAGGGCCAACGTGATCATCAAATGGTTCAGAAAAAACTCATTCGTTCATTCTCTCCGGAACAAAAAGTCACAAACCTTATTTATGAAGGAAATTGTGTATTAAATCCATCTCCATTACATGTCCAGATCTCCGGTGATTCCACGTCTTAATTATTTTTCTTTTACAGTCTCTCTCTCTTCAAACAAACCGCTAGTGGCACAAATGTTAAGTGGCTCGATTTAGCGAGAAGAAAATCAGAATATGTATCTCTCAGAAACACGTCAATCCCTCAATCCATACTCTAGAAGCTGTCCTAGTTACCACTCTAACAACCATGGAGAATGCATATATGCATCTCTGTTATTTCAAAGAATAAACGTACTAGAAAATACTTTGGCGTCGACGAGTTGTCGCCGCATATATTACGAGAAAATCAGATCAGATACTTTTCCAAAGTGAATGAATGTGGATGGTTTGATTGACAATGATTAATTGGTGCGTGGTAGAGGGTATTTTCTGTGGGGACATTACAAGCTGTAAATGTTTCTACGTCGCGAGGTGCATCCGTTGATAAGATGTCACCAACTGAACCGCGTACAAGGGCATTAAAGATGATTACACATGTAAAAGTGCCTTCGGGTACAGGGAAGTTAGTTTGGTTGTCAGTAGGTACCGATGTACCGCAGCAGAGACTATGTGTGGTGGAGCCACTGCAGAGCAATGAAGCATTGGATGAAATGCATTGTTTTATTAGGAGGAGCGTTGCGCGCGTAACGGATATAAATGGGGAACTGATTATTCCGGTCAGTGTAGATAATTTTGGGGCAGATGAAGTGGATCTCCCAAAGGGTTTAGTGGTAGCGAGTTTGGAAATACTCGACGATGAGGATATAGGTGAATCCCAAGGTGATTATAACGTCAAGCAAACCGTCAAGGCATCTGTACTACGTGATAAGATTCGTCATTTGGAGAATGGTGATCGGAAAGCTATGGAAGCTTTGTTATTAGAGTATTGAGATTTGTTTAACTCAGAACGTCCATTACCAGCAACTCCTGTTACACAGCACCGAAAACCGACTGGCGATAGTCCGCCGGTCTATAGAAAACCATACAGGATAGCGAAACACCTACAACCACTAGTGGAAAAATTTATTAATCAACAGCTAAGGGACGGTATTATAGAGAACAGTGAAAGCCCGTGGTCTGCCAACATAGTGGTAGTTCCTAAGAAGTCACTGGACGGTACTAAAAAGTACAGGTTTTGTTGTGACTATCGTTTTTTGAACGCACCGACTGTAAAAGATGCGTATCCAATACCGAACATCACGGAAACATTGGACAACCTAGGTCGGTGTAAATCCTTTTCGACACTAGATCTAAAGAGTGGGTACCATCAGATAGAAGTAAGTCCCGAGGATTGACCGAAGACGGCCTTTACAACAAGCCCTGGTCACTTTCAGTATCGCAGAATGCCATTTGGGTTGAAAAACGCTCCTGTTACTTTCCAGCGTCTGTTAGATGGTGTGCTTCGGGGACTGAAACCGAAGATTGCTATGGTATACCTCGATGATATTGTTACTTTTTCGCGTAATATAGAAGAGCATGTGGAACGACTGAACGAAGTATTTAGTAGGCTAAGAGCGGCAAATCTTACGCTTAATGTCGAGAAATGTCAGTTTGCTCATACGCAAGTTTCAGGTACTGTCTCTGGCTGAGCCAGATGCAGCTGCCTGCCCTGTTTCAGAGGATGATTCTCAGCCTTCAAGGTCCGGGCAATCGCAGAGGGTGGGCTTATTGGTAGTTGGGAGCTCCAATGTTAGGCGCGTAATGGGGTCCATTAGGGATATGGCGGCTATGGAGGGGAAGAAATCCTGAGTGCACTCCGTGTGTATTCCGGGTGGAGTCATTCCTGATGTGTAAAGGGTCCTTCCTGATGCCATGAAGAGCACAGGGTGCAGCCAGCTGCAGGCGGTGGCACATGTCGGCACTAATGACGTGTGTCGCTTTGGATCTGAGGAAATTCTCTCTGGATTCCAGCGGCTATCTGATTTGGTGAAGGCTGCCGGTCTTGCTTACGAGATGAAGGCAGAGCTCACCATCTGCAGCATCGTTGACAGAACCGACTGCGGACCTTTGGTGCAGAGCCGGGTGGAGGGTCTGAATCAGAGGCTCAGACGGTTTTGCGACGGTGTTGGCTGCAGATCCCTTGACTTGCGCCATAGGGTTGTGGGGTTTCTGGTTCCGCTGAATAGGTCAGGAGTTCACTACACTCAGCTGGACGCTACACGGATAGTGGAGGCTATGTGGCGTGGACTGGGCGGTTTTTTAGTTTAGAACGCCTCGGGAAAGTACGGGGTGGGCTGCAATCTCAAAGGGTGCATGGCAAATACAGGACGTGCTTGGATCAAGGAACAGTCGAAATTGTAGTTGTAAATTGTTGTAGTTGTGCTGGGAAAGTCCCTGAGCTTCAAGCGCTAATAGAAAGCACAGAAGCTGAAATCGTTATAGGTACAGGAAGCTGGCTAAAGCCTGAAATAAGTTCTGTAGAAATTTTTACGAAGTCTCAGACGGTGTTCAGGAAAGATAGATTAGGCAGAATTGGTGGTGGAGTGTTTGTGTCTGTCAGTAGTGGTTTATCTTGTAGTGAAGTCGAAGTGGATACTCCGTGCGAATTGGTATGGGTGGAGGTTATACTTAACAGCCGAACTAAGTTAATAATTGGCTCCTTCTACCGACCTCCAGACTCCGATGATATAGTTGCGGAACAGTTCAGAGAAAATTTGAGTCTCGTAACAAATAAATACCCCACTCATACGGTTATAGTTGGTGGGGACTTCAACCTTCCCTCGATATGTTGGCAAAAATACTTGTTCAAAACCGGTGGTAGGCAGAAAACATCTTCCGAGATTGTCCTAAATGTTTTCTCCGAAAATTATTTCGAGCAGTTAGACCACGAACGCACGCGAATTGTAAATGGTTGCGAAAACACACTTGACCTCTTAGCCACAAACAATCCAGAGCTAATAGAGAGCATCATGACTGATACAGGGATTAGTGATCACAAGGTCGTTGTAGCTAGGCTCAATACCGTTTCTTCCAAATCCACCAGAAACAAACACAAAATAATTTTATTTAAAAAAGCGGATAAAGTGTCACTAGAAGCCTTCCTAAGAGACAATCTCCATTCCTTCCGAACTGACTATGCAAATGTAGACGAGATGTAGCTCAAATTCAAAGATATAGTAGCAACAGAAATTGAGAGATTCATACCTCATAAACTGGTAAGAGATGGAACTGATCCCCCTTGGTACACAAAACAGGTCCGAACGCTGTTGCAGAGGCAACGGAAAAAGCATGCGAAGTTCAGAAGAACGCGAAATCCCGAACATTGGCTAAAATTTACAGACGCCCGAAATTTGGCACGGACTTCAATGCGAGATGCCTTTAATAGGTTCCACAACGAAACATTGTCTCGAAATTTGGTACAAAATGCGAAGAAATTCTGGTCGTATGTAAAGTACACAAGCGGCAAGGCGCAGTCAATACCTTCGCTACGCAGTGCCGATGGTACTGTTACCGACGACTGTGCCGCTAAAGCGGAGTTATTAAACGCAGTTTTCCGAAATTCCTTCACCAGGGAAGACGAATGGAATATTCCAGAATTTGAAACACGAACAGCTGCTAGCATGATTTTCTTAGAAGTAGATAGCTTAGGGGTTGCGAAGCAACTCAAATCGCTTGATACGGGCAAGTCTCCAGGTCCAGAATGTATACCGATGAGGTTCCTTTCAGATTACGCTGATACAATACCTCCCTACTTAGCAATCAGATGCAACCGCTCGATCACCGATAGATCTGTACCTACAGATTGCAAAATTGCGCAGGTCGCACCAGTGTTTAAGAAGGGTAGTAGGAGTAATCCATCGAACTACAGACCTATATCATTGACGTCGGTTTGCAGTAGAGTTTTGGAGCATATACTGTATTCAGACATTATGAATCACCTCGAAGGGAACGATCTATTGATACGTAATCAGCATGGTTTCAGAAAACATCCTAGCTCTTTATTCGCACGAAGTAATGGCTTCTATCGACAGGGGATCTCAAGTTGATTCCGTATTTCTAGATTTCCGGAAAGCTTTTGACACCGTTCCTCACAAGCGACTTCTAATCAAGCTGCGGGCCTATGGGGTATCGCCTCAGTTGTGCGACTGGATTCGTGATTTCCTGTCAGGAAGGTCGTAGTTCGTAGTAATAGACGGCAAATCATCGAGTAAAACTGAAGTGATATCAGGTGACCCCAGGGAAGCGTCCTGAGACCTCCGCTGTTCCTGACCTATATAAATGACCTGGGTGACAATCTGAGCAGTTCTCTTAGGTTGTTCGCAGATGATGCTGTAATTTACCGTCTAGTGAGGTCATCCGAAGACCTGTATCAGTTGCAAAGCGATTTGGAAAAGATTGCTGTATGGTGTGGCAGGTGGCAGTTGACGCTAAATAACGAAAAGTGTGAGGTGATCCACATGAGTTCCAAAAGAAATCTGTTGCAATTCGATTACTCGATAAATAGTACAATTCTCAAGGCTGTCAATTCAACTAAGTACCTGGGTGTTAAAATCACGAACAACTTCAGTTGGAAAGACCACATAGATAATATTGTGGGGAAGGCGAGCCAAAGGTTGCGTTTCATTGGTAGGACACTTAGAAGATGAAACAGGTCCACTAAAGTGACAGCTTACATTACACTCGTTCGTCCTCTCTTAGAATATTGCTGCGCGGTGTGGGATCCTTACCAGGTGGGATTGACGGAGGACATCGAAAGGGTGCAGAAAAGGGCAGCTCGTTTTGTATTATCACGTAATAGGGGAGAGAGTGTGGCAGATATAATACGCGAGTTGGGACGGAAGTCATTAAAGCAAAGACGTTTTTCGTCGCAGCGAGATCTATTTACGAAATTTCAGTCACCAACTTTCTCTTCCGAATGCGAAAATATTTTGTTGAGGCCAACCTACATAGGTAGGAATGATCATCAAAATAAAATAAGAGAAATCAGAGCTCGAACAGAAAGCTTTAGGTGTTAGTTTTCCCCGCGCGCTGTTCGGGAGTGGAATGGTAGAGAGATAGTACGATTGTGGTTCGATGAACCTCTGCCAAGCACTTAAATGTGAATTGCAGAGTAGTCATGTAGATGTAGATGTAGAAGTCACTTATCTTGGGCATATTATCAGTCAGGATGGGGTAAGAACGGATCCTCGTCTAACGTCGTGGTTTTCCAGTACCACAGACCACTAAACAAGTTCAGCAATATGTCGGTTTATGTAATTACTACTGACGGTATGTAAAGGGGTTCGCGGAAATTGCACATCCATTAACGAGATTGTTAAAGAACGGTGTTAAGTTTGAATGGACAGCACAGTGTCAGGAGGCATTCGAGTAGCTCAAACAGATACTAACATCAGACCCAGTGTTGATACTTCCTGACTTCGAACAAGAGTTCATACTATCTTGTGATGCTAGTAATATTGCTGTAGGTTGTATTCTTTCTCAGAGGGTTAATGGACAGGAACATCCAGTGGCTTATGCTTCCAGGCAAGTGAATAAGGCTCAAATGGTTCAAATGGCTCTGAGCACTATGGGACTCAACTGCTGAGGTCATTAGTCCCCTAGAACTTAGAACTAGTTAAACCTAACTAACCTAAGGACATCACAAACATCCATGCCCGAGGCAGGATTCGAACCTGCGACCGCAGCGGTCTTGCGGTTCCAGACTGCAGCGCCTTTAACCGCACGGCCACTTCGGCCGGCCGTGAATAAGGCATAGAAGAATTATTCAACTACAGAGGAAGAAATGTTAGCAGTGATATACGGTATCTCGTATTTTCGCTGTTATTTATATGGGCGTAAGTTCAAGGTGATTACAGATCACGCAGCATTGAAGTGGTTGTTGGGGTTGAAAGACCCTTCGAGTCGTTTAACGAGATGGGCACTAAAACTAAGTGAATTTGATTACGAGGTAATTCACAACCAGGGGTAAAACATACGAATGCAGATGCGCTTAGTAGAAAAATAGCAGCTGTACAAGTTGTGGGCATAAGTGAGAAGGAGTGGATAAAGGCGCAAGCCAGTGACAGAGAGTGTCAATTGTTCCGAACGCAACCGAAGTTTGAAATGGAGGATGGGTTGCTTTCCAGGAAGACGAAGTGCGGACTACGCGTCGTAGTACCGGAGTCGCTGAGGGAAGAAATGTTCAAACAAGCGCACGACCATGTATTGTCGGGTCATGGTGGTAAAAGAACGACTGATAGACGGGTAGCTGAAAGGTTTTGGTGGAAGACACGTCGCAATTATGTAGAGCAATATGTGCGAAATTGTATACCGTGTGCGCAGAGAGCAGATTTAATCATCAGAAAATTCAGTTACAGAGACTACCTGTAGCGGATCGTCCGTTCGCATTCATAGGATTAGACGTAATCGGGGCATTTAACAAGACCCAAGCGGGTAATCGATACGTATTAACAATACGAGGTGTGGCTAGAAAAAAACCGGACTAGTACTGGTGAAACAATAAAACGAATGTAATACGGCTGAAAGTCGCGTGGCCTGTCACGTGACTCTCGCTCCGCCTACTGCTCTAGTTTCATCTGCCTCCTGCACTCAGTCTGCCCGTGGCGTCTGTTTTAAGTAGTTGACGTTTTGTCTGTGCGTCGGAAAATGTTGAGTGTACAGAAAGAACAGCGTGTTAACATCAAATTTTGTTTCAAACTAGGAAAACCTGCAAGTGAAACGTTTGTAATGTTACAACAAGTGTACGGCGATGATTGTTTATCGCGAACACAAGTGTTTGAGTGGTTTAAACGATTTAAAGATGGCCGCGAAGACACCAGTGATGACACTCGCACTGGCAGACCATTGTCAGCAAAAACTGATGCAAACATTGAAAAAATCGGTAAACTTGTTCGACACTTTCCTTGTCAACTCCTGTTAACTCAGACACTGCTCTGATTGTTAAACGGCGATCTTGTCGAACAAGTTTACCGATTTTTTCAATGTTTGCATCAGTTTTTGCTGACAATGGTCTGCCAGTGCGAGTGTCATCACTGGTGTCTTCGCGGCCATCTCTAAATCGTTTAAACCACTCAAACACTTGTGTTCGCGATAAACAATCATCGCCGTACACTTGTTGTAACATTACAAACGTTTCACTTGCAGATTTTCCTAGTTTGAAACAAAATTTGATGTTAACACGCTGTTCTTTCTGTACACTCAACATTTTCCGACGCACAGACAAAACGTCAACTACTTAAAACAGACGCCACGGGCAGACTGAGTGCAGGAGGCAGATGAAACTCGAGCAGTAGCTGGAGCAAGAGTCACGTGACAGGCCACGCGACTTTCAGCCTTATTGCATTCGTTTTATTGTTTCACCAGTACTAGTCCGGTTTTTTTCTAGCCACACCTCGTATTAGATCATTTTTCCCGATACCTGGTAATGGTAGCTATTTCAGATCAGAAGGCAAGCACTGTTGCGCAAGCCTTAGTAAATAACTGGTTGCTGAAGTAAGGTGTGTCTGATACTATAATTACAGATCAGGGTAGTAACTTTATTTCGGAGCTGATGAAGCAGTTATGCCGTTTATTGAAAGTTAAGAAATTGCGGACAAGCCCATTTCATCCTCAGTCGATTTGACGAACGGAACGCGTTCATATGACGTTAGTTAAGATTATTAGTCACTACGTAAATTCAGAACACACGGATTGGGACGTGTATTTAAATCTGTTGAGAAGCGCATATAACGCGTAAGTTCATACAGGAACGGGGCTCTCTCCGTATGAGGTAATTTATGGTCGGAAAATGCCATCACCATTTGATGTGCTCAAACATCAGGTAGGTTCACAGGATGAGTCAGTGAAGAATTTAGCCAAGAAATTGAGAGAGATTTGGCAAAGGGTACGGCGTGCTAATACTAAAGCTTTGGAGAAACAAGAGAGTATTGGGCAAAGAACAGGTAAACTGCCGCAATACAGAATTGGTCAGTGGGTATTGTTGGCTAATCCTTATGTTCCGAAGGGTAAAACGAGAAAGTTTTTGACGAAATATTGTGGACCGTATCAGGTAAATGAAATAGTGCCTCCAGTGAACGTAAAGTTGCAGTTACCAACCAAGTCGTCAGTAGTTCATGTGAGTAGGATTAAGCCGCTTAAGGGCGCAGTGGATGCGTTACCGCAGATTCCTCCAGCACTAACAAAAGGTGTAAGGGTACCGAAGCTAAAAGAGCAGCAGAGGAACTTTCCTTACGCACTTAGGTCTAGGGATAAGTCGGGGAGGAACATGTCGTATTTATTGTTATTAGGTAATAGGGTATGTGTAGTTTTTACTTGTCATTTGTGTGTTTTAGACGTGGTAAGGAAGGGAGCGATTGACATGGCTTCCTTTTCCTTCAGGTGCCGTGCCAAGATGTGGCCCGGGAAACTTTTCGTCAGTCTGGTACTGCTACACTGTTGCAGAGGAGAGGTTGTGCAGGTGCAACCACTAGATAAGGGAATTTTTTTTGCAAGACAATTAGATGTGGTATTGCCAAGCCGCAGGTGGACAATTGTGTTCACGTATAATACACTGCTGGCCACCGTAAATGCAACACCCTGAAGGAAGCATCCGAATTAAGTGAAATTTACACCATAGGTTTGCAGCAATGAGATATGCAACTGATTAGAATTTCAGCGCAGACGCATATCACGCGCGCCTGTGGCACCACCTCATAGCGCCATTTAAGGCTTGGCGATTTCGACGAGTGTACGTTCGGCACGTGTGTTTACCTTGTGGTTGTTTCACAAGACGATCAGTTATGCCTCGTAGACAACAGCGAACATAGTTTGATCAAGTATCCGAGTTCGACAGAGGAAGGATAGTGGCTTACCGAGATTGTGGATTATCATACAGAGAAATCGCTAGTCGTGTTGGACGAAACCAAACAACTGTAATGCGGATATGTGACCGTTGGATGCAGGAGGGTACGACGGACCGACGTGGTCGATCGCATTCACCTCGGTGCACCACTGCACGTGCTGATAGGCAAATTGTGCGCATGGCAGTGACGGATCGCTCAGTGACATCCCGAACCATAGCACAGCACATTGCGTCTGTAACGCATCATCCAGTGCCTGCGCGTACCATTCGACGCCGTTTACAGCAGAGTGGTCTGTCCGCAAGACGTCCATTGCTTCGTCTACCATTGACGCAGAACCACAGACGTCTCCGTCGCCAATGGTGTGATGACAGACGGATGTGGACGGCAGAATGGAATGACGTTGTCTTTACTGACGAGGCACGCTTCTGTCTGCAGCACCACGATGGTCGGATTCGAGTGTGGAGACACCGTGGAGAGAGGATGCTGGACAGCTGCATTATGCACCCCCACACTGGTCTTGCACCGGGTATTATGGTATGGGGCGGTATTGGATATTACTCTCGCACGCCTCTAGTACGCATTGCCGGTACTTTAAATAGCCGGCGCTACATATCCGAGGTGCTGGAGCCAGTTGTCCTTCCTTACCTTCAGGGCTCGGCCACAGCCATATTTCAACAGGATAATGCGCGACCACACGTGGCACGCATTGTCCAAAGGTTCTTCGTCAATAACCAGATTGAATTGCTTCCCTGGCCGGCTCGCTCTCCGGATCTTTCGCCGATAGAAAACATGTGGTCCATGGTTGCTCAACGAGTGACCCAGATTACATCCCCAGCTGCCACACCAGATGATCTTTGGCAACGTGTGGAAGCTGCTTGGGCTGCTGTACCCCAGGAACACATCCAACGTCTCTTTGACTCAATGCCGAGACGTGTGGCAGCGGTGATCTCCAACAATGGCGGCTACTCTGGCTACTGATTCTGGCAGGAACCTCATGTCACAGACGTCTGTAAACGTAATCATTTGATACTTGGTCAACATGTTATCTACAAAATAAATTTTGTTGTGCTACCTCTTGTCTTTCTTGGTGTTGCATTTACGGTGGCCAGCAGTGTATATGGGGAGTGAGGAATGATGTACGGACACTACAGGATAGATTTACGGCGCTACAGGCGGCGACGGAGAAGGAGGGGTTGTTTCAAGACATACGGAACGATTATCAGGAATTGAAGGTCTCATACGAGAAGCTGAGAAGGCAGCTGCAACAAGTAACGGAAGTGGTCCCGCAAACGCTCGTTTGCAGGAAACGTGGGTGGTTAGACGTAGGGGGAAAACTGCTGAAAATACTGTTTGGAACCGCGGACGAGGATAATATAAGGAGCCTAAATAGTGCGGTGGGGGAGGTGCAGGAGTTGGCGGAGGAGACAAAGTCGAAAGTGGATTGGCACACGACACGTATAGGTAACATGGAGCAGGGAATATTGAATGTCACTAGAACAGTGTGGGAGTTGACGTCAGACCTGGAACGGTATGCAGCAAATACTAGGAAAGTGTTGAATGGGGATATAGAGGCTATACAGGCGAGATTGAGCCGAATATATGGGAAAATTCAAGTAGCAGCTTTATTGATGGCATTAGCAGACAGGGTGGATGATGCGCGTGTCGAAGTGGAAGCGTTATATGAAGCTGTGCATCACGCAGTGCATGGGCAATTAAGTGCCACTTTGTTAGGTCCAGATCAGATGCTGAATGCGTTGCTGAAAGTGCAGAAAGAATTCTAGGAAGGAGTGCGTCATGTACTGCCTCCGGCGAAGCGGAATTTACCGTTATTCTATCACATGTCTAAAGTGAGAGTAATTACGTATCAGGCGAGTATACACGTAGAAGTGCAAATACCAGTGATGGGTATCAATTCTCGGTACCAGTGTTATACAGTACACCCGTATCCAATTAGATGGGGTCCACTTGGGAAGTGGGTGCAAGTGCAAACTCGGGAAGTGTTGTTGTTGTTGTTGTTGTGGTCTTCAGTCCTGAGACTGGTTTGATGCAGCTCTCCTTGCTACTCTATCCTGTGCAAGCTTCTTCATCTCCCAGTACCTACTGCAACCTACATCCTTCTGAATCTGCTTAGTGTATTCATCTCTTGGTCTCCCTCTACGATTTTTACCCTCCACGCTGCCCTCCAATACTAAATTGGTGATCCCTTGATGCCTCAGAACATGTCCTACCAAACGATCCCTTCTTCTGGTCAAGTTGTGCCACAAACTCCTCTTCTCCCCAATCCTATTCAGTACCTCCTCATTAGTTATGTGAACCCATCTAATCTTCAGCATTCTTCTGTAGCACCACATTTCGAAAGCTTCTATTCTCTTCTTGTCCGAACTATTTATCGTCCATGTTTCACTTCCATACATGGCTACACTCCATACAAATACTTTCAGAAATGACTTCCTGACACTTAAATCTATACTCGATGTTAACAAATTTCTCTTCTTCAGAAGCGCTTTCTTTGCAATTGCCAGTCTACATTTTATATCCTCTCTACTTCGACCATCATCAGTTATTTTGCTCCCCAAATAGCAAAACTCCTTTACTACTTTAAGTGTCTCATTTCCTAATATAATACCCTCAACATCACCCGACATAATTCGACTACATTCTTATTATCCTCGTTTTGCTTTTGTTGATGTTCATCTTATATCCTCCCTTCAGGACACCATCCATTCCGTTCAACTGCTCTTCCAAGTCCTTTGCTGTCTCTGACAGAATTACAATGTCATCGGCGAACCTCAAAGTTTTTATTTCTTCTCCATGGATTTTAATACCTACTCCGAATTTTTCTTTTGTTTCCTTTATTGCTTGCTCAATATACAGATTGAATAACATCGGGGAGAGGCTACAACCCTGTCTTACTCCCTTCCCAACCACTGCTTCCCTTTCATGTCCCTCGACTCTTATAACTGCCATCTGGTTTCTATACAAATTGTAAATAGCCTTTCGCTCCCTGTTAATGTTGTTAGTGGTTCAAAATGGTTCAAATGGCTCTGAGCACTATGGGACTCAACTGCTGAGGTCATTAGTCCCCTAGAACTTAGAACTACTTATACCTAACTAACCTAAGGACATCACAAACATCCATGCCCGAGGCAGGATTCGAACCTGCGACAGTAGCGGTCTTGCGGTTCCAGACTGCAGCGCCTTTAACCGCACGGCCACTTCGGCCGGCCGACAGATATATCAAAGCTTGAATTGCAGGGCAGTGGGTTATTAATTAATGGCAGTGGATGTGAAATAGTGGGGAAGCATTTTCAAACGGCTCTGAGCACTATGGGACTCAACATCGATGGTCATCAGTCCCCTAGAACTTAGAACTACTTAAACCTAACTAATCTAAGGACATCACACAACACCCAGTCATCACGAGGCAAAGAAAATCCCTGACCCCGCCGGGAAGCGAACCCGGGAACCCGGGCGTGGGAAGCGAGAACGCTACCGCACGACCACGAGATGCGGACCGGAAGCATTTTCACCTACCAGCTACATTCACGGGTACAACAATGATTAACGTGACACAGCACATCTTGTATTATCCAGAGGAACCACCACACATATTGCCTCGCCAGAACCTAACATTTATTAACGAGTCCTTTGATCCAATATTGCTACAATCTTTAGATAGCCTGATTATCTCAGAACAAGAGCAGATCTCAGTTAATCAACTACTGAAGCACGTGCAGCAATATCGGGAGAAACGTAAGCAAAACACAATTATATTTGGTGTGTCAACGACTAGCATAATCTTAGTTCTAGTGTTTGTTTGTGCAACTTACTTTTGTATACGGAAAAAGATGTCTCGTTCTAAAATAACAACCGTACATCAAATACCTATGGGATGGATCGGGAATAGTGGAACATAATATAAATAGATAACCAATTATACGATTGGAATCAGTATTAAGTGTATATAGATTATTAGCGGATAAGAAAAGTTTGACAGTGTTGAAGGAGTATTTGTAAGATACCTGTAGAGTATAAGGAAGTATGGCGTGCACAACCAGTAAGTCCAGAATTATAAAATTTGGGACGAATTTTCTTAAAGGAGGGGGATGTGTAGTGTCGTGGAATAGTAAAGAGTTGGAAACAGGGAATATTGTCAAAGTTTCGATGCCTATGCCGAGGGCCAGAGGCTGTAGGTTAGCCAAGAGTTAAGAGGATTGCACATACATCGGAATGCTGACCCCATCAGTGAGCCGTCGTCGAGATCGTGCGGGGCCTAGGCCCTGTGCATTCGCCGTCACAACCGGGTGAGCCGACGATACTGGGGGACTGCAGCCCATTTCGTCCGTCCACCGCGGACGAGCCACCAGGAGGAGCAGGGAAGAAGACGGGGTGGGATAGAGTGCACTCCGCACTACGAGATCGCCTCTCATGCCGACAGCGCCGGATCTCCAACCCGGAGCCTCCTGCTGTCCGCAGCCAAGCCGGCCGGCCAGCTGGGCGCCACCAGCCACGCGTGGCCGAAGTACGAAGTAAGGATATTCCTCGGCTACGTCACAGCATGCGGCGCTGCGCCAGCAAGCCTGTGCGGCCCGGAGCTGGTGTCATCGCTACGAGTCAGCGAGGACTCAGAAAGGCCGTTGATATCACCAAGCCACAATGTACTCGACAGGAATAAAGGTGTTATGGATTAATAATGAGCCGCCGGAGTGGCCGAGCGGTTAAAGGCGCTACAATCTGGAACCGCACGACCGCTACGGTCGCAGGTTCGAATGCTACCTCGGGCATGGATGTGTGTGATGTCCTTAGGTTAGTTAGGTTTAATTAGTTCCAAGTTCTAGGGGACTGATGACCACATGTTAAGTCCCATAGTGCTCAGAGCCATTTGAACCATTTTTTTTCAGTAAAAATTCAATCCTGGTGTCACCCATAATAGCTGAGTTAAATTTCACTAAGCCAAGCCAATGCCTCTGATCCACGTAAAATGCATAATGAAATGAACAAAGTTTTTGAGTAAAAATGTCTGTCTAATGATACAAACGCAGCAAAATAAATAATACTAGAATCTAGGCCACTGAATCCACAGAAATCGCGCTCCAGTTTCATATACTCGAAATCACTCAGTCAAAATAAAACTGTTAGGTAACGTCGGCACAATAGCACAACCACCACGTTTATCGTGAAGCTAAAGAGCGTCGTAGGACTGGGCTGAGCTGTGAGTGATCTGTTACCTAGTAATATTAATCTGTGTAACAGTAACAGTAATTTCTATTACATGTAACTTATTTCAAAAATTGTAGACACCGTCTGGCCACTAAAGCAACTTCGACCATCTTGACAAGATGCGTCAGATACGGAAACATCTCCACGTACCATAACTCGCCAAGAAACTTTAAATCTCCTTCCTTAACTTATAATTTATATTCGAAGCGTGTCCATTGGAATACATTACAGAAAAGGAACAATCTTGTGGCACAGTAAATCGAAAAGGAACCGTATAAGACAATCAGACTATCAAACAAATATACTCTTGGTATGTTTCCACTACATGTGCACACATGCCGAGATAACAAGTACAAAACATGTGCAGTGGGCCGAATACTACTGCACTGACTGATCTCGTGTGCAGAGGCAGTGCAGTTTCATATCCAGTCCACACCGAGCGAGGTGGTGCAGTGGTTAGCACACTGGACTCGCATTTGGGAGGACGACGGTTCAATCCCGCGTCCGGACAACCTGATTTAGGTTTTCCCTAAATCGCTTCAGGCAGATACCGGGATAGTTCCTTTGAAAGGCCACGGCCGAGTTCCTTCCCCGTCCTTCCATAATCTGATGGGACCGATGCCCTCGCTGTTTGGTCCCCCCCCCCTCCCCTCCTCAAAACAATCAATCAATCAACGTCCAGTCTGTGGAAGCCACAGTAATTAGAGATCACCTAGGAATGGCAAGAAATGTTGCCCTTAGAAATCCCTGTGCTTTCTCCGGTCACACTACTGTTGACATCAGGGACACCGCTTGTCAGGGAGATTTAGACTGTCCCTGTGTGAGCACACACTCACACAGGTTAAGTCGCTTTATTCCAGGGCTTCACAACATACGTGCTCGCGGAGCAAGCTGTGAGCAGCAAGGCGCGAGCACGGAGCAGCCCGAGCACGCTACCCCCACTACCGGACCAGAGCGGAGAGTGGGGAGAGTCACGTGGGGCACATAACAGCTGCAGCTAGTCGATGTAAATCCGCGGCCACCTGCAGGGATATCACTCACGAATTATTACTGCGACAAATGAAACAAATAAAGGAGAATGTACACGTGCCACATAATTTTATTAGCTTAGTGTATGCCTCTACCATCTGTAGACACTGAAACTAAAGAATTCCACGACAATCCTATATTTTCAACACTTTCTTCAACACTACTTAAAATATCACCTCCGGTTGTAGTGTTCTTCATAGCTACTACATCGAGGAGCTTCTCCCTCACCTGAAGATCTCTATTAACACCGCTAATAAATATGGCAAGCTGCGCTGTTCCAGTGATATCAACACTTTCGTCCAGAGCTAGAGAATACGCCAAAAAATCTTTACGGATATTTGCAAGCTGGCTGTGGACGTCGTCTGCTATGTCCTGTATGCGACGCATAATGGTCATGTTAGATAATGGCACAATCCGAAACTGTTCAACTTGAGATGGACACAAATGTTCTGCGGCAACTACCAAACATTCTTTTATTAAATTGCTATCAGTGAAGGGGCACAGGGATTTTGCTAAAAGCAAAGCAATTTTGTAACTCACTCTGAGAGCTGCCTCAGTTGATTTTACTTCGTCGTCCAGATTTTCTTCGGACAGCTTCCTTTTAGGTTTAATAACTTCCTGTGCACGATCTGGTCCATCACATTTTCCACTTCCGTAGTCTTTCGCGTGGAATGACATATAATGTTGCTGCAAATTAAATTTCCTAAAAGAATTCAGCGTTTTGTGACATACTAAACAAATTGCAACACCATCTTGTTCTGTAAACAGATACAATTCCTCCCAATGGGGGTTGAACTGCGAAAGCATGGTTGGGGTTATACAACGACGACTTGACATGATTCTTAACCAGCGAAGTGACTGTTAGAGCTGATCGTAGTACTTTAAACGTTACAAAGTCGGCGCGAATTCAATAGGCACGCTGCGGCCCTATTCAAACGTGTGCGCGCATTTCCCCTTCCTCCCCACCCTCCGTACTCCGCGACCTTGCACCTGCTCGCGAGCACGTGCCTGAGCAGACGCGAGTACTCGCGCTCAAATCCGGCCAGTTGTTAAGCCCTGCTTCATTCAGTGTTGCGCTGCAGGGACAAGGGAGTCAGTTATCCCTGAAGCAAACTTCGTCCGACTTGTCGTACTACAACCGTTCGTTCATCCCATTCTCCATAATGCTGGACACCTCGATCATGACTGCCCAGGTGTTTAGTTAAACCCACACGGTCCGCTTATCAGGAGGTTTCCCTATGTTGGTTCTTGACGTTCTCGTTCAGGCGAATCCACCCCGTTCTCTCCGCGTCCCACGCGGCGCCTCGCAGTGGCTCCAGTGTTGACTATGCACTCGCCGGCAGCGCCCCCTAGAAACCACTCAGCGATGGCCGCGGCGCGGCTAGCGCGGATTTCCAATAGCTGACCTCAACGACGTCCTATGACTGCAAATTTAGCCAACCACATGCAACCATCTACACGTAACTCAACGGCAGTATTAATATACAGACATTAAAAAAATCGCATCACCAAAAAGTAATTAACCTAGAGTAATGAAAACCAGTATAATCGCAAGTACGTTGAATGCAAGCATTCAGACGTACATGCATAGTGTTGTACAGGTGCCGGACCCAGTTTGTTGGATGGAGTTCCACGCCTGTTGTACTTGGTTGCTCAGTAAAGGAACAGTTCATGTTGTTTGTGAATGATGCTGAAGTTGTCCTATGATGTCCCATACGTGCTGGACTGGAGACAAATCTGGTTATCGAACAGGCCAAGGCACCATGTAGACAGCGGTATGTAGGCAACTGTAACAGTTCTGACACTAAATGTAACACTTCTGTCACTAAATGTAACTGGGTTTTCTCTTTTGATGCTAGTCAATTGTCAGGATGAGCATTACTGCAAAGGGCCTTTGATTCTAAAGCATTATGTCAGGGTGAAAATAATAAATTAATTTTTCTCTCTTAACAACATGTGGGCAGGGTGGGTTCTTCCTTGGCTCGGGTGTGAGGTAGAATGAAACTGCATCTTTATACAAGATAGCTTTTATTTAAAGTTTTGCACAACTGTTCCTTACTGGATGTTCTGGCTCTGAGAGCGGCAGCTGTGTCGTTTGCGAAGCCTTCTGCTGCGGCAGCGGCGGCGTCTGATTACGCGTGGCTGTGTGTATCTCGTGTCGCCGTCTCGCCCAGCTGACTGGAGACGCGCAGCGCGAGGTGGCCCGTTTAATTATTGCGAGCGAAGTCGTGCATCGGACGGTGATACCTTGGATGTGGCGTCCTAGTGTTTCTCTTCTCTAAGCGGCCGCGTGTGTTGTGCGTCGGCCAGCGGAGCGGCGCGGCGGAGGAAGGCCGGTGTCCCGGACTCGAACAACGGACTCCCGCTTGCCAGTCTTCGGCTGTAAGATCTTCATCCCAGCTCACAGGTGACTGCTGATGTGAGGCCGTCTCCTTCCCGTCCTCACGAGTCACCCGGGTACGTAAAGATCAAATACCTTTTAACTTCTGTCTTTTGGCGCCGAGGCTGCTGCTTGCTATTCCATTACAGCGACAGACTTGGTGCGTCTGTGCATGATGTAGTCTCTTCTTGCATGACGGTCTTCAGCACCAAAACTGACTGAAAACTACTGCTACTCTTCCCTTCTCCCTTCGTCTGTCAGGCTCACTGCGTCTCGCGTATTTATTCACTTCAGTTTACTGGAGGTGAACGACTTCACGGTCATTGCCTCATCTGTCACGTTGAAAAGCTTCTCGAAGAATCTTCTTAACGTCGGTCATTGGCTCTTGGAATGTAGGCGAGGGCCTTTGATCACATGTTGTGGGGCGGCTGGTGGAATTTATTTATTGTTATTTAAATGTAGAGTGTAATGTAGAAAAGATGCATTTCCCGACCGATTAACCATATGTGGGGCGGCGGATGGAATTAATTATTATAAAAATGTTCCTGTTATTTATTTAATGCTGTTATTTGCCATTCTCAACACTGGCTCTCTAACTACAATATTGGCAACCAGAAAGTGATTAGCCAAACGTGAAGCCTGTAATTAGAATTCCTAGTGCCCACTTCATCTGAGAAATACACTTATAGCTACAGCTTATAGCTCTGAGGAATTAGGAGATTGTCTCGGATTCATAATCAAAAACGATTCTGTCTAAAATGTTCACTATGTTCTGAAAGTCACAGACCAAAAAAAAGAATTCCACACAATCCAACTAGCAGAGCAGTTCAGAGTCTGATGCGCTGATGCAACTATAACTGTTCAAATTAACTGTTTAAGTGAATGCTCGCCATAATTTGATGATAATGTTCATCAAACGCCACGCTAAATAATGGTAGAATGTCTGTCCCGCGACGGCACGTGAAAATACGACATACGAAAACTGAAGATAGATCCTTAAAGTCATCCCAGAATTAACACTTCAATCGAAAACGAATTCATAGTTACGCGTATCCCGAGTAACTTATTACGGCATCCGAGGCTGTTATAGCAATGATACCGACGCGACGCGACTCCCGGCACAGGTGGTGTGCTAATCAGCGTCTGGAGAGAACTGCGGCCTTACTTCCTCGCGCAGCGTTCTTATATACACTCCTGGAAATGGAAAAAAGAACACATTGACACCGGTGTGAGCCGGCCGAAGTGGCCGTGCGGTTAAAGGCGCTGCAGTCTGGAACCGCAAGACCCCTACGGTCGCAGGTTCGAATCCTGCCTCGGGCATGGATGTTTGTGATGTCCTTAGGTTAGTTAGGTTTAACTAGTTCTAAGTTCTAGGGGACTAATGACCGCAGCAGTTGAGTACCATAGTGCTCAGATCCATTTGAACACCGGTGTGTCAGACCCACCATACTTGCTCCGGACACTGCGAGAGGGCTGTACAAGCAATGATCACACGCACGGCACAGCGGACACACCAGGAACCGCGGTGTTGGCCGTCGAATGGCGCTAGCTGCGCAGCATTTGTGCACCGCCGCCGTCAGTGTCAGCCAGTTTGCCGTGGCATACGGAGCTCCATCGCAGTCTTTAACACTGGTAGCATGCCGCGACAGCGTGGACGTGAACCGTATGTGCAGTTGATGGACTTTGAGCGAGGGCGTATAGTGGGCATGCGGGAGGCCGGGTGGACGTACCGCCGAATTGCTCAACACGTGGGGCGTGAGGTCTCCACAGTACATCGATGTTGTCGCCAGTGGTCGGCGGAAGGTGCACGTGCCCGTCGACCTGGGACCGGACCGCAGCGACGCACGGATGCACGCCAAGACCGTAGGATCCTACGCAGTGCCGTAGGGGACCGCACCGCCACTTCCCAGCAAATTAGGGACACTGTTGCTCCTGGGGTATCGGCGAGGACCATTCGCAACCGTCTCCATGAAGCTGGGCTACGGTCCCGCACACCGTTAGGCCGTCTTCCGCTCACGCCCCAACATCGTGCAGCCCGCCTCCAGTGGTGTCGCGACAGGCGTGAATGGAGGGACGAATGGAGACGTGTCGTCTTCAGCGATGAGAGTCGCTTCTGCCTTGGTGCCAATGATGGTCGTATGCGTGTTTGGCGCCGTGCAGGTGAGCTCCACAATCAGGACTGCATACGACCGAGGCAGACAGGGCCAACACCCGGCATCATGGTGTGGGGACCGATCTCCTACACTGGCCGTACACCACTGGTGATCGTCGAGGGGACACTGAATAGTGCACGGTACATCCAAACCGTCATCGAACCCTTCGTTCTACCATTCCTAGACTGGCAAGGGAA